>NC_059082.1:59722947-61096947 GCF_020497125.1 Mauremys mutica
TTTAAAAAAAAAGTGTTTGTGATCAGGCTTTCTCTTTGTCATCGTATGTGCATGCAGTATGATCAGTTGAACAATAACCATCAATAAAGTTTCACAAGATTTGAAAACAAAGTTTCTGTAGCATTTCTATCTAAGAATGAAAATAAATATATTTAAAAACAGAAGAGAGAGAAACTATATTAAAATAGTAAAAAAGGTGGGGGGCAGGGGTACAGTAACATTTATTTCTGCTAGTGAGGGAATGAGCCATTATGATTTCAATCCCCATATTTAAGACCTAATGTATAAAAGACAAGTTTCTTATTTTTTTTAAATAAATGTACTGAAACACTGAGGTAAAAACTTCTGAAAAACATTTACCAAATATTATGCTTTCTATTCCAAGTATGGAAGATGCATCTTTTTTGAAATCACACACATAAATGAATAAGTGGGGAAGAACAGAATTTATTTGCAATTTTAATTGTCATTAGATGGTTCTACACTCTCTACCCTCCCAATAATAGTGTAGCATTTTAATCTATCAAAAAAAAACCAAAAAAAACCTCGAAAGAGTTACTGTGCCAGCCCAAAGGACTTTTTGTTTGTTTTTTTGAAAACTCCTATAACGCTCAAGTCCGTCATTTTAAAATGTATGTCTGAAATAGTTATGTAAGAAAAGGGTTTGGAATTTTTTTACAATATATATTGGGAACGTGTTCACTTATATAAATAACTAATAATAATATGAATTATAACAAAATGATTAATACCATGTGTGGAATATAGTGACTTCTAAATGGTTAAAAGATCTGCAAACCCAGAAATGTGTATATCTGTCTTTAGAAATTAGTGTTTATATCACTACCGTGGTTTGTGAATAAAGAAAAATGGTTTGTAATATCAAAAATAAAAGCTTAGTCTGAAAAGGTATAAGTGAGTTGGTGTTCAAAGTTGTTTTGCCTTTCCTTTTTTATTGTGTTGGTTAAAGGTATGTCCAGAGCCACACTGTCAATACTGTACCTACATCAGTGATGACAATGGTTAGCAGCTCTTTTCTAAATACACCTCTACCCCAATATAACATGACCCGATATAACAGGAATTCGGATATAACGCAGTAAAGCAGTGCTCCAGGGGGTGGGGCTGATCCGGAGGATCAAAGCAAGTTCGATATAACGCAGTTTCCCCTATAACACGGTAAGATTTTTTTGCCTCCTGAGGACAGCGTTATATCGAGGTAG
The DNA here is from genome assembly GCF_020497125.1 of Mauremys mutica. Lineage (NCBI taxonomy): Eukaryota > Metazoa > Chordata > Testudines > Geoemydidae > Mauremys > Mauremys mutica. Next base: position 59,724,171 of record NC_059082.1, read on the forward strand.
AGGTGTATATCTGTTTAAATGATAGGAGTAATTAAATTCAGTATGGTGAGCTGAAATTTCTTTAGACTATTTTAAATAAAATAAGGCACGCCTACAGTACTGTGTCTGACACATTTCTCCATAAAGAAGACTCCACTGCATACAGGGAAAAATCATATTTGTCAACAAGAAAAAAAAAAGTTCAGACATTTTCCATGATGAGTGACATGTATCTATGACCTTTCATTGAAAATGATCACAAAGTGCTTTACAAACTGGAGAGGGTATCACTTCTGCCCATCATTGACCTGCAGGGGTGCTGGAACAATTTGCACCATGGGGGTGTTGATAGCCACTGAACCAAACTGTAAACCCTGTATATAATGGAAACCACTGCAAGTCAGGGGATGCGGCAGCACCCCCGAGGACTCCTAGTGCCAGCACCTATACTGACCTGCATCCACCTCAGTGATGAAATGAGGCAGTGGATGAACAGTGCACAGCAACACTGCACAGGGTAGAGGATACGAAAGGAAGAGTACTTTATTCAACTTACACTGCTAGCAAAATGGCTTCACTTGTGGAGGGTTCTCCATTAAGCTGTTTCTAGGATGGGTATTGGGGCTGGAAGGAAGGTAGTTACATTGCCCCAGGCCTGGGTTTAGCAAGAGGTACAGGACTCCTGAGCAGTTTAAGCTGCTGCTTGTCACATACGTGAATGCCAGCATAGGTTAGCTGACTCCTCTCTCAGCCAGCCTCACCACATCTCTCTCTTCTTCAGGCCTGTTATCAGGGGAAGAGGGTGACCCATGGAGAGATCAAAGCTAAATAGCATATGCCTAGTAATTAAGTAGCTGGCTCTGGCCCCAGGCAGCTGTCTTTTGTGAGCAAGGAGAAGAGAACTAGAACCCAGCAGCTTCTTAAGAAATGTTACCTGCTTCTTCATGCTGCCACACTTCTGCCCATAGCTTTTGTGGGGAGAAACAGAAAATCCTCAGCCCCTGGGTGGAAGAGGAAACAACAGAAATGGAGTATTGGTTGGGGTAGCTGAGTCAGTGGAGGGGTCATTTTTGTGGACAATAAATGAGCAGAGTTAGGGAGAGATAAGAATGGGAAAGAGAAACGTGAATTAGGACAGAGAATGTGAGATGGATGCACATGTGCACAGGTTGGTACTGCACACCATTTGCTTCAACAATTTCAGAAACAGAGAGAAGATTGGACACCATTGGAGGCCTGCCTGGTATCCCTGCCTCATTTATCCCAGTATATACTTACAGTGCTGCCCCTTGCCTTGGCCACCCACCGTCTTTGGTAAGATGCAAACATAAAACATTGTACTGATTACATTACTATTTAAATAAGAGTTTTAGGAAAAAACTAAACCAATAAGTTGGTATAAAAACTGAGTAGGAAATGGAAAAATAAAATGAAGGCCAGGGAGCACAGGTGAAGCTAGAGCTGGCAGAGACCCATGAGACAAAACATCTCAAACATGCGCTGTCATTTTGGAACATCATGTTTTTACAGCATCTATTTGAATTTACGGTTCAGTAAATATAAGTAAAACTGAACAACAGCAAAAGCCAAAAGAGACATTGAGATTGTAACACATACATATTTCTGGCTATTTTTAGCCTAAAACAACTTTAATTGTTGCAAACCAACCATCTAATATTTAAATTTAATCCCTTTAGATAGCCTAATAATTGCACCAGTATATTTACCAGCCTGTCTCTTAGTCTCTAAAGGGACATCAGTTATGTGTTTGCTTATTTACTGGTTTGATTGGAATTTAACTCCCCTTCTTTGGTGAGAAAGCCTTACATTTGCTCTTGTCTCTGATAAGTTTGTGCCCATAGTCAGAAGTGCTATTGTATTGCTCCCCATACACACACACACACACATATACACTCAAAAGTACTGTTGGAAGGTCTAGTGCATATGGGTGGAGGGGTATATTCTGTTTTGGATTGCAACATTTATATCACTTCTACTGTCGAAAAAACAGGCTGTGTAAATGTTCTCCTTCCTAGAGTAAAAATAAAATGTCCTCATTTTGCTGGGGGGAAAAAAGTACCCTTGCTTAAGTGGGAAAGGAAACTTGTTTTGGGGGGTATGATTTTTTTGAAGGCAGACACCCAAGAAAGAATTCTCTGGAGTAACTCAGATCCCACCCCATTTAACATCCCATTAAAGGCCATTGGGCATATTTACCGCTAATAGTGGAAGATCAATTAATTGCCAAAATTAGGCTATCCCATCATACCATCCCCTCCATAAACTTATCAAGCTTAGGCTTGAAGGCAGATATGTCTTTTGCTCCCACTGCTCCCCTTGGAATGCTGTTCCAGAATATCACTCCTATGATGGTTAGAAACCTGTGTCTAATTTCAAGTCTAAACTTCCTGATGGCCAGTTTATCTCCATTTGTTCTTGTGTCCTCATTGGTTCTGAGCGTAAATAATTCCTCTCCCTCTCTGGTATTTGTCTTGACAGAACTGGTGAAGAGTCCTCTCTTTACTTTTAGTTGTATACCGGTAGAGCAGTTTGTTTTCTCTCTGAAAGTGAAGTTCTTCTCCTGGCACCTTTTATGACTCTCTAAACAGGGCCAGCTCCAGGCACCAGCTCAGCAAGCAGGCGCTTGGGGCGGCCAAGAGGAAGGGGCGGCACGTCGGGCAATTCGGCGCTTGGGGTCCCTTGGTCCCTCTCAGAGGGCAGGTCCTGCCGCCGAAGAAGAAAGTGGTGCGGTGGAGCTGCCGCCGATCATGGCTTTTTTTTTTTCCTGCCGCTTGGGGCGGCAAAAAGCCTGGAGCCGGCCCTGTCTCTAAGGATACGTTTATCTAGTGCTTTACATACCAATAGCTGTCTTGCAACATTTTATGTGATGCAGTATTGGCCCACCCAAATATCCAGAAAACCTGGGTAATATTCAAAGGGCCAGCCTCAGCTTGAAATAGAATAAATTTTAAAAAAAATGGTAAAAGTATTTTCTGGTCCAACAGCTGCTCCTGAATTCCCTGTGCCTATTTATATGGTTTTACAATCATATGTTTCTACTTTTTCCACACAAACCAAAGAGGAATCTGAGTGACTGGCAATGTAGGCGAAACAGTGAGACTGACTATATAGAGAGTGCTGTCAAATGCACCATTGTCAAACTTACAATAGAAAGATATATTTTTTTTCCTCTTTCAGTTACAATAATCTTAGGGGGCTATTTGTTTTAAATAAACTATTTTTACATTTTCAGACAGAAGTGTAGGTTTTGAGTTGATGAGCTCCCTTTAAAACATTGTTCCAGTGAAGTATCTGCAGAATAAAAAACAAAAACAAAACCTTGATTCTATGGATGTATTTATCCTCCAAGCACCTTACAATGCAATGAGTTAAATAGTGTGTATGAAGACTCTCAAACTGAGCAGTTATGATTCATACCAGAATAACGCTCACATAGCCTTGCATATTACAACTCCTTTTTTCAGGCCTTGTTTACATGGGGCAATTGATTAGCAAAGTTATTGCATACTAAAGGCTTGTCTCCACTTACCGGGAGACTCAACGCATGTCAATCAATCCACTGGGGGACATTTTAGTGGGTCTAGTGAAGACCTACTTAATCAACTGCCGAATGATCTCCCAGCGACTCCAGTATTCAGAATGAGAAGCATAAGGTAAGTCGACAGGAGAGAGTTTCTCCCATCGACTCAGCACGGTGAGACACCGCAAAGGTCTATCTAAGCTATGTCGACTCCAGCTACATTATTTACGTAAGCTGGAGTTGGATAATTTAGGTCGACTGACCCCCTCCCCCCACAATGTAGACTTGCCCTAAGTTATTCTGCATTACCTCCCAATGGGAACACACTATGCCTGAATAAAAAGTCACTTTTAGTCCACAATAGCTGTGCCAGTCTATATCCCCATGTAGACAAGGCCTTAGATTGGGTGTGGGAGAAAATGTTGATCAGAACAATGGTAGCTCAATTTTTCATAAAATGCTATCTTTAATTGCTACCTGGGCCACTGTTTTAGCTCTCCTCTGAAAGGCTGCACCTTTCATCATGCAGTGTCCCATCCCTAATAGCCATACCTTAGTGTCAAGAGTAGTGGGGATGTCTGAACCCAAATGTTGGTATGGAATGTGAAGCTATACAAAAGCAATTGAGCCCCAATGAAACTTAAAAATAGGGCGTGTGATGGGTTCCCCCTCCCACACACACACTTCTGGGGTGTCACCTGATGTACCAGAGTCCCACTGAGTCTGCCCATTCCACTAGCCTGGGCTCCCTCACCCTGTCCTGATTTTCCAGGCCCTCAAGCCTCCTCTAGCATGCACACAGGTAGGGACATGCCCAGCTGCAGAAAGACACAGACACCGGGAAGAATCAGCTTCGGTATTGCCCAGCACTCAAGTGCACACCCAAAATTGTATTGTCTGTAGAGCGTAAGCTCATGAAATTTGCTCCCTTCCTCAATGTGGAGGAAGATCTGCACAGCTTTTTGCCCCCTCCCTCGATTATGAATTCCACAAACTGTATTTTAGAATAAACAAAACAAGTTTAACAACTACAAAGGGTAGATTAAGTGATTATAAGGGTTAGCAAACAGATCAAAGCAGATTACTGAGCAAACAAAACAAACGTAAACTAACGTAAACGTAAACGTAATATGCTAAAGAAACTGGCTAAAAGTAGTAATGTCTCACCCTAAAGGTGGTTTTAGGCATTTCTTTCACTGGCCAGACAGGCTGGGCTCAGCACTTCTCCCCTCCCTCACTCCTTGTTTCTGAGATGGTCTCACCAGTCATTCTGGATGGGGAGTCAGTGAAGAAAGCTCCCTGATTAACTCACTTCCCTACCTTAAAGGATTCCCACCATATGTAAATCCTATTTGTTTCCCAGTTTGATCCCCACCCCATATTAGTGGAAAAATACTAGTAGGCCATGATGGGGTCCAGTACCGGGTGCCATGACCCTGTAGTGTCAAAGCAGCAACCTAGGCATGTGAAAGATTAGCATCTTCAGAGTCTTATTGTTCTCCTTAGTAGTCCATCCAGGCTGATTGCTACTGTCTGGTGGGCATTCCCCAGGTGTAACCACAGTTGCAATTGTTATATAGTCAATATTCCCAACTTCAGATACAGAAATGATACAGGCATACAACTCGGATAATCATAATCAATACATAACCTTGCCAATGATACTGTGCATGAGCCATCTTGCATAAAACATCTTAGTTATGACATTCATATTATAATATCTAAATGAAGAATAGGGGGTGTAGTGTCACAGGGATGATATTCAAAAAGGAGGGGGTCAGAAAGTTAAAAATATGGGATGAAATTATTCTGTCCCTACTGAAGTCAATGGGAGGTTTGCCACTGAGTTAAGTAAAACCAGTATTTCACCTGTGGTGTCCAACAACAGCAGTCTGTTACTGCATTAAAGACACATGGATTTCCATTTAAAGAGAAGAGATAGTTCGAGTACACCGGATAAATGATAATAGATGGGGGCACGTGATGAACATTGTGAAAAGCTGGGTCACACATTTGAAGTGAAGCCAACTGGATGCTATAGAACATTGAAAAGCTTCACAAATAACTAAGGCCCAAGTTCTGGTCTTCATATGACATGATTGCATGATACAAATAAACTGTTAGGTTAAGTTGAAGAAACAACTTAGCAGAAGAACTTAACATATTTCCAATTAATGCTTGGTCTAGAGCTGAACCATCACTAAAGTTGAACACCTGAACACGTAGCGCATCGAGATGTCAGAAAAAAAATGCAATCATATTTTCAAATTCTTTACGGTAGAGCCATTAGACCAAGTTCAATGTTGATTTAAACCCCATGCAACCAATAGGTTAAATTCAGGCTGAATCAATCAAAGTTATTGCAAGCAGCCCTGGAGGCTACTTTATAGACAAAAAGACTCCTAAGATAGCAGCTGCCAAAGACTGCGTATTGTCATCTTCTATATGATTCCCTATTGGAAATACAGCAGTGGAGCTGCATAACTATAATTTAGGAAAGGAGCCTATAGGCAAAACTAACCACAGTTTTGTAGCCCTTGATCTTGGTGCATGCTCTTGGAGTTTGGGGCTCATCTGGAAACTTCATTGTTTTAAGTGTGTTTTGGAGGGCATCTGCAATTCACAGCAATGTTTCAGAGAAGCTGAGGGTGGAAACAATATGGCTTAATGCCTTGTAATTATGTTAGGATCAATATTTTTAAATCAACAGACTAACTATGATACAGCAATTTGAAGCCAGTGGAGGACAGTTATAACTGATATTATAAATCTGTAATTGATTCGCTACAATCTGAGACTCTGACTGGATAAGGATGAGGGGGACATGGTGAAAGCTGCATTAATGTTATTCTTCTGTAAATAATCCAGCTCATCCCCTCCCACAGAAAATAACCCATGAGAAGGCATTCTGGAGGAAGATCCCCTTAATGATTACCCCACATTAGCCCATTTGAGGGGGAAAAAAAGCCTCATGGCTCCCCAGGTCCACCCCCACAGATGCCATTTTCTTTTGCACTGGCAAATGTTCTGTGTGTGCCACTCTGCTGACTCAGTTTGCAGAACAGCCATAGTTGAACCACACTAGCAAAGACTTCTCCCTGGGGGGGCGGGCGGGGGGGGAGGCACGATACTGAAAAGATACTGTAGCCCTAACCTTTCTTAACAAATGTCCACAGGACCAGAGGGGCTGAGGATTGACATGATATACAGCCCCTCTGACTCACCCAGCCAATCCCCACTTGCCTCCTTAGAACATGCCCCAGACTGTGCAGCATGGCCTTCAAGTTCAAGAATCACAGCAGATCTTGCTGTGCAGATGGCTGAGTCCCCTTTAAATGTAGCTGTGAGGGTCCATATTCATAAGGTCCTGTCTGTGTATGGAGCTAGGGGCCGTGCTCTAGCCGTCAGTTAAAAGCCATTTGCCATAGATATAACTCCCCGCTGTAAGGCCTCTGAGGACAGGCATTACCCAAAAGGGCAAATTTCTAAGTAACTTTTTTTTAAAAAATTATATGGGCTTGATACTCATTTTACACTGTTCCTTCAAGTGGGACTGCCAGCGTGAAAGGGCTACTAGACTTGGGCCCTGTCAATTTAATGCAAAAATCCTGTGACAAGTTTACTTAGGAATCATCTGTTTCTTTTACTGCAAGAACCTTTTCAAACATTACTCCTGCTAGTTCCTGCCGACTGCTGTGCAAGCTCTGACAGTCCAGATGGACTTGGTTTTCATTCATTAAGAAGAAAGACGTTATGATGATGGAATAAAATGTCCTGAGGTAAGACGGTTGGATGTGTCCAATGCACAAGCTTTTTCTACGTTTTTGAGCATCCATCTCCATTTCATCTATAAAATACTTAACCTTAATGAGTAGAAATCTGGAAATTTTATGAGGACATATCTATCTAGCAATCATCTAAGGAGTCCATCACTGTGGCATCGAAATATTAAGCCAGTCATTAGATTTAGCACTCAGCATAACCTTCATTGATTCTCATCTCTCCATCTGTCCCCAGTCCGGATTTTGTCTGATTTTTTTCCTGCTCCCTTCTACTACACCATCTCCTAGCCAGCTGCCCAGGAACTTGCCTATCTTCAGGCACTGTGATGGGATTTACAAGCCCCACACAGACCTGAAAAGGTTAATGTGCTCCTGTGAGACCACTCAGCACACCTGTAGCTGATGTCCAGCCAGAAGGGTGGGACTATAAAGGGGAGATACTGCTCAGGTGGGGTTTGGTTGGAGAAGAGAACAGATCATGCAGTGAGAGAATCTGAAGCCTGGAACTGAGCTAGGTTTGATGCCTGATTATGCATTCCTGGAGGAAACGGTAAGCTCTGGCAGGGAACTATCTGGAGATACATGGATACCTGCTAAAGATTCTCAAGGCTATAGCAATAGGATGTCTCACCTGAATAGGCAGGAGAGTGTGACAGAGTTGAGCTCAGAGAGTGGATGGATACCAACTTTAAAGTGTCTAACAACTAAGCCCAACTGGGACAAATTCTTATTTTGTGTTTGTTTGAACTGTGACTTACTTTAAAGTCTGCTATCCTGGAAGGAGACTGAAATAGTGAGCAGCCTGCCTGGAAGACTGAGCCATGTCACCCCCCAGAAAAGGTGGGAAACTGAGGCAAAGGGCCTGCAGCACTCTGCCTCACCATGAGGAGATGCACTTGGGATGATGAATCCCTTAGGTATGTAAATCTAAGGTCAACAAGGCAGAGATGTCTTCCTCTTTTGGTAAATGTTATTCTCCACCCACTTTGATTAAACACAACTTAACTGTTCCTGATATGAAATGTATATTTATAATGAAGCTATATTTACTATGGCAAACCAGTTGCTACTATAAGTTATTCTTGTCTCTGTATTTGCATGCAAGGCATCATCCTTGCATGCAAGAGCACATGTACATCTCACATACCTCTATAGAACTATACCTTCTCTGCTTGAAAACCATAAAACAGCCTCCTTGGGCATCTGCTGGGCCTGGGATGTACATGTCTTCCTAACACAGATGGGACCATATGCAAAGGTAATGCAGCTCTTTGAATAGGGGGAGGGGGAGATGTTTTGGGGCAGCTGCCTCTTGTGGATCCACCAGAATTTGAGGTCAAAACAGCTGCCTGTTCTACAGGGGCAAGGAAAGGCAGAGGCTGGAATGCCTCTCTTCCCTCCTCCCCTCCCCCTGAACAATTTAGAGGGAATTCTATAACCAGGTCCTGATTGAGTTTCTCCTCCCCTCAACTACATCCTGTATTTCTGGGGGAGGGAGAAACTGGGAAATCATCTTTTCCATCTCTAATTTTTATGATTCTCTTAGGCCAGCTAGTCCAGTTCCCTGCCAGCACAGGATTGGGCTTGTCAATATATTTTTAGTGCACTACTCTGTTTAGTTTGTATGCCAAACAATGCAGCTTCCAGCTCTTCACTGGGGAGACTGTCTCCCAGTCTTATACAGTTCCCTTTCAGCTAGTTCAGTCTGATATTCAGTCTGATTTTTCTCTTGGTTTTTTTTCCATCCCATTACCCCTAGCTACCACCTTTAATACGTCCTCTCTTTTCTTAGTATCCTAACAGCCTATTTCAGGGATGGGCAAACTTTTTGGGCCGAAGGCCACATCTGGGTGGGGAAATTGTATGCAGGGCCGGGGCAGGGGGTTGGGGTATGGGAGGGGGTGTGGTGTGCAAGAAGGGGCTCAGGGCAGGGGGTTGGGGTACAGAGGGGTGCAGCGTGTATGAGGGGGCTCAGGGTGCAGGCATGAGCCTTAGGGCAGGGAGTTAGGGGCTGGGGTGCAGGAGGGCTCCCTGCAGGCCTGCCCTGTTCCCAGCCCTGCACCACTCCAGGAAGCGCTGCAGCCCCTGGGGGAGGGAGGACAGAGTTCTATGTGTGCTTCCTTTGCTGCGCCTTCAGGTACCTCCCCCGAAGCTCCCGTTGGCTGTGGTTCCCTATTCCCGGCCAATGAGAGCTGCGGGGGGCAGTGCCTGAAGGCAAGAGCAACACACAGAGCCCTCTGCCCCCCAGGCGGGGGCCGCAGGGAAGTGGTGCTGGCCGCTTCTGGAAAGCAGCTCAGGGCCCACGGCGCCACAGGGGGCAGTCCTGTGGGTCGGATCCAAAGCCCTGAGGGGCTGGATCTGGACTGCGGGCTGTAGTTTACCCACCCCTGGTTTATCTGGTGTGATCAAGTCAAGATGTGAGTTCCATAAGAGGAGCTAATGCAAGATCCAACCATAAAACATTATGTAGAAAAAAATACTTGACCAACTATCCTACAAGAGAAGTAGTGGGGCCAAAATATCGTGCACAGTTAATTTTGGCAAAGGATTTCTAATATCTCCCCAAGTGCAATTCTTCATCAATCTGTCAGCAAGCAGGTTTATCTTACTCTTTTCCCTCCCACTGTAAAAATAACCAAGTGATCTGAGTCAAAGGAACCCACTGATCTCCAGAGAATACCAGAGCACTATCTGAACTCTTTCACAGTTCCCTGTAGCTCCTTGGCACGATCTCCCCTGCTTGGACACTTACATTTTTGAGGGGCAGGGGACTGGAGGGGTGAGACACAAGGAAGGTCAAATTGGCTTTGTCAGCATGAATTTAAGGATAGCTAGGCTACTCTTCCTCCTCACCCCAAGTCATGAAGGCCAGTCCCAGCTGTGCTGCCATAGAGAAGTTTGCATGCTGCAGGATAGGAGACTATCTGGTCCCCTATAATTTGAATCAGTTGCATCAAAGCTACAATATAAAGCCCATTGTGTCTCTTCCCCTATATTGCTGGAATTATATTTAACAGTGAATAAAATGCACTTACTCTAAGAGATGACCCAGTGTCCCCTGCTGAGGAAACCTATTCTGGAGAAACCAGGGGAATTTTACCTTGAGTCAGCAGAGCCTAAGAGAATTACAGAGATCACTTTAAGGTTGCCAAGAAGAGAAGGCACAAGGGAAGCCCATGCTCTAATGCTTTGGGCCCTTCTGCTGCAGCAACAGAGATCATAAAAAAAAAAAATCTCTTGTTTAAGGTACAGGCTTGCAACAGAGATCCTGTCACAACAATATTTGTAACATGCTTTAATCGGAAATAAGAATGTGCCTATTTTGGTACAAATTGAGGTGTTTGAGGATTATGGATACAGTTTTTCCAAATGTGTGCGTAGGAGGCACATAATATGACCTGGACCCTGTAAATGCAAAAAGAGATACATTTATCAAAATTAGGAAGGAAAACAAATTGACTAGGAAGATTTGAAATGTGCAGTCATAGAGCCTAGTAAACAGCTGCATCTGGCTGATTTATGTATCTTTCATGCCAATAACCAGCTGTTCTCAATTCCATCCCCGCCATATTTGTTAAATTAGAGGGCCAAAGCACAGGCTTATCCTAACTCCACTCGGTTGTTTCAGTGGCTCTGAGGGGATTTTAAAGAAGCCTCAAGAGATAGCAGCTGAAAATTCCTTATCTATTGTAGTGGGAATCCTCATCTGCTGTTCCTCCTTCCCATTCCCCCTCTGGCTGGGCATGCATCAAGGATGAGATGAGGTGATCCTGGTCAGTAGTATGGCTTGCAGAGAGCTATATATTGATGCAAATTGGAGTAGTTTTAGAGCTGCTGTAACTTTCACTGGGAGCTAACATGGCTCCTGGCAGGCCCTGGGACTGAGGGAGAGAGAAAGTTAAAAAAGAGGGTATAAACCCACCTATGCCGCAACCAACACTGCAGTAAGGGATCTGGGCTGAAGTTCTTAGCTAATAGTTTATTTCTTAATGAGAGAGAGTCATTTATTAAAACAAGAAATGAGACCACAGGAGAAATGTAGTGTCGCAAAAATCAAATACAGTACTACAGGCATCAAGGTATTACATTTAGGGAGTGTCTAGAATGACAGTAGTGGTGTTTTAGTAGCAGTGTTGATAAGCATGGGGCAAACAGGAAGCACAGAATATTGCTATAACATTAGTACTTATCCATGTTGTCAAAGTAAATTCGCTTCTTGCATAGAAGGAAAGTTAGGAAAGCTATATTTAAAAGGGTGCTTGTCTATTCAGGCTAGCTCCAGGCTTTGTGCTGCATCTCCAAAGAGCTGAAGCACAGAAGGGACAGGCTGGGGGAGCATAAGGGTGCAAGCCTGGCTTTGTGCTGCCCAGATTCTGGTCTGCTGCAGGGGCCCAAATGGTTCTTAATATAAATTTAGAGAAGAGGTGCTCTCAATTACCACAGCCTGTCCCAGAATGTCTAACAGTTTTTGTAGTGCCGAGTGCTACAACTGTTCCCCTACTGTCGCTGGTGGAACACCTACAGCAGCACTTGTGGGAGCTGATGGAAAGGTTGATGGCTGAGTGGGAAGAGTAGCGTTTTTATATCAGCTCTACAATGTTCCTGTACCATGGGACTTTTTTCCAACCCTCTGTGACAATTTACAGATGTGGCCCAATAGTCTCTTGTTTTTCATTCCTACATACACAAAGTACAGAATAAGAACTGCAGCAGACCTTGCACATTTTGTCTGATAAGCAGTGTGCTTAGGTTGGGTTAAGGATAATTTGAAAACTCCAATTTTTTTTTCTAATGTCTCAATTATCAAAAGCAAAACGACTTCTCTGAGAAGGCTATTCATGCTGTGAAGAAAAGCCTGATATGTAGTAGGATCAAAACTGATGGTCTTTGAGAAAAGGTAATGAAAACGTTACCCCGTTCAGCTGCTTCTAATTGATCATCTGCTTGACTGGAATGATGCCCAGATCACCAGTCATTCTTAATGTACATTCAGTCAGAAACCTGTAGGGTCTGATTCTCCTTTCTTTTACTCCAATAAAGGAAGCTTCCACTAAAAAGTGAGAGCAAATAATACAGAACATCTTCTGACAGCACAATGAACAATGGTATGCCCTCACTTAGAGCCTTCTCTACAGAACTGAGCACTGTTAAACATTTTAGCTGAAATTGAAAAATCTTAGAGAAAGGCAATATGGAGGTTTAGGGGATTTCTCTATGGTTATGTAATTGTAAAAACTAGGCTAATTTAGTCTCTTATGTGCAGTTACAGGTTGTTCAGAGAGCTTAACCAGAATTAGACACTATATTTTTAGCATACTGTCTACAGTGTGACTATCACACTTTGGCCTATTATGTAAACTTAATGCATGCAATGAAATTCACATGAAAATGCCTGTTTTATCCTAATTCTTTAAAGTGGCATTTACACTGTCACCTCTGAAGCACTAGATTTCCATAATACAGCGTGAGGTTTTGTAGCATTTTCTTTAAAACTTGGCCTGGCCTCGGCAGTGAAGGCAGTTTGCTTTAATAAGTTCTTGTTTGTTAATGACTCTCCTTGTGCGTTACAATACCTGGCATTGCACAAAAGGTTAAAAAAACTGGACAATAAAAGTGTAACCACCTGTGTTTGGCTAAAATGTGCCACAAATTCCTGCTGACTCATGCATAGCCCTTCTTAGAAAGGGGAATAGTCACTTTGGGTTAAAACTCTTCAGCCACCGCCATGTTGCAGAGAAGGGGTCGAGGCAGGGGGAAAGGAAGTACTGCAGAGGAGCACTACTCAAATGACATCCTAGAGTCATTCTTTCTGCAGAGAGTGCCTCAGAGGATGCCAGAAGAGCATACTGAGGAGTGAACCCTCGCAGTGCCAGTCTTCAACTTCTAGAAGGACCACTTGCCTTTCAGCTGTTAAATGACTATATAAAATACTGTATGGGGGAAGCCACTTGCAGTGCACATTTTATGGTCCGGGCATATCCAAAATTGCCAGAGCATACTCAGGGTCTGGTTGGAAGGCCTCTCAGAAGGTGACAAGTCTGTAGTGCAACTGACGGGCACATTTTTCTTATTTGGTGAGAGATTCATCTGATGTACTCTATTGAGCAGCGCTTTCAAGTTCTGCTCATGATCAGCATTAGCCTCTTTGAGGGTGTCAACAGCTATTCACTAAAACGTTAGCTGCAAACCCCTCAAATCCCTTTAGAATGTCAGGCACACCACTTTTGGTGTGTGTAGACCCCTAGCTCATACTAACTCCACCCTTGTGCTCAAGCTCCAACATTCTGGCTGCTTGCTCACAGGGAGGGAGGGGGGGAGAAAGATTGCAAAAGCTCCTTGTGCCCTTCTTTCCCCTTCACAGACTAGATCCAGAACTGCTACAATCCAGCCCAAATACAGTTAAGTCTATTTATATTGTGTAAATACCCCCATAGACCTTCAGACTGAGCATTTTAAATGCTTGTTGGGAAGCTTTTAAACTAAAATATTAGGACATTGAAATAGAAGTAAATCTTACAAATGTTACAAGTTTTAATGTTCCTCACTTCTGTGATGCTGCATGCTGTGCGAATGACCCGGTGACTGGGTTTTCTGCTTTTGAAAACAGAGCTGCATATTGTAAAACTTTCATTTAAGTCAATTTGCCTCTCTAATGACTTGTTTTATTTGTTTACTCATTGCTTCTCCAGGATTTAAAAGTAACAGCTTAAAAAAAAATCCAACAAAAAGCTACCTTAAATCAAAGCCTAATATAATGATAGCATGGTTTTGGGTATAAAAAATATAAAGTTTCACTATGTCCAATGAAACTGGATGGGAAATGATATACTCAAGAGGAAAAAGTGTGTTGTACATGAAAACAGTAAATTATTCATGTGATGGTGGTATGCGTCAGATACGGTCCTACTTCATTCATGATATTGCAGAAATTGTCAATTCTGCAATATTAATTAGGCTTCTACAGCAAATTTTGTTTTAAAATTAGTTTACTTCACACAGTCCACAATTTTGCATATATTTTGAGGTTTGCAACACTCCCCCCATTAGTACAATAAATTATCTTAGAGTTTTGGGAGTCACCTGCAATTCTGCAGCATTTTCCAGAGTTAGCAGAGACAGCAAAGCGATCATTCTCGATCTTGCCTAATTCTGTGGATGCCAAGCATGCAGTATCTCAGTACAGACAAGTCTTCATAAAGCACAGACAGGGCATGAAGAAAAGCACTGTGGCAGGGTGTACTGCACTAACATTCAATGCCTGTTAAATATAAATGGCTAAAGTGACTGGACTCTATTTCTACTGCAGTTGTGTTAAGACTTTTAGTCTTCTACATTTTATATTGTACGGGTCACTTTTTTAAAATGAATATAATATAGTTGCACTCAATTGTCTGGTTATCAAAAAAGTTCAGACATAACATAATAGCTGTGTTTATATTGTTCCAGCAAATTTTTCTTAAATAGGTTTACTGTGGCTTTCCCAAATTACCGCTAAATAAAGGTCCATTATTATTTTTCCGTGATTTCCACATCTTGCCCATAACTCAGCCACAATTATTAGAAGATCATCCTGTGATTTAGGTAGGGTCCTACATATGGGCCATTATAGCCCTATGTGACAAGCAGCTGGGCCTCTGAATGAGCACAGAGGTCTTCCATTTCTCTCCCATCCCATTCTTTCATTAAAACTTAACTTATTTTTACCATATCATTTGTTCCTGGTATTTCAAAAATCAGTGACTGGGAAAAGGTGCCTATAGAATCATAGATAACCCACCATTTCAGTCTCCTGCTTCTCCCTAGTCCCAAACAGCAGGAGCCTAATTCTGATCACTCCTACTCTGCTATAATTTGGGAGTAACACCACTTACACCAATCTAACTCCATTGATTTAAAGTTCATTTAAGTGGGCCTGATCCTGTTGCCATTGAAGTCTATGGAAAAGTTCCATTCTCTCCAGTGAGAGAAAAATCAAGCCCATTGTCCCTACTTTGGATGGGTAGGAGGCAACAAGCAGGCTTATGTATGAAAACAGGAGTTATCCCAGCTTGGATAGCATATTGAACAAACAATGTTCATCAAATTCATTATGGTTCTGTCTTGCACCATTTCAATCAGTGAGATATGGAAGTAAAGACATCCACTTACGAAAGATAAGATACAATTGCATTACAATAAAACCTCATGCTTCAGGAATAACCCAAACACTAACTGGTGCTAGAAAGACTTTTCTGCTATGGACAGTGTACTGTAGGAGTCTCGTAATATCCCTTTAAATATTTGTGTGTTCGCTCTCTGTTTTAGAAATCAGGCAGAGTGTTGCTGTGTGTATATATGTAAATAGAACTCACATGTTTGTTTGGCAAAAACAGTTATTTGGACACACACGTGTCCTTGTAGTATACTACTGCATAAAGGAAAAAACGATACAAGGCAGGTTACTCCATAATGGGTTTTCTTGCAGCTGGTATTGGTCACTGTCAGACAACATACCAGACGAGATGGACAAGTGGTCTGATGTGTCAGCTCCTGCGTTTCTTTGGGAGTTTTCCCAGTGATTTGGTTTTACTCACTATGGCCAAAATTTTGAAAAGTTGCTAGTGATGTGGGTTCTAAATGTTTCCGGGTGCCAGCTGTGAAGCTCCATACAGTGGGCTAATTTTCACAAAGTACTGAGCACACATCCTCTGAAAATCAGGTTTCAAGGCTATTTTATGATGGCCACCCAAAAACCACTAATCACTTGAAAAACTTGATCAATATTTATTTTAAATTTGTCTGTTCTTGAACTCACCCCCTCCCCTCTCTCAGCCACTTATTTGACAATGTTCCTGTCTGATTTCACCTACAGTTACAGTCCCCTTTGAGATGACATATTACATCAAGATATCTCCATGCAGCCTTGATGCCAGAAAATGTATTATGTTCAGGAAGCAATGTAAAGGAGAGACTGCTGACTAGACTTATCAGACAACAAGGGCCATGGTCACAAATGGACTCAGGTGCCTTTCTGCCACTTCAGGAGTCAAAGTCCAACTTTTAGGCACCCCTGGTATTCATAAACACACACACGCACACCCCCGGCTGCTGCATATGTACTTTGCGGTAAGAGCTCCCTAGGCACCTAAGCTTGGACTCTGGACAGGTGCCTAGGGTGAGGCAGCAGTGCACAAGCCCAGAGGCACAACCTCAGCTGCCTACAGAACTCTTACTGCAAATACATTTAGGTATTTAGTGAGTGTAGGCGCCTGCTGAGCTAGGATTTTGTGAATGCCAATGGCCCCTAAATGCTGGACTTAAGTGCCTAAAGTGGCAGTTAGGCACCTGACTTCCCTGAGGCATGGATCTGGCCTTAAGATGAGAGAGCAGGCTGCTGCCTTCACCCAGCCATTGACTTGTAGTTCCAGACTGTAGTGTGGAACTGGCTCTAGAGTTGATGTACACAGTTATTGGGCTGACCTTCTGCACAGGTGGGAATTCCAGACATGCCTACATGATCAGGAACATTGATAAACTAATCCTTAAAACACCTTAATGAGATTAAAAAAAAAAGTTCCTCCCCATTATATGGAAAAGGAAACTGTAGTAGAGCGTCAGAATGAACTGTCCAAGCCCCAAGAGTGAGGCAGTGCCTGAGGCACCTTGGTGTGAGGATGAATTGCCCCCAAAGTGAGACATAATGCCTCCTTCTTTTGAATTCTCACAAACCAAGTCACTGAGTCTGCGAGAATGTGTTTTAAAGCTGTAGGTCTCTCTAGTAAAACAACATGTAAAATGCAATTCAGTTCTTTTTATAAATAAGTTTAATGAAGAATTTAATATTTCCACTCAAATTAGAAGGCAAACGTCAAAAAAAAGAAAAAGACACATGGATCATTAACTGAGGGATAGTTCTCAATTTGTTATAGTAAAAAGGCACTGAAATTACAAGTGTTAATCAACTGTATTGCTAAAAACTCTATATAGGTTAATTAAATAATTTAACCATAAAGAAATATAAAAATGGAAGAATAGGGGAATCACAAGCATCAATGTGTCTCTCCTGCTATGGTGCTTTCTCTGCATTTCTTAAGTACCTAATTTAATAAGCACTCAGAAGAAATAATTTCTTCTCGGCTGGGCTAAGCTCTTTAATAGTCAATGTAACACAAAGTTTCTAAATGTGCTTGGCAACGTTCTTTTCCACTTGGTTTAAACTCACATTATTAAGGGGAGATTTGGCCTCTGCACTTCTTCAGACCTCAAAATAGGTGCAAATATTCTTGAACTGTGACCTTTTTTGACATTCTCCCTTTAAGCCAAATGTGTTTGAACCTGCAGAAAGATTTGATTTTGTGCAAGATAATAGCTTAAAATAGCTAAAAAACTTAACAGAAGCAGCTAACCAGGAGTAACCATGAGATACCACAAGACAGAATGCTGTAGTAAGTAAGTATGACTGAACTGCTGACAGGTAACCACAAGATACTAGTTGACATCAGCTGTAGATATTTTTTAAGTTAGGAACATCAGTAGATGTCCAACTGCAAGAATGCCATGGTAACTGATTGACATATGTCAATAAAAGGCCTATGGGAGAAGAGCACCCCAACATTAGCAAGGTGTGAATATTCAAATAAGGGGAAAAAAGGGTTGACACCTTCATGAATATGTATGAACCCCAGTGGGCATGAGCACAAAACATTAGAAAAGCTGCATCCTGGCAGGCCTGCCTGCCTGAGGAAATACCAGGATGAGGACTATTGGTGAGGATGACAATGACTAACACTTTGGGTTGCTCAACAAGGGATCATGTGAATATATGGATACTTATTCTGTATTATCTCCATCTGCCTTGCTGGGTTGGAGTGTTTGTAACTTTGGTAATTGTGTTAATAAAACTATTGCAAACAAAGATTTCTCCTAAATTTGAGTGTTGTAAATGTGCACACCAAAGTTTCCAAATTTACAGTAATTCTAACAACACTGGGCCAGATCTTGGGACTAGACCAGGATTTCTCAAACAGGGGTTGCTGCTTGTGTAGGGAAAGCCCCTGGCAGGCCAGACTGGTGTGTTTACCTGGCTTGTCCGCAGGTCTGGCTGATCGTGGCTCTGGGCCAATGGGAGCTGATGGAAGCGGTGCGGGCCGCGGGACTTACTGGCTGCCACTTCCAGCGTCTCCCATTGGCCTGGAGCAGCAATCCGCAGCCAGTGGGAGCCACGATCGGCCGAACCTGCAGACGGGGCAGTAAACACACCAGCCCGGCCCGCCAGGGGCTTTCCCTACACAAGCAGTGACCCCTGTTTGAGAAACCCTGGACTAGACTCTGCCAAACCTCAGTGTTAAATTTGGGATTGTTAAGTAATCAATAGATCAAGCAAGAGGCCTACCAACAATCCTTGCAGATCTTGGAGCATCCTTGGAAGGCCAGGGCCATCCATGTGAAGGTTCTGCGCCTCCACACCAGAGCTGAAATACTGATGCCCACCATTCTCGCAATTCTTCTGGCTGCCTTGGCTCAGGAACCTCTAGTCTGTGGTTCTACCAGAAATGTAATCCAGCTCCATTCTCAAAGACTTTGGCCCTACCTCAAACCTGCCTACTCCATCTCCCTCCTTTCCTTCACCTCACTGACCAACCAGTTTACAGCTGTTGCTTCAAGTTCCTCTCTGCTAGTGCCCTCCTGGTTTACCTTCAGCCTCTGCCTTGTCCATTCCCCCAAGTCTGCTTTCACAAAGGATTGTAATGGCCCTCACCGTGCCAAATGGAAGGGCTTAGACTCACTCCTCGGGTGGATTATCTTTTCAGGCCAGAAGTGGACGATGGGGCCATAGCGGTACTGATCTATTCTACCCTGGGCCGGGTCTCCGGTCTGTAAGTGGATATCAGGATGAATGGTCCCACCAAAGATTTGTACACTGAGTATCTCTTAATATTGATTTGTTTTTTTTATAACTTCAGTTCAAGGAGAATAATATTTCAACTGAGCTGCTAACAAGTTATATTTCTCGTCTCCCCTCTCTTCCCCACCCCACCCCAGCCCTAGGAAAAGATGGCAAAAACAATCATTTATCAAAAAATGAAAACGTCTCTTTTTTTCAGATTTCAGCAGCTGCCTGAAGAAGATTTTAGGTCTTAAACAAAAACATTTTGGTTGCTAAAGTTTGGTAGGGAGGGCTTATTTTTTGTATCTTACCAAAACCTAAACATTTTAGTCAAGAATGAACTTGTCCACACTTCCTCCTCCCAACCAACCCTAAATTTTCAAGAGTTATTTTTGGGGGGGGTGTCAAAAAAACATTGTGTTTTAATCCCCAACTAGCTCAGTCACATGCTTTCTGACAATCCACCCTTGCAGGGAGCTGTGTGCAGGTGAACTCCTTGCACAGCCAGCATTGCTATTAATGGGGCTGCAGACATATGGCAGGGTACACCCAGCCAATTGCATGATGGCAGCCTAGCAGCAGACGACATTTAGACACCATGAGAGGGAAAGGGGGAGGGTGAAATCACTGGCAAAAATCAGCCAAACACAAAACCTGTTTTACTTACACACACGTGCCTTTCTACTTGAAAGCTAGAGATTTTAAAAATTCACGAGAGAGACTTCCCATTGAAACCTATTGCAAAAGCTTCTCATAAAAGTGAGATACTTTCAAAACAGATGTAAAATTAATCCAATATGAGAGGGACTTTTTCAAGAGAAGTGACAGTTGGCTGCTCTGCATATAGCACATCATGAAATATTTGTGGTTCATATATTTTTGCATTTCAAGTATAACTTTTATCAGGGTACAAGGTAGGCTAGTAGATTTCACATCTGGGCTGGTAAAATAAATCTGTTAGTGAAATGAAGAAACCCACACTGCGCCAGTAAAACGCTCATACCTGGACATTTAAAATTCCAACAGCTTATCAGGAATAGCCCATCTCTTCCTCTCTGCGGAAATTAATCACACAAACACACACAAGTCAGATAATGATCCAACTCTAGGGTTGTCAGGCATCTGGTTTTCGACAGGAACACCCAGTCGAAAAGGGACCCTGGCGGCTCTGGTTGGCACCGCTGACCGGGCCGTTAAAATTCTGGTTGGCAGTGCATCAGGGCCTGGGAATAAGGCAGTCTCCCTGCCTGCTGTAGCTCTGTACAGCTCCCGGAAGTAGCTGCCAAGTCCCTGCAGCCCCTAGAGACATGAGCAGCCATTGAGGCTCTGTGCGCTGCCCCTGCCCCGAGGGCTGGCTTCGCAACTCCCATTTGCTGGGAACTGTGACCAATGCGAGCTGCAGGGGTGGTGCCTGCATGCACAAGGGCAGCACATGGAGTCTCCCTGGCCACCCATGCACCTAGGGGCTGCAGGGACCTGGCAGCCATTTCCCAGGAGTCACGGTAAGGGCTGCTGGGACTCTGCATCCCAAACCCCTCAGCCCCACCCAAGAGCCCACACCCCCAGATGGAGGCCTCACCCCCTTGTCACTCCCCAACTCTCTGCCCCATCCCAGTGAAAATGACTGAGGGTGAGCGACGGAGGGAAGCGGGATGGAGTGAGCAGGGGCAGGGCCTCGGAGATGGAGTGGGGTAGGGTGGGGAGGGGCAGGACAGGGATGTTTAGTTTTACGTGATTAGAAAGTTGGCAACCCCATCCAACTCAGGCAAATTCAAGACTCATATGCCCCCCCCCAAAATGAAACTAAAACTGCCCCTCAAATTTGCATAAATGTTTCTGAGAATTAAATTTAAAAATTTCTTTAAGAATACAAAACCTGGACATATAATTCTAGCTATGTTTCTGATTCAAGATCACTTAGGATGACCAGATGTCCCGATTTTATAGGGACAGTCCCAATTTTGGGTTTTTTTTCTTATATAGGCTCCTATTACCCCCTTCCCCCTGGTCCCAATTTTTCACACTTGCTGTCTGGTCACCCTAAGATCACTAAACCAGTCCACAGCAGACAAACTCTTAAAAATGCCTTGCAGCAAGCAGCCAGTTCAGGAAGAGGAAGAACCTAGAGTTCTTGTTGCCTGAGGACTACAGTTCCTAGCATGCCACAGACAAACCTAGATTTTTCTCCATCAAATCCCTCACAAAACCACACAAAGAGTGAGATTTACCAACCCCTATACTGGGGGCTAACCTAAGGTCTTCACAGTGCTGGGTACATGGGCTTTGTGGTAGTTCTCTGCATATGGGAAAGGGCAGCATTTTTCACCTCAAATACTTAACTTGTACACTTTTGGGGGGAAGGGCTATCTTTTTGGGTAGTGTTTGTACAGTGCTTACACCATAGGTTCCTGCTTTATGCCTGAGGCTCCTAGATGCTACAGCTATATAAATATTTCAGCACAATATTAGGGAAAAAAACCAAAGCACTCCACAGATCCAAACAGCCCCTCCTTTGGGACACTGCAAAACCAGCACTACACTATGTGGCTCTGGGCTTGTCTCTAGCTAGTATTCAAAATAGCAATAGAAATGCGTAGAAGATTAATCAAATTTTCTTTTTCTTTCCTTTTTGCTGACTGCAGCAGTGGCTCTGCCAATGGCCCACTCAGAAAAATGAGACAGGTCCATATATTTTACTTTCTTTCCATAAACTAATATTTACCAGCACAGCTCTTCAAGCCAGGGGTAGCAGGGTTTTCATCATGAGTAGAGCAGAGGACTCCAAAGCAACACAACCATAGTAAGATTAAACGGAACTTTATTAAACAGCCTGGCAAGCCATGAAGAAAACTGGAGGTGGAGGGAAATTATCAAAATATGCCGTAATGAGCATATTGTGTGCAGTGGAGGAGCAGTATGATTTGTTATTGGTACCACTCAGGAGAAACAGAATAAGATCTTACTCCCTCTGAAACCACTGGTTGACTCACTGCCACTGAGCAAGTGAAAGGTTGGAAGAAGAATCTTTTGGCTCCTGGCATCTTTTTACAATGGAAGCAGGGAGGCACACTCAAAGTGAAGTGATAATCAGTGAACAGGCTGCTCTACACCGTCACTAAATCCAGCAAAACTGCCAGCAAAATAGCAGAACTATAACCAGCAAAGAACCAAGTGTGGAAGCAGTAAAAAGAGGGATTCTGGGAGCGGGCCTTCTGAAAATTTTGCACAAGCTGTTGCAAGTTCCTCCATTTTTAGAACATCTCAAAGTGAAAAGGTTGTGTCAGAAAAACAAACAAACTGCTAGCTGGCAATTAACTGGGATTCTCTATGATGAGAATATGCACAGGGCAAGCTTTATTCCACCAGAACACCCATAAATACCCAGAAAAACCAAGAACCCTATGATACCTCCCCCGTGCATCTTTCAACAGATGCCTGTGGAAATTTGGTTTATAAAAATATTCAAAGAGCTAGAACCAGTGCAGTAAAAAACAGCAACAAGAAAAACAATTAAGCAGTATATTTCCCTGGCCTTACAGAGGAAGAGCAGGATTTCCTCATACCTAATGGGAGTATCAATTCTTCCCACTGTGCATCTCTCCCATTATCCCCATCATCCTGAAGAACCATATCTCCTAGTGGGCATTTAGTAATAGCTAAATATCAAACAATGAGTGTATGACTTGCTAAACAATTTGGCAGGTCTATGACAACAAACTTACCTCATGCCTGACTTTTCGTCCTGCTTACTCTTGATTCTCTCACTTGCTTCACCCAGTTAGCTAATAAGGCAGCAAATAGGGGAGATCTAGGCTGCAGGCAGCTAATTAGGATCAGGGTCACCTGTGCGGGAACAGATGGAGGCCTGTATAAAGCAAGGGAGTTGCCCCCCCACCCCCTCTTGAGGGGAGAGGGTTAGTAATGAGCAAACCCAGAGAGGGCAGGAGTCAGTTTTTGTAGACAAGATGCTCCAGGAAACAGTAGTAATGGGTAAGATTGCACAGGGACTGTGGCTGCTTGTTACAGGGCCCTTGGGCTTGAACCCAGTGTAGAAGGGCAGGCCTGGTTCCCCTATTAGCCACTGGGAAATGGTAAGGGTATTGGAGATGCTACTCAGACAGTAGGTCTGGAAAGACTGTGAATTCCCTGGATGAGGAGGACTTTAATGACTTGGCTGGAGAGCTAAGTCCCAAAGAGAGAGCTGTAAACCCAGGAGTGAGCAGAGTGAGAAGATACCACTAGAGGGTGAGTGTAAGACTGGTAGAGCTAATCCCTAGGATGGCTAGCAGGAGGTGCTACAAGCAGAGTGTACTGTGTCATACTCCCACACAATTATGAGTTTACATCTCTAGTGCTGTCTCCAGGCCTACTGCTATTGTGAGGCAGTGTCAGGTGCTGCCTACCCTGAGTTCATCCTAAATTGGGATGAGATACCTGCCTCGTTCCTAATCTAAACAAACCCTTGAGAGTGAGCTGGGTAGATAGCCAAGACAGTAATTTATCATAGCAACAGATCCCATCTAGTAGCTCAATTAACTTCTTCATGAAGCCAGCTGGAGACCCTACTTTGTCTGGTTCACTCCCTGTGCCTTACCCACTGTTTAGGGAATATGAAGAAGCATCATGCTGCCTAGCCCCAGCCATGTGCAGTGAGATTGGAGAGACTCTTGTACACAGTTTCATAGGCAAAATTGCTGGAGAGCTGGGGCTGGGGTGGGCAGGATGCTGAGGGATGTGGTGGTAGGATTCTGGGGAGTGGTAAGGGATGCTTTTTAGAGGTGGAAAGATTGGGGGAAAGTGGGCATTGAAATGCCAAAGGGGGCCTCAGTGTAGCTGGAGCAGAGATGTGAGAACAGGAGAAAGATGGAATGGGTGAGCCAGCAGGAGAAAGAAAGCAAGTGGGGATGGCATATATATGTATGTGTGTGTATATATACACAGATAAATATGAAGACCAGGGGAAAGAGGATTTAGTGGATTGAAGGAGGCAGAAAGAGGGTAAACACAAGGGAGGAAGAGAGGACAAGGAAAGAAATGGTAGGGGGACAGACCCAAAGAAGGGAGAGTAGGGCAAAGAGGGACGAGGACCCTGAGGATGGAGGGTAGAAAATTACAAGATGAGCGAGAATGGGGCAGGGGAGATGGATGTGAGCTGAGGGTGATGAGAAAAGAATTTGAGGTATAGGGATAAAGGGACAGTGACATGGGAGTACATAAAAGCAGAGCTAACCAAAGATGAGAGCGTTAGAAGGATAGAAATCAAAGCCCAGGAACTATAGGCTTGTTCCCTCAACCAAGGGAAAGGAATCACTAACCCAGGCCACAAATGAATGCTGTTGGCAACAAAGGAAATATCAGGAATAAGAGTGAAGGTCAAAGGTTGAAAATCACGGATCCAGAAGGGAACATGGATCAGAGAACCCTCAACAATGCCCAGCACTCCTCAAAGGTGTCTAAGGAGTCAGTGGACACAGCCCAGAGGAAACCCGCCTAGAGGTGTGATCAGATAAGAGACCGGAAATGACCCCCATAGTTGCAGAGCACCCTACCATCGAGCTTTCTCCTTCTGGTTTGGTGGATGGCCAGCCTGGCCAATGCCAGCAGGAGGTTGAGGAGGAAGGGTCTCAACTTTGTGGGAGCAGAGATAGGGTGTGCTAATATAATCTTGTGAAGGGGGAAAATGCAGCCAGAACCTCAGTGAAAGATTCTAGAAGAGCCAGAAGAGGGGCTGCAGCCTGACGTGTTTTATGTAGACATGCTGCAGAGGCTCAATCACCACATACGAATGCAGTGGAAGGCTGAAGAGTGAGGGAGCAGATCTTTTTTTTTTTTTGCTGACTGACTCAGTATCTCTGTTCCTAGTGCTAATGGAAAATAAGGTTTGCACTGATTAAAAAGATGTTATAAAAGCAGGGACATAACAAGTACATAGGAAATTCAAAGAGTTAGTGAGAAAAGGGGTACAATGAGATTAGTCAGCACCCTGTTGAATGGTATGTCTGCTTGTTGGAGGACTGTTAAAGGGTACTCTGCCCCATTAGAGTACTAGTGGCTACGAGGCAGGTCACTTCTCTTGCATCTTGTGACGCTTTAAAACTTTGGTACATCTCATGGATGCAAGGATCTAGGAAATATGATATATTGATAGAGAGAAAGCAGTCTTGGGAATGAGTAGTGCTTAGGGAGGAAAACCTGTTACTGTTTCTTTTAGAGCCTAGAGCTAGGAGCCTTGCAGAATGGGGGTGGGGGGAAGAGAGTCTCCCTTCCCTCCCAGCCAATTAGGCTGAGCTCTGGGAGGGGGTCCAGCATATATGAGGCCTCCTCCCTCACAACAATAGGGGTGATGTCACTCTGAGAGGTTTTGCATGCTGAGCTTTCCTTGTCTGAGGACAAATGTCCTAACTGGGGTCAAAGGGCCAGCTGGAGCAGAAGTTGTCTGAGACCCTACAGCTGGCCTAAAATGTAACCCACCTCCCAGCAGAGTTGGGAACTCCTTTCTTAAGGAGAGAATTAATACCTGCCTGAATCCTCCAACTCCAGGAGGAGGGCTGGCACTCCAGTCTTAAGTAGAGACAGAAGGACTATTTGAAGTATGATCAAGCTCCAGGAGGAGGTTTCAGCAGGGGGAAAGGAAACATACAGGATTCTTACATGGACCCAGAGTAAGAGTGAATTTAAAGGATTAAACAAGGCTTTGTATTCTGTAAAGAGAGTTAACAAACCAGACTATGAAGCAAGGGGTGCGGGGTATTGGAAGTAATCTGATTTTGATAATTGATTGGAAGTACTGGGGTGAGGCACCTGCAGGGCCATGATGGGGGTGTTCTCTGGCGGTCTTTATTAAAAGGACACTGCAAAGGAACCTGATTACTGTAATGTATTTTAATTGAGCAATGCATAAACAAAATACCTCTTCACAGTATGGGGAAATTCATTGCTGTTCTGAGGGACTAAGACCTCTTAAAAGACCTTAAGTAGTATTTAAGTTGAATATAAGCCTAGTGCTAGCCCTCTGGATAGAGGAGTAAATTTCTTCCAATAACAAACAGTTGTAAATTGGTGTTTGCTTGAATAATGTCCTGCTGTGTGGTTGTTGTTTTTTTTGTTCACTTTAGTGATTTGCCAGCTCTATTAGGAACACAGGAACTGCCAAACCACTCAGCTAATCCAGTGGTTCATCTCATCCAGATCCTGTCTCCAGCAGTGGCCAGATGCCACTGTCACTGAGTTTATTTTTAATGTGTTAATAATTTGTAGTCTGCTTGCTTCTAAAGCAAAGTTATTAAGCAGAACTATCTACCAATACAACAGAAGGCAATCAGGTATCCATGAGATAGTTCTGTGCAAGAACCTGACTAGAATAGCTTAATTGTATGTTTCTGTTTTCAGGAGGGAGCGGGGGGTACCAATTAAGAGGATTCTATTTGAGTACCAGATTATTCAAGAGGGAAATAGGGTCAAAAACAAAGAACCCTGATCTTAAACTGAGAGAATGGGTCATGAATGAAGATTCGACTAACTTGTGGCACAGATTGCACTGCTGCTGCCGGCTGTGAGAGTCAAACTTGCAGAGAAGAACATACCTAAAAGGAGTTATTGCAGGTGCTTAGAAAATAGAAAAATTTACAGTTTAAAAAACTGAAGAAAGATGATGGCTGAGGTGGTCTGTCTGGGCACTCCCAAAAAAAAAATCTACCTTACCACTCTCTCTCTCGAGCTGAGTAATGCCATTTAGGATCTTGTTCCATATTATGGGCTTGTTTTGGATGACATCTAGTCACCAACAATATGACTGTTAGAAGGTGGAGAAATAGAAGGAATGACCATCCTTACTGATACGTTACTAAAGAAACTCAAAGATGACAAACTGAAATAATTGATTGATAAGGCTACATCAACAATTCTAATACCAACCTTAACAGTCACTGTATATACACACACACACTCTCTAATGAAAATATTCTAATGACCATCCCCCCCTGCCTTCTCAGGTCTCAATTCTTCTTTGGGATCCATTATCATGGACACCTTTCCCTTTGCCAGTGGGCTTCTGAAACAGGACTGGGGCTTAGTAAAACCATTGACATACAGAGGAGGAGGGACAACTGAACAATCACATGTCTGCAATTTACTGTCAATTTTTTTAAACAAAATTATGATAGAGTAGAGTAGGTGCTAACTATTCCTATCTGCCCCACAACCTAGCTTGGGTACAGGGCTCCAGACTAGCAGATCCCAGTGCAGATTCAGGCTCTTAGACTGTAAGCCTTTCAGAATAGGGACAGTATCTCCATAACTGTTTGTACAGAGTGGCAGAGAGGTTATGCGGAGTGTGTGTCAATATGATGCTCAGTGATTTGAGGTAATGCAGGCCTTGGATGGGGTGCTAGGCTCACAGGTATTTTGGGGATAAAGTATGTTGCAGTGGTCCCTGATGTGCACATTCTTTTTCAGCTAGTTATCCTGTAGCTGTGTGATGTGACTGATTGCCTGTAGTTGGTACTGACCACTGTCAGAGGCAGGATACTAGATTGACCAGTGTAATGATCTGATTGGGTGTGGGAATTCCTATGTTCCCATGAAATGTTTTTAATACAAAAAATAGACACAAGGTGAATGCAGTGTTATATTTTTTTTGAACCAGCTTTTGTTGGCGAGTGATGAGCTTTCCAGCTTACACAGAGCACTTCTTCAGAAAGCTCAAACGCTTCTCTTTCACCAACAGAAGTTGGTCCAATAAAAGATATTATCTCAGCCACCTTGTCTTGTTAATATCCTGGGATCAGCACAGCAACAAAAATGCAGTGTTTTTATAAAAAAAACAAAAAAAACCCACAACCTTTTGTAGAAGAATAAAGCTGCAATAACTGGAAAAAATAATGGATTAGATTCAACAAAGGGCATAAATGAGACTTAAATGGTATGTGTGTTTTGTGCTGATTCCTTGTGTGGGGTAAATTTCAAACTTGGGTGTAAAAATCCTGGCCCCTACTGAGTGGCAAAAATCCCATTGACTTCTGACCCAGCATTTCTCTCTTGGTGAATAAAGAGAGTAAATTAACTTATACGTGGCAGTTCATCTAAACATCAATCCTAAAACTACTTTAAAAATGGGGGGTGGAGGGAATATGTGCAAAAAAAGCACATTTTCTTTTTTGGTTGAAAAATTTAATCCAAACATTGAATTTTGAAAAACATCAACTGTCCCTATGGTCATTTCCAATTCTATATGTTATTGTACTGAATAGGAAAAAGGTTATGCTTTTAGCTTAGAAGCCTACTTGCTGAATGTGTTTTCTTGAATATCTTCAACATTATTTATAGGGCATGTATCAAAATGGTCAGAGATTTACTCTTGGTAACAGCAGTTCAAAACTAGTGGCAAACAGCATGATTTCCCTGGTGCTTATGTTGTAATACAGCATAAATGATATGCAATGCACAGCTGGTTTTCCTGGTTTGTGTATAGTCATCATACGCTTTAAAGGGAACAAGCTATTAAAATATTTTCAATGCGTGAGTAAAAAGCAGCACTGGCAAAGTCGAAAGTGGGAATTACAGAAACATTCATTCCCAGCATTGTGTTAACAGTAAAAAATAAATTATAAAACAGGGCAGGTCAGATTGAAGGAGGTCACTGTGACTTGCTGCCAACAAGGCATTAATAGAAAATATAGTCATTCTACTGCAGTTCTGTGTCACCTAAAGATGTTTTATTTACATCTCGGCACCTATTACCATTTTCTAATAGCAATAATGAACTAGGAGCAGGAGTTTGCATTCAACAATGCTTGAGAAGATTAGTTTACGGTGAGTATTTGAACACACATGCAGCTTACAGATCATCATTGCTTTAACCTTTATTTTCCTTTCCCTCCCACTGTATAGTTTAATCAATCAATAGCTGCTCTTGGAACAGGGGATCGATACATTTAAAACTGGTTAGCATGTCAGGAGGACACCACCTCTACCAGTAATAAAATATTGAAAACACACTGGTAAATATATAGATCACATAATAGAAAGGAATCTGATAAACAAGGAGACAGATCCCTCCCTATGCAAAAGGTCTATGTAATGGTTTGTTTTTTTTAAAATAAGCAATAGCTCAACACTCACCATATTCCTTGACTAGCAACTCTAGTCAAGGAATATGGTGAGATGAACGTAACACAGGAGTAGAACAATATCCTCAACCTACAATGGATGAAAGTAGAGGCCAGAACGGATACTGTGAACACTGTTCCCAGTCCTCTGAGGTACTAAACACCACCTTCAAAGCACTGAGTCCCTCAACTCCCATTAAAATTGTTGACCTGAGGAGCCCAGCACATTGGAGGATTGGATCCTAAACCAGGAAAGTGAGGGTGGCTACTATGTGTTCTCTAATCCCTGTAGTAAACTGATAGCTTCAATCTAGAGTCTCATAAATATTTTCCTCCCCCCACCCATCCTATATACACTGTCAGGTACTATACAATCAGTCCAACTTCCTTCTAGGATATAATTCTGAAATTCATCTCCAGTGTGGAACTTTGCCAGATTTATTCTTAAAAGTTGCACTATGTTGCTGGTTCTTTGTCTCTTTGCCTAATCTAGAATTAACATGCGAACAAACTCCATGTTAAAGACAAACTAGTTTGAACATAACGACCATACTGGTTCAGCCCAATGGTCCATCTAGCCCAGTACCCTGTCCTCCAACAGTGGCCCATGCCAAGTGCTTCAGAGGGAATGAACAGAACGGGTAATTATCAAGGGATCCATCCTTGATCAAGTTAGTCTGAACTATTCTCACATGTGACAGTAAACATGAACTCAAGGCACAGCCAAATTTTAACCGTATACCACTCCGCAATTACATGGGGAAACATATAGTTGGCATGAAATTCCTTACTTGACTGAGCTTTCAGTTTCCTCTGTATGAAAAATAGGCAATTCTTTTAGTAATGAGAGTTTTTCATTTACCTGAAAATGTTGAGAGGCACTAGTTTATAGGTTGCAATTTACAGATTTGGCCAAGCTTTCAGTTCATGTTCCTTTGTGCAAAGCATTTACAATTTTTTTTTTAAACAAAGCAAATCTTAGCTAGCAGACTTAATGGAAAACATGAACCATCTGTGAATGTTACTTGCAGCTCATTTGCTTCATTGGCAAATATTAAACTGTGTTGTAAAGATCCAGTGGAATTATGGAAATGGGTTTTAACATTAAAATCAAAGTGCAGTTAGAACATTTCACTGTATAATTGTTTGGCAGAATATGCTAGTAAGCAGAAGATACCCAGCTTTCTGATTTATTGGTCACAGGTTGTTTCTTTAGACCTACATAAGCTGTAGAGGGGTAGGTGTGTGTGTGTTAAAATCTACATAGGCATGAAGAGAGTTCATGCATTTTTATTTTGTCGCTTTTTTTGTTTTCAGTCCATTATCTGCATTTCCTCTAACCCAATATTAGTTGCAGCTTGTACAATTCAGTGAAGAAAAGACAGCAATGACTTCATGCTCTACTTTTGTGTATGTCCTTGTACAAAAGGTATAGCATATTTGTTTTTAATTAGCACTTAGATAGACATAAGAGAAAGCGGTTAATCACTGACATGGCCCAGAGTGTTTTGTAAGTAAACACCATATTGCAATAGACATGCAATTAATTAGACAACATACCAATTAAACATGTTCAGAATTTAAAAGGAAGATATAAAAAAGGATATCAGCGATTCAGTGCTGAAATCCCCAAGCAATTAAAAACCACCACAACGTAGTCAACTATGTTAAATAAAAGTTTTTTTTAAAAGTTTAATATCCTTTCTCAGGATCTAATTATTTCAATAAACAATGTGCCCATTTTATAGATGAATACTAAGAGCTGGCTTCTGCCAGCCTTACTCACATTCTACGTCCCTTAGGGCTGAACTGTGCACTCTTGACTCCCTTTGGTGAACAGTTACTCACATGAGATTGTCTGAGAGAGTAAATGCTCATCAATGAGAGTAAGGGCTTCACAGTACAATCCTCATTTCGTAGTCTCATTCAAATCCGTTAGAATGAGTTGTCCCACAGAAATCAGTGGGATTACTCACTGTAGGCCAAACTGTGAACCTCTTACTCCCACTGGCATATGATTACTTATATGAATAGCCCCAGTAAACTCAGCTGACAGTGAGGGGTTCATAGTCTGGTCCCAGGCAAGGTCTTTTGGTACAGCATCAATGCAAGGGGGTTCTAGTCCATAACTGAGGTTCCTAGGTACTACTGAAATACAAATGATAAATGTAATTGCACGTGGTGGGATTACAAAATCAGGTTTGGAAGTAGGCACTATAAATACCTCTGATATTGGAGATTTACTTAAATTCCTACATAACAATGTATAGGCTGGTTATATGAAAGATAACATTAGTCCCAGGAAAAAAATGGTGTCAAGCTTTTAAAATGTATTATTGATTTCAGCTGGAGTTCTTGGCACTGTGCCAAATCTGACCTATTTCAAGTAAAGAAATATAGCAGATATAACAACCACTCCACTGAAATGGTGTAAGGAGTATTGTCCATTATAAGACAAGAGATCTAGCTTTTGCTGTGCTGTGAAAGTGAATTATTCCTCAGGTGGCAGTGATCTTGCTGCATGGACAACAACAGGGTTGGGTTGAGGGCTTCTGTTAGATGGATATTGCTGTTGGTTACTGAAGTTGTAATGAAGCGGCTGTTGTACAAGTCAGCAACAGTGGGGGTAAGGAGGAGACCAAAGCTCGTGTCCCTTGACGCAAGAGGATAATACTATGAAGTAGTCGTTCCCATGGTAGTTAATTCAAAAGCCAGGCATTTCCAGCCACTCTAGCAACAGTTCTGATGTCATGTCCTTGTCACAATATCATGGACCTCTAGCTATTGTTCTAGCTTAATGGGTTTTAACTAAAGCAAAAATATTTCAACCTGAGTATGCTCTTTTAAAAAAAAAAAAAAATAAACCTCCAGTTGCTTCCTTCTTCCTGTGCTTCTCCTCTTATTTTTTTACATGCCCACTTTTTCAAGGTGATATTTCTTTAAAATGCTCCTTTCCCCTTCCCCGCAGCGCCTCCTGACGCCACGGGCGAAATATCTGATCTGTGGTAGGTGCTGCGAGGGAGGGGGAGATGCTGACTGGCGGGGCCTGTGGGTAGGCAGGAGGCATTGTGGGGAGGGGGAGTTTCTGGAGGAGGTCTCCTCACTCCCACCCCCACTGGCCTGCCACTCGCCACCCCATTCACCTCCTCACCCTACTTGCCCTCCCGCCTCACCTCCCTGCCTCCCTCCTGTGGGGTTCCCCAAAGCACAGGGTCCAGAGAAGTTGCCCTAATTCACTGTACCCTAGGGACAGCTCTGCTGGTGGTTACTCTATCATGAGTTTATACCAAGCCAGTAACAAAAGTAAACTTTTAGCTCATCACACGGGTTAACAAGAAGCCAGAAATGCAGTCTTCTTAGGCATTCCAGCCCTTGTCTTGCCACCCAGACACTGGACTCTATGATGGGTGGATACCGAAAACGAATTTAATCAAATAGTGTATTCTTCTAATTCCAAGAGATCAGCCACTTAGCCAGTTCAAGGTATGCCAGATCTTACCCAATAATCATGCTGATATCAATCCTTTAGTAACTAGAGGTTTAA
The DNA here is from genome assembly GCF_020497125.1 of Mauremys mutica. NCBI lineage: Eukaryota > Metazoa > Chordata > Testudines > Geoemydidae > Mauremys > Mauremys mutica. The sequence goes on from NC_059082.1 coordinate 59,756,989, forward strand.
AAATAAAATAAGATTAATAATGGCTAATAGATCATATACATACAAATAATTGTGAAGTCCTCATATCAGGTTGGTAGCAGTGGTGGCTTCTGATTTCTCTCTGTTAACTTCCAAATGATCGGAAGGTCCTCAGGCCATAGTTCAAAATGCTCCTATTGTAAATCCACAGTCCAGAGAATTAGGGCAGAAAAGAGGCAAAAATCAAAATATCTCAGGGATCTTTTATATCCTCTGTCCATATACCTGGAAATTTATTGTCTCAAACCAAGCTCATAGCCTAGGGTAACATGAGCATATTGCATGTCCTTACATGCTTTGATGAATCATGGGACAGCCATTGCCCATATTCTTGCTGATGTGACCACAGGAAGAGCTATCTGGGAGGAATGAGTTTCTTATATGGCCCATTGTGAGAGCTAAGTTTCCTTTATGAGCCATCACTATATAGCAGTCTGGCCTTAATGTAAATTTTATCCAGTGGGTGTTACCCATAAATACAACACATGTATAAAATAACTGTACTAAGCCCATATTCTTAACTTCAGCTACATGTATATAAACAGGGTAATCATACTTAACAAATCATAACTTTTCCATTGACATCTTACATGACATAAATGATCTGGAAAAAGGGGCAAAATTTGCAGATGATGCAAAATTACTAAAGATAAGACCCAGGCAGACGGCGAAGAGCTACAAAAGGATCTCTCAAAACTGGGTAACTGGGCAACAAAATGGCAGATGAAATTTAATGTTGATAAATGCAAAGTAATGCACATTGGAAAGCGTAATCCCAACTATACATATAAAATAATGGGATCTAAATTAGCTGTTACCACTCAAGAAAGAGATCTTGAAGTCATTGTGGATAGTTCCCTGAAAATATCCACTCAATGCACAGCTGCAGTCAAAAAAGCAAATTATGAAGGGGATAGAAAATAGGACAGAAAATATCACGTTGCCTTTATATAAATCCATGGTATGCCCACATCTTGAATACTGTGTACAGATGTGGTCGCCCCATAGCAAAAAAGATATATTGGAATTGGAAAAGGTTCAGAAAAGGGCAATGAATATTATTAGTGGAATGGAACAGCTTCCATTTGAGGAGAGATTAATAAGACTGGGACTTTTCAGCTTGGAAAAGAGATGGCAAACGGGAGATATGATTGAGGTCTATAAAATCATGACTGGTGTAGAGAAAGTAGATAAGGAAGTGTTGTTTACTACTTCTCATAACACAAGAACTAGGGGTCACCAAATGAAATTAGTAGCCAGCAGGTTTAAAACAAATAACAGGAAGTATTTCTTCAAACAACACACAGTCAACCTGTCGAACTCCTTGCCAGAGGATGTTGTGAAGGCCAAGGCTATAACTGGGTTCAAAAAAGAACTAAATAAATTCAGGGAGGATAGGTCCATCAATGGCTATTAGCCAGGATGGGCAGGAATGGTGTCCCTAGCCTCTGTTTGCCAGAAGCTGGGAATGAGCGACAGGGGATGGATCACTTGATGATTATCTGTTCTGTTCATTCTCTCTGGGGCACCTGGCACTGGTCACTGTCGGAAGACAGGATATTGGGCTAAACAGACCTTTGGTCTGACCCAGTAGGGCCATTCTTATGTTCTTACTTTGTACAAGATTATTGCAATTGTATAACAGTGATAATATCAATGACATAAATGGTCATATTCAAGCATACCGCATCACATTGCATTAGGAAGATTGCATTGCCACTGTTTGTGCTGGATCTATCCCATAGAATGTCAGTCTGGAATTTTTCACCGGCACTAAATTTACAGACCTAATAAAAACATTTTTCTAAAGATAAAGATACAACTAAAAATCTCAGCAAGGATCATGCAAATGAATCCATCTCCTCAATATCATTTTCTGACTTCTTGCAAACATCAGCAGTACAGTGTAGGTCTTTATAATGTGATAAATCAGGCGACGCAGCAGAGGCCTTACTGAAGGAGTGGCAACTTTTTTGAGCTCCTCTGGAGACTAATTGATGAAAGACTTTAAATTTGATAATCTCAACAGGCGGATTTAGATGTCATCTAGAAAATAACACGTTGTATATCCTTTCCTACAAAATATTTATTTAGCAGGAGTTGTTACTGTGAGCAACTGAGATAATCTGTCCCTCTAAGTATATAATTATGAGTTTTCCAGATTTAATCTTAAATATCTGCATATCACTGTGAAGTCCAAGATTATTTCAGATTTCTTCTGGGAGTTCATACTTCAGTCTATGTACACATTAATCCACAGGGCAGATTTAGCAAGGAGATGACTTCTTAGCTGTAAATCCCCTGTGCAAAAGAGAGCGAGACAAAACAAAGGACTAAAGCAACTTTGCAATATCAAGCTGGCACACAGTGCTGATAAACTGTTGACATTGGCACAGCTCTGCTGTTTAGCTTTCAACAGTGCTAAAGTTTTGCTGCTACCACTGGGAAAACTAATAATATAACAAATGAAACTATTGTTCGGTTTCATTAAAAAGAAATCTGATAAGATGGGTAGAATTCAATTAGCCAATCTCAATAGAGTTCCTACTTGTTGGTGCAAAAGGAATATTATCTCTAACAGAAAAGTCCCAGATAATTTTGGCTAGACCAAGCATCCATTCAGTATGAATCTTGTTTGCAGACAGTGGAACAACTAATGTTAGCATTAGTGGGTCAGCAATTTTTTCCCCCCTCCACAACGGCTCTACAGCCAATACTGGCAATTATGCTGGATAGATCAATGTGATAAACTGATGGATCTTGATCGCTCTTGGCAAGATGGACTGGCCTTCCCTCCAATGAGGCTGATATTCCACTACTAATGCTTCTGTCAAGTAAACATTCCCTCGAACGCTGACAAGATGAATCTGTGCGGTATCCAAAAGCAGACGTGGTTTACTGTGGAAAGAAAACAGATTTTTAAGAATGAAATGCCAATTATATAATATAGACTTCCTTTTTTTGCCTGTGGAAATAAATGCCAGATAATGGAATGCCAGCTATTTTAGTGATAGCTGTAATTGACGTTAATGAAACAAACTGCAACAAAGGTGTGACATGGAGCAATGGTAGATGGGCATGTTGCTCACTGAAATGATGCAACTTTGTATATGGCTCTGTTGCAGCAGAGCATTTCAGATTCTGCCCGCACTGGTACCTGTAAATCTACATTAGCATCAGGTGGGCTTGCACATGTGTCAGGACAAGTGCAATCTGCCTTACAATATCGCTATTACTGATGATGATGCATGAGCTGGAGAAAATCCAGTTTCACTGCTAGAATCCAGGCTGAGTTTGTGTGGATGACAGTTAAACTACCCCATCTATTTCTTTGAAAGATAAACGTGTGATACTGTGTGGGGCCCAGTGAACATAGACACCCTCCCTCCCCCCCCCCCCCGTGCCATTTTTATAAAGTCCTCCTCTAGGGCTGAACAGCATGTGAAATACAAATACATTGTTAGAGTCTAATGTAACTGTTCCTCTTTTTGATCCATCTCATCACTTACATTTTCTTTCTTTAATCTACATGTGTTTTGCTTCCTCTATTTATAAATATTTGTGAAGCTTTGTGACACGTTGCTCTATGTTAATTCACCATAAATGTCTGTGTATAAACTGAAAACTGAGTGTTAAAGTTCCATTATAAGTTTTGGGTGATTTAGCTTATTGACCATTTAGTATTTCATGTTCAATTATGGTAAAATTAAGAGTTTGGGAAACAGAGGTGAATGTTGGGGCTGTAGAAAAGCTTTATAAAGTCAGGAGGACCTTGGTAGACGGGAAAGAAGGTGCTTCAAAGAACCTATGTGTCACCAACTGAGCCATGGGCCAGAAACTGCCTGAGTGAAGAGCAAGACTGTAAAGAAGACAGAACAAGGTCTCACGGATACTCAGTCTGTGTTACTGAGAGACTGCACAGCTATTCATAAGAAGAGTATTAGGCAAGGTTTGGTTAGCCTATATCAATAACATATTTTATAAAAGGATCTGATATTACAACATCCCTGTGCAGATCAATATTATTACGTTAATATTACAGAAAGGGAAATTGAAGCATAAGAGAGTGTACAAAGCAGCTCTACTCTAAAAAAATTCCTTTTGGAAAATTTCTATGGGATTTAATGAAAAATACACACCTGTCTGTAGATGTTTATGTAATTTCTATAGAACTCAATTGGTTTTATCCATATAAAATTAGGGTGATTCTGTCCAAATGGCACCATGGGTTCTATGTTTATTGTACTTCTATATCAAGTTTGCTCATTTCTTTTCTTTTCTTTTTTTTTTAAACCAAACTGCCAGCCCTGCATACTCAGTCAAAGCTCAGAGAGTCAAGCTAGGTTCTTAGACCCAGATCCATACAGGCACTTTGATGCCTAAATAAGGGGTTTAGGGACCTAACTCCCAGTTTTAGGCTCCACCATGATCTGCAAAACTCCCATCTAAGGGGAAGGTAGGACCCACCTATCTTGCATATGGGGTCTGAGCCAATAGTCCTGCTCAGAGGCTGACCCATTCAAATTCTGAAAGGAGGAGATGCCACTTTTAGTGTAGGGGGTAGAGCACTCACCTGGGATGTGTGCTGTAAGAGAGGTGCCTAACTCATTCTTACAAAAAATGACTTAGGCACCAAAGCCATCTGACTCTAGTAGAGGGGTTCCTGGTTGTGAATCACTAGCAGAAATAGCTGCCTCCCTGCAGTCTGGATTTAGACAGTACTTAACTTGATGAGAGGGGTTGAGTTTAGGACACACCCCTTGTGTTGGTATCTCCCACTGGCTAGTTCAGGTGACTTCCCGCCTAGCAGGCTGAGTTTTGGAGATCACATTCTGAAGTGCCTAACTCAGGCTTTGTGGATTGCAGTGTTGTTCCTGTGATTTTTCTAAGGTGCCTAAAAGTTAAGCATTGTAACACTCAGCATCACAATGCCTAAGTCCCTTTAAGGATCAGGCCCTTTCCTTCTTACACATCAGTAGCAATGCAAAAGAGACTGCAAGCCAATTTTTGAGCTGGGTGACAGCTGAGCAACCCTAGTGCCTGTAGATTATTCTCTCATTTGCATCTAGGAAACCCTATTGGCCTCTACCTGCACAAGTGTTGGCATAAATAAGCCCACAATTTCTTTATTAGAGGTAGTGATGGTTAAGCCAGAAATAAATTAGCTTGATTTTCAGAGTGTAGGTGTGTTTACAGGAATCCAGTGCAAGAATCCTGACTCCCAATTCCTGGCTTTAATTGTTCAGACAAAACTGATTACACTTGGGTTTTGTTTTTATATTGTATATAAAATTATGTGTTTATTTTTAGAATAGGGAACCTAGGCAATTGGTTTATAACCTGGGCCAATTATCTCCTTGTTGCTTTCAAAAAGATAAACAGTTAGTGTCTGTAGTAAAGTAAAAAGACACTTTCCTTGGATTTCTTAGGATTTCTGAATGGTCATCATACAGCCTGGTTCTCCACTGCCTTGTGAAGTGATTTACCCCTGGGGAAATTGATTATAAAATGCTATCAGATCAGAATGGTAGTCCCATACTCCCACTTCACATTCATGTCAATAACTATGCAAGACAGTGGTGAAATCCAATCCTACATCTCTAACTAATGTGCAAATACATCAATGCAACCTGAAGCAAAATTTTATATTATTAAAGCCCATTGTAATGGAGGGTATCTACTGTATCTACTATTTAGCAGTATGAATATTAAGATAATCTCAGGTGAAGAGGGACTAGGGTGTCTATAGAATATGAGGGTTAGAAGAGACCTTAAGAGGTCATCTACTCAAACCCCCTGCTCAAAGCAGGGCTAATCCCCAGACAGATTTTTGTCCTAGAGTTCTAACTGGCCCCTTTAAGGATTGAACTCATAACCCTGTGTTTAGCAGGCTAATGCACAAACCACTGAGCTATTCCTCTTTGCCTGCTAGTGCACTACAGACACTGTAATAAGCCCACATAATGGGGGAAGGGGACTTGGGCATTGAAGGGAGGCTAAAAGAATGCTGAGATGTTACAAATTAGCAGATTTCACCTAAGACTAGGATTAAGGAAAAAAACCTTAACTACATATCATGTAACAATAATCTACTGCTAAGAGAGGGAATACTTTTCTTGATGACTTTCTTGTTCCAAGAGCAGGATTGATAAATTATAGGATTTTTCCCAGCATGCCTTTCTCCTGGTGGCCCTTTAAATTTGGCACAGTCAAGTTGCTGCAGCCCTAAAGTGGCCATTTTGTAATGCTCTCCTGCTTGTTGCATCTGTTTCTTCTCTGTAAGTACCTCTCACGTTTTCCTTTGTTAGTCTTAGGGAGGTGGTACATACACCTGCCACAGAATCAGATTTGTTATTTAAAATAAGTTGTAAAACAATATAGTATCTACATGGACAGAAAGAACTACTTAAAATACTTTTGCAATGCATGAGGAAATGTATCCTTATGCAATAGTAATGTAATCCTCCTGACAGTACATAAGGGAATGGATTCCTTTCATGCAGAGTGCATAGGTGCTGGAACTATGTGTGCTGCTGCACTCCCTGGCTTGAAGTGGTTTCCATCATATACAGGGTTTACAGTTTGGTTCAATGGCTCTCAGCACCTCTGCTATACAAAATTTTCCAGCACCCCTGGCAGAATGTATGGTAAAGCCAATAGATATATTTTTTAAAATGATGCATGTGGTCTTGTGTTTCAACTTTGTTTTGTGTAGTGTTTCTTGTACAAACTGTATCTTGAAAAGTATTGCAAATTTAAATACAGTCATATTGAAAGAAGCATTAGCTGAGGGAGATGCAAAGGAAGGGAGAAAAGAGAAACTTTCAGATTAGATTTGGAGAGAGAGAGGCAGCGAGTTTGAGGGTAGCTGGTTTGGATGTCAGGCAGTGCAGAGGGAAAGGCTCTTGCACTGACATTGGTGATATTATGTGGATAGGCAAGCTTTAGAAATATGGAGGTAGTAGCAGGAGTGGCAGGTTATATGGGCTCAAGGTGCTCGAGCACTAGGAATATGCAAGGCTGAGGGCTGTGCTCCACCAATATTTGGAGCCCTCCTCCGCCTCGGAGCTTCCCTGCCTGAAAGAAAACAGCCGGTGCCTCTCTCCCTTGCTTGTGCTGCTTCTGCCTAAGGCTATAGAGATCAGCGGCCAGCAGCCTCTTGGAGCACCGGGGGAGGGGAAGAGGGAGAGAGGAGGGGGGTGGGGGAGGCACACGTGCTTGGGAGCTCTCTCCCCCTGGCACCCACATGAAGAAAATGCCAAGGGGACTTCCGGCCAGGAGATGGACATTTGGGGTGGACTTCACTTACCTGAGCAGCTGCTGGGGCTTCGTGAGGTTTGACCCTGTGATCCACCCCCTCCCCCCGCAGCCCCCACTCCTGCCCAATGCTGGGCAAGGGGCAGCCCCATCCCCAGTGAGACAAGGGTGAGGGGCAGCAGGCTGCAGCAGGGGAGGAAGGAAGCCACATGTGCTGGCAGTTTCACCCCCACCCCCCACTCCCCAGCACCCACCCACCACAGGGGAGATGGAGGAGGGGAGCTTCCTAGACCTGAGCAGCTGGGGCTTGGGTGAATTTTGTGACATCCTACCCCCCCACCCCAGCCACCACCCTGCAGTCCCCACTCCTGCCCCATGCTGGGCAAGGGGCAGTCCCATCCCCAGTGAGGCTATGATGAGGGGCAGCAGCAGAGGAGGCCACACATGATGGCAAACCCCCCCACCCCCGGTACCCACCATAGGGGAGGCGAGTGGGCTTTCTGGACCTGAGAGAGTCCCTAGGAGCATGTGCAGTGACTGTGGTTCAGAGTGAGTGTGCTGGGGGGGGGGGAGTGGGGAGAGGAGGGGTCCCTCCCCTGGAGCTTGCTGCTGCCAGTAAGGGGTGGGGGGGAGTCCTCTCTGGCCCTAGCCCTGGGGAAGACTGTCTGCATCCCAAGCTCCTTATCTCCAGCCCTGCCCCACCCCAGAGCCTGCACCTCCAGCATCCCAATCCTGAGCACCCTCCTGCACTGTGAACCCCTCATCCCCAGCCCCACCCCAGAGCCCTCACTTGAGGGGAAAAACGTGCAACTTAAATTTGGTGGTCAGTTTGGAGTATCATTGTGTTTAGCACAATACTTGATTATTTTACACCCTTTAAAGTATACAGGTGTTACAAAGTGGGAATGTTCTTAATGTTTTCTCTAAATACAGTGTGGGTGTCTCAGTTTCCCCTATGCATTTCTCAAGGATCTAGATGGTGGGATAAGGGGGTGTGATTGTTGTAGAGCCCTAGAGTGCCAGTGTGATGCTGTCTGCACAGAGAATGGCCGAAACCCTGTCTCCGGGCAACTGATGGCCTGGGCCACTCTCCTGCAAGGTGCCAACTGAAGGTGTTGGAGAACAAAGAGATCAGGTGGCCTCCTAATGCCTGGAAAAGAGACAAAAGCCAGAGGAGAGAGTGTCAGTGCCTGCGTGGACTTCCGGGAAGCGCATGGTGTGGAAGGGGATGCTGGGATGCTTTGAAACTACTCCATACAAAGCCAGTCAGGACTCTGGGGGAGCCTCCTCTCTCTGAGCAGACTGTCTCCAGGGCAAGAAGCTTACACCTTCCTGGCTCTGACCTCGGAGCATTCAGCATGCCCTTCCACACTGTGCGCTTTCCGCAGCGAGTGTGCCCAGGCAGGTCCTGGGGCAACCAGAGGTCCCTGCACCCCAACTCTGCAGTCAGACGTGACTCTCAGCCAGCCGGGAAAACAGAGGGTTTATTAGATGACAGGATCACAGTCTAAAACAGAACTTGTAGGTACAGAAAACAGGACCACTCAGTCAGGTCCATCTTGGAGGGTGGGGAGCCTAGACCCAAGTTCTGGGCCTCTCCCCATTTTCCCAGCCAGCTCCAAACTGACACTCCCTCCTCTAGCCTTTGTGTCTCTTCTGGACAAGGAGGCCACCTGATCTCTTTGTCCCCAACACCTTCAATTGGCACCTTGCAGGGGAAACTGAGACACTCACACAATATTCAGAGAAAACATTAAGAACATTCCCACTTTGTCACAACAGGTACAACAAAATATAATACTGTATATTGAAGCAGGCAAGTGCTGCTTCTGACTTTCCACTTTTAATTGACCCTTGTAATCTTGTGCTGATGCCTTGTAGCTTCATTTTATATCGGCTTATAGGGCAGGAGTGGGGATGGGGAGGGCACCACCAAAAATTATACAAACCTGCTGCCTATGGGTAGTAGGACAGGGGACACAAACAGAGATATGTGAGGTAAACTGGAGTAAGTATGTGGAGAGTTTTAAACCTAAGTTGGGTCCAAATCTTGCAATTGGCTCCATACAGGCTAACTCCTATTGAAGTCAATGGGTGCCATGCATGTGCAGCCGTGTGTCAGGTAGTTGTAGGAACATGGGATAAGGCTTTAGAAGTGTTAGTTCTTACATAGATTCATAGTCCTAGCTGGCTGAATCATGGAGTGAGTAACATTTTAACATACGCTGTTTGGTTTAGTGGTGGTGAGAAATGCTATTTAAAATGCGACATGAAATTTGAAAACAAATTACAGCATTATAGAACAATACCTAATTCTTACATAGCACTTTTCATCTGTAGTTCACAAAGTACTTTTCAAAGAGGTGGGTATCATCTCCATTTTGCCGATGGGGAAACTAAGGCACACAGCAGAGAAGTGACTGCCCAAAGTCACTCAGCCAACTAGTGTCAGAGCCAAGAATTGAACCCAGATTTCCTGAGTTACAGTCCAGTTCCTAACCTCTAGGATACTGCCTATCCATAATGCTGCTAAACAGTATATCCCTTAAAAATTTTGAAGGCATTTCTTTTTCACAAGGAAGTTTGGTATGATCTAGGCTTAGGCTGTTTGGATACTCTGCCCAGGGAAATAAAATGTCAGTTTAAAACTAAAAGCAAACCCAATTAAATATCACTGAATTTAACAAAACAAAAAACCCTCAAAACCAAACAAACAAGCAAACAAACAAACAAAAAAACCCATGTAAACTTGCAGCACCTCTGGTTCCATAAATGTTGATGATACTTTCAAAGAACTTCCACTGTAATCCTTTGTTTTGATACAATAGAGTAAAATTGGTATTCAAATCAGTGGCTAGAAGCACATCCTAATATATGTATTATTAATTAGATAGTTCAAATTAAATTTTACAGCTATATAATGAATGAAATGATGAAAACAGGGAAATGTACTGAACGAGTGTTTATCTGACCTTGTTTCTGTGACTCAAGCTACTGATCATATGATAGTGGGAATAATTTGTGAGTAAGATGACTAGGATTTATCTGAGTTTGTGTAATAAGCCATTGTGCCTCAAGAATCTGAAAAAAATCATTACTTTACTGTAAAATACACACATTTCTGATGACTGTTTGTAAGTATCTGCAATATGATATTCATTGACCTGGGCCACCGTGTGCTAAGAACTGTACAAATATAGAGTTCCTGCCTCAAAGGTCTTACATGATGGGCCAGGAATTTTCAGTAACCTGCCATTATTTCTCTGCTTTTCTCTGTATGTGACTTGTAAAATGACATTAAATATTCTTCTAAGAGGCACGATGTGATTTACTTAATGTTTGTAAAGTAGTTTGACATCTTCAGATGAAAAGGTTCTGTACAATTTCCAAGTATTCATATTTCAGATCACCAGGCAACTTCTCAATAGTTCAGTGGAAACTGTTCAAGTCTTTAAACACACACACACACACACACACGCGCGCGCACTACATGATGGGAATAATACAAATACAATTTAGGGTCTTATTCTTAAAGGCATCTTTCTGAAGAACTCCAGTTCTTTTATTTAACTAGAACTACAGTTTTAAAAATGGCCCTGGTTCAGTTTACAACTGTAAACAGTTTTGGAAGTGGCACATTGGATGTAAATTGGTCAGAAAATAGGGGCGAGCAGTAAAGTGGTGTAACTTGAATCAAATGTGGGTATGTGAAGCGAGTGTAATGTACATACCAGTGGGGGCAATGTAGCAGGAAAAGTATGTTTTGGGAGAGCACAAAGTCGTCCTGGTTCAAAGGCAAAATACAGGGCATTAAAAAGTATTCAAAGCAAGAGAGTATCAATTTAAACATGTCATAAGCTTATATATAGACTGATTCTTTAAACACGTAAGGTAGCTTGTTTTCATAGAATCATCGAAGATTAGGGTTGGAAGAGACCTCGAGGTCATCTTGTCCAACCCCCTGCTCAAAGTAGGACCAAGCCCAACTAAATCATCCCCGCCAGGGCTTTGTCAAGCGGGGCCTTAAAAACTGATAAGGATGGAGATTCCACCGCCTTCCTAGGTAACCCATTCCAGTGCTTCACCACCTTCCTAGTGAAATAGTTTTTTTAATATCCAACCTAGACCTCCCTCACTGCAACTTGAGACCATTGCTCCTTGTTCTGCCACCACTGAGAACAGCCTAGCTCCATCCTCTTTGGGTAGTTGAAGGTTGCTATCAAATCCCCCCTCACTCTTCTTTTCCAGAGACTGACTAAGCCCAGTTCCCTCAGCCTCTCCTCATAAATCATGTGTCCCAGACCCCTAATCATTTTTGTTGCCCTCTGCTGGACTCTCTCCAATTTGTCCACAACCTTTCTGTAGTGGAGGGCCCAAAACTGGATGCAATACTCCAGATGTGGCCTCACCTGTGCCAAATAGAGGGGAATAATCACTTCCCTCGATCTGCTGGCAATGCTCCTACTAATGCATCCCAATATGCCGTTATCTTGCAGAACTGCTGCTTAGCCAGTTGGTCCCCAGCCTGTACCAGTGCATGGGATTCTTCTGTCCTAAGTGCAGGACTCTGCACTTGTCCTTGTTGAACCTCATCAGATTTCTTTTAGCCCAATCCTCCAATTTGTCTAGGTCATGCTAGACCCTATCCCTACCCTCCGTTGTAGCTACCTCTGCCCCCACAGCTTAGTGTTATCTGTGAACTTGCTGAGGATGCAATTCATCCCATCATCCAGATGATACCGGCTGCCAACTATACATAGAACCCTTGATCACTATCTACCTTATAATCCATTCATGCAATCCATACTCAGCTTTTTCCACATCATCTGTCACTAGGTTTCCTCTCCCATTTAGTAAGGGTCCCACACTTTCCCTGACCACCTTCTTGTTGCTAACATACCTGTAGAAACCCTTCTTGTTACCCTTCACATCCCTTATTAGCTGCAACTCCAATTGTCCTTTGGACTTCCTGATTACACCCCTGCATGCTCGAGTAATATCTTTATACTCCTCCCTAGTCAACTGTCCATGTTTCCATTTCTTGTAAGCTTCCTTTTTGTGTTTAAGCTCACCAAAGATGTCACTGTTAAGTAGGGTTACCATATTTGAACATTCAAAAAAGAGGACACTCTAGGGGGGGTGTCAGCCCTGCCCACAGTCCACCCCTGCTCCTCCCACGCTCCACCCCCACTCTGCCCCAGGTCCCCACTCGGCCCCACCACCACACCCCATCCTCACTCCCTGGCCCGCCGCTGGCTTTCTGCCTCCCTCCTCAGTCCCCCACCCACTGCTCGCCTCCTGCCACTCACCTCCTCAATCCCCTGCCAGAAACCCCCATGCCTGCCCTGAGAACCCTCGCCTGCTGCTGGCTTGCCACTTCTTGCCTCCTCACCCCCGCCCACCCACCTGCTGCTGACTTCCTCGCTGTTCGCCTCTTCAACCCCCGCTGCCCACCACTCACCCCCCCGCTCACCTACTCACCCCTCACCTACTCAACCCCCACTGCTCACCGCTTTCCTCTTCACCCCACCCTGCTCGCCTACTCACCCCTCCTGCCACAGGTCCCTCTGGCTCCTAGGATCAGGGGCAGCCGAGGGGTCTCCATGTGCTGCGTCCGCCACAAGCACGAGCTCCATGGCTCCCATTGGCTGGGAAAAGCACCAATGGGAGCTGCCAGAGCTGCAGAGTGGGGCTTGCAGGCACTGGTAGCATGCAGAGAGCCCTCCGCCCCTCCCACCCCCGACCTGACCCTAAGAGCCAGAGGGACCTGCCGGAGGGCGAGGTGGGGAGTCCCAGTGGTGCTTACCTGTGGCAGCTCCTGGGGAGCATCTGGCAGGTCCCTCTGGTTCCTAGGGTCGGGTCAGGTCGGGCGGGGGGAAGGCTCTCTGCCCGCTGCCGGTGCCTGCAAGCCCCGCCACCACAGCTCCGATTGGACAGGAGGGAGCCGGTGCAGCATGTGGAGATCCCCTCCACCTCTGTGCCTAGGGGCCTCCCACACTGCAGGCTCCTGCCCACGGGTCAGTGCCAGGAGCTGCCCCAGGAAGCACCGCCAGCCTCAGGACTTTGGACTTAGGGTTACCATATGTCTGTATTTTCCCAGACATGTCCGGCTTTTTAGTTCTTAAATTGCCGTCCGGGAGGAATTTTTAAATATCTAAAAATGGTAACCCTACTGTTAAGCCAAGCTGATCGCCTGCCATATTTGCTATTCTTTCTGCACATGGAGATGGTTTGTTCCTGTGCCCTTAGTAAGGCTTTTTTAAAATACAGCCAGCTCTCCTGGACTCCTTTTCCCCTCATATTAGCCTCACAGGAGGTCCTGACCATCAGCTCCCTGAGGGAGACAAAGTCTGCTTTTCTGAAGTCCAGAGTCTGTATTCTGCTGCTCTCCTTTCTTCCTTTTGTCAGGATCCTGAACTCAACCATCTCATGGTCACTGCTGCCCAGGTTGCCTTCCACTTCCCCTGCCAATTCTTCCCTGTTTGTGAGCAGCAGGTCAAGAGGAGCTCGGCCCCTAGTTGGTTCCTCCAGCACTTGCACCAGGAGGTTGTCCCCAACACTCTCCAAAAACTTCCTGGATTTTCTGTGCACTGATGTATTGCTCTTCTAGCAGATGTCAGTGTAATTGAAGTCCCCCATGAGAACCAGGGCCTGTGATCTGGAAACTACTGTTAGTTGTCCGAAGAAAGCCTCGTCTACCTCATCCTCCTGGTCTACTGGTCTATAGCAGATGCCCACCATGACATCACCCTTGTTGCGCTTGTCTCTAAACTTAACGCAAAGACTCTCAACAGGCTTTTTTCCATTTTCATACTGGAGTTCTGAGCACTCATATTGCTCCTTTACACACAGTGCAACTCCTTCATCTTTTCTCCCCTGCCTGTCCTTCCTGAACAGTTTATACTCATCCATGACAGTGCTCCAGTCATGTGAGTTACCCCACCAAGTCTCTGTTATTCTGATCACATCATAGTTCCTTGACTGTGCCAGGACTTCCAATTCTTCCTGCTTGTTTTCCAGGCTTCTTGCGTTCGTGTACGGGCACCTAAGATAACTAGCCGATAGCCCTGCTTTCTCGGTATGAATCAGAAGGCCTCCCCTGTTGCACCCTTGTCCTTGTGTTTCCTCCTGGTATCCCACTTTTACCTCAGGGCTTAGGTCTCCATCTCCCGGTGAACCTACTTTAAAGCCCTCCTCACTAGGTTAGCAAGCCTGCCTGCGAAGATGCTCTTCCCTCTCTTTGTTAGGTGGATCCCATCTCTTCCTAGAAATCTTTCTTCCTGGAACAACATCCCGTGGTCAAAAACTCCAAAGCCCTCTCTCCGACACCACCTGTGTAACCCCACATTTACTTCCACAATTTGATGGTCCCTATCTGGACCTTTTCCTTCAACAGGAAGGATGGATGAGAACACAACTTGCGCCTCAAACTCCTTTATTCTTTTTCCCAGAGCCACATAGTCTGCAGTGACCTGCTCAAGGTCATTCTTGGCAGTATCATTGGTGCCCACATGGAGAAGTAGGAAGGGGTAACAGTCTGAGGGCTTAATCAGTCTTGGCAGACAGTCTATCACATCCTGAATTCTAGCTCCAGGCAAGCAGCACACTTTTCGAGTTTCCTGGTCTGGACGGCAGATGGATGACTCTGTCCCTCTTAGGAGGAGGGAGTCCCTGACCACCACCACCCGTTTCATCCTCTTGGGAGTGGTGGTCGTGGACCCCCATCCCTAGAACAATGCATCCCATACTTTCTGGTCAATGGTGTCTCCTTCTGATCCCTTCCCTCAGATTACTCTTCCTAACCATTCTCCACCATAGTACCCATGCAGAGAGTCTGAAAACTGTTTCATACCTCCTGCAACACTACTCTATTTGTGTGGAAAATGAATGGAACTTACACGCCTTGATGCAAGTTACACCACTTTACCACCTACAACCACTTATTTCCTTGTTCTGATCATTTTCTTTTGTCCTTATCACCAGTGAACTTGGCCCATAGACTCTTCGGATATGTCTACAGTGCAATGAAACACCTGCATCTGGCCCGTGCCAGCTGACTCTGGCTGTGGGACTGTAAAAATGCAGCATTGATGTTTGGGCTCAGGCTAGAGCCCACGACTCGGGAGGGTCCCAGAGTCTGAGCTCCAGACCAACCCTGAATGTCTACACTGAAATCGTATAGCCCCACAGCCCAAGCCCCACAAGCCTGAGTCAGCTGACAAGCCAGCTGCACATGTTTTATGGCAGTGTAGACATACCCATAGGGATATGTCCCCCACTGTTATAGTTCAAGGCCCCTTTACTTTTTTAATCAGGGACTAGGAAGGAGTTGCTAAACAAGGGGAACTGTATAGTACTGATGCCATTTGATAATTAGTGTCCTGATGGAGCTAAATCCTAACAGTCTCAGCTGGGAGCTGCAAGATATCTAGTGGTTCCCTATCTTTGTCCCTTATTGTGTCTTTTTCATGTCTTATTTTTTTTATGCAGCTACATGACTGTAGAGGCTTTTGGAAATCATGTCCACATTCACAGAAAATTGAAAATTCAAAGGTTGATAGAAACTGCTCTCTCAGCTTACTTCTGAATCTCAGGAAAACCTAACTGCTGTTAAATAATGCTTTGTACTCTATAAGATGTAACATCTTTTTGATAGGGAACAGGAGAAAGCTCCCATTGGTGCACAACTGGTACAACATTACTGAGCTAGCAAAATTAATACACTAATATCCTGGCCTAGCCCTCAGCATATGTCATCTCATGGAATCTGTAGTCCAAGTAACCATTTTAATTCCTGTGCTATCTGTAATGTATGCTGAGACTGAGCCTTTACGCTGGATTTCCTTTCTGAGATGATAGATTTAAAGATGCAGAAAAACTTCCCACCAGCTGGTGATTAGTAGGTATGAAAGTACATTTCCTTCCAGGAATAACTATTTCTTGTAATCTCTGGTGATGTGTTTTTTAGGGGTGGTTAACATTAACAGGCAAATGAGAATTAGCACCTTGGCTAGCTGGGGTGCTATTGCTCACTGGGCTAAATTCAGACCTGGTGAAAGCAGAGTCCACTCCATTGAAAAGGATAGAGGAAAGCATTAACTGGAAGAGGAAAATCTCAGTCTTGCATGGTGTTCATATCAGCATCACTGCCAAAGCGTAATGTCTGATATTTTGCAATAGCCTGTCCTCCACAAAATGTACTCCAGCATTGTATACGCTTCTCATTGTTACTGAGTGAACTGTGCCTTAGAGCCCTTTTTGTTTTTCTTGAGTACACCCCTCTGGTGACAGGTCTGGCTACCTGCACCTCATTTTCCATGGCCCCTATGCAGTCCTACCACTCTGACAGGCAGTAGCTATGTCGTTGGAAGAAACCATCCTATCACCATAGCGCTGTCTATACCGGGAGTTACATGGGTATAACTGAGTTGCTCGGGAGGTGAGGGGGATTTTCCACACCCCTGTGCAGATACGACTAGTACCTGCTGATACTGGGGGAGGGGGGACAATTTAAACGGGGGTATGTGACCGTTCCACATGTTGCCTCTGGGAGAAGCCTTCCAGCCCCACCTCCCTGGCTAGGGCAGCCAATCCCCTGGCTCCTGCAGGGCTGGGGCCCAGAAGCAGGAAATATGTGCCTCTGGGCCAGCCCCAGTGCGGGAGGCTCAAAACAACACAGTTTCTCCCTGGAGCCCCCATGCCCTCACGGACATAGGAGGAGGGGCATAAGTAATGCCTCTAACTCAGGATGAGCAGAGGGAATCTGTTCCCGGTGCTGTCCCCAGTGGATCTCCCCCCCACATCTTGCACCAGGCCACGTTATGTCCTTCAAAGTTACCTATGGGGAGCCTCTGTCCTTTTCCTGCTACACCTCCCCCTTGGCATGTTTTCAGCTCACTTGACCCCTACTCTCTGGCCGCCAGGCCCAGGTGGGGAGCAGAGGAGGAGGGACCTGTCGGTGGATGGTGGCCACTCTGGGTCGCTGCCTCTAAACAGTGTGGCAGTTGCCTGTGAGAGATCCCAGTTGGGAAGACAGCGGTGGCCTGCTTCCTGCCCTGGTCTAGCAGCCAGGCTCGGGTTGGGAGCGAAGGGAACAGGCGGCTGCTTCTCCCCAGCTGAGATCGCGCAGGCAGCATCTTATACAGAGGCAGCGTGCGACCCAGTACAGCCACCCTTCTCTGCACCACTGTATTGCCTTTAGTTCTGTGTGGAAGTCTAGGCTTCCTTTGGGGCTTGGGCCTCCTTTTCTCTTCGTTTTCCTGCAAAACAATTTCCCCAGCAGAATGCTTTTCTTAAGCATTTGTGAAGACTTGAAACTTAAGCATTCCATAGACATCAGCATGTACTCAACACTTCATAAGCATGTGCGCAGACCAATTATTTAAATGAGGAAATGCTCAATAAGCAGTTATGCAGATAATGTCAGCAGTTCAAGCACTGCTTAGTGGGGAACTACTGCGGCTTCAGTGTTTGCTGTCCTAGAATTAAAGTCTTTCTGCTGAAGGATCGTCATCACATGAAAAACTCCTCCCCCCCCGCAACCTCCAAACAAATTAACTTCTCTTGACTCCCTTTCCAATTTCCTCTATATAGCACCTCTGACATTCCTTCCCTTTGCCACATACACACATCACAAGAAAGGTATCCTAGACACTGGCTCTGTAGGTCAAGTTGTAAACAATTCTTTAAGCTCTCGTGGTTCCTAGTTCAATCCCTGGTGTGTTGGCTGAGGGAAAACAGAAGAGTCAAATGAAAAGAATAAGTGGGAATAAATTTCCTGTTCTGGATTTTGAGAACACTGAGTTCAAAGGGGCTCTCAGTTTGGAAATATCAATAATGTTCCCCAAAGTTCATGCCCAATTAACAGTTTCTTATAATGTGTATTTTTAATGTTGTTTTCTCCTGTGATCAGCGTGCGTGGGGATGTGTGTGTGTCTGTGTGTGTGTGCGCATGCTGCACAAACAGGTCCCAAGAAGATCAGTCGCAGATGTGTCACTCAGGCAGAATTCCTTGTCCTCTGCTTGCAGTCACAGCCAGAGCAGTAGAAGCAGCATGCTGTATTATTTAGTCAAGGGAATGAGGATGCCCTTCCCTACCCACACCTCTGCTCAGCTCCCTCACTGTTTTCTGGCTCCAAATTAGTGTCTGGAAAGTGAGGTCTCCCTCCCACTCTGATTGGCTGGTTCTGGCTCCTCAGTTCAGTGCCAGGATTTGTGTAGTAAAGGAAGTCTGATGCTACCTGTCTTCCTGGAGGGGTCCTGGTTGTAATGGAAATAGGAACATCTTTCCCCACTATGCTCCTGTATTCCCTGGATCTGCAAAAACATCAAGAGATGCCTTTAGGCTCCATTACAACTGCTGACTCTACTGTTTATAAGGAGGTGATTCAGATAGTGTGTGATGCTCCTGTTGCAGCACTTGCCTCCCAGCTCTATGGAGAGGCAAGGGGGAAAGGAGAACTGTCTGCCTGACCTTGCGGTTCCATCTCCCTTTTGCAGCTCTCAGTGGGTACAGGAAGGCGCACTCTCCCCAGTTTAATGCAGAACTCCAGGGAAGCATGGACCTCTACCCAAGTGCTCCTTTTCCTGGCTCCATTCACTGGTGGCACCATCTCCCACCTCCCTGACACCTGAGGGAGTCTTGCTGGGAATGGGAATACAACTGCCTGGCTATGCCCTCACTGGCTTTTGCAGAAGCTGTGAATGTCTCATTTACCTTATGCATCCCCATACCTGTGAAATGGAAGTAGCACCACTGTTGTAAATGTTTCAGCTAAATGCTCCCTCCAGAGCAGCGCATGTGAGTGTTATGTTGTCCTGCTAGTGCATGAGACTGGTACATGAAACTGTCAGGCCAGAAGTAAAACTGACAAGGCCACAAAGCACTGTCAGGTGCACAGTATTCCTCTTTCAGTGCTTAGTTTCTCATCTAAAGTCTCATCTACTTGTGAACATGGTAGTTTAAAAAAAAAACCCAATCCATTGATTTATAATACAGTAACTCCTCACTTAAAGTCATCCCAGTTAACATTGTTTCATTATTAGGTTGCTGATCTATTACCGAACATACTCGTTTAAAGTCGCGCAATGTTCCATTATAAGGTTGTTTGGCTTGCCCTGCTCCGCCCGCCTGGCACCCCTGCCAGGGAGTGGGGTTGGGACTCCGGGGCTTGCCCTGTTCCATCCGCCCAGTGTTCCAGCCACAGAGTGGGGTCAGGGCACGGGGGCTTCCCCTGTTCCACCCACCAGGCGTTCCAGGAGCGGGGTCGGGGTGCAGGGACTTGCCCATTTCTGCCCACCCAGCATTCCAGCTGGGGAGCTGGCAAGCGCCTGACCCAGCTCCCTGGCAAGAGCGCTGGGCAGGTGAGCGGGGCAAGCCCCTGCACCCTGACCCCACTACATCCCTGCCTCAACCAAGCTTCACAATCATCATTGGTGAGTATCGTATTAAATTGTTTACAATTATTTAAAACTTATACTGCATATGTATATAATGTCTTTTGTCTGGCAAAATTTTTTTCCCTGGAACCTAACCTAACCCCCACTATTTACATTAATTCTTATAGGGCATTTTTCAGGAACATAACATAATGTTAAGCAAGGAGTTACTGTATCAAGTTGACAGCATTCCTTTAATATTTAGCATTCACCCTGTACTTTGCATATTCAGAGCTGTGTACAAACAGTGCACTTCTTAGCAGACAAAGAGTAGATTAAGGAAAAACAGAACAAGAGAGGGGAAAAAAGTCTCTGTGGCAGAGCACTGTCTCTCTCTCTCCCCCCCCTCTGCATTGCTCTCCCTCACAAAGTGGAAGCTGCTCCTGAAGAATCAAATTCTTAGACAATGTAAAGGTGGAGAACCCAGAAAGCTTAATCACAGCAGTTGCATAGCTACATGCACCACAGTTCGGTTTCTTAGTGTTCATCACAAAGAGCCAAATTTAGACATGCTATGAGTCATTGTCTCCAAGAGTCAGACCTGCATACATTACATTACAATTTTAGCTTCAGTTACAGGTATAACTCCACTGTTACAGTGGGAGTTACACCTGGACAAGTGAGGCCAGAATTGGGCCCTACATCTGAAATTTGCACTTTTTATCGCAAATGGGATCCTCAGTTGTATGTGCCACTTCTATTAATTTTAGCGGTGTGGAAAGCCAGTGCAGAATCCAGCCCTAATGACATAGTGGTGGCAGTTGTAGAAACCTGGTGGAAAACAGAAATGTAACTCAACTGTTTCTCTTTGACTGCTTCGCTTCACTAGAATGTACTGTCATCTCTCACACACTATTCATCTGTTTAAAATATTTTGTAAAGGCCTGAATATGTATTCTGCAGTTGCAGTGGTACCATGGCAGTATCCTTGGTTGCCTTAGTGCTAGCTATGTGGCCATACGAATGATGAACCCTTTTTTAGCTGAATGCATTGCTTATGGTACAGGTATCTGTAGGTCCCAATTTGATTCATTTTACCTTATTGCACCACAGATTAAATCATGTCATTTCTATCTGTGGTTACATATGGTTGATTTGTGGGATGTGTCTAACTGGTGAAAACATAAGATTGATTATGATACCATTGCTGAAAGTGTAATGATAACTTCTTATGGCTTT
Organism: Mauremys mutica; assembly: GCF_020497125.1. Classification (NCBI taxonomy): domain Eukaryota; kingdom Metazoa; phylum Chordata; order Testudines; family Geoemydidae; genus Mauremys; species Mauremys mutica. Next base: position 59,777,881 of record NC_059082.1, read on the forward strand.
CAGCTCCATCACTGTACTTGTCATGCTGTTCTGAAAAGAAAGTCAGTTTGGGATCCAGCGTAACACATGCCATGTTATTTTACAGAGGGGAAAAAGCAGGGAAAGAAGCAGTATGCAAAGGAACCAAGAAAAGAAATCCTGATTTCTTCACTGTCTCTTTCTGTAATATAAAAATTGTCGAAGTACTTACTCAGATATTTCATAACACCATGCAGAGGAATACATTTCCTAGATACAGTGGTGACTGGTGCTCCAAAAATGCCTAAAATAGAGTAAACTGAAATCTGAAATTTGGACTTATAATTCAACATTAAAGAAGACTCTTTTTCATGCTGCCTTAAATTAATTCTGAGTCATGATAAGTAAATTCCCACGATGGGGAGGTGAAGGCTGAGTAAAGTCATAAATGAAAGTATTGTAGTTGCCTGTGGCTAATCTTCCTTGCGTTCAGATACGTATTGGACGACATTTTCAAAAGTAGCCAGTGATTTTGGATACCCAACTTAAGGCCCCAAAATAAATGGTCAATTCTAAAAATATTGACTATCCTTTGTACAAGTTGTTGTTTATTTTACAGTAGCTCACAGAGTCCCCAGCTGAGACTGGGTCCCCATTGTGCAAAGTGCTGCACACACACACGAGATAATCTCTGCAATTAAGAGCTCACAATCTAAGTAGACAAGACCAGGGTGGGAAGGGAAATAGCAACACAGAGAAGTGAAGTGACTTGGCCAAGGTCACAGAGAAGTTCAGTGGCAGATCTAGGAATAGAACTCAAGTCTCTTGTCTCTTAGCACTGTGCCTTGTTCATTAAATCACACTGGATCACTTGATGTGACACACAGCCACATCTTGTGACAAGTTTCATTTACAAGGCACCTTTGACTGCCTCACCTCCACTCTGCCCATTAATATCTATCTCCTCGAAACTTCTCCCTCCCACTTTTTTCCTCAAACTGACGAAGAAATGTTTGCTCTTTCCTGTTTGTCAAATGTGGAATTTTCCAATGATAGGAAGCACAGGACAGACAGTGCTCAGTCCTGGACTAAAGAGTAGCTTAAGATCAGATATTGCAGAACCTGAGAGAACTTAGAATTGAATGCTTTATACCACTGGAGAAGCCAGGAGTCTCCCTCTCCAGTGGAAAAAGATTTAATTTACTATGGAATTACTTCAATAGGAGAGACTGAAAACAACCTGCCCCAGAATACCCAACAAGCCAGGGGATAGTGCGCTCTCCTTATGAGGGAGGATACTCAAATTTAAGTCCCTTCTCTACATCAGCCAGAAAAGGAAATTGAACTCTCATTCTGGGTTAAAAGTTATAAGATGAATGGCAGGACCACCACTACCTCCTCCTCCAGCATTATTTGTAGGGGGCCTAATCTGCTAAACACCTACCGGATTGGGCCCTGAAGGCAAGCTAGGCAGGGGAATGCCTAGTTGTGAGCTGGGATTCAGAACTGGGGTGGTGTATGCAGTGCCTGCTCACTCGTATGTTTTTAGGTGCCATGGGGACTTTATCAGAGGAAATTTGGGTTCTGTGGGAACTTAGATGCCTACAGAGTTAGATGGCAGTTTTTGAGGAGCTAAGGATTTGGAAGCTCTAGATTTTGAATTTAGGCACGCAAATCCTCTTGAGGATCAGATCTATTCCTGAGATATCTAAATGACCTGCCCTATGCTTTGAAATAATTGTAAGCGCAAAACCACATTGACAATTATCTGTGTCTGCAGTTTGTGGGTCCTAAAAATCAATGCCATTGTTTTAAAAAAACAACTAATTCTACAAGTTCTGAATGGACTCAATAGGAAAATGACATTGGTTCTTTTTAAAAAGTCTGGGGTGGCAATTTACATATGAAGTTAGAAGTTGTTGTGGTTTAGAAATGGTTTCTAATGTCTCTCTCTCATTTTTTTAAAAAGGTTTTTATAAACAGTTTTCCTTCTCTTGACAATATTGCATTAGTGTGTTAAGTAGGATTGATGTGATAACAAAAATTCTGTGTGTGTGAAGTGAATGGGGGGTGTGTGAATCAGATAACCCCCTATAGAATTGTTCAGTTCTTATGCATTTCAGTCTGAGAACCTGGTGCACACTAGACTTTTCGTTAATTTAAGCAAAACTTAATGTCCTCAGAGGAATATATTAGTAAAAAAGCTGGTGTTTTTGCTGGGTTTGATCCAACCATTACGTGTTAGTAAAGAAATTGGACCAATTACTATATTGGAAAAATAATGTAAGCAGACTTTAATTCTGTCTAAATACAGTTCATTTAGAGTATATAGCCAGCTGCAGGAAAAAATATTTTTAAGGTATTGACTTAAACCAATAAAAGCAACAAATGCAAAGAAAAGACACAAAATCTTGGACAAATTAACATTCCTTTCAAGGGTCTAAATAGAAAGTGAGCTGTAATACCTAGGCAAACTATGGTGAGACTTTCAGAGGAAGCTATCTGCTTGGACTTGCAAATTGTTGCATAGGTACAGGTGATCATCTCTTCCTACTCAATGTTCAATTCAGATTGCATGATCGAAGTTGGATCCCTCTGTGATGGGTCGACCCCCATTTTGGGGTGTCACCAGATGTGCTGGGGTCTCACTGAGCCTGCCTGTCCCAGCAGCCTGCTTTTCCCTTACCCTGTGTTGTTGTGACAGGCTCTAAAGCCCCTTTCCAGCACACACACAGGTGTAGAATCACAAAGAGCCTGCAATCAGCTCTCTGTGGGAGGACTCAGCTAGGGGATTTCCCAGCACTCAAGTGCTCACCTCCTTTGGGGTATAAACCCAAAATAATATTGTCTTGTGCTGTATAGAGAGATCTGCACAGTTCGAGCTCATAAAAATTGCCCTCTTCCTTAATGTGGAGGAAGATATGCACAACCTCCCATCCAATTATGAGGTGCATAAACTGTTTTGGTATAAAGAAATAAGTTTATTAACTACAAAAGGTAAATTTTAAGTGATAATAAGGGATAGCAAACAGAGCAAAGCAGATTACCTTAGTAAATAAACAAAAAAACACAAAATGAGCTTAATACAGTAGATCGGTAGGATATAAATTAGCAAATTATCAGCCTGAGTGATAAACAGGCTGGCAGATTCTTAAGGCTTTCCCAGGTTTTTATACACATGCTAAAAATCCTTCTAGTCTGGGACCATCACTTCCCACAGTTCAGTCTTTGTTCCTCAGCTGTTTCCAGGTGTGCTGTAGGGAGAGTGAGGTCCCCCATAATGTCATTGTCCCCCCTTTTATATCTTCTCTCCACTTGCTGGAAAGCTCTTTCGCTGTGACCTGGGTCAAACAGTTCCCCCATTGTTTAGCGCCATCTCTCAGAGGTTTCTATTGTACACAGTTCCTGGGGTAATCCTTGTGCTTGTGTGCATTTCCTCAATAAGCCATTAACATCGTTTGGCCTTTTTACTGTTGTTCCTGAAAGGCTGCTTATGGGTGTTTTCACCTCAGGACATGTTTCAGCAACACATACATAGCCAAACTTCGTAACTTCACATATGATGACAGCACATACAATACAACAAGATATTACTGTCTAGCAGATCAAAACTTTTAGAATGACACCTCACAAGGCATACTTTGTATAAGACATATCCTAATTACATGACAGTGGTGAATATTGGGGTGTCGGGGTGTCACACCCTCCCTACCCAGCATATGTTTGTGCCATATCTGAGGACACTTGCGGCTTCCATCTTCCAGACCCACTGCTTTTCCCTACTCTTGTATGTGATTTAATCCTTAAACACCTGCCCATTTCAATGTCAGCCTCTTCTTTGCTCGCTGCTGTTGACTTCTGCCTTTTTTAATATGGTCAGGGCGGGCTTGGGAGATCTGGCCACCTCTCTGTACTCTGGGTTGTCCCAGTTCCTTGCGTGCCAGAGGACAGCATATCTTGATCAGAAGGTCCACAGATGGAAGTAGTAGGATCAGAAATAACAGGAAGCCCCACAGCATAACAATGCCACCCTACTTGGTCAGTTTTCATTGTAAAAGAGGGGTATGTACTGAAGGAGGAATGGCAGTCTGTGGGGATTGGATATGGCTAATTTATCTGAATGTGAACAGAATTCCAGTTTAGTTTTTTTTGGGAGGAGCAGTTTTTGTTTTGCCTGATCCAGTTCACTTATCCACGTAAAAACTAATTTCTAATCACAAATAATTGACTCTATGAAACATCTTGCTGGAAATGAGCTGTCCCATCAGGTCACTGTAGGTGATACGCCTGCACAGTAAATCTGTATGCTATAGTAATATGAAAGGCTACTTACTGTAACCAAGTTTCCTAGTTTATTACCAGGAAAAGGGAAAAAAGCAGAAAGAAATGTAGAGGTGAGCAAATTCTGTGGGATTTGGCTGACTCTGTGTCTGGCAAAATGAACACTGGAAGTCACGCGTGACAAAAATCCAGGGTGCAACTTTGCAAATGTCTCCTCCCTGTGCAATGCATCCTCATGCATCTGTACATCTATTGTATTCAGTGTTTGCATACCTGCATTTCTACCTCTGGGGACCAGTATTTTGTAGCTCTTTCCAGAGACTCTGCAATAACCTGTAGCTCTGTCTTGCGTGGCTACAGCACTTCCAAGTGTTGGCACTGTGACCGCCTGTCACTTCAGTTACTTATTCTAATCACTGACACTATTTGAAAACAATTTACTATAAACCTCAGCTGGGTAGCATAACTACTTCATTTTAAGCCCTGCTTCATACTAAAACTGTTTTATTTTCCTGAAAAAAGAGAGAGAGAACATCCTGTATCCGTTTGCCTTAGTAAATGTAACACTTTGAGAGTGGTCCTATTTTTATTGTGAAAGATGCTAGGAAATTGAGTTCAGAGTGCTGAAGACACAGTTCAAAAGTTTCAAAACCTGGCATACCCGCTTTGTTGAAGAAGAAGAATGAGGCAGAATAGCCACAACTGCTAGAATAGTCTCACTCTATTGAATTGCATCAGCTTTAGACAAGTGGATTTGAACTGTGACATGTGAAACAGAATGTTGTAAATAGCATGGCTGTATGAATTGTACAGTGTCTCTCTTCCTGACGCCCTTCCAGAGAAGCCCTTTAAATTTAGATCTCAGTGCAAGCCTCTTTTCTGCTAATAAAAATGAATTGTAATAATTTTGAAGACCGGTGTGATTCCCCACCTATTGAGAAAAGAGCTCTCTGAACTTCAATTCCAAATTCTTTGAGTCTGACATATCTTTTCCTAATCTCTCATACTTTCTGAATCGATCATAATCCATTCACGTCACTTTGCCATTAGATTACAGTTAGGGCTCTATGTTGCTAGGTTTACTTGGTCCTGCCTCAGAGTAGGGGCCTGGACTTGAGGACCTCTCCAGGTCCCTTCCAGACCTGCATTTCTAGGATTCTATGAAAAACTGAGGTGTTAGTATCGGAGATAGGTGAACTAGTGCAGGGGTTCTCAGCCTTTTTCTTTCTGAAGCCTCCAAACATGCTATTAAAAACTCCATGGCCCAGCTGTGCCACAAGAACTGGTTTTATGCATTTAAAAGCCAGGGCTGGCATTATGGGGTAGCAAGCTGGGCAATTGCCCAGATCCCCATGCCACAGGGGGCACCGTGAAGCTAAATTGTTCAGGATTCTGCTTCAGCCCCAGGTGGGCAGAGTTCAGGGCCCCAGGCTTCAGCCCCATGCAGTGGGACTCTGGCTTTCTGCCCTGGGCCCCAGCAAGTCTAAAACTGGTCCTGCTTGGCGAGCCCCCTGAAACCTCATGGTTGAGAACCACTGAACTAGTGCTCAAAACTCCTCTGAGGTTAATAAGTGAGGATCATGTACTTCTTGTGTGTGTTCTAATTTTCACACACTTTTGTAATTCCTAGTCCTGGAGATAAGCAGATGGACTGAAATTCCCCCTAGAGAAGCTATTTTCACAGGACTAGATGAATTGTTGTATCTGAGAGAACAATTTGGCCTGTAGCATTTCCAGCCGAACTAAAATCAGAGCATTTAGTAACCTCACAAGAATACTAGTTTTGCAAGATTTCCTGTGTAATGTGGCGGGTGAGGAGAGGATGTTTTTGTTTCCTTAAAATTGACCTTGGGCCCATTTTCATAAGTAGCATACAATCTATTGATAAATAACAGTAGACTAGACCTCACTGAAGGCTGAGTCATGAGGGATGGAATAGAGAGGTCTGCTGCACTCAGGGAGGGCTGGGAGAAAATATAACCCTGGTGGTTGGAATGACGGTGGGGTGGATGATGCCTTCCCTGAGGGTCAACCCAGGGAGAAGACGGAGAGTTTATAACTAGTTTGGTTCTGCATGAGCCCATGGAGAGGAAATGGGTGTGAATTATCATATTCCTTTGCTGTTTTGTCCATGCACCTTCCCAACCAAGTACATCTCGCTTCTTGGACTACAGTGGACCTCTGTGGCACCCCTTACACAGAAGGAAAGTTGTATCTGGTTTATTGATGTCACACTGCTCTTCCCTAAGGGCCCAGACTCCCATTTGTCTGCAGAAGCTGCCAAGACCTCAGGGTAATTTTCCCACCCATGATATTTGCCACATATTCCTCCTTTCCTCCAAGATGAAGGGGGTCATGCAAAGGCATCTCTATAACCACATAGTGCTCATCTCAGCAGAGGGAAGGAAAGACATAGCACAAGACTATGACATAGTCAAAGACATAGACAGAGCAGCACAATTTCAGAAAGGGCAGTGGAACTTCAGTGAACAGCCCAGAAGCCACAGCAGATGGCTGAGAAAAACTTTCCAAAGAGCCCCTGATGAACAAACGTGCTGTGAATGCACCATCTGCACTTTGACCGAGTTATATTACTGATTATGTGGCCACATCCCAGACCTATTTGGTCTGGGTGTAGCCCCTTAGAACCTGCAAGGTACTTTCCCCCAAATATCTGAACATGTTTTTCACTCCTTGCAATTTTCTTTGCTCATTATAGAACACATTTGGGTCCTGTACTGGGTTAAAACACAACTTTGAATCTCAGAAATGCCCCAAACATTGAATCCAGATCTGAACTTTATATGTAGAACACATCCATGGCAGGGAGCAGTGGATAGTATGGCATTAGCCCTCCTCCATTAAGAACTGAGTAATTACCCCCCTCTTTTCCAGTATTTGCTGTTTGGAAACTGTAGGAAGGGGTGGTTATACACCTTCCTTTTAATTACAACTTGGATTTAAATGGAAAGAACTAAGACTTGAAGTGATTTAAGGAAAAAATGTTTGTCTTTTCCCTGAAATATGCCAGAAGAGCTTCAGTATGAGGGAAACAGAACAGGAAATGTTTTGTTACCTGAGTAGCTGTCATTCTCCTTAGCTTTCCAAGCCAGCACAAAAGATGCCAAACTGTATGACTGGGCAGAAAAACATACATAATATGCTTTCCTCCATTATCTGTGGTCTGAAACTTAGCTCAGAATTGAAGCAAGAAGATTGACTAAAACTTCCGTAAAGCTATCAGTTTTATCTGCAGCATAGCAACAGAGGCTGCCGGCTGGAATGAAATTTACTACCATAGTGAAAGCATAAACACTAGAGCCTGGTGAATTTTTTTGGATTAATAGCTTTTGCTGAAAAATGCAACTTCAGTCAACCCAAATTTATTGGTGAATTTGTTATAAATGTGCTGAATAGTTTTGGCTGATTCCCCCCACACCCACTTCCGCCCCAGGATTTAAAGGCCAGAAGGCAGCTTCCTTTTTAACCTTTTTGCCCACTGGTTAGAGCATTCATTCGGGGCATGGCAGACGTGAAGGAGAGTATCCTAGCCACTGCACTATGGGATATTCTCGGGCATGTCTCTCTCCTGTTGAAGCTCTTTCTGTGTTAAATAGTCATTGGAGCAAGGACTTGAATTAGAATTTCCTATGTCCTAGGTGAATGCCCTAATCACCAGAAATTCTCACTCTTCTACCCAGGCCAAGTGACTATTCAGTTATAAGGAGGGCAGGGGGGATAATGTTCTTCAGAAGTAACTTTGAGAGCTAGGGATAGATTAGTAAAGTCTAAAGAGTGGGAAGTAACTAAAGGCAGGGGAAAGAATCACTTCATTTTGGACACTTGAAATCAAATGTTGAGCAGAACAGAGAGGAGCACCAACTGATTTTAGGGATGAATTTGTCCCAGCATGTCTGTTGGTGGACCCCCTGGAAACCTATTAGAATTATGAAAACATTTTCTTGGACACAGCCATGTATAATAATGAAAATATTTCACTTTTATATTGCACTGCAACACAGATCTAATGTGAGTTACAGAAGAGGGCAAATATTAGACTAAGGCAGAAATGTTTTTCACATCTTGGGAAAAGCTTTGCAGTTTTTGAAAATGTTTCCTGTCTTGAATTGGGATAAAATGTCAAAATCTCTAAAATAAAATAAAATATATAAAAAAAATTGTGAACCAAGAACTTGCCCCACCAAAAAAAAAAAAAACCCAACTAAACAGCAACCAAAGAAACAAAAACAAAAATCTTCACTTTGTGTCAATCTAAATGTTTTGTTTTGTAATTTTCAAACTTTCATTTTTATTTTAACCTTATTTTTTACTGTAATTAGCTTAACTTTCAAAGCAAAAAGTTGTCTTGAACTGAATTTTTTTTTCATTTTGAAAATGTAAAAAAAAAAATAAAAAATCCTTTTTCCCATTTTTTTTTAACCTCAGAAGCTTGGTGAAATGGACCCTTTCCCATGAGCAGTTTCAGTTTTGACAAATTGGCGTTTTCCAATCACAAAACGTTTAGTTGAAAAATTCATGACTAGCTCTAATAAATATAACTACATATCAGGAGTTGTTCTCTGTCAGCTTTTAAGATGTGAGCTATTAAACTTACCAGTGAGCTAGTTATACAAGCAGCTGCCTTTAACCTCTTCTTTGGGTTATCATTTCAGATATCTTTCAATAACTTTAATGGTTTCCTTCTTTATTTATTTATTTGTTTGTTTTGATACAGAGCTTTTCCACTGTCATCTCTCACATCTTTATATCCTGTAACCTGCCATTAGAAATGTACTTACCTTTTCTTCCATATCTATGAGTAATTTGTTGGCCCTGACAATTCCTTTCATTTTGAAAAATATTGCTTCAGAAGACTCTGGTTTTAAAAAAAACTAGAAGCAAGGCAGGCTATTTTTATCTGTAGCTGTTCCAAAGAAATACCAGTTGCCAACTTGTCTTGAATACTGTAACAGTAATCAGCACCTCCAGGTAACGGCTCCTGACACACGTAGTACAAAATGTTACTGAAAACTCATGATCTGGCTCTTCGTTTTACGCAAACAAAAGAAAAGCTTGAAAAAAATCAGAGCATTTACTAACTCCTCCTTTAATAAGGGGTATGTGAACTGGGAAGAGGAGATGCTGGGGTGGGATCCTACAGCTGGCAGTGGATGAGCAAAGGGACACTTTTGTTGTTTCTTTCTAAAGGAGCTGTCACTTTAAATTATGTTGCTGAGCCTTGGCAGAATGCCACCCCCAGTGTGGGCATACTTTGAAGGGAAAGTACTATAATGGGTTCAGCTTCCCAGGCACACCAGCTTGGAGAATGTCACCAAAAAAAGGAAAAAATGCTTGCTTGCCAACATTTAGAAAATAAATAAAACTAACAAAGTTTCTGCCTCTCCAGTTAGGATAATTTTAAAACTGTGCTCAAATTGTTTTTAACATTTGAAAGTTAAAGCCTGGGCAGTGAAATGTGTGGCTGAACCTAAACCTTCTCACACAGAAGTCTCAAATATTCCTTTAAGAAACATACTGTGGCCAGGTTGGTATGGAGTCGTACCAACTCAGAAGAAGCTCTGTGAAGCATGTGCCTCAGGTAGGCAAAATGTGCTCAGGACATAGGGAGTGCATGGATGGTAAATCAATCTTGTCTCTGATTGGTTCCCGTGCTATTAGGGAAGGGGACACACATGGTAGCAGGGTAGGAAAGCAGAGACTGAATGAGAGAAGTCATGGGGATTTGAGAACTATCACAGTCCCTCACCTACTACAGAAGAGCTACCTAGCTGCAGCTGAAGCAAGGAAGTGGGGAGTATCCTGTGAATCTTTTAAAAGTAAGTTGTTTGCTCAGTAACTGAAAGTATGTCTATGCTACACGCTCTACAGCTCTGCTGCTGTAGCACTATACTGTAGACCAGGTGTCGGCAACCTTTCAGGAGTGGTGTGCCGAGTCTTCATTTATTCACTCAGATTTAAGGTTTCACGTGCCAGTCATACATTTTAACATTTTTAGAACGTCTCTTTCTATAAGTCGGAGGAGAAGGGGAATCATTAGGGCAAAAGGAAAATCAGAAAGAGAAGAAGAAAGGAGAGAATGTGGGGAGGGAACTGGGCAAGAGAGAAAAGAAGCTCAGAATTGGAGGGCTTCTATGGAAGCAGAAAAAGGGAGGAAAATACTAGGAGAAGGGTAGCAATACCTTTGGCATTCCACACACACACAGCCATTATTCAGGCTCTGCACAGGATGGAGTCAGGTGTGTATATGGATTTTACTCTGTGAACACTTCGTTCAATTGAGATGAGTGTCTAAATCTATTTTATTTTTAGTAACTCTTCCTTTTTTCTGGGTTGGGGAGTGCCCAATGAGAAAACCATCATGGTGTGATGCCAGTTTGGCTCATTCAGCAACCTAAACCTGCCTCATCGAATCCCCATGGCAGCTCTACACATACCAACTACAGCTCTATTGTGACTGTTTGCGGGACTGACTTCTTCTGGACTGGTTGAACAAATGCACAGCTGAAATGCGTGCCGTCTCGTGGCTTGTGTTCTCCACACATCTGACTATATATTTCTGCTGAAAAGGGCCTCATGACATTAGAGTTACCAGATGAGCATCAAAATATATTCTGCATAATATATTGTTGGGGCAGCAAGGGGAGGGAATTTTCATTCCTAGTTTTAGGAAGAAAATATTATTAATGTTCCATGTAAGCTCAGATGCCTTGATTGTGAAAACTTGGTCCATATTAAATATTTTTTCTTAAACATGTACAAATTTAAGCCAAGGTTAATATATCTATGTTCAACAGTTTAATTGAGAAACATTGGTTAAAATCTAAAAAAATGCTTACTACTGTTTGTTGTACTATAAGGACATTTTGATCATATAAAACACCCTCCCGGAAAAATGGAAATGGAACCAAGTCCCGTCTGCCTCTAAGATGAAGATGTTAGCTAAAATGTAGAGACGTCTCCTAAAAGAAGACCTTAATGCTCCCTCTCTAAGGCCCTATGCCTGCAAACACTTATTGACTTTGACTTCAATGGGACTACTTACATGAGTAAAGTTAAGTGTATGCATAAGTGTTTGCAGGATTGGAGACTAAAGCTGTGTCCTGGAGCCAAGCATTCTCTGTGTTTAAGGAATTGATGATGATACTTCAAGAGAATCAAGAGCTCAGGGTATAGGATCCTTGTAAAAAAGCAACCATAAGCTTGGAGCTGACTGTTAGAACCACATGCATCGAAGGACAAAATGTTGCTGTATAGTTTAGTTATTTATTTTATTTTCTGGGTTACATGAGTGCAACCCCCATTGAAATTGAACATGCGTAATGAAGAAAGGAAATTGGTAAAGTATTTAGGAACCTAGGGTTTGCTATACCAAATCAAACCAATACTAATTAAAGCCCTGAACCTGCAGTTAGCTCTTCAGGGACAGACTCTTGCAGTCTACGGAACTTGGCACAGTTCAGGATTTGAGTCTGTATATGGTACCTGGTTCTGACAGAGATCTAGTGGTATGCCTGATATTCCAGGGAAGGTAACAACCTCCCAGTAATATGCTGGGACTCCCAAATTGTGCAATGTTATATATGGGGTAGGAAAATTCATATTTGAACCCTGCAGTGGTGGTTTGCAGTGGAATCGAGAGACTTTCCCTTCCTGCTTTTGGTTTTATATGCTGCTTTATGCCTGTTTTAACCAAAAAAACACAAAAATCTTCTGTAGCCAGAGCACGACTATAAATCTGTTATGTCTTTCAATTCACCTGCTTTGATTGCTATATTTATCTATAGGCTTGCTTTTGTAAATGTAACAGTCTCTCATTTGCAATTAAAGTATTGTATTTTATTATTCCTGAAAACTATTAATTAAAAATAATATATATGCTCAATTAGTCATAAAGCCATCCACTCAACCCAGATATGTGCAACAATAATGTCCAGGTAGCAAATTTCTGAAGACCATCAGCTCTATGAAGAGGGCATAATTAAATATATATTTTAAATTGAGTGCAATTAAATAAGCCCATTGTTTTGAGAAAAAAGGTTGTATCCATCAGGAGTGTTCATTGTGTTGGCTGGTTGCATAGCAACACATTAACATTACAGATAATTTAATGTGAATTTCCAGACTGAGTTAATTTTAAATCTTGTCTGTGTCTCTTTTAAGATACAGAGTTGTTTAATTTTTTTTTTATACTGATGGGTTTTGCAGGCTCAAGAAACCCTGGGTAATAGTCAAAAACTCAATGTAGTGTAATACCATACATAGAATCTATGGCCACTAAATATTCAAGGGATGCTGGAGTTTTTTTTCTCCATCCTCCTGCCAGCTGGCATCTGAGGCACACAGATTTATCTGGTTAAATGCTATCCCATTTTGGGTCTTTCCATTCCATCATTGCTGGGGTTTATGAAACTCAGAGGTTGGGAAAAGTAGCATCCAACTCATTTCACATATATTGGCTGTTTGGTGGCCTATGTAACAGTTTTCTCTCTCTACCAGGGGCTGGGTTTGAACTGGAAAGCTTGAAATAAAAGGCCCTATGTCCCTTCATGCAACTGATCTCCCATTTACCTATTTGAAACACAGGACTTGTCTACACTGCCACTTTACAGCGCTTTGCATGGTATCAAGTATCAGGAGGTAGCAGTGTTAGTCTCTATCCACAAAAACAACAAGGAGTCTGGTGGCACCTTAAAGACTAACAGATTTATTTATTTATTTGGGCATAAGCTTCCGTGGGTAAAAAAACCTCACTTCTTCCGATGCACTCCTTCTCCATGCATCTGAAGAAGTAAGGTTTTTTAACCACGAAAGATTATGCCCAAATAAATAAATAAATCTGTTAGTCTTTAAGGTGCCACCGGACTCCTTGTTGTTTTTACAGCACTCACTCAGAGGTGTGAAAAAATTATGGGCAGCTATCCTAGCATGCAAGTGACTGCAACATACTTTTAAAATGGGATGGGTGGGGTGGAGTGTGACAGGGAGTGTGTTGTGTCTATGTGGGGGGAGAGAGAGTGGGTTTTTGGGCGGCTGAGAGCATGTCAGCATGCTGTCTTGTAAGTTCAGACAGCAGCAGACCTCCCCCCCTCCCCCCACCTCTCTCTCTCACACACAGCATTTCGCAGTAACGGCTTGCCGGCTGTCAGAAACGGAGCTTTGAAAGGGCATTTCTGCATTCCTACAGGAGTTCAAAACAATGACAAGAGTGGCCACTTAACTTAAGGGGATTATTGGACGTTTCTGGAGGCCGATCAGAGCGCAGTAACGCAACACCTTGTTCACACTGACACCCGGGCGTTGCAGCCAAGGTGCGGCAAATGTTATTCCTCTTGCCGAGGTGGAGTACCAGCAGCACTGTAGCCGCAGAGTCAGAGCGCTCTACGTGCCTTGCTAGTGTGGACGGGGAGTGAGCTAGTGCTCCTGGGGCTCCTTTCTTGTACTGTAACTCGCAAGTGTAACCAAGCCCTCAGTTTCTCTGTGATGGGGTATATAAACCACACTGGAGAGCAAGGTGTTAAGGAACCACTCTGGGCCCAGGTGGCCCCCCCGAAAAGCCTGCACAAGCTGCAGACAGGGCTTTAAAAAAGGGGAGGAGAGCAGTTCAGAGGGAGGCGGTGGAAGGGAGCAGAGGGCTACCCTGAGCTCTGAAGAGCAAATACTACCCAGAGCTCATTGCCTAGGACCTGGTAACGCAGGCCTGTGCAAACCCACAGAGGAAAGGCAGGTGTCTGAGATTGTAGGCCAGAGACTTGATTAGAGTGAGTTACTGTGGGAAGCAAAAGGGGACTGGAGTAGGAAATGGTCCAGGGGTGGGCAGTGGTTTACCACCCCAAGGTGTCAAGTATAGCTGCTGACCTTTGGGCCCTGGATGGGAGCATGGTGGAGAGGGTGGGCCCAGGCTTCCCTACCACTCCTAGGGGACGTTATCACACCAGGAGCCTTCACTTAGGAGAGAAACCTGCTGGAAAAGGCCTTGACTGTTCAAGGATGGTGTGATGGTTTGGGATCCCTGGGATGTCACCTGAGGTGCTGAAGATACCACTGAGCCCACCTTTTTCTGCCAGTCTGGGCCCTCTTGAATCCCATCTTGCTGAGCCAGGCTCTTAAGCCTCCTCCAACAAAGCGCACAGGCAGGGCCACCCCCAGCTGCAGAAGATACAGACACTGAGATCAGCTCTGGGAGGACTCAGCTTTAGGAACTTACTACAGCATCCAGATGTTCACCCCCCATTGGGGTACAAAACCAAAGTTATATGAAGTTCACCTCCTCCCTTGATGTGGAGGAAGGTATGCACCAGTTCCCATCCCCTACCCCAGTTAGAAATTACATAAATTGGGTTATATTATAAACAAGAGAATTTTATTAACTACAAAAATGAATATTTTAAGTGGATAAAGAGATGGCAAACAGAGCAAAGCACATTGCTAAGAAAATTATACGAAGCACACAAACTAATCTAGATTCACTAAAGAAACTGGTTACAAATAATAATTCCTCTCCCTAGATATTGGTTCAGGCAGAGTCCTTCACAGGCCAGAGGTGTCTTTTCTAGCCTGGGTCCAACAGTTCTTCCCTCATCCTTTCAGTTACATTCCTTTTGTTTCCAGGACTTTTTAAGTATCTCTTTGGGGTGGGGAGCAGAGGTGAAGCAAGCTGAAGACAATCATTGTTTTCTTCCCTCACCTTATATAGAATTTCCATTAGGCAGGAATCCTTTGTTTGATTCCCCACCCTTCTGTGAAAAAGTACATCAGACTTAGGTGTTGATTAGGAATGTCCATGGGAAGGCCATGCCTTTTCACAGTCCATGGTACTAGCTGATGGGTCATTAGCCCTGTCTGGCTTTTCCATTGTAGTCCCTGAAGCATCAGCAGTGGGAGTGACCCAAAGCAGCAAATTTGAAATACAGATACACAGGTCAATATTCCTAACTTCAGATACAAACAGGGGTGAAAGTAACTTACAGGACTTACCGGTACTGCCAGAGTCCTGAGAGGGGCGTGGCCTCTCAAGATTTAAAGGCCCTGCAGAACCAGCTGTGGCTGGGAGACCCAGAGCCTTTAAATCAACCAGTGGCTCCCAGCTGCAGAGGTGGCTGAGAGCCTCCCAGGGCTCAGGGGCAAATTAAAGGACCCCGGGCTCTGGCCACCAGGGGGAACCCCGAGCTTTGCGGGGCTGGGGCAGGGATTTAAAGGGCCCAGAGCTCCTGCCGCTGAGGGAAGCCCAGAGCCCTTTAAATCCTGGCCCTAGCCCGGCCGCTAGAGCCGTAGCCGGGATTCAAAGGGCTCTGGGCTGCCCGCAGCCGTGGGAGCTCTGAGCCCTTTAAATCCCCGCCATGGAAGTCGATGTGGTCCAGCACAAGAGCCAGTATGCCGGACCGGCTTACTTTCACCTCTGACTGTATGTATTTGTATGTGTATGAATGTGTCACAAACAATGCAGCTGCAGCCTGCCACCGACCAGCAACGACCCCAGCAACCGGCTCCTGTGGGCTGCTGCTTGCAGAGAGCCAGCAGGTGCTGCTGGGCTGAGTCTGCCAAGGAGTAAGTAACCAAGGCAAAAACCACAGCCAGCCAGGGAGGGAGCCGGGGGCAGGGAGGGGAAATCAGGGGTGAATGAAGGACAACTGGAATAGCCTTCATGAAATTTACAAGATATTTAGAGAAAGTTTTGTCAATTTCAGCCTCTGCACTCTGCAGGCAGGAAGAAACAAAAAGAGATCTGAGATTGCACCCGGTGTCCTAAGGACATTTCAGGTGTTTAAATCAATATATAAAGAGGGTGGATTGGAATGAAAACTACTATTTCTTTCAAAGGAGGCACAATAATTTTCCTGAATATTCAGTTTTCCCCTCCAATCCCTTTGGGGTTTTGTCTATGGAGGCTATTTGCTTTCCCTGTGAATCTTTAGTTGCTTTAGCAAAATTGCTTTGCCCAAAATAAACCCTAATCATCATGACACATCTCTCCACCATGTTCTCCATGTTTTTTGTGTTGTTTTTTTTAAAACAGTAACATTTCAAAGAGGATCTGCAAGCAGTTTGGACATCACAACCATGATCCTCTGCTGGGGAGGGAATGGGATAGATTTGAACTTGGAAATGGTTCCTGATTTTGATTTTGTTTAGGAGATCCCCTCACCCCAGGGGCAGAAAAGAACTGCCCCCTGCCATGGTCACACACACCCGTCCCCCGCCCCCAACAACTGGGAATGAAATTAACAAGGATGCCAGAAACGGCTCCTAACTCTGGGCACTGAACTGCAAAGGGAACAGCTGAGTTTAAACTGTTCTTTTGCAGGCAGCAGCAGCAGGCATCTCAGCCAGTCTCCCTACTGCAAGCTAGAGCCTAGAGGAAAACCCCTGCTTGGGGGAGGGGGAATGGGGAGGAATGCAGAGCCTTGTCTGCAGCCTGGCTGGAGGAGGGGGAGGGAGGAGACGAGAAACCAACGTGACAGTGAGTTTTCCCCTTCCACCTGATTTTATTAGCTCTGGATTTAAGCTGTGCAGCCAAATGTTTGTATTTGTTGTGTATATTAGTATTGGAGAGATCCCCTCATCCCGGGAGCAGAAAAGGACTGCCCCTGCCATGGTCAAACACACCCTCCCTTCGACCCCTCCCCCCAGCTACTGTGAGTGAAATTAACAAGGATGCCAGAAACCTAGCCCTGGGGGCTGAACCATTAGGGAACAGCTGAGTTTAAACTATTCTTATGCAGGGAGCAGGCTTCTCTCTCCCTCCTTTAGTCAGTCTCCTTTTCTTACCAGTCCTCCGTAGCGGCCCGTACCAGCTTACTTTCACCTCAAATGGGATAATCCTATTAAGTAAATCATAACCTTTCCAATGATACCGTATATGAGTCATCTTGCATAACGTATATTTCAGTTATGGCATATTCATATCAGAAGCATATTTTCATAAAGCATAAGAATCCCACATCACACCTCCCCTCGGAGATTACTGCCAGAGGGTTAGTCACTGACCACTGTGGAGGCAGTATGCCTAAAATCCCTTTTTGGCTTTGGTTATGAAACCTCCAAGTGGAATTTTCCTCCAGGGCAGATTGGCAGAGGCCCTGGAGGTTTTTCGCCTTCCTCTGCAGCATGGGGCACGGGTCACTTGCTGGAGGATTCTCTGCAGCTTGAGGTCTTCAAACCACAATTTGAGGACTTCAATAACTCAGACATAGGCTAGGGGTTTGTTATAGAAGTGGGTGGGTGAGATTCTGTGGCCTGCATTGTGCAGGAGGTCAGACTAGATGATCATAATGGTCCCTTCTGACCTTAAAGTCTATGAGTCTATAAGTGTTAGCAAACACTACAATGTCATCTGTTGGTGCTTTTGTAAAGTTCTGGGGTTTTACCACCAGGTTACTTGAAAACATTTTGGTGTATAGCATTGCTAATATAATGCAGATATCAATATCTTTTAAAGTATAGGTGTCTTCGCATTTAGCTATTAATGTCATGAGGTGATGTGCCTCAGTTTCCCCTTCCACACAGTAATCTAGATTGGTTATGCTTTCTCTGATGTGCTAAGTTTCTTTACAGGTACTAGCTGAGAAGCTGTACTCTTATAGGACTTTCTATAGGACTTATTCCCAGTCTGTACCAAAGGTTTTTTCAAAAATTATGCATGTTATGTATTGTTAAAGTATTTACCACCAGTATCCAGTTCTCTGTTTTAACCCACAGAGTTTGTGGGAAGAGACATAAAATTACCAGCTAATTTATGACAGGGAGGCACTTCCAAGTATGATGATCATACCACACCTTCTGTCTAAACAGTTCACTTTGTTTCACATTTACTGTATTTCTCACCCCCTGAGTAAAGATTCTTGCTTTAGGTATGTCTTTGGGGTTTTGGCAACGAAAGGGTGTAAGGAGACCTTGTATGTTACTGGCCCACCCCCTGTGGAATTGCATTTCCTCTTCAGGGGTAAGCCCATGGGAAGAATCCTCCCCCTCTCCTACGATCCATTTGTGTTGATCACCCCCATCACTTCAGTGTCTGAGGCTCAGCTGTGGGGAGGGGTTTATCTGCCTGGGAAGAGGCTGTCACTGCCCCTTCCTCTGGTGGTTCAATAGCATGTTCACAGAAACCAGACTGCTTGGAAGAATCCACTTCCTGCCTTAAAGAGACAGAGTTAATTTCTCCAAGTACAGCAGGAAAAACATTTTTCAAACGTGGGTCCTGTATGGGGATACCCGCTGTCACCCCCCTCTCTGTCCCCAAGAGGTCAGCTGTGTGGCTGCTCCCCTCCGGGAGGTCCTTTAAAACTTGAGCCACAGGTTAGGAGCCTGGGATTGCAGAGGCAGAACCAGCAACTTTCTCTTGGACAAACCTTTCCCTGTAATAAGTTAGGAGACACTCCTGTACTCTTCCACATTCCTTCTTAACTTCTTTCTTGGGGCCCCATCAGGGTAACCTGTCCCCTGTTCAGCTGTAGGCTCACAGATCTCAGCCATGACAGATTCTTCCCTGGTGACCCCTGTATTCTTCTCCCTCTTTGAATTTGGCTGGCCCCCAGCCACAGAGCCCATGGAATCCTCACCCTCCGCAGAGGTTTCTCAGACCCCAACTTTCTCCTGAAGGCTCCCCTCCAAGACACTTTTCCCTGTGCACCCTAGAGCAGGATTTATCCCTTGCTTAGCTGCAACTTCCTGGCAGCCAGCAATCTGAACAGACTCCCTACCATCAGGCAAAATATCCCCCTCCCTGAGGGGATTACCATGGGACAGGAGCTGGCTTTATCCACCCCCACTCCTTGTGGCAAATCGCTTTGACTCCTGGAGAGGAATTAAAGAGACACTCTCCCATTTCCTCAGCAGTTACTCTAGCTTTGCTCCTTCCCACTGGGGCTTCAGCACAAGGTTTCTCCTCGCTGCTGACAGACCCAGGGACAGGCCTAGCCACATGAAAAAAGACATTATGCAAAAGAATTTGTGTAGGATTCTGTGGGACAGCCACCACAGTCAACTCAGCTTGCAAATCCTCAGTTTCCATGTGCACCTTAGCCAAAGGCACAAGGATTTTGTCACCCTCTAACAAAAGCTGTGCCATCAGCCCTGGCAGTCTGTCTTTCTTCTGAATCAGGTCTCTCCTGACCACAAATTTCTGCACCAGTATCTCTCCATGCAGGGAGTTCCTTGCCATTCACTCTTACAGCATTCATGTGTTTATTGCCCAACTGTGCAATGGCAATCTTTACAAATCCTGTGTGATAAATGGCAACTGCCTGAAGTGCCTCTGTGCTCTGGATAGCAGCATTTCCATGGGTTACCTGCTGCATGTTTCCACTCAGCATAGGGCATTTATTCCTCAGCTGCTCAGTGGAATTACGATAGCACCTTCTGGGTTCCTCTGTTTCTACAGGAGATTTGGGACAAGGACTGGAGGAGTGAACTTGGGGAGATGAATGCCTAGCCTTCCATCCACCCTCCTTCCCAGGGATAAAGTGGGGACCTTGCTTCCCACCAAACTTAAACCCCTCTGTCTGTGATTTACCCCTACTAGGTGCTTGGGATTGCTCGAATTCATCAGCATAAGAAACAAGTTCTTCTACTGTTTTTACCTTTTTATCCCATAAACACTGTTTACATCATCATTAGACATAGTCAGGAACTGTTTCTGAGCAACCAAATCACACATTCCTTCAAAGCTTGTAATACCTTTTCCCCTCACCCATTTATCCAGTAAATCTCTTATTTGGTTCACATAAACTACATTACTTAACTCAGCCCTCCTCTTGAGGTTTCTATATTTTACTCTGTAAATTTCAGGTGTAATCTGAAACCGTTTCAAAACCAAATGCTTAAATTTACCATAATTGGAAGCATCACCAAGTGGCATCTTATTGAATATGTCTAGAGCTCTCCCAGTCAATTTTGTAACCAAAGTGGTCATCTTTTGATCATCAGGAATTGCACGGAGCATACACAGTATCTCAAAGGTGATGAAGTATTCAGCAACATCCCCCCTTTCACTGTATGGGGTGCACAACTGCCCCTACTTGTGGATTTTTGGAGAGGTGGTGCCCCCTGGTGGGGGGGTTCTGTCTCTTCCACTCCATTGCAGCCAGTACATGCTTCATTTCTTTGTCTTTCAGTTCCATGGCTTGCTTCTCAATTTCTTTGTCTTTCAACTCCAGGGCTTGCTTCTGGATCTCCATAGCTCTCTCGTGGGTTGCTTTCTGTTCATCATTTTCCATTTATTTCAATTCCAACTGTATCTCATGTTCTTTCTTCCTTTCCTCGGCCTGGAACCTGCTGAGCTCCAACTTTCTTGTAGCTTCACTTTCAGTAATTTTGATGCTTTCTGTCCCCATTTCCCTTTCCCGAAATAAGCAAATGGAAAATAAAAAACCCGTAACCACTTTGTCTGCTCTTTAGCCACCACACTTAAAACTCACTTAAAATCACCACTAGTGTTTCAGGGCAATAAGTTGTGCACACTATTCTGCTCGATTATGCCACTGTGATGGTTTGGGATCCCTGAGATGACACCTGAGGTACTGAAGATACCACTGAGCCCACCTTTTTCTGCCAGTCTGTTTGAATGCTGTCTTGCTGAGCCAGGCTCTTAAGCCTCCTCCAGCAAAGCACACAGGCAGGGCCACCCCCAGCTGCAGAAGATACAGACACTCAGATCATCCCTGGGACATACTATACAGACACTCAGATCATCTTAAGGGATGTTCCCCTCCGCTTCCCCCCCCCCAGTACAAACCCAAAGTTATATAAAGTTCGCCGCCTCCCTCGATGTGGAGGAAGGTATGGACAGCTTCCGCCCCCCCCCCCTTAGAAATTACATAAACTGGCTTATATTATAAGCAACAGAATGTATTGTATTATATTATATTATATTATATTATATTATATTATAAACAAGAGTCTGGGAGGACTCAGCATATTTTCATAAAGCATATGGAATGCCACATAACAGGTGGGGTCCCAACAGAGTCTCTGTGCTAAAGGGAGTACTGGAAATCTTTGGAGCAGGGGCACTGAAGGACCAGACTGTGCTTTCAATGGGGCTCTCCCAAATTCTTGCCTAACCATTAGGCTGCACTGTTGGTGATTGTGCACCTCTGACATTCTGTGATTGAATTCAGTGAGTAGGAACATCTGGATTTGGTATATGATTTTTAGCTTTCTGTGTTTAAAGTTTAAAGTCAAGAAAGTTTTATGGAGCAACCATATGATATTCAGGACTCTGTCGGTTTCTGTATTAGCACAGATACGGAGCTTGGTCAGAAGTGGTGTCAAACAAGCCTCAAAACAACTTTTTGATTTTATGCCTTCAATCTTTTGAAGGTACAATTACCTTTAGAGGTCAAACTACTTGATTTAGTGCTGCCATCTCGTAGCTAGATGTGGTTATCTTAAAAACTCTGGGTCATTACATAAAATAAACCTGTTGAGAGAAGTTTGTAAATTACTTTGAAGTATGGTATCTCTGCACTCAGGTATCATGGCGTGAATCAGAGGTTGACGTGACAGATCATCCCCTTTGAATTACAACATTCAAGATAATTAGCTGAGCACGAGGAGGTTACACCACTGAAATAGAAAGTTCATTGGAACTAAGGTCTTGGTAAATTGCAAGCCAGCCTGCAAACGACAGCACTTCTGGTTTTATAACATGCAATGCCAGCTGCAGCTTGATTTCATAAAACAATAACCCCTGGCTGATGGAGTGTAATGTGGCACATCTTCAAGAATAAATGAGACAAAATATTCCAATTACAGAATAATCTTTCTTCTTTCTATCCTGAGCCAAGAATTTGCCTTGATTGTTCAGCAACGAGTTACCCAGCAGCACGGAACTACCACAGAGGATAACAAAGTGGCGTCTGCTCAGAGAGATTAGCTGTTGAGCAGATTCTCGTATCGAGAGTTCTTAAAGAAAAAAGAAAAATAATTCAGAACAGATGAAACAATGATGTCTTGTTCTTTGTCTTCTGTGGGGCCCTCTGTGGTGTGTTCACCAAGATATTTCAGAGGTTGCTTTTGAATATTTTGAGTGTGCCTTGTGTCGGAACATGATGTAATTTAAAAAAACAAAACATACAACCCCTACAATATTAATTTTATGGGGTCAAACCCTTAAAGTGTTGAGCAGTTACAAATCACACAGATAAGTGTTATTTGCATGTGCTCAGCTCCTCTGAACAATTTGACCCATGAATTACAATGAAAGGGAAGCATTTGACTTTTTAATATTTCTGTTGTTATGATCATGTCAATAGAACTAATTCCTCTTGTGCCTCCTTCTACTATACAAGAAAATGGCCAGGATATAAAGACATAACTTTTTAAGAGCTGGGTTATTTTGCCCAATGTGCTGTAAAGAAGGTGAACCTGTGCATAAACAGAGATGAACCAGAAGTAGTATTCTTAAGCCTGCTGTAAACGTGTACAAATACATCTATTGTTTTGTCAAAAAGGTTTTTTGCTGGGCCATCACATGTATGAGATGTAACTGAACTGTTGAGGTCTTTGACTTTCAACTGATCATATTTCTGTGCAGATATGTTTTTCACCTGATGTAAATATATTTATGTAGTCACTCAAATGGGGAGATATGCCAGTCTTTCCGTGTATGTTGTACAATGGACTCATTAATGTTGTGTGTTAAGACCAAGGAACCTATGCAAACAAATTCTGAAGCAGAAAAAGGGGTATGATCAAATATTGTTTCAATGTTTGATAGGCTAGTGCATATTTTCCACAGCAGGAAGGGGGACCACTG
Organism: Mauremys mutica; assembly: GCF_020497125.1. NCBI lineage: Eukaryota > Metazoa > Chordata > Testudines > Geoemydidae > Mauremys > Mauremys mutica. The sequence continues at coordinate 59,800,895 of NC_059082.1, forward strand.
GCTATATTGGAAAATATGATTTGTTACATATTTTTGTCCAACAAGAGCAGCTTGACTTTGAAATTTACAAAGGCAGTCTTAGAATGTCTCTATCTATATGCAGTGTTGTCTCCCTATATATCTATGATTTAGTTAGGGTTGGTCCTGCTCTGAGTAGGGGGTTGGACTAGATGACCTCCTGAGGTCTCTTCCAACCCTAATCATAGAATCATAGAATCTCAGGGTTGGAAGGGACCTCAGGAGGTCATCTAGTCCAACCCCCTGCTCAAAGCAGGACCAAACCCAACTAAATCATCCCAGCCAGGGCTTTGTCAAGCCTGACCTTAAAAACGTCTAAGGAAGGAGATTCCACCACTTCCCTAGGTAACCCATTCCAGTTCTTCACCACCCTACTAGTGAAAAAGTTTTTCCTAATATCCAACCTAAACCTCCCCCTCTGCAACTTGAGATCATTACTCCTTGTTCTGTCATCTTCTACCACTGAGAACAGTCTAGATCCATCCTCTTTGGAACCCCCTTTCAGGTAGTTGAAAGCAACTATCAAATCCCCCCTCATTCTTCTCTTCTGCAGGCTAAACAATCTCAGTTCCCTCAGCCTCTCCTCATAAGTCATGTGTTCCAGCCCCCTAATCATTTTTGTTGCCCTCCGCTGGACTCTCTCCAATTTATCCACATCCTTCTTGTAGTGTGGGGCCCAAATGACTGGAAGTTAGCTAATGTAACGCCAATATTTAAAAAGGGCTCTAGGGGTGATCCCGGCAATTACAGACCGGTAAGTCTAACATCGGTACCGGGCAAATTAGTTGAAACAATAGTAAAGAATAAAATTGTCAGACACATAGAAAAACATAAACTCTTGAGCAATAGTCAACATGGTTTCTGTAAAGGGAAATCGTGTCTTACTAATCTATTAGAGTTCTTTGAAGGGGTCAACAAACATGTGGACAAGGGGGATCCGGTGGACATAGTGTACTTAGATTTCCAGAAAGCCTTTGACAAGGTCCCTCACCAAAGGCTCTTACGTAAATTAAGCTGTCATGGGATAAAAGGAAAGGTTTTTTCATGGATTGAGAACTGGTTAAAGGACAGGGAACAAAGGGTAGGAATTAATGGTAAATTCTCAGAATGGAGAGGGGTAACTAGTGGTGTTCCCCAAGGGTCAGTCCTAGGACCAATCCTATTCAATTTATTCATAAATGATCTGGAGAAAGGGGTAAACAGTGAGGTGGCAAAGTTTGCAGATAATACTAAACTACTCAAGATAGTTAAGACCAAAGCAGATTGTGAAGAACTTCAAAAAGATCTCACAAAACTAAGTGATTGGGCAACAAAATGGCAAATGAAATTTAATGTGGATAAATGTAAAGTAATGCACATTGGGAAAAAATAACCCATATGAGGAAAGATTAAAGAGGCTAGGACTCTTCAGTTTGGAAAAGAGAAGACTAAGGGGGGACATGATAGAGGTATATAAAATCATGAGTGATGTTGAGAAAGTGGATAAGGAAAAGTTATTTACTTATTCCCATAATACAAGAACTAGGGGTCACCAAATGAAATTAATAGGCAGCAGGTTTAAAACAAATAAAAGGAAGTTCTTCTTCACGCAGCGCACAGTCAACTTGTGGAACTCCTTACCTGAGGAGGTTGTGAAGGCTAAGACTATAACAATGTTTAAAAGGGGACTGGATAAATTCATGGTGGCTAAGTCCATAAATGGCTATTAGCCAGGATGGATAAGAATGGTGTCCCTAGCCTCTGTTCGTCAGAGGATGGAGATGGATGGCAGGAGAGAGATCACTTGATCATTGCCTGTTAGGTTCACTCCCTCAGGGGCACCTGGCATTGGCCATTGTCGGTAGACAGATACTGGGCTAGATGGACCTTTGGTCTAACCCGGTACAGCCTTTCTTATGTTCAAAACTGGACACAGTACTCCAGATGAGGCCTCACCAGTGCTGAATAGAGGGGAATGATCACATCCCTCGATCTGCTGGAAATGCCCCTACTTATACAACCCAAAATGCCATAGCCTTCTTGGCAACAAGGGCACACTGTTGACTCATATTCAGCTTTTCGTCCACCATAACCCCTAGGTCCTTTTCTGTAGAACTGCTGCCCAGCCATTCGGTCCCTAGTCTGTAGCAGTGCATGGGATTCTTCCGTCCTAAGTGCAGGACTCTGCACTTGTCCTTGTTGAACCTCATCAGATTTCTTTTGGCCCAATCCTCTAATTTGTCTAGGTCCCTCTGTATCCTATCCCTACCCTCCAGCGTATCAACCACTCCTCCCAGTTTAGTGTCATCTGCAAACTTGATAAGGGTGCAGTCCACACCATCCTCCAGATCGTTAATGAAGATATTGAATAAAACCGGCCCCAGCACCGACCCTTGGGGCACCCCACTTGATACCGGCTGCCAACTAGACATGGAACCATTGATCACTACCCGTTGAGCCCGACCATCTAGCCAGTTTTCTATCCACCTTACTGTCCATTCATCCAGCCCATACTTCTTTAACTTGCTGGCAAGAATACTGTGGGAGACTGTATCAAAAGCTTTGCTAAAGTCCAGAAATAGCACATCCACTGCTTTCCCCTCATCCACAGAGCCGGTTATCTCATCATAGAAGGCAATTAGGTTAGTCAGGCATGACTTGCCCTTGGTGAATCCATGCTGACTGTTCCTGATCATTTTCCCCTCCTTTAAGTGGTTCAGAATTGATTCCTTGAGGACCTGTTCCATGATTTTTCCAGGGACTGAGGTGAGACTGGCTGGCCTGTAGTTCCCTGGATCTTCCTTCTTCCCTTTTTTAAAGATGGGCACTACATTAGCCTTTTTCCAGTCGTCCGGGACCTCCCCCGATCGCCATGATTTTTCAAAGATAATGGCCAATGGCTCTGCAATCTCATCGGCCAACTCCTTTAGCACCCTCGGATGCAGCGCATCCGGCCCCATGGACTTGTGCTCGTCCAGCTTTTCTAAATAGTCCCGAACTACTTCTTTCCCCACAGAGAGCTGGTCACCTCCTCCCCATACCGTGCTGCAGAGTGCAGCTGTCTGGGAGCTGACCTTGTCTGTGAAGACAGAGGCAAAAAAAGCATTGAGTACACTAGCTTTCTCCACATCCTCTGTCACTAGGTTCCCTCCCTCATTCACCAAGGGGCCCACACTTTCCTTGACTGACTTCTTGTTGCTAACATACCTGAAGAAACCCTTCTTGTTAATCCTAACATCTCCAGCTAGATGCAACTCCAAGTGTGATTTGGCCTTCCTAATTTCACTCCTGCATGCCTGAGCAATACTTTTATACTCCTCCCTGGTTATTTGTCCAATCTTCCACTTCTTGTAAGCTGTTTTTTTGTGTTTAAGACGAGCAAGGATTTCACTGTTGAGCCAAGCTGGTCGCCTGCCATATTTACTTTTCTTCGTACACATCGGGATGGTTTGTTCCTGCAACCTAAATAAGGTTTCTTTAAAATACAGCCATCTTCTATGATTCTATGATGTGGACTGAACAAGAAAGTTCACCAAAAGCTTCAGAGGATGGTTAGCAGACACACAATTCCAAATGCAGGGTCAAAAAAAGCCTATTTGACTCTATTTCACACAGCTGTTCTCTAGCATTATATACCTAGGGCTAGATTCACTGAGAAGGCCTGGGAATGTATAAGATAGAGTTCCAGGCATCAGCTAATCCCACTGTGCCATAGGGGTATTCAGGGACAGCAGGCGGTGTTTAAAGAAAGAAGGCTATCTAACAGGATTCTAAATTCCTTCTAGGGTAGCCTAGGAAGTAGCTGTTATTAATTGTACAGCTCTCTTTTCCTCAATTTATAAATGGGAGTTTTGTTGATCTTGCATTGAGATTGCTCTTTTCTCCAATCATCGATGAGAATGAGTTGAATTCCTCCATCCCTTTTAAAATTAAGTATAATAATCAGTCAACGAGAGTTCGACATGGTTGGAAATCCAGAGCAGCATTATGTACAAATGATGAAAAATTTGAGGGGGGGCGAGAGTAATTTTCAGTGTATAAAATTTCACAGTATTCCAGAAGATTAAGATCAAACATGAATCTTTACTTTCATCACAACATTCCGTTTGTTGCTCTGACATCATTGCTGTTGGGTAATATCAACATCATAAAGTAAGAAAGATAAATTAGATGCTTCCTATTTTTAAGGAGATATTGGAACTAGTGTCCGTGTTGGTTAGTGTTTAGAAGTTCAGGTCATGGGCAGTTGTATCAGATGGGAGGGGGAAAGGAAAAATAAGAAATATAAAACAAAAAGAGTTAGATAAGAATCCGAATCTTTCAAAATCCTTGAAGTTTTGATGTTTGTTTTTTTCTGATCACTAATAGGTGGAGGGACTTGGCCAAAGATAGCAAGTGTTTAGTTACCTTATTCAGCTCCTGGAAGCTGTGCTGCAAAATATTCAGCCAATTCACCACATCAGACTAAAGAATGACTTTTATATGACTGTTAGTTTTCCCTATATGCTGTGAGTAATTGAGAGCATGCATGTTCCCATTTTGGCTCCAGGATAGAGAGACAGGAGATGTGTAGCAACACAAAATATTTCCATAGCATGAATATGCAGATTGTCTGTCTGTGATGCTATAAACCAGATTATCAAGGTGTTTGCCAAATATTCTGGATTCTCACAACGCTTGTACATATTTGAGATGTCTGCAGTCAACCAACTGCTGTAGACTTGGCCAGTCAATACTGGTTGGCAAATAAATCCAACCATCCAAAACTAGACCGTTGATCTAACATATCTGCTTAAGGAAGAGTTGCTGTTCACTTAGCTGCTGATATTAAGGCTTACATTTCAGAGGCTGCACTTGAAAGGTGTAACTGCATACAGTGTTACATGTGATAAAGTCTTGTGTTCCCTGCTGCACATGTATAAATGCCCATGCTCTAAATATTTAATATGCATTTTTCTTATGAGCATGATCTAAGTGGCTTCTAGATGCTGACTTCCTTCTTTTGTTTGAACTGCAGCTTCTGATGCTGATCTTTTTAAAAGAGTTTAAAAAAAACTGATTCTGATTGAAAACTACAAATTTCATTAAAGCTTTTTTTTGGCAAAAGTACAGTTTAATTCTCCAGGTATTTATCATATTGGGGGCCTGTAGCAGGGTGGTCACTCCGCTCCAGCCCTGAAGGGGTTAAAGCAGCCCTGGCAAGGGCTGCAGCTGAGAAGAAGTAGGCTGATGGGGAAAGCAGACTCTCTTTCTAGCTTCTTGAGAGAGAAGAACCTGGCTGCCTGGGAGCTGAGAAGGGTACCTGAGGTGGAGCAGTGCTGGGGAAGGGCAGATGGAGCTGGGCAGCTCCAGCCAGGAAAACCCCAGGCTGCAGGCCTTGCTAAAAAGGGCCAAAAAGGTACTGGGGCTGCAGAGAGACAGCCCAGAGATAGGCACAGGCAGCAGGTCCTAACCCCCTTGCCCATGATGAGTGGTTTACAGACTGCAGTCAGCCCCGGGGAGCAGGGGCTAGATGATGACTGGCAGTAGCCACTGAGACAAGGTGGGGATAGAAGGTTGGGGGTTCCCCTGGGTGGGAAGAACCAGATTGTGGGTTATTGTTGGGGGCATAACCCTGATATAGAGGAGCACCGGGGTCTGAGAGGGACACAGGGGCCAGCGGCAGGCGAGACACCGGCCTGCAGAGGGCGCTCTGGCTGGAAAGAGCTAATTCCCGAGACGACCAGCAGGAGGTGCCACACCAGTGAGTCATCACCCCGCCACAAGGCCCTTTGCAGAATGCTAGTAGATTTGGGGTGTTTGCAGTGAGTCATTTTCTCACTGAGAGAGGAATTGGTGATGCAGATTCAGGCTACCTTCTAGAGTAATTGATTTAATTTCAAAATATGCATGTGTCCTGCTGACTTCGAACAGAGATGGCCAAAGCTGCACACCGGCAAATACCACTTACAGAATCCCCAGGTAGGGCAACTTTGTGTGCAGCACCGTAGCTAAGAAACATGTTCTTTTGTCCCTTGATGATGACATGTTGTTCCTGTGTACCGTCTCATCTCCCCACTGGGGAAACTCCTTGGCTCAAAGTCTTCAGTCTTTAACCAGGTCCTGTCATTGTCAGGGAAGAATCTCCTGTCTAGAGGGCAGTTGCTTACAAGGAGGGAGGGAAGTGCTTTTCTTCCTCTGTGGCACTTGGGTGCTGCAAGGAGTAGCCTTCTCCTTTCCCTACTAAGGTGGCTGCAAGCTCCTCTCCTCCAGCAGCCTGACAGAGGACAATGTCTTGTGCTGCTTCCTCCTTCTGCAACAGAAGAACAGACCAAGCCCATGGCCACATCTGTTGCATCTTACTGATGTATGTCTACCCTAAAAGTGATAGGCAAAAGATGAAGGGTCATATGCAGCCATGGAGTATGCAGATACAACTCCACTGAAGTGAGCGGAGTTCTGTCATGGCTGAATTTGTGTATACAGTGAAATGTGACATGGCTGGAAGACGTATAGGAATGCTAAAAAAATTCATGGCAAATGTTTACAGAGCACAGGAGATGGCTTCCAGGTAATGCCCTGAAATGTGTGCCAGATCTTTAGGGCATGATGTCCTACATTTTAGATTATGAAGAAGTTACTAATGATAGTGAACTAGATGATGAGGAAATGATGGAGACACAGGAAATAAACAAAGAGGGGTATGACAAGAAAATGTACTCCTGAACCACTGCAGAAGGATTGGTGCCAAATTAATTTCCACATATAAAATATATTAGACCATCTTCTGATGTAACTAAATTTCTACATAAAGTAACTTTAGTCCTTCTATAACTAAATAATAAAAAAGTGTCATAAATAGGAAAGAGGTTAAGGAACTGTTTGTAAAGAAGGTTTTTCTGTGCATTTGTTTGTAAAATGGTTACCTCACTTTAATTTTGTTTGGGCTATTGCCTGATACTATGGGCCACAAACTCAGTCCATGTGTAAATTTGCACACTTGCACTGATTTCAATGGGAGTTTGATCTGCTTATGTCAAGGTTGAATTTAGTTTCATTTATGTCATTAGTTTGGGGCCAAATTGTGCCTTTGGATATGGAGGTTGCTGCACTCATTGCATAACATGGAAATGATCCCTACCTTCCCAAAGCAGAAATTGGCCCTTTATTTTTTTTTTGGTGGTTTTAAAATCGATTTTCTCTTTTATAATGATCTGAAAACAAAATCAATTCTGCCTGGGTTACATCTAAAAGTTTGCAAGGTAGTTTCACTGCAGCAAATAAGCTTAATTGATATGCAGGTGTGAGCGATCACATCATTTAGGCAATTTAAAGCAGTCAATAAGCTGCTAGACTTCCTCTCTCAGTGGGCCATTATGAAGGGAATATGCAGCATAGTGGTATGTTTTATTTACTCTGTGTGTGTGTGTGTGTGTGTGTGTGTAAGTAAAAGTAATATGTAGTAATGTTGCTTCGTCAGTATGATCTCTGATGTGCTGGAAACAATGAGTAGATGCTATGGCAGGGATCAGCAACGTTTGGCGCATGGCACACCAGGGTAAGCCCCATGTGGGGCGGGGCGGGGCAGTTTGCTTACCTGCCGCATCAGCAGGTTTGGCTGATCGCGGCTCCCACTGGCCACGATTTGCTGTTCCAGGCCAATGGGAGCTGCAAGAAGACGTGGCCAGCACTTCCCTCAGCCTGCGCCGCTTCCCGCAGCCCTCATTACCCTGGTGGGCCGCATGCTGAAGGTTGTCGATCCCTGTGCTATGGTCTCAGTGGTGGAATAAATCCTCGCTTCCTGACTGGTGAAAAAGGTTGCAAATTTATTTACAATACCAGTAGCCAGAGAAAAGCACCGTAAAGCTAATACTGTATTTGAAACTCGGTCTGCAGCTGACCAGCAAAGAAGCCTCATGGGAAGAAGATGCAATGTGTTACTGTTTGCAGTCATTAAGGACAATTTGTATAACTAAAAAATCCTTGAAAGTCTTACTTGCTAAGTTTTTAACTCTATTGTTATGCACTACTTAGTAGTCACTTTTAAAAGAGAAAATGACATTGTCAAGGGATTTTCCAGCCACAGAAGCTCTTTCCTTTTCTGTCAGTAGCAGTGGGACTCAGGCTATGGCTACAGTGCAGAGTTTATAGCCGCACAGCTGCACCGATGCACCTGTGCTGCTGCTCGCGCAGACAATGTAAGCAATGGGAGAGACCTTTCCCATGGACTTAATTACTCCAGCCCCCATGAGCGGCAGTAGCTATGTCAGTGGGAGAAGCTCCTAGGTCGGTGTAACTTAGGTCACTTGGGGGTGTGAATAAGGCTATGTCTACACTACCGTGGTTACAAGTATCAGAGAGGTAGCTGTGTTAGTCTGGTTCTGTAAAAGCAGCAAAGAATCCTGTGGCACCTTATAGACTAAGGGTATGTCTACACTACAAGAGTAGTTCGATTTAACTTAGGTCGTATTTGTGGATTCGACCTTATGAAGTCGAATTTGTGTATCCACACTAAGGACACTAATTCGACTTTGTGAGTCCACACTAACGGGGCAAGCGTCGACATTGGCAGCAGTGCATTCTGGGCAGCTATCCCACAGTTCCCGCAGTCCCCGCTTCCCATTGGAATGCTGGGTAGAGCCCCCAATGCCTGCTGGGGGAAAAATGTTTCGAGGGTGGTTTTGGGTAACTGTCGTCATTCAACCGTCACTCCCGCCCTCCCTCCCTGAAAGCGCCGGCGGGAAATCTGTTAGCTCACTTTTCTGGTCAGTGACAGCGCGGACACCACAGCACTGCGAGCATGGAGCCCGCTGCGATCATCGCTGCACTTATGGCCGTTGTCAACTCCTCGCACCTTATCGTCCACCTCTTCCACAGTCAGCTGCTGAGAAATCGGGCGAGGAGGCTCCGGCAGCGCGGTGAGGACATGAAGTGTGAGAGTGGCACAGACCTCTCACAAAGCACGGGATCCCGCGCCGTGGAGATTATGGTGGCAATGGGTCACGTTCATGCTGTGGGACGGCGATTCTGGGCCCGGGAAACAAGCACGGACTGGTGGGACCGCATAGTGCTGCAGGTCTGGGATGAATCACAGTGGCTGCGAAACTTCAGGATGCGTAAGGGCACTTTCCTTGAACTGTGTGACTTGCTGGCCCCTGCCCTGAAGCGCCAGGACACCCGGATGCGAGCAGCCCTGACTGTGCAGAAGCGAGTGGCCATAGCCCTCTGGAAACGTGCAATGCCAGACAGCTACCGGTCAGTAGTGAACCACTTTGGCGTGGGCAAATCTACCGTGGGGGTTGCTGTGATGCAAGTAGCCCACGCAATCGTTGACCTACTGCTGTCAAAGGTAGTGACCCTGGGAAACGTCCAGGTCGTCATAGATGGCTTCGCCGCGATGGGATTCCCAAACTGCGGTGGGGCTATAGATGGCACTCGCATCCCTATCCTGGGACCGGCCCACCAGGCCAGACAGTATATTAACCGAAAGGGCTACTTTTCAATGGTGCTGCAAGCACTGGTTGACCATAGGGGACGTTTTACCAACATCTACGTCGGGTGGCCGGGCAAGGTTCATGACGCGCGTGTTTTCAGGAACTCTGGTCTGTTTAGACGCCTGCAGGAAGGTAGTTTCTTCCCGGACCACAAAATAACTGTTGGGGATGTGGAGATGCCTACAGTGATCCTCGGGGACCCAGCCTACCCGCTAATGCCCTGGCTCATGAAGCCCTATACAGGCGCCCTGGACAGTGACAAGGAGCTCTTCAACTACCGGCTGAGCAAGTGCAGAATGGTGGTGGAGTGTGCTTTCGGACGTCTCAAGGGGAGATGGAGGAGCTTACTGACTCGCTCGGATCTCAGCGAAACCAATATCCCCATTGTTATTGCAGCTTGCTGTGTGCTCCACAATCTCTGTGAGAGCAAGGGGGAGACCTTTATGGCGGGATGGGAGGTTGAGGCAAATCGCCTGGCTGCTGATTACGCTCAGCCAGACAGCCGTGCGATTAGAAGAGCCCAGCGGGAAGCGCTGTGCATCTGGGAGGCTTTGAAAGCTAGGTTCCTCAGCGAGCAGGGTAACCTATGACTGTCCAGTCTCTTTACAGAGAAGCTGAACCTGCCCGTTTCAGTTACTATTGACTTTTTTCAGCGGTTACATACCCCGTTCACCAGGTTTCCCCCCTTCCAACAGACGTTTAAAAATAAAGTTATTGGAACATTTTTAATTAACAAAGTTTTCTTTACTAACGAATTCGCGTTAAAGGGTTCAAACAGGGACGCAGACTGTGGTGGGTACGGTGTGCAGTGATGTACAGACCGCTTCTACACTCGAGGACTGACAGGCTCCTGCTCCTACAGCGGTCTCTGGGGGGAGAACGGTTACAGGAGGGTGTGCAGGAAGGGGTGAGGGGTGTGTGGGAAGGGTGAGTAGGTGTAGGGGGATGATGGCTCTGGCTGGGGCTCAGGGCATCGGAGAGGTTCATGGCTAGGGTGGAAGGGCATGGTAAGGGCAGCCTGCCTTGCCATTTGTGGATGCCAGGAGCTCGGACTCTGGGGCAGCATACACCTCCCAGACTGACCTGGGGCAGCAGACACCTCGCAGAGTGACCCGGGTGCCTAGTGACTGCACTCTGTGTGTGACCTGATGTTGATCCTGCCCCCATGTCTGTACCCTGGTAATGGTGGTTGTCCTATGCAATTAACAAACCCCTATCTCCCCTTCACACAAAGTCTTCTGCAAAGAAACATGACGGAAACAGTAATGAACAGCAAACTATTTTTAATACTCAACTACACAGTTGGGGGATGAAACTGGGATTTGGGATCGGTGAGCCAGGAAGGGAAGCAATTCTCATACTTTAGGGAATGAGAGCTGTTTGGTACATGAGCGCTCTGCTGGGGTGGAGTGACAGTTTTCACGGCCCCTAGCGCCTCTCCTTCTTGTGATTTTGGGTGAGGGGGGGACAGGACTTTGTGGCGGGGGAGGGCGGTTGCAGATACAGTTCAGGGGGGCTCTCCTGCCTGCGGTCCTGCAGAACATCCACAAGGCGCCGGAGTGTGTCTGTTTGCTCCCTCATTAGTCCAAGCAGCGTTTGAGTTGCCTGCTGGTCTTCCTGCCACCACCTGTCCTCCCGTTCGCTGTGTGAGCGCTGCTGCTGAGAGAGAGGGTCTCCCTCCACTGGCTCTGCTGGGCCGCCTCAGCTCTGGAGCAGGCCATCAGTTCAGCGAACATCTCGTCCCGAGTCTTTTTCTTTCGCCGCCTAATCTGCGCCATCCTCTGTGAGGGGGATGCCGGGGCAGTTCGGGAAACAGCCGCAGCTGTGTGATGGGAAAAAGGAAGTGATTTCCTTGCAAAGATACATGTTTGCGAACACTGAACACAGTCTACTCAGTTTCTGTGAACAAGACCATACAGGGCACCTATCTCATGTGCTCTCAGGACAAGTTCGAATTTTCGGCATTCGCTTTCATTGCCTGGGGTCTTGCACTGGAGATCGGACAAGTGGGGCAGGACAGCAGAATCCGTGTAGCAGCCAGGCCTGGTAAGCCGTAAACTTTAGGCTGCTTAAAAGTTAATGGATAGCAGTGCCCTCCTGCTGCAGGCAATCTGGAAAGCATAAAGTCTGACCCTGTTCCAGCCCCTCGCGGCTGTCCCCGGGAAAGATCCCTGTATGCTTTCCCTCTGCAGCCTCCAACACGTGGCTGTTAAATGACGGTCATTGTTATGCAAAGGAAAAGTCAAGCATTCACAATAGTAACATTACATTAATTCCCCTAATTAGATGCAGCAGTCGCCGAGCGAGATCACCCTGAGGCGGGTCACTAGGACAGACAGAGAGCGCATGCTGCGTGAATCCCTGCACAGACCAGGGCCCTATGCTGCCATGCTGGTGGAGGCAATGCTCCCACTATACCTCAGGATGGCCTGGCGCGGAAGAGTGTGCTTCCACAGAGCACCCAATAAGGCACCTCTCCCCAGGAACCTCCTGCGTAGGCTTTTCGAGTACCTGTACGAGAGCTTCGTGGAAGTGTCCCAGGAGGATTTCTATTCGATTGCTATATGTATTGACCTTCTTTTCGTATAGTTTTTATTCCTGATTTTAAAAAAATAAATGTTTATATGTTTATAGCACTTACTGACTGATCCTTCCCCTGATTCAGAGTTCGGGTTAACGGCCGGGGAGGGTTGGTAGGGGATCTCTGTGAGGGTGATGAAGAGATCCTGGCTGTCGGGGAAATCAGTATTGTAAGCGCTGTCGCCTGCCTCGTCCTCCACAAACCCTTCCTCATCTTCCCCATCTGCGAACATCGCCGAGAAACTGCCCCTTAACACTATCCCATCTTCAGAGTCCACGGTCACTGGTGGGGCAGTGGTGGCAGACCCACCGAGAATGGCATGCAGTGTCTCGTAGAAGCGGCATGTCTGGGGCTGGGCTCCGGAGCGTCCGTTTGCCGCTTTGATTTTTTGGTAGCCTTGTCTCAGGTCCTTGATTTTCACGCGGTGCTGCGTTGCATCCCGGCTGTATCCTCTGAGTGCCATGGCTTTGGAGACCTTCTCGTAGGTCTTTGCATTCCGTTTTTTGGAGCGCAGCTCCGAAAGCACAGACTCATCGCCCCACACAGCGATCAGATCCAAGACTTCCCGGTCAGTCCATGCTGGAGCCCTCTTTCTACTTTGAGATTGTATGGACCCCTCTGCTGGAGAGCTCTGCATCGCTGCCGGTGCTGCTGAGCTCGCCCTGATGTCCAACCAGGAACTGAGATTCAAAATGGCCAGACAGGAAAAGGAATTCAAATTTTCCCGGGGCTTTTCCTGTATGGCTGATCAGAACATCTGAGCTCGGACTGCTGTCCAGAGCGTCAACACAGTGGTGCACTGTGGGATAGCTCCCGGAGCTACTAAGGTTGATTTCTGTCCACACATAGGCTAACTCGACATAGCCATGTCGAATTTAGCGCTACTCCCCTCGTCGGGGTGGAGTACCGAATTCGAACTAAAGAGCCCTCTAGGTCGAACTAATTAGCTTCCTGGTGTGGACGGGTGCACGGTTAAATCGAATTAACGCTGCTAAATTCGACATAAACTCCTAGTGTAGACCAGGCCTAACAGACGTTTTGCAGCATGAGCTTTCGTGGGTGAATAGCTCATGCTGCAAAAGTCTGTTAGTCTATAAGGTGCCACAGGATTCTTTGTTGCTTTTACCGTGGTTAGTCAACCTATGCAATGCAACTCCAGATACGTGAATAACATAGCTGGAGTCGACATACCTTAGGTTGAGTTACCATGGGGGGACCCTACCTTACTCTTCTCAGTGAGTGATCTGCAGTCGATTTGGCAGGTCTTTACTAGACTCGCTAAATCGACCGCCAATGGCTCGATCTCAGAGCATCGATCCTGGCTTTAGTGTAGACCTGCCCTAAGGCACCTCCCTCAGTGATGTAAGTTATATCGACGCAAGTGGTAGTGGGGTCATCAAACACAATCCCATATCCAAACTCATCTAGGTTTATCTGTACTAAGTATAAATTACTGTGTATATAAAACAATGGGCACTTTTTCAAAATTCTACTTCAGTCTAAAAATGGGTAGTCAGAGCACAATCAGACAAATATGGGTAGATAAAGCATAGGCCAAATACATTGGCTTGTAGAATGCACCAGACACATTAGTTTTCATATTTTCAAGAGGGTAACCTGCCCTATATGTACGTACAATTGATTTGATTTAAAATAATTTGTTATATCCTCTTGTATTTAGATTTGGATACAGAACTCTCATTCATACATTTTGAAAAATATTGTGTGTGTGTGTTCAATGCCCAATTCATTGTTCTGAATCTGCTGATGACCTCTGTTTTTCTAATCAATAGTAATGATGTAAACTTGGTAAAAAGTCGATTTATTTAGTTTTCAGAAAACTGCTTCTGCTTAAATTAATGGGAAGAAAAAACAGACATTCAAGTCTGGTGCTAATTTTAAAATCTTGCAGTAGAACATTAAATAGTTACATCCTGCACAGTAAGAAATGATCGGTAACAGGAGAGCTAAGAAGGTATTTTGGATTAAGTTATGGAGAGATTGCACATATCGTGTAGGCTTCATCCTCAATTATCCTTCCAGAGGATGAGTCCTGGTAATTAATAAGCTGGTTGCCTCTCTATTATGGCATTCATTAATTTGTTTTGATCCTCTTTGAGGAGCTGTGCATTGATGTTGACTGGATTTCTTTGGTGACAGTATCCACTGATTGAAACAGTGTGATCTCTATTTCCAGATAATGAAGGAGGATGGGGACTGATGTATATAATGAACAGAACCACAGCCTTTAGACTCCAGTTAATTCAGATGCACTGTGCAATTCTGTTGATTTAGTGGAGAATATGACCATATAGTTTGACTATTATAAAAAATGTTATTACTTGTATTATGATAGTGCCTAGAAGCCTCTACTGAGATCAGGGCCCCATTGTGTCAGGTGCTGTACAAACACATAAGAGAGAATTCTGCCCCTGAGAGTTTCCAATAAAAAATATTTTAGATTAGATTTAAAACAAAAACCTTGATTCAAATGTCTTGGTACTTTACTGCAACAGAAATCTGATAAGATTAATTATTATTTTTTGGATTGTGGAATAGCCTTTTGTTTTTTATTGAAAATCCAAGCCCCCTATGACTGGAGTGATATTGCATGTTTATTGTCAACTGTTTTTGCATTGTAGTAACCATAGAAGTTTTGCAGTATATTTTATGAATAATACATATATATTTTGAAGGTTAATTTTACCAGTGATCCCATATTTCACGATTTTAGTGAAATCGGCAAAATGGCGAGTTAAGTAGGCACATATTCATTATGTTTTGCCCATCACTAGTTTCAAATGAATGGAATCTCTTGAAATAGGGGGAAAACATTTATTTTGCTCCTTTAAACATTTATTCTCCCACTTTCCCACTCACCATGGAGACAAATACAATTCCTCTTTTCTCATCTACACTTATTTTGAAACAAACCCTTTCTCTCTCTTCTTTGTAAAAATGATTGAAATGTTTTCTTCTCTTGCTCTTTTCATCTGCATATAACTCCCTTCTTTTGCAGGTAAATACCATCTCTCGCTTTATCAAGAAGCAGTCTTTTCCTTTTTAAACAATGAGATTTTTTTTTCTTACCCTTGTGGCAAAGCCACACAGCTGGTAAGGACATAAAAGAGAAAAATCTTGGGTTATTCATCCTAAACTTCTGCATTTTGCTGGACTACATTATGCCTCATTCTCTTTTAACCTGCTGTTGAATGTCTGATGTTGCCTTAAACTAAGAGAGTCAAATCTAGCTTTCATTATGCACACACATTTCCATTGATGGACTGCATAAGTGAGGCAAGCAGGATTTGGTGCCTGCCTTTGTAGGCATAGAATCCTTTCTCCGGCAACTTAAATAAATGAGAAGTTGTCATCTTCATGTATAAAACAAAAGCAATCTTTTCATGACATTTGGAACTGCACCTCCTTTCCTCCCAAAATGATTCATAAACATTGTCTGTTTAGCAATATAAAGAACTGGCAGTAGAATTCCTGGGAACAGGAAAACATTAGAATTATTTGGGCCACCTTAGCCTAATCATACTTACATATTCCTTCACGTGAGTATTTCTGCCTTTTGTGCTCTCTCTTTTCTGTCAGGAACTTAGGCCCACTTGCTGCCCTTGGTTGTAACCAGAGGGCAGAGTTTGGTCTTGTGAAAAAGTTATATGTATGAAGCAGCCTTATTGTGTGGTGCAGACATGGATCTACTATGTCTACAGGGAGAGCAAAACTGAGCTTTGTCCTCAATTATATGATTATTTTTATGTAATTCCTTCTCTTTGGTGTCTGCAAAGTCATCCTTGCACCAATCTTGATGTTTTCCATCCCTTTTTAAACTCATGGGATCTTCTGTTTTTTTTCAAACTAGTAATTAAATGCAGATCCAAATTCTGTGGCGATATACCCTATATCTAGACTTATTAATTATTGATTTTCAGGGCTGTTAATCAGTTTTCCAGGCCCACATTTCCCCTCTCCTCAGCTCCAGAGAAGCTACTCCACAGGTGACGCAATGTTGAGAGGCTGCTAGGTCCTTATTGATTCTACCCCCCTCCCCAATTCACTGGTTAAGCATGAAATTGCACAATTTTTATTCCACCATAAAATCTCTCTAAGCAAACATTTGAAGGTTTACAGAATTCTAACGCCAAACACCCGATTCTCAATTTTAGTTGGTGTTTTTGCAGGCCAGGGAGAAGTAATTTAATAATGCATTGTGTACTGGGTGTGTGACACACACACAACATTCCAGAATTAAGTGGAACACTGAAGGTGGTAGCCATTGGTCTGCAGTTTTAAATACAAAATAAATGGATGACCAACACATAAAGACACATCAGTCCATCTTTTTTATTTACGCATGTATGAATGATCATTGGAAAAGGGGTTATACAGCAATATAACAAATGTCCTTTTGGTTGTTAGCCCACAGCAATAAACAAATGATGAGAACAAGAAAAGCTACCAACTTTTGCATACATCAGGTATTCCCCTATATTCCATGTTAACTTTTTTCCTATATGCTTGTAATTTCATGCTTTAACAAAAAGATTTAGAAAGTGTACAAATCCTTGAAACTGATGTGTAATAGAATTCATCATCCTCAGATTTTAGTGTTTTCTATGATACTGTTCTGTCATCTAATCACAAGGCCAAGACTGGGGTTCATGGAGAATTCTAATTGTTTCTCTTTGCAGGATCTTGGGAGCTCTGCTTAGTCTATATGTATCTTTCATGTAACAACTTTTTTTGGGGGTGGTGGTGAAAAGCTTTTATGTTGTTTCAGAACTATTTATTGAAATGACCTGCTTAAAATAAGAGCTTTTATTGACTTCCATAACATATACAGCACTACAATGGGGAAGATTGGATACTGTGCTGTGATTTCTAACAATCTGTTGCAGAGCATGGCAAGTGTATCAGGAGTGTAGTGCATGGGTTGCTATGGTAATTTGTATTGAATAGTAACATCACCATGTAAATTGGCCACAGGACAGGTTAGAGTAGACTATAGTATTTTTTTCAAATATATTCTGTGTTCCTCGCTTGAATGGCTAACCTGTTTCTTTTTGCTTGCATACCCTATGAGGCCATGAGACAGCATTAAAATTGTTCTTGTACCATTGGTGAAGTTGGATACCTGAATAAAATGTGGATGAATCAGATAATAGAGGATAAGAAAGTGATGGCTTGAGAATTTTTATCCATGATATAAGTAAAGATTATAGAGAACTTCCATAAGCTTCACTTACTGCTTTTCATAATTAGGCTTTGTCTTCAGCTCTTTGTTTTTATTGCTGCTTCTACCAACAGTGCCTGTTTGCTTTTGACACCACTGGAACAGACAGGTCTGGCATATAAAGACACACTAAATTCCTGAGATTAGTGCTAACTTTTGTGGTGGTTTCTAAATCTTTGTGCATTATACCATTCATTATGGTGTTTGAGAACCTGACAAAATTACTACAGTGAGCTCCTCTAGCCAGACTTACGGTACTCTCTTTGTTTTTTTCCTTTCATTGAAAATTTCCAACCTGAGGATGAGGCAAAAATAATATAGGTGAAACAATTTGGGTAGCATTATTCAAAGCTAATTAATTCAAAACTCTGAGCCCTTTTTTGAACCTCAAAAAGCCTCTCTTGAAAACCAAACAACGTTAATTAGAATTTTATTGTGACACTTTAAAATCTGTTATCACTGACTGCTTATAAGAAGTTGAACACTTTGACTGCAGTGTGTGTTAGATTTCTTTGAAACCTCTTTAGAGTACCCCATGTAAATGTGCTTGCTAGTAGAAGAATCCTTAATGGGTAATTCTCTTGCTAGCCAAATTCCCCTAGAAACATTTATATAATTGTGAATTAATTCCCCAAACTTCTTTATTTCATCACAGAACCAGAGGATAGGAGAGTGGATGTTTCCCCCTCCACTTAACCTTCCCAACAGCAGCTTGGGGAGTGGGTGGTGTTTAATTACTGCATGTGGGATGGTATGAAAAATCCTGCAATGATTTTTTGCTAAAACTCTTTCTACTCTCAGAACTCTCAAGTTGTCCTATAGTCATTGGAATCGATTTTGCATGAAGTTCTGACACTCATTTGTTGTGTATGTACAAGTTAATACATTTTTACTCTTAGGGTTCATCAACATGCAATAAAAATCCCATTGGCCTGGGTCAGTTCGCTTGGGCTGTGGGGATATAAAATAGCAATGTAGATGATAAAGCCCAGGCTCAAGCCCAGGTCTGGAAACCCTGTGAGTGAGAGTAGCAAAGAGTCCTGTGGCACCTTATAGACTAACAGACGTTTTGGAGCATGAGCTTTCGTGGGTGAATACCCACTTCGTCGGATGCATGTGGGTATTCACCCACGAAAGCTCATGCTCCAAAACGTCTGTTAGTCTATAAGGTGCCACAGGACTCTTTACTGCTTTTACAGATCCAGACTAACACGGCTACCCCTCTGATACTTGACACCCTGTGAGTGAGGTGGGTCTCTGAGCCCAGTCTCCAGCTCAAGCCCAAATGTCTTTATTGCTATTTTAGCTACTTGACCAGAGCCCTTGAGCCTGAACCAGTCGCCCCAGACTCTCTGCTGCATGTTTTTTTTCTTTTTTTTAATCACAATGTAGACATAGCCTTAAAATATAACGTTTCAGTCTTGGAGGGAGAATCACTTAGTCTTTCTAAAGACTGAGTCTGACTTCTTAGTCTTTCGTCGGAAGTGCAAACCATTTACCTAATCACTGAAGAGAGACTAACATGGTAGGCCAAATTCATCTCTGCCATAAACAGTACAACTCCCTGGAAGTCAGTGGATTTGCTCCCATTTTTTCAATTGGTGAACTTATGCTAGAGTAATTAAATACTTGGTGGACCCAACTGAACCTTAAAATATTTTTAAGTTGCATTTTTGCTGAGTTCTTTTAAAATAATATGTAATATTTTCCTAAGTACATCTGTTTTCTTTTGTATTTATTTCTTTGGCAATCATATTTTACAGTAATTCTTTTGCTGCTGTTGTTTTAATATGTGAATTTAGTGCTTGAGACCAGGGCCGCTCGGGGCGGGGGGGTAAGTGGGGCAATTTGCCCCAGGCCCCGGGCTCCCATGAGAGTTTTTCGGGGCCACTGGAGCGGAGTCCTTCACTTGCTCCGGGGGCCCCGGAAAACTCTCGTGAGGGCCGGGCCCCTGGAGTTTCTTCCGCTCTGGGTCTTTGGCGGCAATTTGGCGGCAGGGGGTCCTTCCACTCCGGGACCCATCACTGAAGACCCCAGGCCCCCGAATCCTCTGGGTGGCCCTGCTTGAGACAGGTTTCAGATTATCATTTGTGAATTAAGTCCTCTTTTCAATAGAACAGTTACAAAATGGGAAATAATAATGTGATCTTCTCTGCACTGTCCCGCGAATTTGTAAGTGTTTGTTAGTGGGTGGAAAAGGAGCTGGTTGTCCACTTTGTATGCAGGTATCCTTCTCATAATTGTGGCATCCTCAGCAGAGAGGGGATGTTTACCTTGCCACTGCCTGTGCTGTTCAAATTCTTTGAACGAGGACTTTATTTTCCAAGGATGTCAATCCAGAATCTTATACAACACTAAATTTAAAATAAGTCTCTTTCAAGTAGTTTGACACAGATATGCACAGCTGTACAGCCTTGTGTTGCTACGAATCCAGCGGTAATACAGGCTTCATACCAGTCGTTCACCTAAAGTGAATTGTGAAGAGCATCCTTTCTGAGTTCACACATATATAGGAAAAAAAATACCCCTTGCTCTTTTCCAAGTTGGGTGCCAATAAAGGCTATAGGTAGCCTTACCTGAGCTCCTCATTTTGGGTAACTAATTCAAGTCTTGTAACCCAACATTTTCACTGAGTTCTTTAAGATTTATTTACTACCTCAATTTTGCCTGATCTTGCTTTCTAAATCTAAACCATAAGAACAAGAAGGTGATAGATGGATGGATACCTTCTCACTGCTAGTACCTCTGTCTTATTAGATGCCATGCCAAAGCATGGAAATTCCTATGACAATGTTACCATTTTGCTAATGGTTCATGCCCTAGTGGATACCCTCCATTGCCCTACAATATGCAATCATTTAATTGCCATTGCAATCCTATTATATTGCCATTATAGAACGTCTGGGGGGGAAAGCTTTGAACATGTTATTAGTGCTGAAAGGGACAATTTACTGAATCTCACTAAATGCCATCACTTTCCTAAAATGAATCAAAATGACTTGATTATGCATGTCTTGCTTGAATATTCTGCTCAGATAATGATTGGAAGCCATTGCTCATTCTCCAAGATGGGTTACGTATTGTTGAGTTTGTGGCAGTAGTGGAAATGTTTAAAAAATGCCTGTTTGGGCACCATCCTGCATTCCCTGAGAACCCAAAACTTTCATTGAACTGGGAGTTCTGGATGCAGGATCAGGTTCTTAGTATTGAACTGACACATACCACTATACTCTCAACCTTGATGGTAAGCGTCATATATTTTTTTAAAAAAATGCAACCTTAAGATTTTAGCAAGGGGAAGAGTATGAGGAGGGGTGCTGTAAACACAGGCCTTGCTGTTTGAGCAACCTCTGTGTTTCTATTAGGTTATAGTCCAAAGGAAGTAACTTACTTGGGGATAAGGATTCATTGATAAAACAATTACTACTAGCAGCCAAGACTAGTGGCACATTTTTGGGGAAAAAAAATCCTCAAAATTAGTGGCATGAAGAAATAAAGCATGTGAAAGAATTTGAGTTAAAAAAGACAGCCAGCCTTATTACGATAAAGTAAATTTTGTAATGTATGGTTACCATTTTTGGAATTTGAACAAGATAAATATACCAATAAAGATAAGAGGTTGACCAAACATACCTGAGTCTTTTATTTCTTAATACTTCTATAAAAAGTTCATGTATGTTAATAATGATCAAATAAACACTTTTTTGTTTAAAAAAGCCATGAGTAGGCTCTGAGCTCAAACCTGTGTCAAATGGAGCTTTCCTCAGCCATAACATAGAAGAACAGTAACATTTAATTAGATTTAAACAATAGCTAGTTATAATTCTGTAAGTACATGAATATTTTAAAGCCAACAATATAAACACCCTGAACTGTTTATGAAGCAATAATTGGAGTAATTGTATGAGTTAGGTTCCAATTTTGCTTGTACATCAGGTCAGTACTTGGATGAGAGATTTACAGGGAGAGTCAGTACAATGTGCCACAAGAAGTGGCTGTTCCTCCTGCTTGAACAATAACTCACATGATTTTGTAGCATCTAATATTACCAGGCACATGGAAACTCTGAGACTCATCTTGTCTCTTGGTTGCTTCTGTCTGTAACAGAACGCATTTTTGCATGGACAGGTTGTTGGCATGATTCTAAACCCCTTACCAGGAGGACTGGTGGGATTAAGAAGCCCTCTAGAAGGTCCTGACACACTGTGGAATTCCAGCAAAGATTGTTAATTTGATAACAGTTTTGTATTATGATTCTGCTGCTGCATCAGGACAGCTGCTCTCATGTATTCTACTTACTCTGAAAGGGAGCTGGTGTGCAGCTGTGGGAATTTAGCCAATAAGGTTGCAGACGAACTACTGCCATAGGAACTGGTTCCCTTCAATTAGCATGGAGTGATAAACTATTCCCCGGGATGGTAGGGACCTATACTATTTATTGCACTCTTAACCATAGTGATCCTTGGCTTTCAGATTACTTTTCTTCCCATTGAATGGAAGGCTGCAAGGAAAACTCTGTGTGAATAATCTTGTGGAATTCCACTTCATCTCCCCCACCATTCCATGTTTTGTTTTTCCACAGAAGGGGGTACATTTGGAAAAGGGCCCCAGATATTATAAATTTTGAATAAAAAGCTATTTTAACTATTATGAAAAAAGTACCTCAGATGTCCTTTATAATCTTTGTATCTCAGTGTCTGTCTGTAAGTGCACATAAAACAAGCTGAAGAGTATTACATGCAAATTATGATTAATAATTTGAGCTCAGAGAGGCATTAGAAATTTTAAGGTGCAGTAATTGAGAAATGTATCAGGATTAAGAATGCTGATGTATACTTATGGTGCACGCATCTCTAAGCAAAGCAGGAATAATTTTTGAGTTTTCCTCTCTTTTTTAATGCATGTAGTGCATTAATATCTATCTCATAGTGTTCTGCAATGGAATGTTTTTGTATTTACTGGCATAGTTCTTTGCATGGTAATTTGGAATTTGCATTTTTGGGGAAGCTGCTATGCAACAAATAAAATTATTACTATGTAACTAAGTGTGGAAAAGAGAAAGTAGCAGCAGCTTTGCAATGGCTTGTGGCATTTCTGTTGTATATAAAACCCATTTTAACTGCATAAAACTGCTACTTTGCAGTTAGAAACTGCAGTGAATGTGCATTAAAATGTTATGAATACCTGCAGTTAAGTGGAAATGAAACTGAAATAAATCTGCATTTTATTTGCACTTTACCCCCAATTTAATGCCATTCAAGCTGTTACCTTTTAGCCAGGGTAACATAACCATTAATGAGCTACAAAACATTAAAATACTGGGTTTTCTTTATAAAAAAAAACCCCAAAAACAAAACAAAACAAACCCACCTCTAAGGTAGTTTATAAGTGTAACTGCTGTGGAGGGAAATGGTGACCGGTAGACATTATTCTATAAATGGTTTGTTCCTGTTGTGAAAATGTAGTATAACTAGTGTGAGATACAGCTTAGAAAAATGTCTGAATATTCCATTAATAATTGAAATCACAGTGAACATAAAGTGACATTGATTACTGAGAATGTGGTTAGAGATAATGGTGGCAGACGTATAAGGACTTGATTTGACAGCTTCTGATACATTTCCTTCAACATGGTTGGAACGTGTCAGAATATTTGGCATCATGGTGTAACAAGAAATAATTAATCCAATGGAAACCACATACTCATTGGTTAAAACTTGTTTGTGAGCTGGAAGAGCACAAGTGACTAGGAGTAAAATTTTCAAAAGCACATAAGTGACTTAGATGGCTAAATCCATTTTCAAAAGTGACTTTGGTATTTAAGAGGCTCAATCTCATTGAAAGTCAATGGGACTTTGGCTTCTAAGTCACTTACATGCTTTTGACAATGTTACCCTGTTTCCCACCAGAAAAATTGTGGGCTGCTGCAGCTTTTCCCCAATTTATCAAACTGTAGTTGGTTTTTTTTTTTTTTTAATGTTAGTGATTTCACAGACAGGTCTCTGTTCTGAACAGCTTGCAACTAAAGGTACTGATCCTGAAAAAACCCACCACCTCTGTTTAATGTCACAAAATCAAGTAGTCCTACTGGACTCAGTGATACTACTCATGGGCATACTGTTAACTAATTGCAGAATTGGGGCATTAGGACACAGTTCTACCACTGTAACTCACATTGCATTGCACTTAGTCAGTAAGACTACTTGTGTGAGTGAATGCTAATCAATGTGAATAAGGTTTGTAGATTCTGGCTCTAACTCTTTATAATCAGATTTATAGCTAGAATACCATAAAGGTGAAAAGGAGCTTGGAAAGGCAAAATAATCTGAGCCTAAATTAAGCCTGCTTGAAAACAGAGGAAATGAGATGAAACAGAAGATTTAAAAAGAAATGTATTTAAATCCAGACAGGGAGTATGACCAAAGTGTTTGCAGGGCAGGGTCCCATGGAGTCCCAGCTAAGATTGCAGTTTTGCTCTCAATACAAATCTCGGGGGAGGGTGGTGCTGCAAATATTGCCTTCACTGTCTTGAGGGTGAATGCCCTCTGAGGCACAGCAACTGTGAAAGTGATTCTACAGTTGTGCATCATCCTCTTTCAGTGGGGGGAGATTAGTTTTTTCCAGGTTCAAAGAATCTCAAGAACTCCAGCAGGGCTGCTGTAATTTCAATTCCGCTGTCAGAAATCATGTAAATTTAAACCTGAATTGCACCCTAAACCAACGCGCTAAGTCATCAACCACTCTCACACATTGTCACAATTTCAACTTGCCTCTTTAAAGGCCTCCCACTACTGTCACTTGGCTGCCTGCTTCTTTGCTGAGTCACCATTTGTGGTAGCCGCATATTCTGGTGTCAGTTGCAGAAAAGAAATTATTGCCTGATTCAGCACAGCAGGGACAGAATGTGGTAGTTTGAGTAACTTCATAATTTGTTTCCATTTTAATAAAAAAATTAATTTCCCCCTTATACTTTGTTTTCTGTGCTTCAGATAAGTGTTCGATATTCAAATGCTCAGACATGGAGCTAAATCCTGCAAGAATTATTCAGGATGACTGTGTCCTTAACAATGTCAACGGCAAAAATCCCATTGACTTAGAGGGCGTTAGGTAAAACATTTAGTGAAATCTGAGCCAAATTCAGTTCTTAGCAGATATGCCAAACTCATGAAAAAAATGCAGAAATTGAGCTTGTTTTTGGCTTAACTGGCTTGTGAGTTGCTTGTTGGCTAGTTTTTGGCTTGTAGCTTGTTGATTTTTTTTTTTTTGATCGGCTCCTGGCAAGCAGGGACAAGTGGGGGAGAGAGTCAGGGGCGCATTGCGGGCCCACCACAATCCCAGACTGCACACTGTGGGGGTTCTAGTCACATACAGTGTTGGGGTTCTTAGGGATTGGCTTGTTTTGTCCTTGTTTTGAAATGGGATTGGCTTGATTTTTGGCTTATTGTGAGAGTCTTATTTACCACATGAAAGTTGGCAACTGTGGTTCTTAGTTATACTGCTGCAAATGGACTTTGGTGGAGTTATTCTGGGCTTGAAATGGTCTGAAATAAATTTTGAGAGCAGAATATGTGAGTAAGAATTTTGTTTGAATGAGTATAAAGGCCCATAGTGCATTTTCTTCTCCATTTATGCTCCTCCCCCCAATTACTGATCATTTGGTTAACATGTCCGTCTTTAATTTATGCCATCATTGTGATGCTCTGTGTATCTGATACCTGTAGCAATAATGCTTTTATTAACATAGAAACTCAAGGCATCAAGCATCATATCAGGCTAAGATGTCTATTTCTAATTTAATAGAATTGCAATAAGAGCATATTTGACCAGAGTGAAATCACATCATAACTGGAATTCTTCTACATAGTGAGTAAAAATCCTTCCATCCTAAATTGAAGATTAATAAAGTGGTGGATTTTTTTTATCTTCAGTGTGGCAACTGAAGCAGTAGGTTGCAATTTAAGTTGAACATCACTGAACATTATATAAACTCAACATTTTAACACCTGCCAACAGTCTTAAGAGGTAAATGCATTCACATTATTCTTGCTTTATAAATAATCTTAAAACAGTGTTCTTACCCTAATGTGAACACTTTTAATGAAGAGGAAATGCTGCAGCTTTCAAGACAATAATCCATTTCCTGAGTGGATAAACTGAGGCTGAAGGCAGAGTAGTCTATCTCAATCTAGTACTGTAACTGCATTGCTTTTGCCTTATAAAACTGAGTACTTTTCTTATATAGACTACAAGTGATGTGGGGTTTTATTCTGAAAAAGGAACTGTTTTCCTCTCTCCTTTCTAGATCTGTAATCCCTTCTTGTTATAAAACCCTACCTTCTAATAATTGATTATAGGAATTTATAGACCTTTTTCCTTCTCTTTCAAATGCTAGAAGTTGTGCACATGCTTTATTTTCTTTCTACTGTAGAAAGATGAGTGAAGTGGCAGCTTATTGTGTAAAATCTTGAAGTTCATACTTCAGCAAAAATATTGTTGACCCTGTGGGACCTATTGGAGTGGAATGAGGAAAGCCAATCTCATGCGATTCCCATCCACTTCAGCAATACTCTGTGGTGGAGTCAACTGTTGCTGTTTTCTGATTATCTCTCTATCTTTTGAAATTCTCACCAGTATGATTTTTTTTCTTTTGATGGGGTGTCCTTGAAGTTTCCTTTTCCTTCAGAAAAAATAAAAATGAGACACACTAAATTTTTCATCCTCGCTTGGTCTGACAGGAAGGATGATAACCAATCACCATTCAGGATTTTCCTGCTGTCTAGGGAATGCTCCTCTTTCTCTTCTGTTTTTCCAGCTTGGTTTCTACCTCAGAGAAATGCTCAGTCAGAAGATAGCCACAGCAGGTTGGTTAAAAATACTAGACTGTGACACTGATATTCTTCCCATACACATTTTAGACGGCTTTCTAAACAGACTGTTATTGCTCTAATCCCTGCTACATTCTGTAGGGCTTTTCAGTAACAATTCTTAACCTGTGCATGTCCAGTAACTTCAGACAGAAATAGCTTAGTTCTATGAAACTGGGAAAAGGGAACAAGGACAAGTACATCAGATGAAAAAGACTATTATATCTATATTGGGGGAAAAAAACCCCTCTGCAAGCAGCAAGTCTCAGGCCTGGTCTACACTATGATTTTAGGTCGAATTTAGCAGCATTACCTCGATTTAAGCCTGGACCCGTCCACACGACAAACCCCTTTTTTTCGACTTAAAGGGCTCTTTCAATCGATTTCTTTACTCCACCTCCGGCGGGGGGATTAGCGCTGAAATCGGCCTTGCTGGGTCGAATTTGGTGTAGTGTGGATGCAATTCGATGGTATTGGCCTCTGGGAGCTATCCCAGAGTGCTCCATTGTGACCGTTCTGGACAGCTTCTCTCAACTCAGATGCACTGGCCAGGTAGAGAGGAAAAGCCCCGCGAACTTTTGAATTTCATTTCCTGTTTGCCCAGCGTGGTGAGCTGATCAGCACAGGTGACCATGCAGAGCTCATCAGCAGAGGTGACCATGGAGTCCCAGAATCGCAAAAGAGCTCCAGCATGGACCGAACGGGAGGTACGGGATCTGATCGCTGTATGGGGAGATGAATCTGTGCTAGCTGAACTCTGTTCCAGTAAATGAAATGCCAAAACATTTGAAAAAGTCTCCAAGGGCATGAAGGACAGAGGCTATAAAAGGGACTCGCAGCAGTGCCGTGTGAAAATTAAGGAGCTCAGGCAAGCCTACCAAAAAATCAGAGAGGCAAATGGCTGGTCCGGGTCACAGCCCCAAACATGCCACTTCTATGATGAGCTGCATGCCATTCTAGGGGGTGCAGCCACCAGTACCCCAACCCTGTGCTTTGACTCCATCAATGGAGTACGATGCAACATGGAAGCAGGTTTTGGGGACGAGGAAGATGATGAGGAGGAGGTTGAAGATAGCTCACAGCAAGGAAGCAGGGAAACCGGTTTCCCCAACAGCCAGGATCTGTTTCTCACCCTGGACCTGGAACTAGTAACCCCCGAACCCACCCAAGGCTGCCTCCCGGGCCCTGAAGGCGGAGAAGGGACCTCTGGTGAGTGTACCTTTGTAAATATTAGACATGGTTTAAAAGCAAGCTTATTTAATGGTTAATTTCCCCTGGCATTTGCATCCAGTACAGCTACTGGAAAAGTCTGTTAATGTGTCTGGGGATGGAGCGGAAATCCTCCAGGGATATCTCCATAAAGCTCTCCTGGATGTACTCCCAAAGCCTTTGCAAAAGGTGTCTGGGGTGGGCAGCCTTATTCTGTCCTCCATGGTAGCACACTTTACCACGCCAGGCCAGTAGCAAGTGGTCTGGAATCATTGCATTCAAACAACATCCGTTCCTTATCTCTGTGTTATCCTCAGGAGAGTGATATTCATGGTCACCTGGTTGAAATAGGGTGATTTTATTAAGGGGACATTCAGAGGTGCCCGTTTCTGCTGGACTGTTTGCCTGTGGCTGAACAGAAATGTTCCCCGCTGTTAGCCATGCAGTGGTGGGAGGGGTGAAGCGATCATCCCAGAGAATTGGGTGTGTGTGTGGGTGGATTAGTTGGGTTTGTGCTGAACGCTAACCTGCAAACCTCAGCCCCTCCTTTTAAATTGCCAACCCATTTTAAATGGCCAACCAATGGCTGCCTGGTACGGGAAATGAGGGTGCTGCTGTTTGAAACCATTCCCACATATTATGAAGATTAAAGAAGCCAAAAGACTGTGGCTTACCATGGCTGCCTGCAAGCCGAATTCTGTTGCCTGAGCCTGTATGAGTGATCTCTCACACCAAACCGGCAGGCCCTCCCTCAATAAGAGGCAAAATGCGACCTTGTAATGAAAGCACGTGTGCTATGTAATGTTAACAGCAAGGTTTACCGTGAAAGAGTGTACCCATTGTTCTATAAAATGTGTCTTTTTAACTACCATTCTCCCTTCTTTTTTCCTCCACCGGCTGCATATGTTTCTCCTTCCCAGAGGCTAGTGAAGATTAGAAGGCGAAAAAACGCACTTGGGATGAAATGTTCTCTGAGCTCATGCTGTCCTCCGACACTGACAGAGCACAGCAGAATGTGTGGAGGCAGACAATGTCAGAGTGCAGGAAAGCACAATATGAATGCGAGGAGAGGTGGCGGGCTGAAGATGATAGGTGGCAGCAGCTTGCTGACAGAAGGCAGGAGTCAATGCTCAGGCTGCTGGAGCATCAAACTCATATGCTCCAGCAGCCTGCAGTATGATTGAGCTGCAGGAAAGGCAGCAGGAGCACAGACCGCGGATACAGCCCCTGTGTAACCAACCGCTGAGTTAACGCGCTTAGAGCATTTTGTGGGGGG
This sequence comes from Mauremys mutica, assembly GCF_020497125.1. NCBI lineage: Eukaryota > Metazoa > Chordata > Testudines > Geoemydidae > Mauremys > Mauremys mutica. The sequence continues at coordinate 59,829,537 of NC_059082.1, forward strand.
GACTCACAATCGACTATATAAAAACGATTTCTAAAAAACCGACTTCTATAAATTCAACCTAATTTCGTAGTGTAGACATACCCTAAGAATCTAAGTCAACTGACTTGGGCTTGTGAGGCTCCTGCTATGGGGCTAAAAATAACAGTGTAAATATTTCTGATTGGGATGTAGCCTCGGCTCTGAGACCCACTCCCCATGCTGGGTTTCAAAGCCCACGCTCCAGCCTAAGTGGGGATGTACACCCTGCTATTTTTAGCCCCAGAGCACGAGCCTGGGTCAGTTGACTTTGGCTCTTAGATTTGCTGCTTCCAGGTGTTTTTGCAGTGTAGACCTACAGTAAATCTTACCTCTGTCTGCTGGTGCAATGGGCATGATAGAGAAGAAGCTAGTTGTACCCAACTACCTATAGGGGTTCTTAATACACTGCAGAACTAATGTGTTATAAGTGGACTGATACTGTCTAAAATGGAAAGAAAATACATGCCTGATCTATATAGATAATCTAATTAATACTCATTAGCTGTCTTAAAGTAAATCATATTTGTGAACATAAAATTATTCCTTCATGGTTTAATTTCTACAAAGATCAGAGTTACTTCCATTTTGTTCTAAATTTTGGAGTAGAGCTGGGCACATTTTTTCAGAAGAATAATTTATTCACCAAAAAATCCAGTTTTGGGTGACTGAAACTATTTGTAAATTTGGCCAATAGTTTCGATGGGAAATAAATAAATAAATAAATAAATAAATAAATGCTGGTTACATTTTGACATTTTTAAATGAAATGTTCTGACTACTTATATTTTGAAATAATGTTTCATTTAGAAATTTAGCTGTTTATGTTTAAAAAAAAAAGTGGAAGGGATAAAAATAAACACCCAAAATCCAACCCCCCCACCAAAAAAACAAAAAATGTTTAAAAACAAACCAAAAAAACCCCCAAAACCCAAACAAAACAAAAAAGAAAAAAACAAGAACAGCAGCAGCAGCAAACCCTGAAAAAATATTTCAGGTTGAACAAAACAATTTATTTTCCCTGAGTTTTTAGTTTGGTCACTGAATTGAAAAATACATTATTTGCTTAGATCTATTTTGGGGTCCAGGTAGCTTTTCTAATTTTTTTGGCATACCTGTCCAGAGAAAGACATCTTAAAATTATACCTTCTAATCTCTCTCCATCTATTTTAAGTATTCATGTGGACACTTTGTAAGGTAGGGAAGAATAATCCCAATTTGTAACATTGGGAATTTAAACGCTCGTGGTGAAATCCTGGCTTCATGGCAGTCAAAGGCACTGGCTTCAAAGGGGCCAAGATTTCACTCAGAGAGACCAACTGTCTTGCACAAAGTCACACAGGAATCCTGTAGGAGAGTAAGGAATTGAGCCAACAGTTCCAGGCTAGCATGCTAATCACTGGACCATCCTTCAAAAGCAGAAGCACCTGCTGGTATGGAGAAGAGGAGATGAGCTCTCTCTGCCTTTTATTTCTTTTAGGTTATGTTTAAATGAATGATCCTGTAAATTAACATGAAATAAATCAGCAGAAAGCTTTTGTAGATGACAAATACACACTTCTTATGATAGTTTTCCTCTGGGTAGCTAGGAGGTAACCAAATGTGGTATCTCGTAGGACTACTATTGTGATTTGAGTAGAGAATTACAGGGCATATATAGGACATAGGATTTAGGGCCAAATCATTTAGGGATAGTGGTTGCATCATCAGAGTTTCCAACTCAAGGAGAATTTTTTGTGCTTGCAGTTGTGCACTGGTCCACCACATTTTGCTCATGTCCATTCTAATTTGTGTTCTCATTCACACTCTATCCACAGCTTCTAACAGCACCGTTTCTCTCACTATCCACCTGAAATGTATTCTTTGTAATCAAGAAGAATATTAGACACAGGGGAAAACTTACTTTTAATTATGCCTAGACTTAATTGTTAAAGTTAAAACAACAAAACCCCGATTCTTCAAAATCCATACTCATGAGTTCCTACATGAGTAGTTCCATTGACTTCAGCAGGATTACTTGCATGAGTAAGGATTGCCATAACGGGAGCATGAGCCAGATCTTAGAAAGTCTTAAGCATCTACTTAACTTGATATGTGATGTAAGCCCTTCCAGTGAAGAAAATAGGGCTACTCACAGTGTGTAAAGCTAAGCACATGTACAAGACTTGGCAGGATTGAGTATATAGCTTGTAATATTTGCAGCATGTTAAGGGAGTAATTGTGCCTCCTAAAAGGGTTATAAAATTAAGAACATATGAATGGCCATACTGGGCCAGACCAATGGTCCATCTAGTCCAGTATCTTGTCTTCCAACAGTGGCTGGTGTCAGATGCTCCAGAGGGAAAGAACAGAGCATAGCAATTTATCAAAGGAGCCATCCCCTGTCACCCAGTTCCACTTTCTGTCAATGAGAGATTTAGGGAAAAACAGAGCATAGGGTTGCATCCTAGACAATGTTGGCTAATAAATTCACGGAGGATAGGTCCATCAATGGTTATCTAATTCTTTTTTGAACTCACTTATATATTTGGCTTTCACAACATCTGGCAATGACTTCTGCAAAAAATTGACTGGAGTAATTGTGCCTTCTAAAAAGAGTTAAAAAAAACCCCTTGCATTATCAAAGTAATCTTTTCCTTTACATTGTTTTTCTGTGATAACAACATGAGATTGTTGTGATTTATACAGGCATATTTGGGCAGTCTTTCCCTATTTACTTGGACTGGAAGATATAAATCAAATTTGTTTCTCTCTCAATGAATAAGTTATGTGTTATCTGAAAAAGTACACAGCACGCTCGTGGATCAGACATAGATAAGGTGCTACTATTATTACTGTATTTGTTAGGTATTATTTACAGTATGTTTGCTTCTGCCACCCCACTTGATTTAATTTGCTTGCATTTCGTGTGTGTGTGTGTATATATATGTGTATATATGTGAATGAGAGATGTTTTTGTGGTTGATGACTTTCAAATTTTATAAAACTCATTAATACAGGGAAAATGTTAATAATGTTAATGAAAATAATGTCTATATCCCCCAGCAAGTTTTCTTTATACAACACAGAATAGAGCATTAGATTTAGGTTTATTAAAATAGTTTGTTTAAAAACTAAGGTCTGGAGTCAAACTTTTCTCTGCAGTTTGGCCCCTTAGTTGGAAATCCATTGCCTAAGTTTAGAAGCACATGTCATACACTGTTAAATTGCCTCACCTTAGACCTGTCTGCTTGTATTTGTTCTAAGGTCCTTTATGCATTCATTTAAGCATACATGAGGTTCTTTACAGACAAGTGCCACCTTATGAAAATGTCAGAGTGCACCAGCACTCCTAACTCTGAACACAGGCCTAAATTTTCAAGAATTTGCCAATGTTAGGCGCCCAATTTGCCACCTATGGCCTGACTTTCTTTCTTCCTCCAGTGTTTCCAATAATTTGGTGTTACAGGTGCTCAAACCCTCTGAAAATCAGGCCCTAGTTGTGTCTATTTGGGCACCAAAATGCTAAGGCACTGAAAATTAGTGGAGACACATTTTTTTTTTAATAAGTCTCAATAAGTTACTTTTGTGTGCCTTGTTTAGGCAAATCTTCTTAACTATTTAGCTCTAAAAATACCAAACCACTTTTTATTTGTAATATTAGAGGATTTTAGTCTTGGTATAATGGCCAAATTGAGTTATTACTCTGTCTCCATAAGATTAACTCCTCTGGTTTCATTGGGTGAAATACCATATACTTCACTCCTTGTAGTAAGCTACTTAACAATCTGCCATGTGACGTTTCAGCAGTGCTTTAAATGAATACTACACAGGTCATTCCTCCTGCATTGGCAGAATGGCTCAAGGAAGCACTAGGAAGATGTGCTATGAAGTGGCTTTTTATTGCAGCTTTGGAAAGGGTAGCATTAGTCCTCCTGCTTCCCCAGCCAAACTTTCATCCTGAAGCCTACTGCCAGACTCCATATGGTACACAAGAGGGATGGAAACCTAGTCTTGCTCTGACTTGCCATACTTCTTGTGGCTGTAGTTCACAGCTAGAGGAGTGCTAGTGGCCTCCTTGCCTAGAGCAATTTGCACAAAGCATTGTGCAGTGGCTGGTGTGAAGCTGTACCATCCCTGTAGGATCACCAGGAGAGATCATGACTCTGAAGACAGTCTTTCTATGGAAAGCTTTGGTGTGCTCTCAGGGGCGGCTCCTGGCCCCTGCACCCCAAGCGCATGCTTGGGGCGGCAAGCCACTGGGGGTGCACTGCTGGTCGCCGCGAGGGCGGCAGGCAGGCTGCCTTCGGCGGCATGCCTGCGGAGGGTCCGCTGGTCCCGCGGCTTCGGCGGACCTCCCGCAGGCACCGTGCTTGGGGCGGCAAAATGCCTGGAGCCGCCCCTGTGTGCTCTGCACTCCCTGGAATGTTGATCCTTCTCTGCAGACCAGTGTGGAGGGAGAGTGGACCAATGACATTGTTTTCCCCATCCAGGTCTCTGGGAAATTTTCTCTTTGAATGGGGCATGAAACAGCCAGTACCAGCTTACAAAGACAGCTGAAGTGACTGGCCTTGTCATGGATTGTGGATTTGCAGGAGCTCCTTACATGCCCTTGGTCAAGACAGTGGTCCATTCCTGCTTTGCTGTTTTGTGGATAATAGGAGAAGGGGAGACATTTTCTGTGCCTTTTTTCCTCCTACCACAGAAAGGCATTTAGAAATTGGTCCTTAGTTCTTAAAGCATTCTGGGATCCTCATGGATGAAAAGCAGAACAAAAATGTAAGATCATAATGAAAAATCAGACACTGGATTATATATTTAGTTGATGTTTCAGCTGGAAAAGTTTAAGATATAAGCCGGCAAGATAACAAATTAATGAATTAGAATTAAAATGGAGATGGAATAGACTCAACCCATCCCTAAATATTTTCTGCATGTAGTGTGATATACCAGATCACATAGATCTGCAGCTACCCAAGTACCTTCTGAGATACTCAGTCTTTTTATAAGTTACAAAATTCCAACAGATTCCTGTTCATTACAAAACCCTAATCTAACACTTCTCATTTTTTCTTGTTGTATTATCAATAAAAAAGGGAATGAAGCCTCCAGACATTGCTTTAGCATGCAGCTCTATAGAATTTTATAATTCTTGGTGAACAGACAAGCTTTTACAGATGTAATGTGAATAAGAAGCTGAGCTGTTTCCTTAAAGCACAGCTTCTGCTTAATGGCGTTTTTTCACTACAGCACTGTTATTGAAATTTGTGTGGGTGAAGTCAGTTTGATAGGCTCAGCACTTTTAGGGGACATTGACAGAAACGAAATTGAAAAAATGCAACAAATGTTAGGTTTTAGCAGAGTATCGACTTAATATAGATTGAACAGAGGAGAAAAATATTGCATGGTGTGCAACTTGAACCTCACATTGTCTCATTAAAGACTATGCAATAGATAACACTGTCTGCCTGTTTTGCCCTCAGCTCCAGACCTGGCAGATCATTCATGTAAGGGGTAATAATATAGCATTCCATGCCACTTTGCTAGAACTGCCACAAGGTATTTTGAAAATCTGTTTTTATTACTTACGAAAACCTACTGTCCATTTATTTCAGTTTAACTGTTTTTCTGCCCCCACCTGTTGTTCAGCCTATTTCCATTCTCTTACTGATGACCCATTTGATTCTAACAAACTTCTTTCTTAAACATAGCAGCCAATAATGTAACCTCTGTTGCCCAAGATCTAAAACCTGAGTACCTAATTAGAAGTGTTCATCTGCCTTTTTTTCATGTTAATGATACTTCTAAGAAAATTGTGTGGAAACAAATATTAGCTAATATCAATAGTAAAATTGTGTCAGGCATCTGGACTAAATTGATTAAACTGGAAAATTGTGAACACAGTTGTTTCTGTTTCGGGCATGTTCTCTCTCACTATTAAAAGAAAGAAAAGACAGAGACCATTTAAACTTCAATAACACAAGAAGTAGTGAAGCGATTTGTTTTAAAATAGTAAGGTCAAATTATTATCTGTGAAACCATCTACTATCTGAAATGTCTAGACTGTGGAGCTGAAAGTATTGTTAATGAATTATTTGATCTCCTCACACTTCTGTCATTAATCTGAATCCAGTGCAGGTTAATCTGATGGGAACCAAAGTAAGTGCTGAACAAAGTCATGTTGGTCTGGTTGGTTGCGAAACCAAGTTGTGGCTGTTCAGAAGGGTGTGTGAAGTGAAATTCATTACCAGAGGACAGGTATTTGCACCACAATTGTAACTCTTTCTAGAAGCCTAATTAGAGTTGTAAAATATTCAGTGGGCATGAAAAATAAAGTATCCTGAGATAGTCCTCCCAAGTCAAGTTGGAGGCATGTTAGTGAGGTGGATTTGGAGAAACTTTCATTATGGCTGTACCTGAATGGAGCCCACCTTTTACAATTTCCTTCATTAAATTGTTTCGCCTATTTGCCTACCAGGTCTCCTCTCTTGTTCACCATCACCTTCTAGGCTGAGAGAAGATGCAAAGGCAGTTATCAAAGCTGACATTGAATGGGCTGGTCGTGCTCTACCTCAGAACCATGAATATGCTCATCTCTGTCCTTACAGGATGGAGGAAAGGTTTTGTTTAGCATTTTCTTTGTAGAGTCTCAAAGTTTGCTACGAACCCTACCCCCTCCAACTTCACCCCTCATTCCCAGAACAAACAGATACACAAAACCCACCATACCTTATGCTAAGGATTGTAAAAAATACATTTGAAGGATTAGTCGCTTATTTCTTTCACTGGAGTTACCCTGTGTAAATCGGGTGAGTGAGAGGAGAGTGAAGTTCATACTGATAAGCTGCTCCTGAGTTCACTGTTATAATGGGCTGGTTTTGCCTCAGGTGCCTCAGCAAGAAAATATTTATTTAAGCTACTCCTGCAACCTCATGTATAGTAGAGCACATGTGCATCATTCACCTAGAGAAATACATGGATTGTTTCAATCTTCTTTTCCTTGCATGACTCCTGGTTAGAGCAATTCTGAACAGATCTTCTTATTCTGTTGTGAGTGTTCAAAATGTTTATAGAACTCTGGTATTGTGGAAAAAATGCAACCAGTTCTTTCCTCTCTAAGAGGCTGAAGTACATGGGTGGAGAATAAGTTCCAGAATGGACCCTATGGTTACTGAACACTAAGTAGTCTAGAAATACATTCATGTCACCTGATTTCGTGAACAGTGAAGATAACAGAGCAATGTCAAATCTCAACAGGAACTTCCCAGGAGTGGTTCAATGGCTCTTCCTGCTGCCTTTGAATTAATCTTTTATATTGTGAGTGGAGAAAAACCCAAACCTCCTTCAACATCAGCACGTACTTCGTAAAGTGATGGAATCCGGTGTGTGTTCTAGATGACTCTCTTCTCTGTTAGCTATGAAAAAAATTACTGGAGTGAGAATGTGCTAATGCTGTTTTTAATACCATCGCAGAATAGGACTGATGCTCTGAAAGCAAACTAAATTGTGGAGATAATTTTTCCTTTCTCTCCTGCATGAATTGTAAATTGTTTTGGAGGGCAAGGGTACTCTCTTTGTCCCTTACTATGGGCTTGTGGAGTGCCTAGCCCAATGGTCATGCACCCTGATCATGATTTTGGCTTCTAGATGCCCCTTCCCTGGAATATTATGCAGAGTTCTGCCCCCTTCATGAAAAGCATATCTGGTATCCAAATGGAATATGCAGCTGACCCAACCCAAACAAAACAAGGAATAAGAAATAAATGGCATAATGCCCATAAAACAAAGGAAGTTATTAGTGGTATTTTTCCTGAGCTCGCACTCCCTTCATGACTGCAGCATAAGCATTGGAAGTGATTTGCCATCTTGAAACTAATACAGTGATGTCTTCTTTCCAATCTGTCAAAGAGAGATGCAACATCCAACCAGTTATTCATACTGTAAACTGCAACGAGGCTTATTAGACTAGTGTTTGGAATGTTCAACATGTGGCATATTGCTGACTTCTGCTTGTGAAGGACCATATTGGATTCACATATCTGATGATTCAGTTCCAATTACATCCCACAAAATACTGAAATGGCAATCTCAGCATGTCCTCTTACCAGCATTTGAGCTACCTAAAAAGGTGTGGGGGGATTTCAACCTTATTTCAACACTTTCCTTTCCTGCTTAGTTTTATTTCCTCAGCTTCTGACAGTGTTATTTTGGCTCTAAGGACACCAAACATGCATCCTATATGTACTTCTTCCTTCTGGCTCAGGGATAGCTTTTTGTATCTCCTGCACCTACACCCCTTTGTAAGGGCTCTTGTTTCATTCACCCAGTGATAGAGATTGTGGTATCAATCTTGTGGTGACAATAACCGACTTTCAATCTAAAAACACATCAAGGAGAACAATACTTACTTTCAGTCTCAAAGGGCTACCCCAGTCATGGGTCAAGTGCATATAACCTTGCTTTAAAACTTTTTTGTTTGTGACCAACTTTCGCAAAAGTTACCCACTAGCCACTATGGAGTATGCAGAGCTGCCATGCAGACTGCCTCTGGACTAGAGTATGATTGTGTGGTGCTCTCAACTTGCTACTGTGGTTTTAATTATGAATTGCATATTAGTTTTTCTTAAAGGCAAACTCCTGCAGTCAGACGATTGCTAGTTGTAATTTAAAAAAAAATTCTAACATTCATGGTTGTAGAATATAGCTAGAAAACATGAATCATAAAGGACCATCAGCCAAAAGATCCCCAAGATAATTATTTTTAAAATCTCATGGTTTTTAAGCCAATCTCATGTTTTGATTTCCAGGGGGCTGGAGCTGACTCATGATTTTTGAATGCTTGGAATGCTCATGGGCATTACAGATTCAGACAGTAAGTGGCAAATTTTCAGATGAGTTATAATCCATCTGTACTGTATGTCATTCTAGAGAGGAGACAGAATTCAGCAATAGGAAACACAAGGGTGTTCATTTAGGATCCTGGGTAATCCTGTAGTATTCTGTCTTGAGACCAGAAACACAGATTGTGCTGCAGTCTGTTAACCTTTTAGGTCCATCTAAAGACTAGCCTGGATCATGCAATCACAAAATGGATAATTTGCTTTACTAAGTTGGCATTTATTTGTGTGTATGCCACTTTGTACAACTGGGTTTTGCACATGTAAATATTTCACCTGTGGATAGGTGTTAAAGATTACAACTTTTGCTCGTGTCTATAACCCATTGTTTGAAGTTTTAACCTTAAATGTGCTTGCCACTTTCCAATTCTGCTGTATCCTTTTTCTACCTACTCAGCATTGCTATTGCTCAGCATGCACCGTATTACTTACCTTTTTCTGTAATTTTTTTTCTGTAACTTTCATTTTCCACAGAGCAAAATGTGTTCTCAGTTACAAGGAAACAACCCTGTTGACTGATCATTCTGTTTTGTAAAGGGCGATAGTCCTTTGCCACATTTAAGGGTCTCTTCTTTTTTTGTAGGTTTGCTTTAGAGCAGTGGTTCTTAACCTTTACTGCAGCCTGCACCCCTTTGGTTCTCAAAATATGTTCTTGCACCCCTTCTCAAAAATCAAAATATGTTCTCGCACCCCTTAAACCTAGATATATTTTTGTTTGTATATTATAGTAATCGTTAAAAAAAGTATAATGTTAATAAATACATAGGTCTGATGAAACAAAGTAATTGGACTTACATGGCTGTGCTTAATTTCTGTTTTCGATGATTTACCTTCTAAAAAAATGTGGCATGTCTCGCACTCCCAGAAAGGGCATCCCACACCCCAGGTTAAGAACCACTGCTTTAGAGAAAAGAATATCAAATACAATGTGGACAGCTGACATACCTGTACCTCTTACAACCTGATCCTGTCATCTCTGAGAAGTTCCCAATTGTATGCATGTTGTATACAAAGTAGATGCCCCTTTTTGTTTACTTTTATTCTGTCCCTTCCACACAGATCCATGTCCCTAAATTTTAATTAGAAAACAAACCCCATAACTTTTTGTTTTAAATCTGTCCTCTGATGGTCCATAACTCCCCTTTATTAAACTGATAATTTGTAAGCTGCCTTTTTTTATCTTCCGCCCTTTACCCATTGACCCCCAAACCCACCACCTGAAATTAATATCCCAATTTTTAAAGTCTCTTAAAAATATCCTCTTTCCTAGAATCAGGATATTTTTGTTTGACATAAACCACTGGTGAAGTCTCCTTGTCCCATTTCAAAGTGATTGCAGGAGCACAATCATTTTGGCCATCCCCAGACTGGAGGCATGTGCAATGCAGATGGAACATTCAGAGAAGTGCTGAACGAGTTCCAATATGAATGTGCAAGTGGTGATTTTTTTAGAAGCTTGTAACCCAGCCAAATATGGCTGGATATTCACTGGGTAATAAAACTCAACTTCATGACCACATTCCTATGCTTTCTGTCAAATGTCAAGTGCTTACTCCAAATTTTGTGGACCTTAGAACTATTAATAAAAAAGTATAGGAAGAAATAGGTAGCTTTACCAACATTACATTTTTCCTGAGCTGAGTCTCAAAACCAGCTTTGAATTATTTTTGTTGAATCTTTCCAGAAAATTTAGCCTACGGCAGAGATCATGCATGGAAAACTTCAGCCTGAACAGTTAAAATTTAGCAAAGCTGTAAGCAACTGAGAACAGAGGGTTGGAACAGGATGTGTTAGGTAACTTTAACATAGGTTTCACTCACTAAACCTTTGTGAAATATTGAGAAAATTAAGATGACTAGGGATGAGTGAGATGTATGGGACTGAACCTGATTTGCACAGAATTCAGTGAATATGGCAACGGGCTATGTTACTGAAAACCTAACCTTACCTGGAAATGAAGATTGGTGGCAAAACAGATGGATTCATAGAATCATAGATTCTATAGATGTTTCTGCGCATCTTTCCTTTGTGTGCATCTCTCAGGTTGTATATGCATCTACTTACTCTCTCTCTCAAGAAATTAGAAGGAAACAAAGGCTGTTTAGAGTTGACAGCTATGACTTAAGTAACAAATCAGCCACGCTATAAAAGCTAGGTCATTTTAAAATGTTATGTGGGTGTCCATATATTTATAGTGTTAGTTCTTTGTGCATAAAAACCTGGAAGGTTTTGTTATAATTAAAAATGATATAGTATCTATGAAGTAATATATTTGGGAGGGGTTTTTTCCTGCTTAGTTCTAGTGACCTTTAAAAGAGTGTAAAATTATTTGGAGATTTTTTTTATTTTTATGCCAAGATGTGATGGTTTACAGAATTTTTATGATTCTTTCTTCTTTTACATCTATAAATCAAGAACCATTGTAAAGTACCTAAAATATTTTCCCTCCTACCTCTGTTACTGATGATCCTTTGTTGTCTGGATGTTATCTGTTCAAACAAACAAACATCATAAAGGTGAGTGATCGGATTAGGTCAGAAGACGCACTTTGTTGCATCCCTTCCTTCATTGGAATGATTGTTCCCTTTCTCATAATGTTGGCTGTCAGAAACCTCTTAATATTTCTTAACTAACTTTTACTATCAAAAAGTTTCAAGAGGTTTTGTTAGGCACCTAGAAGTTTGGAGGCACAACATGCATTAAAAGAAACAACAGAAATTAACTGAACATTTTTTGATTGCTTAACCAAATCTCTGCATCTCTTAAGGTTTGTGCAACAGTGATAACTAAAAAAAAAATGTTTCAATGAGGGTTTAACAGATTCCTGAAGTGACCAATACTTTTACGTGATCAATGAATGGGATCAACATGATGTCAACTGGCAATGTTACTTTGTGTCAGTGTCCACTTGTCACTTACTGTTCTGTATTCATGGCATCTTGATGCTTTCAACAATTTAATCAAACACACATTCAATATGGATTGTATTTATTAAAGTTTAGGTTGGTTCTTAGTTTGCTAATCTGGTTCATCCATCCCTATTAGCTATCACCTGCTTTGTTATGCCAAACCTGGGCCCAATCCCACAAGTAGTTCCCTGCAGGCTCAGGAGTCCAGGATTGGGTCCTTAGTCTTTATTCAGGCAATGTATTAGTCATACTTGTAAACACTGTCCTACAAATACTTGTAGACTATTATAAATCTCTGCCCTGTATTATTATAGGTCTGTGTGTTGAATGAGCTCTCAAAATATCAGATATGTCCATCTGTTCTTAGTTTTGAGGGATGAGAATTAAACTCATGTCAACTTGGAAGACATCATGCGCTAGGCTTTATTTTACATTAAGATGAGTGTCACAGGGCACCTTAGCATGTAGAAACCTTACAAAAGGATACACTTAAGTTGTCATAATGGAGGAAAAGGCACCTGGTTTCCTTTATTATCTATTGAGGTTTTACATTTCTACATATTAAAAGTCAAAATATTTTGAACACAAAGGCAAAAGGGATTAAAGCAATATGGTCAAATTACACTTTAAATAGAATTGTGAGAGCAGGAGGCTTAATTTTAATTTTTGCTGCTTTGGGATCTTTGAATCAATGTCACAATTATATGATAAATGGAAAATCTGTTGGAATAATGGTTCTACATGGGTTTTTGTGAAGTCTAAAATGCCTTTCCAAAAAATTACTATTTAATATCCATGACTTTCTTCTAGTTCAGGAGTAGATGAAGGCAGATTACAAACTTTTTTCCCCTCTGAGCAATTTAAACAGACTGCTTGTAGCTTGTGCCTTGACAGAGCTTTGAAATGAAAAGGAGTGTGGTGTTCTCCATTCCTTACCTTCATTATTGTTCTTTGTTTTTATTTCAGTAGAGTCTAGAGACCTCTTGATTTCAGTGGCCGCAGGATAATGCCCCAATCTGGTAACTGTGGTAGACAACTGTAAATTTATTGCACCAAATCTAAGCTGATTTTGATGCCGCCTATATCTAATGGATGCCCCATGCTGAAGTTAAACTTTCCTGGGTACTTCACAAGGGCCAGTACCCTGCCCAATAATCCTACACTCAATAAACAAAACAGGTTTAAATGTCCAAAATTACTGTTGAGCACAGTGGGCTAAATTATGCTTTTCTGCATAGTGAAGTCAATAGGCTTTGCCCCAGAGTAACAGAGCAGAATTTTACACATAGTATCTGCTTCGTTTACCAGAAGTGTCACTACATTATGTGTCATTATCACTGGCATGCAAAACACTTTATATAGCAAGAGAATTAAAGCTATAATAAAAGTTAGAGCATTTTTTTAAAGGAGAGGAAGAAAATGCTGCCAACATTTTATTTAAGATGCCATTTTTCCATTTTTTGGCCAAGTTTTGAAAAAATTCCACCAGCTGAGTATAAAACACAATTCAATTTTAGTGTACAGCTTAAAGAAAACAGAACTGAATGTTCTAAAAGGTTAGACTGGTATTTTAATTATGAAGTTTTTGCTCTCTTCTCTGTATTTTCTGTCTGAAATAGACATATAAGTACCAGATATTGTCATAAGGTTTCCAGGTTTCTTGTAAATCTAAGAAGTTCCGATAATTCACTTTAGATAACTTTGTGAATGATTTGAAGTCACCTATCACTGTTTGTGTCATGAAACAATTTTAATTCAAATTGTCATTTGACAACTATGTATCAATTGGTATCATAACCTACTGGATATCTTTGCCTATTTCACAATAACAAACTTTGTGATGAGGACTGTGTTCTAACAGATCTCAGTAATTACTGGCCAATTTGTATTGTTGGATTAGAGTGCATAATTACTACCAGAATAGTTGAAGTATCCTGTTTTGAGAAGGGAATATTTAGATATCCTAAGCAAAAATTTAATTTCAGTGCAACTTGAATATAATTCAGACTTATTGTTGGGTAGTTCTCTGCCTATGTGACCAAGGCATTCAACTTGGAAAGGACTGTGTAACAGTATTAACTATACACATGGTGATGCTATACTGAAACATACTTTGTACAAGACCTGTTTGAAAATTAGATCAGTTTGCTCCCCCACTGTAACATATGACATTTTTCTAATTAGGGCAATGTTTAATTTACTGTCTCATGGCTTTTTGAATAAATATAAATTGTCATACTAAAGTGACAGGTGTAAAACCCTGGGTAGCTGTGTTAGAGAGGTTAATCTGCTCTTAATCAAATCAGTTCTGCTTCACTTTCTCATGGGGAGTGAGAGATAATAGGCCTGTTTAACTGGAGATTAGGCAGCCTTTTTGTTGGAATTCCCAAAGGGTTCACCTGAGACTTCATTGTGTCTTATGCTCTGCAAAGATATTTGAATGTATTTAAAGATGGGCTACCTCCACACACATTTGCATCCCCACTGTTGATGCAGTGGCACTAGAATGGACCCAATACCAGGCAGTGCTAGAGAAACATGATCAAGCCTTCCCCATTCAAACTTCCAGGGAGAAAAAAGGACTATTCTTAGAACCTGAAGACGTGGGAGTCTCCTGATCCCACACAGGGATCAATTCTCCCATTCAGTGGGAAAAGATGCTCCTTCTATGCCCCTTAATGGTGAGGAAAGTGTGAAAGGAACATGATTTTTTTTCCCCTTGTTAAACTGGGATCCATCAGGAGAATGAAGGAACATCAAAATCACATATTGTCAAGGATCAATGGAGGAAATAACTCTGCACTGGGTGTGAAGATCCTACACTCTTTTGGGGAGCCTAGGAGGGGGAGTGCGGGATGTTGGCATCATTGTTGTGGCGAACCTCAAGCACTCCTTGTGTTCACTGACTCAGAAAATTGACATTGTGACTAGCACCTATGTAGGGCGATGGAGGGGCATGCACGGTAGCTTCTTGTATCCACTCCGTTCTCCTTGGCCACTGCATAAGGTTAGTCAGAGTATATTTAATGGTAAGCGACCCAGTGTTCAGCAAAGCATGTTAAGCCCATGATTAAGTACCATCAACTTCAATGGGACTTGAAAGTGAGCATGTGCTTGTGATTTTCCGAACTAGGGTCTTGATTCACTAACAAATGGGGGAAAAAAACCTCTCATTAAGAAAACTTAGACTCAGAGGAAAAATAGGGGAAGTGGGTGGGTGGGTGATAGTGGTAGAATTGTAAGTGAATTCCTGCTTAGGTGATTAACTGGAGGGGGGTCAAATCCATCTTTCCGTCTGATAATTTAGGATCTAGAAGTTAGGTTTTGTGGTCTCCTGGCCATATTTTAATGGCATAATAAATAAGGCATGATTATTCTTTTCATATTTCTGGCTTTCCTGGACTGCAGTATATGAATGGAGCCTCCCATGCATGTTCCCATGTGTTAATATTTTAATGAGATTTGTTTACAGGCAAAGAAATGCACTAAGTTTTATTTTTAGGATAACCTATATTTAGGATAACCTATTTTTGACATGCTCAGAGTCGTATATACTAGATGTGATGGGCGAAATAAGAAGGATAGATACTATCACTCTTCTATTATTTATGGACTATAAAGTCTTTACAGTGGCATTGACAAAGGGTTTATAGTCAGTACACAAGCTGGTTATACCATAAATTGTAATGTTATATGATAAACTGGAAGTTTATAGCAGTAGTCGATATCAAAGAAAAAAATGAATTTTGGTCTGAAACGATCTATCATGGGATGGAGTAGCTACATGTTTAAATATTCAACTGTTTTTATCTTCATTTATTCTGAAGTTACTGATAATTCATGTGCTACAGAGCAAGAATTTATAGGCTTATTTAGAGACTGTTGTGGGGGAGGTAGGAAAAGACCCTTCAGACTTGAGAACAATACTATCTTCTGTGGTGGCTGAGAAACACTGATGTAATTAAATTGATTCAAGCCTTTGGTTTCCAGCTTTGAAGATGGCAAGCAGAGAGTTGCTTAATATTTGGTCTGTTGCTACAGGGCTCCCGACAATGCAATAAAATAGCTGGGTGACTATTTCTAGGAATGTAAATGGAAACTACTTACACCAAAAATGTCTTAAACATAATTTAATTGCTTCTAGTTCACATAAACACTAAAAGCAGTTAAATGTCAACAAATGTTAATTCTACTTCCTCTGTAAGCTGTACTCCTTCCTCTAGCTAATGGTTCTGTAGAACAAAAAGAATTATCCTCAGTGTTTACTTATAACATTCGTTGTCAGGGTTCCTTCCCCACTCTGAACTCTAGGGTACAGATGTGGGGATCCGCATGAAAGCCCCCTAAGCTTATTTCTACCAGCTTAGGTTAAAACCTGGTACACTGCCACCACCAAGTGATTTAACAAGAAACAGGGAAAGGACCACTTGGAGTTCCTCTTCCCCAAAAATATCCCCCCAAGCCCTTACACCCCCTTTCCTGGGGAGGCTTGAGAATAATATCCTAACCAATTGGTTACACAGTGATCAAAGACCCAAACCCCTGCGTCTTTGGACAATGGAAAAATCAGTCAGGTTCTTAGTAGAAGGATTTTATTAAAAAGAAAAGGTAAAAATCTTCTCTGTAAAATCAGGATAGAAAATAACTTTATAGGGTAATCAGATTCAAAGAGCCTGGAGGAACCCGCTCTAGCCTTAGTTTCAAAGTTACAACAAAACAGGGATAAACCTCCCTCTAGCAAAGGGAACATTCACAAGTTGAGAAAACAGAGATAAACTAATATGCCTTGCCTGGCTGTTACTTATAGGTTTGAAATATAAAAGACTTGTTCAGAAAGATTTGGAGAACATGGATTGATGTCTGATCCCTCTTAGTCCCAAGAGCAACCACCACCATAAACAAAGAGCACAAACCAAAAGCCTTCCCCCTACCCAAGATTTGAAAGTATCTTGTCCCCTTATTGGTCCTTTGGGTCAGGTGTCAGCCAGGTTACCTGAGCTTCTTAACCCTTTACAGGTGAAATGATTTTGGTGCCTCTGGGATGGAGGGATTTTATAGTATTGTACACAGGAGGGCTGTTACCCTTCCCTTTATAGTAATGACATTTGTATTTTCATTTAAAAAGCTTCCTATAATTTAGCAGAATTTTTATTTTTGTTCTCATGCTAAGGAATGACTGTGTATTACATTTTAAAACTGTGTAGCATCTTGTGGATTGTTTTCCCAAAATCTTTTTGATTGGGTTTTCATAGTCCATAAATGCAGTATACTGAGGGAGATATGAAAAAAATTGGCATACAATATGCAGGTATAATGAACTCTGCTGCAACACTCCTGCACTTAGAACCTACTTCAAATATGGGATCACTCTCAAGAACTACGGTAATTGTCCAACTGTCCAACTTTTGACAGTGACCACAGCAGTATTATAATTTGGCATATGCCCAGGAGTTAAGGTACATTCAGAACAGATTTGTGGCTTATTAAGATGAAACAAAAACTAGGAACCAAACCACTGTAAGTAAGTTTATGCGCAGATGCCACCCTCTGAAGGAAGTTTCTATTATTACTATTTGTTGAATTATTATGGTAGCACCTGTGGGCCACAACTGAAGAAACACCTGCTAAGAGACAGACCCTGATCTGGAGAGCTTACAGTCTAAATAGACTAGATACAGTGGTAGAGGAACAGTAGCAATGAGAGGTGAAGTGATTTGCCCAAGGTCACAGCCATTCCTGGCTCTGCACCTCAGTTGCAGAGCCAGGAATAGAATCCAGATTTCCTGAGTCCCAGTCCAGTGCCTTATCTGCTAGACCACCCTGCTTCTTAATTCAGGCATAGACAATTCCTTTCCAGTTGAGTTACAAAGTTATAATTTGACTTGAATTACTCACTCTTTAACTTACTTATCCATATACAACTTGCTTATCTGTATATATAAAACAGTGATTGCTTCCTGTGTTCTTGAGCTCCAGTTACTGCAGCTTGTTTATTAGAATTAGCCTGAATGTGTGAAAATACAACAAGATGATAAATACATTTTAAAAAATGTCTGTTAGTTGGTTCAACTTCCTTCAGAGAATGTTTAATTGTAGTAAATTGCATCCCACACCTGATGTTACAGGTATGAGGTAAGAGTAATTAATAATGTATGGGCACTTTTGTTTGATAAAATTTGAACTGTTGCTGAAGATTTTCCTTGACTAGTAGTAAGTCCTTAAGAGCAAGGATGCCTCACTGATTCCCTTGAACCTTGGAAGGTCCACCTTTTCCTCTGCATCTGACGTATATTCTTCAAATATGAGGCTATATATATATATATTAGGCAGGGAGGAGAGTCTTTAAAACCTCTTCAGCAGTCAGCAGAAAGGCATGAGGAATGATAGGGAGCAAAAAAGGAGCAATATTTCAGTCCCCCTATTGCCCGGGGCCCAGGTAAAGCTGGAGTGTCTGTGCAGCACATATCTGGCTTTCCTTCAAGACCCATGCCAGTATTACTGGATAATGAATATGGATGAAAGGGGACTGAGGAGGGTTTCTTTTCTTTTGGAGGAAAAAAATAATTTTTGTTTCTAAAAAAGTAACTGCTGAATTCCCATAAAGTACAAGGCTTGAACTGTGTGTATATAGTTAACACAAAATGCTAATGAAAAAAAATTAATCTCCCCAAACCATTTCCCCTGTTCTCCATGAGCTGTTTTTTCCACAGCATAATGCTTTTCCAGTGTGTCAAATAGAAGTCAGAGGTTCCTGTTTGCATTACTATACCTTGGATTTTTTTTTCAATGCAACAAGAATCCCAGTGCCTGATTCTCTATTCCTGCACCTTGTACAGTCACTTACACCGCTACAAAATAAATGGATCATTCAGATTTTGTAGTGTTTTACAGCCACTGGTGTAAATGATCGAATAAGATATAGGCAATTGACAATCTAGCCCTCCTGCCATCCATCCTGTCTTTGGATGTCTGAAGTTTATTTTTGAAGTTTTCCTGATCTCTTCACTAACGTATAATGTGTCTCAGTTTCAGGGCAACTGCACCTGTATTTCCCCTCCGTAGTCCATGAAGGGCACACACTTTTAGGCTTCTGGCTTCCAGCTTCACCTCCTTTGGGTTGAGACTCGTATCTTACTCTCTCCTGACTGGGAATCTTTATACCTGCTTGAACAGCAAACTAGACTGCCTACAAGGGCAGTGTCTGTGCTTTGCTTTCTCTCCAGAGCCTACAACCAATGTGCTGCCAGCAGTTAGAAGTTACCACACAGCTCCTTTTAAGCAAATACGTGCATTTTTAAGGTTGAAAGCATTTCAGATCAAACATTTAAAGAATGTTCTTATACTCATGGCAAGTCTGTCCATTCGCTGGATCAGAAAGAAGGCCCTAAGTCAGTTTAAACTGAGGCTAGCTATCCAAAAGTCCTTTCTTTGTCTGTTGGTCTCTGGAGAATCCAGTTTGAACTAGTATATGCAAGTGTCCCTAGATGGGGGGAGTTGCAACCTGGTTAATTTGTCGTAATTACTACTGCCCACTGTTTCTAGTTCCTGGAGGAGCTGTGGTAACCCTCCCAATGGACTACAACACCATCATACATGAACCATTCATTCAAAACAATGGACCCCAAAGATACTGCATGGAGTTACAATATCTGTCCCATCTCCCTCCCCCACCACCGTGAGAAGTTACATGTAATCCCAACCCATAATGTGTAAAATGAATACCAGAAGGTCTTTCAAGGATATTGCAGGGAATTGCCATATCTATCAAATAATGTACCAAATAGCACTTTTGGGATGTCATAGAGTAGAGGTCATTGTTGTTTTTGCTACCCTTCCACTCCTCATTCCAAAACAAAATTGCCATTATGGGTTCTTCAGGTTAGGCATATATTTTTTTCTTTACTATCACTACCAGCAGCAAAAGTCAGAAATTAGCATTCATATAGTTCAGCCTGAATACTTGAATTGAACACTGGGCAGATGTACTTGGTGGGAGAGTAGCCCCCTCCTTGAATTCCCATTCCAGTGGAATGGCAGGAGAGCCACAATTGTTGTGTGGTTTCCCCATATGTGGCTTTTCCTCTCTTATACAGGAGAAATAGGCCAGGTCTACGTTGTAGACCTGTATTCATTTGACTACATAGCTCAAGGTGTGGAGCGATGTAGCTATACTGACCTAATCTCCCATTTCAACCACTCTGTGTTAATGGGAAAGCTTCTCCCATTCACATAGCTACTGCCTCTTGGGGAGATGGATTAACTATGATGACAGGAGAAGCTCTCTCATTGGTGTAGGAGCATCTTCGCTAAAGTGCTACAGCAGCACAGCTGTGCCGCTGTAACTCTGTACATGACGACAAGGCCATAATCTTTTTGTCGGGGAGGAGACTTCCATGGCCTTTGTGTGAGGGATAATTTGTCTCATAAGGGACAGTTCTGATTTGTTTTCCCTGAGACAGTGCTCTTTTTGTCCAAGAAAAAGCCATAACTTATCCATAGCATGATATCAGCTGTTTCAGTTGTTCATCTAAAAAAGGTTGGTGAGGGTAGCTGCATATTTACCATTGGCTTTTGTGTCTGTCTGTGTTGGTGATCAAAGTGACTGATGAGCAAGGGCCACAAGTAACATATGTCTGTATTAGGTCAAAATTGATGTCTGCGTAATATTTTAAAGTTGTTGTTACCTCAGAAAACCAATCATATTTTACTGGTAGTGAGACTAACTCTATTTGTGGGGATTTATGGGCCACTCCTGTTGTACTGAATCATGATTATGATATACCATCACTTATAATATGAAACAATAAGTGTGGTAATTGTACCTTTTTAAATTTCCTGAGTCTAATGTGTTCCACCTTAAATCACTCGAGAAGTTAACACTGAGAAAAGCAGATTTTTGGCTATAATTCACTCCAGATACAAAAAGCTATTGAACAGAAAGTTTACCACCACTAGTATGATTGCCATTGAGTCGTAACTGGGAATAGGCCAGAGTTGTGAAATTCAGATCCTGATCTGGATCCAGATCTTGAACTTTCACTAACTTTTTGGAGCACTTTGGATCTGGCCTCCTGTCTATGGGTCATTGAGAAAAGCCAGAGTCATAAAAATATTGTAAGATGTTATATGTCTTACAACATGGGAAATCCGATACATGAAGCAGCAAAATCAATGCTCCTAAACTTCCTTAATATAGTCTCTTCTGAGAAAAAATATTTTGAAAAAAAGCAGCCGATTATGAATGTTAGAAAGCAAGCACATGAATTGCTCCATGCCCCATCCACTCATAGTTTCCTGTGAGCTTACTAGATGGCAACTGCAGGAGGAGAAGGATATTTTTTCCAGCAGTGTCTTGATCTCTAGCAGTTTCTTCTGGCAGCTCTACTCATACTTACTGTACAGTTGGAGTTGCTTCTGAGTTTGTCAGTGTTAATAATAGGCTGTCTAGTTTGCCGCCCTAGTCCTACACATTTGTCTTTCATTGCACTGGTTAATTCAGTTAATAGTATATTGTGCTGCATTTATTCTTTGGGATCTCAAGTGCAGCTCAATATTAAAAATTTAAATGATGTGGAGTGATGTTATTCTCCCTTTGTCACTCTATGTTGGACGGCCCACATTCACCAGGATCACTTCTGGAATATGAGTAAAATATGCAGACTATATGCTTCACAGTGGAGTATCAGTTGCTGTGCACACCATAAGCCATGTCTGAGAATAACGCGTAACTTCTGTGGAGAAATGGCCCTACCCCAGGCACAAATATTACAGACAGTTCCTCTTGCTTTTCCCCATGCACAGTGGCTAGACACGTTTCTGTGGCCATCATGTTGGAGTAGTGCTTGTGGGGTGGCACTGCTGCTTCTTTGTGGTCAAGTCTTTGTCTTTTCCTTCTGCTCCCTGCTGAGGTCCCTCAGTGTCCAGCCAAATTACTTAGGCTGGGAGCTGAGTAGCACATTTTAGTCTATGCATTTATGATGCTTCCAGCTCTTACAGGAGAAACACAGGTCTTGACTGAAAGACCTTTAATTTGATTTATGAAGTATCTTATTTGTAGTTTCAGCGTGAGCTGTTTACAATTGCAGATACAGTAGTAATTGGATTTTTATATTAAAAGGGAAAAATTACTTGTAAATTTACTTCATACAACTAGGCGACACGGATATGTCTGTCTCAAACACATACTCAGGCCTTTTGGTAGCAATTGTGGCTTGTATAGCACAAAGCTAATTTTGCCACTAGGTATTCTAAATATGACATTTTTTTTTTAAAGTACCTATAGGGTGAAAGTAATTCTAGTTGCAGAAGTCCTTATATGCCCACTTAAGCTTCATGTTTAGGGCTCAAGTGATCCCTATGAACTAGGGGGAATTTCACAGCAATAGAGAACAGGAATAATGTGATGAGAGAACACCAACCTTCACAAAACAGACAAAAGCCTGAACAGCTAGTTGTGGATTTCCTGCAATGGAAAACAAGACAGTGAGAGACTCTAGTAAGCCACATTGCACAGCAATTTTGTGACAGCAGGGATGCTGTTCTGTAGTCTCGTACCAAATATCCAAAACTTTTTACAAAGGCAAATTTACTTTTAATGCTTCCACTTGACAAGGTTTGGGTTTTTTTCTCCTTGCATTACTGATTATACAGAGTGCTCTTAGTTACTTCCTTCAGCTTTAAATCACTGAACCACATAATGATGACTAAACTTGTTTGTTCAAATGAATAATGAAATAAACACATGAAATTGAGAATTATAACATGTGAGGACAAAGGTTTCTTGCAAAGAACCTTAACACTTAATTTTCAAGTGCACAGTTTTAGAAAAGAAACTGTTTAGGCAAATACACTATTCTTACTAATAATTTTGTGTGCATTGAAAAGATGGATAGCATGTCAAAATGTGTTCATATGATCATATCTGTACTTAGGCTTTTGTTGAAGTCATTGGGAGTTTTAACTGAATAAGTAATTTAGGGTCTTGTCCCCGTTGGTTCCAGAAAAGCTTATTGGATTTGAGTTGGGAGAGGGATAGTTAATTGAAATCTTGGTGTATCGGCATGTCCAGAGCAGGCAGGATCTTACTGTGCTTGTGGATCACAGCAGTTTACAATTAAATGTCATACAGCTGCATAGTTCTCAGTAAAATGTCCTTTATGATGCACGTATTTTAGGAGTGTACCACATACACACAAAAATTTGTTCAAATTCTGCTCTTAGTTACATCCATGCTACCCTATTGACTTCAATAGCAAGTGGAATTTGCTTGCAACAAAGATTTCCTCATGATCATTAATAGCATGCTCTGTATGTCCATTCTTATTGGCCCAGACTATGCCCGCCTAACCCTGTTTAGATAATATCTTAGAAGGGCTTTTGTGAGTCTTCATGAACATTCAGGATCAGGTTTTGCCTGGGTCCTGTGGGAGCTCAAGGACAAGGAAGATAGACATAGTCCTACTTCTCTGAGGAAGAACATGTTATATCTGGAGCTCTAGGGAGTGTTGTCTTGAACTGTGACACAATACACCCGTAGGTCCTATTGCATTTTTTTCAGTGCCTCTATTATGGGAATGTGCATTAAAGGCACAGTGAATTGTTTTGTACCTTTATATATATATATATATATGTATGTGTCTTCATTTGACTTAATTAACCCACTGGAGCTATCAGTTTTTATTGAATCTATTGCCTTATATGGTCCCATTCAATGTTATATTTGAGTGCTATCCAAGTATTTAAAAATAGGAATAAAACCATCTCTCTCTCTCTTTCTTCTCTTCCAGGCTGTTGGAGAAACTGGATTAATTTATAGGGATGTTTTTGCATTTGTGCTGGGAGTGAGTATAGCACTTATTGTGGGAAAGCGAAGTCAAATGAAAAGCATAAACATCTATCCTGAATAATTCATGCCCCCCCTAAAATTATCCCCCCCTAGAATTATTCAAACCCATTACCCCCCCCCCCCCGAATTATCCTTCTTGTAGTAAAGTATCTTCTACTCTACAGCATGTCTGCATAAGGCAGGTTCTCAAAGAAAATGAGAGATTTTGACAGTCCAGTTTACTGATAAACAGGAATCTTAAAATAGAAAGTTCATTTTGGCCTCATGTATAGGTATGCAATTCCTATGTAAGTCAAGGGCAGTTGTATGTGAATATTTCAGTGTAGAATGAAGCCCAGATTTTTCATACACCTGTTTCATCTCTATTATAATATGCAGACAATGAAAATAGCATTGGCCAAATGAGCATAAGCTGAGTCAGGGATGTATAATTTACCCTTCTCTGTGGCAGCCTGGAACTTATGTATTGATCCCAAGGGACAGCAGGTGCACAGACTGATCTATGTCTTCTCCCTGCTCAAACAAACCCTGGCTGGCAGAGACTGTACAAAGGATTGTCTGAATTATACATCTCCTGGCCATACCCAATCCTAGTTCAGTACCACCCACTTTTGGGGAGGCTGAGGTTCCATGCAGAACCCCTGAGGGTGGGGAGGTTGGTAGTCATGTTTTTTGTTGTTACACCCTCTCTACACCAACAGACTTTCATTTCTGAGTGCCTCTCCCAGGGTCTATGCAGGTAGAAGCAGTCCTAGTCATTAGTCTGAACCAGGATTTCCATCCAAGCTTTTTATTATCCTTGATAGGAAGTCAAAAATTTGGTGTTTAGAGAGCAATGGTAGTTAATTTCCCATTGATCAAGGGATTACTCCCAGGGCTGGCCTTACGGATGGGCAACATGGGCAACCAACTAGGGCACCGTGGTCAAGAGGCAGGGAACGGGGCATGCCTGGGTTGTGAGGCCATGGAAGGGAGCTTGGGGCAATGAGGGGTGGAGGTAGCAGGGTCTGTGGGGCTAGATAGGGAGGCAGTGCAGGAGTCAGAGGTGATGGAGGTGATGGAGCCATGGGGGTCAGGAAAACCAAAATACAAGTTTGCCCAGGATGCCATTTTCCCTAAGGCTGGCCTGATTTTTCCGCACTATCCTTCAGCCGGAAAAGAGAAAACAATGGCGCTAACTTGATGTGCAAAGGGCTTACTTAAAGGACAAACTGTTCTATAAGTCCACAGCGCTCATTGTGCTCCCTCATCATTGCATCCATATCCATGGCTGTCAGATGAATCAGACTCTGCATTGCAGCAGGCATTATCTTCTGTTGGGAAGCAGTGTCCAGGAGGCATCAAAGCTCATTCTGAAAACAATAGCATCATTTAAGGCATAAAAAGCAGCTGCCTCACCCGAAAAAAAAAGGCTGATTTACATATAATAATACTTAGCACTTATATATACTGGTTTATATCTTCAAAGGACTGTACAAAGATCTAATCATATAGCACTTATACAAATTAGAAATAGCAGCCTCTTTGAGCCCTCCTTCCAAAGAAATATATTCCAAGATGTAGTCTCAGTTTATTCTGTTTCTTTTACTTCAATAATTTCCCAGGACAGAAGAAGGGGAGCAAAAGACTAAGGTTGGGGTTTTCAAAGGCAACCTAAGGGATTGAGTGTTTAACTCAGTGGGAATTGAATGATTAACTCCTTTAGTCTCTTTCGAAAACCCCCACCCTAAATGTATGAAGTTTAAAGTAAGTGTGAATGCTCTTCCAGAAGATGGATAACAAATAGGGTTGAGTATTTCTCACAAGTTAGGCACATATGTACCACTGTGATAGGCACCTTAGAAATACCTAAAATTGATTAAATGAGCCTCATCTTAACGTTCTGGATGGAAAGAAGTCCTGAACAGTCAGCAATTGAATTGTTTATTCCAGTCCACAGAGTGCTTGCCTTGTGTTCAGTTCTTCATTCCTTCACCTATAGCTTCAGCATTATATTGAGATGCTGGATTGTGTAATATTTAACATTCTGTGCATTCAAAGTAAGAGCTGGATTCTGTAACTCTCCTGTTGAGAAGTTCAATTTAATTCCATTCTTTATTGAGTCCTGCTTGTCTATGTGAAAAACCACAGACAGTAATGATAGGGTTAAAAACAAATCTGAAACCTTTTATTAAAACACATCTATTACATTTTAGGATGGCATTGTTTGCAAAACAATAAAATGGTATATTTATCAGAGAATCATCATATAAAGTTAAATGTCCCAGAATCAGATCTGGAACACCAGTAGTCCATTTTGCACTAGCGTAAATGAGGCTATGTCTGCATGCTCCCACAGTTTGTCCTACAGGATTACTCTACTAAAAAGTTTTTCTTTTCAATGCAGTAATAAATATTTAATTTCCTTCCATTTCTCTGATGGTCTAAAACTTGAATCATGCTCCTTGATCTGAATGAAATGGCATGTCAGGGCAGGTCCAAATGTTGCTCAGTCTGTTCCATCACCTAAGTTTGATGATGATGATGTTGTTGTTCAATAATCCTAATGGGTAGGAAGGATGGCATAACGGATAGAGCACTGGTCTGGAAGTCATTTAATTCCCGACTGAGCCACAAACTTCTTGTGGACCGTGGGCCAGTCACTTAACTGACCATATATCTTTGTTCCTCCGCTCTAAAATAGGAATTGTACTTCCCTGCCTCATGGAGTGGCATGCGGATAAAATGAGTGCAAGACACTCACATTCTACAGGAATGAGGTCCATACAAGTACCTATATAGATACAGCTTGTGGATTTACTTATAAACCCAAAGGAAGTCTGATTTTCCACCCTGGTTAGTTCACCATAGTTCCATTACTAATCTCTAGTCAAGCAGTGCAATAACAAACAAGAGGGAGGCATAGGAGGGGAGCTTGACAAATGATACCAGAAAAATTAGCACACAATGATTCATAATGATGTTCAAAACTATTTGTGTGTGAGATTTTTTTTTTGGTTAATTTTCCCTGTGAAAAAATAAAGTAGACTTGGTAATGAACTAGTGTGATGATATTTTAAAAAGCTGGCCAGGAAGCCCAGATATACCGGGCGGGCGGGCGGGCGGGGACAGGCAGGGACCGGGTGGGCGGGGAAGCGGGGACGGGCGGGCGGCGAAGCGGGGAACCGCGGGGCTGGGGAGCTGGGGAGCGGGCGGCTGGGGACACGGTGGGTCGGGGACGCGGGGAGCCGGGCGGCTGGGGACGCGGGAAGCGGGCGGCTGGGGAACCGCGCGGCTGGAGAGCCGGGGAGCCGGCGGCTGGGGACACGGTGGGTCGGGGACGGGCTCGAGATATTAGGGTTCGGCAAATCGACATAACGGATGAGAAACTCATAAGCCAAAGAGGGAGTTTGGCGGTTCCACTTGTAAACCGTCGACTTAACAGGATTGGCAAGTTAACCGAGGTCGACATAAATGGGTTCGACTGTAGAAGGTAAGTGTTGAAAAGACTTCTGTTCTTTTCTTCATAGAGCTTTAAACATAAGATATCCTGTAACATAAAACAATGGAACTTCAATGTCCAAACTATAGTTGTGGACTCATTTTCCTTTTTCTATTATCTTGGCTACTGCAGTGTTGTTCAATTTAATGTTAAATAAAAATAAGCAGAAACAAAATCGATTTTAATAACTTCTAATTACTTGTCCATAGCCAATCAAACAGCAAGTCAGGGGAATTTAAGCAGTGCAGAGATTACCACTTCAGAGTGGCTGGTTTTTACATACAGGATTTAGTCCACTTTGATACTAGACAAGAACATATTGCTGTATTTGTTTATAAATCTAGATTGTTGATTATTTCTTTGAAGAGAGATTTCAGTGACTTCTAGGGGAGTTAATCTAGAGATTACTCCTTTTAGCACTACAGAATAAAATGATGTATTTCTTTCAAAAATCAGTGCAGATTCTTTAAAGCTGCTGGATAATAAAAAAAAGAATGAATAAAATGATAAATTAGAGTAATGTTCTGATAACGGTATTTCAGCTTGGCATACTCAACCACTATTTTCAGAGGTATAAGCAGGAACAAATATGGTCTAATGGTGAAAGAAGGGGACTGAGGCCCACAAGTATTGATTTCTATTGCCTGCTAACACTGACCTTCCTGTGTAATCTCGGGCAGGTCACCAAAACACTCTGGGGCTCTATGTATTATTCTGAGACTTGCCTTGTGTACCTTAAAGGGACGTATAAGACTTAATGTTTTCAAAATGCTATGATATACTCAAATGAAAGGTGCTTTAAATGAGCAAAATATGGCATTATTTTAGGGGGAGAATTTTGCACCTAATGTATTTAGGAACATGTCATATTGACTTTTAGAGGCATTTGTGCTCCTAAATCACTTAGGCACATTTAAAATACCTCCCTTGTTAAATCTGCTCCAGACACAAAATTTATCTAAAGGACATAGCAGTCTAGGAAGGCATATCTTGTTCTTCCTTGTTTTCATAAACTCTGTTAATCAATTCTAAATTTTCAGGAGTGACAAAACCAAACCAACTGAATAAACAAAAAAACCCCAAACGTGTCAAATGGATCATATTCTAAACTTTGTAAGGGGAAGGGGTCCTTTGTTTTTTAATAAAAATAATAAAAGCTGTATTAAAATGGTAACACTTGCATGTGACTGATAGAAAGAGAAGGAGGATCGGTTTATGTTTAATGCATTGATGGGGAATTCATGAGACCTGGATCCTCATGAGGCAAGAAATGCCTTAGGCTGCCACTGATTTCTGTTAGACCTTGGACAAGTTCCTTAATTTTTCTGTGTCTCGGTTCCCCTCCACAAAAGGGGGATAAGAATGATTCTCTGCTTCAAAGGGGTGTAGTAAGGTTTGTGAAGTGCTAAAATGTGGTAGGGGAGACACTAGTGCCTAAATAGAAGTAAACATTTGAGATATGAAGTCAAGGACTAGTTATGGCCTATACATTTTTAGTAAGAGTGTTATTTTTCTAACAGTTTCAGACTGTGAGCTTCCCTTAGATTTCCATGAGAAATGTTTTCTTATATTACCCCCCCACACAAATATGAATGCCAAAAATGAATTGCCAAAAATGCTTAATGGTAAGGATGTGACTTAAAATACTTAGAAAAGAGTGAACATTGGAAGGTTAGGACCCAGATTGTGGATCAGATTCTGCACTTGGGTTACATTGAGACCACATTTTGGTCTGATGTCTTCAGTTCATTCAGCTGTGCTCCTCAGAAAAGTAGCAAATATGTTTTGATGAATCTGTCCTTGTTACATTGTTTTAACTGCTTATCTGCAAACAATTGTAACTGCCAATTGTTCATTAATTGAAAGTGTTCAAGCACTTCCCAGTGATTACATTTCAGCCCATGATTCGTTTTCACTACTCACTGTGAGTGTGTCACAGGGTGACATTGGTCCTTTAAGAGGGAAGAGGCTAGTGCATCTTGACTCCTCATCTCATTCCAATTGGGCTTAAAAGAGGACACTTGAGCCTTAGAAAGAGAGTGACCTGGTGAGCCAGAGCTCTGACTGACAGAGACAGAGAGGGGCAGGTGAGAGCTGCCTGAAGAGGAAAAGAAAGATAGTGGTGGTGGCGGCGGCATCAGCAGCAGGGGGAGCTGATACACTGAGGCATTGTAAAGAGAAAAAAGGTTGATGGTGAGGACACCCAGGGCTGGGGAACCTTTGCCGAGTTAAAGAAGGGTTTGTGCAGAGGCCTCTGTGAAGAAGGGCAAAAACCAGCCTGGTTAGGAAAAGTTGAACCCAGAACAAAAGCTGGAGGGTGAATTCCAGGAGCAGATGTAGGAATCTCAGGCAAAGAGGCCTGGTGAGGGCAACACTGTGGGAAGCCCCCCCACGGCCCCCGCAGCAGGACTGACTGGAAAAGTTGAAGGAATCCAAGCCCAGAACAAGGGATTGGTTCTGGAGAGATGTTCCCTGAGCAGGGGTAGGACTCCCAGGCAGCGAGGCCTGACTGAGTGCAACACTGTGAAGAGTTCTGTTTTGGGAAACCTGACTTGGGGCTACTGGAGAGGACTTGCAGAGAAGTGGGTCTTGGGACTCTCAGGCAGAAGGCCTGATGAGTGGGGCCCTGGAACAGGGGCTAATGCAATTATGACTGAGTGGTTAATGACTCCTTGGTGTTTAACCTGGGAGCCTTTGAATGGGATTGAAGAGCTGCTGCATTATGACCTTGTTTTACTTTGGAGATTTGAAAAGAACTGTGTTTACTAAGAGAGATTTGTGGACTATGTCACTTTATTTGAATAAAAGGTTTGAATGTGCTGCTTAGAGAGAATATTTCTGGGCATGGGTGTATTCCAATGGGAA
Source organism: Mauremys mutica (assembly GCF_020497125.1). Lineage (NCBI taxonomy): Eukaryota > Metazoa > Chordata > Testudines > Geoemydidae > Mauremys > Mauremys mutica. Next base: position 59,859,528 of record NC_059082.1, read on the forward strand.
ACTGAGGAAGGCACACCTGCCATGCCATGGCCAGCCAAAGGAGGAAGGCAGGGGACACCCTATGACAATGTGTTTGGGCTTGTAATTATCATGCGGTGGTGTTTCTGCTTACTGATTGGGTGACTAGAGCTTTTATAAACAGGAATAAGGAAAGAGGTTTCAGAATGGCAACATGGAAATCTTAAGTGTGAACCTTCACATAAACACATTTCTGCTTGTACAGATGTTTGCAGAAAGTGAATATTATCACAACTATTGTTGGAGCCAAGTTGTGGTTTGCATTGAACAAACTGATTAATTTCTTTGCAGTAGTCACCAGCTGTATTTAGTTGTGTTCAATTGTTTAAGCCCCTGTTTTCACTGCCTTCCCCAATCCCAAGTAACAGCACTATAAATATCACAGTACGCCAAGTTAATGAGAGAGTTCCAGCCTTGGCTCTCTCCACGTCTTTGCTCAGTGGTTTTAAATAAGACCTTTAAATTTATCTGAACATAGCTTTTTTTTCTTCCACCAAGGAATGAAGGGAAAAGCTTTAGAGGCCATGAAAAGGAAAGAAAGAAAAATAATACAAATCAGAACACGAAAAGATAACTTTTGAAGGGAAAGTTTTCAATAGGAACTTTAAATAAGAGCCATGAAAGAGATCACTTTACTCCCGTTTTCCAGAATGTTCTTCCTAGCATTCCATTATAAGTGAAAGTACACTAGATAGTAAGGTGAGATTGTCTGGCCCTGTAAGAATGCACCAGTGTGCAGAGTGGGTTCAAGGAGCCTTCTTCTAATACTTTTCACACCTGTAAAGGGGCCAGATACAGTCTCATGCCTTGCTTTGAACTTTCAGCAGTACTTGTGAGCTTATGTCTAATATTAGTGACAATTTCCCCAAAGGGACAGGGTCTGCCCACATTCATATGGGTTAGCAGAGTTGAGTTTGCCTGAGACATCGCCAAGAAGCGTAATTATTCTGCCCCTGCTCCTTCAGAGGGCCCATAATTATTTGATGCCATTATAGCATTATAATGTAAATATTGTTAAACACTGATCAATGTCTAAAGGGTCCAGTCATTTTTAAGGTACACCAATCTCACCTATGCATCTTTACATGGCTACATGTTCTCTGTGGCTGCTGAGTGCACAGATACCCAGACGTGAATAGATGATGCTGAAGAGTGAAATTCCTTGGAAACAGTTATTTGAGGGATCTGGTAGTGAATCAAGGGAAATCTGCATTATGAGACATTACTTCATACAGAGGCAGAACACACCTAAGGGGGGGGAAAATCACTTACTGGATTAAAATATATTATCAGGGTTAGAATTAAGAATATGCAATTGTCACAATATAAATATCATAAAGGACTCTAAGGATTTACTCTAAGTTTGGGATGTAAAACAATATTTTGATGGTGTCAGGGTTGAAAATAGGAACTTCACTGTATTGTGTGTTGGATAACACTCTTCATGAATAGAACAATTGTGGAAATTATGCTAAACTATCTTCCCACAAACTATTTAACTTTATGAAAGAGTACTTTGTGAGGAATCACCAGTGGTTTTGTAGAGTCCTCTTGGCAATTACAAGAAAAGAAATGGATAATTACTAAGGGGAAAAAATTCAAAAGTGCCTGAATCCCATTTCCAGAGACTTAAGCCCCTACACTACTTAGGTACTTTTGAAAACATTACCATCAATACCTCCTTTCTGGGGCTTTGCTGTTTGAGTGCCTAACTGATGACACCTTATTCCTGATTTTCAAGAAGTGCTGAGCAACCTGAGCTTCTGCAGAATAACAGGATTACACTGGTGTAAAACAGATGTGAGGTCAGAATCAGGAACCTTTGAATAAACAAGTTAGCAAGAGCGTAATATGTCAATGGACTGCTTTGTGGACTAGGTTATAGCTCTTCTTACCTGAGTGCAGGTGAGATGTGGGCCTGTAGTGACCCAGAGAGGTTTCTTGAGCCCTATGACTATCCAGAGCAGAGTAGGGCAGACTAGATCAGGATGAGCCAAATTGCAACATACTCATCTGGTTAAAAAAGAAGCAGTATCTACTACCTCTAGAAGGCATCGTGAATTATTCAGGGGCATGGCCAGACCCCCAAACTGCCTGTACTTACTCGCTTGAAACAGAGGAATATTTTCTTTTTTTTCTTCCCGCTCCCACAGCACCCCAGTGTGGACACTGATTTGACATGGTGTATATGGTCCAAGCTGTTTCTTTGACTGGAGGTAATAAAGGCACATTAGTTTGTTTCAAAAGTATTGAGTTAGTGGCATTAAGGCTTAAATGTTTGGTGTCTCTAAAATGATGTCTTGATGGAGAAGAACTGGAGATGAAAAAAGAGAAAGGAGAAAAAAACATTTTTGGCTCTTTAAGACAAAACATGCCCATTTCATATATACATTTTAATGAGTGATTTGCTCAGTGTTACTGTATGTGGCTGTTTACATGCAGCCATTTTTCTCTTTGCTGAATATTATATAGAAAATAAAATACCCCTTGCTTCATTAGTTATTGCTTATGAACTTCAATTGACTATACCACTCCTAGCTTACTTATATATACATTGGTCTCTTTTTTTTCTTGACTTTTATGACCTATTCGAGTTAAAATACAGTTGTACCAAAGCTGCAACAGAGAAAAAAATCTTGTGGTTTGTGTAGGTAGCATTTTCACACTGTTCTACTGGGCTAGCTTATGAGACAAAAATGTTCTTTCCTTATTTGTTTGAACAGCCAACTGTAGCAGCGCCAATGTCTGTAACTGGATTTCATTATGGAAATTCAGCTAAAAAGGGCCACAGGCACAAAAATCCATTAAAATGTTTTCTATTGCTTTACATATTCTTCTTAAATTCAAATATAGGGCTATTTTTATCACAGAAGCTTTAGCCTAAGGGGTAGCAGATGGATATTAAGAAGATTATAATAAAGAAGGGTATTATCAAAAAATAAAATGGCAGTTGTGGGAGGACCATTCTTTTATATGTAGGGAATACAGTGGCAGGGGAAACCTGCATTTCAGGTCTGATCTCTTTTTGGATAGTCAATCATAACCTATTGCATTGCTTCTAAGAATGCAAGGAAGCCTGACTTAAAAGCTCTTTTTAACAGTAAATTAATATAGTTGGCATTAAATAAATTCCTAGATTAATATTTGCTAAATGAATTATGATGAATTCCAACTCTAAATATGCTGCAATATAAAACCTGAGGTGTGATTAAAATTATTTACATTATGTGTGGCATTCATGAGATGAATAATAAATGTGCTAGTCCACCATGTTCCTGTAATTCCTATATCATCTAAGTGGGTTTCCTGCACCAGTAGTTCCAGTTCCTCTATTTTATAATCCTTTCCTACCCCATGATGGGGAGGAGAGACAGAATAGTTAACAAAACAGATCTTCCAACCCATCCCATGCCTCATCTATTCCATGTGTGCATGAAGCATATGAAGAACAGGGTTCTGCAGCGACCATGGGGATACAGCCACGCACATCCCTCTTTGTGCAAAAGAATGCAACCATTCCACTCTAGAGGGATCCTACACTGCTATAGATGAGGAAACTGGATTTCACTTACATGTTTAGTGATTTTTTCCAGTTGATATTTGGTCCATTATTACACTGGGCCAGATGTTAAATGGATGGTTTATCGGGTGATGTAGAGTGCCTGGGCCCAATATTTACAATCTGTTCAGAACTTTTAAAATTTGTAAATTAGACACCAGTCATGAAATGAGATGGTCAAAAACACATGCAGTGTACTCTGTTCATCCTGGAGGATCAGCCCAACACCAATGCCTGGTTCCCAGGGATCTCTGCCTCAAGAATTTACTCTTATCAGAGCACAAGGCAGAGACCCAACTGTCCTGCTCACCTACCTCTCTCCAGAAACTGTCTCTACACAAAACATTGCATAACCCCAAATTAATATAACCACATGTCTTTCCGTGAGTCAAAACTTGCTCTTATGCTTAAAAAAAACCTGGAAGTTTATTAAACAGCACCCCCTGATGATGGCTGCCATAACAGAATTAGTAATAATGTCCTTTCTGTAATTAGCAATTGTTTAACACCCAGAAGAAACAAATTTTAAAAGATCTGAATAGATTGTAAATATTAGGGGGAGAGAGGAATAAGGTAAAGGTGGTGGGACAATGTTGTACATCAGCAAAGAGAGAAACAGAAAAGAAATAAGTGATTATATGTACAAAACAGAATGTTTGGGTCAAAATCACTCTGGGGGAAGGATTGTAAAAGAGGGTCTCTTGAAATAGTGTTATGGGTCTGACTCTCATATGGATAGAGATCTCTTTTCTATTATTAGAGAGACAGTGATACTTTGGGGAATTGTCATAATGGGAGACTATAACCTCTCTGATCTATATTGCTGAATAAATGTCTATAATATTGGTAGGGCCCAGTTAATCCTGGCTGTGATAAATGACAGTTTTCTTCATCAAATTGTCACCGAATCAGCAAAAGGTGATGCAATTTTAAACTTAGTTTTGGTATGTAGTGAGTTCATCATTGAAGAGCTTGATCATAGGAAATAACCATGGATCAAGTGATTGTGAGATGATTCTGTTTAAGTTAAATGGAAGGATAATCAAAATTGAGGTTCTTGACTATGATTTTTTATTTCAAAAGGACAGACTTTGGGAAATTAAGGAAATTATTTGAAGACAACTGGACTGAAGAGCTTAAGTAGATAAATGTGAAGGAGGCTTGGAATTTCTTCAAATTGACAATACAAAAACTATCTGAAATTTGTATCCGAAACAAGGGGAATAAACATGCAGGGAAGGCTTCAGACCCAGCTAGATGAATAACCACCTCAGAAAGTTTATTAGAAGTAAGTAGAGAGCCTACATGGAAAAGAAAGAGGTTGATCAACATAGAAAGCTACATCATGGAGGTTAGAAAATTGTAGAATAAAATGAGAATTGCTAAAAGTCAAACTGAATGAGTTCTTTCCAAGTAAATTAAAATAGAGGGTTTTTTTTAGTTATATAAATAAAAGAATAAGAAAGGATGAAGTGGGACAGCATTGTGGTATGGATGGGAAGGAGGGTAAAGATAATCTAGGTATGGCCCAAAAACTAAATTAATACCTTGCCTTGGTTTTCAGTAAGGATGATGTGATGCATGGCTAAAAGGGTTAAATATCCTGCAAAATAAATAACCTTAAAAATACATGTTTTATGTTGGCTTGGTAAATCTAAGTATTGGAATATCCACCAGCTTTTTGGGGTTTGGTTGCCCCCTTCTTTGCCGTTCACCTTAATTGAGTAACAATAGCTGCCCCCCACTGGGACCCTGGTCACAGATGATAATATGGAACATGTGCATGAAGGAAGTGTGGTTGATGGAAATGAGTGTAATTAAAGGGAAATTGTTTTTCTTCCACCACAGATACAGTAAAGAGCTTTATGTGCTTATTTTTCCATCTGAGAACACTGAAAGAACTGGTGAATGAGATTGCTAGCCAGGCAGCAAGGATGTTTAGTAAATCTGTCTATTTGGGGATAGTACTGAATGTCTGGAGAATTGCTAATATCCTGCCTATATTTAAGAAAAGGGAAAAAAAGAATGATCTAGGCAATTACACACCTGTTAGTCTAACCTCAGTCATATGCAAGGCTTTAGAACAAATTGAGAAGGAGAAAATTGTTAATTTTTTGGAGATAAATAGTAAAGGGGATGAAATACAACATGAGTTTACCAAAGGTAGTTTATGCCAGACTAACCTGATCTCCTTTGAGAAAATACCTGACCTTTTTTAGGTTAGGGAAGTGCAGTAAATTGAATATACTTTAACTTTGGTAAAACATTTGATGTGATGCCAGGTGAGAAATTATTAGTTAAATTAGGGAATATGAGCATCAACATAAGAATTGTAAGGTGGATAAGGAACTTGATAAAGGGGAGAAGGCAACAGGTTGTGTGGAAAAGTAAATTATCAGACTAGAGGGAGTTACGAATGGAGTTATTCAATGAATGGTCTTGGGACATATCTTAGTCAATATTTTTATTAGTGACCTTGGTGCAAAAAGCAGGAGTGTGCTAATAAAATGTGCTGATGATACGAAGTTGGGAGGCATTGTCAATAGAGAGGAGGATCGGAAAATTTATACAGCAAGATCTGGATGACCGTGAAGTGGGATGAAATTCCGCAGTACAAAATTCAAGGTTGTGCATATAGGGTCCCATAATAAAAATTTCTGCTACAAGAAGGGGACTTATCATTTGGACACGACAGATGAGGTGAGGGACCTGGGTATGAAGGTCAGTCACAGGATGACTATGAGCTACCAATGTGATGCAACTATAAAAATGACAAATGTGATTCTAGGATGTATCAAGCAGGGCATTTTCTGCAGCAATTGAGAAGTATTAATACCATTTACAAAGGCAGTGGTAAGACCTCATTTCAAACACTGGGTACAATTCTGGTCACACATGTTGAAAAAAGATGATTTTAAACTGGCACAGGTGCAGAAAAGAGTTACTAGTATGATCAGGGGAAAGGAGGACCTATCTTACAAGAGGAGACTAGAAGAGCTGTTCTTGTTTAGTCTAGCAAAAAGAAATCAGAGAAGTATGATTGCTCTCTATAAATGTATTTTGGGGTGAGAGGTAAACACCAGGGAAGGTAAAGAGCTGTTTAAGTTGAAGGACAATGTTGGCACAAGAACAAATAGATATAAACTGGCCATCAGTAAGTTTAGGTTGAAAGTTTATAACCATTAGAGGGTAAGAGTCTTGAAAAAGCCTCCCAAGAGGAGTTACGGGGGCAAACAACTTAATTTAGTTTTAAGAGAGAGAGCTAGACAAATGTATTACTGCAATTGTATGATGGGGTTAACTTATGATGGTAAGGGTCAGAGCTCATCAGCCCGGGGGGATAATTTAGTTTGTTTAATGTTCCCAAAAGCTTGTGCTTCAGGGTTTCAGCTGGCCACCTGCAGGGGTCAGGAAGGGATTTCCCCCCAGAGTATTCTCCGAGGGTTTTTCATGAAGTATCAGGGATGGCCATGGCTAGAGATTGCACATTAGACAGGAGGGCCAGGTCTCTGTGATGGCACCAAGCAAGCTCGATGTTTAATTGATCATTATATGTCACGACAGGAAGGAATATTCCCCCAGTCCGATTGGTGGTGACTTTGGTTTTTTTTCCCCCTTCTTCTGAAGTGTCTGCGTTCAGGTCACTTGCCAGAATTATCTAATCATTAATCATTTCCATGCCATTGCCGGGGTTTCAGGCAGTGGTGCAGTCTGCTTGTGGCACATAATAGTCTAGTCTCCGGTCGCCTGTAATAGTTTACATCTAATAATTGCACCACACCTTAAGCAAGGGTGGGGGCGTTGTCTGGCTTGCTAGGAAAATGAGTATACCTCTTTAAGAGATAGACACATGGATGCTGGTGCAGCTGCAGAGTGGGTCAATGTGGGGATGAGGACTCATCCCCACAGGTGAGCCGACTGGAAGGGAGGGGAGAATAAATTAGGGTAAGCTGTGTAGGAAAAGCCCTCTCTCACCTGGGCTAAGCAAAGCAGCACATACCCTGACATTCTTGGAAGTGGTGAAATGCCAGCTTTGGTCAGGATCTGATGGGGACACTGTGCTAGTTGTTCCTTTCTTGAGGGGCTGGGAAGGAATTTTTCTCTTATTGCTACATTGGGCAAGGCAAAGAGGATTTGTTTTTGTTTTTTGCCTTCCTTTCAGAGGGTTTGTGGGGAAGGGAGGGCTATAGATGGGATGAGCATGGAACCGGAGTTAGGCTATGATGTCACAACTCGTTATATAAGTGTAGGGTGTCTGTCCAGTGCAGGTACTCCGTAGGAAAAGATACAGTGATCAGATGAATAGACTAGTAAAAGATTTAAAGGAGATATGTGTTAATGGAGTGGAAACAGGGCGGGTTTGGAGCTCCCATGAGTGGCACTACAGGGAGCCAACTCTTGCCTTCTTTATAACCCACCCTAACGTCATTTGAGGATGGGCAGGGCTGGCTTCAGGCACCAGCTTAGCAAGCAGGTGCTTGGGGCGGCCACTCCGGAGCGGGGCAGCACGTTCAGGTATTTGGCGGCAATTCGGCGGAGGGTCCCTCACTCCCGCTCGGAGCAAAGGACCTCCCGATGAATTGCCGCAGATCGCGATCATGGCTTTTTTTTTTTTGCTTGGGGCAGGAAAACCCCTGGAGCCGGCCCTGAGAATGGGGGGATGGTAAAGTCCCAGCACTGGGGACTGGGGGACAAGGATGGAAAAGGGGGAGGGCTGATGGGTGCCACCCCCGGTAGATATTGAAATGATCATGAATTTACTTGCACTGTACACTTTTTATCTGCCAAGTACTCCCAGACAGTTGTTAATAAAGTTGTAGCCTAATTAAACCACATCCAGGGTCTCCTGTCCTTCCAGTATAGCAGGATGATTTCATTTGTTGAGTTTAATGTGCAGGTGCTGGGTGGTGGTGGTGGTCTGTGATATATAGGATATTGGCCTAGATGATCTGGTGGTCCTTTCTGTCCTTAAACTCAATGTAAGGAGCCATGGAGGCTACTTTATCTACTGGAGCTCTTGGAGTCAGCAACAGAGTGACTCTACAGCTGGTGGAGGAAATGGATTTTTCTCTCTCTGCATTAGCTTCACTGGACTTTTACTTCAGTGTAATGGGGATCAGACTCTGGCCCCATTGGCTCTTCTTTGAAATCACCAGTACATATTTTGCCCTTGTAACATTTCAATGATTGCTTTCCCCCTCTCTTGCCTGGCAGTACTTGCTGAGGAACTTCAAAACACAGCTCACTGTAAATAGGGATTTGCCGTATGTTGAAATATTTCCATCACTGTTTGAGCATTGAGAGTTATTTGAAGTGAAGGAGGAGGGGAGAGGAAAGAAAGGAAACAATTGCAGGTCTTAATAACTAAGAAGGGTTAAACAAAAAGATGATTGCTGCAGCACCTAAATGTTTTTGACACCCCTTTAATGTGGAACCTTTTCATCTGAGTTATACCGTCAGAAGTCAGATCTCACTAGACTCACTTTGAGTTTTGTGCTTCATTTCTGCCCTAATTACCTTTCTTGGAGTGAGATGGCTCTTGTGTTTTAGATGAGGGGTTTGTGTGTGTGTATAGATATAGATAGTCTTTTGTTCCTGGCATTCTCCATATGCTACTGTTTAATATTTAATCAGCCCCACCTCATCAGAAACATTGTTGGCCTCATTAGATAATTAATGGCTGCCTGCATCTCATTTGCTTCAGTTGGTACATCTGCAGCCAGTAATTAGAGCAGGAGTTTATTAGTTGCACTGGCTTAGTTTATTTGTGAAGCAATCTTTCCTTTGATTGAAGCTGCTGCGATTGGCATATGTGGACAGCCTGTCTCCATGTTCAGCAGGGCTCTTTTGTTTACATTTTTGCTACAGTTTTGCAACATTGCACATCCTGGCAGTTCTAGGAACAGTTGGTGGTGAAGATTTGCCTTTTATAATTTAGAAGATAATTGGGTAAATCAGTGCAATAAAGCTACTGCAAGGCAATTCTCCAGGTTCAGGGGTGGGAAGGAATCTGGTAGACAGTTTGTTCATTTATAGCATTTAATTTTTTTTAATACTAACCCCCTCCCCCCCAAAAAAAACAAAACCAAAAAACACCACACCTCCGAGTCTATGGAGGACATCAGTGTGCAAGAACTACACAGCAGAGCTTGTTGGGCAGACTCTGATGACATACATTCGTGTCTTTTTTTTTTTACTCTCTCTCACTGTCAGTATATTTGCTAAAACTTCGCTGAGCTTAAATATTTGTATGTGATCACACACTGATACCAGTAATGAATCTTCCCTAACAAATTCTAATGTTAAACCTCTTCCCTTGTTCTGTTTCCTCATTTGTAAATGTTTAATAATGCAGTGTGATATTTTCTTCTGACCTTGTGAATTTGTGACATAACTTTTTGAATAATCTAAGAGAACCTGCATGTTAGTGACTCTATTAAAAATATTGGATAAACTATGCCTGCAGAGCCTAGTTATTCCAGGGATTCTGTCTCTGAGAGCTCTGTGCTGTTCAGGGGAAACCTCTTGAGGTGTAGCAGCTTGGTCAGCTGATTGAATTGCTAGTTGGGTGGCCTATAGCTCTGTCTTGTCCCCAAAGAAGATTAGTGTGATGACTTGTTCCTCTTATGAGGCCTGGGGAGGCGGCAGCCCTCACAGCCCTACTGCTGTGCCAGAGGCTTAAAGGGGGAGAGATTTCCTGAGCTGCCCTTTCCCCTCGTTTTCTGCTTGCAGAGCAGCTGGGTACAGTCTGGCCTTGAATATGCTGGAATCACTTTATTCACTGCTGGGATGGAATATGCATTCAACAGTGCTTAGCAATGTTCAGGATAGACTGAGAAGAATTCTGTATCAATTTCAAACTGCTGTGTTCTCATAAGGGAAGTACCCAGAGTAGGAAGGCAGCACTTCTGGCATTTTTGTGCTCCTGAATACCATCCTAGGACATTGGCTCAGCACTGACCTCTAGAGGTCAGAGGGCAGTTCAATCTCTCTGCTATGACTACCACTGAAGGTGCCAAGTGATGTGAGCATGTCTTCTGAGAATTGGCCCACTTACTCATCCCTCATGTTCTGATGACATTAACTTTTGACTACTACCCTATAGTCCTGTTGAGTTGTTTGCCTGTGGAAACCCTTCTTCCATTTCTGAGAGTGCCTGTTTTGTTCATTTTTGCATACCGGGTGGCCCAGATTCTACACTGCTCTCAGTTGCCTCTCTCTCACTTTGCTGTGTTGAGCTGAGCTCTGCTGCAGCTGAAGACACAGCCCACTGTTTTTAGTGTAGGAGCCAGAATTCTTAAGAAGCACAGCTCTGCTGAAATGCTACCAGAAAGGAATTAACAAACAGTAGTTATGCTATTGCTCCAATTCACTGTGGCTGTATCATTCCCCAAAACATTTAAAAACTCTTCCCTTCTATCAGATAACGCTTTATCATGCTCCTGTTTTTGCACAGACTAATAGACTTTAAGGCCAGAAAGGACCATCATGATAATCTAGTCTGACCTTCTGCACATCCAGGTCACAGCACCTCACCCTCCCATGCCTGTAGTATGCCCATAATCTGTGACTGAGTTACTAAAGTTCTCAAATCTTGATTTTAAGACTTCAGATTACAGAGAGTCTACCATTTATTCTCTAGTTCAAACCAGCTAGACCCATACATCATGCTGCAGAGGAAGGTGAAAAAAACCCAAGGTTTTCTGCCCATCTGACCAGGGAGAAAATTCCTTCCCGATCCCAAATATGTCAGCCAGCTAGGCTCTGAGTATGTGAACAAAACTCACCCGCCAGATACTTGAGAGAAAATTCGCCGTAGTAACTCAAAGCCCTTCCTTTCTAATGCTCCATCTTCGGCCATTGGAGATATTTGCTAAGCAGGTATCTAGCAGTTGGAGATGGGCTATGTGCCATTGTAGACGACCTCATCATACTGTCCCTTCCATAAACATATCAAGCTCAGTCTTGAAACAAGTTAACCTTTTGGCCCCCACTCTTCCCCTTGGAAGGCTGTTCCAGAACTTCACTCCTCTGATGGTTAGAAACCTCCATAAAATGTCAAGCTTAAACTTATTGATGACCAGTTTATATTCATTTGTTCTTGTGCCAACATTGGCCCTTAACTTAAACATGAGGGAGAGAGGAGCTATCCCTCTGATGTATGTGTAAAAAACAATCATATCTCCCTTCAGTCTTCATTTTGTTAAGCTAAACAAGCCAAGCTCCTTAAGCCTCCTCTCGTAAAATAGGTTCTCCATTTCTCTTATCATCCTAGTAGCCCTTCTCTACATCAGTTCGAGTTTGAATTCATCTTTCTTAAACATGGGAGACCAGAATTGCACACAGTACTCCAGATGACTTCTCCCCAGTGCTGTGTACAATGGGAACAACACTTTCCTGACCCTACTGGAAGTACCTCACCTGACACATCCTAGGATTGCATTAGTCTTTTTCATGGCCACATCACATTCATGACTCTGTCATCCTGTGATCAACCAATACACCCAGGTCTTTAATCCTCCTCTGTTGCTTCCAACTGATAAATTCCCAGTTTATAGCAAAAATTCTTGTTGTTAGTTCATGACCTTGCACTTTGCACTGCTAAATTTCATCCCATTTCTATTACTCCAGTTTTTACGGTTGCCAAATCTTATATGATATTCCAATCCTCCTCCATATTGGCAATACCTCCCAACTTTGCATCATCCACACATTTATTAGCACACTCCCACTTTTTGTGCCAAGTCATTAATGAAGATGTTAAATGAGACTGGTCCAAAGACTAGCCCTTGAGGAACTCCACTAGTAACCTCCATCCAGCCTGACGGTTCATCTTTCGGTATGACCCATTGTAATCTGCCCTTTAACCAGTTCCTTGCTCATTTTTCAATTCTCGTATTAATCCCCGTTTTCTCCAATTTAACTAGTAATTTTGGTGCATAACTATATTATATGCTTTACTGAAATTCAGGTGGATTAGATGTACTGCAATTCCGTTGTCTAGAAAATTGTTTATCTTCTCAAATGAGATCACATTGTACCAGATCAATCTATCTTTTGTAAAACCATATTATATTTTAGCTCAATTACTGTTTACTTTTATGTCCTTAACTACACTCTTTTTGTTCTAATATCCTGCACACAATTGAGGTCAAACTAATGACTTGTAGTTTCCTGGAACACTTTCTCCCCACACTCCTTTTCTTAAGTATAGGTATTATATTTGCAATCCTCCAGTCATAGGATACGAACTGCAAATTTACAGATTCCTTAAAAATCCTTGCTATTGGGCTTGCAATTTCACTTAGTCTGCAATGGCAGATTCAGTTTGTTTTGTCAGTTCTGACCTGATGAAAAGGCTTGTGCCGTGTATGAAATTGATTGTACCCATAAATAACTCACAAACACTATTTGGTTTCTGTTGTTCAGCGTGTCACTTCAGCTTTTTGTTTGTGGTCTCTACTTCAATTTCCATGCACTGAGAAGAGTTTTGCAGCAGCTAGGTATAGTTGATCTGCCTTTTGAAACGGGGGAAAAGAAGAGACAGCCTACAGCGCTTTATGAAAAGAGCATGCTTCTAATGATCCGTGTCTGTTCTCTGTGGGGCTACAGTATTGTTTCAATTCTGTGCTGGAAATGTGGATGAGGCTATGCATTTAACACACATTCTTCCCTGTCAAACTTCTCTTTCATTACAGTATCTTTGGACAGCAAAGAGGCCAGGCATTCTAGTAAGTTTTCTTTTTACCTTCAAACTTAGTCTTCCTTTCTTATTGTTAGAGGAACAAAAACTAGATAGGAAGGAATGTCTGGGTTAACCTGGCCAATCTCTATTGACTTCCTGAGTAGATGGGTGTGGCAACAGAACTAACTATAATATGCCTTTGGCTGGAGATGAAAGGATATACTTTTCCTGACTTGCATTCCTTTGTATTACCGTATTTGCTAATATAGAATCATAGATTATTAGGGTTGGAAGGGACCTCAGAAGATCATCTAGTCCAACCCCCTGCTCAAAGCAGGACCAATCCCCAAATGGCCCCCTCAAGGATTGAACTCACAACCCTGGGTTTAGCAGGCCAATGCTCAAACCACTATATCCATGAGCCATCACTTTATTAAAAATGTGGGGGCCGTCACTACTGTCAGATTCTAACTAACTTGAATGGAGGATATTTTTTCCCAGTAACTTGGTGTCTGAATTAGTTTATCATGAAACACCAAACAAGTGTAATTAATGTTCATTTTGAGCAAAATAAGAGCTTTGAGGTTGTCTACACTAATTTAACTGTTCTCTTCTCTCCAAATACTGTTAATCATACTGAACAATTGTTCCACTGGGCTGTTGTTCCTGGTAAACAGAACACATTCTAGTCATTCTAAGTCATATGTCTCAAGCAAACATTTTGTAATTGATAAAAGTGAAATATTGACATGAAATGCTGGAACATTTCAGGTATTCAGAAAGAAACTTCTATGACACCAGGACATCAGTGGAAACCTGGATTTCCCAAATGACAATGGGGTTTGAGGCTTTTTCACCTAACCTAAAATATACTAATGTTTGATAATACTAAATCTTGTACAGTAGTAGGCTCGTTCTTTAATTTGGGTGTTAATGAATGTCTGGGAACATCTGAATGTGTTCTGTGAATGACAGTGCCATTTATAAGGTAATCTGAAGGGATGAGAGCCAGTCACCTGATCAGAGACATCTAATCCCTTCTTGATGGCAATCGTTTTCAGAAAAAGCTTTTGTAACCTTGTGTCTGTGCTGCTTTTAATTTCTTTTCTTCCTGTTTCTTTGGCAGTCCTGTCACTTTAGGCAAGCATGGGGGGCAGGTGGAGGAAGGAGATATTTTATTCTGTACCATGACTTTTCATGGTGTTCAGCAAAGCTATGTTAATATATCATGCCCCAAATCCTACAAAGAGATTCATAGAAGAGACTTTCAAGGACACAATAGAGCATTCCCACCCTTAGTTTGACAGCTTCTGTGCTGTTAAGGAGAATAACAATCTTGGAAGGAGAACATCAAGTTGGAGTGGAAGTAAACCATCCCATAGTTGGGACCTTTCTTCCAGATGATGTCACCCCAGTTACTAGGAAGAGCCAGGTAATAATAGTGGGATCTTTGATTATTAGAAATATAAGTAGTTAGGTTTGTGATGACCAGAAGAACTGTAATAGTAAATTGCCTGCAGATCACAGGTTGTAGATCACATGAGATGTCTAGACTGACTTGATTGTGTGGTGCTGAGGAGGAGCTGGTGGTCGTCAGAAACATAAGAGATTCTGATGACACACACCAGGGAGAACACACACTACCTTGAATATACTAATTATTGAAGAATACATTAAATCTATATGCATACAAAAGTTTCTCCTGTTCTTAAAACCTCCTAATGTGAATTTTATATATGCAGAGTGTATCCCTTTTCAAGTATCAGAGGGATAGCTATGTTAGTCTGTATCCACAAAAACAACGAAGAGTCCGGTGGCACATTAACGATTAACAAATTTATTTGGGCATAAGCTTTCGTGGGTAAAAAGGCCACTTCAGATGCATGGAGTGAAAATTGCAGATACAGGCATAGCTATACTGGCACATGAAGAGAAGGGAGTTACCTTATAAGTGGAGAACCAGTGTTGACAAGCCCAATTCAGTCAGGGTGGATGTAGTCCACTCCCAATAACTGAGGAGGGAGGTGTCAATTCCAAGAGAGGGAAAATTGCTTTTGTTGTGAGCCAGCCACTCCCAGTCCCTGTTCAAGCACAAATTAATAGTGTTAAACTTGCAAATGAATTGTAACTCTGTAGTTTCTCTTTGAAGTCTATTTTTGAAGTTTTTTTGTTGAAGGATGGCTACTTTTAAATCTGTTATTGACTGACCAGGGAGATTGAAGTGTTCTCTTACTGGCTTTTGTATGTTGTTCCTGATGTTTGATTGTGTCCATTTATTCTTTTATGTAGAGACTGTCTGGTTTGGCCAATGTACATGGCAGAGGGGCATTGCTGGCACACGATGGCATATATCACATTAGTAGATGTGCAGGTGAATGAGCCCCTGATGGTTTGGCTGATATGGTTGGGTCCTATGATGGTGTCATTAGAGTAGATATGGGGACAGAGTAGGCAACGGGGTTTGTTACAGGGGTTGGTTCCTGGTTTAGTGTTTCTGTGGTGTGGTGTGTAGTTGCTAGTGAGTATTTGCTTCAGGTTGGGGGACTGTTTGTAAGCAAGGACTAGCCTGCCTCCCAAGGTCTGAGAGTGAGGGATCATTTTCCAGGATAGGTTGTAGATCATTGATGATGTGCTGGAGAGGTTTTAGCTGGGGGTTGTACATGATGGCCAGTGGTGTTCTGTTGTTTTCCTTGTTGGGCCTGTCCTGTAGTAGGTGACTTCTGGTCACCCATCTTATTCTGTCAATCTGGATATTGTAGTTTTAAGAATGCTTGATAGTGATCTTGTAGGTGTTTGTCTCTGTCTGAGGCATTGGAGCAAATGCGGTTGTATCTTAGGGCTTGGCTCTAGACAATGGATTGTGTCCTGAATGGAAGCTGGAGGCATGTAGATAAGAGTAGGGGTCAGTAGGTTTCTGGTATAGGATGCTGGTTGTGACCATCACTTATTTGCACTGTAGTGTCCAGGAAGTGGATCTCTTGTGTGGACTGGTCCAGGCTGAGGTTGATTGTGGGGCAGAAGTTGTTGAAATCCAGGTGGAATTTTTCAAGGGCCTCCTTCCTGTGGGCCCATATGATGAAGATGTCATCAATGTAGCACAAGCAGAGGAGGGGCGCTGGGGGACAAGAGCTGAGGAATCATTGTTCTAAGTCAGCCATAAAAATGTTGGCATACTGTGGGGCCATGTGGGTACCCATAGTAGTGCTGCTGACTTGAAGGTATAAGTTGTCCCCAAATCTGAAATGGTTGCGGGTGAGGACAAAGTCATGAAGCTCAGCCACCAGGTGTGCTGTGGCCTCATCAGGGGTACTGTTCCTGACAGCTTGTAATCCATCCTCATGTGGAATATTGGTGTAAAGAGCTTCTGCATCCATGGTGGCCAGGATGGTGTTTTCTGGAAGATGACCAATGCATTGTAGTTTCCTCAGGAAGTCGTGGTGTCTCAAAGATAGCTAGGAGTGCTGGTAGCGTAGTGTCTGAGGAGAGAGTCCAAATAGTCAGAATATTCTGCTGTCAGGGTGCCAATGCCAGAGATGATGGGGCATCCAGGATTTCAGGTTTATGGATCTTGGGTAGCAGACAGAATACCCCTGGTCGAGGCTCTAGAGGTGTGACTGTGTAGATTTTTTCCTGTGCTATATAGCAGGGAGTTACTTGAGCAGATGGTGTAGTTTCTTTTGGTACTCCTCAGTGGGATCGGAGGACAGTGGTCTGTAGAATGTTTCTGAGGCTGTGAATGGTGTTGCATTCTGTATGGCTGAGGTTTTGGAGCAAGTGATGCTGTTTGTTCACAATTTCCACTTTCACTTCCAGGAATGACAGAGTAGGTCACGCTGGGGAGTGAGTGGCTTCTGTGTGAAAGAAAGCATAGAATTGAATAAAGTAAAAATCTTAAGTGACTCAAACAGTACCATAGAAACTCTATGGATAGAAATTCCATGTTTGAAGAATAAGAATGTAGCAGTAGAAATGTACTGCTGACCACCTGACTAGGATGCTGATGGTGATTGTGAGAAGCTCAGGGAGATTGGAGAGGCTACAAAGGCAGAAAATGCAGTAATGGGGGATTTCTTCAACCATCCTCATATTGACTGGATATATGCCACCTTAGGAAGGAATGCAGACATAAAATTTCTTGACACCATTAATGACTATCTCTTGGAGCAGCTTGTCCTGGAACCAACAATGGGAGAGAGAATTCTTGATTTAGTCCTAAATGGACAACATATCTGGTCCAAGAGGAGAATATAGCTGACTTGTTTGCAAATAGCGACCATATTGTAATTAAATGTAACATCCTTGTAGGGGGAAAAATGCCAGAGAGAACCACCACATAGCATGTAACCTTAGAAAGGTGAACTACACAAAAATGAGGAAGATAGTTAAATGGTAATTTAAAGGAACAGTCACAAGGGTAAAATAACTGCAATCTACAGAGCTATTATTTAAAAACTACATAATAGCTCAAACTATATGCATACCATCATCCTTCCCCCCCTCTCCCACAAACAAACAAACAAACAAACAAACAAACAAAACAGTAAGAGGACCAAAACAGAAAAAGTTATCATGGCTAAACAGCAGAGTAAAAGAGGCAATGAGAAACAAAATGGCATCCTTTAAAAAATTGGAAGCTAAATCCTAGTGAGGAAAATAGAGGAGTATAAACTCTGGCAAGTCAAGTGTAGAAGTATAATAAGGCCAGGGGCGGCTCTAGGCATTTTGCCGCCCCAAGCACGGCAGGCAGGCTGCCTTCAGCGGCTTGCCTGCGGAAGGTCCGCTGGTCCCGCGGCATGCCTGCAGGAGGTCCTCCGAAGCCGCGGGACCAGCGGACCCTCCGCAGGCAAGCCGCCAAAGGCAGCCTGCCTGCCACCCCCCTGGCGCCGGCAGAGCGCCCCCCACGGCTTGCCGCCCCAAGCACGCGCTTGGCATGCTGGGGCCTGGAGCCGCCCCTGAATAAGGCAGACCAAGAAAGAAATTGAAGAGCACCTAGCTAAAGACACACACATCAGATACAGGAAACCTGACAAACAACCAGTGGGGCCACTGGATGATTGAGGTGGTATAGGAGCTCTCAAGGAAGACAAGGCCATTTCAGAGAAGCTAAATGAATTCTTTGCATCCATCTTCACTGCAGAGGATGTGCTGGAGATCTCCACACTGAAACCAGTCTTTTTAGGTGACATATCTGCGTAACTGTCCCAGATTGAAGTATCTGTAGAGGAGGTTATGGAAAAAATGTTAAATTAAACAATAAGAAGTCAACAGGATCAGATAGTGTTCACCCAAGAGTTCTGAAGGAACTTGAATATGAAAGTGCAGAACTATTAACTGAGGTATGCAAACCTATTGCTTAATTCAGCCTCTGTACCAGATGATGGAGGCTAGCTAGTGTAATGGTGATTTAATAATAATAAATTGAAAAATCTCCATGGGTGATCTTGGCAATTACAGGTCAGTAAGCCTAACTTCAGTACCAGGCAAATTGTTTGTTTAAACAGAATGAGAATTTAAAATAACAAAATTATTGGACGTATATATCAAAAGGATATGTTGGAAGAGTTGATATGGCTTTTGTAAAGGATAATCAGTAACTGATTAAATGATAGGAAATGAAGGGTAGGAATAAAAGGTCAGTTTTCACATTGGAGTGAGATAAATAGCAGGGTTCCCCAAAGATCTGTATTGGGAGTTTTGCAGTTCAACATATTCATACATGATCTGGAAAAGGAGGTGAACAGTGAGGTGAAAAAATTTGCAGATGATACAAAATTACTTGAGAGTTAAGTCCACTGCTGACTGAGAAGAGTTACAAAGGGATTTTACTTAACTGGGTGACTGGGCAACAAAAGGGCAGATGAAATTCAGAGTTCGGAGGTGCAAAATAATGCACATTGGTGTTAAAAAAAACAAAACAAAACTATGCACACAAAATGATGGGGTCAAAATTAGCTGTTAACCAATCAAGAAAGATATCTGGGGGGAGTCAGCATGCGTAGTTCCTTGAAAACATCTGCTCAGTGTGCACATAACACTGGGCGGGATTTTACCCTCTTCCCGGAGCCCAGAGTAAAAGCTTTCCACATTTACTTTGATTTTGTTTAGAATGTGTCTAATGAGTTTTGGGGTGTTTGATTAATTCTTCTCTCCTTTGATTCTGGGGCAGTTCAGTTTACTGGTATACAATAATCCCTAGACAGCTTTATTTATTTGGTGCAATTTACACTGTTTCTACTCTTTGCACTAAGGAGAGGTGGTAGACTGACTAAATCAGGATGAGAGATTGCAAATACTTGGATTATTTACCCTGGAGACAAGCAATGGTTTGAGGTTTTTCAAAAGATATTTCACAGAGTTGTACTACTGCTTGGCTTGGCTGTTGTATCATGCTGTAGCTCACGTACTTAAGGGAACAAAACAAGAAAAGGCACCATTTAAAAATGATTTAAAAAGAAAATCAAAGAGGGTTTAGAAAATTCTGAGTGCCACATAACCATTCCATTTTTTTTAACATTGGTTTTCAATATGTGGTTGCTAATCAGTCCATTCTATTTACTCTGTCTCAAGATTAACAGAGCACTCCATAAAATTGAAGGCCTGTAAATTTAGAATAAAAAGAAATACTACTGCATGCAGCATACAGCTTGTGGAATTCAGGCTGCAGGAGGTCATTGATTAAAATACTACTGTGGCTCAAGTTAAAGTAGCTACAGATAGTGCTATGACTATAACGTGTAGCTAACGAATCCCATGCTATAAAATTTCATAAGTATATAGGGATAAAATTACAAAGGCCAAGGCACAAAATGAAATTAAACTACCTAGAGACATAAATGGTAACAATAAAATATACTACAAATACATTAAAAGGAAGAGGAAGACCAAGGAACAGGGTAGGCCCATTGCTTAATGATGGGGTAGGGGGAACAATAACAGAAAATATAGAAATGGCAGAAGTGCTAAATGATGTCTTTTGTTTTTGTTTTCCCCAAAAAGGTTGGTTAGCAATTGGATGTCTAACAAATTGAATGCCAGTGAAAATGAGGTAGGATCAGTGGCTAAAATAGGGAGAGAACAAGTTAAAAATTACTTAGACAAGTTAGATGTCTTCAAGGACCTAATGACATATCTGAGCCATTAGTGATTATCTTCAAAAAGTCATGGAAGATGGGAGAGATTCCGGAAGACTGGAAAAGGGCAAATATAGTGCCTATCTATAAAAAGGGAAATACAGACCAGTGATCTTAACTTCTGTACCTGGAAAGATAATGGAGCAAATGATTAAGCAATCAATTTGCAAATACCTAGAAGATAAGATAAGTAACAGTCAGCATGGATTTGTCAAGAAGAAATCATGTTAAATGAACTGATAACTTTCTTTGACAGGGTAACAAGCCTTGTGGATGGGGGGAAGTGGTAGATATGGTATATCTTGACTTTAGTAAAGCTTTTGATACTGTCTCACATGACCTTCTTATAAACAAACTAGGGAAATACAGCCTAGATGGAGCTACTATAAGGTGGATACATAACTAATTGGAAAACTGTTCTCAGAGAGTAGTTATCAGTGGTTCAGTGTCAGTCTGGAAGATCATATTGAGTGGGGTCCCGCAGGGATCAGTTCTAGGTCTGGTTCTATTCAATATCTTTATCCATGATTTAGATAATGGCAGAGAGTAACCAAGCTGGGAGGGGTTGTAAGTGCTTTGGAGGGGAGGATAGAATTAAACTTCAAAATGCTCTGGACAAACTGGAGAAATGGTCTGAAGTAAACAGGATGAAATTAAATAAAGACAAATGCAAAGTACTCCACTTAGGAAGGAACAATCAGTTGCACACATACAAAGGGAAATGACTGTCGAGGAAGGAGTACTGCAGAAAGGGATCTGGGGGTCATAGTGGATCACAAGCTAAATATGAGTCAACCGTGTAACGCTGTTGGGAGAGAGGGATCATTCTGGGATGTATTAGCAGGACTGTTGTAAGCAAGACATGAGAAGTAATTCTTCCGCTCTACTTTGCGCTGATTAGGCATCAACTGGAGTATTGTGTCCAGTTCTGAGTGTCACACTTAAAAAAAAGATGTGGACAAATTGGAGAAAGTCTAGAGAAGAGCTAAAATGAGTAAAGGTCTAGAAAACATGTCCTATGAGGGAAGATTGGAAAAAAAATGGGTTTGTTTAGTCTGGAGAGGGGACATAACAGTTTTCAAGTACTGTGATGGGGCAGAGTGGCCCCGCACTGGTACTGCAGGGGTTAACCCTTCCTTCCTAGCAGAGGAAGCCACGCCCCGGAAGCTCTGCTGAGTGTGCTCCAACTGGAGAACAGGTATAAAAAACCTGCAGACCAGCTCAGTCTGGGCTGACCACCGGAGGGGAAGGACATACGCTGCTAGCTCCGGAGACACTCCCTGAGACCCCGACGGCAGACGTCTCGGGAGGGGAACAGACCGGAGGACCCCCTGCAGCAGATGACCTGGCATTCATGGTAGGAAGTGACCCAGGGGAACTTTAGACACAAATGGCGTTAGAGCTGCATTGACGCTCAGCGTGTTATGGGCGGATATCCGCTGAGCATGTGGCAAGGGGAGCTTGCCAATAGCAGGGCCCTGGGTCGGGGCTCAGTGGAGAGGGTGGGCCCGACTCCCTCTACCACCTCACCCCCGAACTGTGAGGAATACTAGAGACTCCGGGCATTAGGCCGTGCTACCCTGCTTGTAGAGGGGGTTGTATGGACTCCGGTTGCTAGGCTGCGTTACCCTGCCAGACAGGGTTGATAGTGGGCAAGAAGGCCAAGAGGCTGTAACCAACCGCCCGCAGAGGGGCAGACTCAAGGACTCGAGAGTGGTGAGGCGCTGACACCCCATCCTACCCGTGCCACAAAGGGGTGCTGCGGTGCCAGGCCCGCCACAGTACAAAAAAGGTTGCTACAAGGAGGAGGGAGAAAAATTGTTCTCCTTAACCTCTGAGGATAGGACAAGAAGCAATGGGCTTAAATTGCAGCAAAGGCAGTTTAGGGTGGATATTAGGAAAAGTTTCCTAACTGGCAGGGTGCTTAAGCACTGGAATAAACTGCCTAGGAAGGCTGTGGAATCTCCATCATTGGAGATTTTTAAGAGCAGGTTAGACAAACACCTGTTAGGAATGGTATAGATAATACTTAGTCCTGCTGTGAGTGCAGGGAACTGGATTAGATGACCTCTCGAGGTCCCTTCCAGTTCTATGATTCCATAAGTGCACAGAACACTTGGTGTAAACTATAGAATGCGTTTTACATTTTGATGTGGCAGAGCAGAAGGACACAACACAGGATTTCACAAGTCCCTCAACACAAGAGCAAGCGAAAATGCTACATGAAAAATATTCTGATTAGATTGTGAGAGTCTATTGAGCAAGCCATCACACTACTCCTGGGATAAGTTGGACAAAAGCTATGCTACAGTAGGGCAGAAGAAGGTTAAAAGGCCTGTTCTGGACTCTGACTGAAGCCAGTCCTACTTTGCAATACCTGTCAGTCTGGAGCTGGGCATGCCCTCCAACTGGTTGCAGTTAAAGACAAGAAGCAAGCTTCAGTGCAAGACTACCCAGGAGAGATCTTAAGTTTGAGACAGAGAGGACCTAGGAGGTGCACTGAACTTCCAAGCCTGGGGAGAAAGAATGGGCTGTACTTTACATAGTCTTACTGTGCATTTGTCTATTGATAAAGTAAAACTCCAGAAAAGAGAGAAAATTTGATCCTACACAAGACCTATGGATTGTGTTTTAGATCAGGCGAGAAAGGAGCCTGTTCACAATTCCCTGTCGAGATCTGATACTGGCTTGTTGCTCTCCAAAATGAAGAGACAATATCCACTGCCCCACTCCAGCATAATGCATGGAACAAGTATTAGTACGTGCTTTCCCTTTCACCCCCCAATCTTGCCTTGGAGAGACAACCTTCTAGTGATAAGAGCCTGGGAGGGAGACAGGCTCAGAAAG
Source organism: Mauremys mutica (assembly GCF_020497125.1). NCBI lineage: Eukaryota > Metazoa > Chordata > Testudines > Geoemydidae > Mauremys > Mauremys mutica. The sequence goes on from NC_059082.1 coordinate 59,882,767, forward strand.
TTCCCCAGCTAATCATAGGAGGGAATAAACTCTGCTGAGTCAATACACAAGGAAGCATACGTTCCCTGGTATTCTGATAGAGCCCAAACACCACCCAGTTCCTGTCTCATGGTGCCTCCACTCACTCACCTGTGTTTATTTGGGTATGTAGCTGTTCTGTGGAGCCTACTTTCCCTTTTGCACTACTACCCATTATGAAGGTAGCTGATATTGGCACAGGAGTCGTGTTTGCCATATGTGGCTTCCTGCACTTTTGTCATGAACTGACATGCTGTCTGTTTCGTTTTAAATTTCCCCAAACTTCCAGGAAAAAAATAACTAAATTTTGTTTAAAACATGGGGTGAAAGTTCAAATTACTTTATTTTAACTGAACAAATATTTACGCTTCACTGCTAGAAAGTTTTCCTTTTCTTTCCGTAATATGAAATAGACTTCCTATTGGGCACTGATTGGAACTTTTTTCTTCCTTATCTATCTTCATCCTAATTCAACAGTTGTGAAATACTATTCAAACTAATCAAGTATGACAGTGCTAGGGTTAACTAACAGTTGGTGTTCTGCCAGCAACTCTTTAATGATGGTATTAATGATGATACTGATGTTATCTGATAGACTTTGCTAAAAAATAAGAGTTTCTCCAGAGAGAAGCAAAGAGCTTATGATAGGAATGTATAAGGAGAGTAGGTGTCATTCCTGCTAAGATTGTATAAGGATGGTAGTAGGCATCTTTCGTGCTGTTTTATGAATGTGGCTTAAGGATTTCCTTTGTAAGCAAGAAAAGATGATCAACTAACTCTTTTCTGTATTAAACCACCAAAATCGATGTTCAACTAACATCAAGAGCCTGACTTAAAACTATTAAAAACAAAGAAATACAAAGCTAAGGTTCAAAAATCTACCTTTGCTTGTTGCTTCAAGGAAGTATGTGGCTTTGAAGGTCACTTGCTATTTGAAAACATCAGCAGTTACTATATGTAGGTAGAACATAGTGGTCACATTTCAAACTGTAATTACTTGCATTACTCCATTGAGGCACGTAAATAATTCTTTTTTCTATTCTGGAGATTCTGCTAATATTAGTACTGGATGTTGTGATCACACAGGAATGAAGGACCATCACAAATCTCTGCAACAGTAAGTCGTGCTTCTTTGAGCTTGCCTTCTAATATAAACATACAAAAGAAAACCCAAGAAACAAACCCTACCAAGAAAAAACTCTCTCCACTAAACACACAATTCATCTTCTGGAGAGAGGATGAGAGAACCACATATGATAGATACTAGTTACATTGCTTAATGTACTACAGGAAGATGCTCAGATACTACAGTATTTTATGTGTGGTATAAAAACCTATATAGAATAGATTTGCCAAGAGCTTATGCTGGATGTTTGTTTGTGTGTTTTTGAAGGCAGGGAACTTACCACAGAAAGGGATAGGGTCCCACTCAAGAAATTCTTCAGACAATTGTAGCTGTGAGTTTGGAGGCATGGGAGATCTTGACTCTTTGATTAGTTGTATTAGGGTGGATGTTCTGGTAAGAGAGATGAAGACAACCTCAAGCTTGCTGGTAGTATTTCGGGAGAGACATAGTGGACCATGAAATGAACTGTTTGACAAACAAGACATCCTGGGCTCCGTGCTTGCGCCCACCCTGTTCAATCTGTACAGAAACGACTTGCTGCTGACTCAGGCTATGTCTACACTATCATGGGATTGACGCTGCTGCGATCAATGCACCAAGGGTCTATTTAATGGGTCCAGTGAAAAGTTGCTAAATCAACAGCAGGGGGCTCTCCAGTCAACTCCAGACAACTCTGAACAAGAGGATTAAGGTAAGGTAAGTTGATGGGAGAGTGTCTCCCATTGATCCAGCACGGTGTAGACATTACAGTAAGTCGACTTAAGCTACATCAACTCCAACTACGTTATTCACATAACTGGAGTAGCGTAACTTAGGTCGACTTACCACAGTAGTATAGACATAGCCTCAGTCACCCAAATTTATCTAAGGAGATGACAACTGCTGTGGTACCCCTCACTGAACAGGAGAACATCTCAAGTGCCCACTTGGCCAAGATGGCAGACTACTGTAGCAGTTGGTGCCTCCAACCAAGTATGACCAAGACAGTTTCAAGCATCTTCCACCTCCACAATGCAAGTGCTAAAGGTGCATTAGACCTCTTCCTCAACAGAAAATGACTGAACACAAGGCAAAACTGGTCTACACTGGTGTCACACTGGACCATTCTTTGACTTACCATGATCATCTACAAAAGACTTCTGCCAAAGTCAGGACCAGGAATAATCTAATCAGCAAATTAGCTGGTTCGAGATGGGATGCAGGCACAGAGATACTTTGCACATCACTTCAGGAGTTGTGCTATTCCCCAGCAGAATACTGTGCCTCTGTGTGGTGGTGGTCACGTCACACTAAGTTGTTCAATGTCAAATTGAACTCGACCTTGCACATCATCACAGGCACCTTACGCCTCACTCCTATTCCATGGCTACCTGTTCTGAGCAACATAGCTTGTTGCAGAGTCAACTGCCAGACTGGTGGAAAAGCTAGGTGACAATCCAGGTCTCTCACTGTACATGGACATATTCAGTCACTCCAGAGCATGACTTATGTCCAAGTGTCCATTGTGGTCTCCATTGCCAGATTAGGATTTGTCAGCAGCAACCCTTTGGTGTGCTGAGTAGTTGGCTAGAGATGTTTGAAACAGTTTACTTGTCACTGATACAACCGTTTGATTGCCAGGATTTGACCTGCTATGTCACCTTTAGATTCTGCTAAAGTTCTCTCCTGGCAAAGGAATATATGCAGCCAACCTCTATACATGGGGTCTGCATGACAACCCACTTTGTCAATGTGATCTCCATCAATCATTGGCATATGTTATTGATAAGTGTCAACTAGTCAGACTTCATGGTGGCCTTAGGGCCCTTCTTTCTATTGATGAAGCTGTTATTGGATGGCTTGCCAACTACAGAACCACTTTCTCCTCCCTTGGTTTTCACACCTAAACTGCTAGAACTAGGCCTCATCCTCCCTGATTGAACTAACCTTGTTATCTCTAGCTTGCTTCTTGCTTGCATATATATACCTGCCCCTGGAAATTTCCACTACTTGCATCCGACGAAGTGGGTATTCACCCACGAAAGCTCATGCTCCAAAACGTCTGTTAGTCTATAAGGTGCCACAGGATTCTTTGCTGCTTTTACAGATCCAGACTAACATGACTACCCCTCTGATACTTGGCAAGCACTGCAAACCCTAGAAGAAGTATAGAGTGCAGGAAGTACCCAGACTGAAGTAACTCTCTAACTCAAACTCAGGTTAGGAAGGTAAGAAGAATTAAGTGCCTGGAGGGTCTCCAAATTGCATGTGGCTGGTGAGTGGAGAGAGTGAGAGAATCTTTATCAAAAATAGAGGAAGAATGAGGGGAATTAGATAGCCTTATGCCTTTATGTGGTAGGTGGTACAGGCATTCAAAAATTATTTTGAAGCTAGCTAGATGATCTTGACTCTAGATAGTCTACAGGTTCTTCACTGAAGACTTAAAAATAACAGAAGCATAAGATAAAATAGATTTAAACTTGTCATGGAAAATAACTAAAGCTGATCATTTATAAGACACTTGAAATCTGTCTCCTGAGATCGAACAACACCGATAAAGCCTTAGAGATCAACATTAATTTGTATGATGTTTTTCTACATTGGAGAAATAATAAACCAAAGTTTAAAAGGTTTCTCCATAGGGAATTTCCTCTAACAGCATGGAATTTGCTACTTCTGACTATGGGGAAAGAATGCACAGGTTAATGTTACACTGTGTCTCCTTTAATTTTCCCAGGACCCTCTAGTAAGCTGGTATCAGGAGAGCAATGAGTTGAAATTATGGCCTGTATAATTACCCAAAGGAAAAAAGAATCTTTCCCCTATGTCTGCGAGTACTTTCTAACATGGTATCTGTACCAACTGAGGGGAAAAGAGTATATAAGAGGCTCAGAAGGATTTCTTCTCATAATCACTGCCAGTGTTTCCTTGTAATCCAAGCATTTAAGATGGTCCTCTCTGGAGTCCTTGCTGGAAGGTTTTCCTCTGGTGAATAGTGACAGTTCAACCTGGCATTCCACAAGGGAGAAAGATAGTCGAAACTCCATCCCCAGCACTGGTTAGTCCTGCTTCTGGCAAGCTCTCTGGAAACCTGAAATAACTATCTTTAGTATTTTAACTAGGGACTAACCACAAACATTTTTCATGTTACTGTTTATCAAATCCATGCATCAGGGCTGCGTGTGCTTGCAGAGACAAAAGATTAAGGAATCCCTTCAGATATATTGTCATTGCTGATCCTCAGGAGTATTTAGGAGCATCAGAAGTAAAAGTCAGTCCTAACAGGGATTGGTGGATGAAAGCTCTGTGGATGAAAGCTCTGTGATTTGTGCCCTGTTTTTTCCATGGTCATAGGATATTAACAGAAGTTAGCATCCACACTCTTGCACAGTCATATTGGTACTCTAATTTGGAAATGTTTCTTCAGTTTTTAAATGACTTTAATCAGTACCTTCATGTAAACTCTGGAGAAACAAAGAAATTTCATTTTATAGCTGTGCAAATTGACCCATGCTCAGCTAATTATTCATTAAAACCTGTTTCACATATGAATGGCTTTTGAAAAAATAATAGACATTTACTTTTTTTTTTTTACATTGGTGGATGTGACTGGGCATGCACACCCTGCACTGGGACTGTGGGGGTTAACCCCTCACTGTGAGCTGAGGAAGCCATGGCCCTACTGGGCATGCTTGAAATGCAACACTGGTATAAGAGGGAGCAGTCTGGGCTGACTGCCGTAGGGAAAAGAGGTGTATCACTGGCTCCTGCTGAAGGGCTGCTGGCACTTCATGACATGGAGGCCAGCCAGCTGACAGCAACCCTCAACCCCCAGGCTCTGGACACTACTGAGAGAGAAGGAACTGGGGGAACTAGGAAGCCACAAGATGCGGAAAAGCAGTTAGGAAGCCGTTGCAGGGAGTTGGTTGGACAACCATAGGTTAGCTTGGCGTATTTTGGCCAGATCCCTGCCGAGCTGTTGGCGGGCAACCCCCCCGCCCACTGACAAGGCCCTGGGGTTGGGACCTGGTGGAGAGGGAGGGCCTGGGTCCCTCTATTCTGGCCGCTGCCCACTCTGGGATGGAGGTCAATCCTGACAGTGACTGTTTCTGGCCAGTAGGCCATGCTGCCCCGAGCTGGGGGGCAGTTATTGACTCTGGCAGCTAGGCTGTGCAGCCCTGAGCTGGGGGCATGCAGCCATGACCGTGGGCCTATCAAGACTGTCATGCCCTGCCCCACGACAGTGGGCAATATTTAAAACCCTGTAACTGATTAATTAATTGCCAATTGACATTGTTGTGATTAAAACAATTGCATTATCTCTATAGCTTGCTGAAGGTTTGTTATAACTTTTAAGTGCTCATTCAGTAGCATATTCACACAATAGCAGGTGTCAAAACAGTGGAGAATACTATTAGCAATGGGACAAGATCATGTAAGCTTCTCCGAGAATCTTTCTGTTACAAATGAGCCACAACTTTCTATTTCAGAAAGATGTGAATTAGAGCTGGGTGAAATAATATGTAATGCATAATTTATCAAATGAACTTTCCCTCTTTCTTGTCACAAACTGACCATGAACAGATTTTAGTTCTGTTTTATTCATTATTCAAAAGCTATTGATTTCTCTGCATCTTTTCTGTAAATAAATTTTGGTCTGAAGCTTGTTTGCAAGTATTCAGAGTTCAAATCAAATGCAGAAATTGAGCTGATTTTATTTGGATGTGAAGATCACATAGTATATTTCTTTGTACTGATTGGATGAGTGTTACTCTAGTGATCAAATTTCTGGTACAAATACTCAGGATTACAAATTTGACATTTAGCTCTTTCTCTCTTCTCCCCCTCCCCCCTGCAAGTTTTTTAAAAAAAAGTTGGAGCAAATGCTTGCAGAAGATTTTTGAAGTATTTGTGTAGTTCACTCCTTTTCTTCCTTTCTCTGTCCCTATTGAAACACCACCTTCCTTTTCACTCTGTCCATACCCATGTCTAAATATTACCTTCTCTTCTTCCACAATATCTTTAAGTTCCCAACTTTTCTCTTGGTCCAATTTTATTTTGGTTTTAGAATTTAAAGGTGAGTTAAAAGTTCAGTTAAAAGTTCACAAATATATGTCAATACCTCCCAGTTGTTGGAGCTTATTATTTGCATTATGGTGACCTGTAGGGAGGCCTGTACTGGCCCATTGGGCCTATGGCCAAAGAGATGACAAAGAGATAGCCCCTGTTTTTTGTTTAATGTCATTGTCCCTGGTGGTACTATTATATAAAGAGCTGTTAGAAAATTCTCCATAGTTTCCTTCAATTTCATGGACGGCTTCAGTTTGATACAATTTTGAAATACATGTATCTCACTGCATTTCATACTTCAGTCCTTCTATAGTCTTAATGACAGGTGCTGACTTAAAAGCCTTTGGTTTATAATGGCTCATCCTGCCTACAGATTTCAGCTTGTATAATAATTTAGTATAGGTATCACTTTTGCATTCAACTGGAATTTGACTTGCTGCACCTGTTTTAAGTAATTCTGTTCCTTTGAGGTGGATATCATGTTCTAGTTCCAGTTCAGATTTTCTATATACCTATGCAAAATTCTCTAGATCTGTACAAGAGGGAGATAATTAATTACAACACCCAGGCTTCAGCTGGCTTGGGAGTCATTTCAAAGTGTTGCTTTTAGAAATGAGTACCTTGTTGGTTGGGATTTGTTTTGGGGTGGTTTTTTTTGGTTTCGTTGTGGGGAGTTTTAGGTCTAGGTTAGTGTGAATGTTTATACTAAAAAGTTCATATTGCTCTGATTTAAAATATGTGAGCTTACAGCTGTAACAATAGTATTGGACTCTTGAAAATCTGCCTTATATAATTCTTAGGCCTCCACTAACTTCCTCAAGCAACCATGCAAACAATGAGTTGCTGGGAATTGGAATATATGTAGCTTTCCATTTGATTTTTATCCAACTTTTTTTTTTTTTTTTTTTTGGTGATAGACTAACCCCATATGAGAGATTTTTCTATCCGCTTGGGCAAAATCTTAAGCTCCCTAAACAAAGTCAAGTGTTTTTAAATAGTTATAAGAGTCTTTCTGTGGCACCATCCCAATAAAGACCATGTGTGTTGGCTAGTATTCAGTCTTATTGTTTGGGAGGATCTTTAAAATAGAAAGAAACTAGGCAGAAGGCAGCATGTTTCACTTCAAAGTGTGGTTAAGGGCAAGTGGTAAATTGACTAAATCATTACTTGCTAAAGTGTATCTGGCTTCGATTATAAACTGCAGAGGCTAGGCAGCAATGAGGACTGTGCATTTTCTTGATTAAAAAAAAAAGTTGGATCCAGCTTTTTTTGGAAGAACTCTCAATTGCACCAAGGATTTCACTATTTCCATATTTCCACTATTTCAGTCACACACAGACAAAATGCTGTAGGGTAATTCAATATATTGATGTTCTTCATGTCAGTATTAACTTAGAAAAACAACAGAGATGAACCTGCACTGCAGAGCTGAGACATAGATCTGATGTGGATTTTGAATTTCCTGTAATTTCAGTGTTTGGATTCTTGGTGTCATTTCAGAACTGTCTCTTAAACAAACAAAAAATGTGTTTCAACTAAATACACAAGTGGATTTGCAAGTGCATATACTTGAGCTCTGCTGGTAATCTTTTCTTTTAAATGTCCCTGTCTCTAATTTTCTTAAATGTAGGGAAAAGAGCTCCACGTTTTACTCAAACATATTGTACTTTATCAAACTTGTATATAAATTACCTGATTCTTCATACTACTGATATTCTTCCAATTGCCTTAATAGACCATAAAAATGGAAATACTGTGGTAAACCGTTAAACGCTTAGCCATTTAGCCCAGCAGTATTCCTTGTTTAATAGTTTTACTCATTTAACACTTACGATTTGTAACAGAGTAAATCTAATTTTAAAGTAGGTTGAGGAAGTTAAACCACCACTGGGGAATAAATCTACACTCCCTTACCTGGAGGGCAATGCTAATTGCTATCCAGACCCGGAACAGGCTCAAATGAAGTCAAGCTCCAAGGATTACTAATGAGTGAGGCTTATATTCTATGAGTTAAAAGTCTTTGAATGCTATTTTTTTACTTGAGAAACTGGCTGAACAAAAGTCTGAGGAAAATCTATGTAGTCAGTAGACTGCTGGTGCTTTTAAGCATTAGTAATTACCAGCCTTCCTCCTTGGGATGTTAATGATAGTGGTTTGACCTTATTCCAGCATCCCAATCTAAATGTGTAACTTAGCCATCAGATTCCCTTAAATCAAGCACTAAATCTGTCTGACTGCTATTTTGTATGTATATTAAAAAAACCAGCAGGTTCTACTAGGCAGCCTCTGTCAGCTATATTCTGCCCAACAGTGAATAAAATAATGACTTAAACGGAGCTTTGGTTTGTTCTGTGTTCACAAGTTTCGTATTCCTCAGAAGATGAAAACATGTCAGTATTTTAAAGGGATGTATTTTTGTGTCAATACAGGTGTGCCGCACCATCTATTTTATTGAGAGTTGTACACTAGGATTAGTAGCAGGGATGGAAGAACTATTTTGGATGAAGTAAGGGCCACCCTCCTTCCCTTCTGCTTCTTGCATCCCTTGATCCAAAACTTGTCAGCTCTGTTTTGGGACTTCAAAAAATTTGGTTAACTTTTTAGTTCTTTTGGATTTTTTATACCAGCGAAGTCTTTCGTTCTGGTTGGTTTTGGAAATGGAAGCATAAGATGTGTACAAGAAAAGCCAGCTGAGCAGTAGATTCCAGAAGTTTGGATGCTTAAGATAAGTGTCCAAATATTAAACATTTTGAGGCTTGCTCACCACCAGTCACAATTGTGTTCTACTCACTCCTTTAATAAAATAGTGTTGTGATAGACTGTAACAACTAGAGCCTGGGAATATCCAGGGATAATGTCATGGTGTTACATTGGGAGGGAAGCTAGAAATGGAATTCTTATGCCCTTTTAAATTCACTTTGAAGCTGCTAAGTGTAAAGATTGGGCCCAATACAGAAAGTATGTAGTGCCTTCATAGGACAAATTAGTGGTAGAAGACTGTTTTTCTTAAAATGATGGTCCCTATTCATATTCTACTGTGGCTGCATGTGCGCTCCATGTGTCTGAGGCCAGAATTTATTTATTTATTTATTTATTTATTTGCTGCCAGTGTCTGATGGTCTGTGTCTGCACTGTTCATCTCCTTGTGCTTCAGACCAGGCATATAAGTCTCACCATGGACTGATGACCTCTCCAGTTCCTTTTTGCTGCCTATGGTGTGAGACAGATCACTTCCATGTTCAGCACCTCCTTCCTTCATGGATTCATCTGTAAATAGCTAATAATATAGTTATTTAGGACAGTAGTATTATACTTAGTTATTTAGCACAGTTGAAATTGGGGGATTTCGCCTCAGATATACTCCTGAAGGAGCTTCTTATTCCCAGAATTCTAGGTTTTAAAAACAGCCTCATAGTTTTCCCATTCAGTGATGTCCACATTCAGTGCCTCTACTGCCTTGGAGAAGCCCACATCATCTCCAAGTATTCAATATCTCATTGTTTTCCTCAAAAACACACAAGGCTTGTGAGTACCTGCTGAGACAGTTCCTTATGGACTGAGTGGTGAGCCCCCACTCTGTTCCGGCCACAGCAGAGCCCCTATACAATGGGACGAGGAGTCACAGAGTGCCCCACCAGGCTTTGTGGCCTCCAGTTCTGCTACTGAGAGAGGCAGGAATCTTCCTCCTCCTCTTCTAAGCAAAAACATGAGGGAAACTCTGCTCACTAGAAGAGACATAAATATCTTTGACTCCTCTTCTTCTAAGAACCTCCTCTACAACTCAGACTCTGTGGCATGGCATCTCATCACCTACTTTGGAGCCTGGATCTGAAACCCATCTAGAAGCAAGTCTGATCCAAAACTGGTAGTGTGAAATATGCTAGCCCTGTCCAAGTTGCTGTTGAATGAAAAATATCAACAGTATCTGGCATAGAGAGCATGAGGACATTTGTCCAATGGTACAACTGGAGAGGTGCCATTGTTTCTCCTTTCTGAGAGAGAAATACACCATGCAGCAAGACAACCTCATCCTACAGGATCCTGAGTCACTCATCTGTTCAGGCCCTGTCATCTCTAGAGACGTTCTGATTTCAGAGCGGTACAACAGAAGTCCTTCCCTCAGATCTATCCCCTGTCAGGGTACTACCAAACCAATGGTATCCATTTGTCCACACCTAGATAAACTAAAAGAGGTTTATCAGTGAAAAGTGAGTTTATTTCTCGTCTATTAAAAGCTTAGTCCGTAGAAGATCCAGTTCACACTTATACTTATGACCTGGCAACCCACATCAGTGGTTGTGGTGAATTTGCTTGTCTTCAGCAATTTTGTTGGCTAAAATCCAACAAAAAGCTGGGGATACCCACAAGGGCAATGGTATATGAAATGGAAAAGCAAACATTTAAAACAGATGCAAGGAAATATTTTTCCAAGCATCCAAATTATAGAACTCATTGCCACAAGTTATTGAGGTCCAGAACTTATCAGGATTCAAAACAGGCGTTTCACAGAGACAAGAAGAATGTCCTTGAGTTGTATTTAGTAATCATTAAAAAGTAACCAAGAGTTTTAGAAGTGAGAAACACTCATGCCTCAAGGCATAAGTCAACTTCTGACTAATGAGGATGAGAGAATTTCCCTGTGGACAAGTTATTCCATAACTGCCTACAGCTGGATTCCTTGCACCTTCCTATGAAGCAGCTGGACCTGTTAACTGTTGGAGACAGGATACTGGACTAGGTGATCCAGTCTGGCAATTTATATATTCAAAATGATATATTCTGATTATTTCAATTTTGTATATTTTTACCTCTAATATACATAAAGATACTGAAACTGTTGAAATCCAACTATAAAACAATGTATAACCTTTTTTTAGCTCTGTAAAGATAAAATCTCAGACTTGAGTTTTTTCTGGACACAGTGGGAAATAATGAACAAGTTTGCCAAATGTGCAGATTACAGCTCACCAGGAGCACGGACATTAAGTCATTCAGTGTAACTTGCTAAGTGTGTAATTCCCTCTTCCCTCGTGTTTTACTATCTATAGTGTTCCTGTTAGTTTATAAGTATCTTCTCTGAAGCTCTTGCATTTGATTGTTGTGGAATGTTAATACATTTAAGTTTTATTTCCTTCTCCCCTTGTGACTGGTAACTTTTTTTAATTATAGGTTGTAAAATAAATAAAATAAAAAGGGAGTGGTTAAACTAGTAGTGATCTGTCATGAAATTACACTGTATTTTACAAACTCTAAATAAGAGGTCTTGGGGGACTTCATTCTGCCCTGAAAAATCAATAAACATTCTTACAAGTTTGTTGGCACCACAATCAGTTAATTTACTCTCTCAGGAAAACCCCAGAACTGAAGATTAGATACAGCTAGAAAGAGAGATACTTGGGAGAACTATGTTCCTAACAAATGTGCATATCTCAATTCTTGCTTCCTCATGCCCACAGTGGAATTTTTATATAATTCAGGAGTAAGGTCCTTTGACCATCAAGCATAACTAGGCCTTCAGTTTATGTACAGAGTCAATCTGAAATAAGTGATGAAAAAAGGCATAAAAACAAAACAGTGTTTAATATTTGATGCTTATAGATGAGAACTCCATCTCCCCCCCTCCACACACAAACATGTTAAGGAAGTTGGAAGTTTAGAGGGGGTGGGGTGTGATGATTGGGCCTACAAATTTACCCTAACTGTGAGTTTAACTGTGAAAAGTGAGTGAAAGTTCATAATGTTATAACAACAAATGCTGAATGGAAAAGGTGCAAGATAGAGACCAACAAACAAAACCAACAGACCAATTCAGTCTAAACAAAAAGTCCTACTACTATAATTTCAGGAGGGTGTTAAGATCATGCCTAGTTAGGGTTGCCAACTTTCAACTCACACAAAACTAAACACCCTTGCCCCGCTCCTTCTCTGAGACCCTGCCCACACTCCTCCATTCTCCCCTCCCTCTGTTACTTGCTCTCCCTGTCCTCCCTCACTTGCTCTTTTTCACCGGGCTGGCTCAGGGGACTGGGATATGGGAGAAGGTGTGGGTTCTGGGGTGGGACCAGAAATGAGGGGCTCAGGAAGGGGCCTCGGGGTTGGGGCACCGGAGAGGAGTCAGGGATCTGGCTGGGGGTGCGGGCTCTGCAGTGGGGCTGGGGATGAGGGGTTTGGGGTGCAGGAGGGTGCTCCAGGCTGGGACTGAGGAGTTTGCAGGGTGAGAGAGGGGATCAGGGCTGGGGAAGGGGGTTGGGGATCAGGAGGGGGTGAGGGGTGCAGGCTCCAGGAGGTGCTTACCTCAGGAAGCTCGCGGAAGCAGCAGCATGTCCCCCATCTGGTTCCTACACAGAGGCCCAGCCAGGCAGCTCCTTGTGCTGCCCCGTCCACAGATCCCATTGTCTGTGGTTCCCAGCCATGGGGAGCTGCGGGGGCGGTGCTTGGGTTAGGGGCAGCATGTGGACCCCCTCCCCCCCCCTGCTCCCCTGTGTGTAGGAGCTGGAGGGGGGAAATGCTGGCTGCTTCCCAGGAGTCACACAGTGTGGAGGCTAGCAGGGAGCTTGCCAGCCTGGCTGTGTGGCGCTGCCAACTGGACAGTCAACGGCCCAGTCAGCGGTGCTGACTGGAGCTGCCAGGATCCCTTTTTGACTGGATGTTCCGGTCGAAAACCGGACACCTGGTCACCCTATACCTAGTAAACAAGAGAAAGGTGGGACTGGAAATTGATAAGCCCAAAATTGGTGTGAAATTAGGCGTAACTGATGGAAAAAATAATGAGATGGGCTTTCTGCCCTTTTTGGAGTCCTTAAAAGCAGAGACTTTGGGTGGGGGAAATAAAAAGGAGGCAACCATGCTGCTGGCTAACTGAAAGACAGTAGAAGGAGAAGGTGCAAACTTCACCATCATGGCTGCTACCCCCTCCGTCTCCTGGGACCCCAGATCTTCTTTATCCTGATCCTGAGAGATGCCCTAACCAGACTGGGCCAGAGAGAAGGAGACAAATGGCATCATTACCTCCACTTGCTCTTGATAAATTCCAACCACCACCTGGAATGAAATGGGTTTGGAGTTTAACAACAACAACAGCTCCAGCCCATTTCACCATAACTTTTTCTCTTTCCCTCTCAAAAAGACCGTTATTACCATCTAAGACACGAGAGAGTCAGAGGGGGATATTTTTCTGAAAACATTCTACGGCTAGAGGGAAAGGGAACAAAGGATGTTGGTAAAATGAAAGCATTGCTTAATACTTTACTTTACATGTAAGGTGCTTTAACTGTTTTTCTTTCCTGTATCTTTATTAAAAGGTTGAAAAAGTTTAATGGTGTGTTTGTCATGGTACTAATCAGACTCTTGTGTCTGTGTACCAAACCCTGAACCTTGTTTAACACTGCTTCAATGTTGGACAGTTTCAGGATCATGTTAACACCTCTGAGTCTTTGGGCCCATATATTCCATGTAAATTAGTATAGCAGGAGTGTGTTCCTTGGACGGGGACACAAACTTAAAGGGGAAACAAATTGCAAAAACTTCCATGTCAAAGATCCACTAGTTTCAGGATTAAGCATTGCATGTCATTGCACATTTTGGAGCATTGTCAGATTCTCTTGACTCCTCTGGGATGGGTATGAATTATTTCAACCAGCGCAGGAAATGAGTCTATTCTTGTGTCCCATTTGATAGTGTGAACAGCTTCTGCAGTACATAAGCAATTGGAAGATTCTTGTAGGGTGCAATTTATCCCTGTGTAGATGGCCACTACAGGGCCTATGAACCACTTAATCCCACTGACCTCAGAGAGGTTAAGTGGCACTTAAGTGGTGCCTCAGAGATCTTAATTGGGACTTATGTGGGGCATATACGTATATGCTTGCTTTGTGCACAGGGTGGATTTCACCCTCATTGGCAAACTCATTAAAGCTTAGTCATTTTCACTGAATAACAATTCTGTGGAAATCCCAGCAAGTGCATGGCAATCGGAACTAGGAGGGAGCCCGAGAGGATTGTTAACCTAAATAGAGGAAGCTGTATCTTCAGCTCTGAAAAGCCGTTACTGTTTCACTATTCTCTGTTTTTGCCTCTGGGATATTCCAGAAACCTGCATATCTTCTGTTTTATGTGATGTACTTGGCTTCCTCAGATGTGGAGAGAAACAGGGGGAGGTGGACGATGGCATGGCCTCCAGCACTTTGTTTATGAGAATGTCCTCCTAGCGATTTTATGTCTGCATGGGGTGGAAGTATTGTTTCCAATCTGGCCTTGAGCTGTGGATCAAGCATGTAATTCACTCTCACTCTTCTCTGCTTTATAACATTATATTCTTATTCTGAAGACTTTAAACAGCTGAGATTTTTGCCAGTTTTAACGGGGTTTGAAACCCTTTCAGTTCATTTCCTTTCCCTAGATGATTATGTTTATAGAAATCATCAGCTTGTATCATGCTTGTCTTACTGGACAAGATGTGTGTTCCGAGACCAAGTCAACAGTGGCATCTGATCTTCCTGGTACTCTTTGAGAAAGTGATATTGTACTATTATTACCACAGATAGATAATCTCTCATTCAGTAATGCATAGTTCAATCAAACAGAAAAGGCCAGAGTGCTCCATCTCCTGGAATAGAATTCTGATGCTTCAGGTAGTTGTGCCCAGCTTAACGCAGCCTTGAGGCTGCTCTAAATTGTGCCAGGAACTGAAATGACCTTTGCTCAGCCCCAGTATTGGTGGCAAGGTCACCTTTGCCCTGCTCACTCTCTAATCCTGTATGCTGAGCATCTCTTTGATGGCAGAAAGAACCCAGGCCAGAGCATCTGAAAATCCTATGACCAAAGCTCTAGCCTGTTCACAGGCCTCTTTCATTGACAGAAATGCGTCTTGATTTTTTCCCCTCTCTTCCTATCTTAGCTACATATTAGTGTTGTTATACTGGAAGATGTTAATGGCTGCCAGCAAGCATGTCTGTGATCTATAGATCAATCACAGACCTTGTTAAAGTCAAGGGAGTGCTAACCACCTTTCTTTCAGGCTAAATGGCAGGAGTAATCAAATGCACTTTATGTAGTAATATCAGAAAACAGTAAGAAGCCACTACCCAAAGAAAGGGGTTGCATGGAAAAAAATATCAGAAACTAAGCTGTGTGGGTTGAGGGGTTTCCCTGGGACTGCTTGCAAATTCAGGGCTACGGGATTGATTTGCTGCAGCTGTGTGTGTCTGGGTGCATAAGAGGCAGAAAGCAAGAGAAAGGGAGAGAAGCAGTGGTAAGTGAGGACCTGGGAGGAAGCAGTAAGAGTGCGTCTTTTGGGCACACTATTCGCTGAAAAGGCAGACTTGTGTGCTGGAGCAGGGAAAGTGCCTGCTGTTTGTTTCTAGTGTGTTCAGGAAAACTGGATTTTGTGTACACTATTAGTAAATAAATAAATGGGATTGCATTGAAGAAATACCTGACTCGTTTAACCAGTTTCTCCTCCTAGTGGAAACAATCCAACAATATTGGCTAACTGCTTGAGATAAAAGAGGCAACAGTATTGAGTCAAAGTCCTAGTAAACCTCCAAAGATTAGTTTCATTTCAGTAATACTAAATACCTAGTTCTTGTAAATAGCTTTTCATCCACAGACCTCAAAACACTTTACAAGGTAAGAAAGTATTAATATCCCCATTTTATAGCTGGAGTAAATGAGGCACAGCAAGATTTTATGACTTGTCCAAATTCATATAGGTGGGCAGTGGCAGGGTTGGGAATAGAATCCAGGTCTCCAGACTCCTAGCCCTGTGTCTGAATGTTCGTTAGAACCTTTATATTAAGTTCTGCTCTGCAGTATTGGCCTCCCACAGGAGCCTGTATTCCTGCTTTTGATCTAGTCAGAGCTATGACATAGATTGCATTTCCTGGTGGAAATAAAATTTTGACCTTGACAAAATTGTCAAGTTTTGTTTGCAATAAAAATGAGCAGTATGGCATAATTCTAGATACACTGTGTACTGTGGACTATCCTATCTGTTATCCAAATTCAGTTCTCTGTGGCATAACAAGTGTTCTCCTGCAGTGTCCACCATTAATAAGTCAATTGATACTATGTTTAATTACTCTGTTAAGTATAGGAAGAATCTGTTTCTCAATAAACAATACCAATATGTGGCAGCTGCTGGCAAATGCTGACTCCTTACTAGTGATCACTGTATAGAGTTACAGGACTGCCCAGTATATCATTTTGCTAATTTAAAGCAATAAATTTTCTCATCCAATAGCACTGAGACACATACAGAAAATTGTGCCAGTTATGCCTCATGTTATTAGCTCTTATCCCTCTACAACAATTTGCTAAAATAATTGCCTCAGCTACAATGACCTTGTTATGGGATGGCTTTTGCCTGTAAGATGTGCAACAATTTATTTGTTACCGAGGCTTTCTTGCTTAAATTAGCATTATTTCTTAAAAACAAGCAGCCCTGACTTCTCCATTTAGCAGTAGCGCAGATAGAAATTGTTTATGCTATTTTTGCTCTTTGCTATTATTTCAAGCTGCGCTTTTTATTTTCTCTTGGCAGATGATAACTAATGGTAGACTAGCAAGTAAACAGCAGCTTTCATGGACTGATTCTTGAATATCTAGTCTGCTTCCATAGCAATGGCTATTTTTAACTTCAGTTCCAGAGTGCAATTTATAATTAGAAATCTTTTAATAAAGTGTGCAGTCTGACACAAGTGTGCAGTCTCGCAAAGCTGTACAATTTTAACCGTACAAATACATGCATTTCAGTGTTTCCTCCATGTCCCCATTTTTGTGACCCCAGCTCAGGCCTCTAAACTTAGGGAGTGTTTTAGCAAAACTTCCATAAATGCCTATGGAAGCAAGCCCTTAGGTGGTCCTTTACTGTGCCTGCTCTCCAATTAAGGCAAGGTTCATATGGAGTGCCGTGTGCTTCTTTCCTTTATTCCAGAGACTGCTGTTTCCTCTTATTAAACACTTTTCTTTCCTTTTGGATGACCTCATTTTTATTTATTTATTTATTTATTTATTGCACACAAATCCATTATTTGGGTACAGCAGTAATTTGATCTGTTATATTCCTTCTCCCGCCAGCAGTGTCTTTCATGCTGTTTCCACTCACTATATGTGCTTGTAAGAAACTGTAGACTCCTCAGCTGTGGATTCAGTTTTTGCTGTTCTCACACTTGATGTCAGTTTCATTGTTGATTTCCAGGCCTATTTCTCAAGATAGAATATCATCCAAGTCCTCATGAGTTCCTTCTGATGAATAAGAGAAATGTTCATCTGAGCCCCTTGGTTTTCTTGTCTTCATTTTAGATATTTCTCATCATCAGTCTTAATCAATCTGTCTCCCCCATGAGTTTTCATCCCACACAAAGCCCTTGTAAGCTGGTATAGTATCTTGTGATTTCTTTTATCAGCTGTCTCTTACTCTCTGGGCTACTTTAAATATCTTATCTTTATCTTTCTCCAGTCATTTCATGTTCTCTGTATGTATAAATATCTTCTTGCTGTATGTTCCAGTCTATGCATCCGATGAAGTGGGCTATAGCCCATGAAAGCTTATGCTCAAATAAATTTGTTAGTCTCTAAGGTGCCACAAGTACTCCTGTTCTTTCTCCAGTAATTGTCTTTCTCTCTCCATAATCCATTGAGTCATTTTCTCAACTCCAGAAGGAATTCACTCTTCATTTTCAATCCTTATGTTCAACTTGGAAAAATTCTTCCTAACTACATCTATTCTTCCTGAACTTCACCTCAATTTTAGCTTTATGTGGCAGTTACGGCAACTCCAATCCACTATAGACCCAGCACACATTGCAGACATAATTCTTGACTAATTTGAGTTAATTGCAAGTTAATTACTATTTAACACATTTGATTTTCTTCATTATTTGATCAGATCCATGTTAAATTATGCTGTCTTTATGAGGAAATGACTTTTGGCAATTACAAATATATTCACTGTGCTGTAGTCAAATCATTTGGCTCTTTTAGATCTGGCCATGCCTTCTTTGCTTATGCTATTTCTTATGTTTATTCCCAAACCCAATTTGGCATACAGATTGCCTTTTTAGTCTTTGACATCTCTAGTATTACACTGAGGGATTCACAAAACTCTTCCTTTTGTCCACAACAATGTTTTCAGACACATTACTATACAAGTATCAGAGGGGTAGCTGTGTTAGTCTGGATCTGTAAAAGCAGCAAAGAGTCCTATGGCACCTTATAGACTAACAGATGTATTGGAGTATGAGCTTTCGTGGGTGAATACCCACTTCGTTGGATGCATGTGTATTCACTCACGAAAGCTCATGCTGCAATATGTCTGTTTAGTCTATAAGGTGCCACAGGATTCTTTGCTGCTTTTACATTACTATACAAGTGTAACTTGTGCCCATTAGGTGTTAATGTATATTTTTATCTCCTTCCATCCATTGGCAGTATTCAGTGTAGTGAGAAGGCAAAGTTACAGTTGACTTATGTAATCTTTTGATGCAAAGAGACAATGCACTATGCTCTATAGATTGTTCCCGTTAGAGTCCAACATCACATTAGTTAATTTTGTTTTTGTGAATGTTTACAGAGATTTTCTCATCAAAACTTGAGATCACAGAAAACAGTGAAAAGTAGAGCAGTCATTCCATAAGAATTTTTAGTAATACTTAACTCGGTGGCTGTGACTCCAAGGACACATTAAACAATAGGTGATAACTATATTTTAATTATGGTTTTGTGAAAATACTTTTTTGATGGAAAGGAAATTGAAACTGATTGCACAGATGTTCATATAAAAATATAGATCACAGAAAACAAAGAATCAAAAGTTGTGCTATCATTCCAGATTCTCCAGTATGTGTGATACTACTTATTAAATGAATTTGTATCTATACTGGCTGCACTTCCATAAAATTTAACTACAATTTGCTATTTGTTGTTTACTCTGGGACAAATCCTGAAGTCCTTACTTAGCCTACAATCAAGCAAAGGTCTACTGAAGTCAGTTTGAAGCTGTCAATCAAGTAGTGCATACTTGCATTTTTGGATGGCAGAATTTGACCTCAGATGGTCATTGCCCTTGTACTGTCATGATAAGCTAATTTTGCAGTGCTTCAACTTCATCAAATTTAAAAGTGCCTGTGTGATTTCCTGCAGTGATTGTCTGGGTACACCGCAAGAAGGACAGGAGACACTTGTTATGGATTTTAATCAGGCCGCAACTTTATTATATAGATGTCTGGGACTACCCGGCAGATAAAGTGTACAGTGCAGGCAAATCCATGCTTATTTAAATCAATTCTCCGGGGCTTCCACCAGCCCCCCTTTGTTTCCATCCAGGTCCCCCAGCCAACCCATGGCTTTGACCTTACCATCCACAACCCTCATAAGACGGTTAAGGTGGGCTATGAGAATGGGGGGGAGGGGTTAGCTCCCTGCCGTACCAATCAGAGGAGTCCCCAACCCCCTCCCCTGTTCTGTTTCTTTATCCAGAACCTCTTTTTAAGTCCTTTACTAGGCCATTTATCTGGTCACTGGCTGCCTTCCCTATGGAGTACCTGCACTGAACATTTGCCCAGCCTAACAAAGTAAGTTGCAACATATGGCCTACCACCTTTTCTTTTCACCAGAAAAGGTCCAACCTCACTCCATCAAAGCGAATTCTGGTGGTGTGGGAAAAATTCCTTCCCAGCCCCCCTTTAAAATGAGTGACTAGCATAATGCCCACAGCAGGTCCTAACCCAGCATGCCATTCGCCTCCACTAGGAGAGGGAGGGTGGGTGCTGGCCTACTCACTGTGTGGAACAAAGAGACTTGCCCTACCCAGGTTTCGTACTTCTATGCCCTTCGGACCTCACATTCCTGTGCAGGGAGGGGGGAGTCATTGCTGCAAAGCTGACCATTTTACAGCAGTTTCTGACCTCCTTGCCCCGCCCCCCAACCATAAAGCAGAGCTGTCCTCAGGTAAGCCCCAAATAAACTCTGCCCCACCTTAGTTGTGGTGCAGTCATTTCCTAAAGATGTAATTGGAGTGGCATGTATTTACCTACTAATTGCACCGCACTGTGGTCCCTTGTGAATACAAAACACAAACTACTGTTTTTGCATAAAGTAAGTAGGTTATAGTATATGTTGTCATTTATTAGTCACCTCTAATATTAATTACATATCCCAAGACAGTTCCGCTAATTTTTTCCAAACATTACACAGACTTTTGAATGGACAGCTCCTGCTAAAGTCAACACTGCATGGTGAAAGTGCTATATGTTTCTTTTGAAGAAAGTCCTATACATTTCTTTCTTTGCAAGAGCTATACTTTCAAAAGTATTAGAAAGGATTAGCAGTCATGGATTCATACATTCCAAGGCCAAAAGGGACCGTTGTGGTGATCTAGTCTGACCTCTTGTATTACATAGGCCGAGGAACTTCTCCAGAGTAAACCTAGAGCATGTTCCAATGTTTAATTAACCTCTCTGTCAAAAATGTGTGCATTATTTCCAGTTTGAATTTGTTTAGCTTCAGCTTTCAGGCACTGGATCATGTTATACCTTTCTCTGCCAAATTGAAGAGCCTATTATTAAATGTGTTCCCCAAGTAGATACTTATAGAATGTAATCAAGCCACACCTTAATCTTCTCTTTATTAAGATAAATAGATTGAGCTCTTTGAATCTGTCACTGTGGGTTCTAATCCTTTGATCATTCTCATGGCTCTTCTCTGACACATCTCAAATTTATCAACATCCTTCTTGACCTTTGGGCAGCAGAACTGAACATAATATTCCATCACTGCTTGCACCAGTGCCAAATACAGTGTTTGACAGGTTCTGTTTTTCCAAAAACTATGTTGATTTGCTTTAATTATATTACCTCCCTCCTTTAATTGTTTATTAATCGAGTCCTTTTTCAGCCACTCCATTATTTTGTCTGAGATCGATGTCAGGCTGACAGGCCTGTAATTACTCAGGTCACCCTGTTTAACTTTTTTTTTTAAATTGGCACAACCGTTGCTTTTTTTTTTCCTGTCTTCGGGAACTTCCCCACTGCTCCAAGACGTATTGGAAATCAACATTAATGGTCCAGTGAGCTTCTCATCCAGCTCTTTTTAAAATGCTTGGATGCAAGTTACCTGGACCGGCTGATTTAAAAATGTCTAACTTTAGTAGCTTCTGTTTAACATTCTCCTGAGATACTAGTGGAATGGAAAGAGTGTTATTGCCATATGATGAGATTATATCTGTTTTTCCCCAGATACAAAACAGAAATATTTTATTGAATACTTCTGCCTTTTCTGCTTTATTATTGACAATTCTACCATTTCCATCCAGTAATGGACCAATACCATTGTCAGGATTCTTTTGTTCCTAATATATTTTTTAAAAATCCTTTTTTTTTTGTCCTTAACATTGCAGGTCATGGATTTCTCCCTATGTCCCTTTGCTTCCCTTTGTCATTTTTCTACAATTCCTAACTTCTGATTTATAGTCATTACTATCAAATGCCTCTTTCTTCGTGTGTGTGTGTTTTATAGCCACCTTCTCTTCCCCTCTAACCCACTTTGCTTTTTAACCAGTACAGCCTTCATCCTCAGTTGTGAGATTGCAGCTCTTTTGGGCATCTAGTAAGGGGTTCTTAAATTGATTCCCAATTATTATTCACATTTCTCATAAAATTCTTCCTTCCAGCTGATTTGACTCATAATTGTTTTCAGCTTTTTGAAATTGGCTTATTAACATACAAAATATATATAATAAAATTACTGATCTGGACTTTATTCTGCTTGCACATTATAAATGTGTTCAAATCATGATCACAAGTGCCTAAGCTATTGTTAATTTTTCGTTCTGTGATCAGTTTCTTTTTATGTGTTAGGCCAAGTCTACTAAAGAATTCCCCTATGTTGGCTGCAATGCTTTTTGAGTTAGAAAATTGTCATTTATAATGTTTAGAAATTCCAAGGAGATCTTAGTAGTCTCAGCATGAGACTTCAATATGTGTCACTCAGAAAGAAGTCCCCCATGATCATTCAGTTTCCCCCCCTGCACAATATAAATGGCTGCATAAGCAGGCCCTCACCCTGTTCTCTAATGTGATTTGGTGGTCTGTAGCAGACACCAATACAAGATATTGTGCTTTATCTGTTAGCATGTTGATCCATAAGCATCCAAAATAATTTTCTTCTGAATTATCAGTGGTTCGGAATCAGGTAATGCCATTTTTAACAGAGTGCCACTCCCTCTCCCTTTCTGCCTACCTGATCCTTCCAAAATAGGTTATAACCACTGATTTTAACATTCCAGTCATGGGATTCATCCTACTAGGTTTAAATAATACCAGGTAGGTGGAATAAATGAGCAGTTCCATTTCCTCTTCTTTGTTACCCAATCTCCTAGCATAGGTCACTAAAAGTGAGGTATTTCCTGTTTGGAGATGAAAGCCACAGATTAACCTGGTCTACTTTTACTGAATAGCTTTCATTGACTGAACCCCATGGAGTTCTAGCTTTGATGAGCCTCATGAATGATTGTTCACAAGTTTTGGATTTCACAGGATGGGTTTGTGCCTTTGGAAACTTAAAGCTATTAAAGAAACAGTATGAGAGGTATGTGTCTGCCTCTGGAAACCACTGTGCTTGTCCCTAATAGAAAACCATTTCCATTTCCCCATCTGTTCTCCTTAGAAAGGAAAAATGGAGTTCCTGAAACTCATCCCATGAGTACCACTCACCAGGCCCAACTCTCCCCAACAGGTCTTCTGGAGGTGGTGGTCAGTGCCCTATCCATTTAGCTTCTGTCATCTTTTGAGAACTCAGGCTGCCCCCTCTACTCCAACATAAGGGTACCTCTACAATGCAGATGGAAGTGTGCTTCCCAGACTGGTTAGATGGGTGTGCTAGCTTTGTTTGAGTGAGCACACTAAAAAATGGCAGCTTACCTAGGGTAGCCCAGCTGGTCGCTCAGGCTAGTCACACAAGTATGTATCCAGAGACTCAGGTAACTTTGTACTCAGGCAGGTAGCTCAACCTGCCACCTGTTCTACCCCCTGCTACACTCAATGTTTAGTTAGTGTGTTTCTGTCTACTGAGCTGGGAATCCTGTTCCCAGCTGCAGAGAAGACATATCCTTAAGGCTGAACCAATATAAATGAGACTTGATTTTGGTCATCTTGTAATTATAGAACTTGATTAAACGTCATGAAGTCTGGAACGTCTGGTCCAAGTTGGATGCCCCATTTATGGGTTTTTGAGAGACTATGAATTACAGAAATTGTTACACTTCAATATCCCTTCTGGGCCCAATCCTGCTTTCAGTGATGTCAGTGTCAAACTTAATTTTCCACCAAGTGGTTGTCAACCCTTCTTAATGGTGTGGCCATTTTCTAAGTTATTGAAGACACTGATTTTATTTTTACTGCGAACAGTAGAATGTATGTTTTCTTAAACTTCCTGCTGATTGAACTGTAATGGGCTCCTGTATGATAGGAGGTGCATATGTTTTGCTGTGAACCCCACTGCACATATGGTCTCTGAATATGAGATGTGATTGTTTATGGTAAATTTGGCTCTCTTAAATTTGCCCCTGCTATTCTGTATGAAAAACTGTGCCACAAATAATAATAATAATAATAATAATATTCAGAAGCCAGCCACCACAATTGCAATAAGAATAACAAATGGCTAGTGAGTCTTTACTCCATAATTCTGTATCATATGGAACAGCAGGTTCTCATTAGCTGTCCACTGCTGCTGAAAATTGATTTATTTCCTGAAGTCAGAGCTGCTGACTAAAACTGTGGTCAATGTTATATTTAAAAACAAACAAAAGCTCCCTCCCCTTTTTTTTCCTCCAGAGTTTTGAAAATATTCTTATTAGAGCCACACTGAACTTGTTCATACCTCTTGCAAGTTCAAGAACTTTTGATTATGGCCCCCAGTTTTAAAGTTTTATATTATTCAACTTGTAGGTGCACCTATTTCCCGGGGAGTATGAATAAATATCATCATTAGATTTGCCATAAAGAGTCTCTAGAAAACATTCAGATTTGATTCTCTATGCTGCAAGTGTTGCAGTTTTGAGGGATTCAAAGAGCTCCCGAAATGACAAGTAATCGTCTAATTAAGGACAAGATAATCTAATCATGATCTTCTTCCAAAGAGGTTTTGGAGGAACATGAAGCAAGAGAGAGATTAGATTGGAACATAATTTACTGCCTTCTAACTCCTCCTTTACATGGTAGAATACATAAGAACCTACAAAAGTGTGAACACCAGTGACAACACCCTGATTAAAAACATGTGTGGTGGAAACACTCATTAATCAAAAAACAGGGAATTTATTTTAAAATTTCAGTTTTTATTCATCTTCTGGAAAAGTTAACTCTCCCGCAGTCAGACCCACACAGCTGTGATTTTTGTGTGTGTGTTAAATAATGTGCTTTTAATGATGAGCAAAAAAATGTACCTCAAGTATAGTGAATTTTCCGTTTTTTTCTATGGTAATTAAACAGATTAAATTAGAAAAAACTCAGAGCAATAATGTGAACAGTGTGATAGTGAAAGTTGCTGTGATGGAGGATATTAGGACAAGTCTTCAAATAATCAAGAGGAGATGATAGGTAATTTGGGGTGCCTCACAGAAATTACAGCTGATATTCTGAGAATGCCGGGACACAGTCTTTAATTATAACATTATATATATTTCTCTTAAAAGGATTAAGAGCTAACACTTTTACTAGTGAAATAAAATGGGGGGCTACCTAGAAAAGTAACATAATTTAGGCATTTATATTGACATCTGGGTTGAATTATACACAAATATATATGGCACACCAATTTCTCATAAAAACATCTATAGCTGATTTATCTTGAACTACTGTAAAGGTGAGAATTCTGATATTCTGGTAAAGTGTTTCCCACAGGTCTAATCTGGTTTATTGGTTTTTAAACAGAGAACCATCTCACTAAGAATGCTTAATCTTAGAAAAATGTTTGCATGATAACAAGTCAATTTGATTCTGCTCTGGCTCATCCTGAGGATCCAGTTTCTCTGTTCTGTTGCCAAATATATCAGTTTTGAAAGGCATGTTATTTGATTTCTGGTTGCAGTATTCCTCAAGAGAAGGGCTTAAAGCACCTCTAATAAAAGAAGATGCTTTGTTCAGAATTTGAGTCCTGTCTAGAACATCCATTAAATCATGGTGCCGTTAGAAAATTGTTTCTGTTTAATTTACTTTTTTTTTGACATCTTAAAGATGCTGGGTAAAATCTTGGCTTTATTGAAGCTAATAGGAGTTTTGCCATTGTGTTCCAAGGACTAGGATTTAGCCCGTGATGCAGAACATGTATGAAGGAGAAATACTGAGAAAAAGGCCTCTTCGTGCTATAGATATGAAGAAAACAAAAGCACTACTATCAGGGGAAATGCTCAGTCTTTAAACAGCTGGAGTGAGAGAGTCTTTCTATGGCTTCTTTAACCAGCAGCACATCAACGCCCAACATTTTAATCAAGACCTCTGGTGTACCACTTGTAAAATTGTGCATGCATCTGACTTGCAGCTTTTGCATGAACCAGGGGTTCTGCACACAAGATGGATGAGTCAAATGGGGAGAATGGGTTGAGGCCGTCTGAAAATGTTACCAAGGCATCAGAGAAAACAAGAGTGAATAGAGCAGGGAATGAGTATTAAACAAACTAAACCCCACCAAAATGAATGTATGTAACACTCAATCACAATGATTATGTTATAGTTATTAATGCATCCATGAGCTAATCTTCCTTCCCCCACATGAAAAGTGGTATTTAAATGTAGACTGAGGATATAGAATTTGAGGCTGAAAAATATTTATTTTTAGATGTTATCGGTTTTACTGTAAGATGTATGGAGGGAGAGGATTATTTTCACATATACTTTGTCTGATTCCAAACAGGGAAATCAACAGACCTTTTATGAAGTAAAGACAATTAAGATTAGCTATAGTAGGAGATGGTCTCAGACAAATGTTTTGGACATGAACAGCCCTGGACCTATGAGGAAATTTGTATCTGGATCCAGATCTGAACCTGCTTTACCTTCTGCAGTTAGCTGAACCAAATGCCCGACCTTCCATAAGTGTGTGTGTGTGGCAAATGTATAATTAAAATAGCGAGGTGAATTGGCAGACCTCTGAAATTGTTTGCTTTTGTGGATTTAACCCATGCTCTGTTCATGTTAATGGCAGTATAACTAGCATGGGATATTTCTATTGACAGGGACATGAATGTTGCACAACAACTGATAATATAGCAGCTTCACAATGGAAACATAGAAGTTACTTAAATTACTGCAGAAATGTGCCTACAATTTAGTGTTTTGATGCCAGTGTACTGTATAATCTAATTCATAGCAAGTACGTTGGACATTTCAGTTCCCTTAATATGCAATCAAATGAGAGCTTTTTAAATCATTTCTGTGTTGGATTATATTTGAGTTGCATTTTTCTCTTCCTACATTTACATTTCCACACAGTGTTGGGTTATGTCTTGTAATTGCTAAAATGCTCTGAATCAAATGGGATATGTGAAGCATGAACATTTGAAAATATTCAGGAACGCCGATCACATTTTATCTAACATTTGAAAGTATGTCCAAAAATAGTGATAGACCATTTTGTATTTTTTTTCCAACATGAATTCAGCAATTCAGATCTAATTCAGGTACTGCTAAGAATCACTTTTTCACTCACATATACTTTTATATACACACGCATACATGTTCATTTTTATGTAGTCAATTATATATTAAAATTATGCAAGCTTTTCTGAGCTACAGATAGTACTTGTCATGGTAATGGGATTAGTTGCATCTATGACCTTTCTGGGCTTTCTGAGTGCACCCACCTCAGCTTTTGGGCTTTTAGCCCTTACCTGCTTTGGAGTGGAATCTCATGATTTTTCCACTCTTAGGCCAGGTCTACACTAGAAAACTTGGCCACTACTGTAATGTCAGAGAGTGTGATGATTTTTTTTTAATATTGCTATATTGGCAGAAGTCCTGGTATAGGCTGTTATACTGGCAAATCACTTTTTTGACCTCATGGCTTATTTCATTTAGGGAAATAGTATAAGCTCTACCAGCAAAAGCACTTGTTAGTTGGTATAAGATGCATAAACAGTAGGAGGCTTTGCCAGTAAAGCTATTAGAGAAGACTGAAATATTTTGACCCAACAGATTTTGGTTGAAAAATGAGGCTTCATCTGAATCAGAATGTTTTGTTGAAACTTGTCAATTTCAGTGAAATTTTCCACAGGAAAAAGTTGAAACAATTTCTTTTGATTAGTCTCATTTTCTTTAAATAATGTTGAATTACTTCATTCTGATAATGTTGAAATGTTTTCTTTAAATATATATATATTAGTATATAATTTATTGAATACTTTTTTATTGAAATGTTGAAATTTCTTTGGAACAGACACAGGGGTGGCTCCAGACCCCAGCACGCCAAGCGCGTGCTTGGGGCAGCATGCCACGGGGGGCGCTCTGCCGGTCCCCGGGAGGGTGGCAGGCGGCTCCGGTGGACCTCCCGCAGGCATGCCTGCGGAGGGTCCGCTGGTCCCGTGGCTTCGGTGGAGCATCCGCAGGGTCGCCTGTGGGAGGTCCACCGGAGCCGCGGGACCAGCGGACCCTCCGCAGGCACGTCTGCGGGAGGTCCACCGGAGCCGTGGGACCGGCGACTGCCAGAGCGCCCCCTGCGGCGTGCCACCGTGCTTGGGGCAGCGAAATCGCTAGAGCCGCCCCTGAATAGACATTCTGATTTCTGACCAACTCTAATAGCTATCCCTGTGTAGCTATCCCTAAATGTACCTAAGTCCCAGTCTAGAAACATTTTATGGGATAGCGAGACAGGAATAGCAGGCCCACCTCATTCTGGGCATCCACTTCAGGGACTTGTTACCAGTGATATTGATCAAGAGCCTTCTTAAAAGAGTACTTTAGTTAGTTGTTGGAACAAAGCATAAGAGAAGAAAGATTTAAAAACAACAAACTGTTACACATATATTTAGTCTTCTCTAAACTTACACTTCACTGCAAGCTAAATTAGATGGTTTTCCTTTTCAGTTATGGAACACAGCCAACTATCCCAGATACCCTGAGAGAGCCACAAGAGGATGTCCATACTGAAATTAGACATCCCTAGCAGCTCATGCCAGCTGATGCAGGCTCATGGAAGTATGGGGTATGTTTGGGGTTGGGCTGGACCCCAGGCTTTAGGACCAGGCGAAGTGAGAGGGTCCTAAAGAGCCTGAGCTTGAATGTCTACACCACAGATAAACAGCCTCTTTGCCCAAGCCCCGCAAGCCAGAGTCAGCAAGCATGGGCCAGTCGTAGGTTTTTAATTGCAGTGTAGACATACCTTCAGGCTATCTCTCTCTGTCTCTCTCTCTTTCAGGGAAGCTAGGTTTTAGAAAGTCCTACCGTCAAATACCATATTGCTTAATAGTTTCTTTGTTGTGAGCCCAAGTGAGAAATCTACTGATTTTACCTTGGCTTGCTCAGAGGAAGCATCCAGCAGAGTCTATTTAGCAGAATGTTCCAAAGATTTGGCTGCTCTATTGTTTAGGTAGTGAGACCTGTTCATTCTCAGTGGGTTGTAATCACTGGTCTGAAGGCTGACTTACCTCCATGGGTCAGGATGTTGAAACAGTCTGATCTCCTTTCTTACTCTAACACAACATCTTAGAAGTCAACCACATAAATGATTTTGTGATACAGACTGAAATGTGCAATTGACACAGATATATGTGGTCAAATATCATTATAGTGCTATTGCATGCTTGCACAGTGAATTTGGAGGGCTTTGTGTAAATCTTTTCTTCTTTTTCAGTTCAGGTGAGTTTGCATCTGCCATGTTAATCTCTGAACCATAAACTCAAAGCAAAACTACTTTACTCCTTGAGTTGCCTCTGGTTTCAAAATGAAACTATTCATTGTAGTAGGTTAGCAAACCTTTCAACAAATCAAAGCTAATTTGGTGTGGTTTGGGATTTTTTAAGAAATATCCACACAACTCTACTAGTTTCTCCTTCAACAATGGTCATGGAGGGCCAGGTTTGTAATTAGTAAAATCAGGTGAATTTTTAATTTTATTTTTGCATCACTTGTAATTTAGGAAATTAATCGGAAAGTTGCATGCGTGAGTACTCTCGGAAAACAAATGGCACACTCAGATGCATGAGTATCAATTGTTTGCACATTTATCCAGTAACAAAACAGAATCACCTGACTTTGACTAATCACAATGATGCCACACAGCTCTAAGAGAGAGTATCAGATACTTGTAGAGAACTGTTTATGATCCATCCACAGGAACTATATACATAAATGTTAAAAGAATTGTCAAGTACTTTTGAATCATAAAGAAGTCTGGAGAATTGCAAACTTCCTCTAGATATTTTATCTGCAGGAAATGGAATGGAAAAGCTGTCTTATGAAAGGAGACTGAAAGAGCTTGGCTTGTTTAGCCTAACCAAAAGAAAGTTGAGGGGGGATATGATTGCTCTTTATAAATATATCAGAGGGATAAATATTAGGGAGGGAGAGGAATTATTTAAGCTTAGTACCAGTGTGGACACAAGAACAAATGGATATAAACTGGACACTAGGAAGTTTAGACTTGAAATTGGACAAGGGTTTCTGACCATTAGAGGAGTGAAGTTCTGGAGCAGCCTTCTGTGGGGGAGTAGTGGGGGCAAAAGACATATCTGGCTTTAAGACTAAGCTTGATAAGTTTGTGGAGAGGATGGTATAATGGGATAGCCTAATTTTGGCAATTAATTTGGCAATTGATCTTTGATTATCAGCAGGTAAGTATGCCCAGTGGTCTGTGATGGGATGTTAGATAGGATGGGATCTGAGTTACTACAGAGAATTCTTTCCTGGGTGCTGGCTGGTGAGTCTTGCCCACATGCTTAGGGTTTAACTGATCACCATATTTGGGGGCAGGAAGGAATTTTCCCCCAGGGCAGATTGGCAGAGGCCTTGGAGGTTTTTCACCTTCTTCTGCAGCATGGGGCACGGGTCACTTGCTGGAGGATTCTCTGCAGCTTGAGGTCTTCAAATCACAATTTGAGGACTTCAATAACTCAGACATATGTTAGGGGTTTGTTATAGAAGTGGATGGGTGAGATTCTGTGGCCTGCATTGTGCAGGAGGTCAGACTAGATGATCATAATGGTCCCTTCTGACCTTAAAGTCTATGAAAAGTCAACTTAATGAAATAATGATTTACAGTGAATTATTTGTTCAGCTGTAATAACTACTTATTGCAAGTATTTTCCTAATTTAGTTTATTAGTAGCAATTGCTCCAAAGTCAGCCTGTTCACAGTTTATCTTGGAGTGACATATATAATGGTTCCATTTTGCAGTAATGGCTATAAAAGAAAAGAGACATCTAATGTATTCCTTTACCTCTTTCTTTTAAATTTTAAAATTAAAAATGTACCATCCAAAGGCCAAACTGGCCAGCATTGCTAAGAAGAGCAGGGATATTGAAAGATGCATGTCCAGTGCTAAGAATCCCATTGGTCATGCAGGATTCCAACTAAGGGACGTGGAACAGTGCTCATGGGGGGCGGGCGGGAGAGAAGAATGTGCACAAACTGGTGAAGAAGGTGGTTTGCCTTTCTTCACAGTGTTTTTGAATTATAGGACTGGATCCTCTCCTGGTGTTTAAATAAGATAAGGATCTTCTGATGCTCTTTCCCACAAGATGTCCGTGGAAGAGGCAAGCTCTAACCCTAGGTTTTGAAGTATTAAATTAGGGCCAGATTCTGATAGCCTTACAACTGTTGAGTGACAACTTGTTCTAGAAGTAATCCAATGGATTATTCCAATGAGACAATTTGTGGAGTAAAATGCCATTTGGTACAAGTAAGAATATTAGATTCTGGCCCTGAATGACATACAGAAAAGGTTTCCTGCTATCTAGCCAGCTGTTGGAATGTTGACTAATGGGACTAACTCCAAACAAGAAGTCGTGACATTGCTGGATGAAAGTATCAGTGCACAGAAAGTATTTTGTTACAAAATTTAAAATATTTAGATCACTTCTGTATCAATTATACTGGAGGCTTTTGTGGAAAATCAATTTAAACACACACACTATATATACACATATATGTTGGACACTTTCAACTTTTCTTTGAAAAAATCCTTTGTCTCTCATTTCTTTTCAGTGTCTTGTTTAAGTCAAGAAATCTCTGGCTTTTTGAGTGCACAGTTCCCCAAGAGAATGTGTGCTTATGAGCCGCAATAGGTTTCCCAAGTTTGGGAAGGAAATATAATACATTCTCTCACAGCTGTTGCACGAGCTGCTTCAAGTTTGGTGGTGGTGGCTTGGAAGCTAGTTTGAATTAGATCCATACCAGTTGGGTTTGTTTTTATCCAAATACTACCTCTTAACATAACTTTAAGTTGAATTTGACTTAACTGATATTGGAAACTGGAAACTTGAGTAAATCCAGTTACTATGACATTTTTTATTCTGGATGCACTTACATGTATTAATTCTCGATATGTGAGAGAGGCTACAGTAAGAGAAATGATTCGGATTTCAAAATTCTGCAACCCCTACCATCATGTATTTGATGATCTGCAAATGTATGTACAGTTTAAAGTACCCTTCCATAAATTAGGAAATTGGGGGTTTCTTCCCTACTATCGCTTCCCCAAACTGTTTCTCCATGTTTAAGAAGTATTCAAATGAATTGAAACTCAAAATTGCTTTCCATAATTCTTGGGTACTGAATTTCTTTCAGTAAGCTGGAATTCTGTTAGTCTTCCTGCTTCCACTAACATACCTGATGTTTAAACACATCAGAAATATATTTGATTGGGGTAATAGCTTTTCCCTTCAATCTATCTCAGAAGCCACGGACATGACTTTCAAATTAATGAGTAATTTTGCGTCCCCAGATTGGCGTACATTAAAGGGGCATGATTTTCAGAGCGTGTATGCTCAGCATTTAAAAAAAATCATGGCTCTTTAAGGTAACTCAAGTTGGATGCCACAAAACAAAGGACCTAAAATCAATATAATAGATTGCACTAGCATGGTTCTTTCTTTTTCCCTTTGGCTTTCTACCTTTTTTGAAGATCCTCTCTCTATTTCTTTCTTCTTTTCTGGATCATCTCAAGTTTTCTAAACTTCCACCTTATGGGAAATTAGAAGATGTTTCCAGTGCTATTTAGTTAAGAAAGCTTTGCTTTATCAGGTTTTTTCATTTCAGAGACTTAGTTGGATTTTAAAAGTAATTATCCAGAGATGCCAAAGAGAGACTAGATAAAGTCTCCCACTGGTAAATTCTAGTACTTGGGGACAGCTGTTTCAATTGACCAATTCTTTTTCAGATATCCTTTTGTACAACTTACAAATTCATTTTTAAAGACTATGGAATATCTTATGGCTGTTAGAAAAAGTGTGATGGTTATTGTACCAGAGACAGAAACTGGAGGCATCTAGTCAGGCAGAACCTCCTTTTGAAAGTTATCAGCCAGTACAGAAGAGGGAAAGCCCTGGACCCACCCACCCACATTCCCACCCCAGCTTTGGAACATCTAGTAATATTGACAGTGTTTTGACTCCTCTGATCCTTGACTCAAAGAGAACAAGCACCAGAATTCTGGCTGTCTCTTGCACCTGTGTAGAGGATGGTTTGAAGAAGAAGAAAAAGATCTCCTAGTTAAGGCACTAGACTGGACTCTTGAGCCCTGAGTTTAATTTTTGGCTCAGCCACTGCATTCTTGTATGACCTTGCACAAATTGCTTAATTTCTCTGTGCCTTAGTTTACTATTTATAAAAGGATGATAATACTATAATTCCTCTATTTGTACTTCCTTTATTTTGCCTTTTGCCTCTTGTTTATGTAGATGATAAAGTGCGAAGAGCAGGAACTCTCTCGTCATATTTATGCACACTGCCTAGTAAAATGAGATCCCAGTCTCTATTGAAGCCTACAGTCTCTACTGTAAAATGTGTGTGTGTGTGTGTGTAATATCAAGCCTTTGCTGCCTAAACTGAATGTAATGTAGAAAATAAACAGTGTATAAATGGTGAAAAGTAAATTATATCCCTCCTTTCATCCTTTTTCTAATAAATTTCTGTGTTAGTGCCTAAGGTGAGGAAATTGATTTTTAATATATGATTTTTATCTTGACAGTGGCCCTTTAATTATTACCTTTAAAAAGTACATTCTTGATGGGTTATTGTTGGTTTGAGAAATACTCCTTAGAAGCTATTTAATAAAGTTATTAAAATGACCATACCTTTCCATACCTCATTCTGATTAGAAGTCAGTTAGCTGCTGCTGCTGCACTGCATACAATGTGTATTTTTGTGTTTCTGCATCACTGGTGAATGGGCTATGCAATGATGGATGTCCTTCCCCCACCCTCTCAGCTTTTGAAAGAATTGGCCATCAATCATAACATGTAGTTTTTCCAGTTGTAATCCCAAGTAAATGTGTTTCCTTCATTTATTTGAAGGCCATTATTCCCTCATTTTATAGCACCAAGGAAAAGGGAGAAAGTCCTTTTAGTCAGACTTTGTACACTGTATGTTTGCACACGTTAGGATTTAAATCACATATCAGTTCCTTATAAAATAGTTTTTAATTTGATATATATAATCAAAAACAGTGGAGTGGTTACCTAGACTAATTCTGTTTCTTGCTTAGCCCTGGCTCCCAATCCCTGGTGCCAATTTGACCTTTCCTTCATTTGGATCTTAAATCAGACTTAAGTCTGAAATCTGGCCTAACTATCAATTTTAGTATTTTGTACTGCCATTCATCACTGTAGTATTTGATTAGTCTCTAAGGTGCCACAAGTACTCCTGTAGTATTTGAGTGTCCTCCACGTTGAATTGATGGGCAGTAATGAAGTTCCTGTTTCACTTCATACTCTCTGGCTGTTCACCCATTTCAGGATATATAGAAAGCTCTCTTTGGATATTTTTGAGTGGGGATAGAAGGAGACAAGAGTTTGCAACCTTCCTTTTGTCACCTCAACAGTTCATTTAAATATTGAACATTCTGATAATGGGATATCTAACATCATGAGGTTAGATAGGCAGAGCAACAATGCATAGCTTCAGGACTAGAAGCTAAAGGATAATTACATAGACCTCTGGGTATGTTCTTTGTTGAGCATCAGGTTTACAGGAGTTTCTATAATTAAAAGCACAAACCTCTTCACTTTTCCATTGATGTAAGTGATGGTTACCTTAATGTGACCTCATTTTGTGTAAGGAAAACGAGTGACCATCTTAAAGAAAAATTAATGTTCTGTTGTCTAGTTCCGGCACAGATATAATAATTTGAGGGATTCATAGCTATTTAATCTGCTATGTGATTTATTTTGGCTGGAAATGTCAGTCTGACACACACAAATAAATAAAAGGCTTCACAAATCTTGTAGATCTAGTGAACCAAGTTCTAGCCTTGATTGAATCTGTAAAATTCTAGTCAAGTCAATGGGTTCCATAGGTTTAAATGAGGTCAGAATTTGGCCTTCTCTTTCCATAATGTTTACAACACAACTGTGTTTCATGATCCTGTATACATAGTCAGTTAATTATAAACAGGAAACTTTTGAAGAAAATATTGTATATTATTTCT
Source organism: Mauremys mutica (assembly GCF_020497125.1). Lineage (NCBI taxonomy): Eukaryota > Metazoa > Chordata > Testudines > Geoemydidae > Mauremys > Mauremys mutica. Next base: position 59,917,595 of record NC_059082.1, read on the forward strand.
GTTATAACTGGCCAATACAGCAAAATCATCATTCACAAACATTTATCTGAATGCCAAACAATTTTTCAGTTCAACCATATATGCAGATCTTATTATTCACTATTTTCAGACATTAGTGCAGAGAGGTTTTTGCTGACATGAACGTTTGGAGAATGACTTTGTACAAAGGCCTGTATTCAAGTGTGAACAAAAGTATAAAATTTGAAATGCTTTGGTCATGGAATGGGGGACTAAAAACAATAACGTGAGTACATGACCAATCCTACACCACAAATAGTCATAGGGGGGAGGTGTTTGTGAAATTCAGATAATTCAACCAGTTCTAATGTATGTCTAATACTAGAAGCTTCATTTTATAATTTTTATAAAACCTGAAGTCTGAAAGCAATGTAGGTGAAATCCTGAAGGATTTCGTCTACATCTCAGGGCATCTAGAATCAGCAACCACTGACTTGTGTTAAATGTAAGCACCTAGGGATTTTAAATAAGATGGGTCAAATTCCTCCCTGATGTAACAAACTATCATTTTTTCCCCTCTGCTTTAAGAAGTGGGATAATTTGAACTAGCTTCAGCCAGGTATTATGCAGCTATGTCTTATATGCAGGCAACTTGTTTATCTTTGCCAATAGTCCTTAACACAGCGAATCAGATTCCCCCACCCCTCACTATGTTGACGGTTTTGTCAAACCTCCCCCTACCCCCACCCCCAAAAAAAGAATTATAATTTGCTTTTCAGATTTTTCATCTGAAAAATAAAAAAAACCCTAACATTTTGAGAGAAGCTGAATTTTCTATGAAAACTTTAATTTAATTGAAAGCCGAGTTTTCTATTGAGGGGAAAATACCATTTTTATGTAAGATTTTCTACTTAACCCTACCTCTCGGTAATGTGAAATATGCCTTCTATCCCAAGCCTGGGTCTTACAGGTTTAGTCATGCTGATTAGTAAAAAATCCACAGGCTTGAAAGGATTAGATGGGTTATTCTTAAATGTCAGTAAAAGTTGATTTCAATGTACACCCATAGACTAACAAAAATACTTCCATCGATGATCAAATTTTACAGATAGGATAAGTAACAAAAATGCTACTTGAGAACTTATTGGAGTTTAATTTAAGGATATTTACTTGGTATATTTTGAGATGTGATGTGGGCAATTTTAACTGTTGTTTTAACTGTTATTAAATTTTAAATTTTTGAATCAACATCTACTGTCATTAACTAATTATCTGACTCCCCCCTATAATTTCCTACAACTTTGAAAATTTAAAATTGAGACAAATAATTTAAAAATGTTTAAACCCCATAATTTTGTGCTACTGTGAAAATGTATATAGATAAAAATAGAAAAAAAATGCTTAGAAATAAACCAACACAACCCGCTGAAATTATTTATATAATTTAATTCTGCTAACCCTACAAACCGTGATTTTTTGTGATGTGGATAACTATCCATCAGGAACCAGACATACAGGAAGCCTAGGCCCCAATTCTTAGGTCCAGCCAGGCTGCATATCGGCACAGAACACAACACAGTGTGTAAAAGTGGATTTATACCAGTTTTTCTGGTGCACCAACTTAGTCCATAGCACAACTTAACTCAGCCACAAGGGTGCTCTAAATTAAGCCCAGATGTTCATATCCTTAAGGGGGTTGTCTTGGAAGATGAAGATTGCTGGAACATAATGACAGTCTGGCTTTGCCCCCATTCTAACCTTTGTCATCTATAGGATCTTATTTTAAACAAGACTTTCCCATTTTTTCCATCCCACAAATGGGATGGACATTAGCCAAAGAGATTTAAAAAATGTTTGGTGCATGTTTTCTGTCTAATTTAATGAACTGCCTGTGAGGAAAATCCTCTTAAAAGCTACTTGTTAAGATTTATCATTAGTCAGTGCATACACTTGAAAACAGTCTGAGAACAATAAGGAAGTTAGAGGTAGTGTTGTCTTGAGCAGAGTGTTTTGCTGCTGTTATTCCATACGTCTTCAGTCTTAATAAAGGCTTTTTAATTTTAGTTTAAAGGCAATTAAAACAAGAAAGGAGAAAGTAAAGTCTTCAAGAGAGACTAGTGTGTGTGAAGAGCCTCAGCAACGGGCTTTATCTGAACTGAACATGACATGGCAGTTGTTTCCAGTAGAGAGTACAATTCTAGAAATTTAAAGCTGCAGTACACAGAAAAACATAATGTTACCAGGTTTCCATGCCAGAGATGAGTGCATGTCAGTCATGACTGAAGTAATATGTAGGAAATAAACTGTTTTGGGATCTGTCTGAATAACAGATGCTTGTACATGTCTATTTTCTCTATATTGTAACTTTACATTTTTAAAAGCAGCTACCATTTTTGGGTTCACCTCAGGTTCAAGAGATACACAGAGCTCTGTTCCAGAGAACTTTAGTTTTTCCTTGTTTTGTTTTAACTATAATCTAAAATCAGGTTAAAAAGTACAAAATATATGCATAGTTTATATGCTTAATTATTATACTAAGGTGTTATGAATCATACTAGTTAATCTTAAATATGAAAATGATCTCAGAGGAGGAACAACTTATGCTCCTTAGCCAATCTAACTAGTGGATAGGAATGAGTTACTTATGCATAATTATATGAATGCAAAAAACTTTAGTTTGTTATGCAATGAAAATACAGGTCAAAGAGATAAAAAGGAAATATATATATATATATATATATATATATATATATATATACTGCTTGGGATTAATACATATTTGTTTCTTGCAATACATTTTTCCTGTAAAAAACACTTTAAAAGTATCTATTTGTGGTGGTGTATTTCTTTCTTTGAGGAGTTTCTTCTTATCTTGCATTCAGGTTTTGCGCCATGTGATGTGAAGGTAACCATGGTAACTAAACATTTTTAATCTACCTATTACTGTACATTTCTTTTATACCTCTTAAGTAAATAAGTGTATAACACCTGTGTAAGCTTATGAAATGCACCCAAGGGCTGCAATATCTAATTTTGCTTTATTTTCAAGAATATTTCAAGGTTACTCTTAAAAAAGACAAACAGATCTTGAGTACTGCAGCTAAGAATACTTTTTTCACCCCCTTTTTTTCCCAACAGAGGTGATGTGGGTTTTTGTTTGTTTGTTTGGGGTTTTTTTTTGTAAAAACATAAGGCAGATCGCCTGCTGTTGAGATACCTTGATATTTTCATATACAGGATACATATTACATGTACCAAAAGAAGATGATGAAGTGAGAGGGAAGGAAGCCAGACTATTGCTGTGAAAGTCCAATGCTGAATCTGATTGCATCGTAGGGAGTTTCTGTGATGATTTAAGCCTCCGCTATTATGAAGACCCCGGGGCTGGACTTTGATTCCAAGACACTGCTTTTTTTGCTACTCGCTGATGACAGTTCTGTAAGCACTGTGCTTAGGCAGATGCAGTGACTTTGGGAGCATTAAAGGAAGACTCTTACTGCCAACAGGTGCACCTATTTAACAGGGTGCTCAGAGTGCTCTTCTCCTTACAAAGCCCAGTTTGCTAGACATTTTTTTTTAAATTTTGCATCAAAATGAGGATATACTTTGACTAAACTCTTTTCCTAGCCTGAAAAAGATGTCGGGGTCAGTTTGTCTTTGTGGTCAAGGCAAGTGCCAGTCAACCTTTACAGTTTCTCCCCAGCTTGGACAGGGTCTCTCTCAGGCCTCCCTATCTGGAGTGCTTTTTCCCCACTCTGTCCTGCTTCCTCAGCTTTTCCCCAGCTGACTGAGGGCCTTGCAGGAGCCTTCTTGCTTCCTGCAATGTCTACAGACATAGCTGCAGTCTCCTGGGCCTTCTGCCCTTGTTTATTCTGGGACCACCTATTTCAACCCAGGTGTGGCTTGTCCTGTAATCAGGGCTGACGTAGCCCTAGGCTCCCCAGCTCATGGGACAAGACAGTGTTACCGATACAAACATGAAAAGCAGTTACTTTCGGGATGTTACTCTGTGAAACTCCTTCTCATCAACATCTCATGATCATAATAAAGGCAAATCAAATCATTAACTGGGGAAGAAAAATAATCCTAGTAATATGGAGAGAACTATAGAAAGGGAAAAAAAACCCAAACAAGCATAGCTTCCTTCATGGCAGACTGTAGCTTAATTCTCTTGTGTGTCATAATTCCATCTATGCATTGGTGGTGGTAACTACCTATGTCTCCCCCATGAGCAAGAAAGAAAGGCATTGTCTCACCTCATTTCTGGGTCTCAGTGGTCTACCTCTGCTCTTCTCTTGGCATCTCTGAACAGTTTCCTTTGCCAAAGAAATGTTTGGAAGGACCCTAGCGGTGATCTCAAGCTAGTCTGCATTGATGGCACTGACTGCAGCTTGGCTCTTCCAGCTTTGTTCCAGCATGACTGATGGGTTGAGAGACAAAAGGCAGTCACATGATTGGGTTTGGAATTGGTTCTTCAGCCATCTAAAGATTTAGGGTGGGATCTTCAAGAGTGCTCATCATGGGTCTAATACAGTTTCCACTGAAGTATCTGTTAAAAGTCTTATTAATTTCAATGGGACCAGAGCTAGGCCAGCCAAGGGCACTTTTGAAATTCCATCAGTTGTGACCAAATAAAACCTTTTGTTGCACAACTTGTAATCTTTGCAGCATTGTGCTAAACCTGTACTAGCAGGGTGAGGTGAGGAGGATAAGAGGAGTGAGCATAGAGGAATAGCTTGCTATACTTTTAAACAAAAAGGCGAGGTATGCTTTTTCTTTAGATATGTTGGGGATCAAGAATAGATTGGTGAGAGCGGGAAGCAGTGTGAATAAGCACAGTTCTAGCAGCTAAGGGAATGAAGAATGCTCACTGCATGGGGCAGATGAAGCTAAATGTTCCAGACAGAATTGGGGACCGCATATTCAGAAGAACTCTTTGGTCCAAAAAGGAACCTCATGCCATAACTCCTGATGCTTGTAAGAGTGATGGGGCCTGGAACTGTCCCATTGTGGCTGGCCATAGTCCTTTGAGACCAAATACCTGGCCCCACACCCAGGGAGTGCTAGGTCATGATTGCATGGGCGAAAGAGGTATCTTCTTTCAGTTCTTATTCAATTTCTGGAGGAAAGCCAGAATTTAACTCAGATATATTACACAGTAAATAAGTTTGTATTTATATACTGAGCTTCCATTTCCTGTAGATAGAAGATCCTTGAGGAAAATATCCAAAAATGAGATATAGCAGAACTTCCACAGCTGTATGGACAGACTGGTCAAGGGTTATCATGAGGACTGTGTTGTGGTTATGAGGCACTGGGCTTCATAAACTCTCAGAGCAGCTGAGCAATTTGAATGAGCTCTTTGCAGGCTGGCCGGCTGGGACATAGCCAAATTAAGCAGCCAGTTTCTCAATCTCAGCATGTTAATAAAAGAGGGTTATGACTCACCGTATTTGCCCCTTAGACTGAAGGGGAAACAACTAAAGAGGGGTTAATAAGAATGAATCCCTGAAGGAGTGGCATGCTGGGAAATAAAATACACACTTCTGCTTCTATTTGATTTCTTGGAAACAGTTCTAATAACCCCCCTAAATAAATGGCATTTCATATGGAGAGTGGAGGGGACATTCATTACATATATTCAAATTGAGAATAATATGAAAGTCAAAAGCCTCTAATTAGCTTTTCACTCTGTGTGTGTTTGGTTCGTCTGGCAGATCTCTCTGGCAATGTTGCAAAGCAGCTCTGCTATATTTAGAGCTATTTGTATTTAATATATGAACTATTACCCGCAGCTCCCGGCACGGAGTTCAGGCACAGAAATGAAAATTCACCTGCCCTCTTCAGAGGTGAAAGGGTTAATCCCCAAATGTCTGCAAACCGCTTTTATGTCCGAGAACTTTGGATTGCAGAAAAGAATGGTAAATGCTGAATGTGCAGAACAGTTTAATTTCCTGTGTGTAGGTCTGAGCAAGGTTATTAAGAGGGCCTTTCAAGTTGAAGATTTTCCCAAGAGAAGCTCCAGAAACACAGCTGCCTTAAAAGGAAGGAGGGAGAGAGAGAAAAATAAGAATAAAATTGGATTGAAATGTGCAGATGCTGGCTATGTGCTTCATGGCAGCTGGCAGCAATACTTTGTGTAAACCTGAGGTGAGGCAAGGTGGCAGCAGCAGGGTGGAGAGGAGGGACTGGGCTTTCATCATTGCTGTTCTTACTCCTGATACCTTACTCAGCTAAGCTGCAGGTGCTGAGAGTTGCTGACACATGAAGGAAAGAAACCTCTGAGTGTCAAATTGACATCTGCAGCTGAGAGAAGGAAGAGAGGGTAAAGGGAAAAATGATTTGCTGCTTTAAGGGTGAAAAGGTTCCTGTTTACTAATGACCAAGGTCTGCCCTTGCATATGTGCATGTGACTCCCATTTATTTCCACGTAGTCTGAAGCCCTTTAAGAGACAGGACAGAGAGGATTGGGGAAGTTGCTTTGTCTCTGAGTTAGTTAACCATGTTTAGAACTCAGTAAACAGCTTGTTGTTTGCGCCACTGTCGTGTGTATATTTTCAATTAGAGGTGGACAAAGAGAGGAAAACTGATTAGCTAACAATATAGCAAAGCGTTGGTAAGTTTCCCCCCTATTTCATATTTGGTTTTGGGAAACATTCATGTAACACAAACTTTGTGAGTACACAGCAAGTCTCCATATTCTGCCATCACAGGAGTACTGGGTTGTGATGACTACTCTGTGGTCTCCGTGCATATGTTAGGACTTTCCTGGAGCATCTACATGCAGACTTAAATATGTCTCTTTGGCATATGCATTTTTCTCCATGGCTCACTCTTTTGCTCTTTGTGTGTTCCAAAGATCAGTGAACACAGTTACAGATAAAACCACGCTGAATTAAGACAAAGGAGGAACAGACTTGTTGAAATGTTTCTAAGAACTCTGGACAGAGTAATGACACAGAGGCCATTACAAGGTCCTACTGTATTCTGTTCAGTGAGGACTGTACATGCACACCTGCAACAGAATTATTAATATATAACATTGCTCCTGGTGAATAGAAATAAGAGACCGAATGCTGGTACTCTCTAGATACATGAAATACTACTCTACCAAGCATTACAACAATGCAGCACTCCAGCGGAGGAAGGGGCTGTATTCTCAACCTTAGCCTGGTGCCTGGGCACTAATACAGTTAAATGAGGTGAATAAGGAAGGCAATGAGACCACATTCCTCCCAGCTGTGACTGTACAAAATCCCTGGCCAAGAGATAATTCAATGAGCCAGTCACAGGACTCTTTGAGACTGGCACATCCCACATATACTGTTACTTTGTGTGAATGAGACAAGATAAATTTTGTTTTAAATTTACCTCCAGACTAAGATATTTACAGTTTGATTTCCGTAGCAAATGGTACCTCAGTGAAGGCCTGACTTGTGCAGCCCAGAAGAGAAAAAGATATAAAATACCTTAAAAATTCCTTATTCCTGCAGCCTACCTGCTCCCATTTAAAGAAACTACTCTGAAACATGGTGGCAGTATTTGTTGGAACCCCAACCACTGTTAGCCAGGGATGATCCTGCTGGGAAAGAGTTTAAGACCCATAGAGCTATTGTGGGAAGCTGATCAGACTTTGGGGTAAACATCGCAGGCCATCAAGATTCTGGAAGCACACTGCTTACTGAAAGAAATGTGACTTAGTATCAGTTTCCATTTTATATATCTTATTAAAACTCTCAAGGTAAGTTTCAAGCTTCTTATAAAGAACCTGGGGGAAGAATTATAGGAAAAGCACTTTGACAGTTGTCAAGAGGGTCTAATGAAAGTTGGAATAATTGAATGACAACAGGAGCTATCGTGTTAAACAGCCCCAAACCAGCTATTTATCACCACCACATGGGCCAGCATAATATGATTTAATGCTTCTGTTGCTTCAGAAGGAAGTTAGAAAAAAGATGAAGAAATCAGAAGTTCCATATAGAAGATAAAACAGTATTTTGGGTTTCTTTTAAGGTCTGCCTTAAAAATATGTAGGTCTGAAAATGGATTTGGCTAGAACAGATATTTTAATGAGAAACATCACAATGTCTTTGTACAAATGTAAGGGGATTAGACCATTCTTAGGCAGAATCCCATGCCTGCTGATTCCCAATTGTGATGCAGATCTAGAAGGATAACACATTCCTCAGCATGAATAACTTAATTGTCTAAGTCAGTTAGATACATTATAATACATACTATATACATTTGATGTGCCTTGGCAAAGTTTGCTATTAGCATGAATGGCAAATATGAGAAATCTCTTTTACTGTCCGTTTATGATGTCACATCTTTTAATTTTTACCTTTTGACAGTTGCCCTCACTCTAGGAGTTGAATGAACATACTAAAGGGATAGGGCAACATTTTTCATCTTTGAATGCCTAATGTTTGGCACAAAGGCCAAGGTTTTAAATACGAACAAGTGAATCTGGGTGCCTTAATTTTTGAGTGTCCCACTATAAATGCCTTTTAAAAGGGTTTGATTTTTGAGAAAATACTGAGCCCCCATCCTCTAGTAATCAAACCACTTTAAGGCGTCTCTAGTCTAGGCCCTCATGATCACTATTTGCTTAAGAAAATCTTGATCTCTAGTCCATGATTAATCAAAGTACATGGTCTGATTTTCAGAGGTGCTGAGCTTCAGTTAGGACTGCTTCTGTTCAGCTCTTCAGGAAATCATGGCTCGAAAGATTCTCTCTCTCATCAATTGAAGTTGGTCCAATAAAAGATATTACTATACCCACTTTGTCTAATAACTAGTATGTGGCATGTGGGTGTCCCTTAGTTTAATATGATCTGTACAAAATGTCACATATCGCCTAGTGTGTTGTTGAAAAGAAAAGTTGGCCAAATCCTGCTCATCTGTACTCACAAGACTAGCTCAGATTAATTCAATTGGACTATGTAGGTGAATGACACAACCAGGGTTTGGCCCTCCTAAAAGAGACCATTTAGCTAGGCTTTAGATCATATGCTAGATTCTACTCTCTGTAGACATTGTCTCTTCTTTGACAGTTCACACATCTAAAACTAGTTTAACTCTTACAATTGTCAAATAGATTTTCCATGGTGTCAGAGCATTTTCTACCATCAAAAATATTCAGCTTGTGTTTCCATCCCTCTTTTGCATGAAGCTGCAAGTTGGGTTCTTACTCTGAACCACGCAAAAGGTAACTGATTCTGCTGTTACCCATTTTAAGTTCAGTCAGTACAGCTAGCATGTGCCACAGGAACTTCTGCCAGAAGGTTATACTAGCTGTCATACCATTACAGTTTAGGTTATCCATGGATCAAAGTCAAGATACATTCAAGACCAAACTTTAACCTATGAATCAGAGACAGCTGCACTTCTCTGGAGCAATGCAAATCATAAAGCCTAGGATGAAGTATATTAATGTGTGGGACAGAGTGTTCTCACTGAAAAGGTTCCAGTTCTAGAATGAATTTCCAGAGGAGATTAAGTGTATCTAAAGTCTGAAAATATTCTGGAAATGCTCCAAAATTGTCCTCTTTGACAAAGTCTTTGCCTTTTAAGAAGTGACATTTACAACATAGGAACCCCTTTCTATCTGTCTTCTCTAGCCAACCTTCACTAAACTTCATTTTAAAAAAAGTGAACAATAAAGATTTTTAACTGATATATCTACAGATCCACTCCCCTCGGGCCCCCCCCCACCTCAAGCAGTGTTTTACCCTGTGAAAAGGGAGAAGAACCAAGAAGCCACATAAAGTCCACTAAGGGATTTTGCTATTGCCAGTCTATTTTATGTGGAAGGTGCTCAGAAACCATGATGACAAATGGCCATGTAAAACTTGAGGCAGAGCAGTGTGGGCAGGGAAAGCAAGAAGGAGCTCTTGGATGGCTGCTGAAACTGAAGCTAGAAGAGCCCTGAGGTAACGGTGAAGCATTGGTGAAGGATGGGGCCACACAGAAGTGGCCTAGGGAATTGTAGCAGCATAGTGAGCAGTTAAAGGGACGCAGCGACATGTGGTTGCTATTCATAGGGTCCCTGGGCTGGGACCTGGAGTAGTGGGCCCAGGTTCCACCCCACATTGGCAACTGGAGAAGTGACCTGAGTATTGGACTATACTGGACTTTGACACACCCCTGGAAGAGGAACTGAACTGCTTAGTGGCCCAGTTGGAGAGCTGGGGCCCAAAGGGCCCAGACAGGGCAAAATCATTGTCTCCAGGGAGGATGCCCTCGGGGTATAGACTGTGTAAAGATTGTGAGATTGTTTTGTTTGTGTTCACATTTACTGTGTGTGACTCTGTCAGAGGGCTGAGTCACCAAAACTACTGGAGAAACCACCAACAGCACTCACTACAGACTAAGAGGTGCAGTCGCACGCCCGATCGGGGGCACTCATGAGAAGTGAGTGCCATGCTGTTACAGGACCAATAAGGTACAGAAGCCTATTAACACCTCTGTAGTAATAGGAGAGAAATAAGAGGTTAATGGGTTACATTTTATGGCTTGAAAGCTTGTCTCTCTCACCCTCAAAAGTTGGTCCAATGAAAGATATCACCTCACCCACTTTGTCTCTCTCATATCCTGGGACCAACACTGCTACAACTACACTGTATAAGAGCAGTGTTGTCATTTTTAAGGTTCCACAGGACGTGTGTTTAAAAAAAAAATCAGGCCATGATAAATGCAAGGTACACAAAGTCTCGTCTCTCTCTCTCCCCCCGAAAAGAAGAGAATTGTTTAATATTATTCCAACTGTTTTCCTGATTCATTCTCCTTTCTGCCCCCCACCCCATTTTTGATAAGTGGATGTTACAATTGTTGGATAAGTGAGCTGCCATCATCACTACTGAAATGCCAAAAGGTGATTGCAAACAATGGGCTGATTTTTGCCCTTGTCACTTGTGCAACCTTGATGTGTAAGTGGAAATATTACATTTGTTCTTTCTTGTTTTACTCTAGATGTAGGTAAACAATACTATAACTCTCATAGTGAAAGTATTAGTTGCTTTTTGTGTATAGAAAATATGTGAAAGATCACGCCATATACTAATTTCAAAATCATTTGTATGTGATGGAAAAACACAATTAGCAACATTCATTTGGTGTTATAGCTTATAGACAGGATGGGTTGCTTTATGGGTTGCATCATTTTTGTTTGTGATGGCAGGAAAGGGTGTAAGATTTTTTTCCATACTCTCTACACTCAGAATTCAGAGAGAGCTCATATTTTTAATTCCACAAAAGATATCTAGCGTGTAATGTGTTTCTGCACAAAATGTACTGTATAATTTTAAGATCAATGAATTTTCTGTTTTGCATTGAAGTGCTGTGTGCGTCAAAAACATGTGGCAAAAATGGATTTTATGCATATTTTAGATGCCTGCTGTACTTTTCATAGTGAACATGATGTGAGCATCTGAAAATGATCACCGAGCATAACCAGGAAGATCAGCCCTCATGGAAATGAACTGTCTAGGTTAGCTTTAGAAGCATAAAATATTAGGAGACCAGCTGTGTCAGAAATATAAGTTAATAAACATTCACCTTTTTGTCAGTGTTTTGATACTTTGTCTGCCTCTGCTGAATCGGTTAGTGCTGTATACATAGGTTTCATTACAGATGTCAGTGCTTTGAAACCTGCATATTATAGTGGCGTGGGAGCACCATTCTAGCTAAGGTTGTGTCATGACATCTGTTTAAAGGTTGACCTTTCTAATTTCTTTCAAATTGACACGATTAGTAGGATTTCTTTGAAATTTGGTGTGGCTCAGGAGAGTGTACTGGAGGGTTAGTGACCCAAATTTGGAATAATTGGAGCCAGGGGTTCCAGAGGTATTATCCCACCACCACCAAAATAGACATCTTAATAACCATTTCTAGGTTTTTTTTTTCTTCTTCCCCCTTAGAGCTAAAGAACAAGCTATTGATCAGCTATGGCTCAAAATGGTCTCAATCTATCAAGTTTTACCCAAGGCAATGCATGCCACTCACTAAATCTTTGGGGGACCCATACTGAGAATGGTATTTAAGAAAATGTACATTTTTACACTGCCCATGAACCAATACAGAAGACTGGCAAGAGAGTTTCCATTCCCTCCTTTTTATATGCCTTAAAGGTTGATTCTTGGAAATGCTCTAAAATCCGAACTGTTAATTGGAATGCTTTGAAATTTGGTATGTTTCTTGGGGGTGTAGAGTAGGGGTAGTGATCCAAATTTGGGGTCATTTGACTGAGGGGCTCATGAGTTACAGACTCTCCCCAAATGCCTTGACTGCTCCCTTGTACTGCTAAACTGAAAGATACTAATGGCTGGATGAAGCACAGAGCTCTCCATTGCTGTGAACTCATCCTTCAGTTTACATACTTAAAAATAAGTTAACCACAAGCCTTCAGCTAAGACAAAAGGAGTTTTGGACTAAGTGGCTGGAAGTTGCTACAATTAGTGAGGCATGGGTGAGGTTTATTTTGGGGGGCATGTAATCAAAAATCTTGGGGAGGGGGATTTAGACAGGTGATTACTTGCTAGGAAAGTAGGGATATTAGGGTCAGAGGAGTAGGAGAATGGGGGGAAAGGGGTTTGAGGCTGCAGTGAGAGAGGAAGGGAGAGGGGAGAGAGCTTGGGGTCCCAGATCAAGAAGTCAAAACGCCCCCAGCTCTGCCAGTGAATTCCAACCCTTGGACCCAAACCCTCTGCCAGTGCACTCCAACCCACCTATGCCCCCAGCTCTGCCAGTGAATCCAAATCTTGTATTGCAACCCTTGCACCCCCAGCTCTGCCAGGATGCCTGCTGCACCCCAACAACCCTGCAGCCCCAGCTCTTCTGGTTCATCTCAGCCCCCGTGCATTGTTCAGCTATGCAACCATTCCCCCGCTTTTTGTCCCTTAATAGTGTGAGATGGAATCCTGTGAGAGTGAATGGGGTGTAGAAGGAGGTGAAAAGCTTGTATATTTCAGCAGTTGTGGGGTTGGCAGAGTGAAGGTTAACAAGCTTGCGGGGGCATTGCTGAAAGAAGGCAAAGTAAAATTTGCATGGGCAATTTGAACTGTGCTTTTCCTGGTTTTTCAGGAGTTTTGCTCAATTCAGCGTTCTGCAAGGGGATGACGTACCACCAAGCAACCTTAACTCTGTGTTTATGGAGGTTTTTGCCATTGATTGAGATAATGGTAGGGATGGCCTTGTGCTTAAAATCATGAGACAATGATAGTTCTTGGATTAATTCTCAGCTTTACCACAGACTTGAGATGCATCGTGGCCTAGAGCGCCTCACTCAAATGCAGTCTGACTTAGTTCACATTCCTAAAATGAGGATGATAACACTTCCCTATCATGTGTGTGTGTTAGGATAAACTGACTAATGTTTAAGAGGCATTCAGCCATGATGGTGATGAGGGCCATGTAAGCACGTCAATAGATAGATTAATACTTCATTGTATGGCACATGTTCAAGCTGTAACACAAGGGAAGTGTTATGTTTTATAGGGAGAGAATGACAGCCTTGAATAGATCCAAACTGGTGGGTGGGTGGGGGTGTGTGTGTGTGTGGCGGGGGGTGGGTTTGCTTTGTTTTGGTTTTGGTTTTTTTGCTGTGATGCCATAAAGCTTTACCTTTGACGAGAGCATGCACATAGATGACTTATTTGTGGTAAAGGCAGGTAGTGAATAGGGAAAATATGAAATATACTTAATTGGGCTGTTTCATACACAACCTGCGATGTTACTGTGTAAAAGGTGAACAGTGCCTTAAATCAGAAGGTTCATGATCCTTCAGAGAACACTAAATGTGACTGATCTAATACCAAAATGGTTTGCGGCTTCTCTGATCTATCCAAGTCTTTTAGGTAGGCAAAATTGGTCTGGAAACCTTATCAGCAAACAGGCTTGTTCATACTAATTCTGTTATTTCCAGCACAAATAAAAATAGGAAACACCACCAGAAAAAAAAACAAAAAACAACACAACGCAAAACTTCATAATATTGTGGTATTTCTTGATGGAACTAGGAATTGAAACAGATGTATGGAAGTGTAAGGCAATTGCTAAAAAAAAAAAGTTATTTGAACATGTTTGAACACTACATGTTAGTAGTGAGGACTTGAAACAGTTCATAGTACAATGGGTCTTCTCCTCTCCTCTCCCACTAGCTGTGTTGCAGGTGGGTGTGCTTTGACAGAGGCTGGAAAAATGAAAGGAAAAGCGTGTGGCCTATAGCCAGCTCTAAGGAAACAGGCATTGCTGTTTGAGTACTCCTCCAATATTTAGATTTTTTTTTAAAAGTGATCTCATTCATTCATTCGGATACCTTGCATGAAGCTACAATATTTTGTGTAAACCACATCACCTATCCCTACTAATAAACCACCACATAAAGGTTATAGTTATTAAAATGAATAGAAAAGGATTTTAGCATGGGGTGACCAGATGTCCTGATTTTATGACAGTCCCAATATTTGGGGCTTTGTCTTATATAGGTGCTTATTACCCCCCACCCCCATCCCAATTTTTCAGACTTGCTGTCTGGTCACCCTATTTTAGCATGTTTTGGGGACATTTCAGCTGTGTTTAGTAGTTCTATTTAGCCAGGCCCATGGGATGGAGAGTTATGTTGTCACTGTTACAAAGGTTTACACATTGTGCTTAAACAACTTAACTTTACAAGTGTTACTCTACTGAAGTGGGGCCGGTAGGTGGGGGAGAATCTCTGTAGGGTATTATTTTGCTTGAGTGGATGTCACATACTCAGCTTTACAGAAAGTAACTGAATTAGATCATTATCCTAGTGCTTTCCAGTTGGACGGCCTGTGCTGGGTGGCTATGCCTTTCTGAAGGAAGCTGGAGACAGGAAGAACAATGATTGTCTATAAGTTTCGGATCCTGCTCCCCATGAACTCATTGGGAGTTTTGCTATAGCCTTCAGTGGAGCAGGATAGAACACTAATGTGGTACCATCTTGTAACCCATGTTTGCCAGAAGCTGGAAATGGGCCACCAGAGATAGATAACTTGATGATTACCTGTTCTGTTCATTCCCTCTGAAGCACCTGGCATTGGCTGCTGTCAGAAGACAGGATACTGGACTATATGTTCTTAATATGTGAAAAAATAGGAATACTCTACCTCAGGGATCAGCAACCTTTGGCACGCGGCCCACCAGGGTAAGCCCCCGGCGGGCCAGGCCGATTTGTTTACCTGCCATGTCCACAGGCTTGGCCGATCGCGGATCCCACTGGCCACGGTTCGCCGCTCCAGGCCAATGGGGACTGCAGGAAGTGGCACGGGCCGAGGGATGTGCTGGCCACTGCTTTCTGCAGCCCTCATTGGCCTGGAGCGGTGAACCGCAGCCAGTGGGAGCCGCGATTGGCCGAACCTGCGGATGCGGCAGGTAAACAAACGGGCCCAGCCCACCAGGGTGCTTACTCTGGTGAGCTGTGTGCCAAAGGTTGCCGATCCCTGCTCTACCTCATTACATGAAGATTTATCAAAAGGGGTAATAACTGAACACAGTTAGGATGCCAAAGATCTCTCATAGAATCCCTTTTATATTAAATATATATTTTTTTCAGTGAGGATGGAGTGGAAATCTGGACGGAAAGGTTAATCAAATACGTTCAGAAGAATGTGGATATCTCCTTATACCTTGTTACTGAATCTTGCTGCCTCTTCACCAGCAACTCACTGCTGAAGGGTAACCCAAGTTGAAAACACCTGAATTTAAATGTTTTTTTTTTTTAAAGATCTATTGCACTTAATGATTGAGATCACTTTCAGTAGGAATTGAGGAAAATCATTTGGTTTTTAATCCTTTTGTTAACTTAGTGTCACATTTTTTACTTTTACCTATGAAAAGTTTGTATATTTGGAATTCCTTTCATAACTGTATTTCCTGTCTCTTCATTTAACTTGGAATTAACTTATTCCACCTTTACTTTAACTTACATTTGGAATTAATAGGACTTGGGAAAATGGGACGACCTGTCTTCTTGCACATAAGCTGAATTTTATGTCTAGAATCAAATTGAACCAAATCTTTTCTTTAGATTCTGAAAAAAACCCACAGGATCTTATATTTTTATTTTCACTTGAGATGGACCTGAATCAATACCATGCTTTCAAGTTACTTTTAATCTTATGGAATTGGATCTGGATTCAAACTTTGGTCCCAATCCTGTAACTATTTACACATCCAAGAGTAGGAACTACTCCAATATGGAAAGTTGTCCCTG
The DNA here is from genome assembly GCF_020497125.1 of Mauremys mutica. NCBI lineage: Eukaryota > Metazoa > Chordata > Testudines > Geoemydidae > Mauremys > Mauremys mutica. Next base: position 59,933,790 of record NC_059082.1, read on the forward strand.
TAAGGTTTTGCAGGATTCAGGGCCTTAGTGGTTGGTCCAGTCTCTATAATGTATCAAACTCAAAACTCTATGTCTGGACATTCCTGCACTTTGGGAATGTTCTGATCAGGATCCAAACCTGTCAGTTTGCCTCCCTGTCTAATTCAGCAGTCTTTGCTTTTGCAGCCAAAAGTGGGCTGGAAAGGCTGAAATACCTCAAAAAACCCCAAAACAAACAAACAAACAAATCTCACAAGAAAGCCCTTTAAGTGTGTTTTTTGTTTTTAGTAAAGAAACTCAGAAACTTTGATAGACTTTTGGGTACTTATCCAAACCAAGTCTGGCCTTTTTTCAATTTTGCAATTCGCCCATCACTATTTAGAATTTGCCATGACTGTTAAATTTGTCTTTGATTTACCAAATGCTCCTCACTGGCACAGCTGAACTCTGAGTCAAGAGGCAGGGAATTAAGTGAAATGGATTGTGCTGGCAACTAAATTAGAAAACTCATATATGTTAAATGAAAAATCATAGAAAGGGCTGCATATATAATGGCAGATTGTCTAAGTTTCATGTTACATGGTCATTTTATTTTCTGATAAATTTGATTAATAACTACACTGTGAGTAATGACCTGAAAAGAGTGATCTTAATTTTTGTTCATTATTTTACAAGGTTTTATAAAAAAGATTCAGTATTTGCCTCTTACATTGTATAAATTATGTGAGATTATACATTTCTATTTTAAATTCCTTATCTACAATAGGCATATTATACTTCATTCGTTTTTTCTTCTGAAATTAAACATTTAATGAAATAAGATACTTTACTCCTCAAACTGGTGTGTACAAATATCTAATTTGTGAGCTACAAGTTCTCAACCTGCCTCCTCGTCTATGAGATGTTGCTATGGTCAGGGCCGGCTCTAGGTTTTTTGCCGCCCCAAGCGCTGAAGAAAAAACAAACAAACAAAAGGTGGCAGAATGCCACCCTTGAAATTGTGCTGCCCCCAAGCACATACTTGGTTTGCTGGTGCCTAGAACTGGCCCTCGCTATGGTTATTACCCTACTAGGTAATTTGCTTAGGAATTCCTTTCTTCCACAATACTGTACACCCATACAGTAGGCTTGAGTTCACTAAGTGTGTTGGGTGGGGGGGAAGGAGTCTTTCACACAACCGTCTTCTCTGAACAATGTTTTGTCACAACACTTACATGAAAAATATTTTGAGTTAGGGACAGAAATCCTTAGCAATAAGTAGATTGTGTGAAAGACTCCTTCCCACCCCCATCAACACCCTTAGTGAACTCAAGCCTACTGTATACATGTACAGTATTGTGGAAGAAAGAATTGCTAAGTGAATTACTCCATTTCACTACCCAGTAGGATAATAACCATAGCAACATCTCATAGAAGAGGAGGCAGGTTGAGAACTTGTAGCTCTCAACTTAGATATTTGTACACAAAGGGGTGTGTGTATCATATGCAACTGCTGCAACTCTCGTCAGCATGCACAAGGTGAAGAAGGCTCAGCAAAACATGATCCTTTCCTCAAAGTGTCACTTCTTCTGGCCCTGTAACTTAGTGCTGTTACTGCCCAGGTGCTGATCATCTGACAGAAATCATCCCTCCTGCCCCCATCAAGAGGGACAGGTGTCCTGTTCTTTCATTTGGAGAATCTGGTTTGCCTTACTACATTAGAGATGGAAAATTCCTATTAGAATATCTACTTTACTCCCCTACCAATGAAGGCTTGTTCTTCTCCAGCAAGCTTTATACGGCTTCATTCAGCCCAGTTAAAAAAGAAAAAGTCTCAAATGATGGGGATTCCTTCTCTTCCCTAGGGAGCATGTTCCGCGGCCTAATACAGCTCACTCTCAGGAGGTTATTCCTGATATTCAGCCTACTTTTTTTTTTCTTAATTGCATCCCATTACTTTTCATTCTTCATTCTCAGCACGGCAAACTAGAAACTGATCTACAGTTATTCTTATCAACTTTGACAGGTAGCCGCCACCACTGCAAGTGGTTTTAGGTATCCTCTGATGGCCTCTTATTCCATGACATTCTGTGGCTGCCCACTGTTCTGCTCTTAACAGCTGCAGCCAGGAGCTCCTCTGGAGACAATTTCCTGAAAAAGAAACTACTGAAAAGTAAACAAAATAAGGTACTGAACTCTACATAACTTGTGAAGACTGAATGCTGACTCTGCGGGGAAAGAGACCCTGCCAGCCAAACAGGTATCAATTCAGATAGTTCCACATGATGCAGGAGAAAAAAAAATCTACTAGATGAGATTTCTGTTATGGCTCAAGGAATATATTTTTGGTGAACAATGTGTTCACCAATTTTAGCCATTATTCAGTGTACATGTTATTGTCAAATAACTGTTCGTGTGATTTGACCAGATCTGGTTTCTAAATACATTCCCCTATTTCACTCCGAAATTGCAGTTTGTGTATACACCCTTCAAATACTTGTATGTGTTTATCATGACCTCTGTTAGTCACCACTTTGTCAAACTATGCAAATTTTACTCCTCTATTCTCTTTGGATTTAAAAAAAAAAAATTATCCTCCTCTCTGAATCATTTTTACTGCAGTTCTCAGAAATCCTTCCACATAAGTCTGTCTTCCTGGTACCAAGTTGTGAAACAAATGAACACATTATTCCAGGATTGTACAGAGAGGCACAATCTCTCATCTCTGCTCCATGACTTGTCTTCTCTGCACGTGTTGCTCGAGATTCCACTGGCCTTATTTTGCATCATGATCATATAGCAAACTTTCATGTCCAGTTTTCTGACAATTACCACCCATAGGTCACTTCCAAAATTACTGCCTTCCAAATTGCTCCTGACCATTGTGTATCTATATTTTGGCTCTTTCCCCCTACAACTCTTCTGGAATAGATTGTTTTTCAAAATTCCTGGGTAGTCCCTTCACCTCCCCCCGTTCCAGCTGAGACACAGTGGTTTACCGTTACTAGGGCTTTGTAGAAGGTGCTAGTTTTGGTTTGATTAACCATTTTTAATCAGCTTTAGAATCCATACTTTAATTTTGCTACACATTTCTCTGACCCTGCCCAAAACAGGTAGGACAGAGTTGCTTGAACTTGGGAAATTGGTAGTTGTACAGATACCTCATGATGGATATAATTTTATTGAGGCGGAGCAAACAGTGAGAGAAAAATAGATGTATGTTTAAGATGATATACATTTAATTAGATTTCCTTATGAGGAAGAGTAAAGGGGACAAGATGAACTTTAATGGAGCTAACAAATACATTATCTGAAGATAGTCCTATCTTCAGATAATGTTGATGTCACAAAAGATAAATACAAGTCTGAAGTATGATAAAAGCAAGACTTTGTTTACTTGCACACTGTGGACTGTTGTACATTTGTACAGCTGTCTGGCATACACAACCACACGGAGGAACTAATCTCTTTCACCTTAAACACAAGAATAATTGTACTGAAGTTTACACAGATTCCCTGTGTGATCCCCTTGCATAGGGAAGGCTTGGCAGTTGTGGATACCATTACCACAGCTTTAAACAGTGTTCATGGAGTTGATTGATTCCCCCAGAAGATGCCTGTGGAACTCTTTGGAAAGCCCATATCTTTGTGCTTTGCACGGACTGAGAAGATTTGTCCTTTAGACAGTATGGTTGGGAAGAATAACACAATGTAACGTGCCCCCAGTATTTGTAGTTGTATAATCCTAAAATCTATCATTATAGGTAATAAAAGGCTCATGAGATTGTGTGTGCATAGAGGGGACAGAACAGAATCACTGTATGCATTGAGTGCAATTGGGTAGGTAATACACTAATATGAGACCTGTGATCTGTAGCCTTTATTTTAAATTGAATTGATTAACAGTTCTGTGGTTTTAAGATCAATAGGGTGAAAATCACCCTTAGATTTTGAGGCTCTAGGAACACACGAAGAATAGACAGTGACCATACACACACAATCACGAGTAGGAAATCTTGTCTGTAGTGTAAGTTTTTTACTAAGCAGATGATTAAGGTTACAAATACCAACAAATGTATAAAACCTAAGAGAGCCCAATGCTGTATTCATACGCACATACCCAAAGATGATACAGAGGCTCGTGGGTCTCAACAGGTGGTGACTGATATAGGAAGGTTCCTATTAGTCTTCTCAAATACAGCTTCATATGTGGGAGCCTCTTTTATCTTGTTCTCACCGCACCTAATTCTTTATGCGTATGCATGAGGTTTCCAATCCTCTTTTCCTTGTCTGTACTTCCACACCTCATAAATTTTGGGGGTGCCCCACTTTTCACAGGTCATTATTAATTCCCCTTATTCTCATTAAAATTTACTTAAACATGGTTCCATGGTGACCTGTGGGCAAAGCAAAACTTTCTATGTTGTTACAATCAGGTACTTTGCAGTCTAGTTTTCTGGAATATCACATATTGGCATATCCTTTACAGTAATCCAGTAACCTTCCTGACATAGGGTTATCCACTCATGTCAAGTTTCCTTAAACAATAACCCAATTAAATGATAAAATGGGCTAAATGGCTACAGATAACATTCAAACAGTACTCTATTTTTTTTTTCCTTAATGAATCTAGCCCTCATCATTCTACTTCTGGAAAAAGGGGAGGTAACATTCTGGTTTTGAGCAAATTACCATGAATAGTGAGGTAAAATAACTCCTCCATAACCTTATTCAGCAGTAAAGAGATTGAAAGTTTGTTTAATATATTCTTTTGACAACTGTCTATTAATGACCTAGAAAAGAGGTATTCAAGCAAATACAGTAGGTCTTAGAAACCTAAAGGAATGCAGTCACTAAATTGTCTATAATTATTTGACACCCACACATGCTGCCTTAATGTATCACTCTGAGACTATGCTGAAGAGTTGACTTGCAATTTCAGTTTTTAAAATCAATGTATAGTGCATAGAGACTTCATTTTTCTCTCTCCATGGGCGAAGCAAATTAGTAAATATTTTTGTGATGTATAATTATTTTGTATTGTTTATGTTGGCACGGGCAGTTTTAAAAGGCACATTGAAATGAAAGGACCTATTAATTTATGCTTATCGGATTTAAGAAGGAACCAAGGAATATTTTAAAATATTTAGATCCTCATAAACTGATTTTATTGTAGTCAAAATAAGTGTGTATGACTGGACAGAAACTGCTGGTATAATAACCATTTCACTGTTCTCATGTCTGCCTAAATGGCAAAATTTTGGTCCTGATTCTTTTTTGGTGAAAGTTGATGATAAAGTGTCTACTTATCTCAGTGGGAACAGGTTGTGAGCTTTAACCTCAGTTAATATAAAGGCAACTTTTATTAAAACCCACAGGAGCTGCATGTGTGTAAAATGAGGGCAGAATTTAGACCACGGATAGTCACTAATAAAAACAACTGACAAATTTTAGGCCTCTTTTGTGTGTGAGTTCATTCTTCCTGTTATATGGCTGGTTCTTGGCATAGAAAGGAATCCACAATAATGTAATATAATTAGAACTCCATGGGACCATCTCCTACTAAGGCTATGTTTCCGCTGCAGAGCCTATAACAGCACTGCTATGCTGGCATATCCCCCGAGTGTAGAAGCAGCATATGCCAGCAGAAAGAGGAGTTCTCCCTGTGTAAGAACACCATCTCCCTGAACAATGTTAGCTGTGTAGTGGCCTGTTCTGTCCACATAGGTGCATCTACACTGGGTGCTTTGTTGGCATAGCTGTGTTGCTAGGGGGTGAGATATTTTTCACACTCCCGATTGAAATAGTTATGCCAATATAAATTTTAAGTGTAGACCAGGCCTAAGTAGTTAATAAGTATCTCTTACAACCTTGTTAGATCATTTACACAATGTGCAAAATGAAAATAACTTCACTCACTTCAAAGGATGAAATAATTGGTTGACATGAAATGTTAGCTTCTGAACTGGATGAACACTGCAAAAGCATTTCCATAAATATTGGTTGGCATTTTTAAAATAAACTTCTCAGTTGTGTTCATGCTCTTCTGGATAGAGAACTGGACTAGGACTCAGAAAATCTGGGTTCTATTCTTGCTTCTGCTAGTAGCTTGCTCGGTGAATTGGGCAAGTTACTTTGCTTCTGTGCCTCAGTTTCCCCATCTCTAAAATGGGGATAATGATACTGACTTCCTTCGTAAAGTGCTTTGAGGTCTACTGATGAAAACCACTTCATGAGAGCTGGGTATAACTATTATTGTGTTTTCCTTGAATATTGCAGTGAACGATTGCAGTGGAAGGAGTGTTTATGAAGACGGTGAATTTTCATCAAATATTGGAGAGGGGGGAAAGGGAATTTTGTCCTCATAAGTGTTCATACTGAAAATCTGATTCAAAGAGCTCTGTGAACATGAGAGCTGTGTCTCTCATGAAAATGAACCAACTCATCTCAAATTGAGACTACTGAACACCAACAGCACATTAATCTCATAGTAGCTATATCCAAGAGCTTTTAGTGTGAATAATTTAAAAAAAAAATCAGGAAAACCATAAGGACAGTGTTAAAACTGAAAAAGATAAATAATTTATCAGACAATAGTAGTTTCCTTGTGCTCCATAGCTCCAGCAAAGAACAGGTCCAATATAAAGGAGGTTTAGATTCCAGCCATTGGTTCTTTCTGTGTCTTTCCTTGATAGACGAAAGAGCCCTTTAGTACCTAATATCTCCCCCACACCCCAAAATACTTGCTCACAGTAATCATGTCACTTCTCCATCTTCCTTCTGATAAGATAAACAAGTTGAGCTCTTTAAGTCTTTCACTCTAAGGCATTTTCTCCAATGCTTGTATCATTTTGTGACTTTTCTGTACCTTCCCCTATTTTTCAACATCTTTTTTTTTAATGCAGTATTTTAGTATTGGTCTCCCTAGTGTTTTATAAAATCCCCTCCCTCCTGTTACTCATTACTTCCTGGTTTGTATATCCAAGGATCACATTTACACCTTTTGACCCAGCATTGCACTAGGAGCTCTTTGAGTTTTGTATCCACTTTGACCCCTAATTTCTTTTCAGAATCCCTGATTTCCAGGGCAAAATTCTCCCTATTCTGTAACTATGGCCTACATTCCTTGTTCCTATATGTGTAACTTTGCATTTGGCTGTATTAAAACATAATTTGGTTGAATGGGGCTGCTTAAGTGATCCAGATCACTCTGTGTGACTGCCCTGTCCTCCTCATTATCCACCAATCTTTGTGTCACATGCACATTTTATCAGCACTGTGACTGTGTTTGCTTCTGGATCATTGATGAAAATGTTGAATAGCGTCGAGCCTATTACTGATCCCTTCAGGACCCTGTAGAAGTGTCCACTGCATTTGATGATTCCCCATGGACAACTACTGTTTGCAATCAATCAGTTAAGCAGTTGTTAATCCATTGAATACATCTTTTATAGATAAGAAGTGTCTAGTGCAGGAGATCAAAAGTAGTGAAAGAACCTCAAATTCAGTTGCCTTTTTAGAGTAGTAAAATATAGATGCTTATTCAAACAACCATCCATGTATCAGTTTGTATACTGTGTTTAATTACTATGATATCTGAGCAGTGTGGTTCTGAAATCTCATGACCAAGGCTTACTTGATAGATTTCCTTCATATGCTGCCTTTGGTGAGGCTGAAACTATGGCTTAAACTATTGAAAAGCAAGAAGTGAAGAGGTGTGTGCAATTAAAAAAAAACCCTTCATGGTATAAAATTAAATCTAACAAGCAAAATCAAAGAAAATTAAAAAAACAACATACCAGTGGGACTGTGACCTGGCGGGTCGGGGCTCAACCCTCACAAGGGCGGAGGGGAGCCACACCGACTCACTACAGGTCCTCTGTCTCGCAGGGGCTGATCCCCTTCTGGGTTCCTGGCGACAAAGACACAGTCAGAAGGCTCAGGCCCTCTGGGTCAGGGGCTGAGCAGCAAACAGTACAAGGTGGCTCAGGCCCTTTGGGTCAGGGGCTGAGCAGTAAACAGTACAATAGGCTCAGGCCCTGGGTTGCAGGGGCTGAGCAGTAAACAGTACAATGGGCTCAGGCCCTGGGTTGCAGGGGCTGAGCAGTAAACAGTACAATGGGCTCAGGCCCTGGGTTGCAGGGGCTGAGCAGTAAACAATAGGTGTATAGGCCCAGGTCCTTACCTGGGTGAGGGGGAAAACTGCCACCCGTGAGTGGGGTGGCAGGGGGGACACAGGCCCACCCACTCCACTGTGTCCCAGCCCAGAGCCCTAACAGCGGCTATCACTGCCGCTGGTCAGTGGGGTCCTGACCGCAACACACTGACATCGGGACCTCTGCATCTGTAGCCTGACAGGGGTCAGCTACCCCCGGGCTACTTTCCATTTCCCCCTCAGGGCCTACCTCGTCAGTTACACTGGGTCCAGGCCAGTCAATAAGCATAGGCTCCTCAGGACCAGGGCTTGGTGGCAGGTCCGGTAGCTCTGCCGGGAAGTCCGGCTAGGCGTGCTCAGGCGGCTCCTCCGGGTAACAGCAGGGACGGGGAAGCCCCGGCGGCTCCTCTTCGTAGTGGGCACAGGGGAGTTCCAGCGGCTCCTCCGGGTACCGGTCATGGGGAAGCTCCGATGGCTCCTCGTCGTACAGGGCGCGAGGAAGCTCTGGCCAGTCAGGACAGCTGCCTCGGGCCCTGGAGGGTTCCCAGTCCGGAGCTCCCGCCGGCACATCTGCTCCCGGCGGTGGCTGGGCTCTGACTGAGCTTTGGCGGCTGGCTTTTATACTTCCTGTCCCACCCCTTGACTTCCGGGGGGCGGGAACAGGTGGTGGTAGCTCCGCCCACTTGGGTGTCTGTACTGGTGCTCCCTCTGCTGGGCAAGAGGGGAGCCACACCGACTCACTACAGGGACTATCAGAAAGTATTAAGTTCAGCTTGCCAGGGCTTCACAAAGGAAAAGGCATATAACTCCTATGGCAAGGTGGTAGCCATTTCTGTGACTGCCGAACAGGGCTAGAAGCCACCCAGGAATGGAATAGCGGGACTGTGACTGGCCAGGAATGAGTTGCATTGACAGAGCTGTAATAAGGTAATAATTGGAGATATACCAATCTCCTAGAGCTGGAAGGGACCTTGAAAGGTCATTGAGTCCAGCCCCGTGCCTTCACTAGCAGGACCAATTTTTGCCCCAGATCCCTAAGTGGCCTCCTCAAGTATTGAACTCACAACGCTGGGTTTAGCAGGCCAATGCTCAAACCACTGAGCTACCCGTCTCCCCTCCCTGTATGGGGATGATAGCACTTAAGCAAGCTGCCAGCACTATTCGATCCTTATTTTGACCAGCACTGAAAATTCACTCCTCCTGTGGAATTAGAAATATAAATCTGGTTATGAGCAATGATATCCCATGTTACTAGTGATTGAAAGACCATAGGCAGCATAGGCATATTGGAGATAGGAGCCAAGCAGAGACTTTGGATACCCCAAAGCAAAGACAACAGCAGACAATCAAATGGATTTCTCTGATATAACTGTAAGAACTTTATTTCAGTTAGGAGGGATTTTTGAATGCCTATGGCTTGCTTGGCCGACTATAGATCAGTACATATTTGAACTAATCCTAACTAACCACTTGCTTTCATACTCTCAGTTTATTTTAGCAATTTGGTCACATTTTAAAAACAAAAATCAGCAGCTTTATATTTTTTTCATAGGTGTAAATAGACACTGAATTGTGCCTCAGATGTGTAATTGTTTTGCCACTGTTGTGGGATCAAGGGATTTTTTTGTTTGTTTGTTAAATAAAAATTGCCTGTGAAAGAGTTGAACTAGAGGAACATATCTGAAAGATTCCTGCACCAGTCAGACTCACTTAGCCCTTTAATCCCTTACATTGGCAGCTGAATCCAAGAGACATGTAACTAGTGCACAGAGGAGCAATAAACAAACAAAGCTTGAAGCTCTTGGCACCTTAAAAAAATTGCCCATTTCTCGTAAATACATTGCAATAAAACAATAGCTGCTGAACATTAGTGGAGAAAGAAATCAACCAAGAAGAACGCAGACTAGGTGGCCTTACAGTTGTGGATAAAAGCACTAAAAAACAGGTTAAGATAAATCCTGCAAAGACTATTTGAGCTTTTGAGGGTTTATTAATAAAATACTCTAGTAAACTAAACAGTTGATTGTTTGAACAGTAGAATATTTGTCTTACACACAGAGACACTCAATCCCCTACTATTAAAATCACTTTCTTTGATTACCTATTAAGCTACTACTGGCTCATCACCCTTTCTTAGCCTGTAATTGCTCACATTCAGCTACCTTTTTCATAGAGAATATGTGAAAGAATTAAATAAAATTGGATGTCACATTCTTAAAGTGCAGCAATAGCAGTGTGGATTCATGCTGGTAATTAAGAATGTTTCACTGTGAACAGTGTGAGTATCCTGTTAAAAATGCAATGCAAAAAATTTTGTGCTGACTTAATGATGCATATGCCTTAAAAAAAAAGAGCTTTTCGAATTTAGATCAGTCATAGCATATTGAAACGCTACTACATTTTGAATAGTGTGGAGTTATATACCATAGAGAGAAGTGGAAATATTGGTTGCATGAAATGGAGGATAAATGAGTACTTTAAAATCTTTAAGTTCCTGTATTTATACGTGCTGTACACAACATAAAAAGAAAGATAATGAGGTTATTTGCATTATAAGGTTCCAGGGCTCATTTGTGGCACATTTCATCTAGGGTTCTCATTGTGAATCCTGTGTTTGTGTGCATCGCATGAGCCAGAATCTGAGATGTTTGAAAAGATGGTGCAAGTTCCATGTTGGAAAGCTGGTGCAAGTGACTGTGAATGTAAGTGAATTTAACTCGCATGATGAGAAAGGCAGAAGGGTGACGTTGTAGCAAGAAAAACAGCAAAGGCGGAGATGCTTATACTAAACACATTGTGGTTTTTCTACATGGATACTTAATCTTACACCTCCCTATTGATTGCCTTTCCTGCTATAATCTTGCCTTTCTGCCTCTTTCACAGTGCAAGTTATACACACTTGATTTACTAAGTTGAACAGTACACTACTATTTTATATAATTTCTGAATCTGCCCCATTAAGTAGGTCTAATTATGTGATACTTTGAAATCATCTGCTAAATCTTACAATTGTGAAATACATTGAGGGAGTTTTTTTATAAAGTGCTTTGTTCCTGTTCTGCTGACCTGCAAAACTCCATGTTCCTGGGACTTGCAGGTTAGCCTTCTAGTGAAAGAGAAATCAGTGACACAGTGTCTGGGTATATGCTTAATGTAACTTGTCGTATTTACACACATACACCAAGAGTGGCCATTAGGGCTGACTTTGTTGGTGTTTTTTGTGATGTGGATGACTAAGAACTAGGCAGAAACCACCAATTCAGCTAGCAATAGCCAAATATCCCTCAGATTGCGATGCGGTTTCAGTTACTAGCTCTGGACTTGGAGCGCATAAAGTCTGTGTCTTGTTTTAGCACATTAGGACATCATTTGTCCTACAACTCTATTGGGACTTATTTTCATGTGTGCTAAAACCCATTTAACTCTACTTTTCTGGTGAAAAGGGGTCCTAAAATGGGAGTATATTACATTTACAATAGTTGTCTTTACCTTGCCAGAGTGATGTAAAAGGCCTTACTGTAAATAAAAATCAGGCCTGCTTATGTCCATCTGGTTATTCTGTTCCCACCACAAAGACAGTCTCTCCCAAGCTAGAAGTAACTTGCAAACAAGCAAACTAAAGAGCAATGCCAGTAGCACAGTTTGTTAGATGCTATATTGTTAAGCCAGTGGAAAGGAGCTATTTACCAATTTACGAATTGTCTGAGTAATGATGATCCCAGTACTTGCTGTTTTGCTATCTCAGTCTAACTAAAGGATCTCTGGAGATATGTATAGGTAGTCTCCTCACTGGCATTTTAGGAGAGAAAAGTATGTGTAGTTCATAGCAGTCAGATGAAAAAATAATGAATGTTGGAGTAATTGTTGTTTCTGAGAAGGCAGTACTTCTTTTAGATGAGTGTAGGCCTTGGTGCAAATACATTCCATTTCTGATAGGGATTATTTCAGGCAGAATTAGAAAACAAAGTTGAGGAGGAGGTAGCTGTATTGCATTTACAAAAAAATGTGTTTTGTTGTTCATGCATGATGTGGTGATCCATTCAGGATCTTCCTACTTGCTGTGGTTCATTTCAGAATCCAGTGCCATCATTAAAAGATAAGAAATCAGGTTTCTGTTTCATATGTGCATCTCATTGACCAATTTTAATCAAAACTAGCAACATCTTTAATAGAGGATCATTCTATCAGACTGTATTAGCATTTCTGATCTGTCCCCACTGTAAATTGTTTTTGGGTATGACTGACTCATGTCAGAGATAGACAAGGTAGGTGACATAATATCTTTTATTAAATCAATTTATGAAGTGAGTTTTATGAATAATACTATATGTAGTTCCGAAAGCAAACATTGTCTTTTGGTATGCCGGCATTGCCATACTCCACATGGGGCTTCTCAATGATTGTGGAATTGCAGTGGCCATTTTTAAATAAATGGCAGCCATGAACAGTTTACCTTCTGTCTCTCTGCATCCTTTGGCCTAAATAAAGTCACACAACAAAACAGTGATGAGCTTGTGAGACTTAAAATTTAAAAAAAGGGCCCATGCGGTTGTAATGACAAATTTAAATTAAAAACAGGGGGAAGCTAGAGAAATTTTGGGACGTAGTTGCTGCCCATGCAAATAGAAGTTCAGAAAGCAAAGCGCAAATAGCTTTGCGAAACCTGTGAGTTGAAGAGTCAGTGACTGATTGCTATTTCCATGGAAAGAAATAATCCAAGTATACAGTCCTGAAGAGTTTGTACAATGCAACTGAAAAGGAAAAAAAATGAAATGTTTTGTTTGATACTGTTCACAAGTGAAAATGACAGTACATAGGAAAATAGAAGATTATCCGGAAGAACGGAGTTTATGGAAAGATTGAATCAGATGTTTGAAGAAAATGAAATAAAAGAAAGCTGATTTATCCCTGGCATAAATAGGTCCAGTTCTTACTAAAGTTTATGGTTCTGATTCTGATTTCGCTTATTTCACTAGTATAACCTCACTGACTTCATTGGATGACTCCTGTTTTAATGGAAATGAAACCAGAATTGGGCTCAATGGGAGATTGTGCTTGCATTTACCATGTCTGAATTTAGCCCATAGTCTGATGTTAGTTTCCCCAAATGTTACAGCAATAAAAATTGATTTAAAAATGTGTATATTGATAAAAGAGAACCTGACTTCAAGAATGCTTATAGTATGATCCCTTTCAATTTCAGAGAAAAGTCAGTGTGAGAAACATGCCAGAATGCTACCAGATTTCTTGTATTTAGAGTGGTCTTTACAAGATGGATGTGAGGGTTAATTTTGTATGGAACAAAGGAAACCAATGACCTAAGCAGCCCAAGGCCAAATGTTGGTTTCAACACTGAAAGCTTCCTGATACAGAAACCTAGAGTTGAGAGTCAGTATACTATTGCAACCCAAACCATCTCATTATTTCTTTTAAAGGCCTTACATGTTGATCAGATATTGCTAAAAGGACTACCCTTTGCTTGTGTAAATATAGTGGTCACCTTGAATAAGGCTGAAACATTGGGCAGTCTCATCTCTACATTCCTCTCTTTTGACCTAAATGAGATAAATACATAACCCCCATTCCAAAAATTGTAATAGTTTGTAACCCTTCTTTGGGAAAGAACAACATTCATTGAGTACACCAGTAGATTTAGAGGGTGAGGATCAAATATTTAAATATTCAGCTAATATCATTGTACATCAAGAACCTAGCATGCTCCAGGTGTGTCTCTAACATGAAGCAGGTCACATTGGGAAGGTTAAGTCTGATGTTTGCTTCTGAGGTGTGATGACCAAGGAGAAAACAGTATCTGCAGTGGTGTTGTCTTTTGTCTGTCTATATCAATATACCTGTTTTAATTTGTTCTGTTCCGCTAGTGAGATTCAGGAAACTCTGACTAAAAACCAGAGTATATAGAACTCACTCCCAACATACCTTTTAGTGTTTTCACTTCCCTTGTGAGAAAATTTAGAGGAAGGTTTATTGGGTATTTTATAAAACATAACGTCCTTTTTTCACTGAAACATTTGTGTTGAGATTTATGTGGTGAGCAGCCATTTGAATTATTGGCAAAAATGAACCCTAATAAAAATATAGTTTAATTTTCCTGGGACAAAAAGAGAGGGTGGTGAAATAGAACTGTTGTTTAGCACAGTTTAAAAACTTTAATGGGCTACTGCTACAGTACATTGTCAATAATATCCTTTTGACCAGAGATATAAGCTGGCTCTGGAAAATGTAGCAGATGCATATTTCCATGATTTCCCCATGCCACAACATCATAAAGCTCAGTGGACATGTCAGAGAACTTAATAGAATCTTCTGCAGATTTCAGACTAGAAACTGTAAGGAAAATATAGAGCTCTACAAATCTATATTTTGTCTTGTGTAATGTTCGCTAAAGCATTACAGCTGGCTTAATCAGTTGAATATGAATAAATGATGGATATCAAACAAAAAATAATGAATTCCAAATAAATACTTATTTCATAATTGAAGTTGCAAGAAATTTCTATGAATAAAATATATTTGTACTTATAATGCGTAAATTCAGTTGTGACACTGTGGACCATAAACAGCTTTCTGATGAAAACATTGATGAGTTGTGTTAAATTAGTAATAGGTTGAATACATTTCTTAATTATGTCACCAACTTTGTGTGCAGGAATGTCATCTAAAATAAATTGGACGCCATTTGTTATGTCTACACTGTGAGAAAAAAATGGTGTATTTTGAAAATTGTAATGTATTCTCAGGAGCCAGCAGTTAATGATATGCTGTGCTTAAAATTAGTCCTTGTTATGGGGAGTATTGTAGAGTTAACTTCTCTTTTGCCAAAGACCATTTATATAGTCTTTTCATCAGCATAATTAGTATGGATTTACATGTCTTTCCATAAACATAACTGTGTTACTCTGGGAATTTTTTTTTTAAAAGCAAGAATAAATATACCCAAGAAGTCTGTGAACTTTGAAAAACATTCATATTAAACTACAATTAACCAAAAAACTCAAGTGTGCTGAAAAGGATAAAGAACTATACCAGGGCTTAATTTTTGTGGGGTCTCAGTCCGCGCACTTGTCAGGGGTATTTATTTAGTAAGGCATGCACTTCTATGCTTAAATGCAACAGATGACCTCACCCCTACAGTGTGTATGAGGTCATGCTGTGTGGAAGATGCCATTTTGTTTTGCTTGATCCCCTGGCATGGACTCCTTTACCAATTAGGCACTGCACCACAGTAAACCTTGGCTCAATAGTTATCCTAGGCACCTGAGATCAAGATTTTAAATGTAAAAAATTAAGGATAGGCAAACCTCAGGAAGGTGGCAGTTTAGAAGTTTCTCTGATGTTGTTTAATGATTAGATGGAAATTAGCTATTTCAATATATCGCCCCTATCTCTGACTCTCTGTGTGACCTTAGATAAATCATTTCCCAGTTTGGTGCCTGAGTTTTCCCATTTGTAAAATGGGAATTATATTTACCTGGCTGGGGCAATGTGAAGCTTAATAATGTCTGTAAAATGCTTTGAGTTCCTTGGAGCAACGTCATTATTGTGTTAGTTTTTTGGATGGTGATCTGAGTTTTTTAAGTTGAATTAGGCTCACCATATTTCCATCAAAAACAACTTCTAGGAATGGAGACGGTGAGGAGTAAATTGTAATTTATTTCAGGTGTAAATCGGGTCCTGGCTGAGATGTATGGGCTACAGCCTAAGCTTGTGTTAACTGGCATATAGCCACTGAAATAAATGGAACTACATTGATTTACACTAGAGGATCTGGCCCTATTGTTCTGCTCACTTTGCCCTGTTTCCCTCTACCCTAAACAGATGGACAAGTGGAAAAAATGTGATTTAAGGATCCCTTTTCAGCCCTGACTTCTTTAGTGGTGATCAGAATGGGATTGCAAGTATGGAAGAGGCATTAAGGTTTCCAAGACATGGAAGAGTTATTTAAGCATGCTGTATTAGAGCAAAATGGAAAAATAATCCCTTGCCTAAAGTCCTGGTACATGATTGCTACTTTCTAATCAGATACACTGAACCTTGGAGGAGTAGGCAGCGTTTCACCTGGCTAATTGAGCTGGTGGAGACACACCATTTTACTTCTCTGTATTTGCGTGAAACTGCAATGAAGGTTTGGGCCTTCCACTTCCAGCGAGGAGAGATGGACTGGTACACTCATCATGGACTCTTCGAGGCATTGTGCCTGTGTGGGGCATAATGCTTCTGAGAGTGACTGTTATTGCATCTTGTTACCGTCTGATCCTTAGTGTGCAAATGCTCAAAGCCACAGTTTTGCCCTTAGGCTCGTCATCAGGAAAAGTTTTGGATAGTAGGATCTGTTATCCTATGGAAGAATTTTCCTACAGGAGTAGTGGAAGCCCTATCACTTCACACATTTAGAACCTGGATACAACAATAAAGAATTATCCAGCTGTGCCAGGGCAGTGATGGGATCTGCTAGGGAGTTTTCATTCTAGGTTCTCTGACCACCAATCAAAGGAATAAATAAGCTAACCCATTTCACCTTTTCCCCCTTTCAGTTCTCCAAACTGTATGAAAGATTCCAAAGCATAAAATTGGGAATCTTCTCTTTTGCTTGAGATTAATGGCAAATGGGGACCCAGGAATTTCCATACTGGATTAGGCCAATGGTCTACTTAATCTAGTATCCTGTTTCCAGCAGTGGCCAGTGCCACATGCCTCACAGGAAAATGCAAGAACCTCAAAACAGACAGATGTGATATAATCTGACCCCCAAAATATACTTCATAGTTACCTTATTTTAGCAATTTTGCACTCATTGCCTCATAAATGAGTCAGAGCTATATATAATATCAGTTTAATCTTCACAATATGGACAACATTTTAGGTCATGTTCACGTTCTTTATTGCTTTATAATGGGGTTTTCTATTTCACTGATAACGGAGCAGAACGACATTTTTCCATTTCAGAAATTGTCACTTCCCTAGCAGACAATAGGATTGTTTCCTTATCTCCTTTAGCTGTGAAATTTGCTCTTTTCAAAAAAAAAAAACATGGAGTAACTACAAAATGCAATAACCCCTTAATATTGGCTGGCTTCTAGGTTGCTTGACCCTTTATTCTGTCTGTTTGATATAGTGATGGTATGCAACACACAGAAACAGCCCCTTCATTTACATCTTGTCAAATCCTTGTCTGTTTTTACTCTGTCATAAGTCTATTTTTACTCCATTAGATTATAAAACAATATCATTTGGGTTTCATTCTGCACAAAGTATTCAGTGAAACCAAAAGACTGGAACATCAGGCTGTTAATTTTTGGAAAAAAATATAATGCATTAAGCAAAGTATACTTCAGAAGAACTTTCCAAGAACACAGCTTTTTCAGAACTGGGAAAGAGGCACCATGTATACTTCTGCATCCTTGTGGCAACTCTGTTTGTGTTCTCTGTTTTGAAATGTTATCAAAAATTATAAAGCATAAAAGCTTTCAAGCACTGAAGATTAATCCTCCCTCCCAGAAAGATATAGATTGTAGTCAAATTCTATAAACCTGGTTTTGCCTGCAGCAACATATTTTTAAGTATAATTCTGAAGCAATATCAAAGCAGATGGTGCAACAGCAGCATTGAAAAAGCATTTGGTGTATTGTAAGTGTCAGGTTAAAATTCACAACCTGATGAATTGCACAGAAGTTCAGTGCTAAAATGGTGCCATTTTTGTTTTAAAATAACTAAGCTGGAAAATGTTTTTCAGTAGAATTAAAGTAAAAAGAAAATAAATAATCCATATGCCCATTGTTCTCTTTAAATATTTCAAGTGTCAACTGAAATTGTGAAATGCCATGATTATGTTTTCCATTTGCTTGGAATTTCTTGTATGAGCATGCTTTCAGGGACCTTCAAGTCAGATTTTTAGCATATGCAGTAGACAGGAGCTATACATAATACTTTCTTCAAGTGAGTGTGTGTACTTTTATGTTGCCTTTAAAATAGTGCTATACATTCTTGTGCAATTGAATTGAGCCTTTCTTTTTGTTCTCTATTTACTACACCTTAAAACACAGAAGAATCTTTGTAATAGCAACAACTAGAATCAGTGGACACTGATCCCTATTATGTGACAGTTACATTGGCTGTTGTAACTCTGATCTTTCTTAAACTGGAGCTGTTGAATAAAGTTTAGTCTCTTCGCAGCTGCAGGGCCAGATGATGCCATTTTGTGCTTCAGATGCAGACTGTTGTGGGAAAGTCACTGTTTTGTGTCCCATTCAGTTGCCAATTCCTATAAAATAACTTGAGGTTGGTTTAGAGAATTTTAGTTTCTCCTGCAGTTCAAGGTGTTTCATGACCCTTTATTTAGTGCCTGGAATGGGTGAAAGTTCAGGGAGTTTTTGATAGAGATATTTTAATCCTCCTCTTGTTATTGAGAATATCCTGCACTCACAGATTGATTGTAAACTATGTAGAGCCTGTGTGAGTTGACCATCTGACATGGTTCAGACAATATTGGCTACATTGTCAATGATAATGCAACCTAGAGAGAAACTTTAGGAGGGGAGCCGAACATTGGTTAGTGTTTGAAACTTTGCGGGTATTTAGGCTGTTGTATGATCTTTGTGAAACCCGTGGATATAAATTGCAACTGCTTTTGAAAACTCACTGCCAATGGCAGAGGCAGATGCTTTTTGGAATGGCAACCAGTGATATGTGACATCCAGTGACTTGTGCAGGCAAGTGTTAGTGTAGTTGTCCCCTTTTTGGTGGTGGTTATGAAAATTATGTTTACACTGGCTCTCAAAGCGGGATTTACTAAGTTGTCCCATCTTTTTAGTTTTGCTTTTACTACCTACAGCTCCTTGGAGGGCTCAGCATGCTTATCACTAACATTGTTTTCCTTTATCAGCTGAAGGTTCATACTTTTCATTCTAATTACTAGTATTCTAGTTCCTGGATATATTTAAGGTCCCTGCACATGCACATATTTCTTCCATATGATAACACGTCATGATAGAGGACGGGGTAGGCCAAACCTGAGCTGCGCTGCCACTCCATATGCCAGGTTGCAATGCTCAGAGCAGGGAGCAAGGGACAGCTCTCCAGGAATGGGAGCCACCACTGTGGAGTGAGTGCAATCCCCTCCAAGACTTCCCACTGTCTGGGGGCAGGACCCAATATCCCCCTCCTGAAAAAATTTAAAAAAAAATTGTAAACAATAATGTTATGGGGCTCTGCCCAAAACCTGACTAATAACTTCTAACTAAAACAAGAGATGCTGCTATCAGGTTTTTTGGAATGAACTTTCTCCTTCACAAAGGGACTAGCACTGTGGCTGCCTCTGGACCACAAAGGTTGTTGCTTAAATTCAATCTCTGATGAAGTGCAATTTGCATATAGAATACAATCACAGAGTCGTGTGGCCTATGTGTTCTCTAAGCTTTTAGATGGCTGTTAGCAGGTTTTTAGAGTTATTTTTACCTTTCTACCCTTCTGACGTTTAAAAAAAAAAAAGCAAGCCCAATAGCAAGGATTTTTAATGAATCTGTAATCTCGGGGGTTGTACCCTATGACTGGAGAATTGCTAATATAGTACATATTTTTAAGAAAGGGGGGTGGGGAAATGTGATCTGGGAAACTACAGGCCTGCTAGTTTGACCTCAATTGTGTTCAAGGTCTTGGAACAAATTTTGAAGGAAAAAGTAGTTGAGAGCATAGAAGTAAATGGCAACTGTGATAAAATACCACGTACTGTATATACTTGTTCATAAGCTGAATTTTTTTTAGTAAAAAAGGGAAGCACCAGAGACGGGGGTCGGCTTATTAACGGGTATAGAGAAGGAGAGGTGGGACACAGCCCCTCCCCCCAACAGAGGGAGCAAGGAGGCGGCACAGCCAGCAGAGCCAGAAGGGAAGAGGCAGGGCGAGAGTCTCTCCACTTCTGGCCATGCTGCTCTTCCCCCAGCCTCCGAAGCAGCTGCAGCTCTGGCGCTGGCAGGCTGTGGCCGTGCTGCCCAGCCCAGCCCGCTGGAACATGCTGCAGCCATGCCGCCCGGTCTGGCCCGCCGGAGCAGCTCCAGCCAGGTCAGAGACATCCTCCCCTGGCCCTCCCCAGATAAGGTGGGAAGGGATGGGATAGGAGGAGTGTGGGGGTCCTGGGCTAGGGGTGGGGTCATGGGGGAGTGGTCACAGAGGTTACTCCCCTGACTCCCAGCTTCTCCACCCAAAAAATTTCCCCACCAGTTGCTGTCCCAGCCTGTCACGGTAAGCAGCTGGTATGCCGGGACATTTTGTTTACTTTGGTTTACCTCCGTGCCTGTGGATGCTCGAGGTAAACAAACCATCTTGGACCACCAGCGGCTTATCCTGATGGCCCGGGAGCCAAAGTTTGCTGACCCCTGAATTATAGGGTCGGCTTATGAACGGGTTATAAAAATTTCCATTTTTACTTATCCATCTTGTGGGGGGTTGGCTTATAAACGAACCAGCTTATGATCAAGTATATATGGTAAAGAGTCTTGTGGCATCTTATAGACTAACAGATGTTTTGGAGCATGAGCTTTCGTGGGTGAATACCCACTTCGTCGGATGCATGTAGTGGAAATTTCCAGGGGCAGGTATATATAACCTCGTTATCTCTAGCCTGCTTCTTGCTCGCTTATATATACCTGCCCCTGGAAATTTCCAGTACATGCATCCGACGAAGTGGGTATTCACCCACGAAAGCTCATGCTCCAAAATGTCTGTTAGTCTATAAAGTGCCACAAGACTCTTTGCTGCTTTTACAGATCCAGACTAACACGGCTGATACTATATATGGTAGTTTTACAAAGGGTAGATTTTTGTCAGACCAGCCTGATCTCCTTTGTTGAGAAGATACTTGATTTTTTAGACAAAGGAAATGCAATAGATCTAATCTACCGGATTTCAGTAAGGCATTTGATACAGTTCCACATGGGAAATTATTAGTTAAATTGGAGAAGATGGGGTATGATGGGGTGGACTAGATCCTGAGACCCCGTGCTGGAAACCTTGTGCCCCTGCCACATCCCACCCCAGAAAAGGGAAGTAGACAAGTCCTCCAAGCTGACTAGAATGGTGTGTGGGAAGCAGCCAATCAGAGCCCAGCAGGCTAGTATAAGAAGAGATGCAGGGCCAGAGCAAATTCAGTTTCTTGCTAGAGCTGGAGGAGTGTGGATGGTGTGTGGCTGGCTGAGGGAGCTGCAGGACCTCGGATGAGGTAGTGCTGTCAGAAGCCAGGGAGATCGAGAAGGAGTCCTGAGCTGGTTGCTGAGACTCCGTCAGGAAAAGGCCCTGAGGTAAGGGTGAAGATGGTGCAGGGCCACAGGGAAATGGCTCAGGGAATTAGAGCAGCAGCGCGACTTGGATAAAGGGACACAGTGACAGCTTCTATCTACAAGGTCCCTCTGCTGGGACTCAGAGTAGTGGATGGGCCTGGGTCCCCCTGAATTCCCCATTAGTCACTGGTGGAAGTGGCCTGGGCACTGAGGCACCCCAGAAGGGAGAACTAAACTCTTTAGTGGCCCAACTGAAGAGCTATGGTCAGAAAAGCCTTGAGAGGGTGAAGACATTGCCTCCAAGGAAGGAGTACTGTCATACTGCTCTATTCCAGAGTAGGGACAAACGGAGAGAGACATTACAGAAGGCATTGAGAAAGGCCCCTCTTGGACTTGTACCCGTAAAGGGGTTTGCTTGTCTTTTATCTCACAGACAGACTGTGTATGACTTGAAGGCTGAGTCAGCGAAGACCCACCACAAACAGAGAGAGACAGTTCAAGCGCACGCTCTCGGCCAGGGGGCACTCACAAGAGGTGAGTGCAACACTGTTATATGTGGATTAATATGAGAATTGAAAGGTAGGGAAGGAAATAGCTAAAGGGGAGACTACGAATCATACTGAAAAATGAACCGTCAGGGGAGATTACTAGTGGAATTCCTCATTTCTCATTCTAATTAATGACCTTGGCACAAAAAGTGGGAGTGTGTTAATAAAATTTGCTAATGACGCAAGGTTGAGAGGTATTGTCAATACTGAGGAGGACTGGAATATTGTACAAGAAGATCTGGATGACCATGAAAACTGGAGTTAATGAAATGGGATGAAATTTAATATTGCAAAGTGCAAGGTCATGCAGTTAGGGACTAACAACAAGAATTGTTGCTATGAGCTGGTGACTTATCAGTTGGAAGCGACAAGAGGAGAAAGACCTGGGTGGATTGGTTGATCACAGGAGGACTGAGCCACCAATCTGATGAGGTCATGAAAAAGGCAAATATGATACTAGGATGCATCGGGTGAGGTATTTCCAGTAGAGAGGGAAGTGTTAGTACCATTATTCAAGGCACTGGTGACACCTCATTTTGAATACTGTGTGCAATTCTGGTCTCCCATTTTAAAGAAAGATGAATTAAAACTGGAACACATGCAGAGAAGAGCCTCTAGGCTGATCAGAGGAATGGAAAACCTACCTTAGGAGAGGAGTCTGAAAGAGTTGGCTTGTTTAGCCTAAACAAAAGAAGGCTGAAGGGCAATATGGTCACTCTCTATAAATATATCAGAGCGATAAATACCGGGGAGGGGGAGGAGTTATTTAAGTTAAGCACCAATATGGACATAAGAACAAATGGATATAAACTGGCCATCAATAAATTTATGCTTGAAATTAGACAGAGGTTTCTAACGATCAGAGGAAGTAAGTTCTGGGACAGCCTTCCAAGGGGAGTAGTGGGGGCAAAAAACCTAAGTGGCTTCAAGACTGAGTTTCATAAGTTTATGGAGGGGATGGTATGATGAGACTACAATCTGTGACTGCTAGTAGCAAGTATCTCCAATGGCTGGTAATGGGACACTAGATGGAGAGGTCTCTGGGTTACTGCAGAGAATTCTTTCCCAGGTGTTTGGCTGCTGGATCTTGTCAACATGCTCAGGGTCTAACAGTTCCCCATATTTGGGGTCTGGAAGGAATTTTCCCCCAGGGGAGATTGGGGGTGTTTTACCTTCCTCTGCAGCATAGAGCATGGGTCACTTGCAGGTTTAAACTAGTGTAAATGGTGGATTCTCTGTAACTTGCAGTCTTTAAATCATGATTTGAGGACTTTAAATCATTATTTGGGTCTCTGCAGGTGGTTCTGTGTCCTGCAATGTGCAGGAGGTCAGACTAGGTGATCATGATGGTCCCTTCTGGCCTTAAAGTCTATGTATTGGCAGCCCCACCAGAGAGACTAAGGATGGATAGGAGAATGAACTAGTTAATTACCCCTTAAGATTCTCCTTCCAGATTAGAGTTGTGCCATGCTGCTAGGGCAGTTGTGGGAAGCTAGATTGTATGACAATATCCTGTACCTGTCCTGTGGCTAAAGAGGGGAATTTCAGTAACCAGAAATGAGAATAAGGAATGCAAGACTGTGCCCTAGATAATTGTATTTATCACTCACAGTTATGATTTACTCTGTTTGCTTGGGATGAATAGTAGAGGTTAGGTGATGACTAGTTTTTAGAGTGCAGAACAGAGACAAGCCAAATACTTAAGAATATGCAGGACCCAGCCCAGATTAAAAATGAAGTCAGGAGGCTTTACTTAACGTTTATACTTTGATGTTTTTGTACTGCTCATGTACCTGCTGCATTAGTTGCCTTGGAAACAAGTGACTGTGCATATGCAGCACAATGAGAGTCCACAATTTGTGGACTTGGCCCTTTGGGGCCCCATTACAGAATTCTTATATTTTGTACAAGGCCCCTAGTGTCGCTTATTAGCAGTAAAGTGTGCAGCTGCCTTCATCAGCGTCAACTACCAATTTGTTTCTTATGGAAATGAACTAACTTTCATGGTGTGTACAGTTTTTCGGGAAATTTTATGTGGAACAGAAGTATGTTTCCCTCTGAGTTTTATGCTGCTAATTGATGTATCTTTGTCCTTCAAGAAATTTGCATGTTTCTTACTCCCAATATTGACTTCAACTTTGTTGCTAAAGGGAAAAAACAACTTGCGTGGATCATAGGAAACAGACTTACTCTGATGCATTCTTTGCATCATATTCTTTCTTAGCTTGAAACTGATGTTGCACTTGAGCTATAGAATCATTGCTTTCATTTATTTTGCACCATTTGAGTCTTCCCCTTTCCCCTTCAGTACACTTGTGTTTTGGTTTACTGTGAAATGTAGGGGAAATCTTAACTTTTAAGATGGTCATATTAAAGAATAGACGCACATTTTGGCTTTTTTCCTTCCAACGACTGGAAATCCAGACATGAATAGGAATGATAATTAAAAAATATTAGCCAAACTTTCTCAAGCCTCAGACCAGGCTAGTGAATTTTCAAGTGCTGGAGAAAAGTTCATGGTTCTTATTTGAACTGGTTCATTCAACCCTAATTAATGTGGGGGTTTTTTTGTGTGTGAGAACATTCTGATACTTGTAGCTTATACATTACACAATGAGAGATTTATTAAATTGAGAGAATTGCTAAAGATTAAATGAATAAGTAAAGATAATCAAGAGAAGGAAAACAGATACAAGTACTAGGTTTGCTAATTCCCCCAAAAGGGAAGAACCAAAGCAATTGGGAATAACCAGTTTGAATTACTTGAAGTCAGCGAAGAGAATTATCTCAGCAGAAAAGGGGACATGGGATAAATCTTCCCTGATTTATAGTAGCCTTGAAGGGAGCTGGAGTGTGCTTTTAGCCAAAGATTCAAACTCACCGCTGTTCACCTGTCAGGCTCCAGATGGAAGCACAGGAACTGCCAGTATTTAACAAGGGCTAAATCTTTTTCGCCTGCACCAAAACTGATGGAACAGGATGTGTGATTGATGCACTGCTCCCCATTCCAGGCTGCCAAGTGCTGTAATGGAACTGCTTTTTTGTTTCTGTTGCATTATTGTCCTATGTAGCTATACCTCCTGTGTTGAGGTGTTTTAGCTAGTGGATCAGCACATCCCCCTTCCCTTAAATAGCCATGTGTTATGGCATAAATTGAGCAATAGCGAGCATGGGTTACAGACACCTCTTGGGCATTTTTTACCCTGATGCATAGTGGAACTAAACCAGTTCCTCTGCCCTGCACATCCTATGTGCTGCCAAAGTGTGTGTGTAGAGTTTTCTCAGTCTGTGGTTTTGTCAGATCGTTTGAGGGAGGAGATCTGGGGATTGCAAGAAGAGATAGAACAACCAACCAGTAGCTTGATCAAATATAAGGTTTAAATTTCAACCCTGTACAGTGAGGTCATAAACACTTTAAGCAGCAACTAGAAAACACCCTCTCCAGGAAGTTCCTATGGTTATTAAGTTCCCTCTCTGTTAACTGTGGAGGACCAGAAACCACTCTGCAAACCCTGAAAAATTTTATGCTATTACCTTTTAATTAAAATCCCTGAAAATACAAGCCTGAAGAGCTGAAAGAGAATCAGAGCATGTACTCACTAGATGGCCTTTCCAAGTGATCACAGTTCTGGGTCTTTAACGGATTCATTGCTTCAGGGTCAAATTCCTGTAATCTAAGCCATGCATAGAGCATTATATACTGAGATCAGTATCTTTCAAGTAAACTGCTTTCTTGTCATTAAGTCTTGACATTTCTGTACATTGTGGCTGCTTCACTGCAATAAACTTTCCCTTGAGGATATACAAACTGCATTTTCAGACATGAATACCAGGAAGGGGCTGCATATGAAATAGGAGAAGAAATTATTCTTGTTCGCAGAAGATGACTGGAGAGAAATGCCAGTAGCTGACATATGGCAGACAAGTAAGGACATAGAAATTAGAAGCACAAGAGACCTAATAGTCTAACTTATCTAGTCTGTCCTCTTACCAGTGTGTGATTATTGCCTACAGAATATTCTCCCGTGCTTTGTCCATTCATGATTTAAATATCTCTGGACTTCTGGTCTGCCACTTCCCTTGGGAGACTATTCTGCAGGCCAAGAGATTTCACCAAGAGGCAGTTCTGCTGCTATTCTGCCTAAAAATTCTTTCCATGTGGAGAAATTGTGCATATTAAGAGCCTATAAAAATGAACAATAAAACTTCAGTAATATGTAATATTCCAAATAATTAAA
This sequence comes from Mauremys mutica, assembly GCF_020497125.1. Taxonomy (NCBI): domain Eukaryota; kingdom Metazoa; phylum Chordata; order Testudines; family Geoemydidae; genus Mauremys; species Mauremys mutica. The sequence goes on from NC_059082.1 coordinate 59,959,978, forward strand.
GAAGAAAGAGTTCTTTAGCCTGTACAATACAATCTAGATTGATTGAACTCCATTAACCAAAGGTTCTCATAATTCCCTTGATGATTTGACACCTTTATTACCCAAACAAATTCAGTGCTGCCCGTGATACTCTGATCTCTGAGGTTGTACTATATATTAATATATTTTTAGAAAGAACGGGGAAGTGTCTGAACTGCAAGGAATAAAATATAATTAATTTTAAGGAAAATTGTATAGAATATTCCCCCACATGGGGGAAAATAATTTTTAAAAATTCAGTATAATTGATCTTACACCTAAAATCCATATTATATTTTCTTTACAAAACTACTACATAAAATAACCCAAACCAAACCAAAACTCCTCCCCCAACAAATTCCCAAATCTCTAACTATTAGAAAGTCTGGAAATGAACAGTTATGATATCCAGCTAATTTCATGCTGCCCTACAATCGTTTCTCATTCACTATCCAGTTTACACTCATACTCTAAAGTACACCAGCAGGCAACAGTTGTCTCCTCCTCACCATCTTTGTCAGGTTGCTGTGGCCACATCTGCATTCCCACAGCCATGCCCCTTATGCTGGCAACCAGGAAGGGGAGTGGTATGCTCAGTTCTGCATTGGCATCTCTTTACCCTTTACAGATTATTCTTGCGTAAGAGAGAATGGAACCCCAAATTCCTTATGTCACTTCCTTCCATTGTGTTTTGGAGATATACCCTATACACTATCTTAGAGGCATTATTCTCTGGCATTATTCACAAAGATACAGAATAATGACAATTAACTAACAATGACTATAACAGTTACTTAGTTATACTTTTTAAGAACACTTCAAAGTACAGAGCTTTGTTAGATTTTTTAAAATATTAACCTACTATTAAAAGAAAGTAATTGATCAGTTAATTTTGCATGGAGGCGGTTAGAATTCATATTCAACTAATGAATAGCTGAGGATGCTAAGATCTCCAGGTATCTGAAATGCCTCTCTAGTTATTCTTTATTGCCTTGAAGTGGCTCTTTGCAATTGGATGTGAAGTGAAATAGTCAAAGATGAAGGTAGAGTGGTGCTTAAAGGTCACACTGGCAGGGCACTCCATGGACCATGCTCTTTTGATCAATGTTCGCTCTTCCAACTGCAGTTAGGTCTAATGCAGCATTGCTATTACTAATTAATTGCCTGGGAGAAAATTAGGAGTGTAATAATGTGGCACACTGAACCATTTAACAATGTGGTTGGCACATTCTGTTGTCTACTAAGGCCGTTGGAGCAAATTCCTGTTCAGTTGTGAGTACATCTAGTATATGAAATTTAATAGTTCTTGTATTACTGATTAGAATCAGCTGATTTAGTCCTCTCTTAATGTGATTATAGACAATATTGTGATTGCACAATATGAGGATGTGAAACCCAGGATGCCGATGGAGATTGAGTAAATGAAAATCTTTCTTCCCTTGTCAGTACAACTTTGTGTTATGAGCATTATACTGCTAGAGGTACTGTTTTTCAGATGAAATATAAAGCCATGGTCCTATAAACCTTTAATCATTAATGATTTCATGATACATTTTGTAAGAACAGAGTTGTAAACACCAGCATCCTGGCCAAATTCCAGTTTGAATAATTACAAATCTGCCACCTAATCTTCCAGCTGTATTTTTGGTTGAAAATAGGCTGGGTTTGGTTTTTTGCTTCCTGTTCTACAGTGAATTGCATTATAGTTGAAGATAGCATGAAGTGGTACCAGCCAGTGGAATGTGTGTTATGAAAAGTGCCGCAGTGAAACTGGCACCATCTTACTCAACAGAACTTCTCCACGTCTCTAGGACTTGGGATTCCCTTTCTAAGTCATGTTTGATGACTTTAGTGACAATTTTTTTTCCGTTACTTGATACTCATGTTTGTCCTGAATAATCAGTGTAGCTATGAGAGTGAGCTAGATTCTATTCTTATTAATGCATCATCAAAAGAATTTTTTGAGTTCTAATCAGTTACATCTATGAAAACCCATTGAAGGAAAAGGGTTGTGTGGGTTGTTAAATAATCAGCCTAGACCCAAGGTGCTTGAAGGAGCTTTTCTTTATTCAGTGATGCAGTTCTCAACTGCTTTTGCAGAACAGAATATGGGCTTCTGTCATGCACCTCCTCCACACTTCCTGTCTGGGAAGCTAAACCACTTAAGTACAGTTCCCAATATCACAGATTGCAAAGTTGTCAGAGAGGGTCCAATCTGATGACAGTAGCTGGCATAAGTGTTACAAAGGACATCTTGAAAACTGTTCTTACTTGTGGTAATGTATGAAAAGGAAAGGGCCCAGTTAGTCTGAAGTGAAAACTAATCTCCTCTCATGTAAATTTATTTATTTAGATTAGTATGGATGACAAAAATAGCACCTATCCCTATACTCTAGGTGCCAATAAAGTTAACTTAACTTTTACAAAAATCACAAATAATAGCTAAAGTACATAAGTCTAACTCCTAGTAACTCACTATAATCAAACTAGGCAACTTTACACTCAAACTACTCTTTCCCACCATCTATTTCCTGACCTTAAAATTCTGAATACATTGGTCAAAAATGAGGACATGCCTGTGTGTGTGTGTGTGTGTGTGTGTGTGTGTCCATATCTAGGGGTATGTCTACACTACAAAATTAGGTCAATTTTATAGAAGTCAATTTTTAGAAATTGATTTTATACAGTTGATTGCGTATGTCCACGTTAAGCGCATTAAGTCAGCAGAGTGCGTCCTCACTACCATGGCTAGCATTGATTTACAGAGTGGTGCACTGTGGGTAGCTATCCCACAGATCCTGCAGCCCATTGGAATTCTGGGTTAAGCTCCCAAAGCCTGATGGGGCAAAAACATTGTCACGGGTGGTTTTGGGTACATGTCATCAGGCCCCCCCTCGCTCCCTCCCTCCATGAAAGCAATGGCAGACAATTGTTTCACGCCTTTTTTCCTGAGTTACCCGTGCAGATGCCATACCATGGCAAGCATGGAGCCCGCTCAGCTCACCGTCATCATACATCTCCTGGGTGGTGGTGGCAGACATGGTACTGCATTGCTACACAGCAGCAGCTCCTTGCCTTTGCGGCAGATGGTGCAGTAGGACTAATAGCTGTCGTACGTCTCCTGGGTGCTCCTGGCAGACCTCGGTGAGGTCGATGTGGGCGCCTGGACAGACATGGCTATCCTCCTCTTAGAGCACTGAATGGGAGCCAGAAATTCCAGGTCATTCTCTTCTTTAAGTTTCATTTCATGGAGATTCAATCCTGCCTGGAATATCATGTGAGCTGGAGGCTTCTGCCTCAGACTGCTCTCCCAACTGGCAGCACTGCGTGGTCGCTCCTATCCCAGCCTACCCCTTGCTCCCATGGCTCATGAAGCTTGGACTGTAGTAAGGAGCAGTTCAACTATAGGCTGAGCAAGTGCAGAATGGTGGTAGAATGTGCCTTTGGATGTTTAAAAGCTCACTGGCGCTGTTTGCTGACTAGGTCAGACCTCAGTGCAACCAACATTCCCATTGTTATTGCTGCTTGCTGTGTGTTCCATAATATCTGTGAGAGTAAGGGGGAGACATTTATGGTGGGGTGGGAGGTTGAGGCAAATTGACCAGCATCTGATTTTGAGCAGCCAGACACCAGGGTGATTAGAAGAGCACAGCAAGGCGCGCTGCGCATCAGAGAGGCTTTGAAAATCCGTTTAATGACTGGCTAGGCTTTGGTGTGACAGTTGTGTGTGTTTCTCCTTGATGCAAACCCGCCCCCTTTGTTGATCTTAATTTCCTGCAAGCCAACCACGCTCCCCCTTCAAAATAAAGTAACTATTGTTTTGAAACCATGCATTCTTTCTTTATTAAGAAAAAAATGAGATAACAGATAAGGTAGCCTGGGTGGGGTGGGGGAGGAGGGAAGGACAAGGGCACATTGTTTATTGTAGCCACACTAAAAATCAAACTGTTTGAATGACAGCCTTCTGTTGCTTGGGCCATCCTCTGAAGTGGAGTGTCTGGGTGCCCAGAGCTTCCCCTCCCCCGCCCCCACGTTCTTGGGCGTCTGGGTGAGGAGGCTATGGAACATGGGGAGGAGGGTAGGCGGTTATACAGTGGATGCAGCATGGGTCTGTGCTCTTGTTGGCTTTCCTGCAACTCCAAAAGATGCTTCATCGTGTCCATTTGCTCCCCCAACAGATGCTTCATCATGTCCGTTTGCTCCCCCATTAGCCTCAGCAGTGCGTCCTGCCTGTGCTCTTTGCACTCACTTAATTCTTTCCTGGCCTCTGCCACCGAATGCTTTCATGCATTAAACTATGCCCTATCAGTGTGGAAGAACTGCATGAGCTTGGAAAACATGTCATTGCGAGTGTGTTTTTTCCACCTTCTAATCTGCGATAACCTCAGGGACGGAGATGATAGGGGGAGTGTAGAAACATTCTACACTCTACAATTCTGGGGGGACTGCATGGTCACCTGTGCTTCTGAGTGCTGCTGATTTCGCCACGCTCACCAAACAGAAAATAGAATTCAGAAGTTCCCGGAGCTTTACCTGTGTACCTGGCTCGTGCTTAGGAGTTCAAAGTGCTGTCCAGAGTGGTCACAATGGAGCACTCTGAGATATCTCTCAGAGGCCAATACCATTGATTTGTGTCTGCACTACCCCAAATTCAACCCAGCAAGGTCGATTTTAGTGCTACTCCCCTCACCGGGGAGGAGTACAGAAGTCGATTTTAACCAACCCCGTTCCGTCGACTTAAAGGGCTCTTATGTGGACATATTCATTTTAAAAGTGACCTAACATGGCTAAATTCAACCTAACCCCATAGTGTAGACCAGGGCTAGATGTTTGCTGAACAGTTTCTCTCATACAGGGACTAAGCAGTCTATCCTTAGATGTCACCAAAACCCATGTACAGTTTGTCTCCAGAATATTTGTTAACTCAGTGAGTCCTAATCAATCTCTCCTACTCACTGAGGCCCAGATCCTCAAAGGTACTTAAGTCTCATTGATTTCAGTGAGAGTTTTGACCTTTTGAGAATCTGGGCCTTAGTGGCTAAACAGTCTGTAGGCTTAGTCTTCCCTTACCCAAGCTGATCCTTTCTTTCATTCATTGCTTTGCCAGCAGTAGTCAACTCTCTCTTCTAAAATTTTTCCACTATTGCTGACACCCCAATATTAGCCATGTTCAGAACCCTCATGTAGATAGGTCATTTCCTGCCACTGTGGTTTTAATCAGTGTCATTTAGCCCTGCTCAAAACAGGTCTAGTGAATATGTTGCTTGCATCCCCAGTGTGAGCCTGGCTTTGCTAAATTCTCAATGCTGCTACTATCAGTGGAACTGAACCTGTGTTACAAATGGTGGGAAATTTTGAAAAAAAAAGTCCCTATTATACACAGGGGTTAAGTCTCCATAGATATGGGTTGCCCTGATGCACCCACCTCCCCTTGTATATTGTGTTCCTCCTGATTATTAACTATATATGGAATACTGGGGGTTGGTTTTGTGGTTTGGGGCTGATTCTACATACCTGTCTCCAGAACAGACCATTAAGTCCTTACTGTCCTGGTCCATTCTGAAATTTGTAGAATCCAACACTGTCCTGTTTAGTTCTCATTATACGAAGATTGTCACAATTGACCCATCATCGGGTGAAGGACAATGATCAGCTAATTTTAGCTGTTATTTTAATTGCAAAAGTTAAATAAAGGATCATTAAATAGCTCCTCACTATTTATAAAAAGTAAGATTTTTTAAAAAAATGTTGAGGATGAGCTTGTGAAAGCAGAAATGAAGAGAAATTGAGGAGAGAGCTATATAACAGGAGGTTGGTGCTACTTTTTAAGTGGAGACCTTGGTCACACAACTAACATGAAAAAGTATGCTTAGAAAACATTTAAGATGAATGGGGAGAGGGTAGAAGCAGCTATCTGTGGTCTTCTATCTATCTAATCTATCTGTCAATTTATCTATCTACCTACCTACCTAGGCAGAAATGGAAGACAACCTTTAAGACAAGTACTACTATTAAGTATAGTTACAAAACTAACTAGAATGGTCTCAACTAAAGATAGCACCTGAATGAAGACAGTGGGTCTGCATGGGATGTTGGAGAATATAGATTTTATTTGATACTAGAGAGGATTTAGTACTGGCTGGGATGTAGAGATAAGTGTTTGAAACTAAATGGCTAATTATGAAATAGTTTAGTATTGGAACTACAGAAACAGTAACTGTCTAGGTTGCAGATAAGCAGAGATCCAGGCAGGAACTCAAAAAAGAGAAGTTTGGAGATTCTAGCAGGGGAGCGCATCTACCGTAAACCCTTGACCGAAGAACGGTACTCCTCTATCTGGGAGGTCGTCCTCTTCGACGAGCATGCAGCTTTGGGAAGGACGCACATGGAGCGGTGAGGGAGGAAGGGGACATCCACCTAGCCAGCCAGATCAGCCGAAACAACCCTGGCGATCAATGGGGTGACAGATGTCGCAGTATATTTGATGTTTTGGTTACAGATGAAATGCAAGATAGTATACTCAAAAGCTTGGGATTTAATCAATATGTCATTCTAGAGACAGAAGCATATGTGAGTTGCTTGATGATAGAGAATAGGATGGTAGATTAAGAGTAGGACAGAGACAAATTCTGTTCATGGCATGCCCAGGAAATCCATCCTGAGAACACGATAAAACCTGCAATATTGCCATTGGCAATATGGCAATTTCCACTGATATTACACTAGTTGTGATGCGATTGAGAGTCACATTATCATGAAGTAGCATTGCTGAAAGCTATTAAATAATCATAGCTGTACATCCTGACATTATGTTAATTATCACTGTTACCCAACAATTTGTACCCAAGGCACTCGAGTAGTGGTCTGCCTATAATTATAAATGGATTGTTAATTTATTCTGCCCGTATGGGGAGAAAGGTAGTGACCTGCCCTAAAGGAATTGCCAGGGAGTTTGTCTCCAACCCGCAGAGGACTCTCCAGAGCAGTCTAATCCTGCTAACCCTGGAAAGGACACAGAGCCCTCTGCTCAAAGAACTTTGTTCTTCAAAAACAAAGTCTTATTTATTAGGAGAAAGTTTGGTGGTTACAGTATATCTAGTAAAGCAAGAAAAGGAAAAGAAGAAAATTACAATGTATAATAGCTAATAAGGCTATTGAATTACTCTTAAAGGTTATACATTTAAATGGTACAAGGGACTACACAGACTATGAGACAAATACAATGTTGTGATACTGGTACACATTGAACTTTTCATACACATGCATAAGGCCTCCAATACAATAACATTGGGCTTATTACAATGTAACATACAAATACTCTATGCATATGTATAAAACAACATTACAATACAACATTAAAGAAACATTAAGATTACCATTTCGTGACTGGTGATCAGACGGTCACAAAATGGGGTGGGGTGGATCACACATAGAAGCAGGCATTCAACTTTATTTATAGGCATACTAAGTCATTTCTCAAGAATCATCCTAAAAATCAGACTTACACTCTTTCAACAATCCCTTTGAATTGTCTAGGGTACTTCTGCTCTGTCAAGTATGTTTTACTGCTTGTGATTTTTTTCTTCTTCTGCTGCTGCTTCTCCTTTCCTCTTGCCTCTTTTTTGAGTCTTCTCCACTATCACTCATACCCACACACTCTAGCTTGTCATCTGTCTCCTTATGTACAGTTTCTGGCCTCCTCTGATTGGTTGACCTTTTAAGCTGAGAGCTCCCTAATGGGTGGCAACTCATTCAGCCAATCAGCTTTGCTCTGACATCATAGCTATTCCTCCTCCTGCCCCTCCCTGCAGATATTTTTAGTAATTTTCTTGAACTTTGTTTGACCTTTGTTTCCTGCTTGCTCTTGGTCAATTTAGTCTGTGTCCTCCATCTTTCATGTTTTCTAATAGAAAATCAATGTGTCCACCATTCTGGATTTTTAACTATAAACTATCATTCACTATAACTTACCTAAAGCATCTAGCCTAAAACTAACTATTGCTCCGTGAAAACTAAAGTACTCTGATGCTAACACTACCTTTGAAATGATAACTGGGAGAAGTGAATTGCTCCAGATGTTTCTCATTCCCCTCCCCCTTCTTACTGTCAGTATCCCTATCCAGGGTGCTGAAATGTATACAGGATTCAATGCAAGTGAAAATCTCTTGTAACATCACAACACAACTTCAATTCTCATTGAAGCTTATTAATTATACCTCAGAACAGAGCCCTGCTGAAGACACAGCTCTTAAACTTATTCCTGTTTTCGCTATAAATATATCTATTATCAAAGAACAGGGGTTCTGGTGATAGTGAGAGGGAATATTGGAAACAAATGACTACATGTATAACAAAATCACAACACACTTTCTAAAGACTAAACTTAACTATCAAGGCATTCCCCTATCTCCAACAAAAAATTTCCCCCTGTATTTTCAATAAACTTGATTGACACCCTGTCTCAATGCATCAAGTCCACACTGCAGCTAGTCCACACAGATTGAAAGAATACATAGGGGTTCATCTCTTCCTCAGATATAGTTATGACCCATAAACAGGATAACGCCTGCTGTTTGGCTCTTCCTGTTAATTTCCTCTCTTGAAGATTCCACAATCTTTCATTAGAATTTGGCTCAGACTTGAGTAGAGACCCACTGTGAACCATACAATACTTAAATTTCATGTAAACAGAGAGAGAGAGAGACATTTCTTGTCCAAAAAAGACTTGTTTTTCACCTTTGTTGGTGTTCAGTCCCCTGAAAACCACCAGTATGATGCAAGCTTTTACTAGAGACCTTATATCACATTCTTTGATGAACTAGAATGGAAACAATAGACCCAGGATATTCCTATAACCCTTATGCACCCTTTATACCCTCTGCCAATTGGCATCAAGAGACCCCTGGGTCACAGTATTCTTTATATATAATTATTTAACTTGGGCACTGACCAGTGTGTTGGCTTGAGGATAGGATTAAAAATTTCAGCTTTCCCTCTGCTTGTTAATTTTCACTAAAAGAACAGGAAGGTCTAATGTTAACAGTTTCTGTAATAGCTGCTGCCTTAGCAGATTATCCTTTTGCAAAAACAGAAGTGCAGGAGACATGATTCACTGCTATAAGACCATAAACACAGTTCATTAAGAATCTAATTGTTTGAAGATGGCAGTAACCTATTTTTCTTTTAGTACAAATGAAGGGTTAATTCATTGTAAAAATGCATTTTACCCCAAACTTATCTCAGTACCGAGTCTGACTTGCTCTTGGGAAATGTGTGCATAATACTATATGAACCCCACTGTGTTATGTTTTCAAGTGATGAATGCAAGTTCAGGAGAGGACTGAATATCATGCTGCCATGATTGATGGATTGCAGTAAAGTGCCAGCTATACAGCTTGTACACTCTTGGGCTCCATGGTGCTGCACTAGCATCAGCATTGAAAAGAGTCTCTTCGTTTAAACTTTTGGCTAGGGTGTAGATTTTTGAAATAGCTGCCAAGTGAAGCAAGAGGAGAGAGAATTAAGAAAACAGCAACTGAAAACAGGATTGAGAAGGGGAGTGGGGAACTTGGAGTAAACCTTTTTTATGTTCTGGTAACTCATTTGACTTGTCTTCATTCTGGGCGGCTCCTTGTTATAGTGTCTGTATTTTCACTTTCCAGGCTTGAAATGATCAAATTAATAAAAAAAAAGAGAAAAGGTGGAGCAATTCAATCTCTTTAAAAAATAACTAGAGATTTTAAGTTGTAGAATGCCATATACTGAGTGGGTGTTTCTCCCTTGAAGGCTCATATACTTCCTTTATTCAGTGACATTTCAGATTCCCCAACTTTTTTTTTTTGGCTCTGTTCTGTTGAAGACAGTAACCCTTTAGGAATTCTGTCTAGTTAACTCTCATTCAAGCCATTGGAGATTTCAACAGTCTGTCGCCACAATCTTTTACCACATTTTCTTATTATTTATAGGTTAGATCTTGCATCAGTGCAATGCTTCTGCCATATTGCTCGAGATATGCCAGTAAATTCAATATGGCATTTTGCAGCCCCAGACTTGCCTCCAAGGCCTTGTTTTTCATACAGAAAAATACTTTGTGGAAGAATGGGAGCCGGCTGACTGCAAAATGTGCTTGAATAATAACACTGGTCTCAGCTGAAATTTTACACTCTGGATGAATCATCAGACATGCATTAAACATCTATCTTCTCCAGAAAGAGATAAAAAATCTTCCTCCTGATGTTACCCCTAGGATCTGGCCAAAAACAATTTCACACTAGAGTGTGAAGCAGGCAAATTTGACCAAATGGCAGGCAGTGATTTCAGTTCAATTTTGATTCTGATCTGAGAGTCTATTTGCCTTTTGATGCAGCAATCAGGGATGACCTAATAGTACCAACATGACAGAAGTCAACCTTAAAAGACCTGCCACTGAGCACAGGGAAAAGCCCTTTTTCTGTAATGGTCTCCACACATCTTGCTTTCCTTATTGAAAAAGGAATATCTCATGAGAGCAAAATCCTAACACAGGGTCAGGGCACTTCATAAGACTGAAGGAAATATGTAGGTTTTCCTACTGCCTCAATACTTCAGGCTGTCTCTTTCTACCAGTTGGTGGCAGGGAGTCAGCCTGCTGTATGTAAAGTGGTGGTGAGGGCAGAGTTGCAGGGGGCTGTGGACTGATGGACAAGGGGGATAAAATTGTTCAAAAAGGTTGATTCCAATGAGCGGCTCTGGCAGGGCTGGCTCCAGCTTTTCTGCTACCCCAAGCAGCAAAAAAAAGAGCAGCGGCACATCAGCAGCAGCTCAATCACGCCGCTTCTTCTGCGGCAGTTCGGCGACGGGTCCTCCCTCTCTTCCTCTTCAGCGGCAATTCAGGGGCCGCTCAAAGAGGAAGATGGAATGAGGGACCCGCCGCCTGGAGCCAGTCCTGGGCTCTGGATATCCCTTGCTTCAAGCACTTTGCAAAGTCAGAATCTTTCCTAGAGGAGTGTTCAGATGATATTGCTATTGGTGGACTAGTTAGAGATATGGTTATGAAGAGATTTTCTTTCTCTGCATTACCACCGTTTAGGAAACGAGTTCAGCAATAATGAGTCAGGCTGGGAATTTTGATTTCACTCTTGACCATAGAAAAGCCCCAGGCATTAGTCACACTTTGCTTTGACTGTGTGTGATTCACTTTCCCAATATGCATATGTTGTACCCTTGTTTAGCCTGTGTTAAACCAAGCACCAGAAAGCTATAACTTATCATTTGGTTCAATTATTATTCCCTTCTGGCTTCTGTGTCACTTGTGGCTAATACAGAATACAGTGGCACATTTTTTCACTGGCTCAAGATACTGTAATCATTTTATGACAACTCTGCATATTTTAACACATTGAAATTCTCTGAGGCAGATGTGTAGCTATATAGCCTATTTTACTTGTTCCCAGAAGTCTGTAGATGGTGTGCAGCAGTGATTGCAACCATGTTGCATTCCAGAGCAAGGGAGAGCAGAGGATCAGATGGGAACAAATAAGATGGTGTGTCAGCCATATTTGTTCACACTGAATGGGAGTAAATTTCAAGTCATGTGAGTGCATACTCACTCACATTTAAGTGCAGGGTGTGGCAAAGAATGGAAGTGTCTGAGGAGGCCTGGCCTTAAATGTGATCATGAGCCTGCAAATAAGGAGCTTGACTACATGCACTGCTCTTTGGCCATTCTGCAGCTATTTGATAAGAGTAACATGATCACTGGGCTCAGCACTTTTGCCTTGCACTTATATATGCAACTCTTCCCACCTGAACTGTGAAAGACTAAGCCACAAATAATCAGAACATCTCTTCATAGGCCTTGTCTTTACAAGGAAAATGTTTGGATAACCATTAAGCTATCTCCATGTTAAATTCCTATGTCAAGGAACGATGTAGTTTTAAGCTGCATTTCAGCTGATAAAAGAAAAGCTGGGAAGATTGTAACATGGGTTAGTTAACACAGGTTCAGGGGCCTTGGAACAATTTTTATAGTGGTGGTGCTGAGAGCCATTGAACCAAACTGTAAACCCTGTATATAATGGAAACCACTTCAAGGCACGGGGTGCAGTAGCACCCTCAGCACCCCTACTTTCAGCACCTATGCACAGGTTGGTAGTAAAACTTTTTTTTCTCTGTAGTTGTGACAGACCCAGGCCAGTGGGGTAGAGGAGTCTGGTAGAGGGCAAATATACTGGTCACTGGATGAGTAGTTTTCTGTTCCCTGAGTGACCAGAGCAGGGGCGGCACTAGAGTAATCAGGAACCTGCTAGAACCAATTAAGGCAGACAGGCTGATTAGATCACCTGCAGCCAATCAAGGCAGGCTAATCAGGGCACCTGGGTTTAAAAAGGAGCTCACTCCAGTCAGGCGAGGGGGAGCCAGAGGAGAGGAAGTGCGTGTAAGGAGCTGGGAGCAAGAGGTACAAGGAGCTGAGAGTGAGAGGTTGTGCTGCTGGAGGACTAAGGAGTATAAGCGTTATCAGACACCAGGAGGAAGGTCCTGTGGTGAGGATAAAGAAGGTGTTTGGAGGAGGCCATGGGGAAGTAGCCCAGGGAGTTGTAGCTGTCATGCAGCTGTTACAAGAGGCACTATAGACAGCTGCAATCCACAGGGCCCTGGGCTGGAACCCGGAGTAGAGGGCGGGCCCGGGTTCCCCCCAAACCTCCCAACTCCTGATCAGACACAGGAGGAGTTGATCCAGACTGTGGGGAAGATCACTGAGGTGAGAAAATCTGCCAATAAGCGCAGGACCCACCAAGGTAGAGGAGGAACTTTGTCACAAGTAAAGACATAGTCATTGTGTCCATTTACCTGAGCAGTCTTGTGTTTAATCAACAGAGAGGCTGGATTTACTAATTCTCTGACTTCAGCATTAAAACTTTTACAGCTCACCTCCAGAATTATATACCATAGCCTTCCTATATTGTTTTCAAATGTTGCCAAATGATTTGTTGTGATTTCATTTTGCATTTAAATGAAAAGCCACCAGCACCAATTTGCAGCCACTAATTATTTAATCTTAATTGGAATATGTATTAATTTAGATGGCATTCATGTTGTAATGCTACAAGAGACAGTAAATGGCTATTGTTCATTAGCCATAAAAATACTGTGCATTTGGCTTTTATTTTTTAATCTACTTAATGTCAGTTGTGTTAGATGTAGAATACTATAAGGATGAATGAGATAAAGTTCCTTTCATTTATATAACACTAAAATGTCTCTACTAAAATGTCTCTGAAGTGATTTTTGGTACAGTAAGTTAATTAATATAGTTGGTTATGAATTAGTGTATTTAAATCTATTATATATCATTCAGCTTTCTGGAATGTGATTAACTATTAAAATGGAGATTCTAGTTTTACTTTCGCTGGCTATCCAAATTCCTTTGCTGGCCAAAATTGTCCATCATCCCAGGATTGTTTGGTGACTAATGTGAAATGACATGGTGGACTCTCTTCTGTTCATTGCGGATATTTCTGTATATCACAAATTACAGGGGGATGTTAACTACCCAGACATCTATTGAAAAAGTCTTACATCAAAATACAATTTCCAGAATAAGGACAATGGACTTCAAAAAAGTAGACTTCAACAAGTTTAGGGAAGAAAATCTAAGGGAAGAAGTTCAGAAGAGTTGGCAATTTCACAAGGAGACAATATTAAAGACACAACAGCAAATTATCCCGATGTGAACGAAAGATAGGAAGAATAGTAAGAGGCCAATATGGCTCCATCAGGAGATCTTTAATGACCTGAAAATAGAAAAGGAATCCTACCAAAAGTGGAAGTATAGACAGATTGCTAAGGAATACAAAAGAATAGCGCAATCATATAGAAACAAAATCAGAAAGGCTAAAGCACAAAATGAGTTACACCTAGCAAGGGACATAAAGGCAATAAGAAGAGGTTCTTTAACTACTTAAGGAGCAACAGAAAGATGAAGAAAAGTGTAGGTCCTCTACTTAATGGGAAAGGAGAGCTAATAACTAATGCCATAATGAAAGCACCATGAAATAGGTAATTAATGCGTACTTTGCTTCAGTCTTTCCTAAAACGGTTAATGGTGACCAGATGCTAAACACAAGTAAAGATATCAATAAGGAGGAAGAAATGCAAGCCAAAATAGGGAAAGATCATATTAAAGAAAATTAGGTAAATTAGATGTATTTATGTTGTCAGGGCATGATGAAATTCATCCTATGGTACTTAGGAACTAACTGAAGCAATCTTGGAATTGTTAGCAATTGTCTTTGAGAAATCCTGTAGGACAGGTGAGGTCACACAGGACTGCAAAAGCACATATAGAACCTTTCTTTAAAAAAGTAGAGCAAAGAGGACCTGGGGATTTAGGAGATTTGTAGTCAGCCTAATTTCAATACCTGGAAAGATACTGGAGCAAATTATTAACAATCAGTTTGTAAGCACCTGGAGGATAATAGCTTGGATTTATCAAGAACAAATCATATTAAACCAACCTAATGTCTTTCTTTGACAAGAGTTACTTGCCTAGTGGGGAGAGGGGAAGCAATACTCATGATATATCTTGATTTTAGTAATGCTTTTGACACAGTTCTACATGACAATCTCATATGCAAAGTAAGGAAATGTAGTCTAGATTAAATTACTATAAGGTGGTTCCAAACTACTGGTTGAAAGACTGTACTCAGAGTAGTTATCAGTGGTTTGCTGTCAAACTGGGAGGGCATATCTAGTAGGGTCCCGCAGTGGTGATCCTGGATCTGGTGCTATTCAATATTTTCGTTATTTACTTGGATAATGTGTGGCGAATATGCTTGTAAAATGTGAAGAGGATAATAAGCTGGGTAGGGTTGCAAGCACTTTGGAGGATTTGATTAGAAACTAAAAATGGCTTTGACAAATTGGAAGACTGCTCTGAATTCAGCAAGACAAAATTAAATGAAGACAAGTACAAAGCACTACACATAGGGTGGAAAAATCAAATGCACAACTACAAAATGGGGAATAACTTGCTAGGTGGTAGTACTGCTAAAAAGGATCTGCAGGTTATAGTGGATCACAAATTGAATGAGTTGACAGTACGCTGCAGCTATGAAAAAGACTAGTATTCTGCAATGTATTAACAGGAGTATTGTATGTAAGATATGAGAGGTAATGGTCCCATTCAGCTCTGCATTGGTGAGGCCTCAACTGGAGTACTGTGTCTGATTCCGGGCCCCACACTTTAGGAAAGATGTGAATAAATTGGAGAGAGTCCAGAGGAGAACAACAAAAATGATAAAAGTTTTAGAAAACTATGAAGGTTAAAAAAACCAAGACATGTTTCGTTTTGAGAAAAGAAGACTAAAGGGGGACTTGATAAATCTTTAAATATGTTAAGGGCTGTTATAAAGAGGACACTGAAAGATTGTTTTCTGTGCCTACAGAAGATAGGACAAGTAGTAATGGGCTTAATTTTCAGCAAGGGAAATTTAGGTTAGATATTAGGAAAAACTTGTTAACCTTATAATTAAATTCTGATATAGGCTTCTAAGGGAGGTTGTGGAATACCCATAATCTGAGGTTTTTAAGAAAAGTTTGGACAAATGCCTGTCATGAATAGTCGAGATTTACTTGGTCCTGCCACAGTCCATGGGACTGGACTTGATGATTCTCAAGGTCCCTTCCAGCCCTACTTTTCTATGATTAAACCCTAAATCTGACACTAATTTTCATCTTTTTGGCAGTTTCAGGAGGAAGCCCAAAGACTCCATGAAGATGGAGAATTGATTAGAGTTGATTTGTCCATGTTGTGGTGGAGACATACCAGTGAAGCATTGTGGTAAGTTTGCACTACTACTGTGCAATGCTGTAGCTTTGTCCATGTTGTTGAAATTCCTCCAGGGCAAAGGGGTTGTTGAAAGGCACAAACTTATAGAGCCATATCGGTGGGGAAAGCAGCCATGATACAGGCACATAGGTAAATTCCATATCTTATTGCAGTAGAGTTGGCCTCTACACATGTTCTGTGTAGAGACAGTACAAAGAATGATGAAGGGATAGTCCAGACCATGGGTCAGGCCTTGACTGATGATGGAAGTGGTAGATTCCAATCAATGTGTAGGTCTTCCTGCAAAGATGGTTTGTTTGGACTTTGTTCAGAGTTGGGTGGCAAACATGGAGTGAATTTTATCCTCCGAGAAGTATGTTGTAGTGTATGAATCCAGCAAATATCACTGGCACTAAAACTTACTTAATGTTCTAAAATATTCAAGATATCTTTTCACGGTTACTTCCTAAGGAACGCAGTGGAGGTGATCCAATAAAGTCAAACAAAAAACTACATGGCATACATTTATTTATTTATTATTATTATTCGTATTGCTGCAGTGCCTAGCAGCCCCAGTTATGGATCAGGAAACATAACAAAAAGACAGTCCCTCCCCCAAAAGGCTTATGCAACATTATTTTTGTGAAGGGGGTCTAATAAGGCAAGGGGCTGATCTACTCCTGGAGGCATGATGGACTCACCAGTATGAGTTGAGCGTCCTGAGCACTTTCCAGGAATCACTCAGCACTGGCACAAGAGAGATGATTTGGAACAGTTCACAGTGTTTAATATTTACATGAAAAAGAGCAGAATGAATATTCAGGGGTGGAAAAAGTTTCTTGCTTTCATTTAAATGTTTGAAAGCAACTCTATTTTTGAAGAACGTTGTACATTTTCTTGCTGAAGCTTCTTGTAAGCTGTATGATGTCTGAAATTTCCCCTGTGATATTGGGACAAGCCAACATTGTCAAAAATGGTTTGTTTCTTTTGAAATCAAAGAGCAAATGATCGCCCCAACATTTATACCCATGAATATCGGACTTACCTGAGTAATTCTTCTGACTTAATTGGAGTTACTCACATGAGTAAAGTTAATCATGTACATACGTGTTTATAGTCTTTGGTCCTTAGAGGAAATAATGTCTTCAACAATATAATGCTTTTGAGAGTACCTGCATGGCTCATATTTTATTTAAAAATTGACTATGTAGAGTGTGCAGATTTTCTGCTTGTAGATATAACAGTTTCATTCCTAAGTACTGAGAGAATATGACTCTATTCTTCCCACAATAGAGAAAAGAAAATAATCTCACTCGCCCTTGTGGGAGTGTTATAAGATTAAGGAGGAGTGCTACTGTGCTGTAGGATAACTGGCACCCTACTACCATAAGTTCCATATATTAGTGACTTGAGATCTTGTTAGAATAAAAATTTTGATTCACCTTCACACTTAATAGGTTGAAAGTTCACTCAGAAATGAGCTTTTCATTCAAGGCTTTTTAAATTCTTTGATTCTTCTGTCCACGAGTAGATCTTGTATTGCCAAAATGTGCTCCTCTGCACATTGAAGACAATAGCAAAACTCCCAGGGACTTCAATGGGACCAGGATTTTACCCTTGAAAGATGTGTATATTCAAGGCAAGAATTTGATTATGAAATCTAAATGTATACAACATCTTACTTCCTTTAAAAGAAAAGCAACATTCAAAAGGGCAATAACTTAACATGTATTATATCTGCTATCTTATCATCTCTACTTGTAATACCATATTTTTGTAGTAAAACACCTCTAACAATGTAAAAACCTAACATTGATTTAGGCACTGTTTTGTATTTTAGACAATAGCCCCTCCGTTTTGCAAAGAGAGAGAGAAAAGGCTTAAATTACTGACTGACTGTTTCTCCCATTAACCTTAATAGGATTCGCAGGGCTAAAAACAGGTGCGATACTTTAGAAACTCAGTTTGAGAAAAATTGTCAGTGATGAACCTTTTTGCATTTTCACTCTATAATTGCTCCTTAACCACTAAAGCTATTATTTTGATATTTGGCACACTGCGCCTCTACTTCAAGATGTGTTAACAGATGCTATGGCAGGTTCCTAAGCATAATAGTTTTCAAGCTGTGGCCAGTCAGATGAGGAATGCCAGTGGAGAGTGCCTGACTGTTTCATTCCAGAATTACATGTAGTCAGATGGTTATGATTTTGTGTATCATTTCAGCTATCTTTAGTATAAGCTTTAGATAATTTTCTTTTTATTTAGACTATCATGTTTTGTTACCGAGACAGGAATGACCACTTTCCAAATCTTTACAAAATATCTATGTACAAATATAACCATTTTCAGCTGGAGTTTTTCCATCCAGCTGTGTCCTACAGTTCTTGATCAGGTGACAAGTTTGTGTATATTTCATGCTTCAGGATGTACTGGTGTGTATGAATTTTCTAAATTCAACTCTAAGCTGGTATACAATCTGAAAACAACAACAACAACAACATATTTAACTCTAAGCTTTATTTCTTGGTTTGTAAATAGTATGTTTGTCTTTTTGACATTACTAAATAAGGCAAGAGCCAATGGTCTGAGCGGTAGGTTTTGGTGAAGACAATACAATATACCTTCATGCACTCCTGTGAGATGCTGAGTGCCCAAAAATTCCCACCCGAGCCCAGCTGATTTTTTTATTTGTACTTTTAAGAATAAAACAATGCAATAGGGCATAAGACTTACTTCCACTCAATGCACTGGGTTCAGTAGGATCTCTCTTCATGCATATCCTTTGTTCACACTTGCACAGGACTGAAACAACCTTGAACTCCCCGGTATGTATCACACATGCCAAATATGGTAGAATAATTTGTAGGAATATGGGATGAGGATGGTGAGGAAACTGAAATCTGATTTGTATATTAAAAATGAGTTATAAGGAACAGTTAGAATCACAGAACACGTTCCATTTGTGTTTGACCCTCTTGACCTACCATAGTAAGGCAAATGGTTTCTTTTTCAGATTTTCATTTGATGTCTAGAGGGGAAATCAGATTGTAAAATTGAGATTGGTAAAGTCCTACATGCTAATCCCTTTGAGCTGCTTAACAATAAGTTACAGTGTTACAGTGATGCCTTTGGAAATTCTTTGTATTACTTTTCCTTTTTACTATGATAATAAGACCTGAATCATAATAGAATTTATTATATTAAATAGTACAAGAGAGAGAATTTAGATTCTGCTGCAAGTGTGTGTTGTGTTCTAAACTAAAAAAGAATAAGAAGTTGAGAGTCAAGACATATATTCCTTTTCATGTGGAAGCCTTTTTGTGGAATTACTTGCCTTTTAAATATGAGTTTCAGTATTGTCTGGATATCTGATCCAATAGTATTTTATGTATTGAGAACAAGATGCAAGCTTCAAATTTCAGTGTGCTTCATGAATCTGTCATGTCTAATAATAATATTTCACCCTTATACAGAGCTTTCCATTTTTCAAAGAATTGTACAAACATTAACTAATTAGGGCCCTATCCTGTAAACTCTTACTCAGCGCACTGACTATAATGGAAGTTCTCAGTAAGGGCTTGTTGAACAGATCCATGGTTGGGAAAGATTTGGGACTTCCAAACATTGGAATACCCAGTTACCCTAAGAGCATTTGTGCATGTATTTTAACTCCCTGCACATCACAAAGTGCTCTTCCTCCTTGGTTAAGTACCTGTTCTGGTCTTTCCACTATGACAGGAGACCCCCTACACCTTTACCCCCCTATGGTGGGTTATACTGGACTGTTGTCTGGATGTGTCATAAGGAAAACCATTTTGGGAATCATGTCACACTCTGTAGGTTAGTGGCTAGGAGCGGCAGTTAGTCCATTAGCCTCATAGTCAACCAGTTGGGAGTTTTATGAAGGAAAACCCTGGTTATTGAGAATGTGCTCTGAGGAAGTCTGGCTGCCTGGAGAGGGGGATCCCACGAAATGGAGAGTCACTGTAAACCTGAGGTAATGGAATTTGAACTCTGTTTTCTTTAATCCTGAATATAAATGGAACAATCCTTCTGTTTGGCTTTGAGGCAAGGTTACTTGGGAACTCTGGTTCTCTATCTCTGAAGAGAAGGAACCAGAAACACTGTTTAATTCAATCATTAAAGACCAGAACTTTGGAATTCTGTTTATTTTAAGCTCTGAAGAGACTGAATTAAGACACCACCTAGTGCTGGAAAAAGCCTTTTGTCTTTATGTTGCTCTCTTCATTAGCCTCCTGCTGCTCTAAGGTTGCTGAAACATTTCTCCCTTCAGTATCTATTGGGTTTCTGGGAAACGGGGTGGGCGAAGCCCGCCCCATGCTAACGGAACCCCCCCCAGCCTAAGGGGAGGTACCACAGGGCCTCAGAAACCCACTAATTGCGGGGGACAACTAATAAAGAATAGGGACAGGAGTGTGGTCAAAGGGTCATAAGATGGGCTGCCTTCTGCTGTCTCCCCATGCTGCTGCTAAGTGGGAGCTCCGCCAGGCTCCCACACTGCCATAAGCCCTCTTCCATTCCTTTGACAGGAGGTGGGTGCTCCCAGGGGCACTTAAATCTCTTTAAATAATGATCATTTAAAAATAGAACCATTTTGTTCTATTTTCCCCCTTTTTCTTAATACTGTTATAAAGTGAAGGTCAGGGATCAAGCCATGCTCTGTGTTAGTGTGTGTATTTACCTCTGCTGGACGCTCATCAGTGTATTGTGTTTGGTTCTCATCACACTGGGCCAGGTACTTTAAAGCGGCCCTTGGTCAAAGAAGGCTGCAGCACTGTTTGTCCCCTTAGCCTCTCTGGCACATTTGCTAGGCACAGACTGTCAGACTGTTTTCCCTTTATGGAAATGGAGCTCCACAGCCCAGGTGCCCTCTCCTCTAAAGACTATCATTGGCACCAAGATTGCCCACTAGATGAAGCACACCCTTTTCCATAACTCCAACCTTGGGAGCTCTCTGGGTTTACCATTTACATCTTCAAGGACATGTGATAGGTGTCACACATAATACACACAGGCTTTGCAAAGGTTTCTAGACACAATGATTCTATACTTTAGATTGCACATAGGATATACAGACTCAGGCAAACTCTAAAATGGCTAGTGAGAGACCTTTTCTTCTATCGCCTCCATCCCCTTTTCTCAGGTAAACCTCTGATTGGCCTCATTAGGTGATCTGTTGCTTAGTTACTTTTCTTTTGGACTTCAGACCTGAAAAACTGGTGTGCTCTGGGCAGTAGCCATCTTTTTGTCCAAGGATGCTTCATTAGAAAGGATGATGGTCAAAGTTTAATGACTCTCCATTGTTAACTCTGGACTAAGTGCAAGAATTTCTTCTGCTACCTCCTTAATATGGAGGCAAAAGACAGCATAGAAGTAAAACAATCTCCACATTCAGAATGGGGTTTGTAGTCTGACACACACTCCCCAGTAACAACCAGAATGCACAAGATGTACATAGATAGATTCCCCCAAATCACATAACAAGCATTAACCTTTCTATGCTTATGATCATAGGAGCGCCACGTAGTGTTACCTGGAGTAATGGAATAAAATTAATGACTGATCCAGATACATACGTGATCTATCCTTTGGAAGGATTTTAAAGGAATCCCAGTAACTAAGGAAACATAGAATTTACTGTCCCATGTTGGACTAGAATTGAGATGGAATGTTAAAGCCTTCACTCTCCCCTAGTGCAGAGAATTGTCAGGCAGGTTTAATTTCGAGAAATATAGGGCCAAATTCTGGTCTCAATTACAATACTTCTTTTTTTTTTTTACATATATTACAAATATATGACCAAATAAGAGTTGGTTCTACTGGTAGACTTTCATACAGTGGTTAAAATTAAGAAGTCAGCATTTATGTAGGGTTGCAACACTTTGATATCTGAAATACACAGACATTAAGAGATCTGTGGTACCTTGGAGTAATAGTTGTCAAATACTGAATTCTTAGTGGCTTCTACAGTTTGTTGGTGATGTTACTCCATATTTAAACAATGTGATTGAAAGCAGAAGTTGGCCCAATATCATTATATCTGAGATAATCTGTTTTTAAAGATTATTGCTCTTTCAAAGAAGGTAATAGTTTTAAAATAAACTCTTTAGATATCTCTGTTCATCTAAGATCAGGTTGGTGCTGACACACAATCTCAATGTAAAACCCTAGAAGCAAATTTCCTCTCTTGTAAAACACTTTCAAACTGAGAATTGCTTATACATTCCATGAAAAGATACCTCTCATTCTATAATTAATGCTCATATTCAAATATCAAGGCAAACATTTGAGTTTATGTAGTTTAATTCTGTCAAATTTGAATGATTTCATTTGCATGAAAACTGTTTGCAACTTCGTGGAAAAGGCCAAGGCAATTCTTAGAATAAATGGCTTGGTAAATCAATAAAACCAAATGTATGCCTGTTTATAAAAATTAAAATTGGATTTTTATAAAGATTATCAGTGACTGCTCTAGAGGACATTCTGAGAATGACTGAATGAAATGTCAAGAAAATTGGCACAAATCATTTGGTGTCTTGCAATTTTTCTCTCTCTTTTTAAATTGAAGTAGGTCATATCAAGTAAGATGAAGATTTCCCATTTGCCTTTTTTCTGCTTTCCATGAACATGAAACATCTTCATATCCAGGCCTACTGTCTTAAACTGATGTGCCTTTCCTAATAAAATGGGTTTATAATTAAAAAAGAAAGGAAAGTATTTGTAAAAGATGGAAATCCCAGTAATGAAGGCTTCCTGGATTATGTGCCTACATTACACACTACCTTGTTTCTGCACCAGTAATTGTCTTTCAAATATTGCATATTTTAACCAGCTATGTCTTAAGTAAAAAAACAAACCCTTTCTCAGTCTCTTCACTTACTTAAAAATTTAACAAGGTTAGAAAATGTTTTGGTCTTTTAACTTAGTACAGTTAGTTAAAAAGGCAGTATTTGAAAGACAAAACTACTGGTGTCTGTACATAAGCAAAGCAATAAATAATAATAATAAACATGCAACTGAAAAGAGCTATGTAAATTATAATATGCAGGTGTTTGAGGACTCTTCCATCACTGGATTTTCTCTCTTTTCTCCTACAGAGCTTAGCTTTTTTCTTCTTTATTATAAAAACTGATTTATTAATTAGGAAAAGATTATTAAAGGTTTGGTCTGAACAAATATTTGCTGTCACGTGACTAAGAGTTGTATTAGACTCTGGTGTTAACCTGTTAAGTTTCAGAAGTGAATCATATTTTGGAAATGCTAGATTTCCGCAGCTGAAGCTTATGTTGTAATTTTTTTTAAACACTCAGTTTAAAAGGAAAGTTTCTAATACAACACAGCCTTTTGCAATTATACTAATGATACCAAATTCATTCATAAACCACAGAAGCACTATTATTGCAACTCTGTTGTGGACATATTCACTGCAATGGCTGGATTAGAAGAGGTAAGTGATGTGCTCCACCTACCCCTGTGGTTTGAGAAACTGTCAGAGCTAAATTAATTACATATAATATCCGTTGTTTGATAGGAGATCCAGTTTCTGCCATATCCATTGACTGCTTCTTGTTGCTTTCATTTCACGAAAGGAAATTTGAACATTGCTTTGGTACAGGAGCCCTATTCTCCTATGTTCATTCCATGTCAGCGCCTTTCCTTTCTGGTCAGTTTTCTCTCTCTCATGTATACTGGCCCACTGACCATCCTACAGAACAGCCCTAACCAAATGTTCATAACTTTTGGGTTTGTACACACTGAATTTGGGAAAAATCCTTTTGCTTCAAGCTGTTAACTCCTTGCTCACTGAGTTCTGAAGAAAGCTGTTACAGGAATGCTCTATACAACAGAGATGTCTGTATATATTTAAATAGAACAGGAGTACTTGTGGCACCTTAAAGACTAACAAATTACGGATACAGACTAACACGGCTGCTACTCTGAAACCTATATTTAAATAGTTAATAATCAGGTGCTGGTAGATGGCACTCAAGAATACATGGCATTGCTCCTGTGGTTTGTAGGACTTATAAAACTGCCCATTGTTAGCTGTAAATTATGGTTTTCTGCAGCTCTTTGTATTAGCTCTGAACATGAACTTCCCTTCAACATGCATCACACCACCCTATGTACAGTACAGTTCAACTTTCCAAGCGATCCTATAGTGATATTCACCCTTGTTGGAAAACACCAAGTCAAAACAGGATCCAGCAGGCCTATCTTCTCCTGAAATTCTCCTTACGCAGCCATAGAAACTCTTTGTTTTATTTTTTTGAGAGTCCTTGCAGTCCTCATGTATTGGGAGGGATCCCAGTGAATATTTTTAACTAAGCCTTCTGGAGCACTTGTCTCTGGTCTCTGTGGCAACAGCTCCTGCCATCTCTCACTCTTACAGCAGTCACTCTGGAAACATTCTGCTGAGAGCTACTCTCTTCCCTTTAAAATTTTATTTAGGCAAACTGAGAGAACTAAGCAGAATTCTGCAGCTAATTAGTGTACCTCCTGTACTGGTTTACAGCTGTCTTGAAAGAATAGGACAATTGCCGAAAAACAGCCTCATAAATCACGGATAAAACCAAACCAGTAAATCATCTTCAGTACTAATTTTACTTAAGGCACAGAGAGTGTTTTTTTTTAAGCTAATTGTCAGAACAGAACTGGAGAACATTTGTAGTGCCACAAGCCCTCTACCCATCATGTCTTTTGTTACCTGAAATTTAGCAATATACTATATTAGAAATGCTCTTTTATGAGAGTTGCTGCATGATTCCCAAACACCTGTTTGTATCAGAAGATTGTGGCATTCTGTTTCAGAACCATCTTAGTGTTTCAGAGATGAAAAGGAAATGTGCTATGTGTAAAAATGCCTTGATTTATCAGAGGCAAGGCATGTTGTTCACAGAGATAAAGGGTTCTGTTTACAAGGTATCAGTATCCCTAGAAGAAAGGAATTTCCAATAATTGAATAAGGTGTTCTGAATGTATAGATTAGACTAGAAGGCCAACAGTAAACATGATGAACTTCAAAAGAACAGCTTCTTATCTCACTGGGGACCTTCATTAACGAGTCACCAGATAGGCAATTACTGTACAGCTCTTGTAATGACCAGGATCAGACACAAGCAATCAGCACAGTAGGCAGCAAGAAACCAAGCAGAAAAAACCTGTGAAAATATGCCATTAAATCTTAATTATTCTTCAAAAGAAAACAAGCACAACTAGGGGGCAAATAACTGTAAGGAATATACAAAACTATATCAGAACCTGCTGGCTCAGGGCAATGATATTTAGTTATTAGCAGCATCAACGTTTATTTAAAGCTAAGCACTATGTTCACAGACCATTCAGAGGTGTATTTTTTTTATGTTGGTTAAAAGCTTCAATGAGAGCTAGTCTTGTCTCCACAGGGTTATTTTTTTGTTAGAATTAAGAACCTATCTTCTTATTATTAGCATTACAGTAGCCTTCAGAGGCCCCAGTGGAGACTGGGGTCTTATTGTACAAACAAATAGTGAAAGGGAGTCATTTCCACAGAGTTTACAATCTGAATAGGCAAAACAGACAAAGGATGGGAGGAGAAATCGAAGCACAGAAAGGAGAGGTGAATTGTCCAGGTCACACAGCAAAATCAGGAATAGAACCCAGGGCTTCCCTGAGTCTGAATTCAGTGCCCTATTCACTTAGATAGGCTCCCTCTGAAGTATCTTTATCAAGTATACTCTGTCTTCTGTCTGATTTAGGAGGTTTTTGCCAATGGCCAATCTTGAAACCTTGCATCATCTAAGTAATCATTCTATCCATGAATAGTCCTGTTTAACTCATTGTGACTATCTGAAAGATTAAATATTAATCATGTGAATAAGAGTTCCAGAATCAGGAGCACCATTCCTTATAAGACGTGATCTTGAACTTCCAGCATTTACACTTTTTAACAGAGTATTTTAAAAAACAACCCAAAGCTTATTTCTCTTTAGTGATATTTTTGTGTATGACTTCAGCCATTCAAAGGTTTGTTTGAATTGATTCAAAATTATCATGGGTTTGACAATATGGCATATGGTACTGAAAGAATGGTCGTGACTGTGTTGTTACTCCATCTTTAAAGCTTGACACGTTCTTTGACGCAGACTTCAAAACATCTTCTAACTGGAAGCAGCTGCAGCTGAACCTTGGCTGAACAGTGAGCCTAGAAATACAATGGATTGGTTTCATCTAAAACAATAATGTCTTTGTATTAAACAGATCCTTTTGTTTTGTTTTTGTTTAAGAGAATGTTTATTTTAAGAGAACTCATTGGCTTATTTGGGATGACTTAATGGCTTATTTGGAGGTTATAAATTGAAGAACCATGTGATATGTTAGTGGATTTATTACATGGATAGCATCGCCTCCTGTTGGGGCGGGGGGTGATTACAGAAATTGTGGTAGGTTAGTTATTTACTTAGTTTATTTATTTATTTATTTATAGCCATTTCTATGAGACTCCTCACACAGTATCTGAATGTTTTAAAAATTTGTTACATGCCATATAGGCATGAATATGGGGAATTACCCAAAGGAAATAGTAGAGCATTTTGCATCCAAAGCTCCCAAATGTGACGGCTGAAATTGGTGATGCATCAATGCTTTTGATTTTAGTTTTGACTGTCACAATGATATTCCCTAAGCAAGTATTCTTTTAGTTTTCTTGGGAAATCAAAAAAAGATAACAGGAATAATTAATCTGTTGAGTTTCTTAGCTGCGGTGATCTATAAAACATTTTAAAATTTGTCTAGCCCAATATTTCATCATCTTTTTAGATTCTAAATTGCACTGTTAAACTAGTGTGTTGTTGACAGCTGAGTATCAGAGATACAACAGTTTGAAGTTGTCAGCCCAGCCAAGGGTGTAGTATGCCTTTGCATTAGCTCTCAAGAAGAAAGTGTTTCAGTATTCTCTGCATGCAAATAGAATATATATAGACTTCAGCGGTTGAGCTGATTTGTCACATTAGAATACTTTATACAAACAAATAAAATAAAATCAAAGTTCAACCCACTCCAGTGCACTTTAAAATATCTATGTTAGACATGAACCTTACTTGTTTCTAGATAATTCTGATCTGCATCATATATCGGAGCAGACTGAGATGTGTTCTCAGTCGAGATTATTTTGTACAAAACCAAATTAGGACAAAAAATCATCCCTGAGACACTTCAGAGTTTAGGCCAGTAACACTTTTTGCTGATCAATCATTGACTGTTTTTTTTAAAATCATTATTATTTGGGCTAAGTATTTGTGAAAGCCTCATTTGGAATCTTGAAAATCAAGTTTTCTACGTTTGAACTGGCTTCTTGGATCATAAACTCTTATGAATTGATATCCTGATTATGTAAGATCCATCACTTTTTTCCCAGTGTGCTACAAAAATAATATTTGCGGCCACTATATCTCTAAACTTTCCTGAGGTAGCACAGTCTCAAATTCTTACATGATCTTGCATAGAATTACTCATATATTTAAAATTAGCATATCTATAACTCTCTATCAGATCAGAACCTTAGTGACTGATTTTTCACAAGCAGACTTCTTCTATATGTGTATAGTAAATGGATAAATTGCACTGACACCCTGAGTATCATTAGATAAACAGCAAACCTACTCTATTGGTTAACCTGAAACACAAATTTCTAACTTAACTATACTGTATTAAGTAAAAACTGACCAACAGCTATTGCTATATTCTTGTTTTCCTTTTGCTCACGTAGTATTTTCTTTCAAATTCTCCAAGTAATGACACATGAGCCTGACTTTTATTAATCAAAACAAATAAATGGGTAGTCAGCCATGTCTCTAGAACAGTAAATATTATTCTCATACTGTGCATGGGAATACAAAACAATGAGGTTAAGTAACTTGCCCAAGATCACACAGTCAGTGAGTTTCAGAGTTGGGATTAGAATTCAGGAGCTCAGGGCTCCAACTTTCATGTTTAGTTCACTATCAGTGCTGCTCAGTTCACAAACAATGCTTTCTCTTTCTTTTTAACCATGTCATGTGGCTTTAATTAGAGCCTGTATATCCTCATTGGTGGTAATAATATCAACAGCTACTGTTCTATGATTCCTATCTGTACAGGCTTATCACATACTTCCTATGTTAGAAAGCAGGGGTGTTGGACTTGAGTTCATGACCTGAGCTGAGAGTGACCTTTATGGTGAGACACTGTAGTTATCTCTTGCTCTTCATTTCTGCTGCTTCATATTTGTCCTTTGCTTTCACACTCAACCTTTCCTATTTTTCTTGACATCTTTGACATCAATCGGGCTGGCAGGTCAATGTGAGCAGTAGTCTTTCCCTCTGGATGTGTAAAACATGGCACCTATGTAATATACTTGGACACCAGTGACCTAGAATGAAACTAAGTTGACTAACAAATGCAGGTCTTTGGTATTGCATTAAAGCGCTAGCCTGGAAAAGAGACTCTGATGTCCTAATCTTTATTATACTGAATGTAAGTTTTAAATTAGTCAAATATTTGTATTTGTAATATTGTGAACTTTAACTTTTTAATCTTGCCTTTGGCACATTTGTCTGAAGTTCCCCTCCGGAACATGTTCCCCTGGATTATCTGTCAGTGGCTGAGTTCTGACAAGTTTCAGATCGCACTATAGGGAGTTTATTTTTTGTTTAGTCAAGTTTCTGACAGAACATTTTTGTGTTTGTGACACTTGTGTGCTAGATGCTGTGTAAGGCAAATAAAATATTTTGCTGCAGTAAAGTGAATACGTATATAAACTTTTTGAAGGTGAATAACTGGAATTATAAGAGAAATCTGAGGAAAGAAGAGATGTGGTAAATATATGCATATCTAACACTTTGTTTCAGTTGAAACATGGCATAACTTTAAATACCCAAACAGAGTTGAGGTTTTTTCAGTATGCAGGAGGGAACACTGTAGAACAGAGTCAGTGAATCTTCAGGTAGATAGCTGCTATAAGCCAAGACTTTCAAAAAATGAAAACTAGTGATTTTTGGATACCCAACTTAAGACCTCTTAATGGGGCCTGATATCTCAATGGTGGGTCCCCAGTACTTTCTGAAAATCAGATTCCTTTCAGGAGTCTCTAGTAAGCCCCACCACCCCCCAAAAGTTGAGGTGCCAAACTCTTGAGTCAACTTGAAAATCTTGGCCAGAGGTTCTAAGCTTGATTCCAGAAAATGAAAACAGGCACTATTCCTGGCAGCAACTGCATGGTAAGTGCTTCCTTCATCTTGCCTTTAGGATGGCCACTAGGATGTTCTAGGTGTGCGAGTGCTGAAAATGTTTATCTGACACAAAGGGAGATTCTGAATATTTTGAATATACTGGCTGTGTCATTCATATGGACTGATATTTCTGATAATATTGACATATATATTTGAAGGTCAGCAATGATGCAAACTTTCTCCACAAACGGGAAAAGTTCTGTCACGATGCAATGAGATTTGTGTGTTTAATTCCCTTTTATGTTAATGTAGTTAATACGTATAAACATATACCATAGCACAGTATTTCCACTGTGGTATCTTACTGTTCTGGCACTTGATTAATTTGCTTTATGGATCCTAAAGAACAATCATAATATATATTATCATATATATTTTAAAACATCAGTTCAGGGAAAATGTCGATGATTTATTTCTTTTCTTAGACTCCATGTGGCTTTCCATTATCAGGGTTACAGGGCTAGCTACACCTTTGACCCCTCTGGTCTCTGAGTGTACCCGCCCCAGTACTAGTCTTTGTGTTCTTACTTTTTCTGGGGTGGATTCCTGTGATTCTCCCACTCTAAAATTGGGTCTTGGGCTATAGCACCCTATGTACCAATCATATTTATCCAGCAGGCGCAAATTGGTTTGACCCTTGCAAGCCTTACCCTTGGGAGCAGTGATCAAACAGCTTTCTTAGAACACATTTGTTTAATCTTCACAGTTGGAACTATAAAAAAAATGATATGCATACAGACTGCCTATCCTATGTAAGGTCCTCCATCATTCTGGATTGTTAAGAGGGCTTAAATGCTTCAAACTCCCAAATGGATGGGTGGGTGTCTGTATACGTCTGCTCCTGGGAAACAGCTCCCTGTCAACTGCCCCCATCTTTAGACAGAGAGAAAAGTTTTAACTGTTATTGTCCTTTTGATCTCTTTGTTCCTAGCCTTTGCAAAACTGTGTGCAACTTTTGGCTAGAGCTAAGGGGAAGCATCTTTGTACCTAATAGCTTTGATACTGTTTCTTAATCTCCTGTCCTATTTACCAGGATGTGTTTTATCCGCTTGAATTATTTTACCTCCCTACTTCTTTCCTAACTCAGCCAATCCACGCATATAGTAAACTAACCCCATATAGTCATACAGTAAATGTTCCCATAACCCAAGTATTAATACAGTATCAATAGCACATTAATACAGTATTAATAAATTAATACGGCTCAGCCCCATGTCCTTCACGTCCATATTCTTCCTGGAAAACAGATCAGTGACAAGTAAAGGAAAAAGCAAATGCAATCTATCCACAGGTATTTGAATTTAGCGTTGAAGACGCTGCACGTCCTATAACAAAAGAAGAAAACATTTCATGATACCTGTAAAGGTCTGGGACTCACCCTGCAGCACCTCCTGCTGGCTGTCTGGGAATTGGCTCGCTTTCCACCTCCGGAGCGCCCTTGGCAGGCTGGTATCATTGCTGCTCGCTGGCTCCCGTGTCCCTCCTGGACCCCGGTGCCCCTTTTAGGTTGAGGTGCTGCCCTCTGGCAGTACCACCCCCCAGTTTCAGGGTCTCCCCACCCAGGGGAACCCCCAACCCTCTATCCCTACCTTGCCTCAGTCATGGGCTACTGCCTGTCACCATCTAGCCCCCACTCACTGGGGCAGGCTGCAGTATCAGCCTACTCATCACCGGCAAGGTTGGGTTTGGACCTGCTGCCTTGGCCTACCTCTGGGCTGCCCTCTGCAAACCCTAGTACCTGTTGGCCTTCTGCTAGGCTGCAGCCTGGGGCTTTCCAGGCCAGAGCCTCCCCAGCTCCTCTGCCTTTTCCCCAGTTCTGCTCCACTCAAGTACTCTGCTCAGGTCCCTGCAGCCAAGTCCATCTCCCTCTCAAAGCTAGAGAGAGTCTGTCTGTGCTTCTGGCCAACTGCCCTCTTATAAGGGCCAGCTGAGCCCTGATTGCACTGGCTACAGCTGTGGCTGCTTTCCTCATCAGCCCAGTTTTTCTCTGCCACAGCCCTCTCCCGGGCTGCTTTAAGCCCTTCCAGGCAGGAGCGGGGTGACCTGATTGCTAGCAATAGTTATCTTAAGGCAAAAAGAAGCATTTCAATGCCACTGATAATGAAGAAGTATGTCTTATTGCTAGTTTTCTTCTTGAAGTATCAGTCATAAATATCTTTCATCAGCCAGGCCAGTTCTCTCTAGATTTTGGTTAACTCCACTGGCATTAAGCATTTTTTTTTAGCAGAAATAACTGTCAGTTTCCCTATGTGCCTTCATTTTTATGCAAACTTTGCAGAGGATCAGGAATGTAATAATGCCCTTCAATGAAAGGTATTCTGGTCTATCCAGGTTTAGTCAAACAGTCTATGGTGAGGTCAATGCACTGTATGTAAAATGTAAAAGAATGTCAGTGCATTGACTATGGAGGAGATGAAGTGCCTGAGAAATGTCTATAAAAACAAATAAATAAAGGTCGTCTTCAGTGAAATGAATCTTTTCACATTTGACTTTGTTGTCCTCTCCAGAGACAGGTATTTTTTCCCCTCTCGTGAAGAACAAATGTTACCTTTCTGTCCATTTAATCCTGGAAACAAATTTCTCAGAAATACTCATGCTGCCTCCACCTAACGTACCCCAGCATAAGACATAGACATTAAGCTGGCACCATGATATATACCTATCTTGTCTGAAATCACTTGGTGTTGGTAATGATGTCCATTGTTTTCTGAAGAATTAATCAAGGATTTGGTGTACTCTAGCTGGAATTGCATTTTAATATCTTAGCTGTCAATCTACAAGTATATATATTTCACAGCATACATGCAGCATTATATATGACAGAGTAACTGATAACAGAACAGCTTTAATGTCTGGAGGAGATGAGACTTGCTTTCATCAAGATAAAAAATGACATGTTTCAGTACTTTTATGACAAGTAGCAGAAGAGCTACACTAAGGGTACGTCTATACTACCCGCCGGATCGGTGGGTAGTAATTGATCTATCAGGGATCTATTCATCGCGTCTCATCTAGATGCGATAAATCAATCCGCGAATCGATGCCCGTACTCCATCTCTGCAGGAGGAGTAAGCAGTGTCGACGTGGAAGCCGCAGCAGTCAACTCGCCACTGTGAGGACGGCCAGGTAAGTCGAACTAAGATACTTCGACTTCTGCTACGCCAATAGTGTAGCTGAAGTTGCGTATCTTAGATCGATTCCCCCTCCTCCCTCCAGTGTAGACCAGCCCAAAGATTTGTTTTATGGCCTTTACTTACTGAGAGGTGTATCTTTTTTTTTTAACCATAGACACATTTGCTTGCTGATTGCTGGATACTTGCCATTTGACCCAATCACTGTTTAGTAATTAAAAAAAAAAAAAAAAGTACAAAAGACATATTTTTTCTTTTGTTGGTTATGCTACTGCCAAGTGGAGTGGTCAATAGTGGGTATTTACATGAGTATGCTGTTTTACAATAGAAATGATACAAAAGGGAAATACATTTTCTTTAGAAATGTAATGATCCCACTGGTAGTGGCCCACAACTTTTAGCATAAGACAGAAATTGGAGTGATTATGTTCAGATATTTTGGCCTCAGTTCAGTTCCTTTGAAAGTCCATGGAATGGGATATCTTTTAATTCTTACTTTGAAATCTACGGATGAAAAGTGTTACAAAAGAATTAAGTATGATTACCGTTGACACGTCTCCTGTTTATAAAATACTGGTGTTGGTAATGCAATTCTTCTTTCTGTGTCCGATTGCGTAGTGCTATCTGTGCCTGATTTATCCATTCTTGCATCTCAGTCTGGATTTAATCCAGAGATTAAATTGTTAGAGGTAGAAAGTAGTTACCATTGATAGTCTATGTGTAATTGCCTTTGAGGTCTTAAACTAATGCCTAAGGACTAGATGTGTACACCAGAAAAGAATAAAAATACCATGGTAATTGGCACTAACTGATACCTTTATTAGTGGTCTCAGCAGAGAGGTTAAGGACTGAATGGACATGGAGACTGGACAACTTTACCCTTTCACCAAAAGAAGCAATGAGATGCAAATTCTTTGGGTAGCATGAAGAAGTTTACAGTGCCCTGCTCATGCTGTCTTTTTCTGGGGGTTGAAGGAGGGAGGGACTTGGAGGAATTAAAAGTCTATTTTCTGTGCTTTCAATCTGGCTCCTTTTCCAATTGTTAAGTTTGCTTAAAGAAATGGCAAGGGCTGGGGGAGAGGCAGAGGAGGAGAGATCAAATATTGAAATAACCAAGCAGATACTGCTAAAACTATTACATTTGATCCAACATCTAACACTATACTAGAAAGCTCTGACTTCCATTTAGTACCTAGCTGTAATGGCAAGGATGGAAGAATCTCCTAAAAGGCTTTCCTACTGCTGTCCAGACAAATCAAGAATGAGTGTGTGTGCACTAGAGTTACAGTACATTGCATGCATACCCCAATTTGAGAGTTACCGAATCTAGGAGGGACAAGTTAAATGAGTTTCCATATTCACTCAATCCTTGCCCTTTCTCCAGTCAGACTGTAATTCAAGGTTTCCATAGTGGCAATGGTTTTCATTCATAAAAATAGATGCTCTGCATTCCTGTGGCTCCTTTCAGGGGATCTTGACAAACCTCTAGCACTTTATCCTCAGCACACTTCTATGAGATGGGTAAGTATTTTTATTTTTATTTTCCCAATAAGGAAACTGGCACAGAAAAGTTAAAGCCAAGATTTTTTTAAAGCAACTAGTGATTTTTGTGTGCCTAACTTGAGACAACTTATTGAGCACTAGCCCTTCGCAAATCAGGCCTCTTAAAAGGTGACTTAAGTCAGGCACCTAGAAATTGAGGCATGGAAAACCACTAGTTGCTGTTGAAATCTTGGCTTATGTGTACTGTACATGGTCCCACAGGATGTCTGTGGCAACACCAGAAATAAAACCCAGATATTCTGATTCACAGTCTTCAGTGACAAAACCATTCATTCCCCTGAGCATCGTTCAAAAATATTATTTAGTTTTCCATAAAACACACTATCAAATCCCCAAGACAAAGAAACTGAAAAGCCATAATAAGACATCTATTTACATTGGTAACTATTTCTTAAAGATAATGGGAGTAGTATATATTAATTCTTTTGCGTAGTGGTGGGAGATCAGACTGTTCTGGGATGAATGTTTATATCATTGCTGATCTTCAACATTATATATTAGCCTTTTGTATTGTGAACACTAGAAACTAGTCCTCTTGAGAGCATGAATTAGTTTTGCTAAGAATAGTCATCAGATGGTAACTACTTTCACCAAAATCATCACTAGAATTCCAGACCCGTAGTACTAGACAAAGGCAGACAGAACAACATTTTAAAAGGGGTAAATACAGAATTTTGAACATGGGTTTCAAGAGCGCATTACCTGCATTGAATAATGAATAATAGATTCGCTCAGTCTGCCATAAGGCCATGACATAATTGTAATCTGTGTGGTGTTGATTTGGTAGCCCTCTGAAATGTTCTGTTTTGCTTCGGAAGAACCCTTTTGAATAACAATATGCTAATTTCTTTCTGTTTAAGTAGATATGAGTAGTTAACAGAGAAAGCAGCCTAAATATAATAGCTTCTTATGATACTGCACACCCGTTAAAATACACTGGAATCCAACAGATCAATAGTTAAATACCATTAAAAACAGTTTTAAGAAAAAAAACCATAATTGACTTTGCCATATGTCTCATTTTCATACTACACTATCTACAGAGTGAAACACAATCACCGTTCATAGAGAAGCTAATTATCCACTGTCAGTTAAGCCCTCAATAATTGATCTGTTCGCAGCTGGTAATAACTCCCAAACCCCATTGCAAATTGCATTCAAATAAATGTTTATCCACTGGAGAATTATTGGAATAGAGCTTCATAGGTTCAGTAAACCCTACTATTAGCAACAGTTGTCTTCTCCAAGTTCTCTATGGTTTTCCTTCAGTCTCCTCTCCCCCCCTCCCCCCAAATTTATGATTTTACTTTTTGTAGAGATTAGAGCTTTGCAAAATGTCTGCAATCAAACCTGAAATAATGGGGAAACTTAGATTTGGGTCTTTCTATGAACAGGAAGTGAACCTTTTGAGTAAATCTATACTGTGTTTTGATCAAATTTGAGACCATGTTGTGGTTTTGTCTTCAATATGTGGGGCAAGTTGCCTTTCAGCATGTTTTGGTGTGAAAGTTGGCAATGTGGTCTGAATTTCATTTTGAGTTTGTTCAAACCTGAAACAAAAAGCAAAGCTTTTGTATGTGAAGAACTGACACAACTGCAAACCAAATAAAACAGTGGCACAAACTCCAGGATCTGAAACTGCTCAGTTTCCAGGCAGACCTAGTGCATGTATATCTTCCTAATCAAACTCTTTTAGATGTTTATACAGCAATCCCACATGATTTCTCCAGATTATAATGTGTGTTATTTCAAATTTAAATGAACTCATTTCACAAATTCCAGTTATATTTTTTAGTCTGCTTCAAATGCCGGTAGCATATGTTGTTTTTGAATAGCAAATGGGTGTGTTATTTTGTCAAGTACTTTCAAAGTTCACATATGATATACACAGGCTTGAAGAGGTCAGTACTCATTTCCCACCTTCATTTCAGTACCACAAAAGACAGTGTGTGTGTGTAGGTACTAGCAGTGGCTATTCTTGAAGATAATGAATGATGTACATAAAAGTGTTCCTATGAAAATACCTTAGGAAGAGGGGAAAATCATGTTAGCTTGAAGGCCTAAAGTTATGTGATGATTAAATATGTGGGAAAGGTAAAAGATGAGTGTAAATGCTTACATTTTTATGAGCGAGACAAGAAGGGTGAGGAAATATCTTTTATTGGACCAACTTCTGCTGGTGAAAGAGACAGGCTCTTGAACTTACACAGAGCTCTTCAAGTCACATTTTTAATCTACGAGTGTATATGTGAATTTAGCAATTATTGGTTCTCAGTGTCAGGCAACTAGTAGTACTTACCCCAGGGTGCCATTAATTTCTAGTCGGTGTTGTGTTTCTGTGAGGCAGTGTGTCTGGTGGACTGGTGTCATGGAATGGAGAACTGGGTTCTAATCCTGGCTCAGACAACAATTTGTGTTACTGTGAGGAAGTCACTCAGGGCCAGTCAGTCAGTGGAAAGATTGCCGTTTATTTAAAAAAGAGCAGAATCAGACCCTTAATCTCTCTGTGCCTCTGTATCCTCATCTCTAAAATGTGTGTTTATAAATCCCAAGAGTGCACTGAAGTTGAGTTAATTAATGTTTGCAAAATGCGTGCATAGCCTGGGATTGAAAATATAACTACAGTTCTATCTGTCTAGGTACCTCCCTCACAGTAGTATCTTTACAACAGAGAAAAATAAATGCTGCCAGTGACTGCTTCCCTTCTGTTAAGCATGCAGATTTTTCACAGCTTTCTGCTCAGTGGCATTCACTGTTGTATAACTGCAAGGCAGAATCAATAGACGATTGCTATATCCTTTTCTATGAATTGTTACCATCTCCACTGTGGATGGATCTGATTTTTTTTTTCATTTTTTCCTTTCTGCCTTAGTTTAACAAAAGACATTACTTAATAATGGAGCAGTCTTTAGTTTGCTTCCTCTTTCTTTCTCCTAGCACAAGCACATGCATCCATCTATCAGCATTGTAATGTTCTTTCGAGGTGTGAGAAGCTATTTAGTAGATCTCTCCTGTAACTACCCAACCATATTATGAACTCCAGGGTTGAGGGTGCTTTCATTTGTTAGAATAAAGGACAGACTGTCAAGTAGACAAATAATCTCTCTTTAAACAAAACACTAGGAAAACCATACAAGATGGTGATCTAAGCAGTCCCGTGAAGAGATGTATCTTTTATAAGAACTCTCTTGCCAGGAAGATTGGAAAGAGATTTGTTTTCTTCATCAAACTGTACATGCTATGCAGTCTTTTCTGTGTGTTCTTCTATAGGCAGGTTTAAAACTAAATATGTGATAATGTCACAGGATAGCTGGTCCCTCTGGATAGACAAAGGGCAGCTTCCCTGGACCAAAGCAGCTGAGCCCAGTCCAGCCAATTAAAGAGGGCTGGGCTACACCTGAGCAGGCAACTGGGAGATTGGCAGAGACAGGCTGTGCCCTGGGGAGGAAAGGCCCACCACACTACAGTGGTGCCAGCTGCTGTAGGGTGGGTCCCTGAAGCAAGGGGCCAGGGACTCAGGGAAGCATTCAGGGCTGCTGTTCCAGGAAGGGATCTGAGCTGACTGAAACTGAGGTGCTGGCAGGAGCACCAGAGACCCATGGGAAGGGTGGCTTTGAAGCCTGGGGTCAAGGAATGTAGGCACTGCTACAGACTAGGGACCGAATGGCTGGGCAGCAGTTCTGCAGAAAAGGACCTAGGGGTTACGGTGGACGAAAAGCTGAATATGAGTCAACAGTGTGCCCTTGTTGCCAAGAAGGCTAATGGCATTTTGGGTTGTATAAGTAGGGGCATTTCCAGCAGATCGAGGGATGTGATCATTCCCCTCTATTCAGCACTGGTGAGGCCTCATTTGGAGTACTGTGTCCAGTTTTGGGCCCCACACTACAAGAAGGATGTGGATAAATTGGAGAGAGTCCAGCGGAGGGCAACAAAAATGATTAGGGGGCTGGAGCACATGACTTATGAGGAGAGGCTGAGGGAACTGGGATTGTTTAGTCTGCAGAAGAGAAGAATGAGGGGGGATTTGATAGCTGCTTTCAACTACCTGAAAGGGGGTTCCAAAGAGGATGGATCTAGACTGTTCTCAGTGGTAGAAGATGACAGAACAAGGAGTAATGGTCTCAAGTTGCAGAGGGGGAGGTTTAGGTTGGATATTAGGAAAACCTTTTTCACTAGTAGGGTGGTGAAGAACTGGAATGGGTTACCTAGGGAGGTAGTGGAATCTCCTTCCTTAGAGGTTTTTAAGGTCAGACTTGACAAAGCCCTGGCTGGGATGACTTAGTTGGGTTTGGTCCTGCTTTGAGCAGGGGGTTGGACTAGATGACCTCCTGAGGTCCCTTCCAACCCTGAGATTCTATGATTCTATGAATGAGTAAAAGGACTGTTTGCTAACTTTGGTTAGAGAAAATAAACTGTCTTGCAAAAGACTGGTCATGGACAGGGCTGTCCAGAAGAAAACGCTTTCTCTGCTTGGGAAAAGAAAAAGGACCCTACATTTCTTTTTAATTTTGAATATTGTATATTTTTCAATGCTTTGGAGGCACTTGGATATACCAATGATAAGTCCTAAATAGATAGAACTAAGATTTTTATAGTACATAACTTGTCATGGTTCCATTTTTAAACAGCTGTTTGTCTTCTTGAGCTCTTGCAAGTTTATCTAAATTATTCTGATCTCTTTTTGGTTTTCCTGTAGTGCTCATTACCTAAGTTCAGATCACTTACCAAAAGAGATGGTTTGATTTAACCAAGAGAATATTTGAAATATGCAGCCTTTGGGTTCTTGTTATGGTTTGGCCAATTATGTCTTTAGTGAGCAAAATGTACTAACCATGGAAGGAACAGGACACCTCTTAAGAGTCCCTGAAAGCTGCAAGAATG
Source organism: Mauremys mutica (assembly GCF_020497125.1). Lineage (NCBI taxonomy): Eukaryota > Metazoa > Chordata > Testudines > Geoemydidae > Mauremys > Mauremys mutica. The sequence goes on from NC_059082.1 coordinate 59,998,647, forward strand.
CACAAAAGAACTGGTGCAGAGTGGAATGACTATTTCATCGTAGTCTAGCCAACTTGATGTTGCTTGTCAGAATACTGACAGTCACCAAAGAGAAATTATATCAAGTGGGCCAAGTGTTGAGTACTGGCCAACGTTCTTCAAACTAATGACTAACATTAGGCTTCGAAATTCACTTTGCCACCCAAATAAAAGTGGCCTTTGTAGGAGTTGAGGTAGCTCAGCATTTCTAAAACTCAAGCTACTTCTATATAGGTGATTAAATGTGAGTTTAGGAGTCTAATTTTAAGCACTTCATGTAGAAAATATTTTTACCAGCATAGTACAGTTTTACAGCTGAAAGTAGATGGATATGTAGTTAGACATTCGGCATAAAAACATTATTTAAAATAGCTGAAGCGTATTAAATGTATTACATAAAACATTAAAGTCAGATTACATCTCAGAAACTAAGTATAAGATCCTTTTATAATTATTAGATCTCAGCAAATCTGACTGGCAAAAAGAGAGCTTTGCCAATCTGTTTCACATTTTTCATATTGAACGTTTGTTAGATATACAAATTTGAGGTCCTTTAAACTCCAACTCTGACACACAATTTCACATCCCTCTTTCATTTGGACTTTTAGGTTTGAATGAACAATGTCAGCTGAAAGCTTAAAGCTTTGCCTGATGGTGGGAAGAAAGAAACTCATGGTAAAACCACAAGATTGCTCATGATCCTCTCTCAAAATCATAAATTTCTCCCTGACACCCCAAAAATGGCTGCATTTTCCTTGAAACTTGGTTTTCATTTGCTCAAATCTCAGCTCAGCTTTGGTGAACCTGGCTCAAGTTTTGGGACTGTAATGAAACTTGAAATCTGGCAAGTTTTGACTGCTTTCACATTTGATTATTAAAGTATATCTGAGCAGATAATGCGATAATTACATCCACTCTGTTTATTGTAAATGTTGAAAAGTATAGGCATTCTAAAAACAAACAAATTCATGCATGATTTGTTGATGTGTACATCAATGGGTTTCTTATTTTTTCCATATTTACAGTGTTATATGATAAAATATTTTCTTCGTATTTTCAATTTGTGTTTGTGTGACTGTTTTTGTTTGGGGAGATAGCTGTATCTTCTGTGTCTGAGTGGCTGTAAGATTTATCATGTGTCTTCAATCCATTGACCCCTGTAACACTACAGGTACTTAGTGTCACTGTATAACATTTTATGCAATAAATCTTCAAAGAGGAAGGAAATGTCAAATTAGAATAAAGACTTGTAGTACTGTATTATTTGGTTTACAGAACTTCTCCTCACTTTCCCCAAAGTAGCTAATGCCATGACTACACTGCAGTCTCTTGAAACAACAGGGTTGCTTAATGTTAGGTTTCTAGAAATTTATATCATATCTAGCCACAAGAAGCACTATCTTTCTCCTACTCTTTGAACTAAACCCAACTTTTAAGGTTTGGCTTGGATCAAGAGAATTCTTTTGTTTTTTAAGGATCTGGGGATTATTGTAGACCACAAATTCAGTGAGCCAAGAACTTGATGCAGTTGTAAAAAGAGCTAATATTTTGTGGTATATTAACAGGAGAGTTGTATGTGAGACATGGGAAGTAATTGTTCTGCTCTACTCAGTATTTTTGAGACCTCAGCTGGAGTATTGTCTCCAGTTTTGGGCACCACACTTTAAGAAAGATGTGGACAAATTGGAGAGAGTCCAGGGGAGAGCAACAAAAAAATTATAAAATGTTTAGAAAACCTGGCCTACAAGAGAGGTTAAAAAAACCTGGGTATATTTCATCTTGAGAAAAGAAAACTGGGGACCGGGGGTGACCTGATGATAGTCTTCAAATATGTTAAAGGCTGTTATAATGTCATCAATTCTTCTCCATGGCCACTCAAAGAAGGACAAGAAGGACATTGCAGCAATGGAGATTTAGGTTAGATAGTAAGCCAAACTTTCTAACTATAAGATAAAGTACTGCAATAGATTACAAAGGAAGGTTGTGGAATCTCTGCCATTGAAGGTTCTTTTAAGAACAGGTCAGAGAAACACCTATCATGGATGGTCTAGGTGTACTTGGTCCTGCCTCAGTGCCAGGGAGTTTGACTAGGTGGCCTCTTTTCTACAATTCATTGATTTGCATAGGGAGCAGTGAAAGATTGTCATTTTGCCATAGATGGAGGTCCACAAAAACACTTTGCACAGTGAAACTTTGTTGGTTGTCCCATTGCTTGCCATAAACAATTGCTTAAAACACTATATATGAACAAGTTTGGGTCTTTTCCTTACAGCACTACATTCTGGGGACTAATTGTAAAACAAACAAACAAATACAAAAAAACATGCAATCAAAACAAGCTACCTCCCCACCCTATATTAGTAGCACTGCCACCTCATTGAGGGATGAAGGGTGTCCATTACAATGCACACACAAAGGTGATTTCTCAAAAGGTTAGGGTCAAACCCTTGTGCAACTATTCCATATTAGAGCTGACCCGAAGATAACAAAACCAAAACCTTCTGACTGTTTTTATGGGAATTTGAGTGTGTGTTGAGGAGGAGTCCTGGCCTGGGATATGGGAGATCCAGGTTCAAATACAGGGATGGATTTACACCTTGTGCACCCCCTAGGCACAGCATCTTCAGTGTCCTCCTGCCTACAACTGACCTTCATGTTTTACATAAAAAATGAAACATTTAACCCCTTTTTAACTTTTAGGCTCCCCTAGGATGCCAGAGCCCCAGGCACATGCCTATTGTGCCTAATTGGAAATCTGGCCCTGTTCAAATCCCTGCTCTGCCTGACTTAGAGCAAAGTTTTCATTCCTCTAAATCAGGCAGAGGAGCAGGGACTTGAGCCTGGGTCAAATCCCCAGTAGGTGCCTTAGCCACAGCCATAGAGTGTGAGAGTCTCAGTCTCTTTCCCCATCCACCTTGTTCTCACCAATGAAAAAGTCATCAAAATGGAGACATTGCTGCAAAAAGTTTTGCCTTCAACAGAACAGCATGTTCCAGCAAAAATTCATTTAACTGAAAATGTTCTGACTAGCTGTAGTCCTTATGTACATGAATAGTGACAGTGACTATAATGAGACTATATATCAAAGTAAGGGGGTACAGGATCAGGCCCTGGAGATTTGAATGATTAATTTTTATATGGAACACTTTCCTGACCTCTAAAATATGTTAATTGTCTGCCTCTTAGGTGAATCCATTTCAGAGGCAAAACATTCATACTTTCACTATTGCCTTTTATGTTACCCTTCTTGTAAACAAATTTTCAATTTATTTATTTCCACTTGTTTAAAAGGAGGGGGAAAAAAAAGGAAACTTCATCAGTCTGTCATTTCAGGTGAAACTGAAACATTGTATATAGGTGTACAGATGTGTGACTTTAGGAGACAAACTTTTCACTTGCTAATAATTTACTTGCTCCTCTAGAAAACCAATTTTTAATCAGAAAAACCTCTTATTTTCCATTGCCAGTGGTATGAACATGACAATGCAAATTTCATTTAATCAGTGCATAATTTTACCTCTGTAAATGTTGAGAACATTTGGCAACACTTGAGAATGAATGTTCAATCAATTAGAATTCCTTCAGCATTTATTAACATAAAATACCAGGAAAATCCAGCACCTCTCCTAGAGAAACCACCAGTGCCCCCAAAATGGACTTTAAAAGGGTGTGGATTTTATTAAATACAAAATGTTCACATTTTATTGCAGTAGATTTTTAAGACAATAAATTAGACCTCAGTGGGTGAATGTCAAAAGCTTTTGTCAGCATAGATTAAATGTTAATTTGACAGAAAATATCATGTTTGCCTGGAGATGAGTGACCATATTCACCCAGTTAGCACCTGGGAGATCAGCCCTAACACATGAGAAAACATCACCAATTATAGAAGTCCAAACTTCTTGGAATCCTCCTTGCTCAAAACTTCATAACTTCCCTCCAAAGCATCAGAATGACTAGATTCTCAAAGCAGTTCATGGCCTTTGGCAAGGTCCGACTATGCGATGATAAGAGATGTGAGACTATTAAGCAACTGTAATAGCTGCCAAATGAACATAATTTCAAACAGTACTTTTACACTTCATCTAATCAATCTAATGGAAGATTTACTTCCACATAGTTTCTTTTAGGAAAGGGGGCTGACAATCTGGTGGGCTAATGTTGGTGGAAAATAATTGGTTCCCACTGGGAGCACACCAAAATTATATGGTGAAAAAAATTGCATAGGCAGAGACTTCAGTGCCTCTGGTCAATCCCATGCTGCTGGCATCACTTTTTGAACAAGATGGCTTCCACCAGCAATTAACTCAGTCCTATGAACGATAAATATTTTTCAAATACATTTCACCATTTATACATCATGAGAACTAAATGCTCTTGGATAGCTGGGCTGGGTGTACCTGAGTATATTTTTACTTTCTTTTTAACTTTTTTTCTGCATTTCAGTCATTTCAGTCTTAGTATATATGGTTTTGGTTTGCTGCAAAGAAAAATGTATTCTTTCAGCAGCTGTGTCCCTAAGTGAGTTGCACTGCACTCACAATGTATGACTTCCCTGGCAAACAGTTTCAAGTGAGAAGTCAAAAGGAGTCTCTTATTCCTCACATTGCTGGATCAGCTCCACTTTCAAGAGTCATATTGCATTTTTTTTTCAGATTCAGACATTCCCTCTAACCATCAACTATAAAGAATACTGTGGAATTAGTTCAATTTTTGATTATGCAGAAAGCAGAAAGAAGACAAATTGATTTTGATACGCTGTGGTGCACCTGGAGGGCTGAAACAACCATAACTTGATTTAACTAGTGAAATGAGCCAAGCTCTTAAATAAGAGAGAAAAAGCTATGCATTGGTTGGACAGCATCCTATTTTTCCATTAGAGGAACATTATAAAGCCATATTCTAGCTCTATCTGCTTTGACATTCATGATCATATTGACCTTCTCTTTTGATCCTCATAGCTTTGGGGGGGGGGGGGAGATTTTACCAACTTGGAAGCTGTTGGTCTCAATAAATTTAATAGCTCTATTTGGGTCCTATCAGAAATGAAAACAAAATCTTCCTGATTTTTCTGGTTCAATATCTAATTTGTCATGACTCATTAGTAAATAAAGTACTGCCAGGTTTTAGAGGTAACTGTCTGGCTCCTTAACCGTTATTGCAGTGTTCTGAGGAACTACCTTATATACATCAAACTTACTTTTTCTGTGAGATTCCTTGACGTTTAATGATATCTGTAACACATTAGAAATGAAAAAAAGGAAGATGTCAGAGCTATCATTTTATAAAGTTTTGAAAATTTCTGTAACCTGTGACCATATCTCTGTATCCTCTGTAACAAATACAGGACCAGATAATGATTTTGGGAAAATAACATTCAGTACAGAAGTATTTTCACCCAAAAGGATCCTAAAATTGCATGTACTGTAGAGAAATCACCTACTACCGTAAAACAGACTCCTCTTAGGTAGAAAACACTAGTTATTCTGTGCCAGCAGTGCTCCACAATGGAGTTGTTAGAGGAAGAACAGCTATAACTACAGTGGGGGTTAGGAAGACAAGAATGTGGTTTTTCTGAGTTGGAATTAGCCCATGTTTCCTGGCTGAACAGTCTTGGTAGGGAGGAAGCAAGACCCCTGTCATCTGTAATGATAAGCAGTTACTCTGTTTATTTTCTGGTGACAGAACATAAATAAGAATAGAACTTTAATAATATCACACCAGATAAAAGTTTCTGTACAACAAATATATTCAGTAACTCTTTGGTAAGTATTGCAGTGAAAATTTAAAAAAAATGTTCCCCAGGCTCACAAGCCTCTAATAAGCTTAATTAATATAAAATAAAAATTAAAGCTTTGCAAACAGTTCATCCAGCAACAAGCTCAGTTTCAAGAGCAGTAAGATGTAGCTGATTAGCTTTTTTGGTGTTTGTTAGATTAACCCATGCTGAATTCAAAGTTTACAAATTAACCTTGCCATGCAGAGAGTACATAAGAATGGCCATATGGGTCCAGACCTATGGTCCAATTAGCACAATAACCTGTCTTCTGATAGTGGTCAATGCCAGGTGCTTCTGGGGTAATGAACAGAGCAGACAAGTAACCCATCCCTTATCGTCCACTCCCAGTTTCTGGCAAAGGAAGGCTAAGGGCACTCAGACCATGGGGTTGCATCCCTGACCAGCCTGGCTAATAGCCATTGATGGACCTATCCTCCATTAATTTATCTAGTTCTTTTTTGAACCCAGTTATAATTTTGGCTTTCACGACATCCCGTAGCAATGAGAGCTGAGTGTCAAGTGGGGACCAAAGTGGATGAGCTACTCCTAGGAGTACGACTGCTCCCCTATCAGAGGTACTACCCCTCCCTGACAACCCCATCCACCCCAACACTGAGGATGGAGTGGAGGTTAAGGATAATTTAGGCAAGACCCAATATCTAAACAAATACTTTGTCTCAGTCTTTAATGAGGAGCTTAGGGATAATGGCAGGATGACAAATGGGAATGTGGGTATGGAGGTAGATATTAAAACATCCGAGGTAGAAGCCAAACTAGAACAGCTTAATGGGACTAAATTGGGGGGCCCAGATAATCTTCATCCAAGAATATTAAAGGATCTGGCACATGAAATTTCAAGCCCATTAGCAAGAATTTTTAATGAATCTGTAAACGCAGGGGTTGTACCGTATGACTGGAGAATTGCTAACATAGTTCCTATTTTTAAGAAAGGGAAAAAAAACGTGATCCAGGTAACTACAGGCCTGTTAGTTTGACATCTGTAGTATGCAAGGTCTTGGAAAACTTTGATACCATTCCACATGGGAAATTATTAGCTAAATTGGAAAAGATGGGGATCAATATGAAAATTGAAAGATGGTTAAAGAACTGGTTAAAGGGGAGACTACAAAGGGGCATACTGAAAGATGAACTGTCAGGCTGGAAGGAGGTTACTAGTGGATTTCCTCAGGGATCGGTTTTGGGACCAATCTTATTTAATCTTTTTATTACTGACCTTGGCACAAAAAGTGGGAATATGCTAATAAAGTTTGTGGATTACATGAAGCTGGCAGGTATTGCCAATACAGAGAGGGACCAGGATATCCTACAGGAAGATCTGGATGACCTTGTAAACTGGAATAATAGTAATAGGATGAAATTTAATAGTGAAAATTGCAAGGTCATGCATTTAGGAATTAATAACAATATTTCTTGTTATAAACTGGGGATGCATCACTTGGAAGGAGGAGAAGGACCTTGACGTATTGGTTTATCACATGTTGGCTATAAGCTGCCAATGTGATATAGCTGTGAAAAAAGCTAATGTGGTCTTGGGATGCATCAGGTGAGGTATTTCCAATAGAGATAAGGAGGTGGTAGTACCGTTATACAAGACACTGATGAGACCCCCCATCTGGAATATTGTGTGAAGTTCTGGTCTCCCATGTTTAAGAAGGACGAATTCAAACTGGAACAGGTACAGAGAAGGACTACTAGGATGATCCGAGGAATGGAAAACCTGTCTGATGAAAGGCTTGTTTAACCTAACCAAAAGAAGGCTGAGGGAAGATATGATTGCTTTCTATAAATATATCAGAGGGATAAATACCAGGGACACAAGAACAAATGGATATAAACTGGACACTAGAAAGTTTAGACTTGAAATTAGAGGAAGGTTTCTAACCATTAGAGGAGTGAAGTTCTGGAACAGCCTTTCAAGGGGAGTAGTGGGGGCAAAAGACTTATCTGGCTTTAAGACTAAGCTTGATAAGTTTATGGAGGGGATGGTATGAAGGGCTAGCCTAATTTTGGCAATTAATTGATCTTTGACTATTAGCAGTAAATATGCCCAATGGCCTGTGATGGGACACTAGATAGGGTGGGATCTGAGTTACTACAGAGAATTCTTTCCTGGGTGTCTGGCTGGTGAGTTTTGCCCACATGCTCAGGGTTTAGTAGATCACCATATCTAGGGTCAGGAAGGAATTTTCCTCCAGGGCAGATTGAGAGAGGCCCTGCGGGGGTTTTGCCTTCCTCTGCAGCACAGGTCACTTGCTGGAGGATTCTCTGCACTTTGAAGTCTTTAAACCACAAGCTGAGGACTTCAATAGCTCAGACATAGGTCAGGGGGTTGTTACAGGAGTGGGTGGGTGAGATTCTGTGGCCTGTGTTGTGCAGGAGGTCAGACTAGAAGATCATAATGGTCCCTTCTGACCTTAAAGTCTATGGGACTATGAGTTCCACAGGTTGACCATATGATGTATGAAGAAATGCCTCCTTATGTTTATTTTAAACCTGTTGCCTATTAATTTATTTGGGTGACCCATAGTTCTGGTGTTCTGTGAATGAGTAAATAACATCTCCATATTCACTTTCTTGATACAAGTTAAGAATTTATAGACATCTATAAATATCCCCTCTTAGTTGTCTCTTTTCCAAGCTGAAAAGTTCCAGTCTTTTTAATCTCTCCTTATATGGACGCTATTCTATACCCATAATCATTTTTTTTGCCCTTCTCTGTACCAATTCGAATGCATCTTTTTTTGAGGTGAGGCAAGCAGATCTGCACTCAGTATTTCAGATATGCACATACCGTTGATTTATATAGAGGCATTATGATTAGGGTGACCATATTTCCCTATGCTGAATATGGGACACTTTGTAAAATTACTCATATTCAAGCAAGTTCAATGGCAATCAATCAGAACTGTGCAGTACAAAAGAAATACTGCATAGTTGGACTCTTTTTATTTACCTTCTTATCTTTAAGGCTTTAGGGTCCACATGGGGAGGGGTGACCCCTACCCACCCCCACAGGGAGTGGTTACACACAGATACTCCCATACCCCTCTCCCACACACGGGGGAGTGACCGACCAACCCAACCATCCCAGCCTGGCGTGCTCTGCCCTCCATGCCTGGCTGGGCCCCTGGATGGACTTGTCTCTCCTGGTACCTGGCACCATGTCTCCTGAGGCAACATGTGGGGGGCACAAAGGGTCACATGCCCCGCTCCCCAGATTTCCATCAGGGTTCACACCAGAATGTGGCCAGCAGCAGCCTTTTGGCACTGTGGGAGGGAAGGGACGTCATCTGCTTCCAGCCGCGGGGAAGGGGAGGGATGACCTGACCCATATCTTTGCAGAGCTCATCTCTTCTATCCCCCCTTCCCCTCCTCCCTCCCACCTCATGGCTGGAAGTAGCTTGTCCCTTCCTGCCTGCATAGTGCCGAAAGGCAACTAACACCTCAAGGCTGCTGCTAGCCACTGACATAACCCAGCCATCTCCTGGCCCCTAGCTACAGAATAGGCAGGAAGGGGTTAAGCCTTAAGGATGCACTGTGCACCAGGGCCCAGGGAACCTGACTGTAGGGGCTTCAGTGAACCTGGCCAGAGAGGTGGCTCAGCAGGGGAGGGTGCCTAGGGGATGGAGCAGCCCCACGCTCCCTTGGGGCAGGACCTAGTGCAGGGGAGGGAGTGGAGGTGGTGAAGAGGGTGCTAAGCCCCTATCCTGGGGGCAGTTGTGGAGCCTGAAGGCTTGGGGCACGAAGAGGCTGGAAATCACTCCCCTCCCCCACCATTCCAGAACTTACCTGAGGGGCGGTGAGGCTTCCTCGTACCAGCGCTGTGCAGGGCTTTGGCACATGCAGGGCTTGGCTCTTCCTCGCCAGTGTCCTGGGCCAGAAGGTCTTGGGCTTTCCCAGGGCTCTGGCCAGCCAGAGGCCGTGCGGGAGGGAAGGAGCCTGCAGCCAGGCTGTTGGTGAGCTGAACACTCTGACCAAAGGCTGGTTCTCCGCACAGCGCTGGGAGTGGGACATGCCCCCCCGGTGGGGATATGGAGGAGCTGCGGTGGGTGAAGGGGCAAACAGAGAGAGGACAGTGAGGGGGGAGCACATAAAGGGCCAATGGGTAGGCGACATGTAACCGGCCACCACCTGGTGCCTGCCCACACTCAGCAGTGTTCCCTCTAATTTCTCCCACACATGTGCAGAATGGATTTTGTTATGTGCACCGATATGGAGGTGATATGTGACACATCACCTCCATATCGGTGCACATAAAATCCATGTGGCGGTGGTGGGGCCGAGGGGTTCTTGGAGTGCGGGAGGCGACTGAGGGCTTGGGCAGAGGGTTGAGGTGCAGGAGGGTGAGGGCTCTGGCTCGGGGTGAAGACTCTGGGGTAGGACATAGTGTTGGGGAGGGTGAGGGCTCTAGCTGGGGGTGCAGGCTCTGGGGTGGGGATGGGGATGAAGAGTTTAGGGGGCAGGCTGCCCTGGAGCTAAGGTGGGGAGAGAGGACTCCCCCAAGCTCTCTCTCCCCACAGAAGTACCTGGGCTGGGGGGGAGAGGTGCTTCTCCTTGCCATGGCAACTCTGGGCCTGCGGGATAGGCGCCTCTCCCCCGGCCGTGACAGGTCCGGGCCAGAGATGGGTTGAGGCTGGGGGGAGGGATGCCTCTCCCTCTGCCATGGCAGTCCGGGCCAGGGCCGGGGCCGGAAGGGAGAGGCAGCAGGTCCAGGGCTGGGGGAAAGGCATCTCTCCCTGCTGCAGCATGAATGCCTGCGTGACACTTAATAGGCTGCTGTGCGGCCACACAGCTCAGAGGGAATTTAGCTCCCCAGCCACTGCAGCTTGCGGCTAGTGCCAGCTGGAAACGGGATGGGGGCTGCGCTAATGGACCCACACCGCTGGTGTGTGGGCTGCTGGCAAGCAGGGGTCCAGACAGCAGCAGGACCCACCAGTACTGATGTGGAGGTGGGGGAGAGATAGAGAATACTGTTTTTAAGAAATACCTGGGACACCTGCAGGATGGCTTATGTACGGGACTGCCTCTTTAAAATCAGGACATCTGGTCACCCTAATTATGATATGTTCTCTCTTATTATCTGTCCATTTCTTAATGGTATCTAACATTCTGTTAGATATTTTTGACTGCCACTGTACATTTAGTGGCTGTTTTCAGAGAACTATCCACAGTGACTCCAAGATCTTTCTTGAGTGATAACAGCTTATTTAGACCCCATCATTTTGTGTATTTAGTTGGGATTATGTTTTCTGCATTTATCAACATTAAATATTATTTGCCATTTCATTGCCCAGTCACCCAGTTTTTTGGTGACCCAGAGATAACAGAGATTAACATCCCACGCTGGGACAAACTTTTGCAAAAGGCTAGGGATTATAATGGGATAGAGAAAATAGTATATTTCATATTTATCCATATGGATAGAACATTTCTGAATAGTCTGGTGTTAGAGCTGAGTTGCTGAAGTTTTGGTTAGGTCTCTCCCATGAAGTGATCAAGCCATTCTTAGCTATTTCCCAGTCACATACTTATCACCAGCTGACACTGCTGTGAGGGTTGAATATGTAGTATCCAGTAAACTGGTGCTATTATATCAACCGTTGCTTTTGATTAAAATTATAATGCTGGAATTTGTCACCAGTTCACTAAAGGTTTATGACATTACAACACTGTGCTCTAATTTGGACAATGACCAGTGAAATCTTTCCAGTTCTACCTGAAAATTTACATACTGGAGAAATGAAAACGAGGCTACTTATAGAAAAAAGAAACAGAAATGCAAATAATTTATGGACTGAGCCAATGCACTGCATAGTAGCATATCATTTGTTCTTAAGTAATAGAAGCTGTAAGGCCATTTGACTTTTGGGTGTATGTTATCCTTAGGCAAAGTATCACACATGCATTCAATTAGCTTTTGCAGCACACTAATTTGTGTTTATGAAGCATATTGTCCCTACAGCAAGGAAATGCTGCAAGGCTATTGTAGAATAGCACACACCACAATCTACATGATTAATGAGTTTATATTATTACAGTTGGCCTAACCAGGCAGATTTACAAATTATCTAGATCTAAGGTCTATGTGCCCTGTTATTCACATGTGCTTTGCTGTCAACACTTTGAACTCCTTTGTTTTACCTAAGGAGCTTTCATTAACCCACCATCTACTTTTTAGTTTATTTGAATAAAAAGAGACCCTTGGCGTTTGGGGAAAAAAAGGAAATATAAAATGATTTGGGCCTTGAGAATGGACAACCTGTCTTACTGTGAAAAGAATGATTTAAAGAAACACAGCTCTTTAATCCATTAGGCTTCAGAGGTAAGCCGTAAATTTGATTAAGCAGCTACTCTGGGTGAGATTTATCATGGGGAAGAGATCTTAATTTTTATTTAAGATTCTCATTTTTTAGCTAGCAAAGGTACTGGTGCAGATACTGTTGGTATTACACGTATACAAAAGACGAATGGTCAACACTAGTCTTAGTTTAATATTATAAATCTGTGTTGAAATATAGTCTTTACTTATCTTTTGTAAGCTGGTGAACCTGGGATGACCAGATGTCCTGATTTTATAGGGACAGTCCTGATATTTGGGACTTTGTCTTAAATAGGCACCTATCACCCCACACCCCGTCACGATTTTTCACACATGCTATCTGGTCACCTAGGTGAAGCCAACATTGTCTCCTCTTCTCCTCCATTATCCCCCTCCCCCACCAACTATTTAGTCCACACGTGCTCTCTTCCAGGAGTCTGGCTTTACTGTAATTCAAATAACAAAATATAAATATTGTAGGCCACCAGGAAAAAGACCACTGTACAGACCATTACTTGGCTTCAGTATTGTTCTACAGATTTGGGTTATATTGATTACGTATAGAAAGATATTGCAATCCCAGACACATCTGGATATGTGGGTCTGATTATGGTTGCACTCAGAGATATTAGGTTTAACTTTTCCACTGTCCCTCCACACCCTGCCTTCCCCACTCTACAACATATTGGTGGGGGGGGAGGCGGGGGCGGGGCGGGGGATGAGTTGGTGGGTATGGGAAAATGTGGAGAGGTTTGCTGAACTTACTAAAGGATCCTATTCTACTTTTATAGCCCTATACTAATAAAAATCCTTATACATTCCTTATGAAAAGTTGTGTGTATTAAGAGCAGATGAATACAAGTCTAATGAAGTTTGTCAATCTTCTAGTTTGTTTTTTAAATGCAGTTTGACATTTCAGTAAAATGTATTTTTTTCCCCTTGCTGGTAACCTTATCCTTTAAGTGTCATGAGGGCAGCAAGCCATTTTCCAATAATATTAAATTTAACATGAAGCCACCTAAATATACGGATGACACTTAATGAATTCCATGCGTTACAAAAGATCTTAACTACTTTTTAGTGAAATTTAAAAAAAAACAAAAAAAAAACAAACCCAACTTTGATCTTTCTTATGAAGATCAAAAATAATTATTTATACAAAGCTAAAGGTGACAATTGGTGATTCACTTGATGAATGAGTTCTGTTCATTCTTTCTGATGCACCTGGTATTGGCCACTGTCAGAAGACAGGTTACTGTGCTAGATGGACGATTGGTCTGACCCAGAATGGCTGTTTTTATGCTCTTATATGTTCTTATGTTCTTAAAGGTCATGCCAATGTGATTTCTTCTGCTAAAATAGTCCATTACAGTGAATTTCCTCCTTTGTTTCCTTAAGTGCACTCTATCTATACTGCTTAGATTACCAAAGGAAAACAAGCATGTCTCAGAATATGTGTATGCTTTCACTTTGTTCAGGCTAAGCATCTGCATTAGAAACATGATGCTGGGTAACAAGTCTTCCATGTACTGAAAAGTACAAACACCTAGATCATATTTTCTCCTTAATCTACATCCCAATTTTAGAGTGGCAAAGTTTCTCTTGATTTCTGGAGATATGGGATTGGGTTTATGCAGGTAGCAATATGTTTTGTGCCACATGCTCCTTTTATGAAGGTGAAGGGATTCCTTTTGAATCTGAAGAGTCCAAAACCTTGGAAAGTCCTGAGCAAGCCTAATGGGTTGGGGCCATGTCTTATATTTGCACTACTTACATGTTATCAATACAGGTATCACAGTTCAGGTCTATATGCACTTTTGACATCTCTCACTTTTTCTGAGTGTACCCCCCTCATGTGTTAGGCCTCCTGCCTTAATTTGCTCTGGGATGGAATTCTGTGATTCTCCCACTCCTTAGAGTAGGTTCATGAGCTACTTTGCCCTCTGTACCAACTGTGATTACGCAGCATGCCCGACTGGGTCAGGCTATCTGCAGGTTTTCTGATTGGGAGCTATAACCAGAAGTGAATACAGTGGTGCCAAAACAGCCTTATAAAAACACAGTATTGTCTAATCTCAATAGTAGGAACCACAGCATAACCAGAGAAAAGGTTCTTAAAACAACAAAAGGCCTACATATGTATTTATCATGAATAAAGGCTTGCCTTCCTTTGACAGAGACCCTTGGTAAGCAAAGATTCCTTGAGGACATACCCTCCCCCCACCCCAAAAAACAAAACCCAAAACACTTCTGGAGATCTGAGGGGTAGTTTTTCCCCGTTAACCATCTGTCTTTCCTCTGTGCTTCAGGATTTGCAATCTCAAAAAAGGAAAATATTAAGTATGAAAGGACAAATGAGATCAATATGGTGGCCAAAGTTTAGGGAAGTGCAAAATATTTCGGGAAACCTAATCCGCTGTACATAGGCCTGGTGTTAAATAAACCATGAATAATGCCTTCAGTGAAGGTGTTCATGATGTGTCCATTGGTCATGTAAGTTTGACTGTACATAGAACTGGGCTGCTTTCTTTCATGTACTTTCTTTTCCTTCACTGCTGATAGCTAACAGAGTGGAGACATAACTTGAGTGAGATCTTGAGAGAAATAATTTCCCCCATCCACTGGATTATATTTTCTTTGTTCAAATAATGGGAAAGGATATAAAAGAGAGTGCAATTAAAATGTTGCTTGTTTCACATGCAATATACTTTCGTGAGCAACAATATAGAAAGATTTGCATAAACTTATTTAAAGCAGCCCTTACATACTTGGCTGGAGATTTAAAAAAATCACATTGTTATGGTGCGTACAGACAAATAGAATGAGAGAGACTGAGTGAACCATTAGTAGGTTTCCGTATTATTCAGAAGCCGTTTTGACTGCCTCAGAAGTTCATGGGCACTTTCTCTGAAAACTCCTATAAAGCCATTAAGAGTCTGCTCCTGCTTCCTTTAATGTTAATGGGAGTTTTGTCATTGATTTCAATGGCAGCAGGATCAGGTCCTAAGTGGGTATTTAACTGACATACCCTTTGTAAGCATTCTCAGATCCCTGGTTTATTTATTTTCTTGTGGCTATATTTTAGAGCTAAGCAAAGGAAAAATAGGAAGGGAATTATCTAGTCTCAGCAGTCCACAATAGACGCATTTCAAACTTTGAGGTTGAACCACTTTGACAGGAGAATAAAAGCAAAGGACTCATTTGTGTTTACAGGATGTATATTCCTGAGTGCACTTTGCATTCTAACTGTGCAAAGGAAAAAGCTCATCAACCCAAAAGTGGTCTAATGAATCTGTAAAGACTCCTCAATCCCGTCCTTTTTGTTTCTATAGTGCATCAAGAGCTGGTGATATATGAACTAATCTAAAGTTCTTTTTGTTTTTTTCTTAAGGAGATGGTCAATGTGTGACATTGGGGAATGCAATTTGTTTTGTAACCCTTTCACTAATTTATAATGTTGCTGACACAGAATTCTGCTTTTGTTTTATTTGTCCCAAATGAATGTCAGTTCCTAGTATAGTCTAACTAATTCATGCATTGAATTAGATAATTTACTTTCAGAACGTTTTGTCCTCTGTAACAGCCTTATTCCTCCCGCTTTGTAGTCTTTGGACCCCCGCTCTCCCAAATCATTCACATGTAACTGGTTACACAACTAAGAATATAATGTTTCAAAGATATAAATAATAATGAGCTCCTTTAATAAAATCAGACATAAGTTATGCAGCAAACGTCAATTATAATGGATTTTAAAGGTTTTGATCTAGAACTTGGGTGGCATTACATTTAGACTAATAACTGTAACTATGATTTATGTGTTTGCAACTGAAATGGTTTCAGTGCTTCGATATATGTCCAAAGTAAAATTTATCGTCTGCTACTGAATGTATAAATAATGAACAACCATATGTCATATTGCATTTAAAAATTTGACTTCTTCCACAGCCAGCGTAAGGTAAAATGAATTAAAATGTTGAGTTCATTGGGGATCAGCTTATTCTTTAACACTTTAAAGGAGCTCTACAAATACAAAACCAATTTAATTACTTTTTTTTTCCCTACTGAAAAATAAATGTAGCAAAATTAATGAAAAATACTGTTGAATCTGCAGCAGTTAAAATTAAACTACTACATGACATGGAACGGAAACACACCTCAGTTAGGAAGGGAAAAATCAGCCACTGCCCCTGAAAGTTTATTTTCAACTAATTTCCAAAAATATCAAAGCAAAGATAAGCACTGTTTTAAAAAATGAGAAATGAAATGGAAAGAAACACAACTGTGCTATGGTTTTAAAATAAAATACAAAAAAATTGGAGCTCTGGCATTTTTTTGGTGTGCGTTCCATGTTGGAACAAATCCATGTAGCAAAATTATTTCAGGCTGTTCTGGTATGCTTGTGGTCTGCCTATGCACATCACAGTTCCACAAACTCTCCCTTCTCATTCAGTTATTTGCCAAGTTTACTAACAATGATCCTGATTCATGCCCTGTGTTCCACAGAACAGTTCTGCTGACGGGTCACTTATGGCAGAAAGTATAGCTCAGCCTTGTTTACAGTAGGGATGTTTTCAGACCTTTCCTACTTTGCTAAGGCCTGATCTACACTTTAAAAGTGTTACCAACATAACTATAGCAGTTAGGAGTGTGATTTTTTTTTTCCGGCATAGTTATAAGAACTGCAGTGGGGCGTAAAGAGTGTAGAGCTACAGCACACTAGAGTGCTGTGCACTAATTTTCTAGACAAGCCCTGAACGATGTCTGCTGTCGATCCTCCTCAAACCTGTCAGAGATAGCCAGTGAGTCCTGATCTGAGCCATTTGCTCAAGTTCTTTGAGATTGATGCCTGCCTGTTGGAGACAGCTCTTCAGGTTATCTTTGAAGAGCTTATACGGTTGACCCTTTCTTTTGCTCTGCCTCAACTTCCTATACAAGATCTGATTTGGGAGATGGTGGTCTTCCATTCTGATGACATGTCTGGTCCCCCAAAGTTGTGCTTTCAATACTATTTCCTCAATGCTGGTTGTGTTCACTCTCTCAGGGACCTTAATATTGGCTACCAAATGCTCATTATTGAACGGAGGGAGCTCAGGTGAAATTGCTCAAGCTGTTTAATGTGCCATCTGTAAAGTGTCCATGTCTCAGATCCATACAGGAGAGATGTTAGTACCACTGACTGCACTGTAGATTTTCAATTTGGTGGAGAGACTAATGTTGTGTTAGTTAAGGACTTTTTTGTTCAGAGTCGGCCAAGGGTCTGGTTGACTTTACTAATTCTGGAGGCAATTTCCTTATCAAGGGACCTGTCACTTGAGATGGTGCTGCCCAAATACTTGAACTTATCCACATTTTTCAGCTCTGTGCCTTGGATGAAGTTGGCTGGTGCTGGGGTATTAGAACTTGTTCTTTTTCCTGTGTCCTCAGCCATGCCACAAGACTTGGATCAGGGGATATATATCTGCCACTGACTTGATAGCTACTTCTTTAATCTTCAAAGGCTTAATGCTAAGACCAAGACACTGGAGAGACTTCTCGTCAAGCCACTTTTTTGCATATGACTGCGCCTTGATGGCCCATAGACATAGCGACCTTCAGGTCATAGTAGATAGATTCTCTGAAGCATCCCAGCACTTTGAGCTCAACCTGAGTCTAGCTAAGGCAGAAGTCTTGTTCCAACCAGCACCTCATTCCAATGGTTGTAGCACTACAAAGTGGTTGAAATATGCTTCGCTCCTGTAGAATCCTGGAGGAGTGCAGTGCCTTACTCTTATGATTTCTGAGTGGACAGGAAGGCTTGGATTTCTCTGCAAGAGGAAAAAGTGAGTAGAGACAGATTATTTTATCACAGTTTCTTTTACATGCACGCACACACATATCCACCTTCTCTTTCTACAGCTTTACCTGCTGTAAGTTTTACTGCTACTTTTACCGTCAGTGACTTTAGGGTTGTTACTTCATGCTAGTGTCATTATGCTCAGCAAGCATCCCTACTACTCCTTTGTTGTGTCCCCAAGGCACATGTAACCATCATTTTGAGGTAGTATCTGAGGTACCATGGCTTGATACTCTTTAAACTGGGTAGTGCTGCATCAAGTAGGACATAGTTTGTGCCGAAACACTACTGATCTATTGCTGTGTGTTGCAGTAAGAATAGTGACCCTGCCTCTTCTTCCCCGTACAAGCTCTAATTCTTTAATATTCTGGCATCATGTACCTTGTAAAGCCAGTGAATGCTTACATCTATGAAACACCATCTGTGATCCACCACAGCCTGCATGGCCACATAATACTATTACTGATGGTTGTAAAACTTTTCAGCGTGATGGAGAAGGGCATTGCAAAGAATCAGGTAGTGAGTTCTATTAGTACCCCTACTATCATTTGAGAAGCCCTTATATCATTCAAAGTCTTCTGTTATCTCAGGCTTAGTCTACAGTAACAAAGTTAGGTTGACCCATCTACATTGCTGAGGGGTGCAAACAATCCACACTCCCAAGCAACATAGCTTAACCGACATAGCTAGTCCTCATGTAGGCAGCGCTAGTTTGATGGAAGAATTCTTCCATCTACCTAGCTACTGCCTCTTGGGGAGGTTGATTATCTACACCGACAGGAGACCTCCTCCCATTGTCATAGGTAGTGTCTACGCTGAACCACTATAATGGCCCAACTGGAGTGCTACAGCTGAGCTGCTATAGCATTTCAAATATAGATGAGCTCTCAGGAACACTGGTAACCTTGATCACATCTCAGCAGTTTTTGCTCTTTTGAAATGCACCTTAAAAGAATATCTCCTATGATGGTCTACACACCATGCCAAAGAGCATAGGTACTCATGGCCAGTCTCCTGATTGCTTCTACAACTCTCTTGTCCACAGTTTGAGCAGTGGCAAACAGTTGGGTTTCTGCTGAAAGGCTGGTGCCAGGAATAAGTAAAAAGTAGGCTTGGTCAGAGGCTGGTGTGGTCACTGTTAGTCCAGACAGCCACAGCATTGTGCCATCAAGGCATGCAGATTGGCCAAGTCCAGAGTCTGCCCTCCTCAGGGTTCAGTTTGGTAAAGTAAATAGAAAACAGATTTTGCATTTGCCCGTATATCTTTTTCAGATAACATTGTAAGTGTTCCAAGTGCTGTTACTTCCCTGTCCTGCTTCTAACCTATGTAAAGATGATGCAGCAATCTGCAGTGTAAGGAAGATTTATGTTATATTAAATGGCCACTGTGACCTATTAGCAGGGAATTATGAGGTTTAGGTGAGACATGCCCATGCTCCTCTGCAGATGCAGCTGCTGCTAATGGACTGAACAACTGTCCATAGACTGCAGTCCTAAAAGCACAGAGTACTAAGTGCGGATCCAACAACACAGTTATTACAGAAAAGCTACTTTGTGGATTCAAACCAAATAGTGTAACCTGTAGCCAATTAAGCAAACTGTACCCCTGACTGATTACAGAATCAGGGTTCCAGCTGTAGTGTGGGTGGACTATTAGGGCTTGATTCTGCTGTGCATGCATAAATTTAGCAGCACCTTCCTCCATGTGTAATCAGTGAGGCTACCTGCAGAGTAAGCTGTTATTCAGTCTGTACTCACAGAGCTTTAAATTTTCACCTTACCTTAAGCAAATTTCCTACCATGTAAGGTAAATTCCATTGAATTCCATTGTGGTCCTATTAAAAACAATTGCCTTCTCACATAAAAGGTGGAATTCTTTAAGGCTTACGGAATGCAAGGGTGGCAGAATCAGGCCTCCTAGGGTGGGATCTATGAGGTAATTCAAATGAAACTAAGAATCCATCTCAAACCAAAACTGAAACTTCTGTGAGTTTCAAAAAATATATATGGAAAAGCAAAGGTTTTTTTAAAATTTAATTTCCCTTTGTCCGACTGAATTCCTTCCAGAACTTGAATTCCTAAAATATTACAAGATAGATTGTTCTTGTGGTACAGTATTTCTGTCCTGTCAGAAGCAGGAAATATCAACAATTGAATGAAAAATTTGTTCTCATGAGATTACTAGTTTGGTTTTGCACTAATGAAATTCAAACAAGGGCTCAAAAGTTTGGGTGATTTTTCTGCATATTTATTTGCATCCAAGTTCTGAAACTTAAGCTTTACTCATTACTAGACAGTTCTTTCTACATTCTTTGCTATAACATTATTTTTCTTTGTCTCCTGGAATGTAAGTCGGAACTCAGTGATCCCTCTAAAAAGGGGAGATACATACGTAAAATGTTTCTAGTAAAGCTATCAGCAGAGCCTCTTTTGTGTTATTAGGAAGTTATCTAACTTGTCATAGAAAACACTATTGATTTTTGGTCTGTTCTGTCAACTAGTCAATAAGCCAAACATGCACAAGCTACTCCTGGTAAGTTACATCCCTTTTTTTTCTTTTATAATAAGTGCAAGTGCATCATGGTTTGGTTTCGTTTGGTTTTTCTTTTTAACTCTAATGTTCTGGAAAGATAATATTAATTCAAACCACTAACAATGTGCTTGCAATCCTAATGTCACCTTAAATTTTTCTTTTTTTACATTGTTGGAATCTATTTTATTGTCCTGCTAAATTGTGACAAGGCACCTTAGCTAAATCAAAATGCTTTAGCTAAAGTGTCTTACAGAGACTCAGAGCTAACGTAATTTAATTCTGACCCAGCACCTAAACAATTTAGAACAGGGTCTCACCTAAAATTCCTTAACAAGGATATTGTGGACCTGCGTTTCATCAGGCCTTCTATAAATGGGAAAATTCACAATATCAGGACAAAATGGCATCCCCATTAAGCAATGTTTCCTGTATATAAGAATTGCTCAGTCATGCATCCGACAAAGTGGGTATTCACCCACGAAAGCTCATGCTCCAATATGTCTGTTAGTCTATAAGGTGCCACAGGACTCTTTGATGCTTTTTCAGTCTGAACTGCAACCACTTCTAGGGTGAAACAAGACAGCCACAGGAATGAAAAAAAGTAGGGCAGGAAGTGAAGAATGAAACTACAATGCACTGAAACTCCTCAATGAACTATAAGTAAACACAGTGGACCAAGTCCTGTCCTAACTCAAGCAATTTCCACTTGAGGTCAGTGGGAGCTTTTCCTGAATAAGGACTTCAGAATTTGCTGCAATTTAATTACTCACACTTAGCCAGAACACTGGGGTTAATGTTCACTCTCTTTAATGATCATGAATATTCAGAATCATAGTTTTACTTCCTATCAGAGAGGCAGCACTTCCAGCAGCAGGCGGGGGCATTGCTTCAGGACTGACTGAGACGTAATGTTCAAGCATTTTTTATTTTTATCTTTATGTTTACATCTAAATTTTCAGAGTTGCCTGAGGTCTAATTCACATGACTTCTATTGACCAAAACAAACAAACCAGGCAAAAGAGAAAACATGCCTCACACAATGCCAGGAAAATTTAGCATTTCACATTCTTTTAATACAAAGTGGTTTTTTTTAATATTTATATAATTGCTTGCCAGGATTCTATACTTCAAATGAAAATCTGAATAGTGTGAAAATAGTTCCAATTACTTTTCACTGATAATGGAGATTACTGTATTTTTAAAAAAATGCTTCCCTATATTATCTCATGTACTTTGGTAAATTACTGTTAACATTTATATTGTTGAATCTAAAGCTGCAATTTCAACCTGTTAACTCCTCCATAATTTTGTAGCAGGTTTTTTCCTCCTTTTAAACATTTACAGTGGGTGGAAAGTTGCAGGTTTTCCAACAAGATTTCTGCTGTAAAAGAACAATACGTAGTCACCCTAATACAGAGCAATGCTAACACCATAATCATGAATTATAACCCTCTCAGGTTTGGCTTTCTGTTTACATTAAATCTCAACATGACTGTCTTTGATAAAAAGCCCTTAAAGTTGCAATACAAAATGTCTCTTCTTTAGCACAGTCTTTTATTTCATACGAACTTGGGTTTTCTAAGAGGCAATGGAATCACTCAAAAACTTCTGGCTAGTGCCATAAATGTTTCATCAACTTTAATCTACTACTCTTACTTTGAGTTTGTATGATATGTGTGTTGTTTTCTTTGCTTTAGAATTCTAGATTTACAGTTCTGTTTGAATCACATAATATAACCAATTTTGATTTACAAAGAAAAAAGAGACTTTCATCTTTTTTTAAGAGGATAACTTCAATCATAAGCAGCATCAAAACTTCTCCTGGGATTATTTCAAATAAATCCACGATTCTGAGTGAAGGACTCCTGTGAACATCAAGATGTCTGTTCACTAAAATGTCTTCTGTGTCTTAAATTTCAGGGCATATACATTATCACATTATGTCTTTCGTTACTGAAGTGATGGTTAAAAAGATGTGGCAGTCATCTGCATGACACACTGAGCAATTTCATTGAGCCATCAAGAGCCAAATAGATGCATATTTCATCGCTCAATGGAAACTTATGGCATAATCCTGAAAAGACATACACATCTCAGTAAGACACTACTCATGTGACCAGTCATGTGCAAACGTGTTTTCAGAATTGAGGGAATACCGAGCAATGAGAAAATTTAGCAGCTTTAGAACATAAAAGATGTGTTCAAGAAGTTGATTTACAATCATTGTGAAATGCCTGGTGCTCATCCCTGCTGAAAAATGAGACCACTTTAATTTAGGTGCCTAAATATGGATTTAGTTTTGATTTTAAGAACCCACTTTTGAAAAATTTGTGCCGAGATTTATTTTTCTTTACATTCTAGAGTTCTGTATGTATCTGTCATGGTTACAGGACTGGCTGCAACTCTGTCTCCATTCTGGTCTCTCTCATTGCACCTCTCAGGCCTGGTCCACACTAGGACTTTAATTCGAATTTAGCAGCGTTAATTCGAATTAACCGTGCACCCGTCCACACCAGGAAGCCATTTAATTCGACCTAGAGGGCTCTTTAGTTCGAATTCGGTACTCCACCCCGACGAGGGGAGTAGTGCTAAATTCGACATGGCTATGTCGAATTAGGCTAGGTGTGGATGCAAATCGAACTTACTAGCTCTGGGAGCTATCCCACAGTGCACCACTCTGTTGACGCTCTGGACAGCAGTCCGAGCTTGGATGCTCTGACCAGCCACACAGGAAAAGTCCCGGGAAAATTTGAATTCCTTTTCCTGTCTGGACAGTTAGAATCTCATTTCGTGGTTGGACATCGGGGCGAGCTCAGCAGCACCGGCAGCGATGCAAAGCTCTCCAGCAGAGGAGTTCATGTAATCTCTGAATAGAAAGACGGACCCAGCATAGACTGACCGGGAACTCTTGGATCTGATCGGTGTGTGGGGCGAGGAGTCTGTGCTTTCGGAGCTGTGCTCCAAAAAACGGAATGCAAAGACCTACGAGAAGGTCTCCAAAGCCATGAGAGACAGAGGATACAGCCGGGATGCAACGCAGCGCCGCGTGAAAATCAAGGACCCCAGACAAGGCTACCAAAAAATCAAAGCGGCAAACGGACGCTACGGAGCCTGCCACCACTGCCCCACCAGTGACCATGGACTCTGACGATGGGACAGTGTCGACGGCCAGTTCCTCGGCAATGTTCGCGGACGGGGAAGATGAGGAAGGGTTTGTGGAGGACGAGGCAGGCGACAGCGCTTACAACGCTGGTTTCCCCGACAGCCAGGATCTCTTCATCACCCTCACGGAGATCCCCTACCAACCCTCCCCAGCCATTAACCCGGATCCTGAATCAGGGGAAGGAGCAGTCGGTAAGTTCTTTAACCATGTAAACTTTTAATCTTAATATAACAGGAATCTGAAGTATGTGAAAAGGAGGTCTCTCTATATATGGGGATAGAACAGAAATCCTCCTGGGAGATCTCCACGAAGCTCTCCTGGAGGTAATCGAAAAGCCTCCGCAGGAGGCTCCTGGGGAGAGCTGCCTTATTGGGTGCTCCGTGGTAGCACACTTTTCCGCGCGAGGCTTTCATGAGGTACTCAGGGAGCATTGCCTCCCCGAGCACGGCTGCATAGGGCCCTGGTTTGTGCTGGCTTTCACGCAGCATGCGCTCTCTATCTCCTTCAGTGACCGTCCTCAGGGTGATCTCGCTCGGAGACTCCTGCATCTAATTAGGGGAATTACTGTAATGTTACGCCTGGTCCAAAGTATTTTTAAAAAATCTCCGGACAGACGGCATAGCAGAGACTCAGCACGCTGCTGCGTGACGAGCGTAACGGAAAGCCAAAGAATCAAATGGACGCTCATGGAGGGAGGGGGGACTGAGGACGCACGGTATCCCACAGTTCCTGCTGTCTCCAAAAAGCATTTGCATTCTTGGCTGAGCTCCAAATGCTTCTAGGGTCAAAAACAGTGTCCGCGGTGGGTCAGGGCATAGCTAGGCAATTTACGCAGCCCCCCACCCACCCCCAGAAGTGAAATGGAAAACAATCCTCTCTTGACTCTTTTACATGTCACCCTATCTTTACTGAATGCTGCAGATAGACGCGATGGTGCAGCACTCAACACCAACATCCTTGTGTCCCCCCCCCCGCCATGGGTGGCTGATGGTACAAAATGACTGGTACCCGTCCTCATCATCAGCCTATTGGCACATGGGGCAGTGCAAAAGGACTGGTAACCATGCTGACTAGCATCGGTAAGGTCAATCAAGGGCGCCTGGCCCTAATTTTTCCTGGTAGATGGTACAATATGGCTGATAACCATCGTCATCATAGCAACAGGGGGCTGAGCTTCATCAGCCCCCACGCTTCATGTGTAAAGAAAAGATTCAATTGCCCCTGGACTAGCAGCAGGATGCTGGGCTCCTCTCCTCCACACTCCTTAATGTCCTATCTGGACTATCATAGCAACTGGAGGCTGCCTTCCACTCATTTCTCACTAACAAGTCACTGTGTCTTATTCCTGCATTCTTTATTACTTCATCACACAAGTGGGGGGACAATGCTATGGTAGCCCAGGAAGGCCGGGGTAGAATGGAATGAACAGGTGGGGTTGTTGCAGGAGCACCCCCTGTGAATAGCATACAGCTCATAATCTATGCAGGATCTGACACAGAGCAGCTGTGCTCTCTGGTTCTCTGATACAGTGGTTCTCTAGTACACTTGCCCATATTCTAGGCAGGACTGATTCTATTTTTAGATACCAAAAAGGAGGATTGACTCAGGGAGTCATTCCCAATTTTGGCTTTTGCGCCCCTGGCTAAGAGCAGCCAGGGGCACTTATGACAGCAGCAAATGGTGCAGTGCAAAAGGACTGATAACCATGCCCATCTTATTACCAATTTATGGTGTGGTAGATGGTACAATATGGCTGGTAACCATCTCTGCTGTCATGCAAAAGCAAAAGCATGCTGCTGTGTAGCGCTGCTGGACCGCCTCTGTCAGCGGCATCTAGTACACATACGGTGACAGGCACAAAAGGCAATACAGGCTCCATGGTTTCCACGCTGTGGCGTCTGCCAGGGCAATCCAGGGAAAACGGGCTTGAAATGATTGTCTGCTGTAGCTTTCCCGGAGGAAGGGATGACTGACGACATTTACCCAGAACCACCCGCGAAAATGGTTTTTGCCCCATCAGGCACTGGGATCTCAACCCAGAATTCACAGAGACAGACTAGACTGTGTTCATTGTTCGCAAAAATTTATCTTTGCAAGGAATTCACTCCCTTTTTCCCATCACACAGCTTGGACTGTCTCCAGACCCGCCACAGCATCCTCCTCACAGAGGCTGGCAAAGATTAGGCGGCGAAATAAAAAGACACGGGACGAGATGTTCGCTGAACTTATGGGGTGCTCCCGAGACGAGGCGGACCAGCAGAGCCAGTGGAGGGAGACCCTCTCTCTGTACCAGCGCTCACACAGCGAACGGGAGGAGAGGTGGCGTGAGGAAGACAAGCAGGCGACTCAAACGCTGCTTGGACTAATGAGAGAGCAAATGGACATGCTCCTGCGCCTTGTGCATGTTCTGCAGGACCTCAGGCAGGAGGACAGAGCCCCCCTGCAGTGTATCTGCAACCGCCCTCCCCCGCCACAAAGTCCCATACCCCCCTCACCCAAAATAACCAGAAGGAGGGGCGCCAGAGGCCGTGTAAACTGTCACTGCACCCCAGCAGAGTGCTCAAGTACCCAAAAGCTCTCATACCCTAAATTTTGAGAAGTCCTTTCCTTCCCGCCTCACCCAAGCCCCCATCCCAGTTTCATCCCCTAACTGTCTAGTTGATAATAAAAAATACTTTTCTGTTAATTACTTTTTCCGTCATGTTCTTTTAACGAGACTGTGTTTGAAGGGGGGGAAGGGGGTTGGTAATTTGACAGGACAATCACCTTTACCAGGGTACAGACATGGGGGCAGGATCAGCAGCAGGTCACACACACACTGCAGTCAGTACGCACCCTGCTCGGTATGGGAGGTGGTTTGCAGGTTCTGTGTGGGTGGGGGGGTACGTGACTTTGTAGCGGGGGAGGGGGGTTACAGATCTCATGCAACGGTCCCTGTCCTGGACCACAGAGCCACACAGCAGAGGAATCTGTATCCGTCCTCCCCCGCCAAAAGGCCACATAGCCCCCGCACACAGAGTCCCAAAAAGGAGGGATGGCAGGCTCCGTTGAAACATCCAGTCCGGCACTGCAGACTGCTCTGGGAGCAGGAGCCTGTCATTCCTCGAGTTTACAGGCGGTCTTTACATCACTGCACACCCTACCCAGCACAGTCCGTGTCCCAGTTTCAACCCTGTAACGCAAAGTCATCAATAAAGAAACCTTTGTAAAGTTACAGTGGAACATGTATTTTATTTTTAAACGTATGTTGGAAGTTGGGGAAGCGGGGTGGGCGGGGTATGTAACTGCAGATGCTAGTCAACAGTCACTTGGTAAAGAAACAGGGGCAGCTTCAGCTTCTCTGTAAAGAAACTGAACAGTCACAGGTCACGCTGCTCACTGCTCGCTGGTACTTGAAGAGTTCCTTGTCGCTGTGCAAGGTGCCTGCATAGGGCTTCACGAGCCAGGGCATTAGCGGGTAGGCTGGGTCCCCGATGATCACTATAGGCATCTGCACATCCCCAAGACTTATTTTGTGGTCCGGGAAGAAACTACCTTCCTGCAGGCGTCTAAACAGACCAGAGTTCCTGAAAACACGCACGTCATGAACTTTGCCTGGCCACCCGACGTTGATGTTGGTAAAACGTCCCCCATGGTCCACCAGTGCTCGCAGCACCATTGAAAAGTAGCCCTATTTCTCAGCAGCTGACTGTGGAAGAGGTGGACAATAAGGTGCGAGGAGTTGACAACGGCCATAACTGCAGCGGGTTCCATGCTCAAAGTGCTGTGGCGCCCGCGCTGTCACTGAGCAGAAAAGTGCACGAACAGATTGCCCGCAGGCGCTTTCAGGGAGGGAGGGCGTGATTGACGGTTCAATGATGACAGTTACCCAAAACCACCCTCGACACATTTTTCCCCCCAGCATGCATTGGGGGGAAATCCCAGGATTCCAATGGGCAGCGGGGAGTGCGGGAACTGTGGGATAGCTTCCCACAGTGCACCGCTTCCAAAGTCGACACTGGCCCCGTTACTGTGGACTCACACAGTCGAACTAGTGTATTTAGTGTGGATACACAACTTCGACTTCATAAGGTCGATTCCACAAATTCGAATTAAGTTGATTCGAAATAGTCTTGTAGTGTAGACATACCCTTAGTGTTAAGCCTCATGCATTTATCTATCCTGGAGTGGAATTCTACAATTCTCCCACTTTTAAAGCTGGTCCAAGGGTGCAGTACCCTGCATATCAACTATTCTCACCCTACAGATCTGACTGAGTTCTGGCACCTGTAGTTCTTCCCTTTGGGAGTATTTGACCAGTGAACTGCAGTGATTGGACAACCTTCTTAAAACCAAAGTGTTTTGTACTTTAGCAGCAGAACAAAGCTGTTGGAGAAAAAATATTTGAAAACAACAGTCTACACACAGACTTACGTCAAGCCCAACCATCCTAGGATGGTAACCTAGGAATGCCAAGCTTTTCCATGGCTGATGGGTCCCCCAAACAACTGCTGCCACTCTCTCTCAAGAGTGGACCTTTTAATCCTGCAAGAGTTTTTTGTTCTTCTGTGTTTGGCAGATTTGGTCATTCCTAGTCAAACCAGTCCTGTAGTCTCTGCAGCAACTGGAGGTGCAGTCCTTGGAATTAAAGGTTCTGGTAGTGTCCCTTAATGACATGTAGAGATCAATTGATAGGTGGGCACTTCTTCTTTTTACTTGTATTCCAGACAAACTCCTTTTGAGTTACGCCAGTACAGTGGTACAGAAAATCTCGCATATAGTTTGAATGAAGTATTAGAGCACTCCAGGTCCATCACATTATCACAAATAACTGCACCAAACAAGAAAAGAAAATGACTTGTTCAAACCCACACATTTCCCTTTTAAAAATACTATTATATAAAGACAAAAAAATGCTGATATATGTTGGCTAGTTCTTTATAGCACACTTTTCTGAATACTTTTATGGCCAAGGGTCCATTGTGATAGAATGGTGACATAACACACAGAAGCAGCTTTTCCCCCCAAAGAACATCTTCCATGTTAGTCTACTAACTCTTCTCTGTGTAGGATGACCTCCTTACAGGAACTTTTTTCCCAGCATGCCTTTCTGAGGTGTCCCTTTAAATAAGCCAGAGCCAAGCAGCTGCAGCCCTAAAGTGGCCATTTTGCAGCAGACTGCTCTTTGTTGTACCTGTTTCTTTTCCACCTGGTAAGTATTTTAAACTCCTATTCTGTTTCTTCTGTTTTTCCTGTCTTATTCCAGAGGAGATGGCACAGTTTTATAGTAGTTAATGTACAAGTGTTTTATCCCTTGCAGCCCAGATTCCAGTCCTGCAGTGATCTGATTATAGGACCAACTAATTTTGAACTAAGTAAAATATCTACTATGTAATCTAAACTATACCAAAAGAGATGGAGGAGAGTCTGAGAAGAGGGTTCATTTTAACAAAAATAGAGTGGAGAGCACCACATGGTAAGGAACATTCAGAGATGGTGCATGAGACATGACGAATTTCCAGGGATAGTGTAAGTTGATGTCAAATTTGTCTACTTCAAGGAAGTGTACGGAGCTACAAACCGCTCACTGAAAGTAACAAAACCCCATCAGACATTGGAAGTAAATTGCAGAAGCATTTTTCAATAAGCAAGTGCAGCTGGCTTTGCATAGCCTTGGGTATAAAAATAAAAAAAGAGTTACCCACTTAGAGCAAATAATCCATGCAAACAGTTATTACTATAATAAAGGTGTATGTAGTACACTTTCACGACATATTTCTATTTGCAGATCCTAACCGTTTAGGTCTGCCATCAAGATGCAGCTTCACCTTGATATAATTCTCTGGGTTGTACAAAATCCATTAGTCATCTAGAAAGCAACTGAAAATCAACTCCCTGCTTACATAATGGGGCCCCATAGTATAGTATCCGTGGTGTAAATGCAGATTTTGTCAGAAATCCACTATCTACTTTGCCCACCTGAGTAATGTAACTGCAGCCATCTCACACTCCTGCTTCTCAATCAGCTACTTAAAGGTGAAGAGAGAATAGAGCTGGACTAAATTTTTCAAATTTGATGGATTTCGGTAATTTCAGGGGGAAAAATGAATCACTTTCTCCACTATTTTTTTACCCGCTCTGAAAGATATCAATGATTTCCTGATCCACGTGGACCCCATTGCTTATGTCAGACTTATGTTTTCCTTCTCCATGTAGCTTTAACATTCTGGGTGCCACTGGCTGAGCTCAAAGATGATATTCTGAATGTATTGCTGATAGGATGTATTGGCCCGTGGCTTTTGGGATGCTCCAAAGGAAACAATGGTGAATTGTGTTTAAAAAAAAGAGAGTATTGAAAAGTTTTTCAATATCTAATGATTTTGGGTGTCTCATTTTTTGAGTGCCTGACTTATGAGACACCTGACAAGAGCCTGATTTTCAGAATGTCCTGGGTACTCTCCACCAGAAAATCAGGCCCTTTTATTGGGGTTCTCAAACTGGGCACTCAAAATCCCTAGCTGCTTTTAATTTTATATAGTAGGTGTCTAGAACTTGTGCAAACACTATATCTGATCCCATCCAGGCCTCCACTAAGGCCTGAAGGCCCAACTGAAAAGAGGCAAATGCTGTCCAATCCCTAGTTCAGACATCCCATGGATGTATTGTGTTCATGTGCCCCAGTTCCCCTTCATAGCTGTAGTTCAGCCTCACTATATTAGGTGTGTAGCCTCTCTGGGTTTCCAAATCTTATACAAGACTTTGGAGACAAATCTCACTTCACTTTATTTACCCACTTTTCAGGTAAATCCTGCCTTTTCTCTTGGGAGGAATGGAGAAAGCAGAGTGAGGCCAGCCATTAATGACTGGTATGGATGGAAGGATGACTAAGGGCACAATATGTGCTCTGCATCACAACTTGCTGCTGCTTCCAACATGACTAGTTAGGGCTCATACTTAGCTTGGGAGGCCCATAAGAGCATATGGGTTGGCCATGTTTGCTAGCCACTATAGCACATCCTTCTTGGGCTATTGTATTCCGATGGCACTGTTAGCCAAGACTCTTATCTCCCCACTGTGGTACTCAAGAAAGGACATAATTTTCCTAGTGCTATCTGCAGCTAGGCAATATTACTATTGATAGATAGATAGGTTCCCTCATTCTCTTTTCCTAAATCTGCATAACACAGACCAGGATTTTGCCTTTATTTTGCAAAGGCAACATGCCATACCAAACATCCAATGCTCAATGTTGCAGATTTCAAAACAAAAAAAGTAGTGCCTTGTTAATAAAGTTGCTTGTCAATTGCAAACACTGAGTGATTTTTGTGGTTTCTGGTTAATCAGAGTACTTCCTTGTGAAAACCAAATTTTTACTACATTGTGATTTATTAGCAAGTTAGTTTTTCTTTACATTATTAGACTAGCTTCAAAACCTGAAGAAAACGGAATTAGCACATATAATTCTACTCTTCCCCCCCACACTCAGTTACAATAGCAACCTGAATCCCTGAAAAGTTTTTTTTCCCCTCTTAACAAACCTGTAACTACTTCAGCAAGTCAGAGACTCCAACTCATGAATATCTTTGAAGTTACTTTTCAGATCCTTGATTGGACTCGGGAGACATATCTGTATATCTCATTGGATTAGAGTTGCTGGTTTGTATCATGACCTTGTAAAATTGGTACTGAAAGCAGCAAAGATGAACATCAAACTATTTTAACTTATGGCATGTTTTTTTTTCCAGACATAATCAACACTTCAATCATTTTCATACTCAAAAAGGAGAACTTCTGGGTCATAATGTACTTTAAGAAACTCAGAAATCATTAACTTATAGATATTAGATATTAAAATGGCAATATTACTTTAACTCTTTTCAGTTTTATGCATTGTTATTGTAGTAGTACCTGTGTTCTTTGCTACAATACATCACTCATGAAAAAATGAACACAACACAGACTTTGATGTCATGTAATGAGGAAATTCTATAGCATGAAAAAGGAAAATTTTATACACTGCTCACATGGTTGGATTTGAAAATTAGAAGTTGTTTTGGATCCATTGATCCATGTAGCTGGACTGTAGTTGAGAAAGAGGTGTGGAAGCTGAAAAATAGATGCAGAAACAATAAGTGAGAAAAATTCAAAACATTTTTATACAGGTTTGGTGTGAGTGAAAGTTGCTTGGGGGAATTGAGTTTACATGACCAGCGCATGCCTCATGCATTAAACACCTAGGAATAAATTATCGTAAGTATGGATTTTCCCCCCCACTGTTGCTCTTTTTGATCAATGATTCTAATGTACATTTTGGTTTTGTCCAGGGCCACCATATCAAATCGGTGGATCCAGATCAGGACTCCCACAAAATTTGAGGTACTGGCTAGTTCTGTTGTTTAAATTTGAAGCCAAAATCAATGTTCAATGTTCTGAACTAGGATTTTGATTCAGGTCTGTCTCTATTATTGAAGCAGTGATTCTTAAATGTGACTTGCAAAGTGGAGAAAAAATACTTTTTTGTTGCTTTATGATGCCTAAAGAAGTCCAGGGGGATCCTTTACACTTTTTAAAGATCTCTTTACCTTCCTGTTTTGTTTTTTACATTAGAAATTCAGGTCCTCTTACCCTTCAAAACCCTGTTGTAGCTAAAGAACAGGTTGATTTATGACACCCAAATAGTAAGGAAGTGAAACCTGGTTAACAGGGAGGGACAAATATTTCATATTAAGAATGTTTGTTTAAAACTCTTTATTTGATTTTTATTAACAACTTCATAATTTAAACGATATAGAAACACTTCGGAGGGAGAATGTCTTGTTTAGACTTCAGCAGGCCTGCCTCTTCAGTTAAGGCCTAAGAAATCTGAGTCCACATTTCTGAGCCCTTCAACAGGTTCTGCAAGCAACAAAACCAGAAAAGAGAATAGGACACTCTTGACGTTTGTCAGGTAATGCAGAAAATATATCATTTGAAAAGATTTTTCAGACCTTCATTATACATCAAAAAGAAGAAAAAACAGACACAAGCCATTTTGTTCACCTATTCAGCTCACCTTGAAAGCAACTGAATGAAAAATTAAAAGGAAGTGCATTTAGCCCTTTTCTTGACCAGTCCAGGAGGCTGGAAGAAGGAAAGGGGAAAAACAAAACAAAACCCACCACTCTTTACTTGAAATGGGTTTTTTAGCTTGCTTGACCAAGCACATGGCTTAGCTTTTGAAATTCATTGAAAGCATTGAGATGTAGTATAATCAGTCTCCTGACTTCGTTGGCGTTTTCACATACATCAGGGCTGGATATAGCATCGTAGGACTTACAGGGACTTCGAGAGGTAACCTAGTCCAGTCCCCTGCACTCATGGCAGGACTAAGTATTATCTAGTCTATCTCTGACAGGTGTTTGACTAATCTGCTCTTAAAAATTTCCAATGATGGAGATTCCACAACCTCCCTAGGCAATTTATTCCAGTGCTTAAGCACCATGATTGGAAGTTTTTCCCAATGTCCAACCTAATCCACCCTTGCTGCAGTTTAAGCCCATTTCTCCCTCCTCCGTATAACAACCTTTTATGTACTTGAAAACTGTTATGCCACCTTTCAGTCATCTCTTCTCCAGACTAAACAAACCCATTTTTTTCAATCTTCCCTCATAAGTTATCTTTTTTAGACTTTGAATCATTTTTGTTGTCCTCCTTTGGACTTTGTCCAGTTTGTCCATATCTTTCCTGAAATGTGGCTCCCAGAACTGAACACAGGGCTCCCGTTGATGCCTAATCAGCACAGAGCAGAAGAATTAGTTCTCGTGTCTTACTTACAACACTCCTGCTAATATGACATATGACACTTAGCATGAAATGAACCTGCAGAAAGCTCCATGAACAATTTAAGCCCTGTACCAAAGGGAAAATTCACCCCTCTGGTGGTTGCTAGTACAAGGCCAGTGTGTTGCTTACATCTCACTTAAGCTCTGTCATGAGGGCTTCACTGTGCACTGGGCCTTGCTATGCAATGTCATGGATATAGAACCCATGTTATTAATTGTATAATGGTAAATTTCACTCTGAAGAGCCAGATCCTGCAAACATTTACCAAGTGGAATAGTTTTTCCTACTGTCAGTAGTCCCATTGACTTCCGTGGGGTTACTCATGATAGTAGACATTATACCAAGTAAAATAGTGTTTCCAAGATCTCGCCAATAGATATTATAAACTCGTACAAATAGATGCATTTCACAGAAATTGGAATAAATACACTAGTGAAATTAAGTATTTTTTTGAATACGAAGTATCATTAAAAGGTTATTAGTGTGAAACTTTTAGAACGTATTGATCTAGATTTTTGCAGGATGCATAAAATAGAAGCAATAAAAAAGATGTCTGTATGGTACAACCCTCTTAATTGTGAAGGACACAGCAGTAGACATCATATTGTCTTGATTAATAACTGTTCTTGGCCCAATCATGCAAATAGGTACAGGTGTAGTCCCACTAATCAGTCGAGTAAAGCTACATGCATGCTGAATTATTTGCTGCTGGGGACCCTTGCGATGAAATAAAATATTGCACATACTAAGTATACTAAAGCAATAATGGGTTTAACTTCATTTTGGCCAAGATTTCAAAGGTGAGTAGTGATTCTGAGTTGCCTCCATGGGAAAGGTGGCAGTAAAGCAGCAGTTTTTATGCAATTTGAAAGCCAGGGTGGGGTGGAATAAAAGGGGGAGTTCATAGATGCAAGCCTTGAGACTGAGTTCTAGTCCAGTCTTTCCCGCTGACTGCTGTTTATATATCTGGGACTTTCACAACTTTATTACAGGGGTAGGCAACCTATGGCATGTGAGCCAAAGGCGGCACGCGAGCTGATTTTCAGTGGCACTCACACTGCCTGGGTCCTGGCCACCGATCCGAGAGCTCTGCATTTTCATTAATTTTAAATGAAATTTCTTAAACATTTTAAAAACCTCATTTACTTTACATACAACAATAGTTTAGTTTAGTTGTATATTATAGACTTCTAGAAAGAGACCTTCTAAAAACGTTAAGATGTATTACTGGCACGCGAAACCTTACATTAGAGTGAATAAATGAAGACTCGGCACACCACTTCTGAAAGGTTGCTGACCCCTGCTTTATTATGAACCAAAGTTTCATACCTTGCATAGTAACTTCTACAATTTCACAAACAAGTGACAGGTTTCAGAGCAGCAGTTGTATTAGTCTGTATCCGCAAAAAGAACAGGAGTACTTGTGGCACCTTGGAGACTAACACATTTATTTGAGCATAAGCTTTCGTGGGCTGCAGCCCACTTCTTCGGATGCATAGAATGGAACATATATTGAGGATATATATATACACATACAGAGAGCATGAAAAGGTGGGAGTTGTCTTACAAACTCTGAGAGGCCAATTAAATAAGAGTATTCTCACACTTCTTATCAAACTGTCTGTACTGGGCTATCTTGATTATCACTTCAAAAGTTTTTTTCTCTTAATTGGCCTCTCAGAGTTGGTAAGACAACTCCCACCTTTTCATGCTCTCTGTATGTGTATATATATATCCTCAATATATGTTCCATTCTATGCATCCGAAGAAGTGGGCTGTAGCCCATGAAAGCTTATGCTCAAATAAATTTGTTAGGGCTTGGCTACACTTACAAGTTGCAGCGCTGGGAGTTACAGCGCTGGTCATGCAGCTGTGGAAGGGCCAGCGCTGGAGTGTGGCCACACTGACAGCTACCAGCGCTGCAGTGTGGCCACACTTGCAGCACTTTCCAGCGCTGTATTGAGAGGTGCATTGTGGGCAGCTATCCCACAGAGCACCTCGTCCCGTTTTGGCGCCGTTTTGGCGCTGAGTATTGTGGGAAGGGGAAGGAAGTGTGCGGGTCATTCCGCTTCCTGTTTGCCAGCGCCCCGTGGTGCATCGCTTCACATCCCAGCATTCACTCTTTCCAGCAGCGTTTGGCGCCATTGTGAGTGTCTTTCTGTTACTCTCTGTGTGAATCGCGATTTCTGTGGCAAATGGAGCCCGATCTGCTGAGGACTCTGCTGATGAGTGTCACCAGCACAACACGTTTGGCAGTCCAGCTATTCCTTCAGCTCCAAAGTGACAGTGAGGATTCCGACGATGATATCAATATGGATTTGCCTGCCGCGTGTGACACTAAAGTGCTTGCGGCATTTACGGAAATGCTCAGCACCGTTGAACGCCGCTTTTGGGCTCGGGAAACAAGCACTGAGTGGTGGGATCACATCGTCATGGAAGTCTGGGATGATGAGCAGTGGCTGCAGAACTTTCGTATGAGAAAAGCCACTTTCATGGGACTGTGTGCTGAGCTCGCCCCCACTCTGCGGCGCAAGGACACAAGATTGAGAGCTGCCCTGACGGTGGAAAAGCGAGTGGCTATTGCAATCTGGAAGCTGGCAACTCCAGACAGCTACCGGTCGGTCGGGAACCAGTTTGGTGTGGGAAAGTCGACCGTGGGAATCGTTTTGATGCAAGTTTGCAAGGCAATTAATCGCATCCTGCTAAGAAAGACCGTGACTCTGGGGAGCGTGCAGGACATTGTGGATGGCTTTGCACACATGGGTTTCCCTAACTGTGGAGGGGCGATAGATGGGACGCATATTCCTATTCTGGCCCCCCCCCACCTGGCATCAGAGTACGTTAATCGGAAGGGGTATTTCTCTATGGTTCTCCAGGCGCTTGTGGATCACCGCGGGCGTTTCATTGACATTTACACAGGCTGGCCTGGAAAGGTGCATGATGCACGCATCTTTCGGAACAGTGGCCTGTTCAGGAAGATGCAGGCAGGGACTTTTTTCCCAGACAGGAAGATCACAGTAGGGGATGTCGAAATGCCCACTGTGATCCTTGGAGACCCCGCGTACCCGTTACTGCCTTGGCTCATGAAACCCTATACAGGGAAGCTTGACAGGAGCAAGGACCGGTTCAACTACAGGCTGAGCCGGTGCAGAATGACTGTGGAGTGTGCTTTTGGGCGTTTAAAAGCCCGCTGGCGTTGCTTGTATGGGAAGCTAGACTTGGGGGAAAGCAGCATCCCCGCGGTTATATGCGCTTGCTGTACCCTCCATAATATTTGTGAAGGGAAGGGTGAAACATTCAGTGAGGCATGGACCACCGAGGTTCAAGTCCTGGAGGCTGAATATGCACAGCCAGAGAGCAGGGCTAATAGAGAGGCCCAGCACAGGGCTACAAGGATTAGGGATGCCTTGAGGGAAGAATTTGAGGCTGAAAGCCAACAATAATGTTTGCTGCCTTGCATGGGAGTGAATTGCACTGCTTACACTGTTATTCTATTATCCATAATAATAATATGATTTGTAGTGCCTCTTTCTTTACTGGGCTAAGGTATCTTTCACTATCTGCTATAATAAAGACTGTTTTCAAAGCCAAGAATTGTTTTATTGAAAAGAAAAAAACTTCCTTGACAGACAGACAGACACACAACATTTCATGAACACAAGAGGGCAGGGGTGTGGGTTGGTGAACTGTACAGTCACAAGTTTGCATATGCCCTGTCTGGATTGCTGTTTAATGAATCCTGCACTTCAGGGTTCATATACTGCATGGTGATGGGGGTTGAATGCAGAGGGTAAGGGTGGTGGTAGGTATCAGGGCTGGTTGGGGAACATACAGGTGTTGGAGGCAGCTGGTGGTGGTAAGAACCTGGATGCTGGGGAAAGGTGGTTTGAGCTGACATTGGGGCACAAGGCACAAAGGACGGGGCGGGTGGGGGAGTAGCACGGTAGTGCTCTGCTTGCATGGCAACGAGTGACTCTATAGACTCCGCTTGGCGCTCCAGGATGCTTAGCAGCCGCTCCGTGGTTTTCCTCTTGGCCACTGCATTTCTCTTGTGTGTCCTGCTTTCTTTCTCTCGCCAATCCTTCAAGTCCTTACTCTCTCGAGCAGACTGATTAAGAACAGTTTTCAGCATGTCTTCTTTGCTCTTTCGGGGATTTTTTCTCAAATTTTGAAGCCTCTGTGATGTTGAACATCTGGGCAGTCCAGTAGTCAAGGTCACTGTAGAAACAGAAATGACAACATTTAACACGGGCAGCATTGTATCCACTATCTCCAGACATGAATTGTTACACTGAGGGAGTGAGTTCTTATTTAAGCATTCTTTTACCCACACGCATAACACTACAGAAGCCACGACATGGTGAGTGAGCAGTGCTTATATGGGGAGAAGTGGGGCTTGGGTGTAAGAGGGGAGCTGGTTGCTTCGGGTAATCTGGAGTGCTAGAGGGGTTGAGTGAAATGAAGATGCAGATGCAGGGGTGATCTTATCTCCCTATCTCTTCACTAAAGAGTCTCCCAACATTTTTCACAGGACTTAATCCTGGAAGATGTTTCCCTACTGCGAGTCACTAGGGAACAGCGGGGGGCTCTTTTAGAGCAATGTGGATTCCGCCCGGGACCCTATGCGGCTTGCCTGTGTTCAGAAATGGTCCCCCCACCACTGGCAGAAGAGTGGCGCGGACGCGTCACCGTCACTGGGACAAGGGACACAGTGGCTCTGCCTATAAACCTGCGCAGGCATATTGCCCACGCTCTGGATGAAGCTTTTGCTGAGATAACTGAGGCAGATTACCGCGACGTGATAGACCACATCAACGGGCTATTCCACATCTAGAGGCTGGCATGCATGCATCCATAACCCCCCCTCCTCTCCAGAAACATTTCACCCAGAAAATAAAAGCCGCTTACCGGTAACACGCTCCTCTGCTTGTCCTTCTGCAACTGCTGGCTGCTGCGATTGGGTGCTTTCCTCCTGGCTAGAGAAGAGCTCCTGGCTGCATGCCTCCAGGGAATCTGCGGTTTCTTCCCCCATGCCAGGAGCTTCACTCGCGGTTTCCTCCCCCCCCCACGCCTCCGCCTCCGCCGCCTCCTCCTGTCCCCCAGCCTGCTCAGAAGTGTCCATCGTTATCCTGGGATTGGCAGTGGGGTCACCCCCAAGTATCTCATCCATCTCCCTGTAAAAACGGCAGGTCGTGGGAGCAGCTCCGGATCGTCGATTCCCCTCTCGGGCTTTGTAATAGGCACTCCGCAGCTCTTTAATTTTCACCCTGCATTGTACTGCGTCCCGATCATGGCCCCGATCCAGCATGGCCCTTGATATCTGCTCAAAGATATCGTAATTCCTACGGCCGGAGCGCAGCTGTGCCTGAACAGATGCCTCACCCCAAACACTGATGAGGTCCTGCAATTCACCAGTGCTCCATGCTGGGGCTCGTTTGCCGCGTGGAGGCATGGTCACCTGTAACTGATTAAAACTGATTGCACTCCACACCTGGCTGCAGCAAACAGGAAGGAGATTTTTAAATTTCCCGGGGCATTTACAGGGCGGGTCACCTGAGCCAAGAGCAGTAGAGTGCAAACTGATGTGCAGAGTGGCTGAACAGGAATTCTGGGATACCTCCTTATTCCCTGGAGGACAGGTAAAGCGCTGGTGAGTGTCCACACCTGCTGGGCAGCGCTGGATCACCAGCGCTGCACTCCTTATACCCCTGCCGGGATGGGTTTTCAGCCAGCGCTGCAACCAGGGAGTTGCAGCGCTGGTTGTGCCCTGCAAGTGTGGACGGGGTGTTGTTGCAGCGCTGGAAAGCCTCCACCAGCGCTGCAACTTGTAAGTGTAGCCAAGCCCTTGGTCTCTAAGGTGCCACAAACAAGTGAGTTTGCCCAAGATCATTTCAGGGAGACCTGAGACTAGAACCCAGGTGTCATAAAAGCAACATGACTCACCCACTTTCTCACAGTTATTTTGAAGGCTCATGTCAAATTAGGTGCTTATGTAACCCACGCTAACACTATCACAGTGACCCTGTGTCGCTCTCTGGCAACGAGATCACATAAAGAGCATAATGACGGTTACTACATCTATATACAAGTGATAGTCTTGCTTTTACATCCAGATATCTCGGGTTCACTCCCTTCAAACAATCAAAACAGAGAGATTCTCATGCTTTTCTATGCTATCAGTAACTATTAGATAGGAAACTGCTTCCAGAGCCAGGCACAGAAACCAAGAATACTGATGCTTAATGTTGTACAGCTGTCTCAGAAATACGTTTGTGCAATACACTAGTAATGTGTGTGTTGTGGCTCCCTGCATGGGCTGGTCTGCACAGAGATAAGTCGATGTTTCATCTCTTAGCTGAGGTGGAAGAATTATGTACTCTGGATTTGAAGGTTGTGGGTTCAAACTCTGATGTTGACTCATGTAGGAGGTGAAAAAAATACATATATGTATAAAATGTAGTTTAAGGACTCTGGAGTAATTGCTGGGATGATTTTCTATTGGAAAACATTGAATTTGGAAGTGAATTTGGATATGGTGCTAATAATTGCTTTATTGTGGATTTTTTATGATATGTATATGTTTAATAAGAGCTGTCCTGTTAAGAACAAGGCATGGTAGATTGTCAGTGTGTTTGAGACTCAGCGTGGTGTGTGGGAGATTTTGCCTGAGTGTCCAGAGTGGAAGACTCTTCCTCTCTAAGCTCCAAAAAGGTCAGAACTCGATTTAATTAACTTATATTTCCAGGAAGCAAGCCTCATTCTCCAGGATGTAACATTAGCACTTATGAGGGAGCTGAATACCTTGGGGCATTGCTAGTGAGTTATGGAGTCTTTCACTCCACCAATCTGCATCCTGCCCTGCCCATTTGCTTTTAAAGTTGGACCAGAGCCTCACTTAGTTTGAATGGGTAATGAAGCCAACTGAGTAATGCCGATTTACACCCGTTGAGGATCTGGCCCACTAATCTGCATTTATGAGGTTTGAGGATAGGCTGAATTACTAAGTGTAACATGGATGGGAGCAAAATATGTAACTACTATTACTCCCATTTACTGCACTTTGCCTTTGCTCTTTGCTAAAGTGCTAGCCAGAGTTCATAACATACACTGAGCAGTTTGATTTGTAAGCACTGTATACTT
Organism: Mauremys mutica; assembly: GCF_020497125.1. Taxonomy (NCBI): domain Eukaryota; kingdom Metazoa; phylum Chordata; order Testudines; family Geoemydidae; genus Mauremys; species Mauremys mutica. Next base: position 60,039,254 of record NC_059082.1, read on the forward strand.
TGTGCCTATAGAAGTCCACTGCATTTTAGTCTGCAGGTTGCATTGTATCCCAGGTAGACATCATTATTCTTTTTGCACAGAGAATCACTTAATAGGTAGCTGAAGATTATTCTTTTTTTTCTTGCTTTAACATTGCACCAGAAAAGCAGTAGTGTTATAATATAATTTAAAATATAATTTAAAAAATCCCCAGTTTAGTGGACCTATACCATATATCTTGTAACTCCAGGGCACAATGGGGCATCTCCTTAACTACTTCCTCAATGCCCCCAGTTATAGCTTGGTGTTGGAGGACATATGGTGCCTTTCCCTCTTCACTGTGAGTTTCCTTCTTGCCACTTTTTTCTCCCACAACCTTAATCTTCTTTTAATGTGTTGCAGTTGTTTTGTGTGTCAATAATCTTTTATCCTGTGCTAGGAGACTTCATTACAAATAACAAAATTGCAAATTTCACATTTGAGATGAGATGAACACTTAGATTCAGCTATATTTTCAAATAATTGAACAGGAAAATTTTGGCTTATGTTTGCTATTCTATTTTGTAGCCTGGAAACCACTAATGCATGCATAGGTTTGTGATTGTGTAGACATTTGTGCTGCCCAATCTTCTCTTGAAGATGACCTTGTTTATATGTAAACAAAAGTATCTGGCAGTGATGTTGGTAGATAAGATTGCCTAATGCTTTACATTATAAGACTGTGTGTGTGTGTAAAACCCACCTATATTGAACTCTGATGCAAATCCTGAATTATTTCAGTGTTTTGCAAAGTGAAAGTTTGTTTCCGGTTATGACAACATCCTCTTTAAAGTGGCTTTTCACTTAATCACATGGACATGACCACCCTTTATGTAAAATACTTTCTTGTGGGAGAAGAGAACTTCTAGTGAGTAGGATAGTTGAACACACGTGAGCTGCAGGGTTGTCTGGGATGTGGCACAAACAGCTTTGTTGCATACTACTCCAAATGCACTCTGCTTCAAAATGTAGAAAGACATCAAGGGAGCTGGAAGCAGAACCCTGCAGATTTTTCCAGAGGGATCTGGTCTATATGGTGCTACAATTGTGGATTTGTTTGAGTCTCTCAGCAGCCCAATCTGATGCTATTTAGTTTGAGTGTCCTGGAGATTTTTCCTCACCCTGTAACTTCTTATTGCTGGTGCAGATGCTTTGCAGGTGTCAATTCTGTCACCATTTATATGGCTTTTGTTCTAGTCTGGATAGCAATTTTTTTCTTGGTATTAGCAAAAAGAACTAGGAGTACTTGTGGCACCTTAGAGACTGACATATTTATTTGAGCATAAGCTTTCATGGGCTAAAACCCACTTCATCGGATGCATGCAGTGGAAAATACAGTAGGAAGATATATATAGATATATACACACACACACACACAGAGGACATGAAAAATATCCTCTGTGTGTGCCATACTAACTATAACAAGAGTAATCAATTAAGGTGGGCTATTATCAGCAGGAGACAAAAACTGGGAGTGGATGGGTTATTACACAAAGTAAAACCTATTTCCCCATGCTATTTCCCCCTCTACTGTTACTCACATGTTCTTGTCAACTGTTGGAAATGGGCCAGCCTGATTATCACTACAAACGTTTTTTTTTCTCCTGCTGATAATAGCCTCCCTTAATTGATTACTCTTGATATAGTTAGTATGGCAACACCCATTTTTTTCATGTCCTCTGTGTGTATATATATATCTTCCTACTGTATTTTCCACTGCATGCATCCGATGAAGTGGGTTTTAGCCCATGAAAGGTTATGCTCAAATACATTTGTTAGTCTCTAAGGTGCCACAAGTACTCCTCGTTCTTTTTGCTTATACAGACTAACATGGCTACCACTCTGAAATCTGTTACCTGGTACTGTGTTCTGTGTATCAGTTTGAGGGCAGGAAGACATACCTTTATTTGCACATGCATGGCATTAGTGTTGTGTAACTGGGATAGGAAAATAAAGAAGGGATCATATATAAATAAATAAAATCCAATCTGTTACTCAGCCATCAGAATTTTCATGTGCGTGAGATGTAGTAGCTTTGTAATGGTTGCCTGAGCAGAGAAAGCCCACTGTTAACAGTGTGAATTGCACTGTGGCTCGGGTGGTTTTCTAGGCTACCTAGTCCCAGTAAAACATTGTGTAACATGATGTAGTGCAAATGCTACAGTATCTTTCTACCTAAAAGGAAGCAGAAAATCCATTTGTCACACAGAGGGGCAAAGACTTTGGATGGAAAAAGCGTTTGCTATCTGCAAAATGGGAAGTGCTGGTTGGCGCTTTCCAGACAACCTCTCTTTGAAATCTCATCGCTTGTCTCCCTGTTTTATCCCTAGATAGTTATTTCAGTATTTAAAATACTACTGTCTCTCTGAATGTGGCTAAGCTATGCAAATCCTCACCCCTAGAGATAAAGCTAAGGGCCAGATTCTGACTAGTCCATGTTCAGGTGAGCTAGAGTTGAACAGCACAAGGAGTTGCCCTCTCTCTTGCAATTCTCTTCAGACCAGATAAACAGGAAATGGGTATGTTGCTTCCCATTTGGAGAGCCCCCATGCCTAAAATGGGTGGGGTGAGGGCGGCCATGAGAATACCATACTGCCATCCATACCGGCCAGCAAAAATGGCTAATCTCACTGCAAGGAGTGAGCTGCACTTTTGGCAGGGGTAATGGAGTGTTCCAGGGGGCGCACTCTGGAGAGCCCCAGGGAGAGTTCTGGCTGACTCAATCATAAGTTGTTCTGAGGGCTCCACCTATATATATCCGTTCCAGTTGTGATGTAGTGCAGAGTCTGTCCCTGAATTTCCCATGATCATCTCAGTTGTAACGCTTGTGCTCTGAGAACCTGAAGGTGACAGCATGTAAGAGCCTAGTTTCTCCCCGCAGTCTCTTTCCTCTTAATATTCTCACTAGCGCCATGTTAGCTGCCACTTCCTTCCCTCATTTGGTTGTGTAGCAGTGACTGGTTGGAGCATTTAGGAAGTGCAAGTTGTTACATGGGGAGAGCAGTCATGCTTCCTTGGCTGAGGGAATACTTATTGCTTGGAGGGAACATGAGAAGAAGATCAGGTCAGTCAGTGCAAAGGTTAGAGCAAGGCCAATTCCTTGGTGTGAGGGAAGGGAGTGGAGATTAAAATCATAACCATCTCCAGCACTGAAGACCTTCATGCTGGATTCTGCAGCTGGAACTGTTACCTTGGAATGCATGTCTTAGGAGCTATATTGTCAGCTCTTTAGGGCAGGTAATATCATTTTGTTCTGTTTGTACAGTGCCTAGCCCAATGGGGGGGATTCCTAGGCACTATTGCAATACAGATAATAAACCATAGTACAGTATATTGTGCTCAATCTTCATGGTATCCAACCTTACAAGGATTAATATACAATGGAAATTGTGTTCCTCTCTTCACCCCCAGTCAGTAATATTTTTCATAAACATGTACAGACGAGACTGTAGGATTGGATTTTACATTTTGAGCTGAAGGTTTGTGGTTATTCTAATCACTTCCGGAAGTGAGTTCTACAATTCTGGGACAAATGCCAGGTGAGTGCTGTATTCTGCACTTACGAGTTTCACTTTTGTGGTTAGCTCATGTCAGTAAAGTTCCCTCTGATACAATGCCACAGAAATGTTACTGCATTTTTTATTCTTGAAAGGGAAAAGCAGTTATTGATGGTGATGTCACTATAGGGGGACACAAACTGCTGAAAATAATGTAAACTAAACTGTCTCCTGAAATCCTCTTCTGGGGATTTGGGAAAATTCTAGAGCGGGTGCATGTGCTTACATGAAAAGCTATGGAAGATCCCAAGAACAGTCAAATCAGTGCCAGGTAATGTATGGAGTGTACATTCCAGTACACACACAGACCCCAGTTCCGTAGGGTCTAGTGCCTGTCTGCATTAGCAGAGAGAGAAAAACAAGGAGTCATTTTGTGAGTGCATGATCGATTTCATGCTATAGTACTGAGGAAGAGAAAAGCATAGTCCTATGTGGAGATAGCATAGTAATGATAAGATGAGCATGTCGAATCTGTAGAGACTGAGTCCAGTTTACCTGTGGATGATAAGGGAAAAGCAGACCTTGACTGGCATACTGACGGACTGATGAGATGTAGCTGGGCTGTGGGGTAGGTCTGACTGTGGAACAAATCTGAACTGCCTTTTAAAATGCAGGTTTTCAGCAGTTGAGATTTGGGGACCATAAGAACATAAGAACAGCCGTACCGGGTCAGACCAAAGGTCCATCTAGCCCAGTATCTGTCTACCGACAGTGGCCAATGCCAGGTGCCCCAGAGGGAGTGAACCTAACAGGCAATGATCAAGTGATCTCTCTCCTGCCATCCATCTCCATCCTCTGATGAACAGAGGCTAGGGACACCATTCTTACCCATCCTAGCTAATAGCCATTTATGGACTTAGCCACCATGAATTTATCCAGTCCCCTTTTAAACACTGTTATAGTCCTAGCCTTCACAACCTCCTCAGGTAAGGAGTTCCACAAGTTGACTGTGCGCTGCGTGAAGAAGAACTTCCTTTTATTTGTTTTAAACCTGCTGCCTATTAATTTCATTTGGTGACCCCTAGTTCTTGTATTATGGGAATAAGTAAATAACTTTTCCTTATCCACTTTCTCAACATCACTCATGATTTTATATACCTCTATCATATCCCCCCTTAGTCTTCTCTTTTCCAAGCTGAAGAGTCCTAGCCTCTTTAATCTTTCCTTGTATGGGACCCTCTCTAACCCCCTAATCATTTTAGTTGCCCTTTTCTGAACCTTTTCTAGTGCTAGAATATCTTTTTTGAGGTGAGACCACATCTGTACACAGTATTTGAGATATGGGGGTACCATGGATTTATATAAGGGCAATAATATATTCTCAGTCTTATTCTCTATCCCCTTTTTAATGATTCCTAACATCCTGTTTGCTTTTTTGACCGCCTCTGCACACTGCGTGGACATCTTCAGAGAACTATCCACAATGACTCCAAGATCTTTTTCCTGACTCGTTGTAGCTAAATTAGCCCCCATCATGTTGTATGTATAGTTGGGGTTATTTTTTCCAATGTGCATTACTTTACATTTATCCACATTAAATTTCATTTCCATTTTGTTGCCCAATCACTTAGTTTTGTGAGATCTTTTTTAAGTTCTTCACAATCTGCTTTGGTCTTAACTATCTTGAGTAGTTTAGTATCATCTGCAAACTTTGCCACCTCACTGTTTACCCCTTTCTCCAGATCATTTATGAATAAATTGAATAGGATTGGTCCTAGGACTGACTCTTGGGGAACACCACTAGTTACCTCTCTCCATTCTGAGAATTTACCATTAATTCCTACCCTTTGTTCCCTGTCCTTTAACCAGTTCTCAATCCATGAAAGGACCTTCCCTTTTATCCCATGACAGCTTAATTTACGTAAGAGCCTTTGGTGAGGGACCTTATCAAAGGCTTTCTGGAAATCTAAGTACACTATGTCCACCGGATCCCCCTTGTCCACATGTTTGTTGACCTCTTCAAAGAACTCTAATAGATTAGTAAGACACGATTTCCCTTTACAGAAACCATGTTGACTATTGCTCAACGGTTTATGTTTTTCTATGTGTCTGACAATTTTATTCTTAACTATTGTTTCGACTAATTTGCCCAGTACCGACGTTAGACTTACCGGTCTGTAATTGCCGGGATCACCTCTAGAGCCCTTTTTAAATATTGGCATTACATTAGCTAATGTAGGTCAATGGGTACCGAAGCCAATTTAAAGGACAGGTTACAAACCTTAGTTAATAGTTCCGCAACTTCACATTTGAGTTCTTTCAGAACTCTTGGGTGAATGCCATCTGGTCCCGGTGACTTGTTAATGTTGAGTTTATCAATTAATTCCAAAACCTCCTCTAGTGACACTTCAATCTGTGACAGTTCCTCAGATTTGTCACCTACAAAAGCCAGCTCAGGTTTGGGAATCTCCCTAACATCCTCAGCCGTGAAGACTGAAGCAAAGAATCCATTTAGTTTCTCTGCAATGACTTTATCGTCTTTAAGCGCTCCTTTTGTATTTTGATCGTCAAGGGGCCCCACTGGTTGTTTAGCAGGCTTCCTGCTTCTGATGTACTTAAAAAAACATTTTGTTATTACCTTTGGAGTTTTTGGCTAGCCGTTCTTCAAACTCCTCTTTGGCTTTGGCTGGGCAACATCTTCTGGAAACTGCTGGGTTTAATGAATTACTTGTCTAACAAAATGAGAGCAGCATCTGGGAGTGTGGAGATCCTACATGGGCAGTATAAAGTGCTACACGGAGTGGAAATGATCAAAATGCTGAGCATCAGCAGGGTGAATGATCATTTGCTGAGATCTGTGTAACTCACTTATGGCTGTCACACCATACCACCATATATTGTTTTTTTCTTTGTGTGTGTGTGTGTGCATATAATTTAGCCCAAATTTGCTTGAAATTCCTATCAGAGTCATACGTTTCTACAGACTTGGCACAAGCTTGGGGGTTGTAGAGCAACCTGAAACCAGGTGTATGTAATCTGATTTAGAGAGATCATTGCAAGAATTTTCCTTAGCCAGATTGGCCGTGGTATTACACTAGTTCTAATCAAAGGAGAAATATCAATCAACTTTTTTTTTAATTGTCTTCTGTGGCAGTGAGATAAATCTTTGGACTTGATGAATAAATTTAGATAGCCCAACCAGAATTTTGGTTGTGGAAAAATAGAAAATCTCATATAAACAATTGGCAGAGGTGGCAGTGATAGTGGTATGGTGTTAACACAAGAACTAAACTGGAATGCTTGTCACTCATAGGATTAATGAAAACTAGAGACTTTGTCAGTCAAATTGTACAAACAATAAGATACTTGCTGTTTGCTTACAGGATCGTTGATGTAAGATATCCAGAATATTTTTGTGTTGTCTCACAATAGCAACTGCAGGTATAAAATAGAGGCATTTTTTTATGAGAAGAAATTAAATGACAGCTTTTATGGCAGTATGGCTAGTGTTCCTGGAACACTTAATAGATTGGCTATTTGGAAGAAGTGGTCAATAAATAGCTGCATTGGCACAATGTCACTAATGTATCAAGGAGGCTCAGGGTTTAAGTTAAGGAGTTAAAGTCAAACTTCACACACTCACATACACAAAATACTATGCTACAGATGCTCCCTGGGTTATGCAAGACCCGATTTAGGCAATTTCGCACTTATGGAAAAAGTTCCATAAGCCAGAAATAGGATTTTCGAGTTGTGAAAATTTTTGCATAATGTATGGGTATATGTTTCCGACTTATGCAAAATTTGAGTTATGCAAGGCTTTCCAGAATGGAAATGATTGCGTAAGTCGGGGGCCGTCTGTTTATACTTAATGGTTGCTTGTGTGCTTTTCCAAATTAGCTTCTGTTGGATGAATCTGAAAAGAAAGCTGGATTTAGAGGCAACTGTTCTATTAATGAGCAGTGAGAATGGTACTAGATGATCTTAAAGATATGGAAGCCTATGTTTAAAAAGAAAACAAAAAACACACTAATGTAACAGAATGAAAAGATACCTAATTCACTAATGTTATTTGCTTGTATTTGGCAAGTGCCTACAGGGCCTGTTATGCCGAGCATTGTACAAACATAGAATGGAAAACAATCCCTGCCCTAAAAAGCACAAAAGAGAGACAGACCATAAAAAGGGACAAGAAATAAGTAATAAATAACTTAATCTTATTTTCCTCATATTGTCTTTCCTGCCATGCCTCTCTTTCCCTTTTTTGTGTTTAACTCTTTTGAGTCATTTCTTAAAATAGGCTGAAGCACCTACCACACTTTTGGGTGCTCAAAGATAATAACAATATTATAATGATAATAGTTTGGTTGTCAGAGAGATGGCCTGGAAACACTTGTCAAGCATGTCACTGATTTTCAGTACCCAACACCTTTAGACATAAGATTATGTGGGAAGAAGTTACTGAAAATGAAGCTCTTGAATCCTATTGACCAAGTTCTGCTTGCAAATCTGCCACTGAGTTACCCCATTGACTTCAATAAAGTTACAGGGATGGCTCTGTTAGAAGGGAAAAAGGATGGAAAGGCAAAAGGAGGAGTGTGTGTGCTTTCTGTCTCCCTAGGTTTGGCCTCCCTGTCCAGCGTCTGGTCATCTGGTAGGATCCCTTCTCCTGCAAAGAGGACCCCTCCCACTCTGAATAATGAGGAGTCAATTAATAAAGGTAAAATCAAATAAAGTGTATTGAAGAGTTTATAACAAAGAGTGGGGCAAATAAAAGGGGAATAAACAGCAAAATGGTGTGATACAGTGATTATCCCCTCAAACTCAACCCTATAAAACAAATATATAAAAAAACCTTCTTCACAGATCAAAGCAATGGCAGGTGCTTGGGATCTCAATCCTCTGGCTAATGGCAAGCCTTTGGAGAGGAGCTCCAAGGAGTCTCTTGATGTTCCTTCGGGGTCACGGGAAAGCAGAACAGATGGGACACTCAGAAGATATTGTTTCTTCTCCTTCTCTCTTCTTTTTACGGGTGAGGAAGCTGTTGGAGAAAAATTCCTAACCCTTCTATCACTAGGATGGATAGATGCCTGCAGGTAAAACCCATGACTGTCCCTGGCTGCCACTCAGATGGACAGCCCTGAGGCTTTGTACGGAGCAGTCTTTTATACACTTGCTGGGAAACCCCTTAGAAAAGGCAGGAAGCCCCTTCTGGGAAACCCCTTAGGAAAAACCATTCTGACTGGAAGTTGTTTACAACTCCAGGAGAAATAAAAGAGTGGGAAAAGTAATCTATAGCTCATGTGGGCATAAAACTCCATTTTGGAACCAACATGGATTCCTGTAGTCACAAAACATATGAAAGTGAACCCAACCTAACAGCTCGGACACAGAACTTGCACCCATGTTTGCTCTTAATTATACCCATGCAACTTCACTGGCATCGGCATTATTGTGCTACTTTCATTATTTGAAATGTTTTAAACAAAAAATGGAAAATTCCTCACCAGTTTTTCCATGAGATTATTTCCATTGCCTTTAATCTGGTTTGGGCCAGGCTTCACATGTATTGTTAAAAGAAAAGATGCTAAAACAGGTGGATTAATTTCTTAGGGCCAGAATGTGAACCTTGTGCACTAGTACTGGGAAGCAAAAGGACGTGAGGTCTGACTCTTTAATCCCCATGATACATGATAGTTTGGGTGCAAGGGAGGAGCAGCCTTCTTGGGATACTAATCCTCTTCCTGCACAGATGAACAAGGGTGTGTGTGAGGAGTGGAGAGAGACTTGGCTATGAATTCCCCACCAAGGTGGCCTGCTCAGCTAAGCAGGTGTGTTCAGGGAAATTACCTTAACCAGGAGTAGGGTTGGCACAGATTACTTTCCTCTTACCCAGGAACGAATTTGTGACACTGAATCAGTTGCTTTGTGGTCTGCTCATGGGTCAAAGCAGCTACAAATTGAGCCTTGCTCAGGGTTTGTGTCGTAGCCCCAACTTAGCTCTTAAACTTCAGAACCATTACTGTAATTAGGCATGGGAGCATAACAGCAGATTGTCCAAGGTTGTTATAACCTATATGGAGTGTATTTCTGTAGATGGGGACAGGTATTTGAACCTGATGTTGCATAATGCAGTTGAGATGTATTATGAGCAGAGCTGGGAGAGAGTTTATGACCAAATAAATGTTTGCAAGTTGTACTTGTTGTGACAAAGTTCCTCCTCTACCTTGGTGGGTCCTGCACTTATTGGTGGATTTGCTCGCCTCACAGATTCACCCTGTGGGTCAGGAAACAGCCCAAAGACCTTCCCCTCTGGTAGAAGCCACAGTCCAGGTCAATTCCTCCTGTGTTTGATCAGGAGCTGGGAGGTTTGGGGGGAACCTGGGCCCACCCTCTACTCCGGGTTCTAGCTCAGGGCCCTGTGGATTGCAGCTGTCTAGAGTGTCTCCTGGTACAGTTGTGCGATAGCTACAACTCCCTGGGCTACTTCCCCATGGCCTCCTCCCAACACCTTCTTTGTCCTCACCACCGGACCTTCCTGGTGATATCTGATAAGACTTGTACTTCTCAGTCCTCCAGCAGTATGCCTACTTGCTCCCAGTTCCTCACACACACTTCCTCTCCCCTGGTTCCCCTTTGGCCTGACTGGAGTGAGCCCTTTTATAGCATTAGAGGGGCCTTAATTAGAGTCAGGTGCTTAACAGCCTCACCTGACTCTTAGCAGGTTAATTGGAGTCAGGTGTTCTCATTAGCCTGCAGCAGCCCCTGCTCTGGTCACTCAGGGAACAGAAAACTGCTTACCCTGTGGCCAGTATATCTCCCTTCTACTACTCTGCTGTTCCCAACTGGCCTGGGTCTATCACATAGTGTTGGATGGAGGTTCCTTGATAGAAATCAGTGGTAGAGGACTTTGGTAAAATATGCAGTGTTTAATTTGTAAGGAAAGAGGTGCTGGGGCTCAAGCAATCTTTTTATTTTCTTAACTGATATGGCTAGCCCAAAGGTGCCGGGACTATGAACTGCCAAGCCTAGAGGTGCCGGGGCTCAGGCCTGGCAAGCTCTGGCACAAATTAAGCACTGGAAAAAATGGTATTTGGAATAGAAGGTTACTACCTCTGAATGATCTTATGCTTAGAGATCAATCCGTTTTCAAGTGTGGGAGGGTGTCTACCCATTGTTGGTTTTAGACAGGGCAATAACATTTTCCAGACACACAACAGAGAAATCCTGATCTCAAAGTTGTATATTTCAGTGCTCAAGGGAAAAGTGGATGTGTTTGGTTATTATCAAACTGTGGTTTGTGGAGCCCCAGTGATGCAGGGAACTTTTCCTGGTGGTCTGCTGAATGAAACAGTTTCAGAACAAAGAAGGATGGGGAAAGTGATGGTCCATGCAAAACCTTCCCTCCTTACTGACAGCAGACTATTTGGATGAAAGTAAAGGATTGCACAAATCCTACAGATAGCTGTGTAAATTATCTCTTAAAATATACAATTTTCAACAGCTTCTGGGTTTATGAGTATTTAAATCACATTTTTATTGCAGATAAATGTTCCTTTTTCCATGTTCACAAAGGGTCTGTTCTTTGTGTTTGCTTTATCCTAGTATGTTTCTTTTGTAGGAATTGCATTTTAGGAAGAAAAAAAGCATCTGCTCATTGTTAGCTGGATTGCCATTTACTGAAGGAAATATATTTCCTTTCTTTCCTCATGGTTACTGGCTGGTCATCACAATAACCAGACGCCAAGCTGGAGAATGCAGTTTTCCAGCAAGCGGCATCTGGCTTCCTGGCAGACTCCACAGGCATTTGTGCTGGTGATTTTGGAGCTGCAGCTGGGTCTAGCTGGCTGCTGATGGAGTATATGGGCTACCCTGTCATTCTAGATGCTATTTACCTTTGGCTCACCTTTGATTCAGAGGCATTTAGGCATTTGTGCCTTTCCATAATGTTGCCATGTATCAGTCTTTCAGATGACTTTATGAAGATCCATTCCCAGTTGGGAAAAAGAAAGCTGTTTCACATGCCCATGTATTTTCTGCATGTGTGTGCAAACTATAAAACTACTCATCTATCAGCAGATGGCTCATGTGCCCAGACTGCATGGTAAATAAGCAGAAACCAATCAGTCCATCTCTGTGAATGCAGAACTCTGATTTTATCTGAATATGTCCCACAATGACAAAATATAAAGGGCTCCCTTGTGGTTTAGAACCAGAGCTAGGGCTAAGATGTGGGGTGGCAGAGACACAGTGCCCTAGTTGGGGCACCTGGAGCCATTGTGTCTCTGATATATCAGTAGCTTTCTCCAGGAGTTGAAGGGGGAGCATGGCCAATGTTCTCCATTTCATGGGGTGCAGTGTGCACAATCCAGTTCTGAAGTTTGGCCCAATGGATGGATGGGGCACTGCACTAGAAGCCATTTCTATTCTTCACTCAGTTGCTAACCTGCTGTGTAGCCTTGTGCAAATCATCTTACTTGTCTGTGCCTCACTTTCCCAGTTTGTCCATGAGTGACACATGCAAGTCGCATTGCTTAGTGCATTTTGGAAGGCATGGAGATACTGACACAGTACTAGAACCTGAATAGAATTTGCATTGAGCTAGCTTTGCTCTTCTCTGAGGAGGCGAGTGCTGCCAGACGGCAGGGGGCTTTAAGCTTAATGAGGCACCAGCAATCCCATTGAACCTCTCTCAGCATGGCTGGAATCTTTCTCTCTCACACAGGGCTGGGACTGACTGACCACCTTGCGTGATTAAGAACATGGCATGAAAGTATAATCTGTTTTGTGAGTCAGGGATGTCACATTTATTTTGAGTACTTGTCTGGTTCAGAGAATGACCCTGATAGTGATGTTGCTGTATGAAAAAGACAAGTGCTCCTTGTTCACATTTTAATTGTAGACTCTCAGATACACAAGTGCCTCCCTATTATGTCCAACTGCTACTCCAAAGTGTGGCATATAAAATGGAGTGGTGGCATGGATTCAATATACAAATCTATTTATTTATAGCGGAGTGACCTTCTGTTCAGCAGTGCTATGGATTCCAGCCCCCTGATAGGCAGTCGGATTCTCAGTGAATGTCTGGCTGAGATTCAGGGTGGAACTGGAATAGGATTTTTTTTCTCAGTAATAATGAGGTCTTCAACATTATCCTGTGGAGGTTAGGGCATATTTGAATTCATTTTGCCTTTTGCCCTTTGAGCCAGATGCACACCACTGACTCAGTATAACTTCTGACAGGTATCCATCTGGCCCAGCTGCAGAATTGTACACCATTTTGCCCAGTACAGGGGGAAGCCTGAAAAATATCTCAGTAAGATAGGGCTGTAATGTTCTTAAGAACACACAAAAAAACACATTATTAATCCTATACCCACTGAGAAACCTCACTGTGAACTAAACAATATTGCATTCAGTTTGATTTTTGGTTTTCATGTACACGTGGCCTTATTAAGCTTCTAAACACAAACACGTTCCTTTTAAAATATATCTTCAAAGTATTCTTGAGTTCTAGCCCTGTAGGGACTTGACATCTCAAAGGAAACTTGCTGACATAAACTGGTATGTAGAACTTGATCTATTCTAATATATGATTTTAATGTTTCTCATTTTCTTGCTTTGCCAGCTCACATCTATCATACAGTGTCATATTTAAGTTTCCTAAATTACTGCTTTTAAATTTTTGTCACTTATTCAGCAAAGAGAGATAGTCTAAAGCTCAGCTTCCTTTTCCCCCACCCCATGATTGTATCTTAATATTAATAGTTTGAGGGGAAAATGGAACTTTTCCCTCAGTTAAGGAGACAGCACTTTTTTTGGATAGATTTGGGATTCAATATTGTCCTGGTTTCAAATTCAAGGCAGGATTAAATTTCCAAGCATTGAACAGAATTCAGCGAGGCCAATGGCATGATGGCATGTGAGAGAGGGCAGGATGTTCTGAGCACTGTAATTACTAGAATGAGAAAATATATCTCCCATAATCTATTAGTCAGTGATGGGTAGATAGATTCATTTCCTATTGTTTGTAGCACATATGTTAAGGAATAAGTGCTCAAGTAAATTCTATTATTTGGAGGATTAGAGGAAATAATCATAGAATCATAGAATTCAAGATCAGAAGGGACCATTATGATCTTCTAGTCTGACCTCCTGCAAGATGCAGGCCACATAAGCCGATCCACCCACTCCTTTAGCAAGCGACCCCTGCCCCATGCTTCGGAGGAAGGCGAAAAACCTCCAGGGCCACTGCCAATCTACCCTGGAGGAAAATTCCTTCCCGACCTCACACATTTTAATAAAACTGTTTTGACCTCAAGCTGACAATTTCAAAGTTGCTTCTTTGTTTTCTTACTGCTGATCCTTAAAAGCAAGAAACCTCTGTTGTGAAATGCCAAGAACCCCAAACTTCCAGTTAATCCACGGCACTTACGGGGCTCAGCACCTTGCCTGACTCTGCAACGTTGTCATATTTCATAACGTATCAAATACTATTCTGCATGGCCTTTGTTTTCCAATTCAGGTTTTGTCGCGCTCTCATATGATTGATATTTGCTTTTAACCATTAACAATGAGTCACACTTTTGCCTATGGTCTGAGGCAGGGGTCGGCAACCTCTGGCACGTGGCTTGCCAGGGTAAGCACCTTGACGGGCCAGGCCAGTTTGTTTACCTGCTGCTTTGGCAGGTTCAGAGGACCACGGCTCCCACTGGCCCCGGTTCGCCATCCCAGGCCAATGGGGGAGGCGGGAAGCGCCGCGGGATGTGCGGTCCGAACCTGCCGACGCGGCAGATAAACAAACTGGCCCAGTCAGTCAGGGTGCTTACCCTGGCGAGCCGCGTGCCAGAGGTTGCTGACCCCTGGTCTGAGGTAAACAGGATGAAGTTTAATAAAGACAAATGCAAAGTGCTCCACTTAGGAAGGAACAATCAATTTCACACATATAGAATGGGAAGAAACTGTCTAGGAAGGAGTATGGCAGAAAGGGTTATAGTGGACCACGAGCTAAATATGAGTCAACAGTGTGATGCTGTTGCAAAAAAAGCAAACATGATTCTGGGATGCATTAACAGGTGGGCTGTGAGCAAGACATGAGAAGTCATTCTTCCGCTCTACTCTGCGCTGATTAGGCCTCAACTGGAGTATTATGTCCAGTTCTGGGCACCGCATTTCAAGAAAGATGTGGAGAAATTGGAGCGGGTCCAGAGAAGAGCAACAAGAATGATTAAAGGTCGAGAGGAAGGTTGAAAGAATTGGGTTTGTTTAGTTTGGAAAAGAGAAGACTGAGAGGGGACATGATAGCAGTTTTCAGGTGTCTAAATTGGTGTCATAAGGAGGAGGGAGAAAACTTGTTCATCTTGGCCTCTAAGGATAGAACAAGAAGCAATGGGCTTAAACTGCAGCAAGGGAGGTTTAGGTTGGACATTAGGAAAAAGTTCCTAACTGTCAGGGTGGTTAAACACTGGAATAAATTGCCTAGGGAGGTTGTAGAATCTCCATCTCTGGAAATATTTAAGGGTAGGTTAGATAAATGTCTATCAGGGATGGTCTAGACAGTATTTGGTCCTGCCATGAAGGCAGGGGACTGGATTTGATGACTTCTCGAGGTCCCTTCCAGCCCTACAATCTATGAATCTATTACCTGCTTTGGCAATGAGAAATAACTTGTGCATGGACAGTGGTGCTGGCCCGCTCCACCAAGATGCTGAGTGTCCTCATCTGGCCATTGACTCCCATTCCTCATAGTGGGGGCTGAACATGTTATAGGCTCAGATCCTGTATTAGCAACACAAAGAAATACAATAAACTAATTTACCTGTTACAATAAAACAAGAAAATGCAATATTCTTTTTAAGCATCTGAGTGAATCTTTAGCCTAACTCTTAGTCACTGTTTGTATGTTAGATTTATGATTTTAAGGCCAGAAGGGACTATTATATCAATCAATCTGACCTCCTGCATAGCACAGGCCAAAGAACCTCACTCCCAGATTTCTGTGTTAAGCCAATAAGCATATAGCTTATAAAGGCACATGGCCTTCTTTTAAAGACTTCAAATGATGGGGAATCTACCACATCCATGAGTATCGTATATATTCGTTCATAAGGAGAATTTTTTTAGTAAAAATGGGAAGCACCAGAGAAGGGGGGTCAGTTTATGGACGGGTATAGAGAGGGAGAGGTGGGACACAGCCCCTACCCCCAAAAGAGGGGGCAAGGAGAAGCAGCAGAGCCAGAAGGGAAGAGGCGGAGCCAGAGTCTCTCCACTTCTGGCCACGCTGCTCTCCCCCAAGCCTCCGAAGCAGCTGCAGCTCTGGTGCTGGCAGGCTACGGCCATGCTGCCCAGCCCAATCCGCTGGAACATGCTGCGGCCATGCCGCCCAGTCTGGCCTGCCGGAGCAGCTCCAGCCAGGTCACAGACATCCTCCCCTGGCCCTCCCCAGATAAGGTGTGAAGGGATGGGATAGGAGGAGTGTGGGGGTCCTGGGCTAGGAGTAGGGTCAGGGGGGACTGGTCACAGGGGTTACTCCCCTGACTCCCAGATTCCCCCCCCCCCCAAATTTTCCTCATCAGTTGCTGTCCTGGCCCATCAGGGTAAGCAGCTGGCACACCGGGACACTTTAGGTTTACCTCCGTGCCTGCGGTCGCTCAAGGTAAACAAACCATCTTGACCCACCAGTGGCTTATCCTGATGGCCTGGGACCCAAAGTTTGCTGACCCCTGAATTATAGGGTCGGCTTATGAATGAGTTATAAAAAAAAATTCCATTTTTACTTATCCATCTTGGAGGCGGGGGTCGTCTTATAAACGAACGGGCTTATGATGGAGTATATACGGTAAATTGTTCCAATGGTTGTTTACCCTCATTGCTAATAAATTGCATCTTATTTTAATCTAAATTGTGTAGCTTCAGTTGCTGACCATTGGATCTCAATATGCCTTTTTCTGCTAGATAAAAGAGACATTGTTGTAGACATCTCTTCCCCACAAAGGTACTTGTAGACTGTGGTCAAGTCACCTCCTAATCTCCTCTTGGATAAACTAAGTAAAATGATCTTCTTTCATCTCTCGCTATAAGGCAAGTTTTCCAGACCTTGAATCGCTTTTCTGAAATGCTTCCACTTTGTCAACAAATTTAGGAAAGAGAGAACCCAATGGCTAGTTGTTTTTAATCTAGTTGGAAGCTCATTACAAATACAGTAAACTTCCTATGTGCTTATGGCAGGATACAACAGATGGACAAAACAGACAAATTAGAGTATGGTGGGTGGGAGGATGAGGAACAACGCAGTCAGAGGTTAGCACAAAAATAGAAATCTGAGCTCATTGCTTCCTAACAAGTGCAAGACAGGAGTGATTTGTAGGCATCACAGCAGAGGTATGTTTTAAGAAGCAATTTCAAAGACGTAAAGCTGATAGCTTCGTGAATTTTGATGGGGAGTCTTTCTTCTTCATAAGGGGCAGCATAGGATTTCTCAGAGGTGCTTGAGAGAAAAATGGAGATGAATTCACCAAGTTTATACTTGCACATGATTGCAAATGATCAGTTAGACACCTAAAAAGCCATTTGTGCACACAGTTACATATGCAATCATAGTAAAGATGCTTGTAATTTATGCATACTCATTTTAAGGATCAGACCCTATCTCTGCCTTTGTTTCTTTAAAACAAATATATCAGTGTCAGCAGTCAATCATTTGTAACTAACCCTTCAATAACAAACCAGCATGTTTACCCATGACTGAGGAGGAAAATATCAGTGAAAAAGCATATTTCAGTTCTGAGCTTCCAAAAGGTTATATATTCTAAACAACTGTGAGGAAAAAATGATTTTAAAAATTATGATAAATAACTTGACAGTTTCCTTTTAAAGATGAAGTTTTCACTGCTAAGCAAATGTTCTTTAATCTGCATTTAGATGGAACAACACTTAACATTCAGCATGCTTAGCTATGGGTGTATATCCTCTACTGCAGTTTTCTTTTTCAAGGGCACCATTCCACCATCCAGAAAGTGGATTTTTTTGCGCTTCTGTTTTTTAAAGCAAGGAACACATTTAAATCACATAGAAGTCACACTTTTGTGATTTATTTTCCCCTGTAGAATTATGCATGCACCCTCAACTATTCTGCAACGGAACATTTTTTTTAATAGCATAGACTCAATCTCCTTCAGTCTCATAGGGCCGATGTACATGCATTTGTTACAAGAGGAGTAAAATAATAATATGAATACTTCACCTTTATAGTGACTTTCATTCATAAGGATAGCAAAGCACTCTGTCCCGTGTTTTGGAAAAGCAATGTGCACACCTGTGGTGCTACATAAAACAATAATGCACTTCAGTGTTGATAGCATGAGTTCAATGGAAGTCAGGAAAGTGAGCAATAAGTGTTACTTCTGTGATACCACTATGGTTAGATTTTTATTAGGACTGTACGGGTATGATACCATTTCATGACTGCATGGCATGTTAAATTAATGACTTGGGACTAGATAACTTGGGACTAGATTGTGTCCTTCAGGCACAGTGCTAAGTTAGGGCAGTGTGGTGCTGTTTGACTTCAGGGAAAGTACCAAGAAGCAGAATGTTGTTCCCAGGTGCACAGAGACAGAACATCTGCTACAACATCTCTCTAACAGGTAATGCGTAAAATAATCCACTAAGACCAAGATAAACATGTGGCCCCTAGCACTCTTGTCCACAGGCCCCACAATGTCTGTGTCTACCCTTTTGAAGAGGGAGCCCAACATCAGTAATGGGACTAGAGTGGCCTTGTCCTTCCCCCTCACAGCCAACCATTGATTCTCTGGGCAAGACCTATAAAACCTCACAGTTTTCCTATAGATGTCTGGCCAAAAAACTCATATTCAGATATGGTCCAGGGTTTTTTCCTGCCCCAAATGCCCCACACAAGAAAGACAGGAGCTGTCTCTGGGCTGGCTGAGGTATCAATAGCTGGTGTCCCATTTCTTGTGTGTGCCTCTTGGGCTATTTGATAGAGCAGATCCTTTTCCAACCTAAAGCAGGGATGGATTGAGGCTTGGTGCTCTCAGAGGACCTCCCCATTAATCATGGACAGTTAGCAGTAAGCCTCTCTCAGGGTCTCCATTCATTGCTTAGCTTCTATAACAAATTAGTCCATCAAAATGTCGGGAGTCATATGAGGTAGATCCTCTGTGTCCACCAGGCCATCGTGCATTTCACTGTTCTGACCATCAGAGGTACCTTCATTTGGGTCCTCCTTTCCTGAATCTGATTTCAGTATGCCATGTATCATCCGGCCTTCCCTCTGTTGAGATTTCCAGGGGTTGGGAATCTCCTCCAAGAGCTCTGAGTTTACTTGAGGGAACATGTGCAGGAAATCACCTGCACAGTTTCCTTCTATTTCCCCAGACTGTGCTGTAATGTCAATGTCCAGCAACTCCTGGAAATGTTTCCAGTCCTGTCCTATTACTACAAGTCAGGGCAAAGTTTTTTAGACCCCCCTACCTGGATCTCCTCTTCACACTTCCCAACCTGATGACAGCAGTGGGGGATAGGGTTTTCCATCTCAATGGACTCTTGAAATACCCACTGGGTAGAAGTTCTGCTGCTGCTGGTACTATGTCTTCCGGATCAATGTCTTAGCAGACCTTCAGTCCACCAGCCTCAAGGTAATTCATCTGACTCAATAAAGCTGTTACTCCCTGTTCTGTTGGCCAGCAAAACTGGCTAGTGTGGGAGCAGTGGTGGTGGGGCAGAGTCATGGCCTTGTGTTCTACTCCCTTTGGAACATCAGGTAGGAGTAGATCCTGTGTCCATACTGCAATTCTACCTTTTTATGTGGCTCCATGTAAGGAGCAGAGGCTGGCCTTCTGTGTAATGACCAGGCAGAATCTGATGATTAGTAACATCGACTTCCCGTGGAGCTGCCATTTAGTGTGTCTTGTTTGATAACAGCTGGCAGGAATTGGAGGGTCAGGATAATTACTATTTACCAGCCATGTTTCAAGTGATAGATGGAAAGATGCTCCAGTGTTTAGGTTACTAGCCTGGGACCCTAGAAGTCCAGATTCAATTCCCTGCTTCACCATAATCTTCCTGTGTGGTCTTTGGAAGTAACTTGGCTTCTGCGTACCTCAGCTCCCCAGGTGTTGTGAAGAGAAATACAGTGAAAGATTGTGAGGTGCTCAGATATTATGGTAATAGGAGCTACATACATAGCTAAGATGTCCCATAAAATAGTAATGGAATAGCAACACATGTTTTATATTAAATCTTTGTGTTTGCACTGGAAGATGCTGTCAGTTCAGGCTGGGTTGCATTGCTTGCTGTGAAGGCAAGCTCAAGCAGATATGTGATTCTACCATCCCCTTAGGATTTCCTCTCACACCGCTGTAACACCATTAATTTCAACAGAGTTGCTTTGGATTTACTCCAGCATGAGCTTATTCCCATTTGCCTAATGTGATAGCTGTTTGTGAGGCATTTAAATGTATCCATTGAGATTGTCATGACAGGCCAGCCCTAAAGAAAATGTTGAAATTTGAGCTGCTGGGCCCATGAGAAATTTAGAGTTTTTCAGGCATAGGAGTTGTTGAAGCTTCCAAATAGAAACATAATGTTCAGAATGAGATGATGGTGTCATGATTTTATTCAGAACAAGATTTATTTAGGTTAGAGGGAGTGGAAGTGAAATAAAACCAAAATCAGATTGGAGGTCGTGATGAGAGGATATACCATGTATTGAGTACCATGATCCTGAAAATAACACTGAAGAGCATATATTTCTGTGAGTATCAATTAAACCAATGATACCGTATTGGAACCAAAACAGTGTTTGTAACATATATTGTATGCATTCTTAAACAACTTACATTTTCATAATTTCTTGTACATGTTCTTATTTGAATCTTCAAATATATTTAAGAAAGCTTCTTTTTCTCTCCATTTCCTTTGAGTCACACCCCATACCTCTACCCATGGAGTGAAGAGTGTAATTCCCAGCTCAAGGAGGCTAGTTCTGATCAAGCTAGTATGCTAAAGATAGGGTGTAGCTGGAGAGGCTAGTGCCCTGAGTACACACAAGATGTTAGGCACATACTTGAGGTGACTACACTATTTTTAATGGGATAGCTCAATCAGAATTAGAGCAGGCATGTCTTCTTAAGATGGAAATCACACCCCCAGCTTGAAGTGTAGACACACCCTAAGTCAAGGCTGATATAATAAAATGTTGCACAGTTATTTTAAAACCTTTTCAGGCTCTGCTTCAGCAAGTATGCAGCTAACTTTAAGCATGTGTGAAGTGGCATTGAAACGAATATACGTAAGTATCCAGCTGTGTTGGAATCCTAGTTAGTGCTTCTGGGGTTGAGAGCTCTTACACCATCAGCAGTATGGAGACATTCTTCTCAAGTTTGTTGTTATTATTGTTGATAACATAGGAGTCAGTTGTGAGCCCTATTATGTACTAATGCAGGAGAGTGAGGAGGCACAAGGAGCCATTTTACTCCCTTGCATGGGCTACCCACACCAATGGAGCCTGCAAAATGAGGGATGGGGAGCAGGTGAGCAACTGCTGATGGACTATTACTTCTACTATCACGCAGGTGGGCATGGTATGTGCAGAACCCTCGCTTCATCCCCCAATGCACTTGACTGCATTCTGTGGCTGGCGTGGAGGGGGAAATAATTATCACCAGCAAAATTTGACATGCTTACTTCCCCCAGGAGCAAGGGGGAATCAGGAGCCAGATTTGAATCACGATCTAGTTCTTGCCTGCTCTTGGGGCAGCAAAGCTCCGTGCTGCCCTGTACTGGAATCCAGTCCATAGTGAGTGACTTTGCAGTGGCTTGGGCAGCAATGACTTTCCTATAGGCCAGCTGATCTCCCTCTAGTCTGGCAGCTGGGTTCCTCAAGCAGGACCTTGGGAGAGTGCAAACTTGCCAGGTCTCCTCTCTAGCACCAGTGCATTAGGTATTTTAGCCTTGTTTCACAGCCTTACTGAGTGCTGGGGCAAGGACATGTAGGGTGTGATCCTGTCCCATTGGCCTTCGGTAATGTGATGATGCTGAAATTGTCTCCACCCCAGCAGCATCAGCAGTAAAGATAGCCTGTTTTCAAGAAAAGCAAACCATACTTCCAGTGCGAATCTGTGTTTTGCTGAATCACTAAGTAGTAGGACTGGTAAAAAAAAAATGCAGACTCTTTGTGAGTATTTTAATGGAAAATGTGTCCTCTTTTTTTCCACTGGACGATTTCAGAACTGGAATTTTTTAAATCCTTTGTTTATGCACATAGAGTCTGATTCTCCTCCCTCACGGGCTTGTTTTACTTCATTGATTTGAATGAGGTTATCCCTGATTTTCACTGATGGGAGAGAAGAATCCGGTGCATTATTTGTAAAGTGCTTTGCATCCCCGTGGAAGAAAGGTGCATATAAAATACTGGGTCTGATTCTCCATCACCTTGGTGTTGTGAAATCATTTATACCACTGCAGAGAGAGAGTGTAAAGTGATTATAAAACATTACCACTGAGTGTGAGTGGAGAATTCCAATATGCTTGTGTTTCAGCCCATATATGAGGAAGAATGAGGCCCATTTTATGAATAGTCCGTTCTGATACTGCAAATTAGCTGTTTGATACTCTTAACTTCATCCAAGCCTATTTTATTTAGTGACACCCTCATTAAGACTTGAAAATAGTGATAGATTAACTGTATTAATCAGCCGTGAATGTTGTCCTTGATACATATTTTTCTGTCACCATCTATCTGGCTACTAATTCAAACAACTCCTATCTTTTACCAAATTTTCTTTCTTTGTAACCCATTTTAACCTAATATTAGCAAAATTTATGTACTTATTCAATAATGCCATAAAGTACAATGGTTAGTAATTCATCTTAACCTTCCATTTCAAGAGCGAACTTAATTTTGATTTAATTAATGTGATGCTCTGTAGTATTTTTCCTGGGAAAGTACATATAAATATGTAATCCATCACTGGAAAGTTTGTTTTAATTAGTAATTCATTAATAAGAGGAGTCCATGCAGTCTGACAGTGGCCTTCTGAGTACAAAACATGTGTGGAAGGGAATAAAGCAGAAAACAATATGTTGAAAAATTATTCTGTGCTCTTGGTTTGCACACAGAACTCTTATCAGCGTTCACAGACAGCCAAATTTTCAACCTAGCTTAAAGTGGGACTTCAATTTTGCAAGCATAAATCTATAGATGCAAATAATTGTGGTTGCAACTTTGTCTTCAATTATATGAGCATGCCACATTGGTGTTCCCAGCACCAGCTGAGAGTTCAGCCACTGGCATATCTTATAGTAGCCTGAGGAGTACTCTAAATTACACCTAGCTGCTGGTGGCCCAAATTGTCGTTTTAGTAATCAGGGATTGCCAGAGTGCGGTGGCAGGAGATGAGAGTGGAGGAAGAGGGTGACACAGAGCCACCTACACTGGATGCACTCCACTTTGGGCTTTCCCCACATACAGGGAATCCTCATGAGGTGAGTTAAGCAGGTTGCTAAGGTTTTTCTGCACTAGTAGATAGGCACAAAAAGTCTGTAGTGAACAAGAGACATGCTTACTGTCTTTTTAATTTCTGATTTGACAAAAACAAAAGAGAATCTATGTAAGGCAACTTATCATTTCCTGGTTGGGGACAAAGGAATAATTCCTACCTGCTCCAAGTTAAAACTGCATGTTATTGCTTTGCTTTAGGATGAGGTACTTTTTCCTGCAATTTTATATATCTTTTTTTTCATTTTTGTTAATAGTGATATGTTTCAGTATTGAAAATAAAGGCCTGTGAGCTTAAATAAACATGATTAAAAATATCACAGGGCTTGGTCCTTCTCACTCAGGCAAAACTTCCAATGTCTTAAGTTTTGCCAGTATAAAGCTCAAAGGATTAGTCTCTCAAAGTCTCCCTACATTTTTAGATACGTTTTCTAGGGGTGCAGGGGAGGGAGGGAGCATTCCGAACCTTTACTGGGTGCAGAGTTTGATAACTAATATTTCTAGAACTTCTGAAAGGGGTCTACAAGACTGAAACCTTTGTAATAATATCACCATGGATATTTTCCTGTGTAATTATGAAAATAAATAACACCATTACCTTTGGTATACATTACTCCTCCTTTAATATGTATCATTAGTCTTCTAGTTTTACATGTCTGTCCTCCAGCCCAAATAATGAGGATGGTTTGAATGGGTGCCAGGTCAAGCTATGTTTTAACCTTCCCAGATTACCTTGAGTATATGCAACTCTGTCAAATAGCCTCATTTTTTACAAGTAATAAGTTTATATTATTGTTTTTGTTGTTTTTCTGCTTATAGGCTTTTATTTACTTAAACCCATTTCCTTTGAAAAATGTGTCACTCACCCTTGTAAAACTGGAAACAGGACTAATTCAAATAAAGTGATGAGTGTTTGCTGCTGCTTTACTCCTGCAGAATGGGATAGAAAGGTAAACGCTGAGACCTCAGCTGTATAAGTGCTTTTCATTTTTTTCCCCAATCAGAGAGCCTTGAAGTTTTACCAGATGAACCTCAAAAAGCCCTTTGATGTTTTGACTGCCATACTATGACAACATACTCTGCATAAACAGTGATGCATCACTGCTCACATGGGACCTGAAAAATAAAGGCTAAAGGAGATTTTTTTTCTAGTAGGATGATCTTATTTGTTTTTAACTGTGTTGGTTCAAAAGGTAAAGTAGGGAAATAAAGGCCAGCATTTGATTAACAGGAAGAATAATGTGAATTTTGCACTTTGCCTTGTAAATGGAATTAATCTGTGATCAGCTAATAAAGATTACCAAACACTGAAGCCAAAATGCTGTGCAGCAGGAGCAATGCAATGTGTGTGTGTGTGTGTGTGTGAGAGAGAGAGAGAGAGAGAGAGAGAGAGAGAGTCCTCTCACTCAGGCTGTGGAGCTAATACTGCAGTAGTTCTCACAGAGCCAATGTACCATGCCTATGGGAATGGGGATGACACAAGAATCTGTGTAACAGTGCCCCCTCTGTGAATCACCACTTGAATAGTGGAAGTATAGAATCACACCAATTTCACTGCAAGAGGAACATCTGTGGAAAGAAGGCAAGGATATGTCCCTAAGTTTATTATGCATTAAGAGTATTATATAATTGTAGGCCAATGTCTTCAGTATTTCCTCCTTTCCTTTATCAGTTGGGTTATAGTCTAGATACTGAGGTAATTTTTCTTTAGTTAATGATCTTTTCTCAATACTACCAACTGCTTGAGGCTAAATGATTCATTTTAGTAAAGAGAATTTTCTGTAACTACCTGAGGTTACATTATTTAGCTAATTCTTCAGAGCTTTTTTTCTTTACTATGCGGTAAAAAGGGATGTTTCATGCACCATTTTTTAGTTGTCGAGTGTTTTGAAGCTGGAAACAATTCCTGTCACTGTCAATTTAAAATAGTAAATCACATGAAAAGGTTTTTGAGTTTGTGATCAGATACACAGAAGGAGAAGTGATGACATTATACTCAGCTGGGTGTTTTTGAAAGCAACAGCATTTAAAGGCACATAACACATCCATTGAACACTTCAGAACACTGCACAGTGGACAGCTCCTTGTGGAAACCAAATTCCTACTTAATCAACATGCAGGAAAAGAATAACAAAATGTGCATTTGACTGTTTTAGGGAACGTTGGTTTAGAAAAGTATCAAAGGGCATGAATAGAGTTGATTGATAGCTACTAGAAACCTCATTGTAGAAATATAGCTCTGGAGAAACTATGCACTTTTTACATATAAAAGGATCACTACAAACAACAAAGAAATTTGAGGACTAGTAGCATTAGATAGGCTTTAAAAAGAATCATATTAATTTATATAAGAGTTCACCAAAGGTAGAAAATGTTAGGGGCTGGTTACAAAAAGATCAAAATTTGCAATTTTGACAAAATTTTAAGTTGACATTTCAATTTTCAACAAATAAACCAGTAAAAGTTTGCGAAACTGGTATCCTGGTTTTCAACCAGCCCAGAAACTATATGGAGAGATTGGTTCCAATTCTGTGGTTAGACTGAGCTGCACTTAGTGCCGAACTGGCTGGGAGAGAGCAAATGTGGCTTTCTGCCATTCTTATAGGTTGCATGGGGTATGTATGTGCAGTAGGGCTGTTGATTAATTGCAGTTAACTCACACGATTAACTTAAAATATTAATCGTGATTAAAAAACTTAATTGCAATTAATCACAGTATTAATCGCACTGTTAAACAATAAATACCAATTGAAATTTATTAAATATTTTGGGATGTTTTTCTACATTTTCAAATATACTGATTTCAATTACAACACAGAATACAAAGTTGACAGTGCTTACTTTATATTATTTTTATTACAAATATTTGCACTGTACAAATGGCAAACAAATGAAATAGTATTTTTCAGTTCACCTCATACAATTACACTGTAGTGCAATCTCTTTATTGTGTAAGTGCAACTTAGAAATGTAGATTTTTTTTGTTACATAACTGCACGCAAAAACAAAACAATGTAGAACTTTGGAAATTACAAATTACTCAGTCCTACTTCTTATTCAGCCGATCGCTAAGACAAACAAGTTTGTTTACATTTACAGGAGATAATGCTTCCTGCTTCTTTTTTACAATGTCACCTGAAAGTGAGAACAGGTGTTCATATGGCACTTTTTTAGCTGGCACTGCAAGGTATTTACATGCCAGATATGCTAAACATTCGTATGTCCCTTCATGCTTCAGCCACCATTCCAGAGGATATGCTTCCATGCTGATGATGCTCATTTAAAAATAATGCATTAATTATTTGGGGAAGAATTGTATGTTCCCTGCTCTGTTTTACCTGCATTCTGCCATATATTTCATGCTATTAGCAGTCTTGGATGATGACTTAGCATGTTGTTTGTTTTAAGAACACTTTCACTTCAGATTTGACAAACCACAAAGAAGTTACCAATGTGAGATTTCTAAAGATAGCTATATCACTTGACTCAAGGTATAAGAATCTGAAGTGCTTTCCAAAATCTGAGAGGGATGAGGTGTGGAGCATGCTTTCAGAAGTTTTAAAAGAGCAATGTTCCAATGCGGAAACTACAGAACCCGAACCACCAAAAAAGAAAATCAACTTTCTGCTGGTGGCATCTGACTCAGATGATGCAAATGAACTTGCTTCAGTCTGCACTGCTTTGGATGGTTATCGAGCAGAACCCGTTATTAGCATGGATGCATATCCTCTGGAATAGTGGGTGAAGCATGAAGGGACATACGAATGTTTAGCATATCTGGCATGTATATACCTTGCAGTGCCAGCTAAAAAAGTGCCATGTGGCATATAGATATCTTGCGACGCCAGCTACAACAGTGCCATGTGAACGCCTATTCTCACTTTCATGTGATATTGTAAACAAGAAGCGGGCAGCATTATCTCCTACAAATGTAAACAAACTTGTTTGTCTGAGCAATTGTCTGAACAAGAAGTAGGACTAAGTGGACTTGTAGGCTCTAAAGTTTTACATTGTTTTATTTTTGAATGCAGTTATTTTTTGTCCATAATTCTACATTTGTAAATTCAACTTTCATGATAAAGAGATTGCACTACTTGTATTAGGTGTACTTGTATTAGGTGAATTTAAAAATAATATTTCTTTTGTTTTTTACAGTGCAAATATTTGTAATAAAAATAAAATAAAGTGAGCACTGTACATTTTGTATTCTGTGTTGTAATTGAAATAAATTATATTTGAAAATGTAGAAAACCTACAAAATATTTAAATAGTATTCTATTATTGTTTAATCATTTGACAGCCCTAATGTGCACTAATGCAGCTTAGAGCTTCTCTAAATTGTGATTAGTTGCTGTGATAAATAAAGCGGGGGGGGGGATAGCTCCCTTTGATGGACACCCAGCCAGCCAGTTAGCTGTAAAATCCCTCTTGGTAGCTGTTCTTTATTGCTTTACCTGTAAAGGGTTAAAAAGTCCCCCAGGTAAAGAAAAAAAAAAAGACTGGCACATGACCAAAAGAGCCAATGGGAAGGTAGAACTTTTTAAAATTGGGAAAGAAACTTTCCCTTTGTCTGTTGTTCTTTGGGCTGGAGGAATAGAGCAGCCATGCTATAAGCAGCTTAAGCAAGATATGATCATAAATCATCAGATCATGCCAGAACTATTTATCTGAACTCAAAATGTGTAAGTAGATCAGAATGTTTAGCATTATTTCTTTTATTTCTTATTGGCTTTTGGACTCTTCTGTGCTAACCCCAGATGCTTTCGTTTGCTTGTAACCTTTAAGCTGAAACCCCAAGAAAGCTATTTTGGGTGCTTGATTTTTGGAATTGCTCTTTTAAAATCTAACAAAAGCCTACGTTCCAGATATATTTTCTTTCTTCTTATTTTTAATAAAATTTACCTTTTTTGAGAACAGAATTGGATTTTTGGTATCCTAAGAGGTTTGTGCATGTTTGTTTAGCTGGTAGCCACAGCTAATTTCCTTTGTTTTCTTTCTCAGCTCTTCCCTGGTGGGGGGAGGGGGCATGAAAGGGCTTGAGGGTACCCCACAGGGAGGAATTCCCAAGTGCTCCTTCCTGGGTTCAAAGGGTGTTTTTGTTTTTGTTTTTTCATTTGGGTGGTGGCAGCGTTTACCAAGCCAAGGTCAGAGAAAAGCTGTAACCTTGGGAGTTTAATACAAGCCTGGAGTGGCCAGTATTATTTTTTTAAATCTTTGAGCACCCCACTTCTGCACTTGGAGTGACAGAGTTGGGATTCGGCCTTGACAGTTGCCTGTGGCATGAAGGGGACATTCTGTCAGTTAGGGATCTGGTGATGCTCCAATTACCCCTGCTTTTGTCCCAGCCATACTCCTTTGTTGGCTCTATGCGAGCTGGGATCCCCATGCAGCCATTCAACACAACTTTCTGGCTGCTTGGAGCCTCTATATAAGCACAAAGCAATTGGAATGTAGCAGGGAGTGAAGCTTTTTCTATAGATTCACACACATGCATGTATATTCTATATAGATTTCATGCAATTACATCAGCTTCAGTTATTAATTGATCGTGATATCAAAAAGTATTTAAAATATAAGGAAAATTAGTGTAGAATAAGGGGTTTCCTCCCCTCCCCATACGTCCCAGCACTAGAAATCCTCTTAACTGTTTTTTTTTAATTAGGATGGCAATTACTCACCATAAACTGAAAAACTTTATTTTGTAATTTCTGTTACTGTTAATTTGCTGTTTCTTTATTTTGTAATATCTTAGCTACACCAAGTCGCCCTGAATCATATCGCTATAAAACTAGAAAAAAACTCTACTTTTAAGTTAAAGTCTTGTTAGTAAATATTAGCCTGGGTTCTTAGAGTGAAAAATGCCTTAGAATATTGTAGGGAAAGAACCACTCCTAGAATTATGCTATAAAGACAATTCCTACTAGATGCACATCAGAATCTTGATAGATATTTTGGTACACCCTCTAGTTCTACTTCTGTTAACTGGGCAGCTAAAAACTGTTTAGCGTTTTCAGCTTAATCAGGAATTATGTATTTTTGCCCTTTCAAAATGGCCCAGACTTTAACAGAGAGTAAAACTGCCATCTCAGCACCAATGTTAGATAATTCTGTTTTAAGAATCAGAAATTTACATCTCTGAATTGCCGTGCAGTATCCATATATATGGGCAACGTTGTGTTCCCTAGAAGAGCATCATTTTTTGGCTTTGAACGGTGAAGAGATACTTTCGCTTATGCAAGCAAAATTAAAAAGAAATAAAGTCCAACATGGAGCTCTCTCTGCTGCATCTGAGATACTCTTGATTTCATATATTTCATAGGAATACAAAAGCCTTGTATTGTGTTTTTGCATCTATAGATCTCAGTAGCAAAAGTCCCGTTGACTTCAGTGGACTAGAACAGGGCCAGATCTTGCCTCTGCGCCAGATCATTTATGCTATTCAGCAGCACAGAACTGCCAGAGATCTGCCTCAGTAGAAAGTTGAGGACTCCTCTGACCTTTGTGATTCTTACAGATACTATTATTTGTAACAGGGTAGTGCCTAGCAGCTTTCTCCAAATTATGGCCCCATTATGCTAGGCACTGTACAAACGTACAGTAAATGACAGTCTCTGTCCCAAAGAGCTTACACTTTTGTAGAAGCAGCAAAGAATTCTGTGGCACCTTATAGACTAACAGACGTTTTGCAGCATGAGCTTTCGTGGGTGAATACCCACTTCTTCGGATGCAAGTGGGTATTATTGCATTCATGCTCTCCACAGAGGCCACTTGCATCCGAAGAAGTGGGTATTCACCCACGAAAGCTCATGCTGCAAAATGTCTGTTAGTCTATAAGGTGCCACAGGATTCTTTGCTGCTTCTACAGAACCAGACTAACACGGCTACCCCTCTGATACACTTTTGTAAGCTCTAAACTATCTGGGGATGGGAAACGCAGAAAACTAGCCTCAGATATGGGGATCTGCCAGTGTGGCATGCCCTCAACAGCACCCAGTGCATACAGTCCAAGAATCCAGAAGTCAGTTGCCTATATTTTAATTATGCATGTGTCACTTCCAGAGACATTTTAAAACTCTGTTACTATGACTGCATAACAAATGTGGGGATTATAATACAGCCCTTGGCTCACATTTGGTCTGGTGACTACTGACATAAATCAGAAGCCTGGCCCTTAGACATTAGTTGATTATTTTTCACTCTGAGTCCAGGTTGCTCATCAAGGATCTCCATGTTCTCAGACTTTATAATGCTACAGCACAACAAAAATTCAAATTTAAAATGGCCCTTCACAGCAGGGAGGGCTGCATTTAAGTCAAGTCCACCCTCATCGGTCTGTGACATATTGGCAGAGGGCTGATACTCTACAAGTTAATTCATAATTTATTCAGGGGGGAAATAGCACTTCTGTCTTAAAGTCAACAACTGAATTGTTTAGCAGCATCAAGGGAAAATTAAATTGGGGGAAATGATACGTATGAATTTTACACGATCTCTGAGTCCACTAACTGGATGTCTAGTAGAGATGTAACATCATCTTGACAAATGATGATATCCATTTTGCAGTCATTTCAAAAGCAGTTGAACTTTTCAGCTAATGTTCATTTGGAAGTAGTATCCCAGATGTAAATATATAAACTCTCCCAGCCCAGAAACTGGAATTAATCAAGCCCCCACTCCATGGGTCAGGAGCTCCCCCATACAATAGAACCAGTACAGTTATGCTGCATAAGTGAAGAGACTTGATTTGATGGGGCACATCCTCTGCTTTTTCTGGAGCCCAGCTTCTTTTTTGGAGCCCAGGGGCAGCATGCAGGGACAGGTGAGCACAAGCCAGGCATGAAAAGGGGCTATTGCATTCATGCTCTCCACAGAGGCCATTAGGCAAGCTCTGTGACAGCATTTATGCCTCAATGACAAAACTCCTGTTGACTCAGTGTAGTAGGATAGGGCGTTAAAGGGGGGACATAGGGCCAGATCTTGCCTCCGCTCCAGCTCATTCATGGAGTTTGTGACCCTTCCTTCTCCCATTCCCAGTATGTTTCCTCTTCACCCACATGCTGCAGCTAGTATAGGTGATGAAGTGTAAATTTAGTGGACTGGAGAATCCAGACAATATGTATACTGATACATAACAGCACTGGGCCTGGGGCCCCTCTAAATCTGGGAGCTGTTGTCCCAGGCATGTGACTATGAGCAAGCAGGTGACCAAAGGAAGCAAGGGCAGCAGATAAGAGAGTCTCAGGGCCAGGAAATCCATAAGTGCAGGGCTCTCTCAATAGTAGCCAGGAAAGGGCTAATGTGTACACTCCCCCTTCCCAGCAGCTGACAGTGAGGAAAGTCTCTGTTACAAAATGTTTTGTGTTATTTTGCGTCTTCTGTTTATTATAAAACCCACCCTGATGAAAAGGACGTGGAACTGAACTCGAGCTTTGACCTGCTCTGTCTGACGGACCTGCCCATTGGCTTACAAAATAATGCACTGAGCCATATTCTGTCCCTATATGTCATTCCCAAGTGACTTCAGAGGGAGAATTTGAACCTCAGAGCATTCTTTAGTAAATTCACAATGTGACTTATTTAATTTTATGGAATTATATTGGGCAAAATATTTCAATGTCCCTCTATATATTTTCTGTGCAACAATGAGTAAAATGCAAGGTGGGCATCCTTAGTCTGCCTAAAAGCACCATGGAAGCATTTTAAAAATCTTGCTCTTTTTCTCTACCAAATTGTAATGTCGACTGTAGGGTGTCAAGTATCAGAGGGGTAGCCGTGTTAGCGTGGATCTGTAAAAAGCAACAAAGAGTCCTGTGACACCTTATAGACTAACAGATGCTCCAATACATCTGTTAGTCTATAAGGTGCCACAGGACTCTTTGTTGCTTTCTGTAGGGTGTAAAGCTTCGCTTCCCATAGGCAGCCTTTGCATAGGAAAAAACAAAGAGAGAGAGAGGCTACTGCATATGTTAAACTTAGTTTAAACATGGTAGGGCAGGCAATTGACAAAACATTACAGAAATGAGTCCTTTCCTTATTAGCCATTGTGATGTAGCAGGTAAGCATTTTGGTTGAGTAATAGATGAGATTATTATAAGATTATTCAGTCACTCAGTTTTAATCTGCTGAGTGGGAAATCTATACTTCCTTATCAAAGGGCAGTATATAAAAAGTGACATCGCCACAGATCATTATGAATGCAGCCTTGTAAGAAGGGACTACTCACCTCTTCTCTTTTATAACCAGAATTGCTACAGAGAGAGTTATGTCCTGGGTAAAAATGCCTTGATTAAAACAGACTAAAATCTAACTACAATTAAGACTAAGGGAATGTGCAATTGTTTTACATTCATTGTGCACCTTACCCACTATGGAAAGTAAAAACAAAAAAAAGAGTAGAAAGCTAAATGCTCACTTTCCTGATGAAATGTCCAAAATGACAAATTAAAATAAATCTGCTCTTTAGTTGCCAGATGGAAATTTTGTCTTTTAGGATTCCCTCCATGCAGTAACAGAAACTCATTTTAACTGCACAGTCAAGCCAGAGAGGACTTTCCTCTCTCCCCCTTACCAGAAGGTGGAATTCTCATTTGATAAGAAAATGAAGTTTTGAGCTTTGAAAATGTATCGGGAAAGATCTTAACTCCTTTGAGACAAGGAACACACAGAGGTTTTAAAGGTGAAAGAGCTTTGGCCTCCCATTTTATATGTACAAAGTGCCTCTAGAATTTGTGAATATGATTGTTCCATCCTCACATATGAAATGTGATGCAAATTGGAGTATTTGAACCACTGCCTAACTGATTTGCACTCGTGGTCAGACAAAGACATAAGTATCTAAATTAGGGTCTGAAACTGAACGAAGTGTACAGATTTTTGCAGAGGCAAATTATAACTTTAAAAGGGAGGTGAACTTTTAGAAAATTTGGTCCACAACATCTACAGTTCTCCCTCAGCATGTGTTTGATCACAGTTTGGACATTGCCAATGATATAAAGGTAAAATGTGGCTACCAGTGGTAGCCAGGTTGATGGTCTGAGTTGTGGTAGTTAAAAATACAAGTCCAGCAGTCTTACACCCCATTTTCTTGCCCCATTATAAGTCAAGCAATTACAACTTGTTTACAATGCCTAACACCTCCCCATTTTTTTTTCACTGAATACTGTAAGGCCAAATTCTGTTCTCATTTGCAGCTGAGTAACTACATTGACCACAGTGGAATTACTCCATTTTACCACCGCTAGAACTGAGAACTGAATTTAGCCTGATATTCTCCTTTCCCTTCTGCCTTAAGCAGTTTCTACCTGTCTAGCAACTTATATATCCCTTATTGCTATAGTATCTGAGTGTTGGATATGTCTGTATGCAATTAAACAGCCTCTGAAAGGAGCAGCAAAAAAGGTCAGTGTGAGACATGCTGCTCTATGATGGCATCAGGTCTCTTTTACCCTATGAGTCTGTGATTAGAAACCAGGACTCCACTCTGCATCAGGCTAGAATTTAACAAGTTGTGCAGTAAATTTAAATGGATGCAGCTATGAGATTAAAAAGTGTGTTTATTCTGTGCTAAAACTGCAAAGTTCCCATCAGTATCCAACTTGCTCAATGGCTCGTGAGTCTTTGGACCAAAGGTTTAGGCTTGAGCCAATTTCTACTTCATGCAAATATGCAGATAGTAAGCTGGGCGAGGCCCTTGTCTTTCTACTGTTATCACTCTTGGTGCCTGTCATAAACAGATAGTTAAGGGTTAAGGTCTGTTTTACCTGTAAAGGGTTAACATGTAGTACCTGGTGACCACCTGACCAGAGGACCAATCAGAGATAAGATTTTTTCAAATCTCTGTGGAGGGAAGCCTTTGTCTGGGTGAGAACTGGTTTTGGATTTAACAGAGGACAGTCATGTCCCCAAGTTCTCCTGGAGTAGTTTCTACTAATTAATAGTGAGTATTAATTAGAAAGGCAAATTAGTCTTATGATTTGATTTCTATATTTGCAATTGTGTGTTTGCTAAAGGAAATGCTTTATTCCTGTTTGCTGATATTGCTTTTACTGAGAAAAGGGGGAGAGGGGATTCTCTCCAGAGATTGATAAGGTTATACCCTATGAGTGTCCAGCTTGGGCTCTCAGAGATTCTGTATTTTTCTTTTTATTCTTTAATAAATTCTTTTCTTTTCTTTGGACTTGGTTAATTCCTTCCCTTGGGGAAATTCAGGGGAAGGGGAGGGGGAAGTGGGCTGCTTCCCTGTGTGTAGAGATTCAAGGCGTTTGAATCCAGGCATCTCTGTCTTCAGAGCAAGCTGGAGAGAGGGGGGAGGGGGAAGGTTCCTCCTCTGTGAATTGATCTGTGTTCCCAAGGGGGGAAACAGGGGTGTCCCGGCCCACGGAATTGACCGGGTGGTGGCAGCCGAAGGGGAGACCTACCCTAGGATTTTGGGGTGGGGGAAGACATGCGGGTCCTCACTTTGAAACCGCCCAGTTTCAAGTGAGGGTAGACTCCTGACAGTGCCATATAATAATACTATAATAATTAATACATTTCTGATCTCAGTAGTGGCTTCTATAGCTACCTTCCTGTATTCCAACTGCTGCCCCTAATTAAAGTGAATCAAGAAAACATTGTGAAGTGTGACTTCTCCAGTGTTATATGGATCTACAGCAATTGGGGCAGAAACATGAGAAAATAGACTGCCACTATCCTCCTGTACAAAAACTGAATCTGAATGAGAAAATGCTCCCTTTTTCTGCCAGACCGCTCATGTACAACACTAATGGTTTGTAATCATCACTAGAACAACTGCTATTGTCATGTTCCAAATTGCTCAGAACAGTATTATTTTATTATAAACTCTCAGTCTCACTGTAACAGGCAAATAATGTCCTGTGGATTTATTTGTTCTGTATAGGCCTGCTCCGTAGTGGTGGTGATATCTGCAATTGACAGCTCTGGCTCTGTTCTTGGCATAGGATTCTCCAGAGGCCAAAGAATAACCTCATCTGACTTTTCACTAACTTGTGATATCTCTAGCAAATTTTTGGTCTGATCCTTACTTGACAACTGTGGGAGTTTGGACAGAGTAAGGAGTACAGTGCCATGCCTTTTGTCCATATGAACGTTTTCTTTCTGTTTTACTTTGTCGGGGCATTCTGAGAACATGAGTCTGAAAGCAAGTGTTAAACCTTATTCCATAGCACTCACAGTCCCAGTTATAAATCCTTATGCCAATTTTAACAAAGCTTGGAGAACAGTAAAATGGAGGAGTAGTGCAAAGAAAATGCCATTATTTTGGCAGCTCAGTTAATCATGAATATTGTCTTTTACTAAGCAATTGTAAAATTCTCCTTTTTGCCACGGCTTCCACACAACAGACCATTCTTGTGGCCGTGTCATTCAGACAAACTTGTCAATTAATTTGGTATTAGAAGTTTATTGAATTTTCACAGGGCACATCTGTAGCTCAGGCCTACTCTCTTTCCACAAGCTTTTTGATTATGCTTTAAGGCCTTATGTAGTCAATGACAATTTTTGATGTAATATTTAAATAACTAACCCATAAATCTTCCAAAGAGTTGCCATTCAAGCAATTGCAGCCACAAATGTTTTCGCTCATTTCTTGATGATGTCTTATCCCATCACTCCAGAGCCTTGAAGACAGGATTCGTATTGGATGATATTTCACTTTACAGATTTCATAACTTGCATTTTTAATGCTTCATAATGTAGGATGCACTGTGCCAAGCTACAGCTAATGAGTTATCCACTGCAAATCTATATTGACTTGCAAAGCATAAAACAGCACCGTTATCGATTTTTATGTATGTTTTTGTGTGTCAACTAGAGAGATTGTACAGATGAATGGCGCTGAGTGCCAGAGATAAAATCATCGGTGGTCACAGCAGCTAATACCATCTTTGAAATGTGAAAATGTTATATAATTACTTTGTATTTGAAATATATTATTTTTGTGTTCTTAAAATGTCGTTACCAAAGTCTCATTTTTTCCGCACTCATTGCAACGGCTAAGATCACATAGTATTTCTAGATTGACAAGAGTAGCAACTGTTGTATCCCAGTAACTGGACAATAGTAAAACCTGAATTCCTCTGCAGTCAGGGAAGGCCCTGCCTGCAGTGTAACTGCCATAGTTTTGCTGCATGGAAAGACATGGGCGCAGAAGCATGTGAGGCATCTGTGATGTTGATCTGCACACCATACAGTACTGGTCCATATGAGCAATGATGCAGTAGTGTTTTTGGGAGGACGGGGTGGATTGTAGGGGTGCAGGGGCAATGGTGTTGGATCCACCACCGTGCAGTTCACCTGCAGCTGCTCCTTTCCTGTCTGTGGTTCAAGGGCTGATCAGTGCTGCTGCAATCTCAGGATGCAATAATATGTTAGCTGAGCTACTGCATGGATAATTTAATGTTGTTTGACTTGAAGTGGAAGGGCAAACCATGCTAATATACTGCCATACCCAGCAGAATGAAGACTCTGCCTGCTTGGGAAACCTTTAGCCAGTGGAATCAATGTTTTGGAATGTGTATTTAGCAAAGGAAATAGAAATGTGGGGCAAGCGTTTCCACAGATTTCTCTAGGGGAAAAAAAATCAGATATGGCTATGAATGCTCTCCATATTAAGGCCTATGTAAACAGAATTTCTTTCTCATTACTTATTTAAAATAATGTGTAAGTTCTATATGAAACTGCCAGTTGTAATGTCAAGAAAAAGCATCACTTGATTAGACTTAATACTGTCTTAGATAAGATTACATGATAAATATTTCATTCATATGGACCTTGGGCCTGACAATTCTGCTCTCATTCTAATGTCTTCAGTGGGGCTCTTCCAGATTTATAGTGGTGTCAGTGAGAAGAGACTCAGGCCCTTGGTCTGTAAGAACCTATTGAAACTAGAGAGGCATTTACTTACAAATCACAGTGTATTGCCTATGCATTTATCTTGACAGTCCAGTTTAATTTATCAAGCATAATGTGCTGGTAATTCAGCCTGAGAAGTGTTGTTTAGCAAGCAGTACTCAGTAAATCTCTCTGCTCTCTTTTATTGTAAATCTGATAAAACTAAAGAAGCTCTCTGGATGCTAGGGAATCTAAATATTAAAGCAGGGTACTTAAAGATGATCTTGATAGCACTCCATTTAAGACTGCAAGTTGAAGCAATAGTTTAACCTATTGTGAAGTGGTCTAATCTTTCCTTGATCATTTCTCAAAGATTTGAATGTGCTGTATAATATAATTGATAGTTTGTGCTGAACGGAAGCTTTAGAACCCATTATTCTGAAAAGGTAATCTAAACTGAATGGTTTAAAGATGGCTTGTAAAATAATTAGGAGACTTCCAGGCCGCTGTGTGTTTGACCACACAACCTAGTATGGTTCAAATACTCTCTGGAATTTGAGCTTTCAGTATTTTGTCTGTTCATAGTTTAAGTTGCATTATGGAGGTGTGTATTTTTCAGTTTCTGCCAAAGTTGTTATGATCATATTTGACCTTCTTGGTGCACATATTCTGGCCAATTAGGAATGCCTGCACAATCCCCCCATTCCCGTCTGTGCAAATAGTTGTATCAACAGGATGACTTCTTCCAAAACGAGGAAGGTAGAAAGCAGACTGTGGGTGAATCAGGATACAGGCTGAAATGGATAGATCACATTCTTGCTGCTTGAACTCCTTCACCCATAATGTCCCTTGCAGCTCATTGCAGTGAGGCATTGCAGATGGTCTGTGGTGTTTGTAGGGTTCAAGGGAATCAGGTTACAGGGAATGGTCACTCCAGTTATCCTCCTTTTCAAGCTTGGATTTGGACCGCAGAATTCTTGTTACCTTTGTTATGTTTTCTTTCAAGATATTTCAATGTAGTTTTAAAAACTGCAGTGTAATCACTTCTAATTTATGCAGTTGCTCTTGAGGATGTGACTAGTACTATTCAGAAGTTTTTAAGTAATTTTTTTGAAGAAAAAACAATCATCAGCTCCCTAGTTGCTTAGAACATTTTTTTTAAATTGAAATTTAATCAAAAATGGAGATTTTCATGAACATTTTTCCTATTTTCCAACCTGCTCTAGGTGTGACATTTGTACTACTACTGGTCAACTGATTGCTGTCAATATCTGATATGAACATATTAATAATTGGACATTCTCACCTCTTTCGGTGTCTATTTGATGTCCACTCCTTACATGTAGGAGATCAGGAGGACATGGTTTCTACATATCTTTATCATATGCACACCTCACTATAACATTAATCCGCATCAGAGACTTCTTTTGTGAAATTTTCTGAAAATAACCAACCCAAACATGGCTTTTGCATTAAACCATCAAATAGTAATTTATTCTTTCAGTCGAAGTCTATACTGTAATCTCATAGAGGCCTTGCCCCTGCAAGACTTTGTGTGGCACAGAGCATGCAGGTTCCTCCTGTGCAAACGTGAGTGCGTTGTAGGCTGAGGGCCAGCCATAGTCTTCTGCAGTGACAGTGACAAGTCTCAAGCCAGCCTATGTGTCCTCTCCCTTAGTCTGTAATGTGTAGTAGTTTTGTTTGTTTTTTTACACAAAGTCCCTCTGGGTTAGGGAATGGGTATGTCTCAGGAGACCTGGGTTTTAAAGTAAAATCCTTCTTAAGTTAATGTGGTGTTTAGAGAGTTACCAGTAGCTTAGACCTTCTGATACTAGACATGAGGAACTCGGTAGCCATACAGCAGCACTTTCATACAGGCAACAAGATCCTGGTGCACAGAAAGTCTACGCACATGGATTCTGTTAAAGATTTAGTACCTAATGCAGAATCAGGTTCACTTGAACTCCCTCTCTTGTTCATCACTTTATATTAGAGCTGGTTGAAAATTTTTAAATCAGCTCTACTTTCTCCCTTACACTTCTGTGCACTGTATTCTGTATGTGCATTGTACATATTGCATTTTAAAAATAAATAAATAAAGAAGCTCTATTTTCATTTAAATTGACAATATCCTACCATGTTTCACACATTTATTTAACAAGTATGATTGATTAGGTGTTTTACCCTTCAATCTTCTAATCAGTTGTTTTATAAGAAGGTTGTCCATTTAAGTGTTAATTTAAACAATGGCCTAGAAAGAGGTCATGGTCTGGACGGTAATTTTCTCAAATATATTTAGAGGATTAATTTCATCTGCAGTTTCATTGGTCATTTTGCCACTGACCACAACTGTGAAAGACATCTTGTTTTGAATTCACTTTTGCAAAACAGTAGTAAGTTAATTTGCTCCATGCCAACTACACACCATCTCAGAGAATTCTAATCCAATCTGTTTTCTTTTAGGTTATTTCTTTAATTTTTTAAATGGGTTAAATATTCAAAACATCAAGTAGAGGATAGCATTGCTATTTTTATTATGTACATACTCACCATATCAGGCCAGATTTGGCAAACTTTACTCAAAATGAGTTACATTTACTCACACAAGTAGCTTTTTTATGTCAATTGGGCTACTCATGGGAGTAAGTGCTATTCAGTGTACGTTGTAGCATAAATATAATAGGCACTTAGTTATATCTGGGGAGCCCTACAAAAGATGACAGAGAGCAGAATTAGTCTTATTGCTGGAATACTTTAAAACATATCCAAGAATCCAATTATTTTGCCTTTACTCATGTTGAGCAGTACCTTAAAACATGAGCAGCCCTATTAATTTCAATATCAAAATGCTAGATGACCTAAGTGTTGTTATTCCCACTCTGAGCCAAGTCCTATTTCTTGTGAGTGAGGGTGGCAGAACCAGAGACAGATCTGGTGGCAATTGGCAACTGAGTGGGACTCCCTTTTAAGAAAGGTCAAGAATTGAATGAGCATTGGTTGTGCTAGTTTTCCGTCTTTTCTGACAATCTGTTCTTGGTCCCAAATAAACAAGAATTTGCCATTAAGAATATAGAAAGTGGCTCAGCTTAAGTTTGAAGAATGTATGTATTTGTGTGTGTGTGTGTATCTGTCGGGGGGTGGGGGGGAGAGCAAAGAGGGGCTGTTAATATGACAAGATAGCCAACAAACTGTAGTGTACTTTAGAAGCAGAAAATGCCAAAATACTCTTATACAAGAACCTGAGCGTATGATCAGAAGGGAAATTAATTAAACCCATTGCTGTTTACTAGACTTGAAGAAAAGTCAGCTCTGTGGAGCATCCTCACCATTGTTATATTATTTTCTAAAAAACATTGCATATTTCTCCACATATGCTGTTACACTCCCTAGAGCAGAGGAAGGATTTTATGAATGTTTTCTGTGTGTTGAGATGAAGCTTTCTTTAATTGCTGCACTCATCTATTGTTGCCTGGGTGGAGAAATGTCTTTGATATTATTCATAGTGATACTGCTTAAGTAAAAAATCTGCTGCATTTAAAAAAAAAGATTTTAGAAAATGGCCTTCGAAACAGAGCTGTGTAAATTTTTTCAGACAAAACTTTTTTGTCCACCCAAAAATGCAGATTTGGGTTCACAACAACATTTTGTGAATTCATGTCAAATTTGCTGAATTGTTCCAATGACAGCAAGCTGAAAAATGAAATGAAATATTTCATTTTAAAAGTTTTATTTTAAACAACTTTTACTTCTTTGCAAGCCCGAGGTTGTTATTGAGTTCACGAGCACAGAATTTGGCTCCTTCGTATTTGTTCTGTGATGATGATTTGAGGCTTCCTCCAAGTCACCAATTTTGGTGTCTGAATCAAATAAAC
Source organism: Mauremys mutica (assembly GCF_020497125.1). NCBI lineage: Eukaryota > Metazoa > Chordata > Testudines > Geoemydidae > Mauremys > Mauremys mutica. Next base: position 60,080,014 of record NC_059082.1, read on the forward strand.
AGAATTCTAATTCCCACATAAATCTCATGCTATAAATAATTAGAAAAAAATCACATAGTATTCAGCTTAATTGATTGAGCTATTTAGTTTGGAGGGGCTGGCATGCAAAACAGCAATATAAGTGCCTATTATTAAAGAGTACAGCAATAGGACTATTCTACTGACCACCTGACCAGTATCGTGAAGGTGACTGTGAAATGCTCAGGGAGATTAGAGAGGCTATAAAGACAGAAAACTTAATAATAATAATAGAGGATTTCAACTATCACCATATTGACTGTGTACATGTCACCTTAGGATGGGATGCAAAAATAAATTTTCTAGACATATGAATGACTGCTTTGTGGAGCAGCTAGTCCTGGAACCCACAAGGGGAGAGGCAATTCTTCATTTAGTCCTAAGTGGAGCACAAGGTCTGGTCCAAGAGGTTAATTTAGCTGAACTGATTGATAATAGCAACCATATTATAATTAAATTTAACATCCTTGTTGGGGGAGAATACCAAAGAAGCCCACCACGGTAGCATTTAACTTCAGAAAGGGATACTGCACAAAAATGAGGAAGCTTGTTAAATGGAAATTAAAAGGAGCAGTCACAAGAGTGAAATGTCTGCAAGCTGCATGGAGACCTTTTAAAAACACCATAATAGAGGCTCAAATTAAATGTATCCCCCAAATTAAAAAGAATAGTAAGAGGACCAAGAAAGGCCACCATGGCTAAACAACAGAGTGAAAGAGGCAGTTAGAGACAAAAAGGCATCTATTAAAAATTGGCAGTCAAATCCTACTGAGGAAAATAGAAAGGAGTATAAGCTGTGGCAAGTCAAGTGTAAAAGTATAATTAGGCAGGTCAAAAAAGAATTTGAAGAGCAACTAGCAATGGACTCAGCAACTAACAGCAGGGTTTTTTTTTTGTTTTTTTTAATACATCAGAAGCAGGAAGCCTGCCAAACAATCAGTGGAACCAGTGGATGATCAAGGTGCTAAAGAAGCACTCAAGGGTGAAAAGCTAAATGAATTCTTTGTGTCAGTCTTCACTGCAGAGGATATAAGGGAGATATCCACACCTGAGCCATTTTTTAAAGTGACAAATCTAAGGAACTGTCCCAGATTGAGATATCAGTAGGGGAGGTTTTGGAACAAACTGATCAATTAAACACTAATAAGTCACCAAGACCAGATGGTATTCCCCAAGAGTTCTGGAGGAACTCAAATATGAAATTGCAGAACTAAATGTGATATGTAACCTACCACTTAAATCACCTTCTATACCGGATGATTGGAGGATAGCTAAAGTGACACCAATTTTTTAAAAAGGCTCCAGAGATGATCCTGGCAGTGACAGTCTGGCAAGCCTAATTTCAGTTCCAGGCAAATTGGTTGAAATTATAGTAAAGAACAGAATCATCAGACACATAGCTAAACATGATTTGTTGGGGAAGAGTCAATATGGGTTTTGCAAAAGGAAATCATGCCTCACCAGTCTATTAGAATTCTTTGAGAGGGTCAATGGACATGTGGACAAGGGTGATCCTTTGGATGAGTGTACTTCGACTTTCAGAAAGCTTTTGACAAGGTCCCTCACCAAAGCCTCTTAAGCAAAGAAAGCAGTCATAGGACAAGAGGGAAGGTCCTCTCCTGGATCAGTAATTGGTTAAAAGACAGGAAACAAAGGGTGGGAATAAATTGTCAGGTTTCAGAATGGAGAGAGGTAAATAGTGGTGTCTCCCAGGGGTCTGTACTGGGGCCAGTGCTGTTTGACATATTCATAAATGATCTGGAAAAAGGGCATAAATAGTGAGGCGGTAAAGTTTGCAGGTGATATAAAATTACTCAAGACAGTTATGTCCAAAGCAGACTGCAAAGAGTTAAAAGGATCTCACAAAACTGGGTGACTAGGCAAGAAAATGGCAGATGCAGGGGCGGCTCCAGGCCCCAGCACGCCAAGCACGTGCTTGGGGTGGCATGCCGCGGGGGGCGCTCTGCCGGTCGCCAGGAGAGCGGCAGGCAGCCAGCCTTCGGTGGCATGCCTGCAGAGGGTCCGCTGGTCCCGCAGCTTCGGTGGAGCTGCGGGATCAGCGGACCCTCCGCAGGCACGCCTGCGGGAGGTCCACCGGAGCCGCGGGACCAGCAGAGTGTCCCCTGCGGCAGGCCACCATGCTTGGGGTGGCGAAATGTCTAGAGCCGCCCCTGGGCAGATGAAATTCAGTGTTGATAAATTCAAAGTAATGCACATTGGAAAACACAATCCCTATTATACATACAAAATGATGGGGGTCTAAATTAGCAATTGCCACTCAAGAAAGAGATCTTAGAGTCATTGTGGATAGTTCTCTGCAGATATCTGCTCAATGTGCATCAGCAGTCAAAAAAGCTAACAGAATATTAGGAACCATTAGGAAAAGGATAGAAAATAATCCAGTAAATATCATAATGCCTCTTGATAAAACCATGCTACACCCGCATCTTGAATACTGCATGCAGTTCCGGTCACCCCATCTCAAAAAAGATAGATCAGAATTGGAAAAGGTACAGAGAAGGACAACAAAAATGATTAGGGGTATGGAACAATTTCCATATGAGGAGAGATTAAAAAGATTGGGACTTTTCAGCTTGGAAAAGAGACAACTAAAGGGACTATAAAATTTTGAATGGTGTAGAGAAAGTGAACAAGGAAGTGTTATTTACTCCTTCACCTAACACAAGAACCATGGGTCACCCTATGAGATTAATAGACACAGGGCCGGCTCCAGACCCCAGCGCGGCAAGCACGCGCGTGGGGCGGCATTTGCCGGCAGGGGCGGCAGGCTGGGCCGGTGGACCTGCCGCAGTCATGCCTGCGGGAGGTCCACCGGAGCCCCGGGACGACTGGACCTGCCGCAGGCATGACTGCGGAGGGGGCGCTCCTCCCGCGGCTCCAGCGGACCTCCCGCAGGCATGACTGCGGACGGTTCGCTGGTCCCGCGGTTCGGCTGGACCTCCCGCAGGCATGACTGCGGAAGCTCCACTGGAGCCGCCGGACCAGCCAACCGTCCGCAGCTGCAGGCGGTCCAGCCGAGCCGCGCGACCAGCGGACCCTCCTCAGTCATGCCCGCGGGAGGTCCGCTGCTCCCGGGGCTCCGGGGCCTCTCCCGCGCATGACTGCTTGAGGAGGCCGAATATGTAGAGCCGCCCCTGAATAGACAGCAGGTGTAAAACAACATAAGGAAGTACTTCTTCCTGAATGCACAGTCAGCCTGTGGAACTCATTGCCAGCAGATGTTGTGAAGGCCAAGACTATAACCGGTGTCAAAAAAGTATTAGATAAGTTCATGGAGGATAGGCCCATCAATGGTTAGTAGCCAAGATGGTCAGAGATGCAATCCCATACTCTGGGTGTCCCTAGTCTCCAACTGCCAGATGCTGGGACTGGATGACAGCGGATGGATCACTGAATGATTGCCTGTTCTGTTCATTCCCTTTGAGTCATCTGTTATTAGCCACTTTCAGAAGACACGATACTGGGCTAGATGGACCACTGGTCTGACCCAGTAAGGCTGTTCTTACATTTTTAATGTTGGACTATGGTATGGGAAATCCTGAGCAACATGGAAAAGACTAGTTGTGGCTAATACAAACATGGGACTTGTATAGAAAATGATCAGTCAAAAGGGGTCTAAAATCTGACCAAAAATCTCATAACAAAAGTTTGTTATGCCTCCCTTGAGCCATTCGTAGGAAGTGATTTGTAATCTAAGTATGGAAAGGAATACCTTTTATCTGAGGCTAGTCTGGCTGAAGAAGAAAGATAATGAGGAAAAGAATATTTATTCTGAAGTTCCCTTCAAGGAAAAATGTCATCCCCAGAACTTGATTTATTGGGTGTGAAGTACAGATTCAATAAAATCTTTGATGCCTTTAGATCAGGAAAATAATATTTTATAATGTTAGAGAGGAAAAAACTGTCCATTTAAATGCAAGATTTAGGCAAATTAGATTGCATGGAATGCACTCAGGAAGAAGGGTTAGTCTAAACATCCTTCAACTGTAATTGTGTTCACTATGAGCTAGATTGTGCCTTTGACAACACACCTGGGCAGGGGAATAAAGGGGAGGAAGAAATCCCACTTGCACGCCTGCATGGTTTGGGTGTGTGTACCAGCTTATAACCCTGTTGCCTGAAAAGATGGGTGGGAAGAGGCAGAGAGTATGCAGAACCTTGGCAGAATCAAATCACTGCAAACACTGCTGAATCTGCATGGGGGAAGCGGGGGAAACTGTCATAATTTGCTGTTTGTATAGCAGGCAGCAGCAGCAAATTACTACTCCCCCTCCCACTCCTTGAACAAGGGGGAAAATGGAGGGTGTTGTGTCTCCGAGGGGCGGTGGGGTTTCTGCTTGGGCGGTTCAGCTAATATACTACCCCAGGGGTTCCCAACGCTGTGCCCGCGGGCGCCATGGCACCCACGGGGGCATCTAAATGCACCCACGTCCTGGCCGGTGGTCGAGCATTCGCCAAAATGCCACCAAAATTCAGTGGCATTTCGGCGGCGACACCTCTGCATGACGCCGCTTGCCGCCAGCCAGACAAAAAGGTTGGGGACGACTGCACTACCCCTTTCTTGGGGTAGCTCCTAAGCCTTGTAAGTAAAGATTTAAACATTTTGGGTATAATTCTGCCTTCATATGTGCACATGCCTCTCCTTGATATTTCTTTTGTTTTATTGGGTGGAACTGTGGGCGGCACTGGACTGAATTTCTGGCCAGATTTTCCATGGGCACCTCAATCAGTGGCCAAACTTTGAAAGACATCAGCCATCCTCCAGACACCTCAGTGAAGTGGCGAGATTTGCAAAAGAGTTCAGGACTGAGAACACCAGGAGCTGCTGGGTGCTGAGCAGTTTGGAAAGTCTGGCCCCTTTATTTTGCGTGTGATTTATTTGACTTAAGATCAAGATATAAAATAAATCTCTTTTATGTTGCCTGAGCACTACAGCTGGAATCTCCTTGTGCGTGTTATCCATGGCTGCTCTCTGATGTTTGTGTGTTTATTATGCACAGCAATTAAACATCCCTTTTTCCTAGACAAATTAGAGCTGAGCAAGTTTGTGATTTTGCTGGCAGGCTTACAAATCTCGCTGTGCAGAGCTCACTGTGTTTTCTAATGTTTCTGTGTCACGATGTATCTGGTGTGACTGGGGTTGTTACATTTTCATAGCAAAGCTATAATGATTTCATACTGATTAAGTGGAAATAATGCCAACTTCTGTAGCTCCATTATATGAAGAAAACACCCTTTACATTGTTTTCAAAAACAGGGGTGGCAGACCTGGGAAGGGAGAGGGTGGCTAGCACCGTCACAATGGAAATAGTGTATGGGGGCTGGTGTATCTGGGTTTCTATCCCTTCCCAATGTTTTCTAGTCCCGCTCTCACAGAGGAAGAGTGGGCCCTAGCTATGTTCCCCCCGCCAGATACATGCATGGGGCGGGGGGCAGAGACAAGAACAGGACATGGAGGAAAGGCTGGAGTGGCTACCATGGTGCAAAATTGGGCTGATCATTGGAGAGCAGGTAAAGCTGTCCAGCCCAGCCCTGCTTACCAGTTACTGAAGGTCTTTGTGGAGACACTTGGCCATGGAGAGAGGCAGGAGCACATTACTGGAGTGGGGGACAGGGCACCAGCACCTGGGAGGGGGCAGGGAGGTGTTGGCACACATGGCACCAGCTGCTGGGGTGCGGTGAGAGACAGGACAGGGCAATGTGCACCAGCCACCCAGGAATTGCCATAGGAACTGCAATAGGAGCTACCAGGGAACCTCTTCCCAATCTGGACCTGGCTGCTCTCCCCCTCACCGGCAACCACCTGAATAGCTCCCCTCGCTCTTCTTCCTTTCCACCCCCTCCTGTTCCAAAATATGTACATGTATATGTCTGTGTATGTATGTATACATTACACACACACTCACTGCACCTGTGCTGCAGTGAAGATTATTTTCTTCAGCTCCCTGTTTCACAAGGAAAGTGCACTCATTACTACATTCCTTTCAGGGTGCATCAGCATACACCCTGCTGCATAGCTAGCCAGCTGCACGGTGGGTGGATTGGGTGGAGCTGTGGGTCATTTAATGCATTGTGTGACCTATAGGCATAATGACGAAGCAGGCCTCTCTGCTCTCTGAGCTCAGCAACTGCAGTGATGCCTGACTGTATATAAGATGCAAAAAAGTTGGGGAGGCTCCTTATTTCCAATTCCCTAAGTGTACCTTGGCCTAGAAATAATGTGGTCCAAAACGAATGGCCAGATTAATGATTTACACTAGGGCAATAAGATCTGTATCACAGGCTGGCTGCCCTTTAAGGCTGAGCCTGCTTGTGACCTAGCAGCTAGCTCCAAGCTGATGGTGAAATGCAACTTTAATCATAATTAGTGACCCCAGCTGCAAGGAATCAGGGAGGAGTACTTAACCAGAGTTGGGAGTTCACTCTAGAGGAAGAGACTGCAGACAAGACATATGTAGATAGGAGATGGGGACCCCTTGCTGCATTGCACCCTGACACAAGAGGGTGCTTCGGGCAGTGAGTATCCTGCCTTACAAACTGATTAGGTCTATCTGCATTTGTCTTCCTGCTGTCAGTGAAGCATTTTTTCAAAACTGACAACTTCCCACAGAAAGTTTTGGTTTTGATGAAATGGCATTTTCCAATGGTAAAATATTCCATGAAAAAATTTCCAGCCAGCTCTAGTCCCGTATTCTTATAGCTAGAGTTCCCAGCAGAACCTGAATGAAAAACATCAGTATTTTGTGAGCATTTTCACTAGTGAATGTGGGACTTATGGGGTAATTGGTGTCTCTGAAGCAGTTTGAAAAGACGCCAAGTAATTCATACAGGTCATGGCACTGGTCCCTTTGAACCTCTAGTTAGCTTTGCTACTAAGTTGACCCAAGTCACTGCCTGGTCTTAATAACAACCCTCATGCAAGTTTCAGGTAGCCATTCTGCATGCCCAGCACTTTAACTTTACTTCCTTCACTGCAGAACTCTATTCTGATAGTCATACGTGCATATGACATTGCATAGGTGAAAACCCCTGAAAGGAGAAAACACATGCATCACAATAACAGATGAATCACTTCAGACCAAAGGATAAATTCAGGTTGTCACAAAAATGATTTCACAGACTGAATTTTACCAATGTGTTGAGCATGTTTATATGGGTTATCTTTATGAGATTTATGTGAGAAGCTTGAAGAGAGAGACTGGAAGGAAGGAAAGAAAAGGAGACCGAAAGTGCAGACAGCGGGGAATGGAAAGAAAAATATATTGGAAAAAAACATGCTTAAGAAGGGAAAGTGAACATCTATTTTAGCATTGTTTTTCCTTTTATGGGGACTTTGGTTACAAAGAAATAGGGTTTCTGAGGATAGTTTTAAATGAATGGGAAGTCGTGAGATTTGTGCCAATAACAAATGGATGGAGGGGGAGAAAGGTAAAGGGTGCCAGTGCCAGGAGCTCCACCGGTTCCTCTGCCAACAGCATCCAAGACCCCATGTACAAATAGTGTAATAACTAAGAGGCAAAACAAAAGGCAGGGGTAGAACCTACGGCACTTACATCAGGAGCTACTGAAGCAGCCAAAGGAGTGTCAGGGCTCATGTCAGCAGTGGCTGCTGTGAAGCAACATCATCAATAATAGCCAGCACGGCAGTTTCTCCTCTTCCTTCCTCTTAACAACAAAAGTCAGCAGCAGGGATAGCAGATAATCCTCCTTGGGGTCAAGGCTTCAGAGAAAATTATTATTATTTTCCTGCTAGTAATCCCCCAGCTGATGATCTGTCTCTTTCTCCTGTAAGTCTGCGGTTGTATGTACTGTGTTACAGGAAGTACAAACCATCCACTAAGGTCAAAGACAATAATTATTTTGGAAACACATCAGTAGACAATTTTAACAATCTCTGAGTTTGCATTAGAACCTTAAACACTGGTGGCTGGTAAGAGTAGTGGCAACATCATGTATCCCACACACGCACACACATGGCACTATTCTTCCACTGCAGGATAAAAGTAACAATCATGGAGACATGTATTGATATCAGTGGGCATTACTTGTGCCCTATGGTGGAAGAACAGGGCCCAAGGATGGGTGCATATATTTTAATACAAAAGGAAGACAAAAACTATGCAATGGTAAGACCAGTTTTGCAGAATTAAACAAAAGAATTGTGACTTACTTCTATTTACATGTTGTTTTAGAAAGTGGCCCCGTTGCACAGTCTTACAAGTTATTTTTCTTCACAAGGAAACAATGTTTAGTCTTTGAATAAATGTTTTAGTGTTTTTTGATAGTTTTGGGGGGGAGCTTATTGGTGTTTGTGCTGAGATTCCTGAAAGAAGGGGATTGCCAGTATGCTGTTTGTGACCACCTCTGTTCCAGAGCCGGTGTATATAATGTTAAATAAATAAGTTACACATACATAGAATATTCCTAGACCCCATATCACTAATGTCTTCTCCTTTAGGAGGGTGACCTACAATGCACCAACATCTGTTCTTGTTTGGCAGAGAGATACATGAACCCCATAGGCCCAATTGCTATTAATAAAGACACATTGGTAGAGCAGCAATGATACACTCATTTATATCTACCCTTTAGCTAAGTAGCTGCATGGAGTAGGGTGAAAAACTGATATACACCTTTCAGCAGAATCCATTTTAGTACTAATAAGATATATGAGAAAGTTCCTTTAGGAAACATGTTGACTTCTGTGTCATAATAAAATCATTTCTGTTTGAAACTTGGTAGCATTGAGTTTAATTACAGCCTAAAATTCAGGCTAGTTTTACCCCAGTAAATTCTACAAAGTCTGATAACAAAATTATGAGCCAGGACAGAACTGTGGTTTTGAATAGAAATCATAGGTGATCTAGTGCTTTCAGAAATATCTGAAAAAAGGAAGAACTTTTCAGGTTCAGATTAATTTCACTTGGAGTTTTGAGGTCAAATCCAAATCCAAAAATAAACCTCACAAATTAAGAACTGTGATTCTTTTGTGAGCCTACTGAGAATCAAAGACATCAAGTTTTTCACACATATCTAACACTGAGGTAACTGCTGTGTTCAGAAAAAAATAAGGTATTTTGGGTATTTATAATAATATTTAGCTAATGTTTGCCGCATTCAAGCATATCTCTCTAATGACACAGAAAAGAAGGGTTGTGGTTTGTTTGTTTGTTTTTTCCTGGGCAAAGCAGGCTTTGGCATTCACAAATAATGGCACTTGGGTGATGAAATCTCCAACTATCTAAAATGGAGATAGCCGTTTTAAAGATCTACAGCGACATAAAAATGTTCTACACTGGATTTGAAATCCACTGCTTAGCAGTGTTTGATATCATTGTGAGCTTCAATGAGAAAACATTTGAGTAGTAAATTTTGTAGGAAATGGCAGAAACATGTAAAAATAAAGATAGAAAAGATTTATTAACTCAAAAGGGGAAATGCAGAATTGTTCCCTATCACTGCCATATAGTCTCACATATTTTAAGAGACCATTTTTTATGATAGTTCATTCCATTTCACGGAGATGGTACACAGTAAAAATCTAGATTGGATGTTGAGATGTAAGCACCTTGGACCAACATTTTACAAAGTGGCAAGTGATTTTTGGGTGCCTCAATTTTGGGGGTACTCGATACCTGATAGAGAGGTCCTGATTTTCAGAAATCACCCACTCTGACTAATGATTAGTCATCTGTAAATCTATAATAAGGTATCTATCTGAAAGTGAAATGTTTTTCAGAAGTGCTTGGCTATCATTGAAGTCAATGGGAGTGCTGTATATCTGAAAATTAGTCCACTTAATTAGGTGCTTAATTATGGATTTAGGTGCCTAATTGGAAAATTTAGGACAAAATAATTTTGTAATACATTGTAAAGGACTTCACTCTGTATGTGGCAACAATAGATTAAAACTGGAGCTGGTTAATGTTTTAAATTGTTCTTGTTTAAAAAACGGGTTTAACTAGAAAATGATTTTTTTTATGAAAAATATCTTTTTTTGACAAAAGTATTTAGGTTTTTGGCTAATTCCTGAACTTTTTCACTGGCAGGGAAAGGGGGATTATTTTGCAACAAGCTCTAGTTAAAACCTGACCTCTGAACATGGGAATCGAAGTAGGCTGGCTGCTGCCTTAGCATTGATAACTACAGAATGCCTTGGCTGTGGGAGAAATGAGATGGCCCAGCTGATTGAGGTTAGGGCTGAGCCAAGATGAGTCAATTACCCTGATGTGCTGAGCAACCATCCACAGTACATAAAAGAGGAGAAATGTGGAGGCTCTCCCTCTCCACTCTGACAACAAGCAGCTGCAAAGTGCTTTGACCAGGGAGAGCAGCCACTATTGTCACCAGTCTAGGAGAGTGGCGACTTTGTGTTTCGCTTTATTGTTTTGTTGATCCTATGAAGCTGTTTCATTATCTGGTCTGGTAATAAAATTTTAGAGACATTTAGAGCTTGGACATTTTCACACAACGTCTTTTTAAACATTTGTCAGCTGATATGGAAATTGCCAGCCACTCACTGACATCCGGATGCAGATGGCCTTTGGTGTTTTTCAGATATGGGAAACTCGCTAGGGAAGGCTTAAGCCAATAATTTAATAGATTGTCCTTTAGAGGGGAATGTTTTATCAGCCTTTTTTTGCATTTTTCATCTCTTTGTCAGGGATGCTGTAGGGATTGTGTGCAGTCACTAGACTGATCACATGTGCGGGACAAAGGTCCTACCTACCATTACCTGCTCGTTCTTGTACATGAAATGATGCCACTAGCTGTATGAAACTATCTTCCCCATCGTTGCTGCTAGAATCATTCATCCTCACTCAATGGCACTTTTGCAGCTCTCCTCTAACATCAGTGGCCCCATGCTTTTCTGTGCTACTTGGCCTTTTGTGTCTTCCGTCTGGTGCCTTTGGCAGAAAAAATTTTTTTTCTCTTGCACAGAGCTCATGACTAAAAATATATATTAACAGAAAAATCAGGAAGTGGATAATTAATAGTCACTCTCAGACTAATTGCATAACAGCCAGGGTTTTATTTTTACCTTTCGGATTCAATTAAAAAGTGATTGTGTAACCGTGAAGCCATCAGATCTGGTTTCTGGTTAGAAGTTGCTTAACACAATTCTGTTATTTTAAAAATCCACTGTCACAGGGTGAAACTGGCCTTTTAAGAGGGAGCAGGCCCACTGCACCGTTGTCGCATCATCTGGCCCAGATTAGGATTTCAAAGAGATCACCTGGGCTTTGGTAATAGGTAAATCAGAACTAGGAAGTTGCAAGTGCACTGGAAGAGTCCCAGGTGAGGCAGTGTGAGAGCCTGAATGGTAAAGGGGAAAAATCCCCTGGCAGTTATATCCTAGGGTGAGCTGAAGAACTGTTTTTGTTTGTATTGCATAAGTTTGGGATGATAAAACTGCCTAAAACAGACTGTGGGTGTGGCAGTGAATCCTTTGCAAGCTGGGGAGAAGCACGCCCCCACCCTTATGACACCCACCTTTAAATTTCACTTTAATGAGTTATATTTCCTTCATAAAACACTTCAGGAAGTACTGGTGAAAAGTGCTGTATTAGTGCCAAGAATGATTATTTATTATTTACCAAGTCCTGAAAGCTTTATTATCTGTGTTTGTCATACTTTTTCTTCACCGCCTTGAAAACAATGAGAATTCTGTTAACATGTGTAGACTACTTTTTGAGTTTTTAAAAGATAAAATAAATAATGAGAACTTGGACAGCCAAAGATTTTATGGACCAGGATAAGTGTGACAGTAACAAATTGAAAAATACAAATTTTAAAATATTTCATAATCTAGCTTTCTTTCTAAAGGCAGGTGCGATATTTTCACCACTTGAAAGTATCAAAAAAGGGCAACATACTTTTACTGAGATTAAATTGATAGGTCCTGATTCTGCACTAGAATGTCTAGACACGTACATATGTGCAAAGCTGGTATAAAGGGCTACCATTCTGATTTGCATATTATCTCAAATTTGTACTCACTTTGCACATATGTAAATTATTACAGGAGGTGTAAGGCAGTAGAGAATCAAGCTGTTTGCATTTAAGTTTGCCTACATTGTGAACCACTTTTCAAATTACCAAAGAGATGTGGCATAACAGATAGTGGAGAATAAAAGTCAGTATTTACCAGCTCTTTTTCACAAATACAGATCAATGTTTCTAAGCAGTATGTGGGCATTTTTTTCAACCAACTTTGATCCTCCTGTCATTGTTTTTAATCGTTTTCATTCCACAGTACATGCTGCTTTCCTCTTCCTAGGCTTACAAAGCCATCCATTCTCTCCAGCAAAATCCTGAACAATAATCTCTCTAACTTGGCGTATTGATTGGTCAAAAAGAAAATATCCCTTTCCTCTTATCCCTGCTCAATATTAAACTAACACTTGTACTTTCAGATTTGCTATTCCCATCAGTGTATTGAAAGCTACATTTTCCTAATTTCAGACAGCCAAACAATGCTATCTGTAAATCTCAAATGATTGAGTTTTTCTTTAATAGCATAAGGCCTTTCATGCAAGATTGGCTCCCAAAAGTTTCCTGGCAAACTAAGCTCTAAAGAATTTTGCAGCAATATTACCATTCCTTATCCTCTCTGTCTTGTTTCTTTGGTATGCTGCCAACTCTGAAAGGATACTGCAAAAAAAAAAAAAAGAGAGACCCGCAACAGCAAGTCTCAAAGCCTTGGTCAGCTGACTGGGGCTCAGGTTACAGAGCTAAATAGCACTGCGTGCATTGACACAAGAAGTTTATCTATACGAACAGAACAGCATCTTTGGGTTAGCTGCCATGAGGCTTGTGCTATGGGGTGAAACGTAGCAGTGTAGATGTTTGGGCTCAGGCTGGAGCTCAGACTCTGAAACCTAGTGAGGGAGGTGGGTTTAAGAGCTCAGGTTCCAGCCTGAGTCCAAATGTATATGCTATTATGTTTTACCCTGTAGTGCAAGCCCCACATCAGTTGACCTGGGCTCTGAGACTCACTGTGCGTCTCATTCTGCATCTAGACATAGCCAAATATGCTGTTCTGTTGATGTAGACAGAGTTCCGTGTGTCAGTGCAAATCCTTTTAAATGCATAGTTTTTCAACAACAACTTTAGGGTGTTTTTGTCTCAAGAGTGTCCAGCCTTTCATAGTTGGACACTGGTAGGTTGCATTTGTCTCTACCTTCTCACTAATGTGCTGGGGGACATAAAGGCATATATGATTGGTTTTGGTCTTGTTTTCCTAGAGGTTTATAGTGTGACATCTTTGCTGAGGGCCTCCATGTTGGGAAGTCTTGCCAAGAAGCTTAATTACCAGACTTATTCATGGATGTGGAGATTTTTAAGTTTTCACCATCTCCCTTCTTGTATATTATCAGGTTTCTATCTCTGCATAACTTAGTCCTGGTCTACACTTAGCTTTTGCCCACATAGCTATGCCAGTTAGGAGTATGAAAAAAATCACCCCTTTACTGACATAGCTATTTCAGCAGAAGCCCCAGCGTAGATGCAGCTATAATGGCATGCCTAAATAAATAAATAAACAAATAATTTTTTAAAAAATCCTTTCTAAAGGAATCTCTTATTTGTTTTTGTTTTTTGTTTGCTGAACTTGCACCTTGGTTGGGTATCTAAAATCTGTTGCCACTTTTTAAAATTTGACTGCAATGAAAAAAAAATAATCCACAAAAACCGAAAGCTATGATTTTTTTAAATACAGTGCTACACAAACATACAACAGTTTTGCAGCTTTACTCAAAGTTCCAGTAACCAGATGGTTCAAGAGTAATTGAGTTTCCATCTGCTAATGAGAACTTTACCTCTCAGGTGATATTTCAGCAAGCAAGAGAGCTATTAGACAAGAACCTATTCCTTCCAATCTTCAGGGAAGTACAGGCTCCTCCGGAATAGAGCACTGTGTTCTGGGGCTTCTGATTTCTGAAACAGAAATGGCCATTTTATTTATTTGGTTGGGATTGTGGTTTTATAACATTGCTTTTCAATTGATCTCAATCTTTCAGCTGGAGCTGAGACAGTGGAGCTTTCTGAACAGGGTTCTTTGGTTATTTTTATTTTAGAATTTGGGATGAGAGTGGGATTTCTCCTCTTAGAAAAACACATGCACTCCTTGCTGCTGATTTAGTTCTGACTTAGTCAAAAGCATGGAGTAATTTTGCTGAGTAATTTAAACTGTGTAAATTTCTTTAAACTTTGTGTAAATTAAGTCCCAGTGTATTTTTTAAAATATTTTCCACTCACTTCCTGAAACAGGAGTTGTGGGGTAGAGTTTTTATTTATTTACTGTTTGGTTGCTGCCTTTCTAGTTCTGTTGGCAGCTTTCCAGGTCTTGCTAATAGACCCCTAGACAACTCTCCTAGGAGAAAAGCAGACAAAATATTCTGTGCAAGAATATTTTTGAATATAGAAGTACACTAATGGATTCAAAAATTTAGTATTCAAGGGAATGACTACTGCTGGAGTTATTTGAACATATACTATTTTCAATACCATTTTCCTGGTCCTTGATAGAGCAGAGTCTCCGTTTAGCATACACACCTTTGGGAAATACTGTACAAAGTTCTTGTCAGTATTTTGGTCAAATAGGTAGGAAAAAACTTCAAAAGAAGGAGGAAAAATTACTGTGGAGAACAAGCCCCTTAGATGTCAATCACTGTAACACTTGTAACATCCAGGACAAAGTGCTTTCCCTCTTCTTTCTGTGTTACTCCTATTTTGTTCCTTAACATTGTACCCAGAATATTAAGTAAACATTCTGGGCCACATTCGGCTCTGACTGAGGGCAGAATTTTAGGGCTTATGTTATTAGGATAATTTTCATAATTATCAAGATTAATTATTACCTATTCGATTGTTTTAAAGTTCTTAAAAAATTAAGGTCAGAGTCTGCCTGTCCTGTACCCAGAAGCATAGTGGGAAATATGGGGAAAGACTAAGGAATTATCCCCTCCATCCCACCCCTTAGCCCACTGAAGTGTCAGGAAGAATTGCACTCCCTGTTCTCTGGGAGCACAGGGATTACTTTCTCCCTATTCCCCTGAGGGAGCACAGTGCCTAAGGGGGTGATGAGAAGACAGAGCCATGACCTCATCCACTCCACTCTATTCTGGTGCAGCAGGAGGGAAAAAAGTTGCACACATACAGAGGTACAATAACTCCCTACATAAAAGAATAAATGGACACAAATTGGACATCAGGAATGGTAACATACAAAAGCCAGTAGGTGAACACTTCAGTCTCCCTGGACATTCTATAACAGATTTAAAAGTTAACTATTCTTGAACAAAAAAACTTCAGAAACAGCCTTCAAAGAGAAACAGCAGAGATAAAATTCATTTGGCAATTTGACACCATTAATTTGGGCTTGAATAGGGACTGGGAGTGGCTGGCTCATTAGAAAAGCAGCTTTGCCTCTCCTGGAATTGACACCTCCTCATCTATTATTGGGAGTGGACTTCATCCACCCTGATTGAATTGGTCCTGTCAACACTGGTTCCCTACTTGTGAGGTATCTGCTTTCCCTTCATGTGTCATTGTATGGGGAGACTTTGGCAAATCAGTAAAGTGCTTGAAAACCACTATGGCTTATTGTTAAAGACAGCCTATTCAGTAAGCTGTTAAAAGCAAGTCTCAGCTTGACCAAGGCAGGAGGGGAGGGGATTTAGGGTGCCACCAAAAGGGCAGCTTAACCCCGCGTCCTCTCTGATAAGAATTGTGTTAAATATGCTGATACATGCATTTGAAAAGAGCAGGATATACCCTCAGGAATGTCTATTGGGGTCTCAAGGCTGCAGGCTCTGGAAAGACCCACACCTGGTTAATCAATAATCAGAAGGAACCTCTTGCTCGATCATTAAAACTGCTTACTTAACAAGGTTTCTTTAATTATTAATGGTATAAATAAGGGGGAAAAGCTTGAGGTAGGTGGGACTTGTTTCCGGACTGGCCTCTCCCTCTGGATGCATCTTGTGTTCCCCAGCGGCAGATGGGCTGCTTCTATATCACTTGAAAGCCACACTCAGCTTTGGTAATTATCAAGGGTTAGGGGTGTTTTACTAACTTGTTGCAGACGTGTGTAAGTGCTTGAGACTAGTAAAGTTTAGCTTTAAGTGAAAGCACTCTTGTGTTGTCCTGGTTGTGCCAGCCATCTATCAGTTGGACGGCTGTGTCTCCCCTGATTTATTTCCTGACACCACCTCACACAGAGTAAAGTTACCAAGAGCTTTGGGTTGAAAGAACCCCGGGTATATAATCTGTAACTTTCACTCCATGCATCTGAAGAAGTGAGGTTTTTTACCCACGAAAGCTTATGCCCAAATAAATCTGTTAGTCTTTAAGGTGCTTTAAGGACTCGTTGTTGTTTTTGTGGATACAGACTAACACAGCTACCCCCTGATACTAGGTACAATACTGGGTATGCATGCTATATGTATCCTGGGCGCTCTTCTCCTTCCTGTGTCTCACATAGAGCACTACATCACCACACAATGCCTTACTCTAGATGATACCTAAATTTGAAAATCGAGTTCATAGTAGACACACAGTTAGAAGAGCCATTTGATAGCTACTAATTCAGGTTGCAAATACAGCACAGGGGGGATTAAAACCAGTGCTTGTTCAAATAATTCTGGAGTAGTCATTCCTTTTGAATGCTAAATATTCAAATCCATGGTCACCTCTTGCACTAAGATATTCATGACTTACTAAGGTATGTCTTCACAGCAGTGTTAACCCAGGTTCTTACTCAGGTGTTGCCTTTAACCTGCCTACCATCTCATACTGTATTTTCTTGCTGCCTTCTTCTGCACCAAAAGTCACTCACCCATCAGTATACGCTGGATCACATTTAAACCTCTCATTGCACAGTCTGCTCCATTTCTACTACACTTCCACAGAACTTGAAGAGAGATGTCATCCAGGAAATCATCCTCCCAGAGTGCTCCCAACTGGCCAGATGTTGGACTTCTGATGTGAGGTCATTTAAGATCCAAAATATGTACCCTGACTCTATAGGTCTATGAGTACCTCTCCAAGAAGCTGACAGGAGAGGGGATTCACCTGAGGGGACCTCAGTGCAGAAAGAAAATCAAAGGTCTGAAAACTGCATCTTGAAAGGACAAAGATCACACAACCTAATCAGCAACTCACTGAGAACAATGAGCTGCTATGGGTGATCAGAACTGCCTCACATATAAAGCTCTGTTTCAACTGGACCTGCTTTTGACTTTGGATGGTATTAATTTGGGGCATAGGGACCAGAGGAGACACATTGGAGCAATGGAACCAGAGGGAATGGAGAAGATATTGGTGGCACACTTCACTGTGGAGTCCCAGGACTTCTTTGGGGAGAAGATGTGGGAAATTAACTGGGGAGGACACAGGAGCAAAACCAATATCGCAGCAGCCAGGTAAAGACACAAGCAGCCATCTTTGTTGTTGTTATGGGGGGGGGAATATTACAAGATAAGGGAGCTGAGTACGCTTGTATATGGCCTATATCATTACAGTAATGGAGGACATTCCATGATGTGGAATGGGCTTTGCCTGCAAAGCTTTAGTTGAGTGCAGAAGAAACTCCATTTTCCCTGCCCCTTGTTTCACTCCTCCTCCCCCACTTTCGTATTCACATGTGATCCAAGAAGGATTTGAAGTATGTATGTGTAGGGGGGGAGGGGAGAATTAAACATGGACCAATGGTTTATTATGGCACATCTGTGTGCAAAGCAGGGATTATTAGTGCAAGCCGAGCAATGCCTGAAAACTCAGGGTACGTCTAGACTACCTGCCGTATCGGCAGGTAGCGATCGATTTCTCGGGGATCAATATATCGCGTCTCATCTAGACGCGATATATCGATCCCTGAATGCGCTCCCGTCGACTCTGGAACTCCAGCAGCGCGAACGGCGGTAGCGGAGTCGACTGGCGGAACCACAGACGTTGATCCCGCGCCGTGAGGACAAGAGGTAAGTCGATCTAAGATACTTTGACTTCAGCTACGCTATTCACATAGCTGAAGTTGCGTATCTTAGATTGATCCGCCCTCTAGTGTAGACCAGCCCTCAGGAACAAGCATATATGCGTATGTATATTATGGTGTACTTTTTGGACAGTCACCTTTTGGAGTGAAATTTCCTGTGCTCATCCTTTGCCTGATGTTGACTTCATCTTGGAAAGTAAAATCCCTTCAACTGTCTTTGAATTATGGTAGAGTAAAAACAAATACAACACTTCCTCCCTTTGTGTAAACAATCCAGCTATCTGGGTTTGGAAAGAAAAAATACATGTAACAAAAAAACAAACAAAAACCCCCCACTTCTGATCTTTCTTAGGTGACTATTTGCTAGGAATTGATTTAGTCTATTGGATCTTCCCCCACTTTGTGACATAAGTGCACATTCTTCTTACCTGGTCGCACCAGGGATATTGGACTGGAGCAGAGATTGCTGTTTCATGGTTTGCATGAGGGAGATTATTATGCATGACCTACTCCTATCTTTTCACACCATTTGTCTAGCATCAGTGTAGCACCACAAGTGATAACAATGGTAAAAGTGTTAGTTTAGCCCAAGCATTGGCATATTTATCACCATGTCACATGCCTTAAAATGCCAATTGTGCAAAAATCTTAGTGTAGGTGCACCTGTAGAGTCTTACTGAGGATGCACACACACACAGAGTGCACACTCAGTAACATCCTTTTCTTTATATATGAAGTCTTAACATCGGAGATGAAAGAAGGAGACAGAGCGAGACCATGAATCTAGCAATTTTATCCAAAACCTACCCTTGACTGGTCTGGGTGCCTTTTCTATTTCTGTTTGTCTAGATAAACAATTAGCCTCATGTGCTGGGTTTGGTATAAAATGAATGCAATAAAATATCCAAGATGTGTAAAATGGCTGTTAACAGTGCTGCTGGAACCTTAATGTTTGCCTCTTTATCAATCTGTGTTCTTGTCTGTGTACTAATCATTGTAATACAAGGATGATGATAAAATCCACAGTGGTATAGTACAGAAGCATGACTTATGGCTGTTCAGAGTGTTCTTTTATCACATATGAGAGAGAGAGAGAGAAGTTCCAGTCCACTGTTTCCACTACTGATTTTGTAGAGCTTTTCCTTAAAAGCTTCCATCATTGCATTGCAGCTCCATTAGTGATATCACAAAAGTAAGCTCCAGGCATTGGGAACCACCAGCCTTTTTTACCCTGTCATCTAGATTTGCTCTGGGTAGGGTTAGATGATGCGGTGAATAACTCCAATGCTTTGTCTGTATTACAGCTCCCACGCTATGTACTACTGGTGGAGCTGCCCTGGTGTGAAATATTAATGAAAATCTCAAGGTGGACACAGCCAAAAATGTCTAACATCTAGCCAACCGGGGAAATGTTCAGAAAAATCTCAGTCTAGGCAAGGCTTGAGAGCTGTGTGTACATATCAGACAGCAGAACTGAGTCCACTAAGGCCTGTGTAAACTATAAGTACAACCATATCAGGGAACCAGGTTACAAGATGGTTTCCCCACCTTGGTTACAAACGTTGATTCAGTATGTAGTGTGGAGTACACTGTTACGTTTTGGGGTGCAATTCAGACCAGTGAAAGGGTTGTGTCATGGCTTGTATTTTAACCCTGAGTGTCCAAAATATTTCTGCTACTTGTGAATCTTTTTCTTCCCCCACTTGTGTTAGCTGCAATGTAAATCGTTCTGTTTCCTGCTATCTCCTCCCACTGCTGTCTTTATCCTGTTTACTACTAATAAATTAAGGCAAACACATATTCCTTTGTTTAGGATAGACCTGTTTAACAATGTTTGCTTAGGTAGGGCTTGGACATGTGCTAATAGTAATAACATCATGCAGAGGGAATTCATAATGTTGCATATAATGTTGCTACATACGATTCACCTTGATGTTATTGACCAGCAAGTTGTTAGTTTTCAAAAGAGATTTCACAAGTTGTATTTTGTACAAAGATTATCACAATAGTGTGTACGGTGTGAATACAGCGGTGCTTTGGGTCATATACACTTTCTACATAACATTGTCTACTTATAAAACATGTAGAGCCAGATTCTCTGCTGGTGTAAATCAGCATAGCTCCATCGAAGTCAGGGGTGGTTAATCAGTTTGCACTAGCTGATGATCTTACCCAGAGCCTTAAACATTAAAAATGAAACAGTTTGTAACCAAATGAAGGGAAACTGGAGTTGTAAAGAGGGCCAATAACATGGTTGTATTTATATTGATATATACAGGTACATTGTAAGCTGTTTGAGGCAAGGTCTGTCTTCTTGTCCTGTGTTTGTACAGCGCATAGCACAACAGGGTTCTGGTCCATATCTTGGGCTCCAAGGTTCTATGATGATACAAATAATAATGCCATTCATTGGCTTGGCTCCATCAACATAAATGATATATTGTTTCACCATTGCTGAGGCCCCAATCCAGCAAGGGGCTCAAATCAAGTGTAGAAGTCTATATGCACAGAGATGATTGTGGGACTAGGGCTTGTGATTGTAATCATCAAGCCTAAACTTACCAGAAAGGTAAATGTATATTTGCCATAAACTAAAGCTACTGTCTGGCGGCTCCTGTGAATAAAAGAGCACCAAACCAAACTTGGCAACTAGATTTTTCACAAGTCTTCCTTGCTCTGCCATCTGTGCTGCCAACTGCTCTCCTACTGTATATCGTCTGCCTGAAGAAGTGCTAAGCAGGTGTGGCACATGCTTGGCTCATTCCTGCTTTGCATGTGTAATGTAATTATGTTTGACAGACTCCGTTTGATTGAGAGAAAACTATGAATTGGATTAAATGTTTTTGTTTAGACTTTATTAGCTAAAGATGCCATTGCATAATTAATTTGTGAATAAGCAGCAATCTTGCAAATGAGGCAGTGAATCAAAAGCACAGGAGGATACAGCCTCTTCTTAGGATGAATTTACAGATTTCTTATTTGCAGTATTCATTAAAAATACGTAAAGGAAGATTAACAAAACGGAGACAAAGAACCACAAACAAGCCACCAGAACCCCCACGTAACTGTAAGTCAGGAAAATGAAATAAAGCCAACTCAGAATCATGGGCTCGTGCTATGCCGATATTGCTTCATCAGTTCTGTGAGTCTTCTGGAAAAAACAGCAGTAATTATAGACAGAAACCCAAGGCTGCTAGGCATACCTGGTAGCAGGGGTTGTTCCAAGTGCTGCACAACCTAACCAAGAATCCCCAACAGCTACACAATGCCTCTTGCATATTCTTTTTTATTTCCTTGATCAATATTTAAGGGCAACTTGAGTTTTGATTTAAATGTCACAGCTCACTCTCTCCAGTTGCCAGAAAGTCTGAAGAATGTAGTGCTGTGTGAGGCTCAAATCTTGGTATAGCTAATTGTGCCTTCAGAAGCTGCCTTGTTACCATGTCAATTTACCACACTCAGGAGTCACTTTATGAGGACGTTGCTGTGATAACCACTGCTTGATGAGGCCATGTCAGGATTGTAGTAGTTAAGCCTGGGCTGCAGGGGGCAGGAATGGGGCCTGTGCTGTGCACCTCCCAAGTCCTGTCCCATGCAAGGCAGATCCCATGCATGTGCATAAGAAGCTGCCACCAAGCCCTGCGTGCACGTTGTGCTTTGCCTCCCATACCAGCCCGGGTAGCAGTGGCAGCTCCAGCTCCCAGGTCTGCCAGCTGCTTCTTCGCTATAAATAAGCTTTTAATAGCTAGTACATTATACACTGGGTAGGGGTGGAAATATCTCTTTTGTGATTTGTCCCTCACCATGTCAACATGTTACAAGCTGCCACTACCTGTTAGTAATCAAGATAATAATTTTGGGGGGGAAATATTTAGGCATGCCGTTTCATCCGCAATGCCTCAGAATTTTTGGCATGTTTAGCAGTCCAGAAAATCAGGTCAGGTTATTTAAGAGAAATATACTATATTTCATGGTCATTTGTCTCCCTTATTTCCTCTCTTTCTGTAGAGTATTAATCACTTAAGCTTGTCTTTGAGCATGTCTTCTCCTCCTGTACATGTGCACTTCTAGTCAATCTTCTTTCTTAGCACTGTCACTACCATGCATACTTCATATATTTCCTTTGGGCACAACATATTAGCTTATCTCATGCATCTGACGAAGTGGGTATTCACCCACAAAAGCTCATGCTCCAATACGTCTGTTAGTCTATAACAGGGGTCAGCAACCTTTCAGAAGTGGTGTGCCAAGTCTTCATTTATTCACTCTAATTTAAGGTATGGTGTGCCAGTAATACATTTTAACGTTTTTAGAAGGTCTCTTTCTATAAGTCTATAACAGGGGTCGGCAATCGCTGGCACGCGGCTCGCCAGGGTAAGTACCCTGGCGGGCCGGGCCAGTTTACCTGTCGCATCGAGGTTCAGTGGATCATGGCTCCCACTGGCCACGGTTCACCTCTCCAGGCCAATAGGGGCAGCAGGAAGCTGCGGCCAGCACATCCCTTGGCCCGCACCACTTCCCGCCGGCCCCACTGGCCTGGAGTGGCGAACCGTGGCCAGTGGGAGCTGCGATCCGCCGAACTTGCCGACGCAGCAGGTAAACAAATCGGCCCGGCCCAGCAGGGTGCTTACTCTGGCGAGCCATGTGCCAGAGGTTGCCGACCCTTGGTCTATAATATATACCGGTAACTAAACTATTGTTGTATGTAAAGTAAATAAAGTTTTTAAAATATTTAAGAAGCTTCATTCAAAATTAAATCAAAATGCAGAGCCCCCAGACTGGTGGCCAGGACCCAGGCAGTGTGAGTGCCACTGAAAAATCAGCCTGCGTGCCGCCTTCGGCACATGTTCCATAGGTTGCCTACCTCTAGTCTATAAGGTGCCACAGGACTCTTTGCTGCTTTTACAGATCCAGACTAACACGGCTACCCCTCTGATACTAGCTTATCTCAGTTCAGCAGAAACAAATATTTCTAACTCAGGCATGCAAGGACATTCACACTCTAGGGTATCAAAGATGCAGACTTCACTTAACCCAATGACAGAAGGTTAAAGCAAAGGAAGGGTAAGATTTCACCCCCTCTTCATCTCCTAACGGGGGCTGCTTTGACTTAGGAAGAGTGGATTCTGATTTCTTTGATATTGTTTTTCTTTTCTATTCTATTTTGCTTGTATCCTTTATAGATGCATGAGAAACATAATTAGTAATACAGAGCTACCCAACAGATATTTGCCATATTGGTGATTGTCAGTGCAAAATGTGAATTTCCTTCCTATATCAGAGTTTAACTTAGCTTAACTATGTTTTTGTTTTACATTATGGCTGACATTGCCAAGTATTTATCTTCTGCACAGGTGCAAGATGGTTTCACTATATTTTGAAACTATTAAATAGGTGAGAGTCTCCTTTCATATACACAGGTATACATTTTTAGAGTAACTCTGACTTCAGTAGAGTTACAATGGTATGAACCTGGAATATATGAAAAGAGAGTATCACTCTAAAATATAATAAACCCAAACTATATTAATTAAATGTGATAATAATAGGATGAAAAATGCACCAGAGGGAATTTCTAATTTACTGTTAGTGCAATTTAGAATGTGAAACTGCCATGAACTTTGCATGGAAAAAGAGGTTTGCCCATGTGGAGCTCATTGCAGGATTAAGGCCTTATATGGTAAACTTTTACAGGGTAGTGATAGTCACCTTGTGTGTTTGTACAATGAATTCTGATAGTAACCTGGGGGGTGCTACCACAATGCAAACAATAAATCAGTCTGTCCATCATTTATGAAAACAATGAGGAGTGTGTTGGCACCATAAAGACTAACAAATTTATTTGGGAATAAGCTTTCATGGGTAAAACCCCACTTCTTTAGATGCATGAAGTGAAAATTATAGATACAGGTATAGAAATACTGGCACATGAAAAGGAGGGAGTTACCTTAGAAGTGGAGAACCATTGATAACAAGGCCAATTCAGTCAGGGTGGATGTGGCCCACTCGCAATAATTGATGAGGAGTTGTCAATACCAAGAGAGGGAAAATTGCTTTTGAAGTGAGCCAGCCACTCCCAGTCCCTATTCAAGCCCAAATTATTGGTGTTAAGTTTGCAAATGAATTGTAGCTCTGCAGTTTCTCTTTGAAGTCTGTTTTTGACCAATTCTAACTGGTTTGAGCCAGCCTCCTCAGAGGCTTCCCACCATAACAGGTGCGAAAGTCTGTGAAGGAGGGTAGCAAAGATGGAGTCTATGTTGTTGTTCACTCCTTCAGGCCAGATACCATCTTGGAAAATGGAGTCCATTAACCACAACATATTACAATCAACTACATTATTACAAACACAACACTATAAAACACAGTAAATTCAATTAAGCCACAAGCACAGACACATTCAATGTAAGACACAAATATGAATAGGCATACAAACTTCCCTACAAATAACCAAAGCGATAAATATTCATTTACCAGCCCAGGCACAAAATCTACTTGCCAACCCTTTTCTATGATTGGTTGGTATTAATGGAAATAATATTGAGATTTATACTGGTGTAACTTCATTAATTACTTAGGATGTACTTGTGTTTTATGCCAGTGTTAGTGAGAGGAGAATCATCAATGCTACCCACACTGAGAGAGGGGACAAGCAGAATTCTGAGAGGCATATGCATCTTTAATGAAAAATATAACAGAAACAGACAAACATTCTGGTGGGCTGATCAAGAAAGTATTTTAAGCAATCTTGAAATGTTCATTGTTTCAACCTCCTGCTTCATTTTTTTTCATTTTATTCAACAGTCTTTGCTGCCTCTACTTCCCAGAAAACGTAAGTCTCCCCATTCCCCAGAATTACCTTCTGTTTGGCAGCTTAGAGATTCATGTAGGCACATTCAACTGAAGAGAAGCTTCTTTTTTGTTTGTTTTGTTTCCTTTCCAACTATGGTTAATTCCTATCTCTTTCCAGGGCTTACAGAACTCAAGTCTGAGGGGGAAACAAGAGTTTGGCCAGTTCCCATTTTTATTCTGCTTTTTGTTTGTGTGTTTGTTTTGTTTCTTTGACTGCTTGTTTTACTCTGCTTCAAGCCACTTGCATTTTTATAATGTGATCATCATGCTCTCTGTGCCTTGAGCTCTCCTGCAGATACGGTACTAGCAGCCCATGCAAATATGATTTTTTCCTCACTATCTGTGCTTAGGACCTTTTCATGAATTTCAGATCATCCTGACCCTCTCTGTTAGGATGCCCACAACCCTAAGTATTGTGACAATGCTGTTGATTTTCCAAAGGCTCTAATCTTCTTTCAGGAGCTGCATAATGTTTAAACACAGTTTTCTCTCCTTTGTGGGTTTTATTTACACAATTTCTCTCTTTGTTGTTTGAGTTTCAATTGACTCCATTCGCTTTTCAACTCCCTCCAGCCTTCCCTCAGTTTTATTTACCTTGGTCTCTAAGGAGGCCAGGGAAGCTTGAAGGTTATCGATTTTAAAATGAAGAGATTCAAGAGGTTCTTTTATTGAGGTGTCTTGTAAAGTGTTTAAGGGTGGACAGGCTGTTCTGAGCATAGAATATGATGGTGTGTTTGCAGCATGTGCTCTCTTGACCCACAGCAAAAGAGTCCACTTTTTTGTCCTTATACTTGTTTCTAAGCATTTTTAGCACATTTGTGTTTATCTGTCTGTTTACAAGTGTGTAGTAAAACTTCAGGAGACAGTGAACCACAAGGGCTCAGAACCATTGGATTTTTGCCTGTTTGGTAGGCATGCAACAGTGTGGCAGGATCAATGTCCATGCATAGGTGGGTGTGGGGTTTGTCAGATAATCCACACTGCTAGAACACTGTATAAATTAGTCTTTCCAACATTCATGTGGCATGTAATTTGAGGGATGCGATGTTCCCATGGAGCTGTTGCACCTCTCCTCCCCTAACATCTTAAGGAACTATTGGTGGCAGCTCAGGCAGTCTTTAAGGGCCAGCCTTCTTCCTCTGAAGTTATAAAGGGGCCTTAAGACCTTCCTGGTTTGCATAGGGATGGGGATCACTGTTAGAAGTAGCTTTTGCCTTAGATATTTGAAATCTGTTAGATTTCAGGTACTACCACATCCCAAAGGCCCTTACTCAATTTTTCTGATTCCAACACTTTATTCTAGCAAAACTCCATCTGACTTCAGTGGTAGTTTGTCTGAGTAAGGCCTTAGGACCACATCCTGAGGGTGTTACGTAATGACTTTGCTATTGGCCATTCAAGTACCATATCTTCATTTCTACCAAGCCTCTGCATTACAGTAAAAGGACCTCAGTCACCATACTAATTTTTGTCCAGTTTGAGTTCATATCTCATGGTGGGTGAACTTCAGAAGATTTGTAAGGTTTTAAACCCTTTTCAGTTAGTCATATCACTTAATGCATTACTGGAAAGAGCTTAGATATTATAATGATGAGCACATTGTGTTCCCCAAATAAATAAATTATAGTAATAAAAACAAGGTGTTAGATGCTTATACTAACCATCCAACATTTCAGATGCTTGTTCAAACCACTTAGACCCCTTGATCTGCATGTTTCTGTTTGACTGAAAATACTGCAATTATCAATGTGTTACAGCAATTCCATTACTAGGAATAGGAAAGATACATTAAAATGGGAAATATTGTATGGGGCGCAGAGAGAAATAAATAGGGTATTGGGACAGGGGGCAGGGGGGAGTAGGGAATGAAGACCACACATAAATTTCATATCTGTCTGTATTTGTGCAAGTTTCTTCATGAGGTTGATGGATTTCCACTCCATACGGCTAAATGCAGTGCCTTGCATGGTGTCAAGTATCAGAGGGGTAGCCGTGTTAGTCTGGTTCTGTAGAAGCAGCAAAGAATCCTGTGGCACCTTATAGACTAACAGACGTTTTGCAGCATGAGCTTGAGTGGGTGAATACCCACTTCTTCAGATGCAAGATGCATCTGAAGAAGTGGGTATTCACCCACGAAAGCTCATGCTGCAAAACGTCTGTTAGTCTATAAGGTGCCACAGGATTCTTTGCTGCTTCTACAGAACCAGACTAACACGGCTACCCCTCTGATACTTGACACATAAATTTCAGTTTGACTTTTGGACAAAGGTTCAGGTTAGATGTTATCGTATCCAGACTGGTTCAAACATCCCCAGTCATAACATTTCCCTTCCTTCCTAATCTGACATATCAGTATTTCCTTGACTGTAAAATTTATTGCCAGGGGCTGCTTTAGCTATAAGTTAACTAGGCCTAAGGCAGCAGATTTGACCTGGCTGCCAAATCTGCCCATCACAATAGAGGGGCGTCTGAGCCAAATCTGCTGCCCCAGGTCTATGAAAAAGGCAGTGGCACACTAAAGTTTTGCCTAGGGCAGCAGATGTTCTTGAGTGGCCTCTGCTTACTGTCTGCCTCTGCAATGCAGCTCAGGTAGCAATCTATAAATGGAAGAAGAAATTGAAGGCCTGCACCTAGTTGCTCCCACGACTGACTTCAGTAGATTCTGGGCTCCTGGAAAGCTGTCCAAACAGAAATCTCCAATCTAAGCACCCTGGGCTGTTTGGAATATTTGGGTCTGGAACAAAATTTGCAGTTCAGACCTATCTCTAATTATTTTTAATATAGTGGTCATAAAAAATATGGTAGCCACAAAGGTAGAATCTTTTCAGTGTAAAGCAAAAAGTGCTATTTCAAGTACTATGAGACAAAAACAAGGAATGTTAGTGATACTAACTTTTTTATACTTTACAAAATGGCTTTGCTGACTGTTAGTGCTGGTAACTCCTCCTCATGAACTTCAAAGGTTTTAATTTCTACATCTTAGCTAAATGGGCAAAATAATATGTCCAGGTCATTGCCAAGAGATGATGCTGTTGCCTCAGGGACTTGTTTTAATTATTACATATTGTTGTTTTTTTCAAGTGTATAATCATTATAGTGTTTGAGATAAATTTACCTGGTGCTTCCTCCCACCCAAATATTTGGGATTAATGTACATTACTAAGAACTAAAAATGTTGTATGAAAGCACTGGAAAAATATAGACAAATGCCTCTGTCACAGAATGGAGACTATTCTATAAAGCTCTGATCCTGCAAGCTATGCAGAGTCCAACTGAAGAAAGAAAAAGTTCTGTCCACATGGAGCATCTTGGAAGGCTGGGATGTTACTTATGTGAGCAACTTTACACATGCAAGTAATCCCATTTTGTTCCTTAATTGTTAGAAAGCTTTGGGCCATGCTGCTTTACTCTGGTATTCTATATGATTTGTGTGTGGTTATAACAGGAGAAATTCTCTCTCAGATCCTGAAATTAAATCTTTTGTTTACTACAAAATAACATGTACAGTTTTGTGGAGGACAGGAAATATAAAAGGTATAAAATAATTTGTTTAATGAGCGTTGAAACAATTTTAATGCTCAAGGCTGGGTCTTTCAAAGGAGGGTTGGGGAGTTAGACACCTAACATGGTACATTTCAATGGGGTTTGGACACCAAATTTCTGTAGAGTCTTTTGGAAATCTCAGCTAAGCTGTATTCAGAAAGCTGCTTAATTAATTTTTTTAACGAGGTTCTTCTGGAAATTTACTCTCCAAACTTATTGGAGAAAAAAATATCATGAGAAATAAGATGTTCAACAAGAACAAAAGGAATGGGTTTGCCACTATATGGACATTTGGTTTAAAGAAAGAAAAAATAATTTACTAATTGGCTTTCATTTTCAGTGAATCTTAACACTGCCTGTAAAGATCGTGGATCCCAGCCTATAATTTCAATAAAAGGCGTGTCCTGAAGTTATTTTTCAGCCTTTCATGGTTTGCATTTTTTTCCCTTTCCAAAGTAGAAATCTCTTGGAAAAGCATATCAGCTACCACATGCAGTGTTTTAAGGCAATTGCCACTTGTGATGTGGTGGTAATGGTGTGCAATACACAGAGGCAGCCCTTTGTCTAGAGCACCTTCGAGACTTCCCAGTCCAGACTAACTTTTTCCTAGAATGCTTTTCTGTGAACGACCCTTTACATTTGACAGAATTGAGTAACCACAGCCCTGGAGTGCCTGTTTTGCCAATGGCTGCTATTTACTGCATCTTCCTTTCTTTCAGATGGTTAAAAACAAATGACGCTCAAAAGTTCAGTTATATTTCCCTCCTAGCTTTTCCTTTTTTATTCCATGAGAGAGAGCTTGTTCTCTCACCAGCACCCTGGGGCTGTGTTACCTTTGTAGTGGAATCCTACTGGGTGGTGTTTATCTCCCTTTCTGGACATTACTACTCCTGCTGTCTCTCCACACGTGTTCCAGACCTACAGAGTGCGATACAGGATTTGGAGATGGTAGGGCAAGGTGCTGGGGAGGTAGTTGCTCCTCCATCCAGGGATGACATCTAAATGGGGGCTGGGGAATCTCCTGTGTGTGCAGATTTAGGAAAAAACATTTAATCTCTCACTCACTTTAGTATTCGCCATGTTGCAGCAGACTTTTTTCTCAAGCCTGGTCTCCTATCCTCACACGCAGCACCTGATGCTTCAGAGAAAGGTGGGAAAACCTGGTAATGTATGTAGTCAATCTACAAACAGTCCACAAGGGGAGAGGCTGTACCTTACTTAGCACATTAGTGCTAATTAGAACCTGGTTGGGACCTTTGTCTGCTACTGTAATATGCAAATTAGATACAATTAACTTAGGTTTAAACAGAGACTGGGAATGGTTGGGTCATTACACTAATTGAATCTATTTCCCCATGTTAAGTTCTTCTCACACCTTCTATGGGTCATCTCGATTATCACTTCAAAGTTGCTGGGTTTTTTTCCTCCTGCTTATGATAGCTCATCTCAATTGATTGGCCTCTTACAGTTGGCATGGCTACTTCCACCTTTTCATGTTCTCTGTTATTATAAATATCTTCTTTCTGTGTGTTCCATTCTATGCAGGGGCGGCTCCAGGCACCAGCGCTCCAAGCACGTGCCTGGGCCGGCAAGCCACGGGGGGCGCTCTGCCGGTCGCCGCTAGGGCGGCAGGCAGGGTGCCTTCGGCAGTTTGCCTGCAGAGGGTCCGCTGGTCCCGCGGCTTTGGTGGACCTCCCGCATGCCTGCGGGTGGTCTGCCAAATCCGCGGGACCAGCAGACCCTCCGTGCTTGAGGCAGCAAAATGTCTAGAGCCACCTCTGATTCTATGCATCCGAAGAAGTGAGCTGTAGCCCACAAAAGCTTATGCTGAAATAAATTTGTTAGTCTCTAAGGTGCCACAAGTACTCCTGTTCTTTTTACAAATAATAAATAATCAATGATGTGCTTATGCTTTAATGCATGACTTTTCATTCCCCTTGTTTTAGCATGCATATCTCTTTTATTATTGGTCATAAAATTATCCACCCCTTTTAAAAAACAAACTGTGGTATTTGATTATGATCTTCCGTGGCATTGAATTCTCTAGGATGACTATATGAGGCAGCTTAAAGTGCAATTCCTTGTACAAAATTGGATTATCTGTACATCTGTTCCAAAGTGAAGTTCTCTACCCGTTGAAATGGATGTTGTTTCTTACAAAGTAACATAGCACTTCAGTATCTAACGAAACTTTCTTGCTTTCTGTTGTACTTTTATATAGTAGCATTGCCCAACCCGATTACACTGAACAAATTCAGTAAGTCAGATTCTACTCTCAATAACTCTTGAGTAGATAGAGTGGGCCTTACATGTTCCGTGAGTTTTTGCTGCATCTGAATGAAAGCCAGGATTGTTATTGTATCACTTTGTTTTATATGAAATTACATTATCATACAATGATATAATTGCTAAACACACGCAGATGCAACAGTTACAGTGCAATAAAATGTCACAGAGAACACTGTGTTTTC
Source organism: Mauremys mutica (assembly GCF_020497125.1). Lineage (NCBI taxonomy): Eukaryota > Metazoa > Chordata > Testudines > Geoemydidae > Mauremys > Mauremys mutica. Next base: position 60,110,911 of record NC_059082.1, read on the forward strand.
ATCAAAAAGTTCAGATTCAGTATCAAACTTTTAGAGAAAATATTAATTCCAAGATGTGTATATTTATTATCTGTGGCTGAAGCTTTATTTAGGTTTTAAAATAATAAAAGAATGTTTAAGAGCATTAAGGCCCTGATTCAGGAAAGCACTTACAATACATGCTTATGTCCATCCCTGTACTTACCTGGGACTTGAGTGCTTTTTAAAATGGGGATCCAGAGTCTTGTAACATAGAGATTCTCCTCAGAAGTGGTGGGCATTCAACATGTGTCAGGATGGTGTGTGTGTGTGTGTGTGTGTGTGTGTGTGTGTATAATAGATTCCACATGCAAACATGCTTCATGTGAAACAGGTTTTAAAAATGTGCCCATTGCACCATACACTGCATTTTTAATTGTATTACTCATGTTGACCTTTATTGAGTGAGAAAAATGTGGTGCATTATGACAGTGTAATGGTAAAACATCTATATGCAATAGAGATATTTCATGGGAAGTTTTCATTTTTTTATGTTTAAAGTCTGCTGAAGGAAAAATTAAAATGCAAACATTATATAGAAATAAAGGATCCCAGATCCCTTTATGTAATAATTGACTTAATTATATAAGCAGGACCTAAACGAATCTCTCTCTTTAATTAGTTTGCTGACGACTTTCTCTTCTTTTTAATTAAACAATGCTACAGAAAAGAAAAAAAAAACCTTCAGAAGTTTAAAACACCTTAATAGATAGGATTGCTTTTTTCTTTCTTTTTTTTTACTCTGACTGTATTCATTACAGGCAAATCAATGAAAATTGATATACCCATGATGGAAAAAAGGAATGTATTTGTATCCATTACAGAGGATAGGAGATAATAATAAAATGAAATGTTGTTATAGTGAGATATAAACCCAACCTAAGGAATTGTTCAATATGTGAATAGCTAGATACATTTCATTACTGTGCTATGGAGCAGCTTGAGAGTGGAAGCCAATAATTTAAAAAGTCTTGAGCACAGGGTTATGCTGACTATACAGTTCAATACGTTAATTGACAATAAATCCTGCTTGCCTATAAAAAGCACTTGACTAGTCATTTTCAAGATGGTCATGATTTTTTATGATGCGGAACTTTTAATTTACAGGGATGATAAAAATAGATTTACTTTCAGCCACTTGTATTTGATTTAATTACCTAATCAACTATAAATCATCTACTATTGAAAAAGTAATTTAACAGAGATGATATTTTGCCGTCATTTTTTACTTAAGTACTAAAGAGTCTTTTGTGAGAGAAGCTGAAATAGGCTTTAGAGGAATTAAAAACTCCTATATTTTAAAGGAAAGGTTAAGAGTTCAGAGCCAAGATGTTGGCTTTGCTGAAGAAAATCTGTCCAACTTGTGGAAAGATTTGTTTATGGTTATCAAATCTCTTTTAACGAATACACACACACATTGTGTGAGAATTGTGTGATGTCATTATTAATGATGGATAATAGCGATTTGAAAAGTGAAAAAATATAACAAATGGAACCATTCCCTGTCAGGCACTTAGTTGGAATAATACTGTGATTATTAGTCCAGTATAAATGTATACGTAGGAAGACAGAATAAAGAACAAGAAACAATTTACTGTGACATTTCCAGCCTTGAGCAGGGAAGTCCTGCCCAAATCAGACTGGAAGTGAGTAGATAGAGCATTGTGAGGTTTCCTATTTTAAATGATAGTACAGTATTTAACCTCTAGATAACAAAAGGGTGACACAATTTTCTGTTTTAATAACTACATTAGAAAACCTAACCTGGTACAAAGAAGTATATCCGTCATCAAAAGGGGGGAAAAAGTTGTAAAATGCTATTTTGAAGTAAGAGAGATGGGTTTTCTGAACAGAAGGCATGGTGTAAGTTAATGTTTAGAGTTCTGTACTGGTGGGAGACTGCTTAGAAAGCGAAGTGATAGATTAGGGATGAAAATTGAACTAGTATCTCACTTGCTGAGAAGATAGCTTAGATACTCAGATTAAATTGTTGTAGCTCCATTGAAGTATATGGAACTATGTTAGTTTTCACTAGGTGAAGAGCTTTCACAGTCCTTTTAGGACAAGACTGAGGTTAGCATGGTAGTATCAGAGATTGAGATGTGGGCCAGGCCTAGTGCCTGGAGCAGGAGTTGGTAGCCAGGAATAGGAGCCCAGGGTCAGAGAGGGAATCCGAGGCCAGGTGTCACAGCCAAGGGTCAGAACTGGAGTCAGAAATCAGGAATCAGAGCTGAGGGTCAGAGCCAAGTTACTTGGAGTGTGGCAAGGTAGGGGGAAAGCTAAAGTCTAATGTGAGAGCAAGGATGAAAACAACTAAGCATGAGCGCTGTTGCTGCTGTGGGCAAAAGATTTGAACAGCCAGCGGCCTGCTGCTGGTGGTGGTCTTAAGAGCAGGTCTGCTGATCCCCTTGGCTAATGAAGTAATGAAGTGACTCAATTGGGGCCCTTCTATGCTAGTTATTCTGCTTGGGAGTTAAGTTTGTAGGTGAAGTTAAGCTGCAGGTCCTTACCCCTGACTGGTACAAGATGGCGTGCTAAAAGTAAGTGAAAGATTTATTAGCTGAATTTCACCTCTTTTCCTCCATGTGAACTGCCTGTAATTTGATCACAAAAATCTCAAATTTCTTGGGTATTCAGAATTGTTTACAAATTACTTTGGGCATTTACTTTCCTCTTTAATGGCTTGAAGAAAGTTCACTGCTAGCATTCAATACCCAGACTTCAAAATTAAACTTGCATTGCTTTAAGACATAGAATCATCAATGTAGGGTTGGAAGACACCTTGAGAGGTCATCTAGGCCAGCCCCAGCCCCTCCCCCCATTCCCAGCTGAGGCAGAACCAAATACACAATCCTTGATAGGTTTGTCTATCTTATTCTTAAAAACAGCCAATGGCAGAGATTCCACATCCTTCCTTGGTAACCTATTCCATTTCTTAACTATCCTCATAGCTAGAAAGTTTTTCCTTGTATCTAATCTAAATCTCTTTTGCTACAGATTAAGCCAATTACTTCTTGTCCTACCTTCAGAGGAGGTACAATGGAAAACAATTGATCACTGTCATCTTTATAACAACCCTTTGCATACTTGAAGATTATCAAGTTTCCCCCCACTCAGACTTCTTTTCTCCAGACTAAACATATCCAGTTTGTTTGTTTTTTAACCTTTCTTCACAGGTCAGGTTTTCTGAAGGACACTCTCTAATTTGTCCACGTCTTTCTTAAAGTGGACACAATACTCCAGCCTCACCATGTAGAGCAGGACAATTACCTCCAATGTCTTATATACATCATTCATAGAATCATAGAATATCAGGGTTGGAAGGGGCCTCAGGAAGTCATCTAGTCTAACCGCCTGCTCAAAGCAGAGCCAATCCCCAGACAGAATTTTGCCCCAGATCCCTAAATGGTCCCCTCAAGGATTGAGCTTACAACCCTGGGTTTAGCAGGCCAATGCTCAAACCACTGAGCTATCCCTCCCCCGAAATACTAGCTGTTTTTCACAATTACATCACATTGCTGGCTCATATTCAATTTGTGATCCACAATAACTCCCAGATACTTTTCTGCAGTACTACTGTCTAGCCATATATTCCCAATTATGTATTTGTGCATTTGCTTTTTCCCTCCTAACTGTTGTGCATTGCCCTTGACTTCATTGAATTTCACCTGTGGATTTCAGACCTATTTTCTAATGTATTATGGTTCTTTTTGAATTCTAATCCTGTCCTCCAAAGTGCTTGCTACCCTTCACACCTCGTTTTATTAGTGTACTCTACACTCCATTATCCAAGTCATCAATGAAAATATTAAATAGTACCAGACCCCAAGATCAGTCCTGGGTCTGGTACTATTTAATATTTTCCTTGATGATTACTTTCATTAATGCCACTAAATATGTCCTTCCCGTTTGAGAATGAACCATTAATAACTAGTCTTTGGGTATGGTCTTTAACCAGTTGTGCACTCATTTTATAGTAATTTCATCTTGACCACATTTCCGTAGTTTGCTTATGTGAATATCATGTGGGACAATGTCAAAAGCTTAACTAAAATCAAGATAAATCACACTTACTGCTTTCCCCATCCACTAAGCCAGTACCACATCAAAGAAGGAAATTAGGATGGTTTGACATGATTTGCTCTTGACAAATCCATGTTGGCTATTATTTATTAGCCTAGTATCCTGTAAGTGCTTACAAATTGTTTAATAATTTGTTCCAGTATCTTTCCAGGTATGGAAGTTAGATTGACTGGGTTTATAATTCTCTGGATTCTCTCTGGCCTGGTCTACACAGGGGAGGGGGAGGGGAATCGATCTAAGTTACACAAGTTCAGCTATGTGAATAACGTAGCTGAAGTCGACATACTTAGATCGACTTACCATGGTGTCTTCACTGCGGTGAGTCGACTGCTGCCACTCCCCCATCGACTCCGCCTGCACCTCTCATGACGGTGGAGTACAGGAGTCAATGGGAGTGCGCTCAGGGATCGATTTACTGTGTCTCAACTAGACGCGATAAATCAACCCCCACTGGATCTATCGCTGCCCGCCAATCTGGCGGGTAGTGTAGACATACTCTGTTACTCTCCTTACATATGGGTGCAAAGTCTCTAAGTCATGTGGTATTGTTTCTGGTCTTTGACTGGATGACTTTAGGGGACTAACAAATATAGTGGAAATTACCACCTTGTTAATTCTAAAATTGAATTTATAATTAGAAATAAACTTCTTTGAGTTGTCTTGCTAGTAAAGCTTGAGCACTCAACTCTCCTTTGAAAGTAAGCATTGAAGAGTTGTGAACTCGGCATAATTTAAATTAGTGTTCAAATAATCTATGTCCCCCTCCCATTTTCTGCGCTCTAGCTGCTACATATGCTACCTCTGTTTTGTGAATAAATAAACTTCAGTCTCCAGGATGCAGATAAGCACTAAGGGCTAGTTTCAGAGATGTGCTGTGAGCCTCTTGGGACATGCTTGGCCTTCTCAGTGTTCACACACACCAGCTGAGAAGGATCGATATTCCACAAATCAGCAGGGGCTACACGCAAACTAAGTTACAATCCAGTGAAAAACAGGGTGGTTGAATCTAGAGTGGAGAACACTCAGATAAGGACTCTACATTCACAAAAGAGGTTTGAAAAAGTACGTCTTCAGGAAATATATCAAAGTGAAAGCATAGAGCTTATCATATTTTTTTATTGTGTGAAATTATTCTAAAACACAAACAAAACCAAGCCAACAAATGTGCCATTATCACAGAAAAGAGGAGAGGGAAACACGTGTGTTTCAGATGGGGGAAAAGGGTTGTCTTCAGACTAATCCATAGTTGTGAAAATATTGACATCAAGAAAACTAAAAGGCACGTGGAGGAAAGGAGGAGAAGTATAGCTATGTCATTAATGTAATGAACATAGAGCAATCAATGCTGGCAAATACCTCCTGCAAAATACAGATGATTTTGTGTTGGGAAGAAATCCAGGCTCTATATAAGGATAAGGGAGTCATGTGAACTAATGAAAATAGAACCTATAAATGGAAATTTGAATATCAATTACCTAGAAAAACTTGATGATTATATTAAATTTAAAGAAATATATGCAAAGTAAAATCTGCGTGGTAAGAAATATGCATACTTGCATAAGTGTAACAATAGTACTTTAAAAAAAAGACATTAATGCATTGCAGATCCCATGATTCCTTTCAAGGGAGGCTCAAGAATAGAAATTCAGCCCAGTTAACATGATATTAAGTTCATCCTTATGTGACTCTCTCCTTAAAATTACCATAACAACTCAGGAATTGCTATATTGGATCATACTTATAGTCCAGCTCATCATATTCTGTTTCCAGCGGTGGTAGGAACCAGGTGCTTCAGAGGAAGATTCAAGAAACCCTGAAGAGGGCAATTATGTAATAACCTGGCCATAGGCAAAATTTCTTCTTGATCTACTAAGTTAGAGGATGATGTATGCCCTGAAACATGAGAGCTTATATCCTTTCTAAATGTTTGGGAGATCTTTTTAATCCTTATTGAATGTATTGTTAGTGTTCATGTGGTTTCAAAAGAACTGCTACTATAATTCCACCTCTGGTAAAATAAAATCTCTGCCGCAATTTTGTTTCAGTTCAATTTTATTTAGAGCTTAGCTAATAATTTGCAATGGATAATTTATTTCAATTTTGCTTCTCTTTCACATCATGAATTTTCTGAGAACAGATTGTAACTTTCTTGAATGTATCTGATTATCTAATTGTTTGCTGAATTGTTTGCATAAGTGACATTATTCACATTTGTCAATATGTGAAATTTAGAATTCAAGCTGTTCTGATTGCAAACATTAATTTTCCATGAATATTCTACAGTATTTCTTTAACGTTTGTTTTGACAAACATTTCTATCAAAAACCACTAGTTTTTGGAACTCTTCAGGAAAATGAACAAAAGTGGGATAGAAATGACTTGAATAAATCTTCAGAAAAGATTTTTTTTCAGTAGTAGTCCAGTTCTGCTCTGAGCTAAGGCCCCGTGAGTCACCCAGATGTGTAGAATATAAAGTTGATATTGTGGCTATTGAAAATAAAAGATTCATAAAAAGAGAATTTTTACATCAGTTCATAGAAATCTTTCCAACCACATGGAAACGTGTCTACCACAAGAGAATTGATAAGAACAATAATATTTAAGTATACTGCAATCCTAAGAAAGAGACAGTCCCTAATAAGGATGTGGGTTTTTTTTTCTTTTCTGAAGGCTAGATTATCATTATGTCTAAACCCTACTATGTTTAGAATCTAGATTATAGTTCTAATGATCACAGATATTTGTCAGGCAAATTCCTGACAGATGCTGATCTCATCAAGTGAGAATATTCTGCAAGTAGACAGGGGCGTGACTCTTCAGATCTGCTTCCACAATTCATTATGTAAGTGGAGAAATACAGTTAGCATATACTTCTGAAAGTGTGTGTATGTGTGGGACTGGAGAGACAAACACTTCTCAATATTCCTTCATTGGAAATTCTCATCTGTATTGAAGACACCAGCAGTGAGGCATTTTCTAAATTTCGTAAATTTGAATATGTGATAGGCAATTGACTCCACATTCAGAATCCTATTAGATTTCTGGTGTGGAATTTAAATGTCAGACTCAGACCAACAATGGACCATCCTTGTTCACAGCAAGTGTTACCTTACTCCTTGAGTAGTCAGTGGGGTTATTTGAAGATTAAAAATACTGCTGAACAGGAGTATGGGTGGCAGGATCTGGCCCAAATTTATTGCCATAGAGAGTGTCATCTATTTTCCGTGTGTGTGCAGATGATGCTACTTACGTTAATTAGTCCATATTTTCCCAGTTATTTCTCTGATGTGCTTGCCTGGAGGTGGGTGTTGGCAAGTAAGTCTTGCAGCCCTGCCCTCTGATGCAATCCAGAAAAACAATATATCCATTTTATTGGAACTAGACTAGGGTATTGGAGAAGAATTCTGTTTAGCTGGAAAGCTTGTCTCTTTCACCAACAGTAGCTGGTCCAATAAAAAATATTACCTCACCCGACCTTGTCTCTCCAGAGTATTGATTAGTATATTATCCTAGAGGTGACAGCTGGAAACACATAAATAGGAATTGGTTGGGAAAGCAGGACAGAGAACATTTCTGATGGGTTTACTGCCATTCTGTGTGTCCCAGTATAACCAACAAAGTTGTGAATTAATTCATTTGGATATTTCTTAATGATTTTACACATTTAGCAGTTCATTTTTATTTATTTTTTTCCTGACCCCACACTACAGTTGCTGGCCCTCTGAGAACCAGAGGGAAAGTGAGATAAATGTACTCCATATATGTGTGCAGCTGTGGTTTCCATGGTAACTCCATGGATGCTCTCAGAACTTTTGGTTTCTTGTTTATCTTAATGGGTCAAACGTTTACTGAGACTCAGTTCAAATCAAAAGTATCCTGTTCAAATGATGTGGGGGAGCAGTTAGAGGTAACATAAAAGAATGGAAAACCTGAGTACACCAAATTCATGTTGTAGTTAGACTTATATCCTGGGCAACCCTGTAGGTGGATGGGCCTGGTTCTCTCCTCATTTACACTGATATAAAGTCATTGGAGGGACACCAGTGTAAAACAGGTGTGGAAGGAGAACGGAGACAACATGGTTGCAGGTCAGGGTAGAATTTGGTTTTCAAATTTAAAGACTTCACCAGCAAAAACAAAAATTGAAGAAAACAAAAAAACTGTAGTAAGCTTCTGCTCTCTGCAATAACAAGGCAGTATTTCCCCTGTGCCAACTATTGAGGTGTCTCTGGGTATATGTTGCATTTTAATGAACCATTCTCTGTACACACACCCAAGGCATGACAATTCCCTGCGCCTAATCTGCCAAATCCAGCACAACTCAACCCAATCATTTCTGCTGTTCTCATCCAGGCAAAAGTCCCATAAATTGACTTCAGTAGGAGTGTTGCTTGAGTAATATCTATAAGCTCAGGCCCGAGAAATGTTTGACATCTTTCTAACTTTGTGTCTCCTGACATTCTATACTTAAAGGGGTCTTTTTCCCTCAGCTGATAGGTCTAATTATACTATTGGAATTCATTGGGTCCTATGCTGCTCCCATAGAATTCAAGGAAAATTTGGCCATTAACTTATCTAGCAGGATTGAGCTCATTATGAACAGACATTTCTTTAATCTGTAACAGGTTTAAAATGAATGGCATTTTTGCAAACATAATAAATGAACAACAAAAACTGAAAAGAAAAGGCCACCGGAATTCTATAACACATAAAAAAGAGACTTTCCATTGATAGAAAGAACCATTGACTGACCTCAGATAAAATCAATGTCTCCTAAAAGCATTAAATATATACTCTAATAATGTCTTCCTGTTATCACTCTGCAGATCCAAGGATAAATCAGCACTTCACCCTGACAACGACTCCCTTTTGTTTTAACCTTTGGATTGCTAAAAAGGTAATTGTTTTTTTCTTTTATATGCAGTGCTAAAAAAAGGATTTACCTTTTTGCTTAATTATCAGGATGTTCTCTGAACTATCATTTTTGACTGTGTGCAAGTTTCCCGTGTAATTTACCAATACAGACTCCCTAATCCCCTCTCCCACCGCAAGTTTGTTTTTGTAACATGTCTAGCGTTCCTAATGAGTTGCTAATGAGCTTTGCAAATGTGCAGGCGCAGATGATGTTTTACCTAGAGGTGGTTTGGTGAACCATAATTGTGCATCTGTATGAGTTTAGTATTGTCTCTGCTTGCACTTAAAAACATATTTTCTAGATGTACCAAGAGAGGCCCAGAGCTTTAAAGAGGTTAAGAAAGATTCAAAGCTTTATTTTGGTGCCAAGTTTATTGTGAAATGTTTTGTAATTGATGGGTAATATTGCACATGCCTTAGTAGGAACAGGAATCTTAGTCTCCAATTTAAGATCTCTTGCTGGAGAGGGAAAATGAAATACTCCCATAACAGTAACACAGAGAGTGGCTAATTTATCAAAATTTGCTTCACATTCAAAATTGGTGAGAATCACATTTTGAAATAGTAACAGATGGGGAAATGCTGAGTTTTGCATCAATGCGTAAAATGTTTGTGATGCTACAATGTGTTTTTATTTTTGCATAGTTTACTTGAATCTTACAGTTCTAGTAATATTTCCCCCATAAAAAAATACAAAGCAGTTTTAGTATACTGTATCTACTGCTATGCTCCTCCAAAACGTGCAGAGCTTGACTATATTCAGGTGAAGTAAAAGTTAATTAAGGTGAAATTATTTTATGTGTTTTTAATATCTTATTTTGGCTAGTCAAATTATATTCCTATAATCCATTTAGTCTAAAGGGTGGTTGTTGTTTTTTTTCTGCTTTTTTTTGGCTTGTTTTTTTCACTTCAGCAGCAGTGTTGCCAGTAAAAGCGGAATAGGTTAGTTGTGAAATTCCCTACTGTTCAAGGAAATGAACAAGAGTCTAAAAAACTAACGAAGTGGTTGTTGGCACTATTGTGTTAATTACTTTTTTGTACTATGCCATGTTGTGGCTCAAAAGCTTGTCTCTCTCACTAGCAGAAGTTGATCCAATAAAAGATATTATCTTACCTTACCCACCTTGTTCCCTTTTTTTTTTTTTTTTTTGGTGACATTTTATATCAAATTAACCTTTTGGTTTTTGTCTCACATGCAAAATGTGGTGAGTTACATTCCTAGTGCATGATATATATATAAAAAGTGTGTGTATATATATATATATATATATATATATATATATATATATATATATATATATATATATATATAAACTGTGGTCATTTAATATAGGTTTTTGGAACAGGGCCCTGGAACACAATCCAACACTTCTGCAAGTTCAGAAATAAATTTATTCTACTTTTTCCTTACATCTTAAGCCGCTTTACTTACCAAGTCCAATGTCCTTTTCTTTAAAATCCTCTTTATTTGTGAGAGTACTTATACAAAGAATATAGGCATTATTTTATAGTGACTTTCTAAAGAACCAGAAAAAGTCTATTTGAATCTTTTCTTTGGTATTAACTAGACTTTTTATCATAAGTGAACAGGGTGCTTCTGGTTTACTAGTTTTTTATTGCTTCCTTGAATGCACTTCAACCTCATTCATAGTTCAAGTCTATATAATCCTTATGCCTTTCATACTTTTAAATCCTCTACAGTGTTTTTGTATATCTGACTCTACTAATATCCCCAAAATTCAGGTCTAAACAGCTCTTATGAACTACCAAAAATTCTGCACTGGTAGTGAAACGTCTCTTTTTACCAACCTTTTCACTCTTCATAAACAAAGAGCAGGGTTTGTGGTTTTTTTCTGGCAAGCATGCCCTGACCTGATTTTTCCGTACTGAAATCTGGAATGTGTTCATTACAGTGAAAATGGAGCTACAGGTCAAAGATGAACTATAGCTTGCTCATTCACTTGTTCTTGGTCTGAATGTTATTCGTGAGTCTGCTGTCAAAAATGGTGCCACTTTTACTATAGCTGAGACATGCAGCCAGCAAAGAATGTTGGTTATTCTGGACTGTCAGCTACTTTGGCTTGCTCAGTGTTTGATTTTGCATTGCTCTATGACAAGAGCTTTCAAATCTTTTCATAGTGTGAACCACGTGTTAAGAGATGGCTTTTACCCTAGATATATATGCTTACAAAACCCAGCAATCTGATAATGACTCAGCAGGTACCAAATTATAATTATTGCTTCCTATTGGCCAAGATTTAGGCACATCATTTTGACCTTGACTCCCCCACCCAAGCTTGCTTGTCTGCATCATCCACCTGTTACATCTTTGGGGCAAAGACTGTCACTTACTGTATGTTTATACAGCACCTAGCACAATGGGACCTTAATCTGGTTGGCTTTTTGGCACTACAGTAAAGTAAATATTAGACAATAACAATAATGAACCACCATCCTATCAATCCAAGTCATGCAGACATCCCCTTCCATTCATGGTCATATAACATTCTTGTGGTAATCATAGCATGTGGTTAGCATGAAAAGTAATGTTAGGAAAACATTGCATATGTGATTTAGGAGAAGGAGGAGAACCAGTACCGTATGACCAGTCATATTCTCCAGCAAGTGCTCTGTGGATCAACAGTGGTCCACAGACCATGGTTTGAGAGTTGGTTCTTCAAGTGATTGTTCACATGGATTCCACACTTGATGCACATTTATGAAAGATTGGATTCTTTTGGCTAACAATGTCTTTTGGGTTGCACCTAAACCTAGGTGACCCCTCCTCTCCCCCACAACTGTCTCTTAGTTGTTTCTTTCTACCCATGACAGTGACACAGAACCCTTGCAGTTTCCACCAGTTTCTCTGGACACTGTGCTAGTTTTAGGGTTGTTTATTAGCTAGTTGTTAGTTAGCAGTGTCAGTATCTTTGCCAGTTGACAGAAAAAAAACCTTTTTAGTCAGACATTTAGGTTGTAGACTAGATTCCCCCCACATCCCCTTTAAAAGGGCTCTAGCAATATGGCAGAAGCAAAATCGCTGGGGTTCAAAACCTGCCCATTGTGTGAAGCCTCAGTGGTGCTTAATCATCAGCACTCCACATGCTGTTTTTGTTTAGGAGAGGGATATACTCCTGAGTGATGTCATACCTTCTCTGAGCAGACTCAAAGAACTGGAGAAGTCCACATAAAATTGTGATTCCTGGAGCACTTCAGGCAAGCTAACATGGACACCAAAAGGAGGTATGCAGCTAGGCCTCATGCTTCCTGTCATTCCTTCTCCATGAATTCCCTGGTGAGCCAAGACTCTGTACTGAGCTCCTGTGCTATGTTGCCCAAGAGGCCCCAGTCATCTGTCTCCAGTCCAGCATCAATGACTTCAGAGAGAGGTAGGAAGGAGCACTGCTCCAGAGATGAGCCAAGGCATAGTCCTGCATTTCCAGTGCCTACCAAGTTGAGACACAAGAATCAGCAGGCATCTTACACATCTGGGGCACAAAAGTGGAAGGGGCAACCAAGAGCCTGACAAAGGTACCTCTGGTATCTCAATACCAACTGTTAAACATGTTCCTAAATCCATGTATTGCCCTTCCTCATACCAATCTCCTCTGTATCAAGCACCTTGTGGTAACCATCAAATTGGTAACTGGTGTGTCATTACTGTCGCTATCAGTATCTAGAGCATATATGATACTGATTTAGCTGTAGGCCCAGTACCAGTCATCTTTGCTACTTAGCTACTGTGTCTGCATTTGGAGCTGGGGGTGCGATTCCCAACTTGCATAAACATACTTGCACTAGCTCTGCTTGAGCTATCATGCTAAAAACTTAGCAGAGTAGCCAGGATAGAACGGGCAGCGACTCAGGCTAGCCACCTGAGTACATACCCAGGATGCCTGCACAAGTTTTTACTTGGGTAGCTAGCCAGAACCACTGCCCTTTTTAGCACACTAGCTGGAGTAGAGCTAGCGCAGGTAAGTTTACATGAGCTAGAATCACATCCCCAACTCCAAATGCAAATATAGGCTGAGATTCAAAGCCATTTTGGGCAGGGACTGTCATTTTTTTTTCTCAGAGCCAAGTTCAAAGGGGCCATGGTCCCTAACTGAAGTTCCTAGGCAACAATGATGACAGATAGGTTGGAGGTGGTGCTGGCTTTTGTAAATCAGACAATAGCGGTATAAGTGGTACCAACTCCATCCTCTATTCAAGTAGAAGGGAAATTAGCACATCCTACTATTCCCATAAGGGTAGCCCCATATTTCTAGGAGGTGAACTCCTTTTTATCCTCCCCATCGGTGCATGCTAAGGACTCATTTTGTACTCTCCCTCCCTTGCCTCCATGAGATCACAATGGGAATTCAGGAGGAACTCCAGAGACTGCGCTCTGAGTAGGAAAAGGCATACATTTAATATAAAAGAGCGCACACACACCCTGGTATCTTCCTCTGTGTCTACCAGTCCAGTGTCTATATGCTTATCAACTTTGGCTCTTCAGCACACCCTAGGGTATGCAATCTCCACTCCAAGTACTGCTCCCACTCCAAGGCTAGATCCCCTTCTTTGAAGAGGCAGTATAGATCTTCCTAGCCAAATCAATGTGTGCAGCCTCAGATTCTAGAGAGATGAGAGGAGAAGATGAGGAAGAACAACTAATCCTTGTTGCATTTTCCTCAACCTCTCTTGATGAGGTGGTGAACTCCTCAATATCTTTTCCAATCAATGATTTTAAGGTGTTCCAAGATCTTACTAAATGCAGAGGATCTTGGCATACCGTTTGAGGCAGTGCAAGAGAAATCAAATAGACTGTGGGATATTCTGCATCCTTCCATTCCTGGTAAGCCAGAGGAAGACATGTGGTGGACTCAGGCATCAGTTCCAGCTACATCCAAGAATGCAGACAGAAAGTACCAAGTCCCTCTCAAGTGATTCAGGCACTTTTTTTTCCACCCAGTAGAATCACAGGGGTAGAAGAGAACAGAAGGGTCATCTAATCTGACTCGCTCTCAAGATGCAGGATTTGATAGGTCTAAACCATCCAAGAGAGATGGCTATCCATATCCAGCCTTCTTCTGAAAACCTCCAGTAAAGAAACTTCCACTACCTCCCTAGGCAGTCTGTTCTATTGTCCTACTGTTCTTACAGTTAGGAAGTGTTTCCTGAGATTTAATCTAAATCTACTATGCTGTAATTTGAACCCATTGCCTCTTGTTCTGCCCTCTATGGCAGGAGAGAACAACTTTTCTCCATCTTTTTTATGGCAGACTTTCAAGCATTTGAAGACCGCTATCATGTTCCCCCCTTAATTGCTTCTTTTCCAAACTAAATGTACCCAATTCCTTCAGCTTTTGCTCATATGGCTTGCATTCCATCCCTTTGATCATCTTTGTCACTCACCTCTGGATCCTTTCAAGTTTCTCTACTTCCTTTCTATACTTTGGTGACCAAAACTGGACACAGTAGTCCAGCTGAGGCCTAACCAGCACCAAGTAGAGCACTAGCATCACCTCCCATAATTTGCATGCTATGCCTCTGTTAATCCAACCTAAAATTGCATTTTGCTTTTTTTTGCAACAGAATCTCACTATTGACTCATATTGAAGTTGTGATCCACCACAACTCCCAGATCCTTCTCAGCAGCACTGCTGTCAAGCCAGTTATCTCCCATTCCATATTTGCACATTTGTTTTTTCTTCCCTCAGTGTAGCACCTGACATTTGTCTTTGTTGAATTGCATTTTGTTGTCTATAGCCCAGTTCTCCAATTTATCAAGATCCCTTTGCATTTTAGCTTTTGTATCAGGATCTCTTCTTGTCCAGCAGAAGTGAAAACAACAAGGGTCTCCCAAATTGATATCTAGAGAGAAGACCCTAAAAAGCAGGATCTATTTCAATGTAACTTGGTGTCTACTCATCAGTCAGGCTCCAGATTCAAGTAGCTAATTACCAATTGATTGTGACAAAAAATATAGTTGTTTACACTGGGGCAAGCTGTTTCAATTTACAGACAGTAAATTTATATTCCTCCAGAACATAAGGAAGAGTTAAAATCTATAATAAATTAGGGATATCTGATAGCCCACATTACCCTACAAGCAGCCTTAGATGCGTGAGATACAGTGGCACACTTCTGTGACAATGGATTTGTCCTGGCTCCAAGCATTGGAGATACTCAGGGAGGCCCAGATCATGAATAATGAAAAACTTCCTTTTGATGTCAATGAACTTTTACATTCACTGATTGAGCTTCTCCACTTACAAAAGGACTCCAGGGCTTCCAGTCCCAAGCTGGAAGCAAGCAAAACCTCAGAGTTCCTTCAAGCAGGGCCGCTCTGCTCAATACTACTACAGCCCTCAGAGGACTTGAGATTCACTGAGGGTATGGCTACACTGGCGAGTTGCAGCGCTGGAAAGCCTCCACCAGTGCTGCAATTAGTAAGTGGCCACACCTGCAGGGTGCAGCGCTGGCAGTACACCTCACTCGGCATGGGGAATAAGGATTCCAGCGCTGGTGCTGCAGCGCTGGTCATCAAGTGTGGCCACACACCAGCTCTGTGATTGGCCTCCAGGGTATAAGGATGTATCCCAGAATGCTTTTATAAATTACTCTCTTTGTTTTGTTATGCAGCCTCTCTTTGTTTTGTTATGAACGAGCTCCGGAGCTCCATTGCTTATCTAAAAAACAAACAGAGCTCCTGTTTGCAGTGATCATCTGTACCTGGCTGTAAACAATCAAATGAGAGGCAGGGAGGAAATGAAACAGCGGGGAGTCGTGTTGGCTGCAGGCTGTTTGCAATTAAGAGTTAAGACTAAGGGGTCGGAAACATGTTCTGATTTTTCAATGCAGGAAGCTAAACACACAGTGTTGGCTCCAAAAATCCCCTCTCTCTTTCCCCCCGCTCCCTGTCACACTAGACCCCACTCCACCCCCCTCTTTTGAAAAGCACATTGCGGCCACTTGAACGCTGGGATAACTGCCCATAATGCATCACTCCCAACAGCGCTGCAAATACTGCAAATGTGGCCACACACCAGCGCTGGTAGCTGTGAGTGTGGCCACACACCAGCGCTGACCTGCACAGCTGGATGACCAGCGCTGCAAACTACCAGCGCTGCAAACCGTAAGTGTAGCCATACCCTGAGAAAGAACAGCAGATTACTTTCTGCCTCTTCTTCATCTGTAGCACACTTGGCATCTTACTTCTGGCAGCAAATTTGATACTACAGCTAAGCTAGCAAAACCAGTTGGCAGTGATGGCTAGGGCACAAAGAGATCTGGGCCAAAGGTGCAGCCCCAAGAGACATTGCTGTCCTAAAGAATCTGTACTCATGTGGAAGCATGGAATCCATGTGGACAACATAGCTTAAAGTACCACAGTTAGCGTAAAGTAAGTAACCATTCTTTTATCCATTAAACCAGGGGTCGGCAACCTTTCAGAAGTGGCGTGCCGAGTCTTCATTCATTCACTCTAATTTAAGGTTTCGCGTGCCAGTAATACATTTTAACGTTCTTAGAAGGTCTCTTTCTGTAAGTCTATAATATATAATTAAACTATTGTTATATGTAAAGTAAATTAGGTTTTTAAAATCTTTAAGAAGTTTAATTTAAAATTAAATAAAATGCAGAGCCCTCCGGACCAGTGGCCAGGACCCAGGCAGTGTGAGTGCCACTGAAAATCAGCTCGCGTGCCACTTTCAGCACCCATGCCATAGGTTGCCTACCCTTGCATTAAACTGTGGATTTTGCAATTATAGTTCTGTCCTTACCTCAAGGGCAGTGTCATCCTGAATGGGCTGTTTCTTGTACAGATGTTCATGTAACAGATTGGGAGGAGTGGAGATTGCATGCTGTGAAGAATGTTAGGTCATGTGTTCAGTTAATGTTATTTTATGTACGGTGTTGTAGGCGGGAGTAAAATCTGTGGTTGGACATGAGACATCTGAGGACTCTGTAAGGGCCCATTTGGTTGCTAGGAAGAATGGTGGAAGGGAGAGTGGAGGCTGGCTGGCTAGAGGTGGCAGGAAAAGACTTTAAATTAGCTCATTCATGGATTTATCTGTAATAATAAAGTAAGGCCTTATCTACACTACAAGACTATATTTTGAATCAACTTAGTTTGAATTTGTGGATTCGACCTCATGAAGTCGAATTTGTGTATCCATACTAAATACACTAATTCGAATTTCTGAGTCCACATTCACGGGGCCAGCGTCGACTTTGGAAGCGGTGCACTGTGGGAAGCTATCCCACAGTTCCCGCCGTCCCCGCTGCCCATTGGAATGCTGGGTAGAGCCCCCAATGCCTGCTGGGGGGAAAAAATGTGTCGAGGGTGGTTTTGG
The DNA here is from genome assembly GCF_020497125.1 of Mauremys mutica. Classification (NCBI taxonomy): domain Eukaryota; kingdom Metazoa; phylum Chordata; order Testudines; family Geoemydidae; genus Mauremys; species Mauremys mutica. The sequence continues at coordinate 60,128,265 of NC_059082.1, forward strand.
GTAAGTGTCGTCATTGAACCGTCAATCACAACCTCCCTCCCTCCGGGAAAGCGCCTGCGGGCAATCTGTTCGTGCACTTTTCTGGTCAGTGACAGCGCGGACGCCACAGCACTGCAAGCATGGAGCCCGCTGCGATCATCGCCGTTTTCTCCTCCTCGCACTTTATCGTCCACGTCTTCCACAGTCAGCTGCTGAGAAATTGGGCTACTTTTCAATGGTGCTGCAAGCACTGGGGGACAATAGGGGACGTTTTACAAACATCAACGTCGGGTGGCCGGGCAAGGTTCATGATGCGTGTGTTTTCAGGAACTGTGGGCTGCTCAGACGCCTGCAGGAAGGTAGTTTCTTCCCGGACCACGAAATAACTGTTGTGGATGTGCAGATGCCTATAAAAGCAACAAAGAATCCTGTGGCACCTTATAGACTAACAGACGTTTTGCAGCATGAGCTTTCGTGGGTGAATACCCACTTCTTGCATCTGAAGAAGTGGGTATTCACCCACGAAAGCTCATGCTGCAAAACGTCTGTTAGTCTATAAGGTGCCACAGGATTCTTTGTTGCTTTTACAGATCCAGACTAACACGGCTACCCCTCTGATACCAGATGCCTATAGTCATCCTCGGGGACCCAGCCTACCCGCTAATGCACTTGCTCATGAAGCCCTATACAGGCGCCTGGGACAGCGACAAGGAACTCTTCAAATACCAGCGAGCAGCGTGACCTGTGACTGTTCAGTTTCTTTACAGAGAAGCTGAACCTGCCCCTGTTTCTTTACCCAGTTACTGTTGACTCTCCTCTTCGGTTACATACCCCGTTCACCCCGTTACCCCCACTTCCAGCACACGTGTAAAAATAAAATACATGTCCCATTATTACTTAACAAAGGTTTCTTTATTCATGCCTGTTCGTGAAAGGGTTGAAACTGGGATGCAGGCTGTGCTGGGTAGGGTGTGCGGTGATGTAAAGACCGCCTCTAAACTCAAGGAATGACAGACTCCTGCTCCTAGAGCGGTCCGCAGTGCCGGAATGCTTCTTTCAACGGAGCCTGCCATCCCTCTTTATGGAATTCTGTGTGCGGGCGGCTATGTGACTTTGTGGTGGAGGAGGACGGATACAGATTCCTCAGCTGCGTGACTCAGCGGTCCAGGACAAGGACCGCTGTATAAGATCTGTAACCGCCCTCCCACGCTGCAAAGTCACATCTCCCCCGCCCACACAGATCCTGGAAACCACCTCCAAAAACCGACCAGGTTGCCTACTGACTGCACCGTGTGTGTGACCCGCTGCTGATCCTGCCCCCGTGGTCTGTACCCTGGGAAAGGTGACTGTCCTATGCAATTAACCACCCCCTTCCCCACGTCCCCCATTCGAACACAGTCTTCTTTGAAAAAACATAATGGAAACAGTAATTAACAGCAAAGCATTTTTATTAATTAAGTAGACAGTTAGGGGATGGGACTGGGATTGGGACTACTGTGAGTCTGGAAGTGAAGGACTTCGGCAAATATAGGGTATGAGAGCTTTTGGGTACTTGAGCACTGTGCTGTGGTGCAGTGACAGTATTCACGTCCCCGGCCGCCCCTCCTCCTGATTATTTTCGGTGAGGGGGGTATGGGACTTTGTGGCGGGGGAGGGCGGTTGCAGATACACTGCAGGGGGGCTCTGTCCTCCTGTGGTCCTGCAGAACATCCACAAGGTGCCTGAGCGTGTCCGTGTGCTCCCTCACTAGTCCAAGCATTGTTTCAGTCGCCTGCTTGTCTTCCTCACGCCACCTCTCCTCCCGTTCGCTGTGTGAGCGCTGGCACAGAGAGACGGTCTCCCTCCACTGGCTCTGCTGGTCCGCCTCTGCTAGGTAGCAGCCCATACGTTCCTCGAACATCTTGTCCCTTGTCTTTTTCTTTCGCCGCCTAATCTTCGCCAGCCTCTGCGAGGGGGATGCTGTGGCAGGTCTGGAGACAGTGGAAGCTGTGAGATGGGAAACAGGGAGTGAATTCCTTGCAAAGATACATTTTTGCGAACAATTAACTGAGTCTAGGCTGTCTCTGGGAATTCTGGGTTGAGACCTCTGTGCCTGCTGGGGCAGAAATCATTTTCGCGGTGGATTCTGGGTAAATGTCGCCAGTCATTCCTTCCTCCGGGAAAGCAACGGCAGACAATCATTTCAAGCCCGTTTTCCCAGAATTGCCCTGGCATACGCCATAGCATGGCAACCATGGACACTGTTTTGCCTTTTGTGAATGTCACCGTATGTGTACTAGATGCCGCTGACAGAGGCGGGCAAGCAGCGCTACACAGCAGCATGCTTTTGCTTTTGCATGACAGCAGAGATGGTTACCAGCCATATTGTACCATCAACCATACCATAAATTGGTAATAAGATGGTAATAAGATGGGCATGGTTACCTGTCCTTTTGCACTGCCCCATTTGGGGCTGTCATAAGTGCCCCTGGCCGAGCAGCCAGGGGCGCAAAAGCAAAAATTGGGAATGACTCCCTGAGTCAATCCCTCCTTTTTGGTATCTAAAAATAGAATCAGTCCTGCCTAGATTATGGGCAAGTGTACTAGAGAACCACTGTATCATAGAACCAGAGAGCACAGCTGCTCTGTGTCCGATCCTGCATAAATTATGAGCTGTATGCTATTCACAGGGGGTGCTCCTGCAACAACACCACCTGTTCATTCCGTTCTTACCCCAGCCTTCCTGGGCTACCATACCATTGTCCCCCCACTTGTGTGATGAAGTAATAAAGAATGCAGGAATAAGACACAGTGACTTGTTTGTGAGAAATGAGTGGAAGGAAGCCTCCAGCTGCAATGATAGTCCAGGCAGGACATTAAGGAGTGTGGATGAAGGAGCCCATCATCCCTCTGCTAGTCCAGGGGCAATCAAATCTTTTATTTACAATGAAGGGTGGGGGCTGATGGAGCTCAGCCCCCTGTTGCAATGATGAGGACGGTTACCAGCCATATTGCACCATCTGCCATCAAAAATTAGGGACAGGCGCCCTTGATCGACCTTACTGATGCTAGTCGGCATGGTTACCAGCCCTTTTGCACTGCCCCATGTGCCAATAGGCTGATGGTACAAAAAGATGGAAATCCATCGTCATCATCAGGCATCCATAGCGTGGGGGGAGCAAGGATGTTGGTGTTGAGTGCTGCACCATCGCGTCTATCTGCAGCATTCAGTAAAGATAGGGTGACATGTAAAAGAGTCAACAGAGGATTGTTTTCACTTCTGGTGGTGGGTGGGGTGTGTGCGCAAATTGCCGAACTATGCCCTGACCCACCGCAGACACTGTGTTTGGCCCTAGAAGCATTTGGAGCTCATCCAAGAATGCAAATACTTTTCGGAGACAGCAGGAACTGTGGGATACCTTGCGTCCTCATTCCCCCTTCCCTCCATGAGCGTCCATTATATTCTTTGGCTTTCTGTTACGCTCGTCACGCAGCTGCGTGCTGAGTCTGTGCTATGCCGTCTGTCCGTAGATTTATTAAAAATACTTTGGACCAGGCGTAAAATTACAGTAATTACCCTAATTAGATGCAGGAGTCTCCGAGCAAGATTACCCTGAGGAGGGTCACTGAAGGAGATAGAGAGCGCATGCTGCGTGAAAGCTAGCATGAACCAGGGCCCGATGCAGCCGTGCTCGGGGAGGCAGTGCTCCCTGAGGTCCTCATGAAAGCCTCGCGTGGAAAACTGTGCTACCACGGAGCACCCAATAAGGCAGCTCTCCCCAGGAACCTCCTGCTGATGCTTTTCGATTAACGCAAGGAGAGCTTCGTGGAGATCTCCAAGGATGATTTCTGTTCTATCCCCATATCTAGAGAGACCTCCTTTTCACACAGTTAAGATTCCTGTTATATTAAGAATAAAAGTTAACATGGTTAAAGCACTTACCGACTGCTCCTTCCCCTGATTCAGGGTCCGGGTTAATGGCCGGGGAGGGTTGTTGGGGGATCTCCGTGACGGTGATGAATAGATCCTGGCTGTCGGGGAAACCAGCGTTGTAAGCGCTCTCGCCTGCCTCGTCCTCCACAAACCCTTCCTCATCTTCCCCGTCCGCGAACATCACCGAGGAACTGGCCGTCGACACTGTCCCATCGTCAGAGTCCACGGTCACTGGTGGGGCAGTGGTGGCAGGCTCCGTAGCGTCCGTTTGCCGCTTTGATTTTTTGGTTGCCTTGTCTGGGGGTCCTTGATTTTCACGCGGCGCTGCGTTGCATCCCGCCTGTATCCTCTGTCTCTCATGGCTTTGGAGACCTTCTCGTAGGTCTTCGCATTCCCTGTTTTGGAGCGCAGCTCCGAAAGCACAGACTCCTCGCCCCACACACCGATCAGATCCAGGACTTCCCGGTCTGTCCATGCTGGGGACCTCTTTCTATTCTTGGATTGGCCGGACTCCTCTGCTGGAGAGCTCTGCATCGTTGCAGGTGCTGCGGAGCTCGCCCCGATGTCCAGCCAGGACGTCAGATTCAAAGTGCCCAGACAGGAAAATGAATTCAAATTTTCCCGGGTCATTTCCTGTGTGGCTGGTCAGAGAATCCAAGCTCGGACTGCTGTCCAGAGCGTCAACAGAGTGGTGCACTGTGGGATAGCTCCCGGAGCTACTAAGTTCGATTTGCATCCACACCTAGCCTAATTCGAGCTAGCCATGTCGAATTTAGCGTTACTCCACCTGTCGGGGTGGAGTACCAAATTCGAACTAACGAGCCCTGTAGTTCAAATTAAATGGCTTCCTGGTGTGGACGGTTGAGCGGTTAGTTCGAATTAACGCTGCTAAATTCGAATTAAAGTCCTAGTGTAGACCAGGCCTAAGAGTCCATTATTGAAGTCTGGAGTGGAGCTGTGGCGAATGGGTTTTCCTACAGAGGCCTTTGAAGAGCACTACCAAGTTTATCATTGAGCATCCAGGGACCTTGGAATAAGGGAGCAGAGTGAGGTGAAGTTTCCAAGTGCAAAGCTTGATGACAGGAATCACCTGAGGCCAGGAAATAAAAAATCCAGGGTCTTGACACTTGGTAAGGGGGGAAGGGTACAAAAATGAATCACTGAATTGCTAAAATATTGTTTAATTGTGTTTATTAATTTATTTAGCTTTAAATGCAATAAACATAACAGAACATCTATCCTGAGCTGTAGATGCCTTTGCCATTAATTAAACATTACAATTAAAAAAAATTCTAAAACAACATCACTTTTTTCCCTCTCTGTTTCCCACCTACCCCAACAACCAGTCAGCATGAATAATACAAATCAAACTCTCCCACTCTTCACATTCTTGCCCTTGTCCAACTCAACCCTTCCCAGATACCTGCTCAAGCAGATGGACTTTAGATTGTGCATGGGAGTTCAAAGGATCAGAGCTATTTTGGACCTCAGGAGAGAATGAATTTCAAGTCAGGGAGTTTCCTTTCCCTCCCTTCCTTTCCATAGTCAAGTGGCTGTATTTTCACATTTCTTTAGCTGGAGATTACCTTGTGCTGCACTACTCTTTTTATAATGAAAGGAAAAGTAGTGGAATTGACTATAGTTAGTTAAAGGATACAGATCCCTGAAGGTAGCACAGAGTAAGATTTATTGCAGCTACATGGAGGAGTCTCCCCTAAGGTTCCAAAGTCTACAGATGTGTCCAAATTTTGTTGAGTTGTGCCTTCCATCAAACTACAAATACATTCTTAGTTCATTTTTCAGGCTATTATTATTAACTGAATAATCAGAGAGGAAGGACATCTTTTTTTCAGGTGAGCAGCATGCTAATTCACTCTTAGTTGTTTTTCAAAGCACTGCAGATCATAACTTTATAACTATACTGGAATTAAATAAGGAAGATATGCAATAAAATATGTTAATTGTTCCACATTTTCAGGCAATAGGATTGATCATGTTTGTCTATTACCTGCAATCCTTAATAGTTATTAGTTCGAGGAGAGGCATATAAATGTTATAAGCCACCTGTACAAATTCACTGCTAATAAATTACCTTCTGTTGAGAGTATGTTGCCTTTAGATCCAAATAAGCAAGCAATATAGCTTGAAATAGATTTTTTTTTTATTCTAGCAATAATATAATTCTGCATTTATACAGCACCGTCCATCTGAGGATCTCCTGGCACTATGGCAAGCATAAAAATGGATGGATTTTTTTGTTGCAGCTTTGTGCTCTAGCTCTTTTGGGGTAAAGGGGAGTCAGGTGAGGTCAGTGACTGGTGAATCTGTCACTGTGTACAACTACTGGCTGTTGCCCCTCAGGGAGGTGGAGTACAAAGGTTACACAGCCTACTACACAGCCCTTTCAAGAGAATACCCATCGTGCTCAGTGCAGTAATAATGGGGACTGGCCCTAAAGAGCTAGTGTCTTGATCTGCAATCAGGTCCATGCAGATAGACCCCTGTGTCTGTGTAGAACCCAACTGATTTCATTGGTGTTTTGCACAGGTGTAAGGCCCAACTGCATGGGTTTGATGGGAGGTTAGGTAAAGTGCTCAAGCACACAGTCTTTAACTTAACAAGTGTGGAGTTTGTTTGCAGGCCATGTCAGTGGAAGCGGCTTGACTCTCTGGAATTGGTTTTCCCCACTAATCTAACAGATCCTGAATCTGCTGTCCTTTAGGACATTATGAAAAGCCCATTTATTTTCCTGATTTTTTTGGGGGGCGGGGAGGAGGGAGGCAATGGGGGAGAGAGAGAGAGTGAGGGGATGATTGGGGCATTGCTTATAAAGAATATCCTTTGCTTTTTGATCAGCGATAAATATTGTCTGATACTAGGTTTTGCACACACTCTCCTATATACATATTTAATAGGACAAATGCTATAAAAGGAAAGACAACTATGTTTCATATTCCCTTATAGTTAACAAGGTGCATTTATTTGGGATTTTTTTTTCTACTGGTAAATAATCAGGCACTGTGCAGTGTGAAAGGATTTCAAGGATCAACAATGGTAACTGATAAGGTAATAATGGCTGAATAATTTGACTGTGAGCAGATCTTCCTACGCTCTCCAATTGTTGGTAGGGAGCCAAAATTAGCTAGTCAGTTGGATGGCAGCTGTGAGAGGGGAATGAGATGGGAAAGTATTATTTCTTGCTAAAGAAAAGGCTGACAGTTATGAACTTGTTTGACTTGCTTTCATGAACTTGAGTTTATCAAAAGCACTCTAGAATTTCCATCTGCTCTTTATTGTGTAACAGAGGAGTCATGCAGTTCAGCCTTCTAAAGTGAAACAAGTATAATGGGAGACTTTTTTTTTTTAAATTACATATTTAGAGGTTTGGTTTGCAACTACCGCCAGCCTTGGTGGTGGGCATTCTGAATGCATTACAGCCAGCTTATACGATCTGATAATTACTAGATTCAGACAAGGGCTGGATGAATCAATTCAATTTCATTAAGAACTTCCAAGATATTCATAAAATTATAGAGGGCAAAATTAATCCAACAACTGATGTGAATAAAGCATGAAAATGCAAATTGCAGGCAGATTGCAAACATAAACTGTGTAAATGGTAAGGCAAAAAGAAAAGGAAAAATTCTTAGTGTATGTTGTTAATTTGCTATGGTACAATTTTCCAACATAATTCAAAACTATTTACTTAGAAATTTGGTGGAAAAAATGAGGAAAGACGTTATGGGTCAATTTCCAGTCAGGACTTTTCCTAGTCTCTACTTGTGTATATGCACAACAACGCACACTCATGCCAGCACTTTGCAGGAGCTAGAACCTGCACACACACAATGGATGGAATTTCTCAGCTCAGCCTGGGACTAATTTGACCCTGGTGACATGGAGCAGCCACAGGGCTGCTCTAAAATTATTCCAGTTTATAACAGACCGCCAAAGGCTATTATCACATCTAGCAAATATGGAATACAAAAAACATTTACTGTTGTACATGCTAACAGGTATATACAGCCATAGACTATTTTAAGGGTAGAGTTAGAGGAATAGGGTGAAAAGAAGGGGTAGAGCATGCTAATACAGGAATGAGTTTGTACAATAAAATGGAAGCTAAGGACTGAAATTACATTCTTGTATGTCAAAATCGAGGCCTCAGCAAATTTCATTCTTGATGTAACACCATTGACATCAATGGTGTTACATGGGGGATAAATCTGGCCTCTCATGTATAAACCAATGTCACACAAGTACTCAGGAAAGGTAAAGAATTAGTGAGTTAAAGGAACAGAACCTCTAACAGATAAGAAGGCTGGCTGCTGAATTCTCTATCATCGCAAAACATTTCACAAGGAATACAGGAAGACAAAAAAATTAAGTACATGAAAGTAGTTCAGCCAAGAAGTAATGCAAGTGTCAATCAAGGTTTCAGCATTCTTTTTGAAAAAGGTTGAATTTAACAAGTGACTTCAAGGAGTACTATGAAACTGAATGGCTGTGTACTATGGAAATTAATTTGGAATCTAGAATCACACCAAAGTTCTAGACATTAATATTTAGCTCCATAAGAAAGGATCATCAGCAGAAGATGAAGAGTCTGTTAGCTTCTTTGAGAATGTGTCTAGTTTCTAGGAAAGCTGTTCTGTCTTGTTGAAGTTAAGCAGATCTTAGCATCGTATGTACAAGAGGAAAAAAAGTAAAAAGTGTCTGCAGATGTAACTGAAGTTTACAAAAGAGATGGCATGGCTGTCTTACATCTTTTCCCACTCTGAATTGTTTGTTTGTTGAGCACAGCTTAGTGGTCCTAAAGATCAGGGCCAGTGTGTATAAAGGTGGCAGCCTTGCTATCAGGTGTTTTAACAGGGAGATTAGAATCATAGAATGTCAGGGTTGGAAGGGACTGCAGGAGGTCATCTATTCCAACCCCCTGCTCAAAGCAGGACCAATCCCCAGACAGATTTTGCCCCAGCTGGCTCTCTCAAGGATTGAGCTCACAATGCTGTGTTTAACAGGCCAATGCTCAAACCACTGAGCTATCCTTTCCCCCCCAAGTCCTTTTATATTAACCCTCCCTGCCAGCAATGAGCTATAGAAGGGGTCAGCAACCTTTTAGAAGTGGAGTGCCGAGTCTCCATTTATTCACTCTAATTTAAGGTTTCGAGTGCCAGTCATACATTTTTTAGAAGGTCTCTTTCCATAAGTCTCTTTCCATAAGTCTATAATATATAACGAAACTATTGTTGTATGTAAAGTAAATAAGGTTTTTAAAATGTTTAAGAAGCTTCATTTAAAATTAAATTAAAATACAGAGCCTCCAGGACCAGTGGCCAGGACCCGGGCAGTGTGAGTGCCACTGAAAATCAGTTTGTGTGCCGCCTTCGGCACACGTGTCATAGGTTGCCTACCCCTGAGCTATAGGCTTTGCAATAATCTCTCAGGGCCTGATCCTGCCTTCTTTGGGTAAAGTTCCTTTGATTTCATTTGAAGTTTTGGGTGCCATGGGAATGAGTCTCAAACTCACACTGAGTGACGGTGCACTGTCTCACTTCTGTAAAAATCCAAATAATGAAACCAAGTGTAAGAAGCATCAGCCATAGAAAAGTTATGGATATAGATGAAAGTGGGATGGATTTTATTTACAATGGATTGGAAAACTCTACCTGTATCAAGGCATATCTGAAAATAGGCAGGTGAGAATCAGAGTATATTGGTGATTGCAGTTTTTTTTCTTATTCTGGTATATTTTAATATCTATAACAACTGTGGAAAGCTAGTGGGATGAATAATGTCTGTCTCAGATTTTGTCAGTGCTCTGATCAAAAGACTTTGTAGATATGCTGTAATCAGGTGGAACTCTTGAAACTGTCCCTTAACTGAAAAAGAGCCCAAAATGCAGTCAATACAGAGAAGAGGGGGAGGACACAACAAGGAGGTGGAACTGTAGTTTCTGTTCAGCTGGCAATGGCTTCTGATTTTTATAGGCCAACTTGAAACATCTTCGTGGTTTCTGAGAGGTCTTGGATCCAGCCCACTGTCAGCCTCCATGAACAACATCCAGACTTTAATCTAATCTGATACTCTCCATCTGAGAACCAGAGTCATCTCATTCTCTGAGCAGTTTTGTCAGAGAGCAGGCGCCCATGTTTTACAAAAGTTTGAGTTTCTGTAGCATCTTTGCTGTTAGTTACAAGTATTGGGACAATTCAAATTCTGTAATTGTGACTTGAAAGTTTAAACTACAAAGGGGTGAGTTGGGTGCGGTAGTATGTAGGCAAATGCAATTAGTAAAAATGGAATCAAGGCATAAGGTTGAATCCTCACTTTTATGAAGTGTCAGATTGTTAATGATCACAAGAGTATCTTAAATTACTCTGGATTCAGATCTTATCCAAATAATAGAGTTGGTAGAGTAGAATCTAGTTATTAAGGAAACATTTGTTTCTTCCTATTGATCCTCTATGACAAACTATGATTCTGAAAGCTGGAAATGGGTAAATTGTAGCTATAATAAAGGTGTTTTTTTTTTTAAATAGAAAATGTATGACCATCTTTAAAAAAAAAACCCTTTTAGGACTAGTGACATTCAGAAACTTCTAATTACTCAGCAGAAAAGTGTAATGTAACAAATACTATACAGTTCCTCACTTTTTGCAAGTGTTTGTGATACTTTTTTGACTCTATTTCAAAGTTAATAAAAGTAGATTAGAACTGAGCATCCTAGAAGGCCACGTCTACTACATAAGAATGTGAAAAGTACATCTAAGAAATAACAATTCATTTTCAGTAACAACATCACCAATGAACTAAGAAGTGCCTGGTCCACTTATTCATGGATCCATTCAAGCTGTGATTTCAAATTCATAAAATGAGCACAAAATGGATATCAAGTCCCTGAATTAATGCAGAATCTATTTTGTTTCCTCTTGTCATGCTGACATCCTGAGCTCCTCTTCCAACACCAGCTTGGTAATTTCATGTTTGACTATGAAAGGGTCCTTATGTCAAATGGAGTGTATCTATTCGACCAGCTTATCTTCCAGATTTTAAAAAGTGGAAATAAACATAAAAGGAAGCTGGGAAGCCACAATCATAATTGTTTGATCCTTTTGTAAGTATCCAAGTACTTCTAAAAGGATAGGAAGATATTGACAAAGATATTCCTTTCAACAAGTCTTTCAAAAAAATGCTTTCTGATGTGATGCTATGATAGATTAAACTGTCTATATGGACCATAAAAACAAGGAGTCCGGTGTCCAGGGAGACACTCTCACAGACCTTGGGAGGCAGGCTAGTCCTCGCTTACAGACAGCCCCCTAACCTGAACCAAATACTCACCAGCAACTACACACCACACCACAGAAACACTAACCCAGGAACCAATCCCTGCAGCAAACCTCGTTGCCTACTCTGTCCCCATATCTACTATAGCAACACCATCAGAGGACCCAACCACATCAGCCACACCATCAAGGGCTCATTCACCTGCACGTCTACTAATGTTATATATGCCATCATGTGCCAGCAATGCTCCTCTGCCATGTACATTTGCCAAACCAGACAGTCCCTACGTAAAAGAATAAATGGACAGAAATCGGACATCAGAAATGGTAACGTACAAACGCCAGTAGGAAAACACTTCAGTCTCCCTGGACATTCTATAACAGATTTAAAAGTAACTATTCTTGAACAAAAAAACTTGAGAACAGAATTCAAAGAGAAACAGCAGAAATAAAATTCATTTGCCAATTTAACACCATTAATTTGGGCTTGAATAAGGACTGGGAGTGGCTGGCTCATTACAAAAGCAGCTTTGCCTCTCCTAGAATTGACACCTCCTCATCTATTATTGGGAGTTGACTACATCCACCCTGATCAAATTGGCCCTGTCAACACTAGTTCTCCATTTGTGAGGTAACTCCCTTCTCTTCATGTGTCATTATATAATACCCGCATCAGCAGTTTTCACTCCAGGCATCTAAAGAAGTGGGTATTTTACCCATGAAAGCTTATTCCCAAATAAATCTGTTAGTCTTTAAGGTGCCACTGGACTCCTTGTTGTTTTTGTGGATACAGACTAACACGGCTACCCCCGATACTTGACAACGTATATGGACCATGACAATAATGTGGTCAGAAATGCATATGCTTGCAGCAAATTAAGGCAGACCCATGCTGAATTATGCTATATAAACTTCCATTTTAGGTCCCAGGCCAATGGAAAAATTGTATCTAGCAAAATCATATAAAGAAATTTCCAGTCTGAGAAAAATTGTGTTTATACTGATTTATGATGCTAACTAATAGTTTCTCCAGAGCTTGATCCAAAAAATAAAATAAAATATTAACTGTTTGTGCAGATACTTTAGCATATAACATGCCAAGTACCCACTAAACCTTGTATTGGTCATACAAACAACGATGTCTATAATAAAGCCAATTGACTCCTTAGTGTAAAATTTAGTTACACTTTCTGCACGTTCATATGTCTGTTTAAACAGGGAGGGTGTGGGCTTGAGGCACCACAGTTGCACGTGCAATTGGGTGAGCACAATTTAGATACCCACTTTTGAGAACAAAGTCTTCTATAGAGAAGAAGAATGGTCCAGTGGTCGGGGAATTAGCCTGCACTTTAGGATATTTGGCTTCAGTTCCCTGTTCTACCACAGATTTATTGTACAAACTCAGGTAAGCTCTTTAATTTCTCTAGGCCTCAGTTCCCCATCTGTAACTTTGAAATTTTAGCCCTGCCCTACTTGACAGTGGCGTTGTGAGACTAAATACATCAAAGTTTGTGAGGAGCTCAGATGCTCTGGTAACGGTATAAGTACCAAGATAAAGAGTATGCATGAATCATTTTTCTACTGAAATGAAACAGTTTTTTAACAGTGCACAACGGCACAACACAACAGTTTAAGACGGGAATTGAAGAAAAAACATGGATCCAGGTGAAGTTATAGGTTCATTGTAAGTAGGTTGTATGTAGCATACATACCCGAACTGGAATTTAAACAGTATATGAGGGTTAGCTTGTCTACACTTGTGAAAAGCGCTGAAGGATCCTTAATAACTGTCAATGGTCAGGACCTCAGTTTTACATCACATCTTGACAGATATGTAAACATAAACGGGAGAGTATTACAGTGATAGGTGCCTTAGAAGTACTATAGATGGATATTGTAAACTACAATAATAGAAAAAAAACAAGTGAAACTCAATTACTCTGTTCTATTTTATGAAAACTACCATGAAGTCTGGAATCATAACCAAAGAATCATTACAGACTTTTACTCCATTCCAAAAGGCCAATAGTACTATCCTTTATTTTCTTAACACTGTTTGTATAGGGATCCTTCCACTGCTGCTTCCATACCACCTGTCCCTGCAGTGCTAATACTGTCATGCTAATAACAGCATTTCTTGAAGCAGCCTTACCTCTTAGTGATTGACAGGAGTTGCTGCTAGTTCAGCATGGTGGGGTGTTGGAACAGACAGAGTATAGGAAATGTATACATAATGTGATAAAATGGGATTAGGGAAGGGACATGCTGTAGCTAAAATCCATTTCAAGTTGGCTCTGAAATTCAGCAGTAGTGATTCATGTCACTCTTATTCAGAGTAACAACACACTGAACTCCACTGTCTGCTTGACACAATAATGTACGGCTTGTTATAGCGTGCTGTACTTGGGTCAGCCACAGGTAACCCCCATGTTGTACTTCTATGCTTAATTAAATGGATTCCACTATCAATGCTCTGGATGGAGATGTCCAGAAGGGATCTCCCTGTTAGTAACAACCCCTCAGATATTTGTCAACAGATGTCCTCCTTTATTTGACAATTAGCTTCATTAGACATATTTAACTCCTTTATACACCAATTTAGCAAAACACTTACCTAAAGCTAAGCACATGTTTATGTGCTTAAATCCATTAGGATTTAAGTCCCCATGGGGCATGCTTAAAGTTGAGCACATGCTAGTGGATGTCCTCTTTGTTTGAGTCAAAGGATGTTGGAAAGAATCTTACTCCCTCTGCTTTTGTACAATAAAATGCACATATTCAACAGAACACTTGAGAAAAAAGGCAGAATAGGAGGAAAAAACTCAATGGCATGCTCAAAAATATCTCCTCAAGAGCTGGACATAGAACAGGGCAAAGATCAAAACTCACACTTATTGGGATGGACAACTTAATTGCCATCATAGATGCCCCAGGGTGATTAACTTTATCAGACTGAGACAGATTTAAAATTGGACAAAACAAATATGCTGTGGGAAAGCAATCATACATTTGCAGGGAGATCGACTGACTGACCTGGCATGCCAAATTTCTTTCTATGATTTACATAGTATTCAGATAAGTGACTTACTCAAAGTACTGAGAATAAGAGCTGTACCTCTCATTAACTGCTATGTGGCAGCCTTCAATGACACCTTGTCAGTACATGGTAACAGTCTGCCTCAGTTGATTATCTATATTGCTGTAGTGCACCCATCTCTATAATTGCAAACTACAGACGAAGCTGATTAGCAATAATTAATCTGTAATTAGACTTCAGTGGAAAATGGTTTCCTTGTCCCAAGAGAATTAAGATTTCAATTTTTTACCCTCCCTGAAAGGGGATGAAAAGTTAGAATCTCAAAAATATCCGTGAAACAATATTTTTTTTAATTTCAGATTGGGATGATTGAAATGTAATTTCAAAATATTTTGTTTAGATTTTAACCTTTTTAAAACATTTTTTTTTAAATTTAAATGTAATTTTGCAACAGTCATTTTGAACCCCAAACCCTGATATTTTGTTTTGAAAATGTCAGCATGGGCTGTTGCTATAATTCTGAAACCTTCTCTGAAATTTTGTTGAAACAGGAAACTTGTGAAAACCGACCTTTTCCCACAAACGGTTTAGGTTTTCATGAATTGGCATTTTCCAGTGATAAACATTTAGAAATAAACTGCCAAGCAGCTCTGATTACCAGATGGCAATGCCTCCTACTTGTTTCAGTATAATTATTTATTGCCCATTAGGCATCCCAAGCTCAACTAACCCAGCAACAACACAGATATAACTAAATTAAATTACCACCATTGCTCCTTACCTACAACATTCCTACCAGAGTCCTACATCTTCGCTATCCAGAACTCACTCGTGTGTGTGTGTGTGTGTGTGTGTGTGTGTGTGTGTAAGTACATGTACAGGGCTCTGGATACTTCATGGTAAAATGGGACCAAATTCTGAAGCAAGAACCTCTAAATTACATGGCAATGTTAACACATTGCATCTCTATGGACTAGCCTTCACTCCTATCCCTCCATCCCCTAAGCACACATGGAATATGTCTCCAGTCTTAAACATACTTCATGTGCGACTGTGTTCAGTAATTATTATTTTTGGTGAGGGATCTTTTTCGGATGTGTTCCCCAGACAGCTGGAGCTCTTTGGGCCTCAGCAGTCACAATATTTTCCAGATGACCCAAGTCTTTGCCCCGTGTGTGTCAGGAGGAAAGGCAAAGCTTATAAGCAGCATTAGTAGCTCATCTTCCCAGTTCCCGAGGCCTTGGGTGCTGTTCTGTTCATTAGGTAGCCTAGGTGGCCAATCTATATGTCTGGATCCCACATGTCCCTGGCACTATCTGGACTCCAGCCCTGCTTACCAGACTTCCCGCTGCTTGACTCTGTGGAACAGCGCACTGTCTATGCATTGTAATCTAACTAACTCCCTCCTGTGGAAAAAAGTGCAGAACAAGAGACAGCTGTAGGCAGGTCCTAGCAAGCTGGGAGACAGAACAAAATGACAGGCCCTTGGCTGCATCAAAATGAATTCTGCAGTGAATATACTTAATTCCGTGGCACCTTGGGAAAATTTTACCGATTCCACATCTCTCAGATGCATTGTTTCGGGCTATCTGCAAACTCAGACAGGTACCATTTTGCACTTGGTTCACATTTTCAAGGTTTTCATATATCTTGAGATTCTGGAGCACTGTTCTGCAACACAGTTCTGCAGCAGTTGTGAATTGTGCAGAAAATTCCATGGCCATGAAATATATGGAGCTGCAACTGTATGTGTGACCAGTGAAGAACCGTTTGTTGGACAGTTTAAATTTAAGAGGCAGTAATTTCACTGGTAATGTGTTGTGTAGTTTAGACATAAAATTAAGCTGCTGCATGTCAGGTTTGAATTAGAGAAACCAACTGTTTAGACAGGGTTTGGAAAGGCTGGAACTTCCAGCACAGCAGAATGTTTTGTTAATGTTCCATCAGTCTCCGCCAAGGAAGTGAATCAGTCTCAAGGGCGACAGACATATTGGCACTGAATATCCCAAGAGTAAATACACCAGTAGTAGTATTTTACATCTACTTTACACTCATTGCACATAGACATTAGTGACTACATAAAATTCAAGGCAATGGAGAATGAGGCCCAGAGAATTTTGGGATCTGATCCTGCCTCCATTGAAGTCAATGGGAAAACTATTAGATTTCAATAGAGTAGGATTGGGTCCCTAATTAATTGCTTTTTTAGGTTTTACATTCATTGGCTGTACAAGAAGTCTTGTTCAATAGCAACTAGTAAATAGCTGGACTTTTTTAAGCCCCATTATGTTTGATGTTTTTATAAAGTTTACATAATTTCATTCGTTTCTCCAGTATAAAGATCTAATGTGCTCTTTATTTACATATAAAGAATATGTTTATGATGCTCTCTAAATTCATGTGAAAAGTTCAGTACAAATTAAGGAGCTAGATTGTGACATTTCCTTTATGCCTGCACAAGGTGGGAAAGTATGGCAAAAACCATCTCACAATCCTAAGGGCAAAGACTATGCAAAGTGAGAACACACAGTGGCATAAGTATCCCCATCAGGATGGTGTCTCTTGAAACTTCAAACCAAAATCCATAAGACCGTAAAAAAGGCATGGAATGTTTACACGCGTGCTCAGGACCCTATCTTATGGATTTATTGTTTTTATCGATACATATAACAGTTGTCCTTTGCCATTGGATTCCAGTGTTGTGTATTATGCTTAGGCAATATGGGTAACCTGGCAGCATTTACTATGGATTTGTGTCAGAATTTTAATGCTATCTCCCCCTCATCTGCGGTGTTTAATTGTGTGACGCTCAGGGGAATGTCTCCATTTAGCTAATATACTAAATAATATGTTTGCTGCTAACAGCTGAAAAAGTAAAGTTTCTCGTTTAATGAAGAAGGAGACTTGCACCTGCTCCTCAGGAGGACTCGCTCTCCAGCAGTCAGCATGTATTAGCAATTATCCTTCAGAGGGGGAAAAAAAACTGTCTAATTACTCTGTTACCTCAAGTGTAGAGTACTCGCCTGGGAAGCATGAAGATCAAGGTTCAAGTCCCCTTGCTGACTTTAATATTAATTTATGACTTGGCATGCATGTCTGATAATCAAGTAATAATCTGCTTTGTAGAAGTAACACAGTCGTAGGATTAGAACCAAGCTTTGCAAGAGGCTTTTCCCCTCTTCTGGTATACTTTATTTGGGCACTAGATGTTCAACCATCTTATTTAAGCAGGTAACTGTTAGTTGAAGAAAACCTCAAAAATCACAGAGGTTAGTTTTTCATTAGCCCCATCTTTCCCTCCCTTTCACATGTATATGCTTATATAAACTCAGCCAAAACTGGAAAGGTCTCCCTTCCCTCTCCTTTTCTCCAACTCCTATCTTTCCCTGCCCTTCTTTCCAACCCCCCTTGTGAACTGTGGGCCTTCTTTTGTTCAAAAGTACCCCCAAAGGCATCTGCTCCTTCACTCCCAACCCTGGGGAAGTTCTGAAGAGTGTAATCACTTGGGGCAGGTACTGTCTTTGTTTGTAAAGTACCTAGCAAGATGGGGTGCTGGTCCATGACTGGGGCTCGTAGTCACCTATGCAATAATAATAATGAGATAGCAGCTGAACTAATGGGGGTTGCCTCTCCTGTTCCTGTCTGGCAATGGATTTCAGGTACTGTAGACAACCTATTGTAGATAGGAGGATGGGAAAGGGAGACTCACATGAGCTGAGCTGATCAGAAGCTAAAATAATTGGTCAGTTTCATACTTAGAAAAAATGAGAACCAGTCCAACTTGTTTCATCCATTTGTGAGCTATACATGAGGTGAAATGGTCAAAGCCATTCAGGTGATATAGTTACATATTTCCATTATTTTTAATGACAGACATATGGCTAAATCCTTTGCTTTTAAAATCTTAACCATAGCTATCATTATAAGTATTTTCCTCACATCTCTCCAGCTGTAGCTATAATCTTCAATGAATAAGATACAAGATATCATAGCAGTGTCTCTGTTGAAACATTACAAGACTAGGTATCAGTAGGCAAATACACCTTACAAAACTCTCAGATCTTATGGTGTCAGTATTGTTAGTTAATAGCATTATAAATTAGCAAAATTTTAACTGTTCAGCTGATGCAAATATGAATGTTAAAGAGCAATTATATAGTCAAAGCAATTTCTAACCTAGATTGCTAAATATTACTGACTCTTGCTAGCCAACTTGCACATTTCATTTTACAGTGCACCATAGAAGTGGTCACATTTATGGAAAGTTGGCTCTGGGCCTTTATTTAGATTTGCAGATTTCATGGGTTTATACTGTATATCAGGAACTGTAAGCTTGGAAGATGAAGTTCAACGCACTTGTCAGCCATGTCAAATGCTACAGCAGTGTCAAGTCCAGAAAAAATTGCCATCAATTTAAATTATATGGAGGTGATGGAGTTAAATAATTCTGTATCATATTCAATTACATTACCAAGGCAGGGAGAGGTCAGACCCTTTTACTATCTACACTGCACAAGGGTGTGTCATTTGATGTGCATTTCACACCAAGCTATAGTGACCATAAACCATTGTTGCTAGAGGTAGCATAATAATCTATTCGTATTAGTTAACATGAGAGAGATGGTGAGTTATCAGTAACTGTCAAGACTATGACTGACACCTCAGTACAGTAAACATGAAATTGAAATTGGAATGAGGTTTTCTATGACCATGAATATTTTAAATGAGAGATGTCCATCTTTTGGTTGTTTGCTGATACCCTTCTACTTTCTTCAGACATTAAAGTTTCTAATGATAGAGGGTAACAGTTTTTCTAACCCCGTAAAAGTCTGAAGCATGGAGTAGCATGATATTCAATATATGTCCCTCTGTCCTGCATAAAATCATATAAAATGCAGAAACACAATCTGTAACAAAAATGTGCACATGGACCATTCTGCTCTCCACCCTGTATCAACTCACATACAAGATGTTCTTAGCAGTTAGGACAGAAGAAATCTCAGTCAGGGATAGCAAAAAAAAGTCTAACTAGTCCCCTTCTTTCTCTTTGGGAGTCATGGTCAATTTGGTGACTGTGTCTTGTGCCTGCTCCTCAGGAGGGCTTCCTCTCAGGCAGTCGGCACTTAGTAGCAATTGTTATTAAGAGGAAGAAGTTAATTATTCTACCTCAAGTGTAGAGCAATCCCCGAGGGAGCCAATGGCCAGGGTCATGTTGCACTAGAGGACATTTTATTTTTATTTCAATTGGGTAGAGCTCAAATCCTCCTTTACAAAAAATAAATGACTACAGTATGCTACGGTAATGTTCCCAGTCACTTTGGTATGACTAGTGTATAATGCATGGTGGGGACTGGGACTGTTTAAATAATGTTGTAGTAAGCTTGGGGGGTGGGATTCGAGGACTTGTTAACAATTGTGCCTACTTAGTTTTATGGCTAGCAGTTTGATGGAAAACTTACAAAAATATGCAGTGTTGTTGTAGCCATGTCAGTCCCATGATATCTAAAGAAGAGCTCTGTGTAGCTTGAAAGCTTGTCTCTCTCACCAACAGAAGTTGGTCCAGTAAAGATATTACCTCAAGTAGAAACGGATGTATCACAAACATCTGGCTACCGCTATGTTCACTGACTTCTTGTACGTTCAAGCAGATGTGTTGATGGCAACTATTGTTGCAGATTGACATTTTGTTTCTTTTGAGTGTCTTATCCCTAGGGAGTCTGTTCTCTCTCTGATGCATATGCCTGACTTTCCTTAGTGGAATTGCAGCAGGACCAGAGTGGTGTGGATTATCCTTCAGAACCTGCCTCACAATCCCACTCAGGCTAGGAAAGCCAGAGTGCCTCACGTGCACAGTTCATTAAATGTTGTTGGGCTTCATCCTTTATTTCTATTAGGGTGGGTCTACACTACTGCTTATGTTGCTATAACTTATGTCGCTCAGGGGTTTGAAAAATCCAACCCCCCTGAGCGATGCAAGTTACAGTAACCTAAGCTCAGTCCATCCTAGCGCTATGTCGGGGACCAACACAGCTTCTGCTTCTCACAGAGGTGGAGTAATTATTCTGACGGGAGCCGTTGGCATATAGCGTCTTCACTAGATGCGCTAAAGAGGCACAGCTGTATTGGGGTAGCTGCACCGATGTAGCGCTTCTAGTGTAGACTAGCCCTTAGTCTGTTTTATTACACAGTAAATTTGTCTCAGGGCTGAAAATGGGGCATTTTCATGTTGTGATAAAGTATTTATTTTGAATAACCTTGCAGTATAGGCTTGGTTGCTGTTTGCATTAGTGTTTTTCCCTTACTGGGGGTTGTATACTTTCTGGATTGTGTGATTTTGTTTTCTGTAGTGTTTTCTGTGCATTGTTTTCAATGTTCTTATACCTAATGTGCAAATATTTTAAGAATATATAAAAAATACAAAGTTTTTTTTAAAAGTTGTATATGGCTGAACTTCCTGCGTCCAACACAGAGTCAAAGCCTCCCTTTTATTATTTCTTTGTATTTCAGTTGTGCCTAGCCTGCCTCAGTCATGAAACAAGACTGCATTGTGCTAGGCACTGTACAAAGATAGGACAAAAACCAAACAGACAGAAGTCCTTGCATTACAAAATGTGTTCAATCAGGATATAAAACTCCAGAAATATACATGGCCTAGAAAGATATTTCTCCTGACTCTTTCTAGGAGTGTCTCACAGGGTGGCTGGTCCCTTAAGGGGAGATGGGCCTCAATCTACCTGTGATAGGCTTCTCATGTCCCCAGGTAGGTAAAATGACTGTCATGTGACCAGTGGGGCAGGTGGCCAGATCAGGTCTGGGGTACATAAGAAAGAGGCTTGGATAGAGAAGGGGCTGCAGGTGGGTGTTGACAGATGCCTGCAGACACAGCAGGAAGTAAAAAAGGCTCTGCAGGATCCTGAGCCAGCAGTGTGGGAAGACATCAGTGGGGTAGGCCTATTGGGTAGGACAAACTCCAAGTGAGTAGTACTGTAAAAAGAGAAAGACTCAGAGGAAGAGCTGTGCCCAGTTTAGAACTGGAGCAGAGGAGTATTATAAGGGGAGGGATAGCTCAGTGGTTTGAGCATTGGGCTGCTAAACCCAGGGTTGTGAGTTCAGTCCTTCAGGGGGCCATTTAGGGATCAGGGCAAAAGTCTATCTGGGGATTGGTCCTGCTTTGAGCAGCTGGTTGGACTAGATGACCTCCTGAGGTCCCTTCCAATTCTATGAACTGTGAAGGCAAGACAGACCCTCAGGGATAGTGGGCTGGGAAGACTTTATGCAAGATTTAATAAATTGGACCCTAGAAAGGGAGTGTCCTGAGGCAGGGTCCTGCAGAGCAACTCCAGCTACAAGGGGGACACTCAGGAGGCAGGTGATCCTGTTATAGAGAGTAATAATGTCCCATATAGCCAGAGTGTTATCCTTCTATATCATTCTATGCCACAATCCTGTTGCCATGTTAATAGTAAGTGGCACATTATATATAAACTTTCTTAAATGCCCTATTGTGTTTATCTTCTCCTGCCAAATACTGACTGATTAAACTTTAAAATGCTCTTAGTTTGGTTTTGATGTGTCAAAACTCCCAAAACATTGCCTGAAATTTATCTGAACTAGCCAAACCTCTTGGATCTATGAATGAGGTTGAAAAATCACATCAAGCCACATATTCTCGCCAGATTCTGAGTATTTCCTGCTCCTGGCAGACACCAGAAGTGTCACAAGACCAGGCTTTCTCACAGTATTTTGACACTTCAGGCTTCTGTTTCTTAAACAGAGCCTGCTCCTTGTAGCACAAGAGGATATTATTAAAACAAATTGTCTTTAATATTTTTGAAAGGTGCTGGCCTGACAGCTATAGAAAATTAATTTGTCTACTTATCCACAGCATATGACATCTTCCCCATACTGCCTGGTCCATTATGGACACCCTGCTTCCATTTACCTGAAGGGACCACCTCTAGAGTCAAGAAGATCGTTGACCCTCTATTTTCAACCAGCCTTTGTCCTATCTGCAGAAAGAACCAGCAGGGTTGTGTATTTTTAACATGGGCTCTTGTCCATTGCCTTCAGAAACCACTGAAGAGCTGTCAGATAGTAACAATTTTTGTTCATTACTAACATTCAACTGGAAAGATAGAAATGAAATATCTACATCCTAGTGCAGGCCTCTGAGCCATCTACTCAGCCCATCTTTCCCCAAGAGAATTTATGGATGTGAACACAACTTGTTTTTAAAAACTGACACTAACTTCTCTATTTCCCTATCAGGACTAGAGAACAGCTGTCTACTGATCAGAAAAGCCAGATCTTCTAAGCCTTTCAAATAATTTTAAATAGCCTTGCATGAGCTTCATGCGGACAACAAGCCAAGTGGAATTTTCTGTTTTCTCTCTGGCTTGCCAAATGTTAAAGTCCTGGTTTCACCCAGCTCTGATTTTATAGAACCAACAACAATGATGGATAGCTGTGAATTTGGAAGATTACATTGGCTTGTTCTCAGTTGAAATGTCCTGTCATTGTTGAACGTATGTGTTTAAATGAGCACTGAAGTGTGAACGGCCATCTGTCCAGGAAGTGCAAGAGAGCATCATTATTAAAATGCATCCACAGAAATGCTTGAGGCTTATCAGCAGCACCAAAACACTGAGAAGAGTGTTTTGTCTGATGTATCTGTGCACCACAGATCTTTATAGTACACAAGGGTCTGAGAGTCAAGACTCCTACTTCATGTTTCCATCTCTACCATTGCCTTTGTGATGCTGGGCAAGTCACCTCTCGATATCTCTTTAACCATCTGTGGAATGATTTTTATAATACAATCCTACATCATAGGACTCTTGTGAGGCTTAATTAATATTTGTACAACCCTTTGAGATCCTTCAGTGAAAGGTGCATTAATATTCCCAAATGCCCACATTATTTTCTGTGTATGCTGCACAGTATTATCTGTTGTCCAATGTGTCTATTTATGAGGATGTCTATAGGCGGTTCCAGATTCTGTGCAGGTTTATGTATCATTGACTTACTAGGGTTACAGAATGATTGCATATTGCTCAGTGTAGCGTTTGGCCCACAAACTTTAATGATATAAAGCTATACCACAAACATAGATGTGTCATTGTAGGTGAACAGCCACAAAACTTTCACTTTCATGAAAAGATGCCACTTCCCATCAGGGTTCTTTATAAAATTTGTAAGTCTCTGTGGAAAACTTAAGTGGGAGCTAGCTGGCTGAACCTGCATTCTTTCTTTTTATTTTGAACTTTACATTTTAAAAGGCACCTAAGATAGGGCAAGACATAGGAAGCCAATTAAAGTAAGGATTTTTTTCCTTTGTTTTGTTTGGTGAATGGCTGAGAGAACACAGCAGCTTTGTGTTTTTATTTATTTATTTATTTTGAGTGTAATCTGAAGAAATGAACCGTGAAACGCAATTAATGAAATAGCTGTACTGAATCGCATAAAATGGTGTCTGCACAGCTGCCACTCATGTCACAAATGCATCTCTCTCCCCTAATGTCCACCAGGAGAGTCATTAGCCAGCCGCCTTTGTGAAAGGCCTCCTGTGCTTTAATTTCAGTGAATAATAGACCGAGGAACTGACTGACTAGCCTTACAACATTATCTCAGGCGAAGATAATCTAAAGAGGAATGGCTGTTAGAGGAATAGAGTGCTGAGGAGTGTGTGTGTGTGATACGTATGGGGTTCAGGAGCAAGAACAAAATACAATATTCCTTTATATAGAAAACATCCACAATGGTACCTAAGGTGCCTCTTTAACTGAAAGGTAAAGTTGTTGGCTGTAGACTTGTAATTTGAAAAGAAACAAATAACTCTGAAAGCCTCTATGGTCACTTTGACACTCTTCCCCTACCTTTATTCCATTAAACTGACATGCATTCCCTCCTAGCAACACAGAGAGATGGTGAGAAAAGAAAGCATTCTGATTAGGCCGCCCTAGGTCAGCTTTATCAAAGAGATAAAATATTGAGGGTCTTTGGACCCCCAGGAGGCAAAATCCTCTTCTGTCTTTGCAGGGTATTAAGAGGTGGGAGAGGTGAAAGGACACCTCTTCACTGAGCATTTGCCAAAGTAGCTGAACATTTTCAGTGCTGTATTCTGTGTCACCACTGATAGCAGTTTTATCAAGATAAATCTAGTGTTGCTCAGAAGGATATTAATAAATTATCTGGTAATGAAAAATGTGAGAGGAACCATACTCTTACATCAAGGCTTGATGATTACTTTGATAGATGCACTGGCAAGGTTTTCCTGACAAGGCAGAAATGAAAAACATGACACATGGACCTTTAAGGGTGACCTCAGAGGAAAACACAAGTTGCTGAACGATACAGAAACAGAATGGGAAAACAGAAGCTTGAAGGCGCTCAGTGTCAACAGTCAGACAGATGGGCTAGGCTGATCAACTGATCATTGAGTTTAGTGTCAAAAGCAGAGTGGAGATATAGAAGCAGTACACTTGGCAGGATAGTAAATGTAGCACAGGCAGCGTTGGAGTAGATTTGAGTCTTAAGGATTTTAAGAATAAAGAGTAGGGGAAAAGTTAAGGGGGAAGATAGGCTGTTTTGGAGAATGATGGGCTAGACGTTAATATACAAAAAACAGCATAGAACCACCTACCTTATTGCTGGATCTATATAAAAATAACTGTAATAAAAAGTAAATTAATTGAATTAAAAGGACTTCTGCATTTAGTTAAGTTTTACATACAAAGTAAGAGGGTTTTTTATTATTTTTTGTTATATGCTGAAGTCACTTATGGAAGCTAAATAGAGTTGTACTCAGAGATTGGTTGCTAGAAATTAAAATATGGGAGGAAGGATGACATGGGTCAGGCACTCGACCGGGACTTGGGAGATCTGGATTCAGTTGCTGACTATGTCACAGACTTACTATCTGACCTTAGGGAATATAAGTACATAAAACAAGTGTGATGGTCCCGTATGTGTATGCAGGCCCTGTATGATCTTCTTGCTGAGACAACTGCAAGAGAAATGTAGAGAACAAAAAAAGCCCCTCGACATAGCCTTCACTGATCTCACAAAGGCTTTGTCGTGCTTCTAGAAAAGATTGGATGGCCCCCCAAGCTCTTAAGCATGATTCAATCCTTCCATGAAAACATGTACAGCACAGTCCAATATGATGGCTCAATATCTGAGGCTTTCCAGATTCTTAGCGGAGTTAAGCAAGTTTGTGTACTTGCCCCGACTTTGTTTGGAATCTTCTTCACCCAGTTACTGAAACAAGCTTTTAGCTCCTCAACTGAGGGAATCTACTTGCACACAAGAGCTGATGGAAAGCTGTTCAATCTTGCAAGACTCAGATTTAAAACCAAGACTCAGGAGGCCCTTATTCAAGACCTTCTCTTTGCTGATGATGCAGCAGTGACAAACCACACAGAAGCTCATCTTCAAAGCCTAATGGACAGTCTTTCCAAGCTTGCCAAGACTTCGGGCTTACTATAAGCCTAAAAAAGACTAACATAATATGCCAAGGAATTGAGGAAGCAACCTCCATCAAGATCAACAATTATGAACTTGAAGTGGTGAACAAGTTCACATACCTGGGATCCACTATCGCAGTCAACCTCTTATTTGAAACCGAACTCAACATCCACATTGGAAAAGCCGCCACAACAATGACTAAACTGAACAAAAGGGTATGGCAAAACAACAAACTGACAGAACACACAAAGATCTGTGTGTATTGAGCATGTGTTATCAGCACACTTCTGTATGGGAGCAAAACATGGACCTTATGCTCTCAACAGGAAAAGAGGCTCAACAGCTTTCATATGCCTTGCCTTCATCGAATCTTTGGAATCTCCTGGAGGGACAAAGTCAGCAACACTGAGGTGCTCAAACGGGCAAGCATACCCAGCATGCAAACACTCCTCAAACAGAGCAGTTACGAGAGGAGTCCAGTTTAGCAGAGGACAAAAGAGCTTGCAGAAGGCAGAGCCCAAAGGGTCGAAACATCACCTTTAAATGTGACAGATGCAGCAGAGACTGAGTCTCAAATGGGTCTCTTCAGCCAAGTTTGTGGCTGCCATAAACCAACTGAGTAAATTCTTTATCTCTCAGGGGCGCATACCAATGGTCTTGAGACTGAAGGATGCCTACTACTATATTCAACAAGTTCATCCTATGCTTACAATTTAAGAAAGGCACTCTTGGGGCTGAGTTGTCTACACTTCTTCTTCAAGGCTTGTTCATGTCAATTCCAATAAGGCATGTGCATGCTGCATGCATGAGAGCAGGAAGATTTTTCCCCTAGCAGTATCTGTAGTGTCGCCTCTTTGGTGCGCAGCGCTCCGGCACCATCGACGTACAAGCTGGTGCCAAGAAAGGATTCCTCTAAGGACCCTTGACACTGCCATGGCTCCGCGCACAGGTCCCAGGCATCATTTCAGGCACCGGTCTCACTCCCCGGTGCCTCATAAAAGAGAGGAGGCCAACAGAGGGTGCTCCCCGACCAGGCCTAAAGACCAGGTGGCTGGTAAGCTGCCATCAGGTACCCAATCGGTGGGGCCTCTGTCAACTCCTGCTCCAGGAGCAGTCCAGTAGAGTCCAGACCCACACCACTCACCAGTCCACCGCCACAAGGACCTACAACTTCCAGCCCCCTCCGAGGAATTATCAACCTCAGGGTAGTCAGGATGGGTTGCTCAAGGAAGAGACTTCATCCTCTCCTCTGGCCAGAGTTCTGGCCAGTCTAAACCCTCCTCAGGCCACAAACTGACCTTCTGAAGGTGTACCCGGGGCAATGCACCAGTGCAGATTGGATCCATCCCGTCTTACCTTTTCATCCCATCTATCTCCTTTCAGCCATGCGTGGGCCCATATTACGTCAGACCGCTGGATGCTCTGCATGGTAGAGAGGGGATATTCACTCCAATTCTCTGCCCTCCTGCCCTTCCACCCCCCTTCCTCATCCCTCTTCAGAGACCCTTCTGACAAGCAGCTCCTTATACAGGAGGTGCAATCGCTCCTCTCGCTGGGGGCAATGGAAGAGGTTCCTCAGGAGCAGAAGCGCAAAGGCTTCTGTTCCTGGTATGTCCTACTATCGAAAGCCAAAGGCTGGCTCACGCCCATCCTCGACCTGCGAGAGCTCCCACAAGTTCATGAAGTAACTCAAGTTTGCATGGTCTCCTTGGCCTCCATTTCTTCCTTGGATCCAGGGGACTGGTATGCCGCCCTTGACTTGAAGGACAGGTACTTTCATATAGCAATCACACCATTCCACAGAAAATACCTCAGGTTTGTGGTGCACAACAACCACTTCCAGTTCACAATCCTTCTGTTCAGCCTGTCAGCGGCATATCGAGTATTTACCATATGCATGGCAGTTGTGGCTGCGTTTCTGCGCAGGCGCCAGGTAAAGGTGTTCCTGTACTTGACGACTGGCTGATCAAGGGCTGCTCCAGAGCTTAAGTGGAGGCGTAAGTTGGATTCATCATTGCAACATTTGATGAACTGGGCCTTTTCCTGAACACGGGGAAGTCAACTCTGCCCCCTGATCAGACGATAGAGTTCATAAGGGCAGTGCTGGACTCGACTCAGGCCAGGGAGTACCTACTGGAATTGAGGTTCCAGTCCCTGGGTAACATCATTCGGAGTCTCAGGCAGCTTCCCCCCACGACAGCAAGGAATTGCCTCAAACTCCTGGGACACATGGCCGCTTGTACCTATGTGCTGCAACACACCAGGCTCAGACTCCAGTCGCTCCAACCATGGCTTCCCTCAGTGTATCGGCCAGTCAGGGACAGTTTGGATAGGGTCGTGACTTTGCCTCACCCGGTCCTCAACTCCCTTCTGTGGTGGCTCAATCCACAGCTAATGTGCGCAAGGGTCCCCTTCGTCAGCCCCCAGACTCCTCTCTCGTTGGTTGCAGATGCATCAGACTTGGGCTGGGGGAACACCTGGGAGACCTCAGGACACAAGGCCTCTAGTCTCAGGCGGAGCTCACTCTCCACATCAATGTCAGAGAGCTGAGAGCGATGTGCCTGGCATGTCAGATTTTCTGAGCCCACTGAAGTCGGAGATGTGTATCAGTGAAAACAGACGACACCATGGCGATGTTCTATATCAACAAACGGGGGTGCGCGCTCCTCACCCCTGTGCCAGGAAGCCCTCATGCTCTGGGACTTTTGTGTAGAGCACTTAATACACCTTCAAGAATTGTACCTCCGTGGGGTACAGAACGAGTTAGTGCACTATCTCAGCAGATCGTTCCATGGCCATGAGTGGTCCCTACGCCCAGATGTTGCAAACTCTATTTTCCATCAGTGGGGCTTTCTCCAAATAGACCTCTTTGCCACATGGCAAAACAGGAAGTGTCAGCAGTTCTGCTCCTTCCCAAATCCCTGCCCAGGCTCCATAGCACACGCATTCCACCTTGCCTGGGAAGCCCATCTCCTATACACATTCCCGCCTACCCCTCTTGTTCACAAGGTGCTCCTCAATATACGGAGGAATCAAGTGGTGGTAATATTGATAGCCCCAGCCTGGCCCCGCCAACACTGGTACACATTGCTCCTGGACATGTCAGTGGAAGCCCTAGTCACTTTGCCACTCTTCCATGACTTGATAACTCAGGATCATGGTTGCCTTCAGCACCTGAAACTCGAGTCATTGCACCTCACGGTGTGGAAGCTCCATGGCTAAACCCGGTGGAGCTTTCCCGCTTGGACCAGGTTAGACAAGTCCTCTTTGGCAGTAGGGAACCCACCAGGGCTACCTACCTTGCCAAGTGGAAGAGATTCTTGATCTGGTTGGCACAGCATCGTTCGTCCCCGACGCTCGCCTCTATTCCACTCATATTGGACTACCTGCTCAATCTCAAGCAGCAGGTATTGTTCATGTCATCAATAAGGGTTCACTTGGCCACCATCTGTCTTCCATCCAGGCTAAGAAGGCCGGTCGCACTTCACCAACCCTACGGTCAGCTGTTACCTCAGAGGTCTCAACAGGCTATATCCACAAGTTCGACAGCTGGTCCCGGCCTGGGACCTCAACCTGGTCCTTTCCAGATTCATGGGACTGCCCTTTGAACCACTGGCAACATGCTCCCTGCTTTACCTCTCAAATAGGGTCGCATTTCTGGTAGCAATAACCTCAGCCAGGAGGGTGTCTGAGCTCAAGGTCCTAACATCAGAGCCTTCTTACATAGTGTTCTGTAAGGACAAGGTTCAGCTCAGGCCACACCTGGCTTTTCTCCCAAAGGTTGACTTCCATTTCCACATGAACCAGGACACCTTCCTCCCAGTGTTCTGTCCTAAGCCACACTCAGAGCAGAGGCTTCACTCGTTGGATGTCCACAGAGTGTTAGCCTATTACATCGAGAGAACAAGGCCATTCTGAAAGTCCCTGAAACTTTTCGTGGCTGTGGCAGAGATGATGAAGGGTCTTCCAGTGTCCTCTCAATGAATTTTGTCATGGATCATGCCCTGTATCCAAGAGTGTTATGAACTGGCAGAGTTGCCTGCCCCTCCACTCACTGCGCACTCCACCGGAGTGCAGGCTTCTTCAGCAGTGTTCCTGGCACACGTTCCCCACCCCACAGGAAACATGCAGAGCGGCGACATGGTCCTCCATACATACTTTTACCGCACGTTATGTAATTACCCAACAGGCCAGAGACGATGCGGTCTTTGGTAGAGCATTGCATTAATCAGTGGACAACTCCAACCTCCCTTTCCCCTCTCCTGAACTTAGGCTTGGGAGTCACCTGATTGGAATGGACATGAACAAGCACTCGAAGAAGAAAAAACGGTTACTCACCTTCTCGTAATTGTTCTTTGAGATGTGTTGTTCATGTCCATTCCAATACCCAGCCTCCTGCCCCACTGTCAGAGCAGCTGGCAAGAAGGAACTGAAGGGGGATCGGGTTGGCAGGGCACTATATTGAACGTCATGAAGGCACGACTTCAGGGGATGCCCAGGCTGACCCTGCGGATACTGCTGGGGAAAAATCTTCCGGCTGTCATGCACATGGTGTGTACACACCTGATTGCAATGGACATGAACAACACATCTCGAAGAACAACAGTTACAAGAAGGTGAGTAACCGTTTTTTGTGGATATAGCAGTCATCCTTCCTTTTACCTGCCATGGATCAAGAGTGGTTTTAAGAATAGTTTTTTGTCCTGAGTAAAATGTTTTGGATGGTATCTCACCATAGTCCTCAGTGGCAATGCAAATTGACCCTCACATGTAGCTTTGAACTTTCTGTACAATGACGCTTCAGGACTGAGCACATTGGGTGACATTTAAAAAGATAAGCTTCTGTCATCAGTGCAGATATTTTGCATTGTAAAGCCAGGGAAGCTGTAGCATTGTGACTGTAGTTGTTGGTATTGGTGAACATTGTAGGGTGTTTCTTACTGCAAGGTCCTGCTGAAGCAGATATGAAAATCCAGATGGTCAACTAATGCCTGCAATGTGAGCAGAGAGGTTTGGAGAAAACATCATTTTAGAGGCCCTCCAAAAATGCTAAATCCAGCTCTGTGGTGCAGCAGGAAAGCAGAGCTGGAGAGAGTATATGCCGCTCTTGCAATCTGGAGGATTAAGATCTTCCCAGGAGTTATAGTTCACATGCCACCCTTTCCTAAGGATCCACTGAGGAGTGGAGGAAGGACACCAGAATTACACCTTCTTTTCTCTATGGACCCTTAGGATTTGGATGCCTTTTTGGTGGGTGAAGTAAAGAGCAATTCACTGTCTGTCTGACTAGTTATCCATGTATTAAAATGTGCAGTTAGTGCTCAACTTAGACTCAACCAACCCTTAGCTGCTTGCCGAAACTCTCAAATAGTGCTTCCCTTCTAGCACATTTAAATCAGCTGAATCCTTGCTTTGGAAGCATTCAACAGGGAGTGCTAACTATTGGTGCATTTTGGCTGAGTGCTAACTAGCAGCTATCTGACTAGTTGATGCAGATTTTCTTGTTCGTATGGGTGACCTCAGAGTTCAGCTTAACTGATCCTTACCTTGTTTTCGTAGGTTAAGTCCTCCCCTTTCGTTACTTTATTCTTTAGGCTCATTATTTAAAAATGTGATTACATTAAAATCTATACAAAACCCCAGGCTTACTTACACTGTTTGTTTTGATTTGTGGTTTTGCATTGGTGTAACTACATTGATGTAGCTGCAATTTAGGCAAGTCACTGTTTAGATAGTGCATTTTTTACTTTATTATTTGCATGAATGAAGTTTGTTTGTATAGCTTCACCTGTGCAGAGAAAACTCCAGAATAGACAAGCCACCAGTGTGGAAAATAAACAAAAGCCAGTAAACTATATTTCCCCCCTTACATAGAGTATCTAAAGCATTGCCCAGACCCCTACATGAAGCATATTAACAATCTGACTAGACTTCTGGGAAGACATCTTGTTGTCAGTGTTAATTTAGAAACCGTTGACTGGCATTCAAATTTGGATTGTAGTGATTTTAATTTTTGAATGCTTTTATTAGCCTGCAGAGTTATAATCATAAATATTTTTTTCTGATTCTTCAAATGAAACAATCTGTTTATGCTGCAGACATAAAAACACTTGACTTGCAATGCCCTGGGTGCGAGAGAAGGGAAAATGGTGGGAGGTGGTGTACTATCAACATTAAAAATAAGGAGTACAACATACAAGTCAATATGTGATGTTTAGGGGTATAGAGACACAGCTTCCTTGATAAACACCAACTCATCTTAGGGGTATAATTTATGCAGTAATTTATTGCACTGATGCAGATTTTTAAATTAGAATTAATTTTTAAAATCTCTTCCAACTAATAGAAAATACATAATTAAAGTCCTTCTAGACTGCCTTCATACTGGAAACAAAAAGGGCATTTTTATCCACTGCATGTTGTTTTAATGACTGGACCAAATCCTAAATTTCTATTCATTGACTTGAATGAGTGAAATTCTCCCCTGTGCAGAGAGCCAGCGCAAGAGCTATAGCGCTTGAACTGGTGCAAAGCCCTTGTGTTGCCTCTCTGCACAGGAATGAATTTCACCTAATGATAGTGGTCCGAGGATCATTGGAATTGACAGAATGGATTAGTCCACTGTCCTGTCTCTGCAGCAAAGAATCCTGTGGCACCTTATAGACTAACAAACGTTTTGCAGCATGAGCTTTCGTGGGTGAATACCCACTTCTTCGGATGCAAGAAAGCATCCACCATATTCACCCACGAAAGCTCATGCTGCAAAACGTCTGTTAGTCTATAAGGTGCCACAGGATTCTTTGCTGCTTCTACAGAACCAGACTAACACGGCTACCCCTCTGATACTTGTCCTGTCTCTGGCAGTAATAAGTATCAGATATTTCAGGGTATTGTGCAAGAAAACCTGCAATAGGCAGTTACGGATAATTGAGCCACAAGGAAGGTACTAATCCATTTGTTAGATGTTAGCTTACACCCACAAATATATCTCTTCCCAAACTTTGTTTTGTTTTAAATATTTCCTTTTGTATCTTTGGATATTCTTATTATTCTTCAAATCTTTTCTTGAATTCCATTAAGCTCTTGTACTCTTATGACAATGAACTCCAGAGACTACTACAGTTCCATGATTCCTACTAGTTTCTAATGCTAAGTCAGGAGGACTGGTACTGAATGTTGCCACCTGCTGAAGGCTCTCTGGATATCCTTAGGCAATTTGTATCCACATGATTCCCCAGTTCAGCACCGCTGTGTCTTCCCATTTTCTCTTGCAATATTGCCCATATCCCCTCACACAAGTTTCAGCAGTTTCTAATGGTTCAGCCAACTGTAAATCAAATAATGCTAAAATAAATCAGATCCCATCAACTTACAGATCTCCCAAAACATTTATCCTGGATAGCTGAAAAAAGAAAATGAATAATAATTCTGCAGATATCCCAGGCTTGTTATGACATGTGACCTCTCCAGTTGCTGAGGATGTCTTGCAATTGTTGTGATGTTCTATACTGATGATGTAGGGGTGATGCCTGCTCCCTAAATAATAGCCCACATGAACAATAAAACCTAAAACAGGGAACCCATTTTTATTAACAACTAAATCTTTAATCCCTATTTGCCCTCAGTTACTGTACCATTAACCGAAACACCATTTTATCTATCTCCTGTATCTCTCTAAATGTTTATTATTTATACGTCCCAGTCTATTTTCAAATACCCTGTTTCTTCTTCAGTTGTGTGTATTTAATTCCATTTTTGTGTGGATTTAGTTTTCATGGGAGGTTCTGGAGACCTGTATTGATTCACTGAGCAACGTGCATCACCCCCTGATGGGCCTCAACTGTGTTCTAGAGGGACTGCTTCTAGAGGTGTGTATGTGTGTTGTGGGGATGGGCGGCAGGGTCATGGGGCAAGGGTTCAGTCCCAGGCTCATTTATTCATTGTCCCATTAGTTAAGACTACTAGCAAGGACACCATTTGTGATGTGGACACCTCCTCATTGGACACTACATTGAGGGCATGGCTACACTAGACAGTTCACAGGGGCACAGCTGCACCAATGCAGCTGTGCTGCTGTAAGCTCTGTAATGTAGCTGCTCTAAGCCACGGGGAGAGAGCTCTCCCATAGGCTTAACTACTCCAGCCTACCAGCAATGGTAGCTACGTCGGCGGGAGAAACTCTCCTGCCAACACAGCACTGTCCACAATGGTGTAACTTACACTGCTCAGGGGGGGAATTTATTCATAATACAAGTGACATGTTATGCTGACATAAACTGTAGGGTAGACATCGCCTGAGACTAGCAAATTTTAGTCACCACTGAAACCTGGGCTGTATTTGAGCTGTCAACCTAAAGATGAAAGACACAAAGTCTCATAACAAAATCCTTGAGCTGTCCTATCCTCCTGGCTTAGTTATTTCTAACGAACTCTGTAGCATCTGTCTGTCTTTTAAAGATTCTATACTTTGTTTGTGAAAAATCTCCTAATTTTCACACTAATAAATGGAGAAAATGGAAATCATTTCTCCCAGCTATCAATACTAGTCTCCTTGATAGTTGATTTGGTGGCACCAAAACCAACTTTAGCTAGGCATGAGTGATCAAATCTCATTTTAAAATCTCAAATTATCTGGGCACTGGAGCAACGAAGGCCCAGACGAGGATGCAGGCTTATTTGTCTGGAAAGAAAAGAGACTAAAGGAGTTTTGCCTGAATGAGGACTGGCCCCAAAGAATCTGTTTCCTGATCAACCCAGGGCAAAATTCTTCGGTGGTATAAATCAGTGTCACTCCATTGAAGCCATGCGCAATAGAATAATAGAATATCAGGGTTGGGAGGGACCTCAGAAGGTAATCTAGTCCAACCCCCTGCTCAAAACAGGACCAATCCCCAACTAAATCATCCCAGCCAGGGCTTTGTCAAGCCTGACCTTAAAAACCGTTAAGGAAGGAGATTCCACCACTTCCCTAGGTAACCCATTCACCACCCTCCTAGTGAAAAAGTTTTTCCTAATATCCAACCTAAACCTCCCCCACTGCAACTTGAGACCATTACTCGTTGTTCTGTCATCTGGTACCACTGAGAACAGTCTAGATCCATCGTCTTTGGAACCCTCTTTCAGGTAGTTGAAAGCAGCTATCAAATCCCCCCTCATTCTTCTCTTCTGCAGACTAAACAGTCCCAATTCTCTCAGCCTCTTCTCATAAGTCATGTGCTCCAGCTCCCTAATCATTTTTGTTGCCCTCCACTGGATGTTTTCCAATTTTTCCACATCCTTCTTGTAGTGTGGGGCCCAAAACTGGACACAGTAGTCCAGATGAGGCCTCATCAATGTTGAATAGAGGGGATTGATCACATCCTTCAATCTGCTGGCAATGCTCCTACTTATACAGCCCAAAATACCGTTAGCCTTCTTGGCAACAAGGGCACACTGTCCACTCATATCCAGCTTCTCGTCTACTGTAACCCATAGGTCTTTTTCTGCAGAACTGCTGCCTAGCCATTCGGTCCCTAGTCTGTAGCAGTGCATGGGATTCTTCCATCCTAAGTGCAGATCTCTGCACTTGTCCTTGTTGAATCTCATCAGATTTCTTTTGGCCCAATCCTCTAATTTCTCTAAGTCCCTCTGTATCCTATCCCTACCCTTCAGCGTATCTACCACTCCTCCCAATTTAGTGTCATCTGCAAACTTGCTGAGGGTGCAGTCCACGCCGTCCTCCAGATCATTAATGAAGATATTGAACAAAACCGGCCCCAGGACCAACCCTTGGGGCACTCCACTTGATATTGTCCCTGCCCGCAGGTATATGGGATCTTGGGGAGCAATTACCACACAGGTGGGGTGCAAAATAAACTTTATTAAGCAAATGCAAAAACAGGGAAAATTCAATAGTGAGGGGTATGGGGGTTGTTAAGGTAGACAATTGGGGAGGGGTTTCTTTTTGGTGAACAGTAAGGGGGTTTCAATAGTGGGGTACAACACAGTAGGATACAATACAGTGGGTAATCAGTTAACACTGAGGTATAAATGTAACAGGTAGCTAGCGATTTCTATGTAAAAAGGTGTGTCACAGCAGCATATAACCAACTAACAGTTATGGATAAAATGTGTTAAATAACAAACAATTTTAGGTAAAAATGTGTCACAGTGGGTAGATGTAGAATGTGAGGGGTATCAGAGAGGAAGAAAGTAACCAATGGGGTTTTATGCTAGAGATTTAATTTAGTGAGACAGAACAAACAGGCTGCAAGCTTAAGCAGCAGAGAGAGTGTAACAAGGTAGAAAGACACAGAGAAGCTGGGGGGGGGGGTTGCAGTGGGAAGACAGACAATTACAATTATACAGAACACAGCAAAATCTTATCTCTGAGCTAACTTAACCAAGACTACACAAATTAAAACACAATGCAACAATTCTCTAAGCCTAACTTACAAAGTATAATGCTAAACTTAACTTCATGGGTGTACCTTATGCTAAGGATAGTTCTAGAGGGCTGAGTGGTGTGTGTCCAGGACACAGCTCCAAAGAGGAGGGGGTGACAGCAGCAGTGGGGTGGTTGCAAGCAGGCTTATTTCTAGCAGCAAAGACACTGCAGAACTAGAAACAGATTACAGATACAGACCAAGGAGTTAGCTTGGGTCTGTCTGTTGGGGAAACAGAACCAGCAGCCAGGACAAAGGGGGGGTAGTGGTAAGAGAGGTTTTAAGACACAGACCAAGGTTTAGCTTGAGTCTGTGTGCTGGGGAGACAGAGCCAGCAGCTAAAATAATAAAATAAAAGTATAGAAAGTTTCACAGAGGGATTCTTACCATCCCACAAGGCAGCAGCAGCAGGGGCAGAAGCAGGCACAGCAGCAGCAGCATCAGAGGATGCAGAGAGGGCTCAATTCATTCACAATAATCAGGAGATCTCCAGGCAAAATTCGTTGTTCGTGGGGGGGGGGTTCAAAAACGGGGGTACGCTCAAAAATAAAACGAGAGCGGAGAAAGGACCCCCAGAACCCCTGGTTGATCAGACCAGGCAGCAATGCAAGAACCTTTCTGAAGTCTGTTCAAAAAATGTCTGTTTTTAAAGGCAAACCCTGGCAGCTTCCCGCCAGTAACTCTGATTGGTTCCCCTTCTCACAGAGAGGAGAGCAGGCAGGGAAAAACTGCAGGTAGCCACAGAGGCATGTTTGGACTAGCCCTGAGCCCAGAGGTATGACTCATGCCCAGGATCTTAAAAACACAATAGGTCTTGCAGCTCTGGACAGTGGCCACCCTACACCAAGCCCAGGTTTTAACAAGGTGATAACAGGACTAACCCTTTGAACAGGGCAGTGGTCCCACTTAGCATAAATGGCCCTCCCTTTGAGAAGGGCAGAGGCCCTGGTAAACAACTTAACAGCCAGGGAGGGGCGGCCACAGGAGGAAAACAAGAACAAAATGGAGTAAGGGGACAGCTGTAAGAACAAAATGGAGCTGTAACAGACAGATATCAGCTGCCAACTAGACATGGAGCCATTAATCACGACCCGTTGAGCCTGACGATCTAGCCAGCTTTCTATCCACCTTATAGTCCATTCATCCAGCCCATACTTCTTTAACTTGTTGGCAAGAATACTGTGGGAGACCATATCAAAAGCTTTGCTAAAGTCAAGGAATAACACATCCGCTGCTTTCCCCTCATCCACAGAGCCAGTTATCTCAATTAGGTTAGTCAGGCATGACTTGCCCTTGGTGAATCCATGCTGACTGTTCCTAATCACTTTCCTCTCCTCTAAGTGCTTCAGAACTGATTCCTTGAGGACCTGCTCCATGATTTTTCCAGGGACTGAGGTGAGGCTGACTGGCCTGTAGTTCCATGGATCCTCCATCTTTTCTTCCTACATTAGCCTTTTTCTAGTCATCCGGGACCTCCCCCTATCACCTTGAATTTTCAAAGATAATGGCCAATGGCTCTGCAATCACATCTGCCAATTCCTTTAGCACCCTCGGATGCAGCGCATCCTGCCCCATGGACTTGTGCTGGTCCAGCTTTTCGAAATAGTCCTGAACCACTTCTTCCTCCACAGAGGGCTGGTCACCTCCTCCCCATTCCGGGCTGCCCAGTGCAGTAGTCTGGGAGCTGACCTTGTTCGTGAAGACAGAGGCAAAAAAAGCATTGAGTACATTATCTTTTTCCACATCCTCTGTCACTAGGTTGCCTCCCTCATTCAGTAAGGAGCCCACACTTTCCTTGACTTTTTTCTTGTTGCTAACATACCTGAAGAAACCCTTCTTGTTACTCTTAACATCTCTTGCTAGCTGCAACTCCAAGTGTGATTTGGCCTTCCTGATTTCACTCCTGCATGCCTTTTATACTCCTCCCTGGTCATTTGTCCAGTCTTCCACTTCTTGTTAGCTTCTTTTTTGTGTTTAAGATCAGCAAGGATTTCACTGTTAAGCCAAGCTGGTTGCCTGCCATATTTACTATTCTTTCTATGCAATAGATACTATACTCATGTACATTGCTTTGCTAAATCTAAGGAAGTATGTAACATGTAATATACCACCTGAAGTCCCTGGTGACTGCTATAATTAACTGAGTGAAAAGAATTAATTCTATTATTTTAAATGTACAGTGGTTGAATTCTGCAAAACCACTCTTTTTCTCATTCAGTGTTCTTCACTATTCATTTCATCTGTGTAGGTATCTGGCTTCACCTTCCTTACTAGATCTTGGAAAAAGAAGAAAGAACATTAAGCATACCAGCTGTCTCCTCTCTTGTTACTATGACAATAAAATAGCATTTAAGAGAGAGTTCAGGTGTCATGTAGCATATATCTGTTTG
The DNA here is from genome assembly GCF_020497125.1 of Mauremys mutica. NCBI lineage: Eukaryota > Metazoa > Chordata > Testudines > Geoemydidae > Mauremys > Mauremys mutica. The sequence goes on from NC_059082.1 coordinate 60,166,763, forward strand.
TCATTAAAAATAATCACTCTCCAAACAGCTTTACTATTAGTAGGGTTATGTTAAAAAAATAATCATTGACTTCCTGTCACTATGATCCCACTACTGCATTCATTCTACCTGCACACCCTTAATGGTTATCCCTTCCTTGTATATCTACAGCTGTAATAGTTTGTGCAACTGACCAACTGTACTGACCAACTTCCCAGTCTACTGAAGTAGACGAATTGTAGACCCACCATCATGCATTCTATCAGATCATGTGATCTTTTCCATGTTGGCCATCTTAATCTCTCCATGCATGCATCCCTGGGAGTTGGTGGACATTAGTGAGATTAGTATGGAGAAATCTATCATATCACTATTGTCCTGATCCTGTTCAAGAATAAATAGAAGGCTTAGTCACCATTTGCTTTTCATAAGCCCAACAATTGAAATTCCAAAAAAATTACTCATGGAAAACATTTAGTTTTAATGAAAGTCCTTCTTAAACCTTTGAACCTTTGAGGTCTCATATTGAGACAATACGGCAAAGTTTATACCATGGATCTACCTTGATCTTCTACACTCTCTAAGCCAATTTTTACCAACTTTTGGTTAGAGTTATATCTATATAGCTGCCTTAAACTCATGGTACTATATTAATCTCTGGAGGAGTTAATCCAGAAATAATTTTGGCCCATTAATCCATAGCATCATGGAAGCAATGGGACAACCTTGATACTGGCTCCTTGCAAAATACAGTGGTTACCCTCTTTCTATTCAGCCACAAAGGAGCATTCCAAAGCTATGGGGTCAGAGGTCCAGATCTATGTCGACTCCACTTATTTGCCCACAGCACTAAGGTATCTGGAGTAATCTGCATGGATAGTTGTTTGGATTGCCTGGAGATCTGTGGACTGTTGGAACACAGATGCAAAATAATGCTGCAAAGAGCACAGTAGGACAATTTATTCTCATTTCAAGGGGAATCCTAAAGAGAGAGAGAGAGAATTTGGTATTCACTGTTTGCAGTGCTGTACTGCAGCTTTGTGTACCTCTCTATTCTTTAAGCAAATGTACCCAGTAGATTGGCTTTTCAACCTTGAGACAATTTTGTATAAATGAATATTCAATATTTTCCTAAGGTCATCTGTGGCCCAGTTTTATGATATCCAATTTAAGCATGCCAAACGTCAGTAGGAATAAAGGTGCTCAGCACATCACAGATCAGGTCTGTAATCCACTAATAACCTTTGATACACAGAATCTTGGAAATGGGCAAGCTCAGCCAATCAGGAGGAGATTATTACAATGAATCCTAAAGCCAGACAAGCTGCACCATCCGAAGTACCCGAGGCTGTCTGAAAAGGTAATAGCATACAGCTGATGTCAAATAGATCTGACAATTTATGACTTTTAAAATGCAGTACACCGTGCAGGAGAGTGTAAATGCAAAAAGGATGCAACGTACCTTAGCAACTTTGTTTCCTTGGCTAGAATGGAAGGGAGAACAAAATTATATCATATAATAAGGGAAGTTTGGTTTAAATATCATTGTTAGACAATTTTGGGGAAAGGGAGATAAATATATCAGGGATAAACACCAGGGAGGGAGAAAAGCTATTTAAGCTAAAGGACACTATTGGCAGAAGAACTAATGGTTATAAACTTTGCCATGAGTAAATTTAGGCTGGAAATTAGAAGACACTTTCTAACTATGAGACTCCCAAAGGGAGTAGTGGGGGCAACAAACCTAACTGGTTCTAAGAGGGAGCTTGATAAATTATTAATAGGATTACATGACACAATTGCCTGCTCTAGCAGGAGACTGGACTTTGATGACTCAGCAGGTCCCTTCTAGTCCTGTGTTCTTAATTTCAGTAAATTCAGGAGAAATAAAGTCAGGAAAAATAATGTAAACTCACTGCAGTTGCATAGGTCTACTGACATCAGTAGGACTTAAGCACGTACTTCAGTGCCTCAGAGAGTTAGTATTCTAATGGGATTTAGGTGCCTAAATACCTGTGAGTATCTAAATACCTTTGAATATCCGGGCATAAAAGCTTTGCTAAATAAGGTTGGACTTAAGCTTTGCTGAATCGGGGCCATTGTACCTTTCTTTTGAGTATTTAAAAATGTTTTACTGACACGGGGGTGCTACATAGTATCCGTAAATGGGTTTTCGAGCAAAGTGGCTTAGGAAGTTCTGCAAGTTTTACTTGTGAGTTTCCTTTGAATCATCCTATAAGGGACATGGATGATGTAGCATGATGAGCTGATATGGTGAGGGGGGGTCAGGTTCAGTTCCCTACACCTGAAGAAGTCCCAAGTTCCCCACAGATTTTGGGGCACTTGCATGGGAGCTGTGGCATCTATGTGATTGCTCAGTGCACCTGCATAGCTGTTTGACCTCTTCCTTCCCCCCTTGGCAGCATGGCCTACATAAAAGCCATGATGACCTGCAACCCATCTCCCCCAAGTGGCTGTGTCACTTTCTCCCAGATCTTAGGCACCTAGGCAGGTGGGGATGGTTTGCAGACATGGAGTGGAAATTACCTTTTGGGCTGATCAGAAGTAACTTGTACGGTAGATAGGTCTTGAGCTGGCAGTTCACTCAGACCAGAGGGCAGCATGCTGCCATTGACCAGCATGAGATGGAGCTGCAGTACTGTGTGGCATCACTGCTTTTATGGAAGTCATGTTGCTTTGCGGGATGGGAGAGCTGAAGGAGCAGTGGGAAGGCATGGAGCCTCCCTGCACTTGCCTCTGCCCTCCCTTGGGAATTCCAAAAATCACCATGCCCTTGGCAGGCACTGGGATATAGGGAAGAATGCAATGAAGGTGAAGCTTTTTCCTTAAAAAGATTCTTGTTCCTAACTGGCTACATTTCCATAACCTCTTCTCTGTAGCACAGGGGAACATGTGGCCAGTTAAAACATTAAACACTGCAACACCTGTGAGAGAGGTGATCTTAACACCACTTTATAGATGGGGAAATTGAAACCCAGGCTGCCAAGTTCACACCTGGAATAAATACACCTCTCATAGAAGACTCTGGTCTAAATGCAGCTGTGGTATAAAAGGTGCTGTAAGTTTCACGGCTGAGGATAAACTGGTTAGAAAACAGCTGTAGGTGGAAACTTGCACTGGTTTTGCATTAAGTGGGCATTTAAAAGTGTATGTAACTTGCACACTGAGCTGGTCAAACTGGGAGGCCAATGTAGCAGGAAATGCAACTAACAATGTGTAAGATAAACATTGTGTGGAAGTAGTGGAGGGATAGAGTTTGAGACATTTGAAACTAGATGGTGCAAAATAGATATCTACTGTAGGGTACGCTCCAGGGTTGGCACAGGGATAGTCTGCATGAGCTAATAGTTCTTTCTTCCCACCCCCAACCCCCAATTCCTATGATGCTGAAATACAAAAATGTGACTGAGGTAGCAGATCCATAGACTAAGGTTGGTAAAGTCCAGAAGTTCGCATATGAACTTGTAATTTTCTGCTGGTTTCACTAAGTGAGAGCCACACATTTGAATAATCAAAATTAAAATGGTCACTATTGATAACAGGCCCAAAATATAATCCACTCAATACATATTCCTCTGACCCTGATATCTTTCATCCTTCCAGTGTGAGGGCTACAGACTTAATGATTTTGGTGGAAGGTCCCACCAGAAACAATTAGAAATAGAGGGTCAGAAAAGCTGGGTGATGATTTCTCAGGCTATGCCAAGAACTTCCCCATAATGAAAGAAATATGATCACTTATGAGCCTCTAATTAATAGAAATGAGCACAGAGGAAGGGAAGTCTCATGTTGTTGTCAGAAATTAGCCGCCTGTTTCTATGCTCCTAGGGCTTGATTCTCCCTACGAGAACCCAATAGGAGTTATCTGTAACCCACTATGAAAGGGTAGGACTCCTGGATTAGTGTGTGAATGCATTTCTTTCTCCCAACACACGGTATGGGGCATTTAAATTTGCTCTTGATATTACCTAAAAAGAGATTCTCTTCATTTTAACTTGGCTAACTGAAGGGGTGCGTGTGTATGTGTGAGAGAGAGAGAGAGAACTGTGAGCTCATGTCACCATGGAAAATAGCCCAGGTCGTTACAAAAGTACATTAACAGAACAGCAGAACAAGTGAGGCATCACAAAAGGGATGGCACTGTAGCAGCCATGCAGCCAGAAAGACAGAGGCTGTTTTGTTTGTTTAGGAGCATAGTCTAAAAATTTACCCCTGCCACTTTAGTTTAAAGAAAATAAACTGTACTCCTGCCCATAACCACATAATTACGTTGTACTCTAATATCTCTCGACTTCAAAATGACAGCTAAAGCAGATTAAAGCTGTTTACAGCCTATGGGAAGTAGTATAGTGGCTGCTGGCAATATTTCTTCCTCGCTTAGTAACCAAAGTCCAGTCATAAATCTATATTCTTCTTCAAGGAGGAAGGCTGTGATTAAAGGATTCCTCCTGCAGCTGTGCCTCTGTGATAAGAGCTTTATGTTCAGACCCTCCTAAGCTATAAAAAAGAAAAAAAATAATCATTTTTCATTAAGTTAGACCCTCTAATTTTTTTGGGGGGGGAGGAAGGGGGAAGTAAACCAGACAAGTAGTTTGGTGAATGACTTACTGTAGATTTGGTAGAGAATGTTATAGACAGTATTTCTAACAAGCAGCAGCTGGGATGTGAGAGATAGACTACAGCTCTTGTGTAACCACACCTATTTCCCTACAGATTGATAGATATCTCTGCAAGCTGGATATTGGGAGTTTATCACAGTTTTGGTGGCGGTGTTTTTTTGTTTTGTTTCTTAATGGTGTGCTTGTTAGGTTTTCTGGTTTTAGGCAAAAGGCTCATATTTACCTTCCTGGAGGTAGTGATTTATCTGTTCAGAGTCAAGTTACAGACTGACAGAAACAGAAGAAAATGTAACTTGAAACTGCTGATGTGGTTTTTCATTCATATTAGGCTTGATCCAATACCCACAGAAGCCAATGGTAAGACTCTCATGGATTTCAAGAGGCTTTAGACCAGGCCCTTTTAAATCTTGTTCCTCTCTCCCTGCAATACAGTACATTATTGCACTATGCTACTGTTGATATAGACACAACAGAAAATACAATTTTTGCTGCACATTTAACATTGAAAACACCTAGACATTTGAGTTCAACACCAAACGGAATGGTTCAGATATTTGTTTTGCAGGGTATGACGTTTCTCATGACATAACATTGCTCGATTTATAGCAGAATGCCTATTAAGCAATAAAACCAAAGTCATTCTGAGAAAATTTGATACCTGGTACAAGAAAGGAACAGGACCAAGCTACGAGCCTTCGGCAATTCAAGACATAACTTATCTCAGCATGACACTTGCCCCCTGTTTTGTTTTATATTCACAATTTAAAAAAGGCACAACAGAAATTCCAATAAAATGTTTTGTACATTTTCTTAATTTTTAAATTAGAATATATGTATATAGGACTCTTTTGTTGGTATTAAGTGTACAATGTTGAATATTTAATTTGCATAATAAAGTACTGTGCAAAATGAGATGAGGGTTAATCAAAGGGTTTTATCACTCTTTTTAATTATCTTCATTATGTTGGAACAAGATGTAAATTTTAATTTCACCTTGTTAGCTAGCGTATTCCACCAAAACTTTGGATTTGCTAATCATCTGTCATTTTTAATAGGAGCAGATGCTAGTGATTTTTAGAAATCTAAATGCCCCAAGAATTGTAAGCTTTACTAATTTGATTGATATATAATTTAATATAATTTAGCAATTATTAATGCCATTTAGCATCAATGTCAATATTCTGCTATGCAGCAGACTATGCGTGTGAACAAGTTCAGAAGTGCAAGGAAACATTTTTTCTCTTTTTCTCTTTTTTTTTTTTTTGCCAGCACTGACTCTTAATATTAATGCTTCTTTTTGAAGTTCACTCCTGTAAATATACCATACCTCCCTCATCCCTTACAAATCTTCAGTCCCAGTTTTCACCTTGGTATTAGAAGGATATTTTCTAGAAGCATATAATTATCTGACTTTCTAAAAGGCATGTGGTAAGCTTAGCCCAGAGACGTTTAGCAACAGTGTGTTCTATGTTACATTTATCAGCTATTCCAATCACAGTGAAGCCAACTGAAAAAAACCATACCTGTTAATGGATAAGACTTATTAAAGTACTTCACATTGCACTAAACCAAGTGTGTATACATATACCATAAATCACAGTTACATAATTACATTTCACAGGAATAAATGCCAAATGAATAAACTTCCAAAAGAAGAATACTCTACCACAAGGGAAAGTTCATCTACTTATGGAACAAAGTTACTCAAAAACATTCACCATTAAACAATAGGATACCAATGCTTTATAATACAGTAAGTCACTATACACTAGCACTTCTAATGCCATCTGATTATTGCTACTTATTTATTTACATTGCAGTAGCACATAGACGTCCCATGAGAGTCAAGGATCCATTGTGTTATGCACTGTCAAACATATAGTAAGAGACTATAATGGGGCACACAAGCTTCTATACAAGACAGAAAGGGGTTAATGTGCCCAATGTAGGTCCAATTAGCCCTAATTATGATACCTTGAACAGAAGAAAGGTTTCCATGAAGTAGCTTAAAAAGAAAAGCCCTGCTCATTTGGGGGAAGCAGGCAGAAAGAATAGATGTAGAGGTTACTAGTGGAGTTCCTCAGGGATCAGTTTTGGGACCAATCTTATTTAATCTTTTTATTACTGACCTTGGCACAAAAAGTAGGAATGTGCTAATAAAGTTTGCAGATGACACAAAGCTGGGAGGTATTGCTAACACATAGAAGGACCAGGATATCATACAGGAAGACCTGGATGACCTTCTAAACTGGAGTAATAGTAATAGGATGAAATTTAATAGTAAAAAGTGCAAGGTCATGCATTTCGGGAGGAATGGAAAACCTGTCTTATGAAAGGAGACTCAAAGAGCTTGGCTTGTTTAGCCTAACCAAAAGAAGGTTGAGGGGGGATATGATTGCTTTTTATAAATATATCAGTGGGATAAATATTAGGGAGGGAGAGAAATTATTTAAGCTTAGTACCAATGTGGACACAAGAACAAATGGATATAAACTGGACACTAGGAAGTTTAGACTTGAAATTAGATGAAAGTTTCTAACCATTAGAGGAGTGAAGTTCTGGAATAGCCTTCCAAGGGGAGCAGGGGGGGCAAAAGACATATCTAGCTTCAAGACTAAGCTTGATAAGTTTATGGAGGAGATGGTATGATGGGATAGCCTAATTTTGGCAATTAATTTGGCAATTGATTTTTGATTATCAGCAGGTAAGTATGCCCAGTGGTCTGTGATGGGATGTTAGATGGGGTGGGATCTGACTTACTACAGCGAATTCTTTCCTGGGTGCTGGCTGATGAGGCTTGCCCACATGCTCAGGGTTTAACTGATCGCCATATTTGGGGTCGGGAAGGAATTTTCCTCCAGGGCAGATTGGCAGAGGCCTTGGAGGTTTTTCGCCTTCCTCTGCAGAATGGGGCACGGGTTACTTGCTGGAGGATTCTCTGCAGCTTGAGGTCTTCAAACCACAGTTTGGGGATTTCAATAACTCAGACATAGGTTAGGGGTTTGTTACAGGAGTGAGTGGATGAGATTCTGTGGCCTGCATTGTGCAGGAGGTCAGACTAGATGATCATAATGGTCCCTTCTGACCTTAAAGTCTATGAGCTCTCACTGTGGGAGAGAAAGCTGGCTTGGGCCAAGGATGGGGAAAGATTGATTAGCAGATCTCTTGGAAGAAAGGTATGAGTTTATGTTTATGATGCTTGACACTTCTTTTGGACTTTGAGTGCACTGGTGGGAGTAGAACTGTAACTTACCTGGCTGATAAGAGAGGCTAAGTTTCTGCAACCCAGAAAGCGCAGGAGGGCAGGCAGAGCAGCAGAAGACCAGAAGGGAAACAATAGGTTGAGAGTTTGTTGCACTGCTAGAAGGGGGGCATTCTGGTAAGGACACTCTGTAACCAAGAGAACTCTTGCCCCAAAGAGCATTCAGTCTAAATAACAGCCTTTCCCAAATCTCCCTTCTGTAACATGAACCCTGCCCTTCGCCAGAGGAAGCTTTGTATCCTCCTGGGATGCTCATGTCAGAATTTACAGTCTAATTCAAACGACAGTTGTATTGAACTCAGACACTGTTCATTTAAGAGACAGCAATAAAACCAAGAACTATAGTGGATGTGAGAGACAGCATAGTCTGGTTGGACTCTGAAATGAGACTTGGGAGACCTGAGTTCTGATCCTGATTTAGCCACTGACCTGCTGTGTGTGGCAGGCGTAGCCCTTGTGTTAGGTTCTGTACCAGTGATTCTCATCCTTTTCCATACCAGCACCGTCCTCCCATCTAGCTGGGATGCAGCCAAGATCCCCTCAGATTTAACAATATGGAAAGGGCAAGCTGGTTGTGACCCCCAACTCCTGTTTGTGACCCCCCAGGTTGAGATCCCATGTTCTATGCAGTTACCCCCCAAATCACTGAAACTTACCATCCCAGGGTGGCACTGGACATTTCAGGCTTGTGAATTGTGAGCTGACCCCAACTGGGCTTAAAAGAGCGCACCCTGGCCTGAGAGAGGCCTGGTGAGTCAATGCATGGGTCAGTCGGGAAAGGGCAGGTGAGCACTTCCGGGGAGTGAGTGAGTCAGGAGATGGGCAGATGAGAGCTGTCAGAGAACAGGAGCCCGGAGGAGTTCCCTGAAGGAAACTGTAGTTGGTTCCTGGAGTGGGGAAGGTTGGAGAGCAGCGAGAGGGATTTGCTGCCTGACCTCTCCAAGTGAGACACCCAGGGCCAGAGGACTGGAAAGTAGAAGGAGAGAGCAGCAGCGGCACAGGGAATTGTGTGCTGACTTGGAGACAGAGAATTGAAGTGGAGGACAGGGTAGGGCTGAGTGAAAAAAGGGGGAAGGAAGGCAAGTAGCCAAGGGAAACATATGCTGATGTCTCCATCAGAGCCGGCTCTAGGCACCAGCATTCCAAGCATGTGCTTGGGGTGGCCATTTTCAAGGGGCAGCATTCCAGCCCTTTGCTGGCAGCACTCCGTTTTTTGGTTTTTTTTTTGCTTCGGTGGCGGCACTCCATCCCCCTTTTGTTGTTGTTGTTGCTTGGGATGGCGAAAAACCTGGAGCCGGCCCTGGTCTCCATGCTGAGGAGCTGCTCCCAGGGGAGCAGTGAGAGGGCTGTGGGATTGAGGGCCACTCCCTCTTGTGAGAGTGATCTCCCAGCAAAGGGGCTGTGGGGGTTTCTGCTAGGAAGAGTAGAGTTACACACCAGTTGGAAGAGTTGGGGTGGCTGTCCTGGCAGACGGACAGAAGACAACCAACATGGAGCCTAGGTGTGCTGGAAGACAACACAGTGTGGTATGTGCTATGTCAATGGACAAGAGGCTGTCTGATCGTAAGGACTACATGCACAAGGGATATTAAATGGACTATCTGCACTATGCTTTTGGTAATAAACCAGCCCCAAAGAGGCCTATATTAGGCAAGAGAGCAGTTGTGGAGTTACTGGGGACTATGAAGGATGGAAACTGAGGCAGGCATGACTGTTATGCCATGGTCTGCCTCTAGAGGGTGCTCCTGGTAAGCCAGGTTTCCCTATGATACTTACCATGTATGTGGTGGGATTTTTCCTTTTTTGAGCAAAATTTTAAGTAGTGAGTGCAAAGTGTACTATATCAGCTCCCAGGTTTCAGTTAGTTTGGGTTCTTGTGTAAATCAGAAATAAGGTGGTTTTTGTTTTTGTTTTTTTTTGCTTTCTATAACATTTAGGAGTTGGTAATAAGGGATTTGGGAAACTTTTGTAATGAAATCAGGTGAATCTTGATTGGCTTTCCATTTTGATATAAAAGTGCAACTTGATTTTGGATAAAAGGTTTGTTGAGACTCAGGCCTGGTCTACACTAAGAACGGGGGTCGAACTAGGGTACGCAAATTCAGCTACGTGAATAGCGTAGCTGAATTCGAAGTACCCTAGTTCGAAGTACTCACCCGTCCAGACGCCGCGGAACCGAACTCCGCGGCTCCAAGGTCGACTCCGCCACCGCCGTTTGCAGTGGTGGAGTACCGGAGTCGAACGGAGCGCTTCCGGAGTTCGAACTATCGCGTCTATATTAGACGCGATAGTTTGAACTCCGAAAAGTCGAACTCTCTGTGTCGAACTGGCAGGTAAGTGTAGACTAGCCCTCATTGACCTTCCTGAGAGATAGGGGCTAAGACCCAAACTGGAAACTAGGTGAATTTGAAACAGTCTGAGGTTTTGTTTAGTTTAGAACCCTTCTTGGCCAAACCATCCCTCCTTAACAGGTTTGGGGCCCTTTTCCCTTGAGCCTTCTTCAGCGGGGATGCAGTGTCCTACAATCCCCTCCTTTCCTAGTGTTTTTGGGTGCATGGGAGTGAAATAGTTGCTCCCTTTTGCATTCCCGGGCTCTTCAAGGAGTAACGAGGTGGCTTGCCCTCTGTACCTTCTGTTTTCAGCTCTAGGCATACCTTTTTGTCCCTTTCTCTCTACATTCTTCAGCTGGAAAGGACTTTTGTATTGCAAATTACCTGTCTGCCCTCTCATTCTGAGACAGAGAAAGGTTCCATCAAATCCTGACCATACATTGAGAATTTACCTTATTTGGGGTGTGATGCACTCTACACTGAACCACCCAAGCTGGATAGAGAAGACATTTGAGTGGTGATGGGACAGGTCTGGTTTTGGAGGGTTATGATCAGGAGATGGCTACCTACAAGAGGAATGAGATTTGCTGGAAATAGAACTGTGGCAGGGAGGCTGGGGAATCTGAGTGAGTTTCATCACTTTAAAAGAAACACAGTGGGGTCTGTATGGTTTCACCTGAGTATCACTTTCAGTTTTTGGGGATTGCATGAACATGAGATTCAAAACAAAACTCAGAAGAGCCCTGAAATCACAATTGCTGATTCCATTTACTGGAGTCATGCATTAACTGAAACCAGTGGATTTCATTTAACTCTGGCTACTTTTCCATATACTGGGCTTTTGCCCATTAGGTATTTAAATGCAATAAGTAAAACAGTTGTTGGCATGTGTTGCTCATATGTTTTCATGAAGTTACCCAGTAGGCTTGATAAAGCCCCAGGCTCCTCATCATGGAAGGCTCCCTACTCATCAGAAGTTCCTTCTTGAATTTGGGTGGGCTTGAAAGCTTTTTCTTAAGAAAACACAACTACCTCTGGAGACATCTGGAGGAGACCGGGCCCAGCAGGGACCACCAGGTTATTCCTCTCCTCCCCAATATGTTTCAAAAGCTGGAGGACATAAGTTGGGCATCTTGAGCAGAAGAGTGTTGTATGGATGAGACCAGGTGAAACTGAATGGTTTCATCATGAAACTATAACGTTTCCTTGAAGCTCTTAGGTTCAAATGAATTGAAAACTACCAGCAAGCCTCAAGGCAAAGTGACCACTGCAATCTAGAACTTCCAGGGTGGTTTTTCAGAAGCTGTACACCCAAACTAGCAGGTTTGTGTAACACTGAAGCTGAAAAGTCCTGTTGCACATCAAAGTGCCCTTCGATATTGCTAAGCCCACCTGTATCCAGCTTTCATTTTCAAGCAGTGAAATGGAAAGCTGATGTAATTCTTTGTAATATTGTCCACGTCACATACAGGGAAAGCTGGTGCGCTGAACCAGCAATGTCAGTAACAGGGGAATAATGGAGCCATTTAATAGTTTCTGAAGACCAAGCCCTGATGAAATTTCATTTTTTAAATATGGACAGATACTTTTTGCATTATGCTTCAATAAAGCATTTAAAGATAGTAATGAATAATAAGTAAGTAATTTTATGCTGAATGACTGCAGAGTATGGAACAGCTTTTTGTGTGTGTGTAAGTGTAAAACCCTCTCACATTAAATGCTATATACTGCTCTCATTCCATAGGTGCAACTTCCATTGATGTCAGTTTATGGCCCTGAAACTTTGGTTGAAGATTAAGGAAGAGGCTATAAAAGACAGGCTACCTGGATACTCTATGCATTTTTGTCTTCCAACAAATTTAAACTGAATACTCTTTGTGCCCTCGGAAAAAACGATTCATATTAAAAAAATAGCATCTTCTTCCACCTATAACAATATATTTTGTGCATCTTGAAAATATCATGACACATTGCAATCACTGAGTACATGGCCTCAATAATTGGGAATGCTTTTCTGCTAGCATCTAATCAGACAGAAGCTTCACTGTTTAATTTTCTACAATAAGGGCAAAGAAAAAACATTTCTCAAGCACTCTAGCAATACAGCAGTTTTTATGTCCTTTGTGCATTCAAGGAACTCTGTCATCTGATTGCAGTACCACGCAGTTTATGGGACAAAAATCCCAATGTGATGGGATATTTCAGTTTACAAAGAAGATCTTGGTTTCCTCCCAGTGATAAAGGCTTGATGATATCCATCCCTTCGGGGGGAGAACTATGGCATGCGAAGAACGCTTACATTATCTTGTGAGTCTTTACAAGTGGTTAAATTACTGTACCTCAATATGCTTATTTTTAATGTCAATCTTCCATTAGCTTCATCCTCCAAAACTACTGCAGCCTGTTTCTGTTGATAACATAATGCTACAGTATCTTCTCATCCAGACATAATTTTTGTGGTCTGTTCTTTCCCAATTCCCTGTAATGTTTAATCTATGGGCTACCATGTGCTACAGATTTTCCAACTAAAATGACTGCTAAGAAATCAAAGCATTAGTATAGACTACCATAATCATATCTGGGGTCTAGGATCCATGCATCAGCGATGAGGATCCTGGTAATTCTTCCCTTCATAGCAGCGTGTGTTGGTCTACGGAGACCAACTAATCCACAGAGGTGTCAGGTTCAGTCCTTGCTGACAAGCCAAGGTTGTAGGGTGGGTGTTATACTTTTTAAAGCTGACATTCAGCCTACTCCTGGAATGGATTCAATCCCAAATTTAACTGACTTTGAACTGATCAGTTTTGTATTCTTCTAGCTAGATAGGCTCCAGAACCAAAACCATAATAAGGTCATCAGTTTCTCAAGTTCCATTGCAATGATTGAGGAGTAGGCAGAACTTGCTGTACATAACTGGGATTGTCATGAGATGATTCTTGTGGGCTGACCAGGGCTCCATTTTCAGACGTCTAGCTGCAGCCCGGTAAGAGTCATCTTGGGGTGGCTGTGAGGGCTGTATGTTGCTTTGTGGAGCTGTGGTTATGGAGAATATGGAGCAATTGCAGGGCCTTCAGGAAACCAACCAGGAAAACTATTACTCATTAGGCAGAGGACAGGTTCAAGATGCTTAATTCCAATGGCCTTGCCTGGAATAGCAGTGGGTGTTGCATGGGAGGCAGCTAATGGAAAAGGTAGGCCTTCCTCAAGCTGATTTACATTCTTCTGGGAAGCTCCACAGGGATGGTGAGGCAATGATGTATGTCCCATCCAGCCTGGTCTCACTCCCACCCAGCATGGACCTGCTTGCTGCCAGCACTCTGAACATCTGTTCCCTGTCTGTGCCTCATGTAGCCTGAACACCAACCCCCACAGGGGGGCATTCGAAAACCATTGCTGTTCCTCTCTCTGTGTGGGATTTCGGAGTTCCCTGCATGGAGGGGGTCCCCTCCATGCAGAGCTCCCAAGGGCACATTTTGATCTTCTTTTTAATGCTATGTATTCAGAGTAGCTGCCTTTCCTTTCATACCTACAGAGTCCATTAATTATAATAGACTTGTATTCTTTTATTTTAAGAACTAATTCCATACTAAATTCAAAGTAAAGTCTGCAATAAACTCTTGTCACTTTAAGAGGATTTGTAATGGTGAGAGTGGAAGCCCTGTTTCTCCCTATATCCAAAGTACAAAGCAACCACCAATGTCCATGAACTTCCCCAACATAATTCCTTGCACAGATCTTTTAGAAAAATATTCAGTCTTGATGCAATAACTGTCAGTGATGCAGAAGCCACCACAACCCTTGGTAAATTGTTCCAATGGCTAATTACTCTCACCATTAAAAATGTGTCTTATTTCCAATCTGAATTCATCCAACCATTGGCTTGTGTTATTCCTTTCTCTACTAGACTGAAGAGCTGATTACTCAATATGTGTTCCCTATGTAGGTACTTATAGATTGTAATCAAGTCACCCCTTAATCTTCTCTTTGTTAAACTAAATAGATTGAGCTCCTTGAGTCTCTCACTATAAGGCATGTTTTCTAATCCTTTGGTCATTCTCATGGCTGTACTCTGAGCTCTCTCGCCAAGTTATCCGTCTGGAATTGTGAATGCCAGAACTGGATGCAGTATTCTAGCAGCTGCACTGTACAGGGAGACTTTGGCAAACTAGTAAAGTGCCTAAAACCACTATGGCTTATTGTTAAATAAAGCCTAGTCAGCAAGCTGTAAATTGGCCATTCAGCAATCTCAGCTTGACCAAGGCAGGAGGGGAGGGGGTTTTGGGTGCCACAGCAAACGCAGCTTGACCCCGCATCCTTCCTGATAAGAATTGTGTTGAAGTTGCTGATACATGCATTTGAAAAGAGCAGGATATACCCTCAGGAATGTCTATTGGGGTCTCAAGGCTGCAAACCCTGGTAAGACCCACACCTGGTTAATCAATAATCAGAAGGAGCCTCTTGCTTGATCACTGAATTTGCTTATTTAACAAGGTTTCTTTAAGGAACATGTCATTCTATTACTAATGTATAAATAAGGGGAAAAAGCTTGAGATAGTTGGACTCGTTTGGGGACTCTTTTGGACTCTGTTTGGACTTTCCCTCTGGTTACATCTTGAGGTCCTCACCGGCAGATGGAAGATTTGGCCACCAGAAGCCTGCCGCTGTGTTACTTGAAAGCCACACTTAGCTTTGGTAATTATCAAGGGTTGGGGGTGTTTTACTAATTTTGTTGCGGACGTGTATAAGTGCTTGAGACTAGTAAAATTTAGCTTTAAGTGAAAGCACTCTTGTGTTGTCCTGTTTGTGCCAGACATCTATGGGTCAGATGGCCATGTCTCCTTTGATTTATTTCCTGACATCTTCTCACACAGAGTAAAAGTTACCAAGAGCTTTGGGTTGAAAGAACCCTGGGTAACAGCACCAATACCAAATATACATAACCACTCTACTCCTACTTGAGATTCCCCTATTTATGCATCCTGGGATCACATTAGCTCTTTTTGGCCACAGAGTCACACTGGGAGTTCATGATCTAGTGACTGTCCACCATGAACCCCAAATCATTTTCAGAATCACTGCTTCTCAGGATCGAATTCCCCATCCTATATGTTTGGTCTATAGCCTTTGTTCCTAGATGTATACATTTCCTTTAGTCAGATTAAAACACATACTATTTTCTTATGCCTAATTAACCCAGTGATCCAGATCACTCTGTATCAGTGACCTGTCCTCTTCATTATTTACCACTCCACCAATTTTTATGTCAACTGCAAACTTTCTGTCTGTCATGATTTTATGTTTTCTTCCAGATCATTGATGAAGATGTTAAATAGTTTAAGGCCAAGAATTTCTCAATCTGGGAACACACCTGCTTGAGGACGATTTCCCATTTAGAAATATATTTTGATATCTACTCATTAGCTAGTTTTTAGTCCATTTAATGTGTGCCATGTATATTTTATATCATTCTAGTGTTTTTAGTTACTGGAGGACCCTTCTATACTGGAGTAATCCACCCATGGCACATTATGCTGGCTTTACGGCTGCTTTATGCTGGGGGTGTGGGTCAAATCTCAATAACTAATAATTACTTTCCTCATGGTGCTCTGTGAGACTTAATTTATGAGTGTTTATAAAGTGCTTTGGTAGGTGCTATAGAAGTGCAAAGAATTTTTAGTTACTATTTTGTGGAATCTCTGGGCATATTGGGTTGAGACTTATGACAGCACAAGGACTACCGGACAGGGGTCAATATATGTTCTGTTAACCTTAGTACACACTGTTTCACTACCCATGAAATTCTACAGAGTGGGACGGAGGATTATTTTTTTCAACATCTATTAAAACTACATCAAAATAAAATCCTTAAAGATTAATGATTTAAAATCATAGCCTAACGAATGATAATTCTTTTGCTATTTATTGTACAATATTAATTATGATGAACTCATTTAATATAAATTTGGCTGTCACTGGATTTCAATAAGATTTCATCTTAATTTATCATTCATTAATGTATCAATATTAAAAAGTGTTTCCCTCTAATAGTTTAGAGCTACTATAAAGCTAGGGATATATATGTAATGTTTGAGTTCAGAATTTACCTTTAGAGGTGGCTAAAGCTACAGTGAAGGATGTCTTTTATGTTTGAGGTTTTAGTTATTCTGAAGCTGGGGGGGGGAGGGCGGATTGAATGGTCAAATTCTGCAGTAAACCTTATCCAAGCAAACTTCCTATGGTAGCTTCAGAACTGCAGACCTTGATAAAAAATATTTAGCAGTGAATTGTTAAGTGCTAAGCACTAAAGTTAGCTACATGCAGCTACTGCCCATGATAAATGATAAATTCATGCACAATAAACTGAGAATTGTGTTAGAAGTTGGATATAATTAGAATACAAGGGGTCTCAGATATTACAAAAGTTACTTGATTGTTTTGCCTCATGGGCTGTCATTATCTTTCCAAGTGGTCTCCACATAGTCATCTTTATGACACACTGAAAACCATGTTTTTGTAAATCCAGAGTGACCAAGTGCATCTCTCTGTCAGACTACTGTAGACCACTGTTTTGTGTGACTGAGTTACAGAAATGGAGGTGCTTTCCATGATTGTCACAATTAGTTAGGTCTTCATTGTTCAGCTCTCCTTGAGTGACTGTGTTTGTGTGCGGGGTGGGGAGGGGGGGAATACTCCTCCTGTTAAAAAGTAATTGTTAAAAGGATTTATAACAAGGGTCGGCAACCTTTCAGAAGTGCTGTGCCAAGTCTTCATTTATTCACTGTAATTTAAGGTTTCACATGCCAGTAATACCTTCTAAAAATGTTAAAATGTATCTTTCTGTAAGTCTATAATATATAACTAAACCGTTGTTGTATGTAAAGTAAATAAGGTTTTTAAAATGTTTAAGAAGCTTCATTTAAAATTAAATTAAAATGCAGAGTCCCCCGGACCAGTGGCCAGGACCCGGGCAGTGTGAGTGTGAAAATCAGCGAGTGTCGCCTTCGGCACATGTGCCATAGGTTGCCTACCCCGATTTATAATATATAATATAAATAAAATTTAAAAACAACAACAAATCTTTCAATTCCTTTTACTACTAGTTCCACCAGGAAGATGCTTTCTGCCATGTAAACAATTCCACTGTGCAGAGTAGCGGACTCATTGCTTGTCAGAGTCACATGCAGCAAAAACTAGAGAAATCAATATGCTTTATCCAACTTGCAAAAGTGCTGAAGGCAGCTAGCGTAGAAAATGACAACATGGTGAACAAACATCAACAAAACACAGTGCCTCATATCCCAAAGAGCAATGCTATGAAACTGAAACATAAGGGATGTTTTGATAGTAAGATATATGGTGAAATACTTGAACTTAGATCGTAGATGTCCTGTAGTCCATCATTCAGACATTCCTTATAGTGTTTGTTTGTTTGTTTGTTTGTTTTTTCCCCTTAAATCATGCTATACACCTGACCACCATTTTGGCACTTTCTTGACAGCATGTGCAACTTCTTCTTAAGCCACCATCAATACAACTGTGATGGAGCCACTATTTCGCTAAAGCAATTAAAAGCAGGTTTTGCGTCCTTGACAAATCTAATCCTTGTTAGACCACTAGGGCTTCATTCTGTGAGGTGCTGCATGCCTTTAGCTTCCATGGCCTTCAAAAAGAGCTGAGTTTGTTTGGCAACTTTCAGGATAGGAAGAAATCTGTGACTGGTGGATTTTTTTTTCTTTTCCCTTCTTTGTTCTGTGGAGGCGCATCCACTCCATATCCCTGAGTCACTTGGATAGTCAGGATATGATAGGTAGCACTAATATTTAAAAGAGTGGCCTGTAAATGATTTGTAGAGAATTAATCGTATATTTATAAGTGTGCTATGCGTAGTGCACAGTAATATACAATACCTTACAAATAATTAACAATGTATTTACAGCAGAGTAGGGTTTTACATCTCACTCTAAATGACTTATTAAATGACTACATATCATTTATATCTGCATGTAGCCTAGTATGAATGGTTTGTTAGACAGTTATACTTTGTCAACAACTGCTACAAATGCATTTACATTATTTTTAGTAGTTACTCATTTCATTATAAATGGCTTACTGAACATATCTATAACCTTGATAACTCCAGTCACTTTGTTAGTAATGGCTCCTTGAACAGTTATAGCATAACAATAACCACAATGCATATAAATATTTCATAGGGAATCTATTGTTACTTATTTATCATTTATAACATGTGCTCCAGAAGCATTACAGAATATGTATTAAACATTTATAGACATTTTTGCTACTAGTAGCATGTGATATAAATACATTATTAATCTCATTGTGAATCATTGATGGGCATCCCTCTAAATAAGCAGTACCAAAAGCGGGGTTGTTTAAAAGAGTGAGTTATTTTGTTTTAAGAGGTATACGCAGGATTTAGACAAATAAAAAAAAATACACAATGATGAAAGCCAGATGGAAGAAATGGCTACCTTGAAACCTTCTGCCTTTTAGAACCTTTCATCTTTAATATCTGCCAGCAATTACACATTAAGTTCTTCATACTTCAGCTGCCATTTTTTTCTTCACCAGCTATTCCATCAGGTTGGACAGTATATTTCTTGAGATAAGAATGTGGAATGAAGGCCATTCTTTCAAGCCATCATTTTTATTTGATCTGAATTGCTTTTCTGTCCTGGTTTCTAGGACCCCAAGCATTGTTCATGTATTCACTTGTATTGGTCTATAAAATTAATAGAGCTTTTTTTTTTTTTGTACAGAGGGGCCAAACTAGTTTGGAAATGCCATTTTTTAAGTTATAGGACCAGAGCCCTGTTGTGCTAAGAGTTAGATCAATATGTAGTCAAAGAGATGTCCTAAAGAACTTACCATCTAGTACCTTGTTTCTGCAGGTACTTACATGTCTCACTTCCATAATGCATGTGATTAGACCCTTTTGACTCAGAGATGGTAATCACATGTAAAGTTACTTATATGCTAATTGTTTCCAGTGTTGGAGTCTAAATCAATGATAAGGTACAACAGGATATTCATTCATATATTTCCAAATATAGAGTTGCTTGCCTGCCTACCCACAGGAATTTTGATATTCAGTTGCCACAAATAGCTTGGGCAGTTCGAACTGTTTTCTCAAGGCTATGGCGGCAGGATTCCCAATGAAACAAATTAGTCCTGTTATTGCATTGATCATGGATGTAAGAGAAACAGTTAACTGATCTATAAGATTGCTCCCTATACTGTAGGCATCTATGCCATGTGTTCTTTAGTAACACTTTCTCACTGTGAGTGACCATGCTTTCTCTCTCCTTTTTAGTTCTGGATACTGACCTATTTAATTATTTCTAAAATTACGCCTTCATCAGGTACTCCCTGGGGTAAATGTGAGGTGAGTAAAGAATCATCTTAACACGTACCTGTTCTCATGGGGTTCCCACAGAATATGGTTTATTACTTATATATTTGTGTGCAATTTAGTGCTTTCCTTAAGGGAAGGAGTAAGAGGATATATAAAGTGTTGTAACTAGCTATCATTCTAAGGTTCTTTTGCGGCCTGTATTACTGGAGAATCTGAGCACCTCACAATCTTGTGATGTATGGATCCTCACCAGACTCCTGAGAGGCAACTTAGTACCATTATTCCCATGGTACAAATGGGGACTTGTGACACAAGGATGAAATGGTTTGTCCAATGGTACACAGGACATCTGTGGCTGAATAGGGAATTGAAGCGAGCGCTGCTAAATGCAAGCTAGCATCCTAATCCTTCTATTTAATACACAGAAAGGTACATAACCATACTGAAAAAGTGGGACTATTCACAAGTGGTCCCAACATGTCAAGTTTTCAATTTCACCTACTATATGTTCTTGAATTAATTTCTGTGTGGTATCTTGAACATTTTTTTTCTGTTCTTCATGGGTGTGTAATGCTCAGAATTACTGGAGCCTGCCCAGGTGACATGTGGACACATTCATCAAAAATGGGGTTTTGTAATATTTGCAGTCCATGAGAGGCAAAAGAGCAACATATCCCTAAGGCAATCTGAATTAGACACATTGGAAAAATGTTGCCCAGGGAGAATATTGACTAAAGTTCATGGATGCGTGAGAGAGAATGTTTACTGATATTCAGAAGTGAATGTGTTTTGTTAAAGTATTATTGCTAAGGAGCCGAAATTGCTACAAAGAGATAACTATTGAATCGAAAGGTAGGAAAGCACTGTAGCAAACTGCATGGAATTTGGAGGGAGGAGTACAGGTAACAGGAGAGAAGTTTGGAGGAGGCACAGGGAAGTCGATTTGTGTGCAAATTACTAGGATGCTGGCTGCAACTGCAGCATCTCTAAATAGTTCTCTGAAGAAAAAAGCCAGTTTAGTTTTACAAGCATGAAGTCCTTTCTTGTCAACCAGCACAGAGTACCTGAAACAAGCACTACATTGTGGTGACTGAGGGGGTGGGGGAACCCTGTCCTAAGTGGCTGGGGCAGTTCAACAGATACATGCTGAGGCAAATCTTGCCCAATCTCTATGGCTCCAGAGGCTGTACTGGAATGTGAGGGCTCCACACAGGAAGTGTGCAGCCCCATCTATGGCACAGAGTTCAGCTTATTCAAGCACTCTCGGCTCCATGAAAGATGTGTGTGGATTTCTACAGTCAGTCCCATTGATTTTTCTCTGTACTTAGGTCATTGTCTGGGAGCCATTTTAACTCTTAGATGCTGACTTGAGACAATGGTTATTAAAGAGTGAAGCTAATATAATGCTCTAAGCCCAGGTAAAATGTCAGCTTTCTGTAACTCGGTTCAGTGCCAGTCTATGGAGCATCAAGGCAGGTAGAGAAAGGCATAGGTCACTACTTGAGTACAGCAAGATCATGGGCATGGAAACAGATGTACTCTTCTTCCATAAGCAGTGCCACAGCAGGTCTGGTAAAGGTGTAAGGAAGTATCAAGAGAGACAAAAGGGAACTAGACACTATTGCAAGGACATACATGGAGAGACTTGTGAGAAGCTGCAAAATGAACCAAGAACTCATCTAAATGTGTCCTACTGTCTTGCTGCAAGAACAGAATATTGTAACAGAATTACTGTGCTGGCTGAGCCTCTGTGGGGCACATCCACTGAGAGCCTCTAAAGGCTGTGACACCTTCCCAATGGGAAGGAACCCTGACAGAGTTCCCTCAGAGGAAGTTTCACCCCCAGTGCAGGGAATGTAAAAGTCTTTTTTGGAGTCAGCAGAGTTTCATTAGCACAGAGTGAAGCTGACCGCAGTGGAACTTGATTTAAATCATATGCATTGCTCTGTCCACCTGGCTGAATTGCTTCCAGACAAACTCCACCCGCTGCTCTGATGACCCATCCATAATAGGCCCTCCATGAAACATGAGCCCCTGATTCCAGTTCCACTGATCATGATACATCTTCTTTATTTTGCAAATAACTGATGCCTAGAGCCCCATCCCGTGTGCCTTCGACCAGAGGTCACTAGCACATAGCAGAGTTGCAGTCTCATCTTCACCATAGACTCAGCTGGTTACATAATCTTTGAGACCGTTTCAGGAGTGGCCTATCTCTGTCTTTGAGTCTTGGGAACACTCTCTCTGCGGAGTCTCCTCCCTCCCCAGGGCATTTGTCTCTGACTGATTCTTTGTTACTTAGTTCTGTGATTATCTCGGTAGGCTCTCTCTGGGTGTTGTGGCTGCTGGCCTGTTTCTTTGAATCACTTATCCCCTGTGATGAGCTGCCAAAATCTTAACAACCGGTTCCCTGTAAAAAGTTCTGATTTAAGGGATGCGCCACAGTATGTATTTTTTGTACCAACAGGGTTACCATACTTCCGTATTTTCCTGGGAGGAATTTTAAAATTTAAAATTTTAATTTTAAAATTTAAAATTTTTAAATTTCTCCTGGATGGCGATTTAAGAATCAAAAAGCCTGACATGTCCAGGAAAATACGGACGTATGTTAACCCTACCTAATGTTCTTTTTTAAAAAGATGGGTCTGAACTAGAAATGAGCTCCGTTTCACATGTGTGGGTCCCCGCCACTCCCTGGGGGTGTACTAGGGTGACCAGATGTCCCGATTTTATACGGACAGTCCTGATTTTTGGGTCTTTTTCTTATATATGCTCTTATTACCCCCCACCCCGTCCTGATTTTTCACACTTGCTGTCTGGTCACCCTAGGGTGTGCACATGTGTGGGTCCCAGCTGCTCCCTGCCCCCGTCATTGAAGCAGATGTGCAGGGTTACTGCCCTGGGAACTGCAGGGCACCAGTGGACATGAGGCCAGCTGCAGACAGGGGTGTGGGGCAGAGCTAGCTGGAGGCAGGGGGTGTGGAGCTGGCTGGAGACAGGAGGGTGCAGGGTTGGTTGGAGATGGTGGGTGTGGGGATGGCTGGAGATAGGGGCTGGCTGCAGGCAAGGCGGGGGGTGCGGGGCTGGCTGGAGACAGGGGTGTGTGGGGCTGCCTGGCTTTGGGCAGGGCTGCAGGGGGGTGTGGCAGGGGTTGTCTGGAGACAGAGGAGTGCAGGGCTGGCTGGCTTCAGGCAGGGGGGTACGGCAGGGGTTGGCTGGAGACAGGGCAGGGGGTGCAGCAGGGGCTGGCTGCGGGCTGGGGGTGTGGCGCTGGCTGGTGACGGGGGGGGTGTAGGGCTGGCTGGAAGCAGGGCAGGGGCCGACTGGAGGTAGGGGCTGGCTGCAGGCAGGGCAGGGGGGTGTGGGGCTGGCTGGAGACAGGGGTGTGTGGGTCTGGCTGGCTTTGGGAAGGGCCGCAGGGGTGTGTGTCAAGGGTTGGCTGGAGGCAGAGCAGTGCAGGACTTGCTGGCTTTGGGCAGGGGTGTGTGGAAGGGGCTGGCTGCAGGCAGGGCAGAGGGTGTGGGGCTGGCTGCAGGCAGGGCAGGGGGTGCGGCAGGGGCTGGCTGCAGGCAGGGCACGGGGTGTGGCAGGGGCTGGCTGCAGGTTGGGGGTGCAGGGCTGGCTGGAGACAGGGGATGGCTGCAGGCAGGGTGGCAGGTACTCATGGGGAGAGCGACTCGGAGCAGCCCGAGCAGTAGGACACAGCCCAGACCCAGCAGACCAGCCAGGGACCCACCAGGCAGCAGCGGGAGCCTCAGGGCCAGGGGTCGGGGGAGCAGCAGCAGCAACAGGGCCTGTGCCCAGGGCCAGGTGGTGGCCCACATGGCTCCTGCAGCGCAGCGCCCCTGGTGGCCAAAGGAGGAATTACATCAGTTCCCAGCCAGAGCCCATCAAAGCCGTAGTGCCCCCTCGCAGGGAAGCGGGCTAACAACCGGTTCTAAAACTACTTCAGAATTTAACAACCGGTTTGCGTGAACTGGTGTGAACTGGCTCCAGCTCACCACTGCTTATCCCTCTTTCCCTACTGAAACACCTCATGTCACCTGGGTACCACTGCACCCCTCATGAATCCTTTAGTCCACTCCTTCTAGTGTCTCTCTAATGGCTGGATCCTCACAGGAGTGCTTGTCTCCAGGGCCAGTAGGTCCTTGGTTGACCTATTGTACTGTAATGCCTGCTTTCTTTGATTGTTGGCCATCTCTAGGAAGTATGTCCATCCTTCTGGTTGCAACAAGTTTCACCTCATTGGTAAGAATTGTCCTTCGTCCCATCAGTGCCATCACTGGACTGAAAAAAAATATGAAGCACAGTATAATTGTTTATAGCTCAGTTTTCCTGTGATTTGAGTATTGATGTTAATGTCAAGAAGAGAGAAGTTTGAATGAATGAATGAATGAATGATTAATAAAATAAGAATGGGTAACTCTAAAATTCATTATATTTGAATAGAATTGCCAGCTAAATTTCTAGCAATTCCAATTGTATAGCATTGGCAAGGTGTTTAGTAGAAAAGGAAGAGAACCACTTTTGCACATTTACCAGAAATTCTTTCAGGGAATAATCCTTGTATTTATTTATTTATTTCCTTAAATTTTAGTATGGAGTCTCTGGAAACATCACCTTAAAAGATCTTTAATTAGGCTTTGAAATTTGAAATGCTTGTGTGAAAATTCAGACAAAGCTATTAAAACAAGTCTTGCATAATTCATCCAAAAATCCATCAGCGTAATGGTCACCTACCAAAAGTGACGTTTGTTTAAAAATCATTGAACAGTGCTATGTTTCTGGCATTTTCAAACACTTAGTGTCATCCTCTGGGGCCTAAGATGGTCCTTATTAAAAAATGGGTCCCCAAGAGGGAAAGATTGAGACTATAGAAGCTTAACAAGTGACAGAAGTTCAGCTGTTGCTAGTCTAGTTACTTATAAAGGAGGTGCATGAGTAAATTTAGCTTTCAAAGTCTTAAGCTGAACATGTAAGGAACACAAGTGTCATGTGGCGTATTCTCCAGAGGTTAAATTTAGGTTCCACAACTCATGCTGCCAATTTTAAAAAGAGAAATGTCAGCTAGTGCAGAGTTGAGTTTGAGGGTATGTTGCTTGTGCAAATTCCACTGACATTGACATTAACTGTCTCTGGAATATAAACTATGGATCTGCGTCAGCTGTCTATGAGCTCCTCTGTATTGCTTGTTAGTACTCCAGTTTGTTCCAGCATAATACCAATTTGCTCCAGGTGACCTGACAAGCCTATGTTTTCTGCCACATGTTTGGCTGAAATTTATTATATTAAATACAGCTCCCTACGTGATAGCATTACAGAAAGTGAATCAAGAAGTGCTGCTTGCTGGTCCATGTGAATTATGTAGTGAAGACAGGCATTGTTTGTGGGATTTGTGAATATTGAGAGGTTATATAATGGGAAACTGGGAAGCACATAACTATTCACCTTAGCAATGTGTGATTCTCTGCAACCACAAAAATATTAAGCTCCAAAATAATCATTTTTTTAAAATGTGCTTTACCACAGCACTCCAAAATCCTTGAAATTAATCATCATGGAAGCAAGTAAAAGCAAGATTTCCCCCCCACCCCAGGTTTTTGCGACAAATGATACTCCCTTTATATTGGTGCAACAAATCTTAATGGGAGTTGTTTGGGGTATGCTCCTTGGGCTCTCACAGCTCAGAATTTCAATTTTGGGATTTTTGTTTTAGGGGGCATCTTTTGTAGAAATTGCTTTACAGCTTAAACAAAAACATTTTCATATAGAAAGACAACAGCCAAATAGTTGGACATGTATTTTTTTGATTTGTTTGTTTTTGGTTTGCTCATTTGGGGTTTGGTCCAACTCCCAATTAAGTCGGTGGGAGATGATATATTGATCTAATGGGGGAGCTAGATCAGGTCCCTTTCCTCTCCTTTCTATGTTTAACATAGAGCAAAGACAACATTCTTTTTCTGCATGTTGCTTGTTTATGCACTGTGCAGTGATCTCTGTAGTAGGCTAAGGGGGTTGGTACTCAAACCTTACCCACCTGCAGTCCAGCTAGTAGCAGTGGAGTGGATGTCCATTCTTATATCCACAGAGGTCATCTTTCTGAATAAAGCATAAAATTGCTAATTATATTAATAGAGTAACTACACTTTACCAAGTACCTACTTACTACCTATACCAAGGCAAACTACGGCCGGTGGGCCAGATCCAGCCCCTCAGGGCTTTGGATCCGGCCTGCGGGACTGCCCCCCCGTGGCGCCGCAGCCCCCGCAGCGCTCTCCAGAAGTGGCCGGCAGCACGTCCCTGCAGCCCCCGGGCTGGGGACAGAGGGCTTTGTGCATTGCTCTTGCCTCCAGGCAATGCCCCCCACAGCCCTCATTGGCCGGGAACAGGGAACTGCCGCCAATGGGAGCTTCAGGGGTGGTACCTGGAGGTGTAGCAAGGGTAGCGCATACGGAACCCGCCGTCTCCCCTCCCCCGGGGCCACAGTGCTTCCTGGAGCAGCATGGGGATGGGGACAGGGCAGGCAGGCAGGGAGACTGTTCTGGCCCCGGTGCATGCCGCTGCCACCCCGGAGCCTGAAGCCCCCCAACTCCCTGTCCATAGCCCCCTGCCCGTACCACGCACCCCTCCTGCACCCCAACTCTCTGCTCTGAGCCCCCTCGTAAACCCCACACCCCTCCTGCACCTCAACCCCCTGCCCTGAGCCCCCGGCACACCCCGCACCCCTCCTCCGCCCCAAACCCTTGCCCTGAGGTCCTTCCTGCACACCGCACCCACTCCTACACCCTGCACTCCCTCCCGCACCCCAACCCCCCTGCCCCAGCCCCGCATACAATTTCCCCACCCAGATGTGGCCCTCGGCCCAAAAACTTTGCTCACCCCTGACCTATACGATGCTCCTAATGAGCTCAGCTAATGAACAATAAGGTAATTAATATTTTTTGTGGAAAAACAAAAGAAACAATATTTTTCATTCCCCATAGTCTGTGATATGCATTAAAGTGGAAGCTGAAAGAAGGTTGTGAGGTGATTACATGGGGGGTCGTGAGCTGTCAATCTTCACCCCAAACCCCGCTTTGCCTCCAGCATTTATAATGGTGTTAAATATATTAAAAAGTTTTTTTAATTTATAAAGGAGGTGGGTGGGTCACATTCAGATGTTTGCTATGTGAAAGAGGTCACCAGTACAAAAGTTTGAGAGCCACTGGTGTAAAGAGTGTTCAAGGAAAAATGGAGTATTTTTTTTTAAAACAGTTTGTTGTTTTGCAAAAGATCATAGGGTGAAAATAGTTGATCCGTTACAGAATCCATGTAGTTTGGTTCTAATTCTGACCTTGGGCATTCTGTTGCAGCCCCACTGACTTCAATGGGAGGCCCACATCTGCTTTGAATGGCAAACCTGGGTTTTATATGTATTGATGGGGATTGTCTCACTAGGATTCCATTGTGTCGACGTCACATGGATCTCCCCTTCCTGCAAATCCATCAGTTGTAGGGGCAGAACTGCTGAAATCCATTTCCCTCTGCCCTCTTCCCTCCCCTGCGTCTTGTAGCACAGGCACTCCCTCTGACATGCAACTCACCCCCGCCCAAGGAATATCCCAGAAAAACTCCATAATGAGATCCGTGTGGAACTTTCTGTTCCCATCCAACATGGGAGTAGATGGGGCAACGCTGTGCAGATATCTCCATTTCCATCCCTTGTGTGGGTGTTGGGGTAATGTTTATGTACCTAGATCCTCTTCTTATTTCTGTGGGAGGGGGAGAGCCAGGCTACTGATCCTTGCTGAGAAAACTTCAGTGCGGAGAGTGACCCAGTAGCATAACAAAGAAGCTAAGGACATGACAAGGGAAACTCAACAGCTAGCTCTGCAGCAAGGATGGTAACGTTTTTTCTCTAAATTGGGTTTTAAACTGTGTTAAACAGAAAATGTAGTTGCTCTGTCTACTACACCATACCTGATCCACTAGAAAACAATTCACACTTCCATCAATATACCTTAAACCCTGGCACTATTAGGCTCCATGCGATCATTGTTTGCTTGCACAGATACATTAGTCATTACATGTTTTGTTAATTTTGTTTTTGTTTAAAAAAAATAGCGACAGGATGCTCAAAGTCCACAAGAGAATACTTTCCCTTCTGAAGGGCAAGTAACATCTGTGGGCAGTTTGCTGGCTTAACAGTGTGTCTGTCAGAAGATTGGTGATTCAGAAAATTTACTAGAACTCACCTAATGATTAATTAGCTTTCTGTGTAAGGAATGGAGTCTCTTCATTATGCATATCGTCATCGAGAGCTTTTGCTTTCTGTAACATGTAAGCCATAGCTTTAATAAGGAGAAACTCCACTAGCCAAGAAATGAACAAGATTGTTTTTCTGAACTGAATTAGAGTTGGCTCATAATATTTAAGAAAGCCACTGGGGATGCTGATCAATATGTGTCCTTGCTGTGTTGCAGCGAGCTATTATGTGAATTAAAGTACACTCAGGTAATATTTCTTTGTTTTTGACTGAAAATAATCTTACAGAAATATATGGTAAGCTCAAAGATCTGAGATAAAAATGATTTTAACTCAAGCAGATAAGGACTGTGTTATATAGTATCCTTAAAATGTACTATCGTGAGACATTTTAGAGTGTCAGTTGTAACTCATTGAGAATAGGTATCTTAAGGACTGTTTGGCAAAGCATAGATGTAGCCCTACGATTAGCATAGGTTCGCATCAATTAGACATGGGGTGTTCACAGGCCCTACCTATTCACGATCAAGCTGGTGCTTTGACGCCAAACAAAAGTAATTTACACACTATGGAGGCATAAGATGCATAGCTACTCATATGGGGAGAGAGAATCTTTCTGAAGACTATTATTCTTGACCTTGCCTGTTCTGGCAATGTGGGAGTGAGAGTGTATATCTCCCTGTGATGGGGTGAAGGGCCCCTGCTGGTGGCATTGTAGCCCTGCCACACCTTGCCCCAGAAGAGGGTAGTAGAGAGGTCCTCTGAGCTGCCTAGCGCGGCTGTGTGGAAAGCAGCCAATCGGGGCCCAGCAGGCTAGTATAAGAAGAGCTGCAGGGCCAGAGTGAGGGCAGTTCCTTTCTAGAGCTGGAGGAGAGTGGATGGTGCTCCAGGCTGGCTGCTGGGACTCCACCAGGACAAGGCTCTGAGTTAAGGGTGAAGAATGTCCAGAAGCCATGGGAAAGTGGCCCAGGGAATTAGAGCAGCAATGCAGTTTATTTAAAGGGACATTGTGGATCGCTGCTATCTATAGGGTCCCTGGGCTGGGACCTGGAGTAGAGGGTGGTCCCTGGTACCTCCCCACCTCCAGAAAGGGAAAATGGCCTGGAATTTGAGGCACCCCAGAAGGGGGACTGAACTGTAGTGGCCCAGCTGAAAAGCTGGGGCCAGAAAGGTTCTGAGAGCGCACAGACATTGCCTTCAGGGAAGGAGCAGAGACAAACCGAGAGAAACCCCTGTTGGAGTTGTACCCTGAAAGGGGTTTGCATTGCTTTTATCTCACAGACAGACTGTATAGGACTTGGCCAGAAGGCTAAGTCAGCAGAGAAACACCACAAACAGGTAGAGAGAGCGCAGGGGTCAGCACCACCATGTTGCACGATGGACACTTGACAAAATTACCGTACTCAGGGCTTGTCTATACTACAAAATTAAGTCTACTTTAAATAATTCAACCTCAAGCCCCCAAATTAATGAAGGCAATTGTGGGTAGCCCCACTATGCTCATTGTCTTGATGGAGTGCATCCTCATTAGCAGCGCCTGCATCTATGCACAAAGCAGTGCATCGTGGGTAGCTATCCCAAAGTGCAACTTGCCACAGTGTATTTTGGGGAGGTTTGTGCAATGCCTCATGGGACCAAAACATTGTCGCAGGGGAGAATGGGAACATTGTGTCAGCATCCCATGATGCACTGTGTTCCCTCCCTCATATCAATGGCAAACAACCCAGTGGTTTTCACACCTTAAAACTGCTGCGCATACGCTATAACCCCAGAAGCATGGAGCCTGCTCAATTGTGCACTCCTGCTGTGAGCAACTCAAACACCTTGTGCCTTGTCCTGCAGTATTTCCAGAGCAGAAGTAGGGCCCACCACACAGAACATAGTGATGTCCTGCAAGCAGCCCTGCTGCAAACCACTGAAAAAAACAATTCACGGTTGCTGTTGGCAGTCACAGAGCAGCTGCACTCTGAGCACTGTTTCTGGTCTTGTGAAACAAGCACTGACTCATAGACTCTAGGACTGGAAGGGACCTCGAGAGGTCATCGAGTCCAGTCCCCTGCCCTCATGGCAGGAGCAAATACTGTCTAGACCATCCCTGATAGACATTTATCTAACCTCTTCTTAAATATCTCCAGAGATGGAGATTCCACAACCTCCCTAGGCAATTTATTCCAGTGTTTAACTACCCTGACAGTTAGGAACTTTTTCCTAATGTCCAACCTAAATCTCCCTTGTTGCAGTTTAAGCCCATTGCTTCTTGTTCTATCATTAGAGGCTATGGTGAAAAAGCTTTCTCCCTTCTCCTGATGACACCCTTTTAGATACCTGAAAACTGCCATCATGTCCCCTCTCAGTCTTCTCTTTTCCAAATTAAACAAACCCAATTCTTTCAGCCTTCCTTCGTAGGTCATGTTCTCAAGACCTTTAATCATTCTTGTTGCTCGTCTCTGGACCCTCTCCAATTTCTCCACATCTTTCTTGAAATGCGGTGCCCAGAACTGGACATAATACTCCAGCTGAGTCCTAACCAGCACAGAGTAGAGCGGAAGAATGACTTCTCGTGTCTTGCTCACAACACACCTGTTAATGCATCCCAGAGTCACGTTTGCTTTTTTTGCAACAGCATCACACTGTTGACTCATATTTAGCTTGTGGTCCACTATAACCCCTAAATCCCTTTCTGCCGTACTCCTTCCTAGACAGTCTCTTCCCATTCTGTATGTGTGAAACTGATTGTTCCTTCCTAAGTGGAGCACTTTGCATTTGTCTTTATTAAACTTCATCCGGTTTACCTCAGACCATTTCTCCAATTTGTCCAGATCATTTTGAATTATGACCCTGTCCTCCAAAGCAGTTGCAATCCCTCCCAGTTTGGTATCATCTGCAAACTTAATAAGCGTACTTTCTATGCCAACATCTAAGTCGTTGATGAAGATATTGAACAGAGCCGGTCCCAAAACAGACCCCTGCGGAACCCCACTTGTTATACCTTTCCAGCAGGATTGGGAACCATTAATAACTACTCTCTGAGTATGGTTATCCAGCCAGTTATGCACCCACCTTATAGTAGCCCCTTCTAAATTGTATTTGCCTAAGGTTCATGATGCGCACATCTTTAGGAGCTCCGGTCTATTCAAAAA
The DNA here is from genome assembly GCF_020497125.1 of Mauremys mutica. Taxonomy (NCBI): domain Eukaryota; kingdom Metazoa; phylum Chordata; order Testudines; family Geoemydidae; genus Mauremys; species Mauremys mutica. The sequence goes on from NC_059082.1 coordinate 60,197,734, forward strand.
GTTGCAATCCTGGACTTTCTTTCCAGACCACAAAATTAACATTGACGATGTTGAGAGGCCTATAGTTATCCTGAAGGACACAGTGTACCCCTTGTTCCCATGGTTCATGAAGCCATACACCGGCCATCTGGACAGCAGTAAGGAATGGTTCAACTATAGGCTCAGCAAGTGCAGAATGGTGGTTGAATGTGCCTTTGGTCATTTGAAAGGGTGCTGGAGAAGTCTACTAACAAGGTTAGACCTTAGTGCGGAGAACATCCACATGGTTATAGCTGTCTGCTGTGTGCTCCATAATATCTGTGAGAAAAAGGGGGAAAATTTTCTGCAAGGGTGGGCAGTTGAGACAGATCGCATGGCAGCCATTTTTGAGCAGCCAGACACCGGAGCAATAAGAAGAGCACAGCAAGGGGTCCTGCATATCTGCGAGCCTTTGAAAAGCCGTTTCAATAATGAGTCACAGTAATGTGAGCTGCTTGTCTGCATTGTGCTTTCCCAAACTTTTACCTGGCTTGTATCTCTGTCCCTGTAAAGCCAACTCCCTGCCCAAGCCCTCTGCTTCTACTCAACAAAGAACATTTATTTCTTTAATCCATTTACTTTATTTAACAAACATAAGTAAAGAGGGAGAACAGAAAGAAAAGGTAACCTTGAGGGAAAAGGGGTTGTAAAGTTGGAATGGCAGAAACATTTTCAGCTGCTGTGTAACATAACACCGCATTCCAGACCATCAAAAGTCTGTAAAGGGGTGCCCTCTGGTCCTTGTACCCTCCCCCCACCGAGTTAAGTGTAAGGGATAATGGACTTTTCACCCATACCTCATAGAACGCTTGGGGGAGGGTAATTATGCACCAGGTGATGCTGGCTGGTTGTCCACCAGGGTCTGCAGAGGAACTCTACTCTGCTTCTGTTCCTGCAGCTCAACTAGATACCTCAACATGGCTGCTTGGTCCCTCATAATCCGAAGCATCGCATCCTGTGCAGCATGCTCTCGCTCATTGGAACCTTTCCTGCTCTCCATGTCCATGTCTAACTTTTCAGACAGTGAAATCCTCCACGCTCTCAGCTCTGTCAGTTGTCCTGGAGGCGTTCATTATGTCAGCGAACATGTTCTCCCGTGTTCTCTTTCTCCTCCTTCTAATCACCCAAAGTCTGCTTTCAGGTGTTGATGACACTCTGAAGGACACATTTCCAGCTGTCAGGTGGAAAAAAAATAAAGGAGCCATTGTACATGAATAAAATGTTTCCACAGCAAGGCCGTTTTCATGAAAAAGAAACCCTTATTACACTAGGTGCAAGCCATAACATAATCAGAATCCATAACTGTTCACTGTGCCACTTTGCTGCTCCAGCCACGGTGAGTAGCCCCCCACCCCCAGGTCATGGATGACCACACTCTTAATTAAATTTATGGCAGGCTCATGTCGGGAGCACAGGTAGCTAGTCGAACAATGGCCCTTCCTCATAGCACCATGGGAAGCTGTTTATGAATGGGATGGTGGGGAACATTTTCACTCCCAAATTGTGGAATCTCTCATGTGAGGCCACAGTCCCCTATCAGCCACTTTAAACTTCTTGCTGACCCATGCCGGGCACAGTAAAGGCACATTAGTGGTCATGTGGTTTGGCGTTCCGGAATGTGGGGAGGGGTGGGGTGGGTATACATGCCCTTTTTTTCCATGTAAGAGCACATTTAATGATAAATTTCCCCTAGGCAACCCTATGTGATATCTGTCTCCTGAGGTTAACAGAGGCAGAAAGGAAGGGGATGCTGCAAGGAAGGGGATGCTGTGTATTGCAATGATGCCAACAGAATTAATTCAGGAGTTGTGTGGGAAAGTGTCCTACTATGGTGGAAGAAATAAGACTGTCCTGCCCAGAAACCTTCTGCAAAGGATTGCAGAGCACCTCCATGGAGGATTCCCGGGCTATCCCCGGCCACATAAACAGTCTTTTCCAGGGCCAACCTTCTGCGTAGCTGGAGCGGCCTCTTGTAAGCAGAGAACCACAGAACCTCACTTTTTCTTCACAGTAAATATGCAATACCACCGAATGTGTGTGCCCGCTAAAGTTTAACTGGACTTTCATGTAATTGTATACTCAGCAGAGGTGCCTTTCCCAGCATCATGGTCAGCTACTGTGATGTCCTGTGACCCACAGGGCTCCAAGGTTAAAAATATTTCCTGGCTCTCAGTGAGGATGGATCACCTGTCTCCAGTTCTCCTCCTCCTCCTCCTCTTCTTCATCCACCATATCATGCTCCTTGTTTTCCTTGGACTCACACACCTGTGAGGTGTCCACGTTGCTTGTGGGGGTGCTGGTAGGATCACCCCATAGAATCACATGCAGCTTGTTGTAGAACCAGCATGTGTGGGGTTCAGCACAGAATGACTCTTTGCCTCCCTTGCCTTCTGGTATGCTTGGCAAAGTTCTTTTATTTTCACACGGCACTGCTATGTGTCCCTAGTGTAGCCCATCTCCCCCATTCCACGAGCGATCTTTGCATAGATCTCTGCACAGACTCTTCTCCTCACACAGTGATGAGATCCACCACCTCCAATGCGGATCAGGCTGGAGCGCATTTGGGGTGTGTAGTCTCCATGATCAGCTATGCTCAAGCTGACATGCTCCCAATGCTGATCAAACAGGAAATGGGAAAGCAAAAAGTTCCTGGGTCTTTAGCAGGGGAGGGGCTGTTTCCTGTATACCTGGCTGCAGTGCAGCAAAGTTGAGAATGATCTTCAGAGTGGTTACAGATGAGCATTGTGGGACACCACCTGGAGGCCAATGAAGTCGAATTACACAATGCTGCATCTGCACTACCTCGCAGTTGGCCCATGAAAATCGAACTAAGCGCTACACCTCTCGCAGAGGTGGATTACAGAAGTCAACATCAGGGGCAACTTAGGTTGACGTAAAGGACCCGGTAGTGTAGACACATAAATTAACAGGTCGACTTAAGGCGACTTCCTTTGACCTAACTCTGTAGTGTAGACCAGAACTTAGTGACGAACATTGCGGGGGAGGGGATGTCATTCAGTCATTCCATTTTTTTAAAAATTACCATGGACCTCGAAATTTTTACCACTGACACTTGTGGCCGTGTACGGACATATTGCTGACCCCTGAGAGAGTGCAGGCACATGTGCTCAGCCAGGGGATGCTGGTGAGAAGTGAGTGCAACCCTGTTACACTCCTCCTTTATGGAATGACTGTCGGAGGGAAAGGAATATATCCATGTTTGCCACTGGATTTCTTTTTTGGGGGTGGGGGAAGATTCAGTCTTGATTCAATGGGATTTACTTTGCATAGTCAATGGAAGATTGGAGAGCTTTTTGCTCTTTTAGATTGTGCACCAACTGTTGTTGTACTGTATATGATTCTCTGTCTTATGTACAAAAATGGCAGATGGCGGGAGCGAGTTCTTTATAGAGAGGGCAGTAAAAGTAAAGTGTTACTACTTTGTCTCTCACTCTCTGGCACTCCAGAGAATGCTACTGTTCTAATTTTCTAAATCTACCCTGTTAAAGAGCATTATTAGGGTGATCGCTCACCCCTGGAGCACCCCTTTGTATCAAGGCTGACCTATCATTCTGGCATGCGGAACCACAGTTGTCTGTTTTCCCCTAACAGTCTTTCAATAAGTTGACTGAGACTTCTGCTTAGTGGAGAGTGCCCTTCTGGGGTCTAACTTATTTAACTAAAGGCCAAAAGATGGTATGCAAGCAAGCCTCCATTCCAGCATTGTAGCTGGAGGGAGGCAGAGTTAATCTTAATTTGTCTGCCCTACCTGAGTCCATCTATTTCCTCCATCCAAGCTTCTTATCAATAAGGCCCACTTGACTCATTCCCCCCTAAGAGGAGTCAAGGCTCTTGCCATCACCTGGAGAAGAATTCCCTCTCTCGACTCAGGGTTTGACCTCTACAGAGGCAGTTCAGAGCAGTGTGTGGTGCCTTTTCAATCTGAACCACCTGCTCCTGTCTCTTAATGGCCTTTCACATGTACCAGGCCTCTCTGGGAACTTGGCACTTGATTTTTGGGACCTCCTCCGTAGGAGTACCTTTCTCAAACTACTTTTCCTGGTGAGTCCACTAGCCTGCTCCCCTGAGAAGTCCCTCTCCTCAGAAGGTCCCTGTGTTCTGAGGTTTCCTGACCAGAGCAATCATAACACTTCATTAGGCCCAAGTATTCCTTAGCTAATTAATGTCACCCCGCCATATAGGCAATAAACTAATCACAGGTGGATGGATCTGTGTTGGCTCCTCCTTAGCAAAGCCTGTCACAGGTATGCTGTGTGCCTGACCCCATCAAAGGGCTGACAAGAATATTAGAGAATATGCAGAGCAAGCAATTCCCAGAATTGCAGCCCTGAATGTATGCACCGGATCCCTCATTTTACACTCCTCCAACTGGGGACAAAAATATACCATTTGACTTATGTGTTCAATTAAAACTAATCAGCACAACTTGAATGTACAATTGTGAGTTCTTGCAACCATCTTCATGTGAAAAATCTACAGGCCAAGGGTTATTAATTGAAACTGTTTACCTAATAGTTCGTAGTAAAGAAAACATTCAAAGAAGTTGAGTTTGCCAATGAGCAAACAGAAGTAATCAACTTAATTGATAAAGGATCCATTATGAATTATTTGCCCAGATCTAGTTTACACAGAGTGGAAGATCTGAAGAAGAGCCAGTGCTTGAATTAATTCCAAACAGAAAGCCACATCTTTCTACTGTGTTGATGTTATTTATTGATGTGTAAAAACTGGCTGGGTGAGCCAGTCTATTTAATCATCTTATCCCTTTTGCTCTGTAACGTGAGTCATGCGGGATTTGAGACAACCATAAATGCATTGCTTGCAAATGCACATGAGGGAATAAGTGTTGCAGGGCTCTTTGTTCTTTAAAATATATTTAAATAGTGTGAGAGGAACATGATTAGAGCTGGAATTGCTCTGAAAAAGCTATAAATTAGTTATATGCCAAGGTGCTAATGTTCACATTTGACAGTATGTCACAAGTCTTGGCAAAATACTTCTGGCTAACTTCATCTCACTCCTGTATATTACTAGCCTCCAAAGGATAGTTTGTCACATCAAATGAAGCTGTTTGTTGTTTTATTTTGGTCTGTTTTCAAGGGATTTCTTTATTTTCTTGTTTTCCTGCAGGAAAATAAGAAAGTACTAACTGAAAATCAAACCATCATCTGGTGGTGAGGAGGGGGATGACGACAAACAGAGGCTTGCAATGAAGTGGCAGGACATTATACTGCCATGCAGAAATGGGAGGTAGAGGGAGGGGGTTCTGAGTCAGTATGTTGCACTTATGGGGCCTATTATATGATCACCTGTGCTGTGGAGATCAACAAAAATTCTTGCATAAATTGGGTCAGAGGAATACATGGAAAATAAATGTGGCTGCATAGTAATCTCTTCCCCTTCTGTGGCTGTAATGTGTGACTAAGCTCTATGAATTTGTGTAGAAGAGGTTGGGGGGGGGGAATGAACATAATCAAACAGTGAATAGCTCTGCTCTGTGCAGTAGATTCCTCTATCCAGGAAGCATAACTTATACTGGAAATGCATCATAGATTGCTATTGCTCTGAACAGCAGTAACTCTCCCACCCTGAGGTAGTGAGGCCAGGTCATCATTGCAAGACAGATCTGAATAGCAGTATGATAGGTAGTGTTGTGTTACCAGTGCTGATGGGGGAGCATGTACAAACGGAAAGCCATTGAAACTGGCCCTGACATACCTAGTCTACAGCTGGGAAAGATGTGGAGGTACTTTTGATGGAACTCGGGCCCTGAGGTTCTCCAGGTCAGATCTCCCTTTGTGTGTGCTCTTGCGGAAGAAGGTGCTTGGTTCACCAGTCTGGGAGCATTGTGTAGGCAGCACATTCTGTTAATTGTGTTGTATGCCTTGTCTTAAAAATAAGTCTGAAAGGCTGTTAATCTGGTACCTCTTTGAATATTATCAGACTCTTTCAGAGTTGAGCTACATTATTTAATGAGAAATATTAAATGGTAACCTCAAGTGTAATGGTAACATGAAAAATAGTGATTCCAAGACACTGGAAAGATGTGACAGTGCCATTGGGGAGGGCATGGGTTGCAGATTTGGATAAAATACTCCATAAAGGAAGTTATTTTGGGGTTAGAGAAAGGGTTGGAAGCATTTGAAGGACTTGCTGAATTACATCAGAAATGCATCTCAGAGGTCTATATTCAGTCTGGGTTTAAGATGATTCAAGCTAATTCTCACTTTATCCAAACTGGTTTACCTGTCTTGTGCTATGAATAGTGTAGAAAGGTTTTGTGCAAGCTTCCTATATACAATTTTGCCTTCCTTCTTTATCTGCAATATGGGGCCTAATGGGCCTCTCTTGGTTAAAGACTGCCTGTTGTGTTAAACTGTGTGGTGATTTCTGTGAAGCCTGATTTCCCTCCCCCCCGGTACTGAGCATTTGCAATGAATTCAAGTCAGTGGAAGTGCTTAGAACCTTTGAAAATCAGGCCCATAGTGACCAAGCTGAGACCACACAATTTATTTTCACTTGTGACCTAACCTGTCCACCTATTATATGCTCCCTAAGGTGACAATTGGAAGCTGCCTTATTCAATCTCTTACAGACTCACCTGTCATTTCCTCTGCATTAGAATTAGGTAGCGGTCGGTTGTAGTGGTGAAAACATTATCAATTTACTTCAGGTCATCTCCACATCAGCAGGCACAGACTATGAACTGGTTGGATGAGAAACTCAGCCTCTGACTACAGGTGGTTGGTGGGGATGTGGAAAGAATGAAAAATATAATTGTAACTAGTCATGTTAGAGAGACAAAGCAGGCTGGAATGTAAAAGGAGATATCAAGAGGTTGTTGTGCATCACTGAACAGCCATTTAAATTTGACTGCAATAGTACTGTGTTTGTCATGGTGGTTTAGATAACATGTTGGTGTCTGATGAAAAAGAAAGTGTTTTTGATCACTCCAGAGAGAGAGAGTTTTTATTTGGAAATCTGCAGGTAGCTAATTCTATTAGGTTGTGAAATTCAATTGCCCCCCTCTATACTGCAAAGTTGCTGACAGTAGCAAAGAAAGAAAAACCCAGGGAACTGAAAGGAGAAAATGGCTAAATTGTTTCAAAGTAAACTGTTTTTGGTTTACATTCAAAACTGCAGATTCTGTCATCTGTTTTATATGATCATTGCAGACGTTTTGTTGATAGCTCACAGGCGGGGAGAATATGATAAATTGCATTAGATAACAGCCTGAGCTCTGGGACCCCACAAGAGGGGAGGGGCTCAGAGCCTGGGCTCCAGCCTGTGCCTGAACATTTATCCTGCAATTTTACAGCCCCACAGCCTGAGCCCCATGAGCCCAAGTCAGCTCTCACAGGCCAGCTGCAATGTAGACATATACCCATGGGTTTGTTTTTGTTTTTGTTTTTTTGCTGGTCTCTCTTTATGGACAACTCTTGATATGTAGCCCCTGCAGTGGTATTTTTGGCAATAGGACAATTTCTTTCCCTCATTTTAACTGTTCCTTTTACCTTTACTTCTCAATCTTAGCTAAGTTGTTTACTGCATATGGATACCTCTGCAGTTCCGTCACAGGGGGGACATGTGGACATGACAGTTAATCAACATTTGGCATTGTTCCTAACTCATTATTCTGTAAAGGTCACTGTGCTTAATCAATTGATAATTTTTTAAATAGAGCTGCAATGAGTGATTGCCACAGAGATGTGGACTCTGGAGAACGTGCCCATCCAAGCTCACAAGTTTTGACTCATTAGTTCACGTCATCTTTTCCCCCTATAGACGCAGTATGGAGAGTGAGCAGAAGTGGTGTCACTGACACTTCCCCCAAAAGGCAGAAGAATATTTCACACTGCCTGTGAAAGGAGGAGCTACAGCTGCTGGAGTGTAAGTTAAGAATCATTATGACAAACTGATGATTTTCTTTGTGACAGAGTGTTTGAGTGTGAACCACAGCCAAAGGATTCAGGAGATGAATAAGTACAAATTTTGAAACTAAACTGCCTATGAACTTTGTTTTGTGTCTTAAGCACATCTCAGAAACAGAGCAGAACAAAAAAAAGTAGAGAATTTTGAGCAATTTATTTGCACCAAGACTTTCCATGTAACTTTGGGTCTCCATGCGTGCACGTGCAGTTCATTCTACCTCTGTGAAAGTTGGTTTGGAAATGCTGTCCAATGTGTCTGTCTCTCTTAAAGCCTGCCACATCTGTGACAATGCTGCTTTCTGTCCTCTAGCTCAGAGATGACATGCAGTCTCTTGTGGGCAGTTATGAGCTGGGCAGAGACTCGCTTCCTCTGAGTGGACTACCTGGAAAAACACATCCTTGTTGTTATCTATACCTGGATCAGTTGTATATATCTTCCATTGATACAACAGTGCTTACAAAAGTCGATGCACTCTTATTGTGCACATGCACATAGCCATTTGCTTTTGCAAACTGGGGAGATGAGTCGTCATTTAAATGATTGGTGAGCACACATGGGGTATGGCATGGGCATGCATAGACTAAGGGCTTGGCTACACTTGAAAGTTGCAGCGCTGGGAGTTACAGCGCTGGTCGTGCAGCTGTGCAGGGCCAGTGCTGGTGTGTGGCCACACTCAGCTACCAGCGCTGGTGTGTGGCCACATTTGCAGCATTTACAGCGCTGTTGGGAGTGCTGCATTATGGGCAGCTATCCCAGCATTCAAGTGGCAACAACGTGCTTTTCAAAAGAGGGGGGTGGAGGGTGGTGTACTGTGACAGGGAGCGGGGAAGATAGAGAGAGTGGATTTTTGGAGCCAACACTGTGTGTTAGCTTCCTGGATTTAAAAATCACAAAATGTTCGCGAGCCCTTAGTCTTAACTCTTAATTGCAAACAGCCTGCCTCCAACACGGACTCCCCGCTGTTTCACTCGCTCCCTGTGGTGTACTGTGACAGGGAGCGGGGAAGATAGAGAGAGTGGATTTTTGGAGCCAACACTGTGTGTTAGCTTCCCTGGATTGAAAAATCACAAAATGTTCGCGAACCCTTAGTCTTAATTGCAAACAGCCTGCATCCAACGCTGTTTCTCTGTCAAGCAAACTGCTTGCCTTTCATTTGATCGTTCACAGCCAGGTACAGATAGCTCCTGTTTGCTGTGATCAGTGTTTGTTTTTTAGATAAGCAGTTCAACGGAGCTCCGATCGGAGTTCACAACAAAACAAAGAGAGGCTGCATAACAAAACAAAGAGAGTAATTTAGTTAAAAGCATTCTGGGATATCTCCTTATTCCCTGGAGGCCAATAAAAGCGCTGGTGTGTGTCCACACTTGATGAGCAGCGCTGGATCACCAGCGCTGCAATCGCTACACCCCAACCTGGCCAGGTGTACAGCCAGCGCTGCAGCCAGGGAGTTGCAGCGCTGGATGTGCCTTGCAGGTGTGGACGGTTACTAATTGCAGCGCTGGAAAGCCTCTACCAGCGCTGCAACTTGCAAGTGTAGCCAAGCCCTAAGTGTGAACCCAAAAGTGACCATGTAAAACAGAGGATGGCTTGATGCTTGCTAAGAATTTGACCCTTTATATTAGTCATATTGTCAGGGTTCCCTCCTCACTCTGAACTCTGGGGTACAGATGTGGGGACCCTCATGAAAGACCCCAAAAGCTTATTTCTACCAGCTTAGGTTAAAAACTTCCCCAAGGCACAAATCCTTCCTTGTCCTTGAACAGAATGCTGCCACCACCAAGTGAGTTAGACAAAGATTTAGGGAAAGGATCACTTGGAGTTCCTGTTTCCCCAAAATATCCCCCCAAGTCCCTTCACCCCCTTTCCTGGGGAGGCTTGAGAATAATACACCAATCAAATAGGTAACCAGGGTGAGCACAGACCAGACCCTTGGGTTTTTAGGACACTAAAACTCAATCAGATGATTTTAAAACAAAACTTTATTATAAAGAAAAAAATAAAAGCAGCACCTCTATAAAATCAGGATGGAAGGTAAAATCAGGGCAGTCAGATTCAAAACACAGAGGATTCCCTCTAGGCAAAACTTTAAAGTTACAAAAACGGGGATAAACCTTCCTCTTAGCACAGGGAAAATTCACAAGCTAAAACAAAAGATACTCTAACGTGTTTCCTTGCTATTACTTACTATTTCTGTACTTTTAGATGTATCATTCGGTAGGAGCTGGATTACTTGCTTGGTTTCTCTTTGTCTCCGGAGAGAACAAGAAAACTCCACAGAGCACCAAACAAAGCCTCCCCTCCATTTGAAAGTATCTTCTTTCCCCATTGGTCCTTCTGGTCAGGTGCCAACCAGGTTATCTGAGCTTCTTAACCCTTTACAGGTAAAAGAGGGATTTTATTCTACCCTTAGCTGTATGTTTATGACACATACAAAGATCAGTCAACAAGCAAAAAAGAGTTACCAAGATCAAAGTACAATGGTAGTATGTTTTATCGGATAAGGAGGTACCTTTTTTGGGTGCTTAGCAATGTACCACATGGTGGCAGCTCTTTTGCTATTCATGCATGATGTGTTGTGAAAATCTGTCACAAGACTTTATGTCCATAATCTCTGAGAGAAATAAGATTTGTTTTCTCCATGCTTACCATATATTTGACTTATAAAAAATTAATTGCCGTGCTGTTATTTGATAATGGTTTTAGGTTTAACTCCCAAAATATCATACTATATATGTAGTTTTTAATTCTTTTGCCATTTCCTTTTGCTGTTTAATGATCATCAGGCTTTGTGTTAGACCAGCTGGGGAATCTGGCTGGCAATTACAATAATATTTAATATTATTCTGAGGTCTGACAGTTCTTGGCTAGGCTTCTGTTCTGGCCTCGGATTAGTCACTCAGCTGCTTTGTGCCTCAGTTTACCCTTCTGTAAAATGTGAATAATACTTACCTCTCAGGTTTATTGAGCCTTACAATTAATGTTTGCACAACACTCTCAGATCCTGCATGAAAAGTGTGTAAGAAGAGCTGAATATTATTTTTATTTATTATTTCATGTGAGTTTCCTGTTACTGTAGCACTAACCAGTGACACATTTTTGTCGCACTCCTTTCCCTTTCTGTATTAAAAATCAAACACATTATTCTCTCTGAACCTAGGTATAAACAACAGCTGGGAGCACATTAGATGTTCCATTTTCCTATGCAGCCATTCATTTGCTAGTATCTAGTCAGCTTTGCTTTCTAAAGGAATGAATGAAAGAAAAAGAATTGAAGCTCTGAAGGTAGCTCTGTCCTGCTCTTTTGAATTGGAAAAGCAACAGCAATGTGAGGCCTCTGCAAATAGGAGAGAACACACTATCAGGGCTATTAATTCATTTAAGTCACAAGATATCAGTTTATATTTGCCATGTATACATATGTATCCTTGGCTGGCCAATGCCAACCTATGTGCACTGCCCTAAGGAAAAGTTTTGTTTTGTTTTGTTGTAAATAGAGTATAGTAAGGGTTTTTTTTTGTGAATTTGTATTACAATAGCGTATAGAAAATCAAACAGAGATTGTAGTAGGTGCTGTACAAACACAGTGACGTATTGTCCCTGCCAATCTAAATAGAGAACAAAGAGGAGGAAAGAAACAGCAGAGAGAGGGGAAGTGACTGGCCTGTGGTCACGCACCAGCTCAGCACCAAAGCAAGGAGGAGAACCCTGATCTTCTGCCTTGCAGCCCAGTGCCCTACTCTCTAGACTGAGCGGCTTAGAGCACAGTGTGCTTTTCTCCACTGCCTGGACAGCATGAACTGTATTTATTTAGTGAGCTGTTTTTAGATGTATAAAACTTACCCAGCCCATTTACAATCATGTCTCAGCCCATTTACAATCATTTAAAAAAAAATTAACTTAGTATTGAAGGTCACTAGGCTCAAGTTCTCTCATAACAATGGGGATAAATGAATTTCAAAGCCCTAAATGCATACGTAGGTGCTTTGCTAAATGAGTCCGTTGTGAAACCAAGGCATAGTGCTTGTCACAGTTCAGGGAAACAGCACTTCTGTTCCCCTCTGAGGTCTCTTGAGGCCCATTCTAGGTTCATCTCCTCAGCCTTCACCTCCCTTGGGAAGAGACCCATGTCTGTCTCTCCCTCCTGACTAAGGATTTTTCCATTCTGCACAGCTCCCTGCCTCCACTGCGATATCCCCAGCAAGCCAAACCATCATAACAGGCCAGCGTCTGCTCTTTGCTTTTGCTCTAGAGATTATGAAGAGTGTAATTGCCAGCAGTTATCACACAGCTCTTCCTTAGCAAACATGTTTTTTTTAAATGTTTTCTCTGTAGTGCTCTTACCTTAAGAAAACAATAAAATCCGTAAAAATCTACACAATTGCTAAAAATCTTACCAGAGGTCACCCAACCTCAGGCTCTGATAGGCATCAGTCCTCCAAAACCCACAACTGGTATTTCCCCATGGTTACAAGTTTATAATTATCTCCAATTCAACACCAGAACAAACATGATTAGTTCAGTATTTCCTTTATACAGCTTGGCCTTTGATCTTGGCCTCATGTAACAAGAGATCAGCAGACAATGGCCCACTTCTCAGGGCACAGCTTCAAAACAGTGGGTTTTTGCTTAATGGGAGGTGGGGAATTTGCATTCACTTCCTCCTAAATATTGCCCAGGAAAACCCCTTAACAATTCCTGTTCCAAAAGGTATTCTTGTCTGGCACATTGTTCAGTATATTCCTTTGAACCCCCAAGTCTCTACCTCTGTCATGTCTTACCCTCAAGAAGTTACAGAAACCATTATTTAATACAATAGGCCCCGAAGATACTTCAACTTAATTCAATAAGGTCTCCCATGAACATAGCAGCAAATTGCCATATCTGTCACATCTCCTCCCTAAAGAAGTGTGTCTAACTAAGGTGCTTGGCTGGCATCCTAGGGGAACCCACCAATTTATTTCCTGGACAGGTTTATTCCCTGAATGATGTTTCTGTCATGAACAGAACACACAATTTCACATTTCAGCTACCCAGACAAACATATTTCTAGCAAGCCAGTATACATCTTTCAGAAATCCATAGTCATTTGACAACCATCCTGTATAATTTCTTCCCAAGTGCCCCTGTGGCCAATAGGAAGCTGTGGGAGCAGTGTCTGGGGGTAGCAGCGCATGGAGGCCCCCCACCTGCCCTGCCTAGGAGCCTCAGGAAAGCGCTGCATTCCCCCCACCTCATCCCAGATCCTGCATCTTGACCCCTTCCCCCAAACACCCCCTCATGCCCCAAACTCCCTCCCAGAGCCTACATCCCCTCCCCCTTCCCACACCCCCAAACTCCCTCCCAGAACCTGTCCCCAGATCCCCTCCCACACCAAAACTCCCTCCCAGAACCCAACCTCTCACCCCTTCTGCACCCAAACTTCCTCCCAGAGCCTGAACCCCAATCCCCTGCCCCAGCCCAGGGCCTGCACTCCAGACCTCCTCCCCTCACCCAAACTCCTTAGGCAGGTGGGGGGTGGAGTTGGGGGGGTGGGCTCTGGTCATTCTAGGCACCCCCAAAAATTATACAAACCTGCCCCCCCTCCGGGAAGTATTACAAGTGTTATCAGGGTCTGTATGAATGCTCCCCTGGCAGCTAGTTGGGATGGGGGGAGACTTTGGGTTTGTTTATTTAAATAAAGTTTGCTCCTGCTCTGCTTAGATATTCAGCGGATAGAGCAGTGTGCAAGTGATCAACTTTGGCCAGTGTTGGGTTACAAATCACCTTAGTACTGAATGCATGGGTAGTGAAATATGGTTATCAATGTTGTAATTATTGTAGGAATAAAGGGAAGCAGGACTGTGCTTAACCTGTCCCAAACGAGGTAGGGTCACACTCAGTTGAAAGAACCTTGTTAAGCCAGGGGCTCAAATGCCAGAACCCTGTGAAAGTAAGAGGGGGTGGTGACAGATGTTCCAGTCAGGATGTGTGTGGACTTTCCCTAGGAATCCCCAGACTGGTTTAACCTGTTCCTCCCCACTGTTCAAAGAAAGAGCTAAATAGGCTTCATTAGGAACCTCTTGTTATTTTAAATGCTCCATCACTGAGAGCTATGTGATGTTAGATTAAGTTAAATTCACATCCCACTTCAAAAGCATTTAGAAACACGTCCACTCCCTTCCCTACAGTGAGGAAGTAATGTGGAGTATATGCTACCCCCTGGGACAGGAACATGGTGTCTGGTTTCACCAATTGAATTAGGGTTTTGCTGGTGTAGTATCTCTTGAGATAATTTGATGCTCCTTCTCCTTCTCTCTCCTCATGCTGATGCCTCCTCTCCTGGTCCGTTATCTCGTGATACTGGTCTGCTCTCTCCCACTCCTAGTGAGTATGCAAGCAGCTGGGTTTCGAGACACACTATGTCCCCCTCCAGCTGCAGTTCTCCTGCTCTCTGAATGAGTCCACAATTTCTGTTACATTGGTGAATTTGATCTCCATGGGCCATGATTGCTGCCTCTGTCAGGCTCTTCCTTGCTCTTCTCCGGGTAGTTGGCTCCAAGATTTCCTCGGCTTGCTGGATCCTCTGCCAGTGGGATGGATGTTCCCTGTGAATCTGGACCATCAGTTCTCTTCTGTTCATCAAAATACATCAAGTTGACTAGCTGCACCCTTGTCCACTCTCCAATGTAGACCTGTCTTTCATTGCAGAGCATAAGCAGCTGACATTTCTTCAGCTGCTCATAACTCATTTTCACCGTCTCTCTCTTCGCTGTTCCTTTCCCAAAAAGACTAAGACATTTCTATGATTCTTGCTTATACTGCTGTTGGCACTTACAGCAATTCATACTCATAAGCATTTGCTTCTATTGAAGCTCAAAGTTAAGTGCATATTTAGATGCTTTGCTGAATATGAGTCCTTTGCTGAATCAAGTCACAGTGCTTGTTCTGGTGTTTGCTGGATGAGGCTGTTAGTCAGCCTCACTTTGTGCTTGTCTGTGTGTTGTAGGAGAGGGCAGATGTGGGAGATGTTGAGAGTGGAGGCCTTAGTGAACTGGTTCAATTTTTTTTAATGCCCTGAACTTTCCACATAAACACAGATGAAACCTTTTTGAATTTCAAAATTGTTCTGTTTGCCATCCGTCATCATGTACTAGTTTTAGCCACCAGAGTAAGCAGAAGTGCCAAAATTCAGCCAGAAAAGCTGATCTTGTGGCACCTCCTGTACAGTCAGAAGCAGGAAGTATGGTACCAGAAATCTCATGGGGAAGAGCTATTTGGTGACTTGCATTTTCCAGATTGAGGATGTGTGGCTGAGCTTCGGGGAGCATCAGAACTTTTGACAGTTTATGTGCAGTGAGTCTCGTTATAGTTGGTATGGCAACACCCATTTTTTTCATGTCCTCTGTGTATATATATATTCCTACTGTATTTTCCACTGCATGCATCCAATGAAGTGGGTTTTAGCCCACAAAAGCTTATGCCCAAATAAATTTGTTAGTCTCTAAGGTGTGCTACAAGTACTCCTCGTTCTTTTTGCTGATACAGACTAACACGGCTATCACTCTGAAATCTGATTCTTGTGAGATTCACCCTTCACTGTAAAGAGGCACATTGGTTCTAAACAATACTGCCAGTGAGATTTGAATGGACTGAAACATTTTTAAAAGTTACGCTCCCATTTTTTTAATGTCCAAACTGCTTAGTTTATTTTCTATTTATAACTCTTAACCCCTCCCCCGTATAAGAGCACCCTGACTGTCCCTTGATAATTATAAAATATATGCCTCTAGCTCTATCTTCAAAAGAAATATATATAAGAAAACCTCAGGTATCTTTATGTGTTCAGTTCTTTCTGCAAAAATAAGGATATCACACTCTGACATTTCCAGGGACCATATCAATTTTTTTCAGAATATTTTTAAAACTGTGCTCACTTTGAATTCTTGGATTTTATTTCTGTCTCCACACCCACCATATCTCCTGTTTGACAGAATCACACCAAGCAGCTCTTCTTCTGAAATTTATACTGCATAGCCATCAAGAGGGAGGAAGTGGGAAAAGTGATCCTTTCCTAGGTACCATGGAGAGCTAGGATATTGAAACACAGCACCAGAGTGGTAATGTGGCTTTTCCAAGTCATGACCAGAGTTGTGAGAATAATGGAAAAATACCAATTAAATCGCTTATTTGAAAACTTAACCCATTATTCATCAAATATATTTTTGCCCATTATTATTAGACTGGCTAATGTCATATTGAATAACAGGCTGGGAAAACAGCAACTACTTACCTTAACATCATTCCATCAAGCAGAGAAGAAACAGTGAATGTATGGTATACACTGGCCCAAATCTATACACTGTTAGTGCTGTCAATGTGCATGATTCCTTACAGATAAGAAGGATTCTTAAATTGAAATAAGAACAGTAGAAGATGAGAATGTAGGAAGCAGTTGGGTATGGGAAAGATGAGAGAAAGTCAATATGATTATGTATAAACTTGTGAAGCTTAGGCACAAGTCTTGAGGACAGAGCATGAGAGAATATATGCAAACATCTTCTATATCAAACATTTTTTTTTCCAGGATGGTGGCACAATGCCTTTGCATAGTATAGTTAACAGATGCTGACATTACTGGAAAATGGCCAATACATGGTCTTCATAAGCAAAAGTTTTTGCTCTTTGTGACTCTGATGGTAATACATTTTAATTTTTAGGCACGTATCTGCACCTAGCCTAGGTATCTAGCAAATGCAAGACTAACCCCCCCCCCTTTCAGAAAAGCATTTAAGCACAAGCATAACTCTAAACACATGATTAGTCTTATTAGAGTCATGTGCTTAAATGCTTTGCTGAATGGGAGCCAAAATCATGATCACCATAAAAACATACCAAGATAGAATGACATATAAAGTAATGAAATCTAAATTGCTGTGCCACAGCAAATACTTTATCAAAGAGACACATTTTAGATCTTTTTTTAAAATACACCAAATCCTTGGCAGTTCTTAATCTTGAAGGGCATTGCTTAGACCTAGGGCTACAGATGTAAAGATGAGAGCAGTACTTGTTATACTTTTTGCCATCTCTGGGGACTGAAAGTTCTGTTATTTCTTTATGAGATAGGAAATGAGAAGCTTGTATAAAGTTTTTGGATCTAATACTTTTTGAATAAAAAATAATAGTGATACTAAGTAATTATTTGCAGTTATTATTTATTATTTCCATTAATAATTACATTTTGTGCTTACCTTTCACCTGAAGAAGTCTTAATCTATCCATACCCCAGTGTTGGCAAGTGTTCAGTGAAATCCTGATGCTTACCCTAGCAATGATCATGCTACCATGTTCTCAATCAGCTGCAAATCATGTATTATCTTTATAGGTAATCCAATACAGCATGTATTGCAGGAATCCAGAATTCTCAAGAAAAGTATAATAGTGCCAATTGATCAGAATGTGAGAATAGAGCTCAGAGTCTGGTGACATTTCAGAAACTAGTCCTTATGATTGCTTATCACTGATCATAAAAAAACCAGTTACTGGTCAAGCATTATACAAGAGGCTATAGCTACACTGAGGTTTCTGGTCATTATGAAGCATGACTGGACTGAACATAGAACAGTGTGGTAGAGTGCAAAGCAATTAACAAATAAATGAACATTATTTTCAAAGAAGTAAACTTGTTTTGGAAGAACTTTGTAGGACTGAATGGATTTTTCTTGAATGTGAATACCCGAGTTCTAAGAAAATCTCTATATAATTGAATTTGTATGTTTGTAGCAACTTGGTTATAGAGTAAGAATATGTATCTTAGATTTGTTTTATCCACTTTCAGACTTACAACTTTGGTCAATTTTTATTAATGTCCTATATAATTTTAAAACAAACTGGGTCAGATCAAAGGTCCATCTAGCCCAGTATCCTGTCTTCTGACAGTGGCCAATGCCAGGTGCCCCAGAGGGAATAAACAGAACAGGTAATCATCAAGTATTAATTCCTTGTCACCTATTCCCAGCCTCTGGCAAACACAGGCTAGAGACACCATCCCTGCCCATCATGGATAATAGCCATTGATGGACCTATCCTCCATGAACCTATCTAGTCTTTTTCTGAACCCTGTTATAGTGTTGGCCTTCACAACATCTTCTGGCAAAGAGTTCCACAGACTGACCGAATTGTGAGAAAATATACTTCCTTTTGTTTGTTTTAAACCTGCTGCCTATTAATTTCATTTGGTGACCTCTAGTTCTTGTGTAAATAACACTTCCTTATTTACTTTCTCCACACCAGGCATGATTTTATAGATCTGTATCATATCCCCCCTTAGTCATCACTTTTCCAAGCTGAGAAGTCCCAGTCTTATTAATCTCTCTTCATACAGAAGCCATTCCATACCCCTAATCATTTCTGTTGCCCTTTTCTGAACCTTTTCCAATTCCAATATAGCTTTTCTTGAGATGGGGGCAACCACATCTGCATGCAGTATTCAAGATGTGGGCGTACAATGAATTTATATAGAGGCAACATGATATGTTCTGTCTTATTATCTATCCCTTTCTTAATGATTCCCAACATTCTGTTCGCTTTTTTTGACTGATGCTGCATACTGAGTGGATGTTTTCAGAGAACTATCCACAGTGACTCCAAGATCTCTTTCTTCAGTGGTAACAGCTAATTTAAACCCCATCATTTTATATGTATAGTTGGGATTATGTTTTCCAACGTTCATTACTTTGCATTTATCAACATTGAATTTCATCTGCCATTTTGTTGCCCAGTCACCTAGTTTTGAGAGATCCTTTTGTAGCTCTTTGGAGTCTGCCTGGGACTTAACTATCTTGGGCAATGTTGTATCTGCAAATTTTGCCACCTCACTGTTTACCCCATTTTCCAGATCATTTATGAATATGTTCAATAGGACTGGTCCCAGTACAGACCCCCAGGAGACACCACTATTCACTTCACTCCATTCTGAAAACTGACCATTTATTCCTACCCTTTGTTTCCTGTCTTTTAACCAGTTACTGATCCAGGAGAAGACCTTCCCTCTTGTTCCATGACAGCTTACTTTGCTTAAGAGCCTTTGGTGAGGGAACTTGTGAAAATATAAGTACACGATATCCACTGGATCCCCCTTGTCCACATGCTTATTGACTCCCCCCTCCCCAAAGAATTCTAGTAGATTGGTTTGGCATGATTTTCCTTTACAAAAACCATGTTGCCTTTTTTCCCCAACAAATTATGTTCATCTATATGTCTGACAATTTTGTTCTTTACTATAGTTTCAACCAGTTTGGCCGGTACTGAAGTCAGTCTTACTGGCCTGTAATGGCCGGGATCACCTCTGGAGATCTTTTTAAAAATTAGCATTACATTAGCTATCCTCCAGTCATTTGTACAGAAGCTGATTTAAATGATAGGTTACAGACTACAGTTAGTAGTTCTGTCAAAACTCTTGGGTGAATAACATCTGGTCCTGGTGACTTACTTCTGTTTAGTTCATCAATTTGTTCGAAAATCTTTTCTAAAGACACCTCAATCTGGGACAGTTTCTCAGATTTGTCACCTAAAAAGAATGGCTTACGTTTGGGAATCTCCCTCACATCCTCAGCCGTGAAGACCGATGCAAAGAATTAAATTAATTTCTCCTCAGTGGCCCGATCGTCCTTGAGTGCTCTTATAGCATCTTGATTGTCCAGTGGCTCCACTGGTTGTTTAGCAGACTTCCTGCTTCTGATGTACTTAAAAGTTCTTTTCTTGTTACTATGGCTAGCTGTTCCTCACATTATTTTGGCCTTCCTAATTATATTGTTACACTTCATTTCCCAGAGTTTATGCTCCTTTCTATTTTCCTCACTAGGATTTAACTTCCACTTTTTAAAGGATGTCTCTTTACCTCTCTTCTTCTTTTACTTTGTTTAGCCAGGGTGGCATTTTTTTGTCTCTTACTATGATTTTTTTTCATTTGGTGTATACATTTAAGTTGAGCCTTTATTATGGTATTTTAAAAAAATGTCCATGCAGCTTGCAGGGATTTCACATTTTACCCTGTACCATTTTTATTTCTGTTTAATTACCTTCCTCATTTTTGTGTAGTTCCCTTTTCTGAAATTAAATGGTACAGTGTTGAGCTGCTGTGGTGTTTTCCCCACCACAGTGATGTTACATTTAATTATATCATGGTCATTATTACTAAGTGGTCCAGCTATATTCACCTCTTGGACCAGATTCTGTGCCGCACTTAGGACTAAATCAAGAATTGCCTCTCCTCTTGTGGATTCCAAGACTAGCTGCTCCAAGAAGCACTCATTTAAAGTGTCAAGAAACTTTATCTTTGCTAATATGTACTAGTAGTAATGAATTATGCTATGTGGAATGTACAGAAAAATTGACACATAACATTGTTCTGGTCATTCACATTCATCTAAGAAGAAAAAGCAAGGCATTTACACTTTAATGCTACATCCTATAAATAGACACCTCTGCATACATTATTAATATGGGCTTATTACCTACTGTATTGGCTTCACTACTACTCTTCTCTTGGGAAGCCATGGAAAATAGGTAGATTGTGCAAATGCCCATGTTAACTAGAGCTACTAGATACAAAGCAAATAAGATTGCACAAATACAAATATTCACTTGTCACATCCTATAATCCACATATCTCAACAAATAGTCCATAAATTCAATCCCTCAGCTACTGTTGTTTGAAGTAATTTATACATTTCCTATCTTATGTTTGTACTACTATTAGAATACTAAGTAAAAAAATCATTTCTACATGTTGTTGCAAGACAACAAAATTCTTCTTTAGGAGAAACAAAAGACTGATATGCTATACATCATTCTAGTAGTAGGATACCTATCAGCCAGATGGGCTGGGGAGAACTGGTCCTGTGCTATTGTGAAGGAAACATATATAGTCCTGAACAGCCTTTCTATTTTATCTTAAGAAATACAACTAAAAGTCTTCAGTTAAAGAGACTGCATGTAGTGCTGCATTCATGGCTTATAAGCATGCAAAAAGGAAAATACTCGGCATGAAGGATCAGTTTCAAAAGCAGACCAGTGGTGTCTTTAGGGCAATCACTGATATATTGTCCTATGGTATTGGAGACTTGGTAAAATTATATCCATGTTGGGAAAATTTGGATAGGTGCTCACTTTTGTGTTAAAACCTTTGGAATCTTTAACTAATAATATTGATCTGAAGACAGAAGAATCTCAATTTTGGATGAGACTAAAGTGCGCTCATCCAAACTTGAACTATTGGACAGTCATTTGAAGTGAGAAAAAACACCAATAAGAATAATGGGCTTTCTCTAAATAGTAGATGGAGACGTCATGTACACATTCTTATAGGTATGGATTCCTCATGTATTGGAGTATTCAATTGGAGTATCTGACATTTGTGTAATGATGGGATAGAACAGAATCCATGTGACAAAGTAGCAGGAACCCATTGCATACCATTCTGGAGAAACCAAAAAGGCTGCAACGAAGAAGTGAATATTTCCATGACAGCTGAAAATTTTACCCAAAATGTTCACAGAAGTATAAAACAAAAATCTCTATATATGATAACGAATGGGAGAAAAGAAGTAGAGAGGTAGCATTATATGTCAAAAATATTTACAAAAGCAGTGAAATACAATGTGATATTGGAGAGCAGCAAAGTGCAATATTCCGATTAGGGTTACAGTTAGTAAAAAATAAAGGAAGAATTTCAGTGGTCATCTTCTGCAGACCACAAGACTGGAGAAGGGAGTATAAAGAGATCAGTGGCATATCCAGCAATTCTTTACTT
The DNA here is from genome assembly GCF_020497125.1 of Mauremys mutica. NCBI lineage: Eukaryota > Metazoa > Chordata > Testudines > Geoemydidae > Mauremys > Mauremys mutica. The sequence continues at coordinate 60,219,497 of NC_059082.1, forward strand.
TACAGTCATTGTACCACTACAAACAGTTTGTCCAGACATTCATATTAGGGCTACCATATACAGTGTATTTTTGACAGCTGTCAAAAGTGACAGCTCCATCAGCTGCAGATCTTCCTTATTTCAATGTCTGAGTTCCTGCTCTGCTCCTTCAGCCTCATCCTTCCCAGATATGGCCCCCAGATCTTTAAAGTACACTTCTTTGATCCTGTCTTTTCCAAATACTCCTCTATCTTCCTTGTCCCCTTGTCTCCAAGCCTCTAAAATGTGCCATCTGCTCCCACTATGTTCACTTCCTCTCTACTCATTTACTCAGGTTTTTACCCCCTCTACTCCACTTAAATATAATCCACCAAAGTTACCAAGCATCTCTCTCTGGTGAGGTTACAACCTTCCTTCATTCTCTTCCTTGACCTTTCTTTCAGGACAACTGACCCCCTCTATGTCTCTCTTCTTCCTTGACTTTGGAGGTGCTATACTCGCCTGGTTTTCCTCCTTACCTCTCTGACCACTCTTTAGCATCTCTTTCACAGAGAGTGAAAAAGTAAGGAGCCACCAATGTCCCTCAGGACTCTCCTTGATCCTCTCTGCTCTACTTTGTCTTTGGATTACTGCTTTTGGGGTGGGCTTCCCTTCTGTCTATACCTTCTGTCTCACACAGGCCTTACAAGGGCTGATGACAATCTGGCCCTTAGCATAATACAAAGGAATCACTGAGAAATCATGTACTAAGGGACCCTCTTCCCTCTGTGGGATTCCTTACTACAGTACAGCTAAGGGGATATCCTTGAACACTGGAAGCAGTTGTGGCAGTATTTCCCAATCCTATTGCCCTATTTTGGGCCACTTCCTTCCTCCAGCTTGCTCAGGGGTTGGGAAGGCAATGGCCCTTACCTGGCAGGCCTCCTGATATAAAACAGTTCTCTGCAATGAAACAAAAGTAAAGAAGAGTTTTATAAAAGTCCCTTCATTTCTCATGCCTCAGGCTCAGCATCCATTCCTCTAAATTCTCCATACCTGCCCCCTTCAGCACTAATAACTCTTGCTTACCTTACATGGTCTTTTATTGTCCTTGACAGCTATCCATTTATACAAAGTTTAAATCTCTCCCTCCTATGTCTACCTGTGCTTCATGGTAATACACCATTTAAAAAACAATTCTTCCATTGAACAGAATGAGAGCAGAAGTCTTTTGGCTCAGTTGTTGAAATTTTTCAGGCAGTAGATCATTAAGTTGGTGCAGCTTAAAAACCCACTCACGCTCTGACAGGTCCTAGGGGAGAACCTAAGAATTGTCATTGTAATGATGGCATTACAAGAGGAGTAGCTATGTGTCTCTGCTCATTACAGAGGGAGAAAGCACAGTGCAAACCTGATGTGTTTAGACTAATGCTAAGAATTATTTTAAAGCTTACCCCCATTTACAGTTTCAGGCATCATTAAAAAAAAATAAAGTTAACTGATGCTATTGGGGCACCTTTCTAAGAACATTCTCAGATTGTTCCTTTGTTGAATCACATGTTGATCACCATTACAAGCTGGTCTGGACAATCGTCTGGTGTGGCAGAGAAGATGGGGAATCATCCGTTACTAGCCCAACTTCAAATACAAGTGTGGAATCATGAGCCCATTGAACTTAATGGAAGTTTTACTATTGACTTCGTTGGAATAGGGATTTCACCTGTAATATGAAGAATAAATTGACAGTAACTTCTGATCCTGCTAAGGAAGCTACTGTCTGTGGTGAAGCATTATATTAGTCTTACCATCTGTAACCCTCCATACATTGTGTAACTGACTGTCCCTCTGTAGTGCCTAGACCACATAGAAGTTTGTCTAATTCAGCTTTTGAGCTAACAGAGCTGAGTATTTTAGCTCAGGCAGTAGATGCTCCAAAGATCTTGTTGTCAATTCCTGCTGCCAGAGGCATTGGGTTACACATCCACAAATGGCATCTTTAGGTCTTAATTATTCTCCCAGTTACAGAGGTGCAACCCCACTGAGGTGGTGATGGGTCTATAACGTGGTACAGTTTGCCCCATAGAGAGCTGAAGAGGAAAAACTTTCTTTCCCTTCAGGTTTTTCTTTTCTTATTACTTCCCGTATTTGAAAGTTACAGTGTTTTGGCATTTGGAAGACTCCCACCTCTCCCACAACATACTGTGTGTAACTATTTATAGCAATACTCATTCCTTTTCAGTTCCCCAAAGTCTTATCTGCTCTGCTTCTTTTTCTTCCTGCAGGAAACAGGATCTCCAGAGGGTTCTCTGAGAGCTCTTTGTAATATTAGTGAACATGTACAGGAAAACCCTTAGGTTATGTTCTACTCTTGGCATCCTTCACTTTAGATTTAAGAAATACCCTTAAACTCTCATTAGTGGAGACCTTCTCGTTCCTATAAAAGTTTTAAAAAATCTCTGGCTAATCAGAGATTTAGCACAGCCCTTCCATGAGGCTTGGAGAAAATAGAATTCTCTTGTCTCTCCTGTTCATTATTGAGCAAAGACACCAGCTTTCAAAATTTGATTTTATTCTGTTATATGACCCTCTCTTACCCTCCATTCCTCCCCTAAACATTATAAACTGAAACTGATTAAAGGCTCAGATTATCAGGTTTCTCTACACAAATGGAGAGGCTGTTAATAGTCCCAAAGTGCAGACTCCAACTGGGCCAGTACACATGACACTGGCCCCCTGCTGCGCTCCCCTTCCCCCAGCTCCTGTGAGAATTTTGTCTCTGCAGTTTCAGGGTCAGGAATGGGAGGGGGAGCTTGGGAAATGTGTGTTTTCTGCAGTACTCTCCCCTTGGGGGAACACAAGAATTTACCAGACAATCCAATCAGTTTGCCTTAATTTTTTCCATGCTCACAATTTTATCATGAGTCTCACAGTACTTTGTGTTTTTTCTTAATGCCTAGCCCGTGGAGTCATGTGAGTACATGGGAATCTCAGAAAAGTGTCTAGCCCTCATGGTTGCAGAGGAAAGAAATTGTAATGTAAAGGCTCAGAAACTGGAAATCTAAGATAAAGCACCCACCACTTATTATTTTTAAAAATCTCATTATTTTTAATCTAATCTCATGGGTTTTGGGGGCCAGACTCATGCTTTTTGAACTTTTGTGGTTGGCAATACTGCTTGTATCGAAACCTCACTCTGTCCCTGTCATGTTGTGATGGGGAGAAGGTTACTCTCCTCTGCCTTCCTCTTATTCCATAGGTTTGTCAGGGGAGCCGCCAGCTTCTTCCCGATGGGGGGACTGAGGTGGGCTAGACAGAAAATTGAGGAGGGGGGCTCCTTCCCCCATGTATGAACACACACACAGCCAGACCAAGGCACCTTTAAGCCCCAAGCTCTGGGCCTGGAGCCAGGGAGGAGCAGGCCCAGGAAAACCCCGGCTGGGGGCTCCTACCATGCGTTCAACTCCTGCTGCTAGTTCCAGCTGGGATGAGTGGAGATCGATCTTCCTCTTCCCCTGAACAGGCTGCTGCTGGAGCCAGGTCAGACCCACTTCCGGGAACTTTCCTTGGCTGCAGGAAGCTCACTCCGCACTCCCCCACATTTCCTGCTCCCATCTCTCCCCAGCCACAGGGGGAAGGGTCCCTGTACAGAAGCTTCTCCCCCTCACAATCACCCAGGGTGACATTTTCACTAATGATGGCCCTGGACATCATCAAGATTCAGAGCTGGGCGGTCAGAGAGGCAGCTGCTGGCTGGGCACCCAGCTCTGAAGGCAGTACCACTGTTAGCAACAGTGCAGAAGTAAGGGTGGCAATGGCAATGCCATACCATACCACCTTTACTTCTGCATAACATTTGACCTTTGCACTGGGAGGGGTGGCTATGGGGAGGCGAAGGCAAATTTTGAGGTAGCTATAGCCCCTGCAAGCCTCCACCTCCAGCACCGCCTCTGAGGTTTGCAGTTAGCTCACATGAGTTTACCCCTTTCACTGAAGTGGCTTTGAGTGCGTACCCTCTGCTCACTTAACAAGAAGCAGACCCTTACAGGATATTATCGATCACATGGGATCTCTGAGATGCAACCTACGGAATTTATAGTCCCCTCTTTTTCTTTCTTAAGGGATAATTGTGGCTATCCATCTCTAATTTACTCTTTTGTACCCAGGCACAGGGCTCTTGAAATTTGATGTGAGTTAAGACATAAGAAAAAAGATTAAGATCCCAGGACAGAACCTTAACTTTTGCTGTTTGCGTGTCACCTTTAATTTAGTAATTAGCTTTACTTCAGTATCTGCAGCATTCTTTAACTACATACTGAGGCAATGTTATCTAAGGCACAATTAATCTGTCTAGGTTTAGATACAAAGATTCATTAGAGTCATTAGAAACGTGGAATCCTAAACTTTATGATGGGGTAAGCCAGGTGTTTTTATCCCTGTGGAATTACCAGAGCCTAGAACTTAAATCTATCATTGGTCCCAAACTGAATTGTGGACCTCATGTCAGTGTCACCGGGTAAAAAATGTGCCATTTTAGGGTAAAAAAACATTTTTGAGGCAGGGATTTTTTTTGAGGGGGAGTGGAGGGGGTATTGTGGCTATTTGAAAGCTACTCAGAGTATGTTGGAACAAGTTCATGCCTGGATCAATTGGTGGGCAAAGTGCAGGTGACGTGTATAAAAATGAAAAATAAAAGCAGCTTATTCCATAGATTATCAGCTTCTCAAATGGTTCTATAAGTAAAGGGATTCATTGCATATATGCACATACATAGCTATGTGCAGTGGCTCAGTGAACATGGAGTAATTCAAAGTACGTTTTATTTTCCAAAGTGAATTTTTAGTGGTTGTGAGAAGTAACCTTTGGATAAACAATAGTGACCTTTCTGGTGCATGAAATCCTCCCTTTATGCATGTCACAGCTAAAGTAGTGGCAGCAGCAGCACAAACTTCCCCACAAAACCCTGCTCATGGATCTCAATCCTGCTTTACAAAGACTACTTCTAGAAGGAACGAGTAGTTTAGTTTCCATGACCCATTCAGTCCTTTACCTGACAGCTGGGGCTGACAATACGGGGTTTAATTGTGTTCAAGCCAATTGTGTTATTGATACCAGTTCACAAGGTAGTGAACTGAAGCCCCAACTCATTTTCCATGCTTAGGCTGCTGAAGAGACATTAGTTGATGATGGCTTATGTTCACTAACAAATGTACTTAGCCCCCTTTTGCCTACAATTCCTGATATGATCTTGTTTAGTTGTTTTACTTAGAACCACCATTCATAAAAGTATTTAGAACTTTTAATGGTTTAAGGGCCTCCTACCCTTAATTAAACTATTACCCTGTCATTTTGGGCTTCACCAAGAAATAATTGAATATGACATGCTATGTGTCCCTTGGGATGCATAACAATGTCAGGGTCAATTATATCTCTTTGGAGCCTAGGAGACAGGGACTCTGATGTGAATTAGAGCATACCAGGAGTTCCTGATTTTGTTAATATTTGAATAAGATTTAACGAGGTGATCTGTACAATGGGAGACAATTTTTGTTTGGTACCAGAAGAGAGCCTCTTTGATAATCACACCACAACAAAGGGCATTAGGCCTAGCAACTACGTGAAATTGCTCAATTATCAAGGGACATGAAGAAGACTGTGCATGAGAAAAAGCTAATCAATGGGACATAATTTTGAGGATCTAGATTGCATGTACTGCTGAGGAAGTAACACTGCATTAATCCTACTGTTAATGTAATGACTACCCAATGTTATTGGCAGGGATTGAATATGAGACCATCAGTACCCAAAGCACAGGCATCTACCACTAGAGTAAGAGTAACTCCATTAGCTGGTATTAGTGGTATGGTCTTATGCTCTATGTGGACTAGCCACTAGAGGGAGACACAACAATACTAATTACTCTAGTCTAGCCCATGGGGCTTGATATATTGTGCTCTACTAGGTATTAAAGGCAAAACACAGAATTCTTCTTTTTACATCTTTTTTTTCTTTTTAAACTAATTTTCCTGATTCTGAGAAGTGATTGATTTTGTAGGTCCAGTGCCTAAGCACTGGTAGGTACAAAAGGATACCATGGATCTATCTAATTCTACCACAGCAATCCTAGTTCTCTACACAATTATTTATATTGGCCAACAGCCAGGAATTTCATTAATAACAGCATTTCGAATCAGAAGGATCCCAGAGAATAATGGGGAAAAAACAAAACAGAAGCCAGGGAATATAAATTATTTAAACATGGTCAATATGCTTGGAACTCCAAAAAGCATGTGGAATTATCTCAAACAAACTACATGGCTATACAGAAACAATTGTCACACATCCTGTTGAGGACTTGTGATAGAAGGTTATTATTTCTGAAGCTCAAAGAATCGTTCCCTTTATTACTAAGTGTATTGTAACTGTACTATATTTCCAGGCTATTTAACATAACCATACATTGCCTCTGATGTAACATTCCAAAACTGAGAGAGCTTTTAAAAAGGGTGCACTTGGTCACAGAAGCAAGAACCTCTCTGGCTACTTATTCAACTGAACTGAAGTTAAGCGCACTGAGTTTGGCACTTGTCCATTAAATGTTTGCAGAAACCAAGACAGTCACATTTTGCAAACTGTTCACAGATGCATTAAATAACCCACTTTATTATGGACATCTGGTCTGCTGAAATCTGCCAAAAGTTTGGATCAGATAACTGCTGCAATCCAAATTTATAGTGGGGAATCTGCTATGAAAATATGTGAAAGCTATTGTTTCTCTTTCATTTTCTAGCTTTTCCGTGACATGGTTTTGCAGAGACTGTTCTTTTTTTTTTAAGTACTACATCCAGCTTCAGTTTTCCCTTTGCAAAGTAGACTCTTGTACAGGTTCCTTGTGAGCTTACAAAGAACCTAAGAAGATTCTTTATTTGCAATTATGCTTTGGCAATGAAAATAATGGGTTCTGTGTTAAAATATATGGGGCCTGAAAAAAAAGTCCGATAAACTGGTATGTGGTTCTGCATTTCTTAAAATGACTAGAGGAAATACTAAACCTTACACGTGCACTTCAGACTGCCTGTAGGATCTGCAGTAAATCCTGGGGTATGGGCACATAAGACAACCTTAGCCCCTATATTTTCAAGATGGTACATGTGGATGTAGTTGTGCATCTCACATTAGACTAGATTAATAGATTACTTTGGTGACATTTGCATGCTGAGATTTAAAACCCTATTATTTTATAATAGCAAAAATTAGGCTGTCCCTCAAAAAGGACACATTTGTTGCAATCTATGCCCTGGTGCTTGAAAGTACTTAGAAATGTGCCAAGTTTTGATATACCTTGATGCATCCTCAGAGCCTTATTAAATGGATATTTGACATGGCACTGTCAAAAGACCTATTGGTTATCATGTCAATCAATCCATTGTGCAGTAATGAATTTTGTCATAAAATACTGTCAGATGAGAAGGGAATCCATTCTCCAGGCTGGGTTCAGTCTTAGAAGTGTGTTGATGGACATCAGTTGTATTTTAACTACACAGAACAGGCATTTCACTGTGCGGCTTTAAACTGGAATGTTTCCTCTGAACAAAAGGCCAAGTACTACTCTAACTTACACCCTGGAAACCAAATTATCTGAAATAGGATGTAAGTCAGGGCAGAATTTAGCCAAAGTTGTTCATGAGAAAAGTCTGACTGTGTGAAATGAGGATAGCAGCTGATTTATACTTGACACTGCAAGCCGAGGCCACACATTGCCGTTTCCATGACTGTGTGGCATGTTCAACCAATTAGAAGATTTAGCCTTCTGCTAGCTAACGTGAATTTAGAACAGAAGATGTATGCTTTGCATATCGACTTTTCTTTATGATTCACAATTGAAATTCTCTGTGTCAAACAAAAATATATTTCAAAACAATTGACTAATACTTTGCATTTCTGTAATGTCCTTGATTGGAGGAGTTCAAAGCATTGTACAGGCATTAATGAATTAAGCCTCTCAATACTCCAAAGAGGTAGGTAAATAGCAGAACTGGTAGGAAAATAGAAAATGTTGTTTGTTTCTGTTTTTTTGTTAAAATTATGTTTCAATCACAATTTTCCAACCTGCCCTCGTAAATATGATCCTTGTTTGCTAGATTGGGTAACCAAGGCACTGTGGCAGACATACTACCCCTTTAAGAACCGTCCGGAGCTTATGGTAAAAAAGATGTGGGTTTAATAAAGGATCACCTGCCTCATCCTATATATAAAAACAGGGAAAAGGTGTTGTCAAGGTTTCCTCCCCCACTCTGAACTTTAGGGTACAGATGTGGGGACCTGCATGGACCCTTCTAAGCTTAATTCCTAGCTTAGATCTGGTAAAGCTGCCACCAGCCAGAAGTCAGTGTCTGGCACACTTTCTGTCCCCCCAAAACCTTCCCTGGGGAACACAGATCCAAACCCCTTAGATCTTAACACAAGGAGAAATTAACCATTTCCCCCTCCTTTCCCCCACCAACTCCTGGTGAGTCCAGACCCAATTCCCTGGATCTTACAACAAAGAAAAATCAATCAGGTTCTTAAAAAAGAAAGTTTTTAATTAAAGAAAAAGAAAGATAAAAATCATCTCTGTAAAATCAGGATGGAAAATACTTTACAGGGTACTTAAATTTATATAGCCCAGAGAAAACCCCCTCTAGCCTCAGGTTCAAAGTTACAGCAAACAGAGGTAAAATCCTCTCAGCAAAAAGGAACATTTACAGGTTGAGAAAACAAACATAAGACTAACACGCCTTGCCTGTGCTACTTACAAGTTTGAAACATAAGACTGATTCAGAAAGATTTGGAGAGCCTGGATTGATGTCTGGTCCCTCTCAGTCCCGAGAACGAACAACCCCCAAAACAAAGAGTACAAAACAAAGAACTCCCTCCACCAAGATTTGAAAGTATCTTTTCCCCGTATTGGTCCTCTGGTCAGGTGTCAGCCAGGTTTACTGAGCTTCTTAACCCTTTACAGGTAAAAGAGACATTAACCCTTAACTATCTGTTTATGACAGGTGTGTGTGTGGGGGGCGGCATTTAGGAGGGACTAGAAGCCATGATGGCTGCTATGAATTGCAGATCCCTCTGTTTCCAAGATCCTAGCCTGACCTGGGCCTCACAGAATTTGTTTTTCTGGTTATAAATTTGGCTATTCTGACTTGAGGCTCTGAGCTGAGGGGCTTTATGAACTTGGTTAAACTACCTCATCCTTAAGGGAATGGGAGGATGCCTTTTGTCCCCCTAGAACAATAAAAGAAATAGGAAATCTGCCAGGATTGGTTTAGAGCCCATCTTAAAGGGGACATTTTTTTTTCTTTTTTGTTAGTTTGCTTTTGGTCTTTTCCTTCTTGGATTCTGTATAGGCATAAATTGATTAATGGTGAGAATTTCAAAAACATTCAGGGTATATCTACACTAAAAGTGCCTCTGCTGCAGTAGCACTGTAGTGTAGACATTTGCTATAGCAATGGAAGGGTTTTTTTCCATTGCTGTAATAAATGCATTCCCTCAAGAAGCATCAGATAGGTTGATGGAAGAATTCCTCTATTGACCTACCTGTAGGAGTCAGGTTGACCTAACTACTTTGCACAGGCCGTGAAATTTTTCGCATCCCTGGGCAATGTAGCTAGGTCAATCTAATCTTTAGGTATAGATCAAGTCTTAGAGTTGGCTTAATTCTGTTTCCATGGAATTCACATGGAGCTCTGTTCAGTGGGAGTGGGGTTAGGCCTATGCTGAAGAGTTTAAAAATGCTAGTTAAAGGACTTAACTTATAACACATCTGTGCCTAGGTAGGAGTGTAACCCTGGAGTTGTAAGGACCTGGGGAAAAGAACCTGGATTTGCAGCACCTGAGGTGGCTGATATTCCCACAGTGCCACTGGGAAGCCATGCGGAGACACAGCCAGGGAGCACTGTGGAGAGTAGGTGCCACAGGACATACGACACAAGAGACCCAGAGTGACAGTACTGTGCAGCCCTCTGGCCAAGTGCCCCTACTTAACCCTAGGGATTGCCCCAGGAAGTTGTCTGGGCAATCACATAGACTTAGGCATAGACTATGTAGATGCCATATTTTGCTGCATCTCTGGTTGCTGACTTCAATCCCAATTCCTGACTCTCAGTACTAACCTGGTACTGCCTCTGATCTCCAGCCCCAGCCAGACGCTGACTCTGGCATCATAGAATCATTAGGGTTGGAAGGGACCTCAAGAGATCATCTAGTCCAAGCCCCTGCTCAAAGCAGGATCAATCCCCAAATCCCTAAATGGCCCCCTCAAGGATTGAACTCACAACCCTGGGTTTAGCAGGCCAATGCTCAAACCACTGAGCTATCCCTCCCCCCTTCCAACAACTCTGGCCTGGTGACTCCAGTCCCTGGTGGGCAGACCTCAGTCTAGCTCTGACCATTAGGTCAGCCCGCGAATGCCCCAGTCTCCTGCAGCAGTCTTGACTAGAAATATGCAAAATATTCACAAAATAAATTTGAAGCCATGTATTATGTGCCTAGGTTCAGATTTAATTACAGCTTGAAACCTTCAACAAATTCACTTAAGAATTCACTAAGATGGTGAACATGTCCGCTTTCAAGGAAATATGAGCTGCCTACCAGTTCTGTAAGAAAACCACATAAAATCCACATGCCATTGTTTGCATGTGCTCCCCACACAAGTGCAATTGTATCTGCAGAAATCAGGCCCGGATTAACCAATGTGTACTGGGTGCATTTGCACATGATTTCGCATTTCAGGTTTGGCCCAGCTGCCTTTCTGTCATGAGATGAGATGCACAGGGTGGCAGCATCACTCACTCAGTTTTGGCCCAACCACTCCCTGTCATGACGAAGGGGCAGTCAGACCAAACCTGCGTGGTGCTAACAGGGCCGCCCAGAGGATTCAGGGGTCCTAGGGCAGGGCCGGGTCTTTGGCGGCAATTCAGCAGCGGGTCCCTCTCAGAGGGAAGGACTCGCTGCCGAATGCAGCCGAAGAATGAAGCGGCGGTGGTAGAGCAGCCTAAGTGCCACCGATCGTGGCTTCCCCCCACCCTCCCCCCGCCGCTTGTGGCTCTTGTACTCACCGGGTGGCACTCCGAGGCTTCGGCAGCACTTCCGCTGCGGGTCCTTCACTCGCTCCAAGTCTTCCGCTGCACTGAAGGGCCCGCCGCCAAAGACTCGGAGCGAGTGAAGGGCCCGCCAAAGTGCTGCCAAAAACCTGGAGTGGCTTGCGGGGCCCAGGGCCTGGGGCAAATTGCCCCACTTGACCCCCCCCCCCCCCCCCGGGCGGCCCTGGGTGCTGTGACCCTGTACATCAGATCTGAATGTCCGGAACAGGGAGCGGTGCCCGGTTCATCAGGACAGAAGTCACTACTATGGCTGGGTGTGGGGCAGCCTTGTTTTCCAACCACCCCCCTCTTTCCCCCAGAGGGCAGTGATTAGGATTGCTGTGGAGGTTGCTGCTGCAGGTGGTCAGTGCCCCCTTGGCAGTTTAGTATAGCACACCCACTGTCCCATGATGTTACATCGGCCCCTGAGCAGGATGTGGTAACAGGAAAAAGATGATAATGTCAGTATGCAGTGGTGTAGCCTTGTTGGTCTCAGGATATTAGCGATACAAGGTGGGTGCGGAAATATCTTTTGTTGGACTGACTTCTCTTGGTGAGAGAAAAATCTTCCAAGCTTACAGAGCGCTCTTCTTCAGGTATGGAAAATGTAAGTAATGGCAGTGCATTTAAAATGTTTCAGCAGACATAGGATGTCTCCATCCATATTTTAAAGACGGGGACACTTTATTTCCCCAGTCTCTTGCTTATACCATAGGATGTCTGGGTTTGCAAGCTTTGGAGTCTCATCTTTTTTGGAAGTGACGTCAAAGTAGAATTTAAAGAATTAAGCCTTTAATCAAGCAGGCCAGTTGACCTCTCACAGGTCTAGTGGATTCTCATAAAATGCCCTTTTTCTTCATTCATGGTACAAAAAAAATCACTGCAAATATATCTTTGATTGTTTTAAAATGGAATTTTCCAAGATGTAGGGAGTAAACAGATTGAGACTTAAATTGGCTGCTTCATCAAAGGTATCTAATAGCCTCCCATTTCACATGATGGCATCTAACAAGGGAAGAGGGAGCTGGATACCTGCAATTGCATTTTTATGAAGACAGAAGTAGGTTTTCAGTGTCACAGATTGTGATCAGCCCTTTGTCTAGTTAGATGTGATGCTTTGATCATCCTATTTATTTGCCACTCACAAAAATAAACTTGAGTGCAAAGGCTGTCATTTTACACAGTTATGTTGATCATATTAAGTACTATTCAAAGTCAGAGAAACCAATGGTCAAAACAATTAAAAAAAGATTCTGAAGTATTAGTGTCAGTGCTGGATTTCTGTGATTTGGAAAGACATTATTTGTTGTTTGTGAGTATTCAGACAATGGCCAAGGCTCTCAAATGGTTCACAAATCTCAGAACATCTCTGGATTTTAGCATAAATGATTATTTGTCCAAAACTTTCTATCAGAATTGTTATTTCATTTGTTGTTCATTACTTATTATTCTCCTATTTAAAATCGTTCTGTTATCCAGTCAGGGATCAGTAATATTTACATGTGTCTTAAGCAACCAACCAAATGCCACAAATTAAAAACAACCACCAATTATCTAAGTGAACAGCTCACAAACAACCCATAATTTGAACAATATTCATCTACGCTACTTGATGAGTATTTACAAATACGTTACTACACATTCATAGAAAATCAGGATTAGTTCATGAATGATTTGCTAACCCAAAACAAGCTAAATTTCTATTATAATGTATAATTAATAATTTGGCCTGCTCTAATTTTTATGAGAGGTGCAATGTGGTTGAGTCAGTTCATTTAGCTCAAATCTCTCAGTATCTAAATGTATGCAACAAACCCAGGATACTTCTCCACCTGATTTTCTCTCTGAACTCATAGGGCAGTCCTGCTTTCACTGATTCTGATGTTGATGTCAATTAGGGCTCATTTGGGGTGATGATAATAAAAGAGATGGGGAGCAGACTCTCTTGCTGAGATTATCTTAAACAAGTCTTCCAGCAATGATCGATGAATTGATTGGCTTGTATGCAATGAGAATCTCCTGCAAACTTTTTCCCATTTTATGACCTAAACCTTGTATTGATGCAGGAAAATGTGGTTAATAGACTGATTCTCTCTCCAGCTCTCACTGTCCCATCAGGGGATGCTGGTTAAGAGCCAATTGTTTCCTCACCCAGCACTCATCCGTATCCCTTATTGGCTCAGGCGTCCCCCCTTAACTTATTCTGCCTTTTGAGGAGAAGTCCTGCAGCTTCCCACTAACCTCTGACTCTAAAAGGGTGAATAACACCCTGATCCATACCCTATAGGAAATGTGTAGCAGAATGGTTTCCATGGCCACTTATTCTGGGGCAGCTAGTTGACCGCTTCTCCCTCCTGCTTTTTTGGAGCTACCCAGTACTTCCTAAAACTCCCAGGTTCTGGTGTCTTGAGAGTTGTGAGGAATATTTCTTCCTAGCTGACAGGGCTGGATCTAACACTCATTGAAATCAATGGAGTGAGTCCAGCCTTTTTGCACCAGCACAACTGCACTGGAACCACTGCCTGGGAACCCTCCACACCTGTGCAGGAAGGGGCTGGATTTATCTCTTTGTGCGCTAACTAATTTTATTTGGTGGCATTCATTTAATAGGGTTTCACAACAATGAATGACTGCTGTAGACTGGCACATAGGTTTATTTTTCATAGGTTTTATCATTGCATTCTATTTATTTGTTATTAGAGCTAGTCGAAAATTGAGTTTTTCCATCAGAAAATGCAGGTTTGTCAAAATTGAACCATGCTGCATGAGTGTGTCAATTCTGACATTTCATTTAGAAATCATAATAAAGCAATTTGATGTAGTCAAAATGTTTTGGGATTTTTGTTTCAAAGTGACCTTTCATTTCAAAATCTATATATTATATTTATATTTTATTACTTTATTGTAAATATACCTATTACAGTATCAATGACAGAGACCAATTACAACTGACCAGCTGGAATACCAAAGAACAAATTAAGTACTAGTTAACAAAACAAATGCCAATTAAAATACCAATTGTCAATTATTATATTTTAATGTATTTTATATTATACTTTAAAACAGCAATTAAACTCTAATTTAAAAAATATAAAGTAAACGGTAATATAAAAATAGTCAAAATCAAAACAAAATGATTGACCTGATATTGAACTAAGCCTGTTCCTTTTGAGCCCTGGTCTACACTATGAACTTATGTCACTGTAACTACATCCCCTGAGTGACTCAATTACACCCACCAAATTCCTGTTGTCTACAGTGCTATGTTGACATGGGGGCTTCTCCCCTCACCATAGCTACTGCCTCTGAGGGAGGTGGAGTACCTATGCCAATGCAGGAGAGTCTCCCATCAGCGTAGGCAGTGTCTTCACTAAGCGCTACAGTGGCATAGCTGCACCGGGAAGTGTAAACAAGCCCTTAGTCTCTTCCTCTCAAATATTAACTTGTTCTGGGGAAAAGGCCCAGTAATTAGTGCACACTAGCTACTTGTAGACTCAGATTGTGCATTGGTACCCCCCCATACACACACATTCTGGGGACCTAGGGCAAAGAAGCTGCCTCCTTTACCCTTTCCATGTGGGCTTGGGAGAAAACTGCAAAGAGGAGCCAGGCAGTGTGTCCAGCTGGTAGTGGCAGAGGCAGAAGCAGCCAAAGCATATGCTTAGTCCTTGGAGAATGTTCTCTAGTTTTAGTTGGACTTCCTCTGTCTTTTTGGTGATTCGCTCTTTGGAAGTGCAGTAAGCTGAACTGCCTCAGGACACTGTACGTATGTCTACACAGCAAAGAAACATCCACAGCTGGTCCATGCCAGCTAGAGCCTGGGCCCTGGGATCATCCCACCTCACAAGGTCAGAGAGATCAAAATTTACATAGCAATGAAACAGCCCCACAGCCTGAACCCCATGAGCCCGAGTTGGCTGGCATTGGCCAGCTGTGGGTTTTTCTTTGCTGTGTAGACATACCCTCTTAATACGCAGTAAAAGTGTCCACACAGGGAGTTAGTGAGGAGTAGCGAGTGTGATTGAAAATCACACCATAGTGGACTGCTCACTAACTTCTCCATGTATTCTAGCTCTTTGCAATGCAGCTGACTCATACAGTGCAGCAGAAGGGAGTTAGAAGTCGTGTGTCTCGAGTTTCTGTGTAACAAAATTTCACAGTAGAATGTGCTCTCACAGCCTGGGTCTACTCTTGCTTACACTAGAGTAGCTCTGGAATGACTCCACAGCAGTCAATGGGCCAGATTCTTTCCACCACTTCTGACAATTCAGGTGGCACAAAATGGCTGGAATCTAGCCTTCACTGACCAGCTGCAAATGACCCCAGCAGAAGGGGTGCTCTCAGCTGGAATAAAACAGTGTGGCCTACTCCTGCAACTGTTCCCTCCTTCCCACATAGGGGTGTGTAGCAGTGGGGCATTGCACAGTATCCTATGCTAATTCTCAGCTGGCCAGGTAGTGTAAGTGTAACGCTGACAGACCCCAGTCTTCGGCAGGCGGGATTAAACCTGGGGCCTCTGGAGTTTAGTGCATGAGCCTCTACTGCCTGAGCTAAAAGCCAACTGGCTCTTAGTTAAGGCCATAGAGCAGTCTGTCTGTCTGTCTGTCTGTCTCTCTCTCTCAGTGCCACTAGATGGGACAGAACACCACACCCAGAAGGTGTGTGGGTTACATAAGCTCAAGCAGCCTTTGGGCTGCTCTTATTTATACTAGTCAGGACCAGAGCAGAGGTGAATTGAGACTGGGAGAGTGTGACATTCCCCACTGGTGCTATCTGGACCGGTGATCTGTTAGGTCATGCCGGTCCTTGACTCTGGGAGCCAGCCTTACTCTGCTCTGCTGTGAGAACCCTCACTCCTGGGCTGTTCACGTACAGCCTCTGGCATGTAAGCTACTCCTTGGATTGTGCAACAGAATCACACTAACCCTCCAGCCCCAGACACAATCCTAGTGACCTCTGTCTTGTAGTGTCCAGTTATGCCTGCTGGACGCTGTAAGCTTATATGAGTTTGTCAATTTAACAAAGAAATTGATATCTACCAGGCTTGTTATCCCCAGGGGAGTCTCTGACACACTTCAAACCAAATGCACTGCTTCAGGTAGAATAAACAAACAAATGTATTAACTACAAAGATAGATTTTAAGTGATTATAAGTCAAAGTATAAAAAGTCAGATTTGGTCAAACGAAACAAAGGCAAAATGCATTCTAAGCTGATATGAACATTTCCAGTGCCCTTACAAACTTAGATGCTTCTCACCACAGGAGAGCCAGGCTCTCCCCTTTGATCAGCACTTCAGTGGTGATGTCTGTAGATGGAGGTGGAAGAGCGAGGAAGAGCATGGCAAATGTCTCTCCCTTTTATCATGTCCTTTCTTCCCTCTTGGCTTTGTCCCCCCACCCCTTCAGAGTCAGGTGAGCATTACCTCATCGCAGTCCCAAACTGACCAAAGGAAGGGGGGTGACTCAATTGAGAGTCCAACAGAACCTTTGTTGCTGCCTAGGCCAATGTCCTTTGTTCCTGTGAGGCTGGGCTGAGTTTGTCCCATACATGCCCTGATGAGGTGTGAACTGCCCCTCTGCTCTTGGAGAGTTTTTGCCTGGGCTTGCTTTAAGCCATGAGGACACATTTTCAGCCTCATAACTATATACATGAAAATAAAACCTATAACATTACTATAACAACAATGCTCAGTACATCACGAGCCTTCCGAAGACACCGGACATGACAAACTTTGCATTGGATACCACACAATCATATTATAAGGATGAACATGGGGGTGTAGGGTGTTTCCCCAAGATACATTGTGTCACACCTCCCCTCCCATAGTTTACTGCAAGAGGGTTAGTCACTGACTAGCTCGAAGGCAGTTTGTGTTATAATTCTCTTCGCATCCAGCCATTAAGGCCATGAGGTGGTGTGCCTCAGTTTCCCCATTCACACATAGCAAACCAGATTTTTTTATGGTTTCTCTGCTGTGATGAGCTTTAAACCTGTTTACAGGTATTAATTGAAAAGTAACATTATCATAAGATTTAACATCCATGTCAAAATTCTTATCCCCAAAACTTAACATTAATAACAACATTTTTATCTCAGCTATGCATTTACAAGTATCTTTGATACCGCACCCTCTGTTCAGATTCTAGTTTGAGGTTAGTTTGTTCCTTACCCATGGTGTCTTTTGACTCTCTCCCATGTAATCAGTCACTGGCTTTTCTTTCCCTCCGGTGTTCCCCTCTGTGTGGGCTCTTAATTTAATCATGTTTCTGGAATTTTGGTGCCTCAGAGTCTGGCAAGATAAGTGTTCAGGGGGATCCTGCACATTGGCTGGCCCTTTGGGGAGGGGTCTCCCAACCCCAAGACTGTACATATGCAGAAAATCCAGCTCCCCTTTAGGGGTTACCCTGTGTTTCCCACTCCCAGCACTGAGTCCTTCCCTGCCCCCTAGAGGGCTGTGATCAGGGCTCTCTGGGCTAGGTGTGTTTACCCTTTGATCAGACTCACCTTTTCCTAGCAGCTTTCCCATAACTGCTCTCTCTGTTTCACCAGCCTGGGGGAAAACATCCCCTTCTCTGTCAGTTGGGTCATTTGTGTTCTCACAAATTACCGCCTGGCAATGTTCTGGTCTCAACTCCTCTGCTGTCACAGATGTTGGAGATGCATCTTGATGTAAAGAGACACAGTTACTTTCCAAAAACTTATCAGAAACAGCATCCTGAAAAACCAGGGCCTGGATTGTGGTACCCTCCATCATCTCTTTCTCTGTCCCTGAGAAGTCAGCTGTGTGACTGATCCCCTCCAGGAGGTCAGTTACACAGTTCCTTCTCAAAACGTGGGTCACAGGATGAACATGGGGGTGTAGGGTGTTTCCCTGAGGTACAGAGCACTACAGAGAGTTATGGCCAACTCCTTGGTAACCTCCCTGCCTCAAACTCAGCGCAGGAGAGAATGTGAGCCAGTGGCTGTAAATAGGTATGAAAGGGAATTCTGTAAAAGCAGAAGGTTCCGGACTCTGAGGCAGCATGGGGAAGCAGATGGATAGGACACAGCTTTCCTTACTCCCCCTTTTTTCCCCTCAAACAGAGCCCTGGAGATCCTGGATGACAGGCTGCTGTTAGGAGGAGGCACAGAGCTCAGTGAACATTTCCAATCTTCAGGGTTTTTTATTTTTTTCCTCCAGAAAGTGTGTTCTTTGCTCACAATATTGCTGAGTTGTCTGTAATGATAAATGATGTGCCTTTCTTTAAATTTTCTTTCTGCTCAGTACTAGATATTGGTTAGTTTGGATGTGAGTTCCGTGTGGATAAATTACTTTGGCAAGCCGTGCAGACTTTATGCATATGGCAACAGATGTACTGTGTGTGGTAGACTTTATTTCTTTGTTGTGCTAATTATATAACTTGATACTACCTGAGGCAATTTTAATTTTATAAATAATGACTTCACTGATAGTTCTTTGTGTGTACTTGAACTTTAGTACTGACTGAAATGTTAGTTTCAAATATTGTTAAGGGCCATAATAGAACACAGAAATTGTTCAGCTATTAAGACAGGCATTACTGGGTAAGTTGAGCCCTTTCATGTACTTCTAGTGAAAGATGCTGAACTTACAGCCAGGCAACTCTAGACCTAGGGTAAGTGATTATAACACCGTTAAGTCTAAGAGATCAACATTTTCTGACAAAATTTCACACAGGCAATTTTTGCTACTTAGGTGAGTTAAATGTTTGTGATGTTGATTTTACGAACCTTTAAGATGGTATGGTTGGTCCTGATTGGTTACAAAGCTCACATGGTACTGGTGTTTGACTGAGCCTAGTCCAGATCAGGATGGTGGCCAACAGAAGCCATTTTGACTCCTTTTCTTGGTGGATGTGGTTGGGTTTTATGTGCTGTCTCTGAGTTAGTAAAAACAAACCTGTCAATGGCAGTAGAAAGGTGTAGCTCTGTGCTTCTTCCTCCTGCAGCATGGGCAGGAAGGACCATTTACCACCACATCTGCTACCTGATGACACCCAAGGACAGAAAAACATCCATCAAAGAAAGGGAGAGTGTAGCAATTCAATATGCTTTCCCTGCAAAGAGACAACACCAGATAAAGTAGAAAGGGGGATTTTTGTGGGGACAGAGACTTGGGATGCATTCACGGCCAGTACAGTTACTGGAAAAGTCTGTTAACGTGTTTGGGGATGGAGCGGGAATCCTCCAGGGACATCTCCATGAAGCTCTCCTGTAGGTACTCTGAAAGCCTTTGCAGAAGTTTCTGGGGAGGGCTGCCTTATTTTGTCCTCCACGGTAGGACATTTTACCACGCCAAGCCAGTAGGAAATAGTCTGGAATCATTGCAGCACAAAGCATGGTAGCGAATTATCCTGGGTTTTGGTCGCATTCAAGCAACATTCGGTCTTTATCTTTCTGTGTTAGCCTCTGGAGAGTGATATCATTCATGGTCACCTGGTTGAAATAGGGAAATTTTTGTAAGGGAACAGTAAAAGGACCCTGTTCATGCTGGGCTGTTTGCGCTTGGCTAAAAGGGATCATCCCAGAGAAATGCCATATGATGAGGTTGGGGGAGGGGTGTACTGCACATCCACCCCAAAACTGCAGCCCCTCCTTTTAAATGGCAAACCTAACCAGCATTTCTTGCTATGGGAAAGGAGGACGCTGTAGTTTGAAACCATTCCCACATGTTATGAAGGCGGAAGAAGCCAACCCTGCGTACCCTTTGACTTACCATGGCTGCCTGGAAACTGAATTCTGTTGTCCAGCCATGTGTGATGTGTCACCATACCGGCAGACGCTCAATATATAAGGCGTGACCTTGTACCTAAAGTACATGTGCTGTCTGCTGTGAATTGCTTGATTCACGGTGAAAGAGTCTCCCCTTTGTTGTCAGCAATGTATCATCTTAAATTTTGCTCTCCCTTTTTATACCCCCGCAGGTGCAAATGTTTCTATGCGCCCCCTATCATCTCCATCCCTGAGGTTATTGGAGATTAGAAGGTGAAAAAAACACACTTGCGATGACATGCTTTCTGAGCTCATGCAGTCCTCGGGAGGGAGGGGGGGGAAGAGGGGAAATGGAGGCTCTGAGCACCCAGCCACTCCACTTCCACTCCAGAGGGTGGCCCAAGCAACAGAAGGCTGTCATTTAAACATCTTTGATTTGTAGTGTGGCTACAATAAGCAATGTGGCCTTGTCCTTCCCTCCTCTCCCACCCCACCTGGGCTACCTTGTCAGTGATCTCCCTTTTTTTTTAATAAATAAAGAATCCATGGATTCAAAACAATATGGACTTTATTTCCTTTGCCAGCTGTGGTCAAAGGGGGGGAAGGGAGATTGGCTTACAGGGAAGTAAATTCAACAAAGGGGGCAATTTTGCATCAAGGAGAAACACACACAACTGTCACACCATAGCCTGGCCAGTCATGAAACTGGTTTTCAAAGCCTCTCTGATGTGCAGCTCACCTAGCTGTGCTCTGCTAATTGCCCTGGTGTCTGGCTGCTCAAAATCGGCCGCCAGGCGATTTGCCTCAACCTCCCATCCCGCCATAAACATCTCCCCCTTACTCTCACAGATACTATGGAGCACACAGCAAGCAGCAATAACAATGGGAATATTGGTTGTGCTGAGGTCTAACCTAGTCAGCAAACAGTGCCATTGCGCTTTTAAACATCCAAATGCACATTCTACCACCATTCTGCACTTGCTCAGCCTATAGTTGAACTGCTCCTTACTACTGTCCAGGCTGCCTGTGTATGGCTTCACGAGCCATGGGAGCAAGGGGTAGGCTGGGTCCCCAAGGATAACTATTGGCATTTCAACATCCCCAATGGTAATGTTTTGGGCTGGGAAGTAAGTCCCTTCTTGCAGCTGCTCAAACAGCCCGGAGTTCTTAAAGATGCGAGCGTCATACACCTTTCCCAGCTGTCCCATGTTGATGTCAGTGAAACGTCTCTTGTGATCCACTAGTGCTTGCAGCACCATTGAGAAGTGCCCCCTGCGGTTTACATACTGGCTGGCAATGTGGGCCGGTGCCAAGATAGGGATATGTGTTCCGTCTATTGCCCCACCACAGTTAGGGAACCCCGTTGCAGCAAAGCCATCCACTATGACCTACACATTTCCCAGAGTCACTACCCTTGGTAGCAGAAGGTCAGTGATTGCATTGGCTGTTTGGATCACAGCAGTCCCTGCAGTAGATTTGCACATTCCAAATTGATTCCCGACTGACCGGTAGCAGTAAGGCATTGCAGGCTTCCACAGGGCTATCACCACTCATGTCTCAACTGTCAGAGCAGCTCTCCTCTTGGTATTCCTGCGCTTCAGGGCAGGGGAAAGCAACTCACAAAGGTCCAGGAAAGTGGCCTTACACATGCAAAAGTTTTTCAGCCACTGGGAATCATCCCATACCTGCAACACTGTGTGGTCCCACCAGTCTGTGCTTGTTTGCTGGCCCCAGAATCGGCATTCCACTGTATCAACCTGCCCCACTGCCACCATGATGTCCCAATTGCCACATCCCATGCTTTCAGGAATGTCTGTGTTCATGTCCTCCTCACAATCATCCTCCTGCTGGTGGCTCCTAGCCAGGCTTTGCACATACTGCAGGATAATGCGCGAGGTGTTTACAATGCTCACAAGTTGAGCAGGCTCCATGCTTGCCATGCTATGGTGTCTGCATGGGTAACCCAGGAAAAAAGACGCAAAATGATTGTCTGCCATTGCTTTCACAGATGGAAGGTGGGAGGGGGGCCTGATGGCATGTACCCAAAATCACCCACGACAATGTTTTTGCCCCATCAGGCATTGGGAGCTTAACCCATAATTCCAATGGGCAGCGGAGACTGTTGGATAGCTACCCACAGTACACCACTCCATGAGTCGATGCTAGCCATGGTATTGACGCACTCCGCCGACTTAATGCGCTTAGTGGGGATATACACAATCGACTGTGTAAAATTGCTTTCTAAAGATCAACTTCTTTAAAATTGACCTAATTTCCTAGTGTAGTCATACCCTATGTGGAGTGCTGGAATGGGGAGAATTCAACCCTTAGTATTTGGGAAAAACTGCTATTCTCTGGTAGGTTTATTTTTTCTTTTCTCCATTAAATATTATATTCAATTAGAATTCATTGCTGTGCGTAATGTATTTCTCTCACTGTAAGAATGATACCTTTTGCTGTACTAGTGGTTAGTTCCCCTTGCTCCCCTTGCAGGTTTTGATTCAAATAGTAAATTCTGACTACTATAAACCCTTTTTCACAATAACTGCATTGTAAATAAATGGCAGGTCTAAAAAGAGTAGGTGGTGTGTAATATTAAAAACTGTAGCTTGTCGAGCAAGGCTATTTAAACAGATTCTGAGTACCACATAATAAAGGTACTATCAGCAAATACCAGACTAGCATCTCAGCTAGCTTTACTGGGTTGTGAGTTATTGCTGTGGTCAATAGATCTCTTTTCTGTAGCATTCTGCTTATGTAGGTGATAAATCTTACAGTCTTATGGGAATAGGGTCAGGCTTCTGCTACTCTGCCCCATTATTTTTCTCCTACATCATTTAGAAAACTGCTGGACTGGACCATTTTTTGGTGCATAGACTTTTTGTTCAGCTACACACTAAATTTTATTGTGCATATTAAATTTTAGCTCAGACCATGTTTTAAACTCCACCTCAATAGAAAAATGAGAGAAAAACAATCTTAAGCAAGAGGCCAGATAAGCATGAAAAATGGAAAGCAAATGGCTGTATTTTATGGAATTTTTAGAGGCAGGCCGCGGAAGGATAAAACTGAACCTCAGTTTTTGTCAACCGTAAGTGTCAATTTTTTCAAATATTTCAAAAGAAACACTTTCTTGACAAATGACTAATCCAGAAGCAATGACACCGGTTCAGTGGTTCAGATAGCTGCTGCAGTAATGCTCAAGAACTCTCTGAATATTTAAATAGACTGGTAGATTTGAGAGATTTCTGCAGTTGAAGCAGAGGCAATATTGTTAGCTATTAAGGGCGTGGATCAAGATAAACAACATTATTCTATCAACAGCCCACTAACAAATTACAGTTCAGACATAGTCCCATAAATTTTGTCATTGTTAGTACCTGATGTACATTGCAAATAAATTCTATATTGCATTTTGTATAAAGACTATATATAAGGAAGGAAGATCCGTGGACTAAGTGTTTTTTTTAACACCTGCCAATTGATAAAAATATAATTAAAATAAATCAGGGAACCCTGCTTTAATCCATCACTTCTCTAAGGAGTTAAAAGCAGTGTCACCATTGTGTCTGTGTTAGAAGTATCCAGCTACTGGTACTAGGATTATTAGAGGTACATATTGCTTCACCCTTTCCGAGAAGAGACAACAATAAAGACAACTTAAGTTTTGTAGATTCTCTCCCTAGCTACCTTCTATTATAAAAACTCTTCCTCTTTGACCAGAAGGAAAATTTGCTTTTCCAAAGAGGATTTTTTTCAGCTAGCAAAACACTCGATGGTGCATCAACTGATAAAAGGTGCTATATGAGACAGTTTTTGTTGTTCTTAATTTTATTGCCATCATAGTTTACAGATATGTCCAACTTTGCGTCCTGCTCTGCGCAGAACATAGACACTTGCTTACAAACTCAGGTGTCTCATTGTGCAGTAAAGCAGAGGTATGGCTGCTATTCCAGAGCTTGTTCCACTTGAAGCACCTTCTAAAAGTAACGATTTCTCTGATGATAGGGAAGATCATATTATGCTGATTTTCCAGAGCTGCATGGCACCTACATCTCACAGGCTTCATATGAATTGTGAGTACTTATCACATCTGGAAATCAGACCCGTGGTTATGATGTGATACAGGTCTGGCTCCAGGTACCAGTGAAGGAAGCAGGTGCTTTGGGAGGCCAATATAAAGGAGCAGCACGTCTGAGTCTTCAGCAGCAATTCAGCGGCAGGTCCCTCAGTTCCTCTCGGAGGGAAGGACCCGCTGCTGAAGAATGAAGCAGCACGGTAGAGCTGCTGCCGAAGTGCCACCGATTGCAGCTCTATCTTTTTTTTTTTTTTCCCCACTTCACCTCTTGGGGCGGCAAAAAAGCTGGAGCCAGCCCTGACGTGATTTCATCTTCCCTTATTGTAGAGTTAAAACTTGAGCATGCTGTATATGGAAACTGATTCCAAAAAGATTATTTGCCGAGGTTGCTGTTATATGGAGACTACGTCCTGCTGTATGCCAAGATTGTTTTACCTCACAGTGTGGAAACACAAATATAAAATGTCTCACCCTGGTACTTTAATAGTCTCTTCCTGGAAAATATGCATCAGTTTATACTATTTGTTCAAATATTTACCCCAGCACACTCACAAATGGTTCCCCAACTGATGTAGCATACGGAAAGCATGGTAGCTAACCTGACTGGGCTACCTGGAAATAAAAGCTTTATCCATAGTGGGGAAAAATCCAGCCAACCCGCCAGAAAATAGAGGAATATATAAAAGTACTCAAGCATAGTTTTCTTTTTTTTTTTTAAAAGTAACGTATATAGAAGAACATTATCTTAATACATGAGAATGACCTTACATTTTATGGTCTGTTTTATAATAGATTCCAAGCAATGATCTGGTTTATTGTAGCATGATTGAAAAGTACAGTTGTTACGTTAGTATTACAGGGCAAAAGCAATAGGCTTAAGTGATGAAATGGAATGCTCCATTTAGGAAAACATGCCTCAAAGACAACATGTCATTCAAATATTTACCAATCTGCCTGAGTGTACATAACAATGCTGAGTAGCAACATTTTGTGTATCTGGATAATGGAGGTAGGTTATACATACAAATCACTTGAATATAGCCATCCTTAAACGTTTGGTTCATGACATTGCAACCTCAGGTACTAAGAAAGAATGCACTGATATTCTATGTCAATGCCAATAATTTCATCTTACCAGCTATTAACCAGGTGAGGGTAGCCAATGGGTCTTTTACCCTCAGCCAGATAGGAAAATTGCCTTTCTCTATCATGTGAAAACTGTTCCTGTGGACTGGGCGGAGGAAATCAATTTATGATTCAAAGGCCTTGAAGATGGTTCAGCAGTGTTCTGTGGGGTGCAGAGAGCATAACAAGGCACTGAAGATGTCCTGGGCACCCACTGCAGCTAAGGAAGCCCCCAGCCATAGCAATCCTTCATGCCACTGGAATCTGGCTTCTGCAGCCAAGAGAGTGGGACTGCCCCTGTGCAATGGCTTTCTCCCTTAAAAATTTCCTGCACAGCTTTTCTTGCAAATTTCATCCCATTAGCATCATCTTATCAAATCTCAGTATTATTATCTTTATATCATTAACCCAAATCCTGCGGCAATGGGGCTATGGTGAAGTGACAGGTGAAGATGACCATTGGCGGTCGTAGCCATAATCCTGAACGTAGGAGGCCTTGGGACTAGTGGCCATTCAGCTCCATCCCCAGGGCAGTGGAGAATTTCGACAGCATCCTAAGTGACTGAGCAGCTCTTTTTTAGGATAGTACTGCTCACCCCTTCTAAGGGAGGGGGATAGAAAAGGTGCCCTAAACATTGCCTGCTCCATAACATCTGGCCAGACTACCACAGCTGGCAGATCATCCTACAGTGGTTGAAAAACAATAAAGAAGAAAAGACTCATTAGGAGCATGGAATGTCTGCACCCTTATGGATGGAGGCAATGCATGAAGGCCTGGGAGAATAGCTCTTATCTATAGAGAACTTGCCCACTACAATATTGATATTGCAGCACTCCATGAAACTAGACTATCTGGAGAAAGTTACATCAGTGAAATAGGAGGTGATCACACTTCCTTTAGAAAATGAAAAGCAGAGGATGAAGACAGGATTCATGGAGTTGGAGTTGCAATTAGAACATCTTTCCTGAAACAACTTCTTGACCTCCTTGTTGGCCTGAATGAATGGCTAACGAAACTTCTATTCCCCCTGAATCCTATACAGCATGTCACTGTCATGAATGCCTATTTACCTACACTGACCAGCAGAGAGGAAAGAAAGGAGCAGTTCTACTCTGACCTGGACTCCATCCTTAGATCAACCTTTGCATATGACAAGCTAATCCTGCTGGGGGACTTCAGTGCTAGAGTTGGTAGAGACAACAGTGATTGGACAGGTGAAGTGAGATGACATGGAGTGGTAAAGATGATCAGCAATGAACTCCTCCTCTTGAGTAAATGTGAGGAACATAGTCTTCTCATCACTGATACCAATTTTAGGCAGAATGATAAATATAAAATGGCTTGGATGCACCCACAGTTCCAAACAATGGCACCTGATTGACTATGTTATCACCCACCAACGAGACATATCAGAATAACCAGAGCCACGCATGGTGCAGAATGCTAGATAGACCACAGATTAGTAAGAGCAGTTCTCAAAGTGCATATAGTCCCCTCATAGCGCAAGCTCCCCAAACTACCAGAGTAGCCTTCAACAAAGCAAAGCTCAAGCACATCAAATATCAGGTGCAGTTTCAGCAGTTACTTGATGAACAGCTTTTTTCATATCGACCAATCACTGGCAACACAACAGAAAAATTGAACCAGTTCAAAGATGTGATAATTGACACAGCTAAATCAGTGCTGGGGCCAAAGAAAAGGGTACACTAGGATTGGTTTTATGAGAACAACAAGGATATTTCCAAACTCCTAAATGACAAGAAGAAAGCATTTGTTGAATGGCAGAATGAACTCACTTCCATCTCAAAGAAAGATAGGTTTAAGTATCTACAAAGCAAGGCTCAGTTTTGAACTGAGGAAAATGCAGGATGAGTGGTGGGAGAGGAAAGCTGCATAAGTTCAGCATTAGGCAGATACGAACAACATGAAGATGTTCTTGACTCTCTCAAAGCAGTTTACAGACCATCTAAATCTGGCATAGCTCCCCTGAAGTCGGCAGATGGCATAACCCTCATCAAGGCAAGGAGGGTATCCTACAGAGATGGACTGAAGACTTCAATAGTCTATTCAATGGACCATCCACAGTCGATCAGAGCATCCTTGGTCAATTACCCAAGAAACCCATCAAAGAGGATCTCGACCTCCATCCTTCGGTTGAAGAAGTCATGTAAACCATCGAACAATTGAACTCCGGCATAGCATCTGGAAGGGATGTTATTCCAGCAGAATTATACAAAGTAGCAGGCCCAAAGTTTAGAGAGATGTTTCTCAACATCTTGAGTAGCATTTGGGAGGAAGAAGAAATGCCACAAGACTTCAAAGATGCTATTATTGTATCACTGTTCAAAAACAAAGGCAGCAAAGCTGACTGTGGAAACTATAGAGTCATCTCTCTTCTCTATACAGCAGGGGAAATATTAGCTTGTATTATACTGAACAGACTCATTGCAAACATCTCTGAGGAGAATCTGTTATAAATGCAGTGTGGTTTCAGACCAAGCGGTAGTAATACAGACATGATTTTTGTCGTAAGGCAGGTTCAGAAAAAGGTCGTCATTGATACGTTTTCTGAAGCATCCCAGCTCTTTGGCCTCATCATCAATCTTGGTAAGACAGCGTTCTTGTTCCAACCAGCACCTCATTCCAACGCCCTAGTGTCAGGCATCTTCATCCAAGGCACACAGCTGAAAATGTGGATATGTTCAAGTATTTGGGCAGCGCCATGTTGGGTGATGGTTCCCTTAGTAAGGAAATTGCCTCCAGAATTAATAAAGCCAGCCAGGCCCTTGGCTGACTGAGCAAAAGTCACAACACAACAGTCATCTCTCCACCAAATTGAAGATCTGCAGTGCAGTGGTCCAACATCTCTCCTGTATGAATCTAAGACGTGGACTCTCTATAGGCAGCATGTTAAACAGCTTGAACAGTTTCACATGGACTCCTTCTGCTCAATAACGAGCATTCTATGGCAGGACAGAGTGACCAATATTAAGGTCCCTGAGAGAGCAAACACGACCAGCATTGAGGAAATGTTATTGAAAGCACAACTTTGGGGGACCAGACATGTCATCAGAATGGAAGACCACCATCTCCCAAAACAGATCTTGTATGGGGAGCTGAGTCAGGACAAAAGAACGAAGGTTGTCTGTATAAGCTCATCAAAGATAACCTGAAGAGCTGGCATCAATCTTAAAGAATTTGAGCAAATGGCTCAGAACAGGATTCAGTGGCAGTCTCTGACAAGTTCAGCATGTAACAGGTTTGAGTGCTATTGAAAAAATCATCTCTAGGCTGCATGTAAAAGACCACAGAGTTGCATTGTCAAACATGATAGATACAGACTTCCCATGCCCTCAGTGTGGCTGGCTCTGTGCATCAAAGTTTGGACTTCAAAATCACATAAAGAGATGAGAATTATGACAATATCGTTATCGTCCACGATGGACTACCAGTACTGGCTAACCAGCATCTCAACAGTCAGGATTCATATACATAGGGCTAGCTCAGCTTTCTACTTGTGGCATTTGATGCAAGCATGCTCCATCCCTCACCAAATTCTAATTCCATAAATACATTCTGCCTACCTAATTCCTCCACGTTGTTTCAAATGGTTATGATTTTTTTCTATTCCAACCTATTGTATACTGTTTCTTTGCAAATTTAAAAAGCTCCAATTCTCCCCACAGTGCCCCCCATCTCAATTCTCTCCCCAGCTCTTTGTCCCAGTCTCCCTGCTTGCCCCCCCACCAGGCTCTTCACTCCTCTGCATTCCAAAGAGGCTTCTTCCATCATCTTGCTTCCTAGTCGCTGGCAGTATGACCCTTGAGATCACAGAAGAGACAAGATTCCGTGCTCTCACTTTCTGTGCCTAGTGCCACAGTGGCCCTTGGCAAATAGAAGAAGCAACTGTAGAAGTCCTGCTCAGCCCCTGCAGCCATGGTCAGGGGGCATGCTCAATCACTGTGTGAGGATGGCACATGTGCACTTTGGTTGCAAGTAGGAAATGTGAGGGGCTGGAATATGCTTGGTGCAAATGGAATTTTTTGATAAGTTTGCTGCCAAATTCTGTTTCTACGAGCCTGTGTGAACTGAGACTTAGCTCAATTTGGGTTGATTTTCATGGTGATGGCAAAAAAGCTTGTCCTTTGCTCCACGAAACCCCCCTGCCAAATGTCAAGTCCCTGTTTCAAAGCATGGAGGTGCTAGGACTTATCAGTGAACGAGCTGTAGGGGTTTTTTTTAACTGCTGCAAAAAATCAGCCTGAGGCAGACACCTGATGTGGAAAAAAATCAGTTCAAATGGTTAACATGTGACAACGTTTTTAAGCAGCTAAAAACTAATGGGAAGTAGGCACTCTGAAATTCGGTAGCTCTGCAATATTCTATGGCACTGACTCATGGGAGGTTAAGTTGGAGCCTGGAATTCTAAAAATTCAAGTTTGAAACTAGGCAAAAAAATTAACCGAGGTTGATTAACTATTGGAGCAAACTACCATTAGAAGTGATGGATTCTCCATCTCTTGATGTCTTCAGATCAAGACAGGATGTCTTTGTGAATGACATGATTTTATCAAACACAAGTTATTTGGCTACTGGGGTATTAGTTACTGGGGTAAGTAGGTGAAATTCTTTGACCTGTGTAAGACAGGAAGTCATTACAGTGATGTAATGGTCTCTTCTGGCCTTAAAATTTATTAATCTTGTCTGAGTTTATGAAAACTTTTGCAGTGAGACCTGAACCACCTACCACTGTAGATTCAAAGAAACTATACATGAATCGTCTTGTCCATGTCTGTTCTGTTTCTGTGAAATCAACTGACAGCTTGTAAAACTGTAGAATTCCTGGTGGCTCAAATTTTCATGAACTATAATCTTCCCTTGCCCATGGAATGACATTTAGTCCTTCAGTGCACTTGGACATGTAGCATATGCTCTGATAAAGTGTCCTTTTTTATGACCCAAAATTCTTTACATATGTCCGAGGCACTGACAAAACTGTCTGAAAGTAAACAATCTGGAGGTTGCCTTTTGCAGGGCAAAAATTTTAAGCATGCCACCTCTCCTACTCCAAATGGAGTTGCTATTGAATAGTAAGAAGCGTTCTCTTAAATCTGCATCTTATCTTGATTGGCAGATAATGTCATTATTTTGACTGACAGTCAATCATACATCATATTGTAATGCAGATTTCTCTTGATTCCCTGGAGGATGGTACTAGACTCTAGGAATTCCTCACTAGAGGATTTACATATTACTGTACTTTTCAATTATCTCTAATGTACTTTCACTTCTTCAGCTTTTGTCAGCTCTGTGACAGTCCTTGTTCTTGTCATAGTTAATTTAGCAGAAGAGGACAAAAATAAAGACTGTGGCCTCTTGAAGTTGTTCAACAATACTGATAGTTTTCTCAGATTAAAATATTAGTCACATGACAGTTCCTTCCCTGCTTGAAAGACAATGATGGGCACGCCACTTCTCCGTGCCTTTTTGGAAAAAATCACAAGAGGTTTCAGGCACTGTCGAGCCTTCAACTAGGCCTGAAATACAAAGAATTGCAGCTGTGTGTGTGATTATTAAACTACTTTGAATCCTCCTCCCCCCACAATTGGGTTGGGATTTGATTCAAATTTTGATGTAGGTTTGAGGCAGTTCTTATTTGAAATAACTGATAATTCTGGTTGGCATTTTTCAAATTTTCACTATCTTTTTTTAAACGAGGCATTCATTTCCTGACTGATTCACTTTTGAAGAAGTTAACCAGTTACATCACAAAAACTTTACCGGCAAAAATTCAAAACAAATGATACATATTGTTAGCTTACCAGAAACAGTTATAATTAAATGTGGGTACTTTTTCAATATTTTAATAGTAAAAGGTCTGTAGACTTTTTTTTTTTTGGTCAGGGAAACAGAATACTCCACTTCTCTAAGGTTCTCTTCCATTCTCATTATCATGGAGTTGATTTTACAATGTACCCCATTGTAACATCAGACTGGTCTTAATTAATCACCCACCAATCCCATCTGGTACCCTCACAAGAAGTTATCCTTTCTTTGGTTATACTCTGGTAGGGCCTCTGCCCCTTGCTGTCACATGATGTATGAAGTTTGAAGAGGATATCAAATACAATAGGTTTAGATGCAGGAATTTTGTCTCACAAACTTAGACAAGAATTGTGTTGCTGTTTGTCTGAACTCTGTGTAAGTGCCCTGAAGATTCCAAGGTAGTTTTCTTCCCATTTTTGAAAATACAATGGAAACAAGGAATTCTTAGAGTGTTTTACTGATTGACTTAATACAGATATTGAGAATAAAAATATTTCCAGAAGCCCATAAAATCAGGACAGGTCTGCTTTATGTTGATATGAGAAGATTCAGGGTGTCCAATCTGCTCTGATATACAGAACTATCTGCTACTGGTATAGGTGACAGCTTTGTTTTTGTTTGAATTCATAGCAAGATTGTGTTAATAGGAAATTCACCACTTCCATTGATAAACACTGCACCTAAAACTGTTTCAGAATGAATTATCGAACTCCTACCTATATGAACTGTTTTTAGTTTGTTTATTGGGGGGGGAGGCAGGAGGAAGGCAAGTGAAGTAAGCACAAGATATAATTTGTTTCACATAGCAGAAAAGGCATTAAAAGCATATTGGTTAAGTAATTCCACAATATTTGGTAATCCCAAATGTTCTGATTGGCATGTCATATTTATTACACCATTAGCTAGCAGTAGGAATTTTATTACACAGCTCTGACCAGGAATTTGGGGAATACAGTACAAAAAAGAGTATTAAGCCACTGAGATGTTGGTGCCTAGGACCATATATAATAATATTATTCATAATTCACTGTAGTAGCTTAATGATCACCTTGAATAATAATAGTCACCTTGAAAGTATTGTTAATTTTTTTTTATTTCTTATCTCTCGGGCTATAAATATAATGTAGATCTTGTACAGATGAAGTAATAGACACACTTCAGTTAAAAACAAAGTTCACTTCAAAAGAAGTTGTCTCTTCTGATTAAAACAAAACAAAAATGAAACGAATCCCCACCTTGACATTTTGATATGTCATGTTCAACAGTTATTCCTTCAAGTGTCTTCCCTTCATGACTAATGTGAGCTGTTTCTTCTACATTTTTCCTAATGAAACAAACCAAACATATTTCAAACAGGGAGTAGAAAACAAACTTTTAGAATGCTATGAAATCTTTCGAGAGTGATTTAATTGAAAATAAAACTAATCCTTCTGGCCATTAGCCTGCTTTATAGTGCTGTGACTTCAATTTATTTAAATATTAATGTTAATTCCTAAAAGATTTTTATCTCCTTTTGTCCTCTAGCAATATGAACTTAAGAATTGGACTGGAAAGATATGAAAAGAGTTGTTGGTTTTTTGGGTTTTTTTCAGCTGACAATTCCATCTATTACATTTTAAGAGTAATGCAACTTTGGACACCACCTTTGACATTTCCAGATGTTACTGCCCATTCCACCTCAGGAAAGGAAAGAAGCCATTAAGTTGGAGAGAGATCTACAGCTCCCATTTGTCTTGTGATAATGCCCCTTTCTCTAAAGGAAAGTGTGGCTAAATGATTATTGAACATACAGTTAGGACACATAGGCTTTTTTCCCCCTAGCTCCACCATTTTTGCTCCGTGTTAAAGTGAGCAAGTCACTTAGAATCTGATCCAAGGCCCACTGAAGTCAGTGATGTTTCATTGACATCAGTAGGCCTTGGATCAGGTGATTAGACTAGGATTCTCACACTTTTCATAGTGTTTCATAGTCCATTGTCCCTCTAATTTGCAATTTCACAGACCACCTTCCTTCCCATTTACCATTACTTAACGTCCCTGTGGCAACTACAGCACTAACCTGGAAAAGGAACATTGGGAAAATATTTAGTATATATGTAGCTGTCTTTTAATGAAGTGTAATAGTTGGAAACAAGGATGATAGAACCAGGACCACATTACTAGTCAGTCACGTGTAACTACAACTATCAAATGCCCCATGGAAAAGGCTGGCTTTCTATTACCTTCAGAGATGTAAGCACTCAGCACTTCTGGAAATCAGGGCAAACATGTCTCATGTTAGACACCCCACATTTGAGACTTCTGAAAATGTTGGCCTCCTTTTCTAAGCAATCTCTGCCTCACAACACTCCTCTTTAAAAGAGCATATTGTGCTGTCTGCTGTCTTGTGTGGACTCCTAGATCTTCAGGGCATGGCTGGTTGTCTTAATACATTGGCTTCCTTTTGCGGTGGGAAGTAGGCTTGCTTTTCCCCCACTTCAGATCTAAGGGAAGAGGACAATCTCCCCTTTCTTGACTCCCCGGACATCTCCCACCACATGCACATGCCTCAGTCAGCAACAGGACTGTGAAATACTCCCACTGCTGGCACTTGTCAAATCTCAGGTTTGTGCTAAGCACTTAGGAATGTGTTGCATTAATAATAGAACATTCCCATTCCAGAGAGCAATAGGTCCAGCTGTTAATGATTGTTGGTAGCTCTAACTCCACAACTGGACCATAGCTGCCTATCATAATGCACATCATGTACAACCTCCACTGAAGTGGGGCACAACCCTTACTGCAGATCAGGAGCACACCAGACAGCAGCTTCCAAATTTTCTGCTGCAGCTTATCTGATTGATTAAAACTCATTTGGCTGTCCTGCTGCACAGCAAATCTGTGCAGAAATGAATGAAATGTTCACATGCCCTTTAATTATGGATAGAGAAAATACCTACATCTTCAGACTGGAAAGTATCTTGCTTCTAATTCAGGCAATGTGCAGTGCCCATGTCATTCTTTCTTGTTATCAGTTGGAGCTGAGCACCAGAAATGCTTAGATAACTCCTACATATGGATACTGCATTCACTGGGGTATTAGTTGGCATCTTTCTACTTGTGATATGCTTGTGGTGATGTGACAGGTACAGACTAGCTCTGAAGGAGTTCAGAACATCAGAGGAAGTGATGAGACCAGTTAGAGAACTTGCAGTGAGGAGCTCATAAAGATAATCACAGTTGTGGAAGTGTAAGAATGGTTTCGTTGTCCATTTTAGCCAATTTGTTACTTTTCCTTAGCAAGTTCTATGGCCCTCCCCATTTCTATATTTTAAAAAGAGCTTTTGGGAGGTTGAGCTTTACAGTATATAAGTTATCCATCAGGAAAGGCAGTTTCTACTTTCTGTAGCATAGCATTCTGAGCACTCTCTCCTTTCTAAATCAGAGACACATTCCATCTATTAGTCTCTAACCCGCTCCATCTCATATACACGTTTTAACCAGTCACCAAAAATAGTTAGGAATTCCTGACTTTGGGAAGAAAGGAGGTTTTTTGAGGGGGTGAGAGGAAGGGAAGGAACAGCTCTCACTCTCCTAAATACTCTTAGATGTTCTGAACCCATTTTTTGAAGCTTATACTGCATCATTCAGACTATAAAATGTTAGAAATGTTGATCATTATAGAGCCCTTTGAGAGGAGCAGATATTTAGGAAGCCACTCCCTCTATGACACACAACATATAGGGCAAATTGTTTGTGAATGTACATGAGAGGGACTGAACCGCTGATGATGATCCTAAAAACTAATCT
Source organism: Mauremys mutica (assembly GCF_020497125.1). Classification (NCBI taxonomy): domain Eukaryota; kingdom Metazoa; phylum Chordata; order Testudines; family Geoemydidae; genus Mauremys; species Mauremys mutica. Next base: position 60,254,129 of record NC_059082.1, read on the forward strand.
TTTTTTTTTCTTGCTTCATACTGATTCAGTATTCCCCTCTCTCTGATTCCCACTCTGCCTTATAGCTTCCCTGAAATCCTGCAGAGATCATTGTGGGAATCTCAAAGTGTCTAGCAGTCTTGGCTGGGCAAGCTATTGTCTATTAATCTTACTTGTCCTGGGGTGGTATTTCTGACATTAGTAAGTTTTAGCACACTTGGAAAGTGAATAGTAAAGTAGGTGCCTGAGTTTTTAGAGTCTGGGGGAGGTGCTAGGACCACAGCCTGAGAATATAAAAAATGTCTACATGGGATGAAGGAAAGGACTTGGGGATTGGGTGTAAGGAGCAGTGTTGATGCCTTGTTGAAAAGAAATAGACTAGAAGGGAGGAGAGAGTTAGGGGTATGGCAAGGGAATAATAGGGGTAGGCACAGTTTCTTTCTTCCTCCTCATTCTTGTTAAGTTAGAATAAAGGTGGGCGGGACCCAAAATATTTTATCTGAACCCAAATATCCCATTACAAATAATTTGACTAGCAGAAGTCAGAGCCAGACACTAGTGAAAACATACAAGAAACTCATGGATTTATAATGAAAAAGGTTTTAGCTTATATGAAAGATCAGTTTTGATTACTAGCCTTTTTCCTTTTCCTTGCCTTTCCTTAAACTCTTGTGATGAGATGACTTTAAGAAGAAAATATGGACTTCCTAGGAACGGGAAGATGAGTGCAGTCCACTGTGCAGCTATTAAGTTAACCCTTTTCAGTTCAAGTCCCCAAACACTTTCTATTTCTTGTTTCCACTTTTGTAACCAATTCGTGGCTGGGAAGTAGGTCATAATATCTTATAATGCTACGAGACTTTCTATATCTGTCAAAAAGCTTAAGTCAAGCTAAACTGTTTTACCCATTCCTTATACGGTGGAACCTGTTTGTACTGAATTGTGATATAGTGAAGTAGAATGAAAGTCCTAAACACTTTCATGGAAGGTGCACATTGCAATTTTGCTTAGAGTAAACCTTAGATTATAGTGAAGCTATATTGTAAATAAAAAATGACTTAACCATGACCACTGGCTTCAGTAGCCTTTGCATCAGGCCCTGTGTTAATATTATTGTTAGTCCTCAGCAAATTCTTTCTGTTGATATGGTCTTCAGTACTTCAGAGACTTTATATTTTAACTTTCCTATTAGTTTATTCTCATTCTTTCCTCCCCAGAAAGTTATCCCCAGTTATGATATGGTGTGCCTGATTGTTTTCCTGTTGGGGGGTTATTTTAGATTGGATGGTATAAATATGAGTGGTACATTTAATTTCATAGAGAACTCTGTGCACTACATGTCCTTGTAATTCTTTTGAACAGTACAAGAAGAATAGCAGATAATTTAAATTTGGAAAGGACTATTTTAAAAAGAGTCTAAAAACAACACTTTCTACTAGATGATAGAACATTTTCCCTTGCCCACCTACAAAGCTTTTTTGATTCTCTGTGGTTGCCATAAGGGATATAGACTGTTGGAAAGAAAATGTTCTTTTCCCTCAAGCCAGTTTGTATGTCAATCCCAAGCATAGAGTGGTTGAAGGTTAATATTGAGGGTTGGGGAAGGGAAAAAATAGTTTTCACCTTTAAAAAAAACAAACAAAATAAAATTACCTAGACTCCAGGTGCTCTTTATTACATAATGGTTATCATAAAGCTCTTAATATACAAGACCCAGTAGAGTTTCCATTGGGTCTCAAGAGCAAAGCTGGGTTGGCCTTTGCATTTAAATTAGAGAATAATTAGATCCAGGAGAAGAAAAAAATAGTGAAGTGCACTTTATTTTTCTATTCTCGGGAAAAGCGCGCCCACGCACACTCACCCACCCCTCTTACAGTCCAAAGGAAATAGAGGAAAAAGCTAACACTAATGGAATTAAAACTACTTAGGGATTTATCATCCACACTAATATAATGGTGCCAAATCTGCCCTCTGTTACTTGTTCAAAACCTCTCTTGAAGAATTTAGCCCATTGTGAGTTAAATTCCACTCAGATCAAGATGACTGAGACAGCATACACAAAAAACCAAACAATACTCCTGTACCCAAAAACTCCTGCAGCTCTTTTGCTGACCTCATCTCTATGTAGTGATATTTAACAATGGATAGGAATTGCTCAGTTCTTCTGCTCTCTGAAGAGAAGTGGGTGTGGACTTCTGAAAAAATAGGTATGGTCAAGGCTATAGCCTTTCTGTTAAAAGTTTCACATTATAAGCAGGTAAATGAGTTATTTAAAGTACCCAAGGAAATAATGAAGTGCTGCTCTTCAGCTCCCCACATGTGAGCACGACCAGTATCAGTTCATAATTTGAAATATTAAAGACTGTACCACCTTAGGCTACATCTACACTTGGTGCTGGGTATATGTGATTCCCAGCTCGAGTAGATCTCCTCTCTCATTGAGCTAATGCACCAAAAATAGTAGTGTAGCCAGGGTGGCATTGGGCCCTGAGTATGTACTGCAGCTACACTGCTATTTTTTAGCATGCAACCTCCAAGTGTTACACATAGCCTTGGATTCTGAGTGAGTGGTGAGAAATCCTGGTTTCAGTGAAGTCAATGGTATAACTCTCACTAACTTCAATAGGGTCAGGGTTTCACCAGGTAATCTTTTTTTGGGGAAAAACGGTAATCTTCTATCTTATACGATGCTGTGACCACTGGGATCTTGGTGCTAAGTGAGTATAAATAAAAATAATTTTGAAATCTTAAAACATTTAAATGCAATCAGGGTGATCATTTCTTCCTGAAAACTTCTGATTGATATCCCCTGTAATGTAGTAAGTTATTCTCTCTAATGATGTACATTGTCACTCGCCAACGCCCTATGCTCATACGGTCATATGCGTGTCTGAGCTGATATGATTTAGTTGGGGACTGGGCCTGCTTTGAGCAGGGGGTTGGAGTAGATGACCTCTTGAGGTCCCTTCCAACCCTGATATTCTATGATTCTATGATATTGTCCACTGCCTTGTTATTCCTATCTGCTAGAGCTGTTGCATGTTGGCTATATAAGGAATAGGACTCTGAAAAGAGAACAAAGGAGAGACAGGTTCTTAGCCTCCTCACTGATCCATGTTGGGGGACTGGTACACTGGAGGGAAGCAATCTGCTCCATTCACAATTGAGCAGCACCATTCACAAGAAACATCCCTGGCAGAGGTTGTGTGACTCTGGTACTCTTGCTCAAGAGCCAAGTCTCCATTAAGGCTCATACTCAGGGCTGTGGCTTAAAAGCTATGATGACGGGGGATTAAAATGTACTTTACACTGCCCTTGAAGTAAATAGTTCATGGGGCACGTTTTCAGCTTGTGTGGCTTTGTATATTGAAGGGGAGGATACAAACTCTAAGCAAGCACAAAATGGGGAGTATTCATATAACCTCAGAGCATGAGAAAAATCACTAGAAATATACTTGTTCTGAAACAACAAAATTAGTCTCAAAATCCAGTATGCCAGCTGGGTTGAAGCATATGTCAGCAGTTTCCATTGCAGTGAGTCGGGAATGTAAAAATGTATCATTTAGGTTTTTTAAAATCTTTCTCTGATTTGTGCCTGAAATTTGTTAATGTTTTCAGAAACACACTGGCTTTCCAAACATGAGGGTAATTGGCTGCAGGAGAAATATTTACTTATCCATTACTGCAGTGTTTCCCAAACTTGCGACGTCGCTTGTATAGGGAAACCCCCTGGCGGACCGGGCCAGGTTGTTTACCTGCTGTATCCGCAGGTCCGGCTGATCGCGGCTTCCACTGGCTGCAGTTCACTGCTCCAGGCCAATGGGAGCTGCTGGAAGCGGCGTGGGCTGAGGGACATACTGGCCACCGCTTCCAGCAGTTCCCATTGGCCTGGAGCAGCGAACGACGGCCAGTGGGGAGCCATGATCGGCTGGACCTGCAGATGCGGCAGGTAAACAAACCGGCCCAGCACGCCAGGGGTTTCCCCTACACAAGTGGCGTCCCAAGTTTAGGAAACACTGCCTTCCTGCTTTGGGGAAATATCTTGTGTTTTGTGCATTTGCAGAAGGATGTCCCCAGAGAATATGCATACCTGCTATGATAAAACAAAGATTAGTGGAAGGGATGAGGTTTAGGTTAACCCTGCATTACAAACTTTTTGCTACTAGAAGTAAAGTTTGCCCAAATGAAAAACTGTCCAACTTTGGCGAAGTTCTGATCCAGTTACAAACTTTTTGGCTCAGGGCCCAAACCTGTCTCTCTGAATCATATCAATTTATGAAATGCAACCAACATAGCACATGAAATATAGCATGTAGTATAAATTGTAGATAGTCATTTTGATCAGTATAATGAGGCACATGGGAAAGTAAAACATTGCCTCTGATTTCCTGCTGGGCATTTGTAATGCTTCTTGTATATTCCCTGCACTGGCAGCTCTACCTATTAAACACTGTGTGGAAGTGGAGAAAGTGATAAAGGGAATTTGAACATAGAGATCTTAGTCTCTAGGAACAGAGCAAGAGTCAGGCTAACAAAGTCAGGCTGACACTGACTCTAAAAACGTGAGACGTGAAGGCAGGGCCTAGGCAGGTGGAAAGCGAGAAAGCGAATGGGAACATAGTAAGGTACTATTTTGACCTTGTGTTAGATAAGAATGGAATGTAGACTGGGACAGAAATTAATGAGAAAAGTGAGATATCAAGAAGAAAATGTATAACAAAATGCAGCTGTTGCTCATTATTGTATGTAACAAAAAGGTATAAAAGCTTCCCCTAACTGTTTATCTAACGGAGACCTGCCATGTGTACTCTCCCATGCATATTGCAATTGCTCGAAATAAAGCTGTCTCTGGCTTGTTGCTTCAAACTCAGAGTGAGGATTCATTTTTCTCCCACAACTGGTATATAGCCTGCTTAATCTAGTTAGCCATATTACATTTTATAGTATTTTGCACTAACTGTGTATATTGCAGCAAGTGATTATACTTCCTGAATTCAGTTTATTGGGGTTGACAGAAGCTTTCCTTTTACTCACATTTCTAGAAAGAGAACACAACATCAAAACCATATTTAGCAGTACTTTCCCATGCTGCCATTTTGTTCCAAATGAACTATGACAACACAAAGGCTTGCAGTAATTATAGTAATTGACTGCAGAGAGTTCAAGATGATCAAGTGATTATCTCTTCTATGGGAAAGAGATTACCATCATCTCCATATTTCCATGCTCCTGTGGTCTTCAATGCAACACCAAAGAAACCCTTATACCAGAATTCTACATAAGGCCTTTGTTCTGACTTGTGAATTTAAAAACAAAAGGAAACTGCTTTAAAAAAATTCTGCCCCTTTCCTTCTACCTAGGAAACGTTATTTTGGTGCTGTCGCAGAGCCAGCGTGTGAGGAGATAGGTCGTAATTGGCAGAAGGATGATTCATGTAAAAATGTCTCTTTTATTAAGGGACTGCGGGTGATTTCGAGAGACTAAATTAGATGTCACAAAGTACCTCTAGTGAGAGCTTTTCAGACGTTCTCGGTGGGGAGGGGGAAGGAAGGCAAATAGTCTGTTAAGAATTTGTGTATAAGCTATGAATGAAATGTGTAAAAACTCTAGTCATTAAGAAGACACTACATTCCAAGCTATTCAGTTAAAAGAATAAGTTCTATGCAATTTTAATAAAGCACTCTTTTATTTTCTGAAAAACAAACTTGTGGGTCACGGTATATATTTTTTGTTTTAATTTGTATTTCTTTGGCTGTATATTGTGTTGTCTTACAAAGAAATATCACTATGAAAAGAGAGCTCAAAAGAAGCCCACTCATATCAGCTTCCCCAAAACTATGGTTATTATAAAAAAAAAATATGCACAATTACACACACACACACACACACACACACATACGCGCTCTCTTATGGTAGGTTTGATTTTTTTTTTTAAATAGCATTTTCCCATCAGATACTTCTGTCAAAATGAAATTATTTTCAGATATACAGTAATAACTCAGGACAAAGACAGACACTAAAGTTTTCCTGTTCACCTTTCTTACGCCAGTTCACCACTGTAGGTATTAACACAGCAAAATATCACAACATTTAATAAATCATCCAGAAAACAGTGTAGACACTGGTGAAAGGGTAAGGAATAGGTTCAGTTCTTTCAGCCAGGATTGTTACAGTGCAGTAAAGAAATATCATAACAAGTCATGGGACTAATGCAAAGCTCATTGTTGTCAGTGGACATGATTTCATTTGACTTCAATGGCTTTGGATCAGAACCACGGTGAATCAGACTGTAGAATCTTAGTCCAAGATGATACTTCAAATCAGCCCTCAGTGTAATACTTGAGCCATTGCTCACTGATGTAAATCACAAATGATTTCATCAAAATCAAAGCAGTTATATCAAAATAAAGTCACTGTGAGTCAGAATCATATGTTCTCTTCTTGATGGATCCGAATGTGCTCCTGTATGCAGCTTTCACAACGCTGCATCACAGGAGAATACAAGCATAGTGTGTGTTTAAAAGTGACATCAACTGTACACCACAGTTAAGGTAAGGGAGTGAAGGTGTCTGCATTGCATAGCATGTTAATCTGGTACAGTGGAGTTTTTCTGCTTTTTGAGATTGTTCCAAATCCCTACCCACTTGCCTAGGAATGGCACAAAGATAGGACTATGAGATCTTCATTTTGCTGTGAATCAACTTTGTCACTTCCTGGACATGAAGAGTATGTAAAGCCCCCTAAGGAGTAGCAGAGATATATGGGACTCCATTGTGAATGATGTGAAATTCTACAGGGGATCTAAATATTTATATAAACATTCTTCTTCTGCTTCTGTGCTACAGCCAGGGAAGAATCAAAATGTGCTTCCAGTCATGAGTGACCTACAGGAACTTAGTATCTTTGCATATTTACACAACTGTGAAACCAAATGATCACATCTAGGTCTTTCACTTTTGTATGGATAAGTAGCTAAAGAACAATGAGCATGTCCACCCTTAACAGCACTGTATTCAGTCATGAAATTCTAGGGCGCCACAGCTACTCCCTGAGGAAGGCTTGACTGCTCAGAGATTTTTCTTTTGGTACCTGCTCTCAATAGTATTATTCTTACTGGCCATAGGTCTGGCATGCACTGGGATATCATTTAGATAGCATGTTAGTGGTACCCTAGAAAAAATAAGCTAGAAAGATGACAGAGAAGCCAAACTCCATGTGACGTCATTTGGTTTAAAAGCTGCTTATAGAAGTTTGCTGAATCCTGAATTTGTTGTCAAGAGCAGAAGCAAAGTCCTTGGTTGTTTACCTGATTAAATTATCCTGCTTTCTTTGGTCCTTTGGCTGGGGCAGAAACAGACATCTCTCCAGACACCATGTTAGAATTTCTGTAGTTCAGTGACCTGTCTTTTCTGAATTTCCACCTGTTCTCTCTCTCTCCTTTTTTTTTTTTTTGGATAAAATATTTTGATTGTATAACAGCAAATATAAAGAATTAAAAGTTATGGAAATAATAAACTCTAGAAAGTTAGGTGCAATAGACATATTAATATAATAAAATAATAGTTTACATTTGGTCACTGCTTTATGACAGAAGAAAATTCAAAGAAAAAAGAGAAGCAAAGAGAATAGATACAAGCCATGGAAGCAGGGGAAAAATGATACTCAGAACATAGCATCTCAGATGAATAAACATAATGCAGAACTAGAAAATTGTTGTCCTATAATGACATTCATAGAATCTCAGGGTTGGAAGGGACCTCAGGAGGACATTAGTCTTTAGCACCTGTGGGTTCTGAGAATTTAGTTAACCACTAAAGGGTGGTGGTGTGTGAACGTGTGAATGTGCACACATATGTACCAGCTTGTACTTCCCACATATGAGATTGTTTTACACTCATGTTAAAGTGTGTGTCAGTCATCTGAGATCACATGCATCCTGTTCATGATGGCTGTACATCACCATTTGTGAAGCAAGTGATAGCGTTCAGATCACGCTGTCTGAATGTGCACTTGAGTTTCAGAGAGTTTAAGGAGTTCGAAGCCATGGCAAAGTCAAAATTTAAATACGAAATATGTATCACAGCAGATCAGCTAAGCAAGAACTTCCGCAGCTTTAAAAAGCTGTATCTCTAGAGTTAGGAAATTAAAAGTGAAATCCTCTTCAAAGTGGTAAGTTCAGTGAAGCCTGTATTAAATGACCTCTTGAGGGACTAGCAAAAAAATGTCTCTTTAGGGATGTATGTTGGTCTTTTGATACATGTTTTTAAATGCTACAGTTGCTGTTTCTGACATTTTACTTTAAAGTTTCAACAATGACTTGATCCACTGGTTAGAACTTTGATGTTGTATTAGCTGGAAAGACTTGCAGGTGAACATTTTTCAGATGGAGCTTTGAGTGGGCAAGTGCATTGCAAAAATAGAATAATCTTGTACTTTTGACTACTTCTTCTTTTAACAATTCCATTTAATTGTTGCTCACACAGTCCTGAGCTCATCTATACCCTGTTTATTAGCTTGAAAATGACAGGGAGTGCAATTATATCTATGTTTTTCAACTTTAGTAACTTGATTCTCTGTCTTGTTCTACTGGCACATAATGCAAGGTTAATTTTATTTTAGTTTCTTTTCTGTCTTTGTATTCCTTATCTGTAAGTAAAACATTTTATCAGCTTGGAAGTGAGACCAATCTTGTCCATATTGAAAATGTCACAGAGATATTAACTTACACTGTTTAGTTAGTTTGATGACCCAGACATTTCTTATTAATTGTGTTCTTAACCATACATAAACCAAAACTATATTTAATGTTTAGCTTTAACAAAAGTAAACTACATGTGCAATAGCTATGTTTCAGGCAAAAGGATACTAGTCCTCCAATGGAAACTTGAAATTACTTGTCCGTCAGGTCAATTATAATTGTCAGTGCTTATTTTCATCCTCGGACAAGTTGCAGACATAGTTTGGAATCCAAAAACCATCTCCCAACCAACACAGATGTCTTCACGTATATTTCAGTGTTACTAATTATTTTGCCAGTGAACAGAGCATTAGTATTATTCTTTAAAAGAGCCTGTGTTTTATGTTTTGGAATTGCCTGATTTTTTTTTCCCCAAGACATGAGAACCTGTTATGGTTTGGCCAGAGATCCATACATAACAAACATCCCAGCTCATGGTCTCTGGGTATCGGAATCCTTTGTTCTACCATACTCTCCTTTTCCACTTTTATTTTGTGTTCTCTCAGCAAGTTATTCTTACTTTTAAAATTGGCCCTAGGGGAAGTATCTATTCAATTTAGCTGTCCCCTATGACTGTACAGAAATTCAATTAATTAGAAGAAGTGGGATTTTTTTTAAACAGATCCCAAACACAAGCATTTGATCAGGGAAAGATTCCAACAATAAGCACATCAGGACTCTCCCTTCGCATAAATATGGATTTGGTGCTGGTGAGAGGTGACCAAATTGTCAGCATTTTTCATGCATTGTGTCTTTTGTCTCTGTGTTACACAGCTTTGTCATTTTTCCAGAATTAGGCATTTTCTTAATGATGCCATATTAAAAGCACAAGATGAAAACGATTGCTTTAAACCCCCATTTTAAAGCCAGTGTTCTTTAAAATGATTAATCACAAATTCTCTTAAAAGAGTTACTCAAAAAAAGCCCCTGGTGCATAAGGATCTTTATTTGGACAGCTGGCAAAGTTCCTGGCAAGGGTACTCAGGGTCTTCTGGTCTTTACATATGTGACACTGACTGACAAGGCTGCAGCTGCTGGGAAGGCTGCTTATTGAGTGCTAGGATAAGCCTGCTCCAGCAAGCCACATCTGAGCTGCAAAAATGGCTACATTGTGAATATGCAATATTCTTGGTGGTCCGTGCAGTGTAGGACAAACAGGCAGGAGAGTTAGTTGTGGTGACCTCTATGCTGTGAAGTGGTAGCAGCAAAAACAAGTGAGGTGCCTCTTGGTTGCCTAGAAGAGGATTGTGCAGCCACAGAGACTAATTCTAGCCATTTGCTGGTCTCGTTAATGGGGCCACTGCCTGCTAAGTAGTAGTTTGTATCAAAAAGTGCTTGGAGATATTTGCAATAGTCACAGTAGACAAGTAGGTTGCCCAGTAAGGAGAAGATCTCCATGTAAATACTCAGGGTAAAATCCTGGCCCTATTGAAGTAAATTGCAACATTCTGAAGTTTTGAGTTTTCCACTGTGTTGAATTACAAATATAATACTATACACTGTACATAGGATATTGTACAATGAAGCAGACCATTGGTCTGTACAGTATTCTGCCTCCAGCAGTGGCTTATATGATACATGATTCTTCTGAGCAGTTTGAATTAACTCCCATTTCCTTTGCTGAATGCTGCAGTCCTTTAACTCATGGGGGAAATTGATTGTTTTTTCCTGAGCCTCACATCAGTGAGCTTAGACATTGGTGGTTGAAACTACGGTTGCCAACACTGTATTTTTTTTAAAAGGGACTGTTTTCTTAGCACCCTATCCTACCCTTTCTCCCAATATTATTATTTACTAATATTAAGCAGTATTCACCTACATTCACCAAGGTTATTTCTTGCTGCTATTTGCAGCATTCAGCAACTCCCAATCTTGTTGTACAGAGATGAACAAATAAGGGATGTCCCTTGTAAAAAGGGACTGTTGGCAACCCTAGATGTAACCCACCATAGTAAGCACAGCTGCAATTGTTTCATCTGTTCTTCATTTAGGACCCGATTCCGATCCCCTTACTAATAGTGAGTTGTCGTTGGCAATCCCTCGAGGTCAAGGATTATCTTTCACAAGTTTTATTTTTCATGGGTCCTTTGGTGCCTGAGGAGTCTGATCCTTGAGCCACAGGCTCATTGGCAGACATTGCAGATGTTGTTGGAAAACAGGGTTGGGCTGCAATTGCTGTGTGACCATTGTCTTTCCGTTCTTTTCTGGCATTATTCTGTGACCAGGGAAAGCGATTTTCCTCAAAAGTGGACCGTTCCCTCTCAAGTCTTTGCCAGTTATTCCTATTCCGGGCTGCTGTCTCCCAGTTTGTGGTGTTGATGCCACATCTGTTCATGTTTAGCTTGAGGGTGTCTTTAAAGCACTTCTTTTGGCTTCCCCATTTCCTTTCTCCTTTTCTGAATTGGGCGTATAGCAATTGTTTGGTAAGCGTACAACAGGCATGCCCACACAGTGCTCGCTCCACCTCAGCTGGTGCTCGTTAATCTGGTTCTCAACACTGAAGATGTTGGCCTCTGTGAGGACATTGACATTAATGTGATGATCTTTCCACTTTATGTTGAGGATTTTCCAAAGAAAGTGCTGGTGCTGGAATTTCAGGTTTTTTCGGTGTTTTCTATAGGTCACACAAGTCTCACAACTGTAGAGGAGAGTTGGGATTATCATCGCTTTATAAAGTAAAAGTCTAGTATGTTATTCTTTGTCTATATACATCTTCCTTGCTGGGTCTAATGATTGACTGGGAACTGGCTGGTGGAAAACTTTTTATTTTGCCGATGTTCAGAATTAACCTTAGGCTTTTGTAAACTTCAGAGAAACAATGAAGAGCTGTTTTGTAGATCCTCCTGTGAGTGTGCAACTACAGCACAATCATCTGCGTACTGGAGTTCGGTTATTGTTGCCAATATTACTTTAATTCGGGGATGGAGACAAGAAAGTTTTAAGAGGTTGCTGTCAATCTGATATCTGATGTCAATGCCCTGTGGTAGACGGTCTTGGGTTAGTGTTTTCATAGCTGCTAAGAAAATGGAGAAAAGGGTGGGTGCCAGTACACAACCTTGCTTTATGCCACTTCGGATGACAATGGGATCAGAGGTACAGCCACTGCTTAGGATGGAGGCAGTCATCTGGTCATGGAGGAGTCTTACAATGGAGATATATTTGCTTGGGAAGCCAAGCTTTGACATGATTTTCCACAGAACCTCACAGTTGACAGATTTGAAGGCTTTGGTCAGATCGATAAAGACCATATACAGTTCTTGGTGGTGTTCTTGACATTTTTCTTGGATTTGCCTGGCTGCGAAAATCATGTCGGTTGTGCCACATGATGGGCTGAAGCTGCACTGGGACTCTGTAATTACTTCCTCTGCAAGACAGAGTAGGTGCTTCAGTAATATTCTAGCAAGAATCTTCACAGTGATGGAGAGGATGGCAATGCCTCTATAGTTGCTACAGTCAGCCCTATCTCCCTTTTTTAAATTGGTGACAATGTTAGCATTACTTAAGTCAGCTGGGATTTCTTCAGTGCACCAGATTTTGAGGTGCAGCAAGTGAAGCTTGTTAGTGTTTCTCCCCCCACTTTCAGTAATTCCACTGGTATGCCATCAGAACCTGGTGCTTTATTGTTCTTCATTTGTTTAATTGCTTTGCAGACGTCCTCAGGTGTCAGTGGGTTGGCAAGAGTTTCCCAGATTGGGTGCTGAGGAATAGAGTTGATGGTGTCATCAGTCACAGTTGATTCTCGATTTAGAAGCTTTTGATAGTATTCCTTCCAGCACTCTATGATGGATTTGTTATCTTTAAGGATGGTACTAACATCTTTGGATCTCAGGGGTGTGAGGCCACGTGAGCTTGGTCTGTACCGGGTCTTTGTGTCACAAAAAAGCTGTGCATATCATGTCTGTCAGCGAATGTTTGGATTTCTTTTGCTTTGTCATCCCACCATTTGTTTTTGATTTCTCGGATCCTCCTTTGAACTTCAGCTTTGAACTGTTGAAAAGAGCTCTGCTTCTGACTGGATAGTGGTTGTTTTTTCCAGTCACAGAAAGTTTTTCTCTTCTGGTCCAAAAGGGCTGCAATCTCAATGTTGTTGTTATCAAACCAGTCCTGATAGCAGCGGGTAGCAAGGCCAATGGACTCCTTGCAAATCTCATGGATGGTCTGTTTTAGGGCTTCCCAGTCTTCTTCAACATTTGTGTTGTCATTTCCAGGTGTGCATATGGACAGTTTTTCACTGAGGAATGTTTGGAAGTTCTCTTGGTGCACTGAGGATTGAAGTCTTTGGATGTTATATTTCCGTCTGTGTGATTTGGATTGCTTTCTATGTTTTGGTGCAATCCTGATGGACATGACTGACCTCACCAGGTGGTGGTCGGTCCAGCAATCATCGGCTCCTCTCGTGACACTGGTGATTTGGACATCTCTTAGATACTGTGTTCTTACAATTACATAGTCTCGGAGGTGCCACTGTTTTGAGTGGGGGTGTTGCTAAGTTGTTTTGTACTTGTTGCTTTGTCTGAAGATTGTGTTTGTGATCATAAGGTCATGCTCTGCACATTTTCCTAGTAAAAGGATGCCATTGGAATTGGTCTTGCCCACTCCTTCCTTCCCAGTGGTGCTACTCCATACGTTTAGAGTCTCGGCCAACTCTTGCATTAAAGTTCTCCTAAGAGAATTATCTTATCTGTTTTTGGAATGGATGACAAAATTTTATCAAGGTCAGTGTAGAAGGATTCTTTCTGTTCTTCTTCAACATCGAGATTTGGTGCATATGCACTGATGATAGTGGCAAATGACTTATTGAACAATTGGATGTGGAGGGTCATAAGACACTCATTAATGATGATGGGGAGCTCAGTCAGGTGGTTTACTAGAAGGTTTTTGATTGCAAACCCAACACCGTGTATTCGTCTGTCGCTTGTTGGTTTTCCTTTCCAGAAGGAAGTGTAACCACCACCCTCTTCCCTCAAGTGGCCTTCTTGGCCTCAAGGAGCACATCTTGTTTCACTGAGAGCAGCGATGTTTATGTTGTACCTTGAGAATTCTCGGGCAACAATTGTTCTACATTTGGGTCTTTCACTTTTTGATTTGCCTAGTAGGGTACGGACATTCCAAGTTGCAAAACACATTTTTGGTTTTCGACTGCATTGGGAGTGATCCCTCTGAACACAGTTCTCCAACAGGTATGGTGGGACAGCCTATGTTTGGGGCACCTTTTCTAGCCCCTTCCCCATATGGGGTGAGCAGAGGAGTTTCTAAAAAGGCCTGCTCAGTCATGACCGCTGCTACTGAAAATGCCCCCCTCTCCCAGTCCAGGGGCACATGACGACCATCTTGCAGTAACTGCCTGTGTGTGGGTCTGTGACTAGGGACTCCTGGTGATCACTGCTTCATCCCCTGTTCTTCCGTTGAGGTCTTATGTTGGGTTGTGTTGTTCTGGGCTTCACTTTGTCTGGTACCTCGCCTTGGACCTTACCACCATGGATGACCCTACCAGGAGTACAGGACTCCAGAGGGCATCACTCTTAGGGTCATAAGTATACACAAGCTTCTCTACCACGTCAAGGTGACAGCCCAAGGAGAAATGAATAGTACCTTACCATATCAGTAATCCAATTGACATTAATGGGATGGTCTTTAGCTCTGACCTTTGTCATGTGCATCAGAATCTGGACTGTTAATGCTTCTGGGATTCCATTGTGTCATTTAATGATGTTAGGGTGCTTAGGGCCTTGGTGATAGGCATCATTTTATTATTTTTAAATCCAAATAAATACAATATATACACTATATCAGATTTTTAATCCCTTCAAAATATTCACCATGACAGTATTTTATACCAAAATATTCCGTTAGGAATATTTGCTACATTTAATGCATTTTCCTCTTCAGTATATCACCTGACTGTATGAGTTTCCCTACTTGTATTGTTGTTCTGGATAAACAAGACAATAAACCATCCTTTATTTTATATACCCCTATCGTGGCTCCTTCCCAGAAAACATAAGCACTTCTCACATCATAAACAAAATATCTCCAAGCATACTTGGGTGAAACACAGACTACGAGCACTGCAGACATGTGCAAGCAGGGCATTTTTCATTTGTAATAGTGTGCATTGGCTCCATGCATCCGAATTAAAAACAGCTTTCAAAGAGCTACTTCAGCAGCGTTCACAGTTTGCAGTGTCAAACCAGACCCACCATAATAGAAAGCAATCTGTGCAAGTCTAAAAAGGATTAGCTTGAGTGACTTCCATTTTCTCCTTTCTGAATGGATGAACATGCAAAGTAGTTATTTCCTGTGGTTACATATTATATACAATTATGCCACTCGTGTGAATTATATTTTTCCTCTAGGAAAGTGTACAGCTTGCTGCTTTTTTATTGTGCTGTGTGGGCAGGTGCTCTTCTGCCTTTGAAAAGATTATAGATTAATCCATTCCCAACTTCTGCACCCCCCCTTCTGCAGAAAGATGTTTGTATTTTCTATCATGGAAGTGAGGTGGTGAATATTTTGGCTATATTTCATGGCAGACTTAAGGGCGGTGCCTTGCCTTCTCAACAGACTGAAGAGATCAGCTGGTCAAAGGATGTTTGACTATCTACATGCCATGGCACGTATCTTGTCCCCAGTTTGCGGACATAAGTCACATAAAAATTGTTGCCCCTTTGGCCTAACCAGTTAGCCAATATGTGGGTCTTCCAGGGCTGTTTGCATTGGGAAATAATTAGGGATTTGGAACGCCTGCCATACGAGAAGAAATGCACAGTCAACTTCTGGAACTCCTTGCCAGAGGATGTTGTGAAGGCCAAGACTATTAACAGGGTTCAAAAAAGAAGTAGATAAATTCATGGAGGTTAGGTCCATCAAGGGCTATTAGCCAGGATGGACAGGGATGGTGTTTGCCAGAAGCTGGGAATAGGTGACAGGATGGATCACTTGATGATTACCTGTTCTCTTCATTCCGTCTGGGGCACCTGCATTGTCCACTGTTGGAAGACAGGATACTGGGCTAGATGGACCTTTGGTCTGACCAGTATGGCCATTTTTATGTTCTTAAGAGAAATCAGTGATATGAGTCAAGGATTTCCTGATTACAATGTTGTTTATATATATATATATAGACAGACAGACAAACACACACTGAACTATTTCCCTGAACACAGTAGAAACAAAAGCAGCAGACAGCTGCCTTCCTTGGAAATCACCAAATGTGCCACTCCAGTGAGCTCTGTGCCTAAGAAGCAATGTCTTCTGCAACTCTTCAGGGTCACATTTGCAATTACTTCTCTAGACCTTGAGCCTGCAACACACCCAGGCAGCAAAACCAATATCTTAATCTATGTGTTTGCAACAGAGAGACCTCTGAGCCCACAAGGTTTAGCCAGGGCCAGCTCCAGGCAGCAGCTCAGCAAGCAGGTGCTTGGGGCGGCCAAGGGGAAGGGGCAACACATCGGGCTTTTTGGCAGCAATTCGGCGGTGGGTCCCTCAGTCCCTCTTGGAGGGAAGGACTTGCTGCCAAAGTGCCGCCGAAGAAGAAAGAGGCGTGGTGGAGCTGCCACCGATTACGATCGCAGCTTTTTACTTATTTTTTTCTCCGCTGTGTGGGGCGGCAAAAACCCTGAAGCTGGCCCTGGGTTTAGCTCTGACCTTTGCCATGTGCCTCAGGCAGTCTGGGCCAGATTTTTAAAGGTGCTTTTGAAAATCCCTCCAGCCACCAATGTGTATCTTTAGGTACCTAAATACCTTTACAAATCTGGCCCTCCGTGCATTGTTTGTAGCTATCTCTAATACATAAAGGATACATCTACTCTGTGCAAAAAAACAAAGGACCAAACCATGACACTAAGTCTCAGAGCCCAGGTCAACTGACTCAGACTGCAGGGTTAGAAATAGAAGTGTACATGTTCAGGCTCGGACTGGACCCTGGGCTCTGAGACTTTCACCTCTTGCAAGGTTTTAGAGCCTGGACTCCAGCCTGAGGCTGAATGTCTACATGGCTATTTTTGCTCTGCAGCCTGCATCTAGTGAGTCCAAATCAATTCACCTGGGTGCTGCACGTTTTTTTCTTTGCAGAGTAGACATAGCTTAAATGATCCTTCCATTGAGTCTGAAAGAGTGTTTGGCATGCCAATTGACTAGGACATTGGCTTTGCTCTGTGTGTGTGTGTGTGTGTGTGTGTGTGTGTGTTAGAAGGATTTGTTTTTACTGCATTGCTACCTTGAAGTAGAACTAAAGTTTTGCCCCTAACCTGACTCCCATCCACCAACAAAAACCTAGTTAAGTGGTGCTTTAAACTCAAGCTAGCTGGGTAAGCTGGCCCATCTGGGAGGTGGGTTGAAGTTCATTTTCTGCTGAGTTCAAGCTTCTAATGCAGAGAGAATGCAGCAGTTCAAGTAACTCATCAGCTGCTAAGCCAATCACTCTGTGTAGCTCTAGTGTTGGTCCCTCTCACTCCAGTGAGTGGAGTGACTCCAGTGAACTAACTCAGGCCTGGTCTACACTACAAACTTAAGTCAATATAAGACACATTAAGTTGATCTAATATGTGTCTAAACTACTGAGTCCCTTCCGCCGACCTAAGTGGCCTGTAAAGTCGATTTCTGTTCTTTATCTCCATGAGAGGCATAACACTTTATTCAACATCCATAGGATGGGGTTAGACTACACACTGCACTGTGTAATTCAAATGAATTACACAGGGGGGAGGGATAGCTCAGTGGTTTGAGCATTGGCCTGCTAAACCCAGGGTTGTGAGTTCAATCGTTGAGGAGGCCACTTAGGGATATGGGGGAAAAATTGGTCCTGCTAGTGAAGGCAGGGGGCTGGACTCAATGACCTTTCCGTTCTAGGAGATTGGTATATCTCCAATTATTACCTTCCAGGAGGTGTCCCACAGTACTCCACTGTGATCACTCTGGAGAGCCCTTTCAACTCCACTCATATCAGTCAGGTACATAGGAAACAGCCGCTCCCCTGTTAAAGCCCTAGGAGCTTTTGCATTTTCATTTCCTGTTTGATTGGCATGGAGAACTCGCCAGCACAGCTGATCATGGAAACTCAAGGCCACAAACACACTCCAGCATGGAGTACACAGGAGGTGGTGGATCTTATTGCTGTCTGGGGAGAGGAGTCTGTGCAGGCAGAGCTCCGATCCAGCAGAAGAAATGCTGACATCTATGCCAAGGTCACACACGGCATGAGAGACAAGGGCTACACCAGTGCCACACGAAAATAAAGGAGCTTCGGCAAGCATACCAGAAGACAAGGGAGGCGAACAGTCATTCTGGTTCTGCCCCACAGACATGCCGCTTTTATGAGGAGCTGCATGTGATTCTCAGCGGCAATCCCATCACTCCCCCAAAACACTCAGTGGAGACCTCCCAGGAGCCATGAGTGACCTCGAGCAACACTGAGGAGGACATTGTTGACTAGGAAGAGGAGAATGTGAGGCAGGCAAGTGGAAGATTCATTCTGCCCAACAGCCAAGCACTATTTTTAACCCTGGAGCCCATCCCTTCACAGGACCAGTTGGCAGTGGAAAGTGACGCCGGGGAAGGCACTTCTGGTGAGTGCACATTTCCAGTCAAACTCTAGGGGTTACACGCTATTATTTTTTATGTTTAATCAGGACAAAAAAGCAGATGTAGTGTGTATCGGTGTAGTGTGTACCAGCTATGCAGAGGGTGCTCTTCGAAAAAGACTGTTTATGTGCAATGGCCTGGGAATCTTCCATGGAGGTACTCTGCTATCCTTTGCAGAAGGTTTCTGCGAAGGGCTGCTTTATTTCATCCACCACGGTGGGACACTTTCCTGTGCTACTCCAGTATTAACTCTGCTGACATCATTGCAGCACACAGCACTGAAGCATAAGGACCAGGTCTGTATGTACCCAGACGCTTGCAGCATCTGCTCCCTGGCCATCTCTGTTACCCTTAGGAGAGTGATATTGCATAGGGTCACCTGGGGGAAGTTTTCAATGCTAGCCCTTAAACCACAAACAATTCAATAAGTAATCTCCCCCGCCCCCATTTGGTGATCACAAAACCATGCTTTCCCAAATGTGCCATGGTTGTGATTGGAAGGGATCACCATGTATTTCAAGCAGCATTTAAAAAAAAAGGGGGGGGGGTTTACACTGGTGCCTGTCCTCAAGCACCATCCAGGTTGCTAAGATATAGGGCTTTTCTCAAGTTTCAACCTGTGATCCCAAGGATGTCTTAAAAAAGCAGCAGCACAAGACCTCTTGCCCATGCCTCGTGGCCATACTCACCATGGCTGGAACAGCAAACCCAATTTTGCAATAGCTAGTGGTTGTGATTATGTTGTGGCTTGCAGCAAAGTGTATTGAGGGGTGTTTTTTAATAAAAAATAATTCACCTTGCACCAGAAACAATGTGTGCACTGTCAATGCTACCCTTGTGCTTTGCATTCCTTGCAGCTGAAACCTTGTCCGTCAGCCCATCCTCCACACCAGGACAGAGACTTTCCCAGATTAGAAGGAGGAAAAAGACTCGGGAAGACCTGTTCAATGAGTTAATGCACGCCTCCGAGAGTGACAAGATGGAGCTCAGAGCATGAAGGATTACACTGTCTGAGAACCTGGAAATGGACAGGGAGGACAGGCGAGCATGCAGGGAACAAGAGTGTGCCACACAGGAAAAGATGCTGCGGATTATGAGGGAGTAATCAGACACATTGAGGCATCTGGTTGAGGTTCAAGAAAGGCAGCTGGATGCAGAGTCCCTCTGCAGCCAATGCTGAACCTGCTGCCATCATCGCCCAGTTCTACATCCTCCTCCACAAAATGTTTTATGAGGTGGGGGAGCTCGGTATCCCTGGCACTCAACACCAGGGAAAGGTACAAGGACCAGAAGGCGCCCATTCCCACACCTTTGATTGTTATTGCAGTGCATCTGTAAGCAAGCTTTCCTTGTTTCCCCCCACACACACAGTGTTATCAGCTCCTTTGCCCCCTTTGCTGTCTCTGTGTGTGTGCATAATAATACTTAATGGATTGAGGAGAAAAGGCTTTTTAGTCATTCAACACATGGTGGCTGGTGGTGGTGGAGTTTACAGAGGAGAAAATGCAATGGAGGGGGCAGTTTGGTAAGGAACAAAACAGATAAGTGTCACATTACTCTGGCTCACTGGTTTTCAAAGCTTCACGGAGACGCAGAGCCCCTCAATGTGCTCTTCTTATTATCCTGGTGTCTGGCTGCTCAAAATTGGCAGTCAGGCCATCTCCCTCAACCCCCTACCCCGGCAGAAACTTTTCTCCTTTTTTTCACAGATATGGAGCACACAGCAGGCAGCTGTAACAATGGGGTTATTGCTTTCATTGAGGTCTAATCTAGTAAGCAAACAGCATCAGTGACCTTTTTACATGCCCAAAGGCACATTCCACCACCATTCTGCACTTGCTCAGCCTAAGGTTGAACTGCACCTTACTGCTATCCAGGCTGCTGGTGTATGGCTTCATGAGCAAGGAGTAGGCTGAGTCTCCCAGGATTACAACTGGCATTTCATCATCCCCAGTGGTTATTTTGCAGTCTGGAAAGAAAGTCCCTGCTTGCAGCTTTCTGAACAGACCTGTGTTCCTAAAGATGTGCACATGATGCACCTTTCCCGACCATCCTACACTGATGTCAGTGAAACAGCCCCTGTGATACACCAGCACTTGCAACACCATTAAGGACCCTTTTCAGTTTATGTACTCTTTGGCAGGATGGTCAGGTGCCAAAATAGGGATATGCATTCCATCTATCACCCCGCCACAGTTAGGGAACCACATCGTGGGAAAATCATCCACTATGTCCTGTACATTGCCCAGAGTCACTACCTTTCTTAGCAGAAGTCTGTTGATGGCCCTGCAAACTTGGATCACAACAGATCCCACGGTAGATTTACTCACTCCAAATTGATGCCCCACTGACTGGAAGCAGTCTGGCGTTGCAAGCCTCCACAGAGCTATCACCACTTGCTTCTCCACCGTCAGAGCAGCTCTCATTTTAGTATTGCTGCACTTCAGGGCTGGGGAAAGCTCTTCACGCTGTTCCTGGAAAGTGGCCTTATGCTGAAAGTTCTGCAGCCACTTCTCCTCATCCCATGGCCGCATAATGATGCTGTCCTACCAGTCAGTGCTTGTTTCCCAGGCCCATAAATGGCACTCAACCGTGTCAAGGTGATGTGTGACTGTTGCCAGCAAATGTGAATTGTTCTGCTATATGTCTTCCAGCAAGGCTGCTTGTGTGGCATCATATTGTTCCAGGCGGCAGCTCCTGTATTGGCTGATGTAAATACTGCAGGATAAGGCACAAGGTGTTTGTAATACTAACAACAACAGTGTATAGCTGAGCAAGGTCCAGGCTTATCATGCAATGACGTATGCACAGGTAACCCAGTCTTATGAAAAAAGGGTTGAAAAAGGCTTGGTTTGTTTGCCAAGGGATGCAGGGAGGGAGGTAAGTGCATCATGGGAAGCTACTGCCACATTCCCATAGCCACCCATACCAATGTTTTAGTCACATAAAGCATTGCAAGCCCAACCCAAAATTCCATGCAGCTACCTGCACTGTGGGATAGCTACCAACAGAGTGGTGTTCTGTGTGTGAATGCAAGCTCTGCTAGTGAGGATGCACTCTGCCAACACAATGAGTATACTGTGGACACGCAAGATCGACTTGCTTAAATTGGAGGCTCGATGTCGACTTACATAAGGTTGACTTAACTTTGTAGTGAAGACATGGCCTCAGCTAACTGTTGCAGTGACAGCAAAGCCCTAGGTCAGTCATTGCCTTTGGATCAAAGACTCAGCTGATGACAGCTATTAAACTCTTTCAGCATAACAATATCAAAGGAATCAAGGAAACTGTGACATACAGAACCACATGTTCCTTGGATTTTGGTTGGTAAGCAGCCTGGTGATAATTTCAAGTTCTGGATCAACACTCAACTCACTTTTATAGCACATATTGAATCGTGGAACTTGCTTGTAAGGAACTAGTAAGGACCAAAAAATCATACAGAATATGGTTTCTATGGATTAATAACTGCAATAGGAAAGGATAAATGTATTTTCTGATTCTAGTTTGAACTAGATCAGTGGTTCTCAACCTTTCCAGACTACTGTACCCTTTCAGGAGTCTGATTTGTCTTGCCTACCCCCAAGTTTCACCTCACTTAAAAACTCCTTGCTTACAAAAATGTCACAGGACACTATTACTGAAAAATTGCTTACTTTCTCATTTTTACCATATAATTATAAAATAAATTGACTGGAGTATAAATATTGTACTTACATTTCAGTGTATAGTATATAGAGCAGTATAAACAAGTCATTGTATGAAAGTTTAGTTTGCACTGACTTGACAAATGCATTTTATGTAACCTATTGTAAAACTTGTCATGTATCTAGATGAGTAGATGTACCCCCTGGAAGACCTCTATGTACCCTCAGGGGTATGTGTAACCCTGGTTGAGAACCACTGAACTAGATAACGTGGTATTACCAAATTCCTTGGGATAACGTTAATATAAAATAAATGCATCTCAGCAAGAAACATGTGGTTGGTTTTGTTGTTCATTAGAGGGAACACCACAACTTATTCAGTTTCAAGTGTTTCACTGCTGGCCTTGGTGCTCGTAGTATGAATTGTAGTTATGGTGGCAATGCATTTCCAGAGGGAGACAAGGTGATAACTCTTTAGATTGGTTATCTTTTTGCAAGAATAAATCTGGAGGGACGGATGAGACAAAATGTCATTGGATCAATGGTGGTACAGTCAGAGGAGGTATCCATTGCAGAGAAGGGATCTTTTGTATTGACAGACGGCCTGTCACATGATCTGTGGATTGTGCAGGATATGTGAAGTGAAATGCAAAGCAGGAGGAGGGTAAAGAAGGAAAATGCACCAAAAATGAGAAAAGCTATTGTTTATATTGTGGAAATACATCAAAGCTGGGCCCCATTCAACAGACACAGGAAGAGACTTTCAGAGTTGGCAATTTTAGGCCCTAATTCCACAAAGAATTATACATGGCTTAACTTTACGCAAAAATCACTGGAGCCTGAAGACCTGTAACAGACATCATTATTGCTGGCTAGCATAGATTTTTGCATCCATGCACTGTCCTGTTGAAGTCAGCATAACTGCTTGGGCAGGAGGATTGCAGATCCTGTTGCAGGATCAGGGCCTAAAAATACAAAATTGTGGCTAAAGGATGGCAGAATGAGCTACAATAGGGGTTCTCAAACTTATATGAGCCTCTCCCTTGGCTTACAAAATGGGACTTCCCAGTGTAATTTAGCTGGAACATGGACCACTAATACACAGATTCTGTTAAAGGGGATTCTACTTTAAATAAATCCGTTCTTTGATCCTATTGTCTGTCTGTGCAGAAGCTAGGTGACCTTTAAAAGTGCAGACCTTAATATCAACAAAGATTTCAGGGCAGTATTTCTCAGTTTCAACATCAAAGTATGCTAGTGGGCGCTGCAACCCCCCATGCGCCAGGTCACAACACTACTTACTCAGGTTTGGCTTAGCCAACACCTTAGTCAGGACAGAGGGGTGACCGGGACAAATTTGAATGACTGGGTTGCAACCCCATGAGTGAGTGGGAAGGCTCACCAGGCCTATCTACAAAGTTTGATGAACCCTCCCCCTCAATTCCCCTTGGAATGTATGTAACCCTGGTCTTTCCCAAGTTTGTTTCAAGTACAATTTTTTGAGATTCTGGACTCTCTTCTTTGTATTTATGCCTTGCCATTTTCTGAAGTGTTTTTATTATTTAACCCTAGGGCAGGGTTTCTCAAACAGGGGTCACCACTTGTGTAGGGAAAGGCCCTGGTAGGCCAGGCCGGTTTGTTTACCTACCCCGTCCGCAGGTCTGGCCAATCGCAGCTCCCACTGGCTGTGGATCGCTGCTCCAGGCCAATGGGGGCTGCTGGAAGTGGCGCGGGCCGAGGGAATATTATGCATATATTTTGCAATGATTATGATAACCAGTGTGCTACTGGCTCTTGGTAGAGACTTTACATGCCACCCTATGGTGAATTATTATGCATATATCTTTGTAAAACTCTATGCACTAACTGTGCCCTTTGCCAGTTGGTACCAAGAGGTCCATGGGTCTCAGCAGCATATCTGGTGCTGTAGTTTTAAATATTTGGCAGGGTACTTATAGTCTATGTATTATTCATTCATTCTCCTGCTCATGGAGTGTACAGCGCATACTGCAGGTCACCCGTTTCCTGCCAATGTTGTGGCCTGGGATTAAGGCTGAGGCAGGAGAGGTCTGAAGCCACGACATCCCTCCAGTGTGTGCAAGGCCATCCATGAGGTCTTCTGTTGAGTATTATGGGCACTATTTATTGTTCAAAAGATAAATAATCACACTGACATTCCCTTCATTTATCTGAATTTAGGCCCTGATTCTGCACTCAGCTCTCTGAGCCTAGGCATCTACTCAAAGCCCCACTGGTGTTAGTGGGCACAGAGGTCTGCTTGCATGGAGCTCATTACAAAAATGGGACCTTGTTCCTTGATCTCCATGATATTTGGATAACTGAGGTTGTGCTGTCCACCTTTCAGTTAGGCTGTCATTATTAGCCCAATGATGGCATACTGCTTTTGAAAACTAATGATAATGATATAAAATAATACTTAGCATTGCCACATCAAGATAACAAAGCATTCTGCACTCCAATTAAGCCTTACCTTCCTCACAGGAGTATTCCTCACTGTGCCCATTTTATACACGGGTAAACTGAGGCACAGAGGTGATGCACTGTGCTCCAAGCCACAGAAGGAGTTGTTGGCAAAGCTAATAAAAGAACCCAGGAGTCCTGTCTCTGTTTCTTTCTCTAAACCATTATGGAATACTTTCCATGGCCATCTGATTTGTCCATTAGTAATTTTATCACCATCTTTACATGGGTGAATGAATGTGCTAAATAGATGTGGAATATGCAATAAAATACTCAAATATATTTTCTGCCTGATTCCATGCTTCCTTAGCTTCAGGGCTTGACACCAAGCTATGTGAAAAAGATAGTGCTGTATCTTTAAACTGTAAAATTATAGCATCACTCTTTGCAAAGGTGAATCCAATACATACAGAAATATTTCACATTATCTGAAAACTGTTAAATCTCTTGAACCAATGTGGCATGTCCTGGCAATGAAGGCTGCATTTTTCATGCTTGATTATGAATTGTGGCCCTCTTTACAAGCTTGGCTGGTTTCCTCTGATGTTGGGGTCAGAATACAGAAAAGGTTACTCTGACAGCTGCCTGTGGGGCCCCTGAGAATGTTACTACTGTGATGGGGAAATGCTGGTCAGTGCTTGCCTTTTCCCTTCATTGCTAATTATTCCATTGTGTTATCAGTGTGGTTAGCACATTTGAAGGCAGAATGCCAACATGTTAAGGTGAAAGTGAAATAAATGAGGTAGGCTGAGAACCAGGGAATGTATTTGATCTAAAAGTGAGTTGTCTCAGATGTTTCAATATCAGAGCTTTAGTAGCTAATCTAGAAGACAGTTAGTGCAGAGTGCAAATGCCTGGGGAGAGGAAGGAAGAAAAGTTACAGGGGAAGGGAAAGTTAGAGTTTAATGAAATTATCAAGTGAGGCCTTCAGGATCTATGACTGTTTGCACCTGGTCTTCCCAATTAATCAATCCTTGAAGATTTAGGGAAGGAATTAAGCCCTGAATTTGGTAACTATATGCAGGGGTCATCACCAGGCTCCCAGGATAGCCAAGGAGGATGATGAGTCTGACCAGGAAAAAAAAAGTAAATTAATTTTGTGGACATTCTAGTTATGGAAATATTTATCATTAGACTAGCAGAGAAACAAAGATTGTGTTTTCTATAATTTTAAGATGGCACTAAGTTTCACAAACAGAATTCTCAGTAAAAAGGATTTAAAGTCAGACCCGAACAGAAATGAATCCGCTTTCAAGTACCGTTTGGTTTATTTGTACGTTAAAGTCAGAAGTTCTCCTTTGTTTATGGATCACTCTTTCCCTTTCCACAAAATTTTAGTGCTGGGAAAGATCATGTAAAACTGAAGTGCGGTACGGTTCTGACTACCTTCTGCACAGTGCTATCCAGCACTGCTTGAATTAACTCATCTGTGGATGTACATTTTGGTCACTGTGCTCCCTGAAAACAACTTTTATCTCACAACTGGAGATCTGATCTTTTTGCATGTGGAGAAGAGAAGCTTATATAGTATATGCATGTGTGTATATGTGAGGGGACTGTTGTCCCCTTACTAACATTCAGTGAGGGTGTTTTGGTCGGCTAACTCCCAGTGCGAAAAGAAAGGGGAAGGCTCGATGGGAAATCAGGACCCTGAGACTGACAGTCCCCAGGAACAAAGGGGAGAGGCCAATGCTTCAGATCAGCCTGATTGACAGGGCAGGCAGGCTAATCAGGGAGTCAGGGGGGTCCCATCCTCCATGTGAGCTGGAATTGCCTAGGTCAGAAAGAGTGTGACCGAGCTAAGGAGAGATCAGGGGCCCAAGCTGAGCTGGAGAGCAGAGCTATGCCAGATCCAGAGGGGCCAGAAAAGCAGCCCAGGAAGCAGGTCAGTGCTGGGAGCAGAGTCACAGAAGCAGGTCACAGAGCAGACCTGTCCTGGGAGCAGAGTTATAACAGCGAGAGCCAGAGGGGCCAGAGAAGTAGCCCAGGGAGCTAGAGGGAGAGCAGCAGCAGCTGTGCTGAGGCAGAGTGGTGGCGCTGGAGCTGGGACGCACGGCCGGGCAGGGTCACGGCCGGGAACGTGGGGCCAGGGGGGGGGAGGGACGCGGGGCCGGGGGGGGGGGCCGGGGCTGGGTGGCTGGGGAGGGTCGGGGACGCGGGGCTGGGCAGGGTCGCGGCTGGGAACGCGGGGCTGGGAACGCGGGGCCGGGAACGCGGGGCCGGGGACGGGGGGGGACGCGGCCGGGGACGGGTGGCCGGGGAGGGTCGGGGACGCGGGGCCGGGCAGGGTCGTGGCCGGGAACACGGGGCTGGGAACGCAGGGCCGGGGACGGGGGGGGACACGCGGAGTCAGGGGGGGTCGCAGCCGGGAAGGCAGGGCCGGGCGGCCGGGGACGGGCCACGGCTGGAGACCGGCCAGGGCACACGGCCCCCCCCTAGTTTCCTACCTCAGCATCATCTTCCTGGGCCAGGGAAGCCTGCTTGCTTCTCAGCCCTCCCAGGCTTCCCGCGCGAACAGCTGATTCGCGGGAAGCAGGGGGGGAGGAGAAGCAAGGAGGAGCATTCATGGCAGGAGGTGGAGGCAGAGCTGAGGTGAGCTGGGGCCGGACAGCAGGGAGCGCTTGTTAAATTTAAATGCCCTTTTAGAACCAGTTTGTCCCACAGGGAACAACCGGTTCTAAAAGGGCTTCTAAATTTAACAACCGGTTCGCGTGAACCGGTGCAAACCGGCTGCAGCTCACCACTGCCCTGTCCTAAGTGACCACTACAAGCCCCCTGCCAGGAATCCTGGGCCCAGCCTTGTTTGAGTTACAAGGGCTCTGCGACACAGGAGAGTGGAAGGGAAGCCCTCGAGGTCAGGCAGGCCTCTGGGTAAAGGAAGTGGGAGTGAGGGCTCAGATCCTTTCGCTAGCCCACTTCACAGGGGGAGTGTACAAGCCAGGAAAGTTCCCCACAATGGCAGGCCCATTCTCTCGCTTACATATATATACACAGAGAAACTAGCAAACAGCTACATCCTAATTTTGAGGACTGAAACTTGAGGTTTTAGGCCATTAACATGCCTCTATTTGACATGTCATGGAGAGGAATAGAATAGATTGGAATAGGGATTCTGAGGTAAGTGGAGATGGTCAACATAATCAGGGTAAAACCAATTAGGAGTGTCCCTCTACCTTATCCTTCTTATCTTGATTGGTTTCCTCTGGTGTTGGGGGTCAGAATACAAAAAAAGGTACCAAGTCAAGCATTTACAGAAGTCTAAGTATATTATATCTACACTATTATTTTTTTCAACTAAACTTATGATCTCATCAAAGAAAGATATCAAGTTAGTTTGACAGGAGCTATTTTCTGTAAACCCATATTGATTTGCTTTAATTACATTACCCTTCTTTAATTCTTCATTCATCAAATCCTGTATCAGCAGCTCCATTATCTTCTCTAGGATCACTGTCAGGCTGAGAGGCCTATAATCACCTGGGTCAACCCATTTACCCGCTTTAAAAATGGGCACAACACCAATTTTCTTCCAGTCATCTGGAATTTTCCCAGCGCTCCAAGATGTATTGAAAAGCAACATTTCCAGCTAGCTCCTCATCCAGGTCTTTTAAAACTCTTGAGTGCAAGTTATCTGGACTTACTGACTAAAAATGTCTGACTTCAGTGACTTCTGTTTAATGTCCTCCAGAAATACAAATGGAATGGAATGAAAGCAATAGTTTGTGAGGATTCTCTTTGTTCCTAATATATTTTAAAAAAACACCTCCTTATTTGTCCTTAACTCTGCGGGCCATAGATTTCGCCTTATGTCCTGGACTTTCCTTATCAATTTTCTCTGATTCCTGACTTGTGATTTATATTAATTACAATCAACTTTCCCTTTCTTCCATTTATTTTATATATATTTGTAGCTGCCTTCACTTCCACTCTAAAGCAAGTCATTTTTTTTGACTAGTACAATTGCCTTCCTTGATTGTGGTTATCTGCGTATCTAAGGTGTTTTTAAATGATTCTCAATTATCATTCACAATTTTCTGATTAAATTCTTTCTCCCAGCTACTTCAGCTCATAATTGTTTCTAGCTTTATGAAACTGTCCCTATTAAAGCACTCTGTGTGTGTATGTGTGTGTGTGTGTGTATGTATTTATTTTATTGGTCTGGACTTTATTCTGCGTGTGCATTATAAATGTGATCAAATCATGATCACTTGTACTTCAGCTACCATTAATTTTTATTTCTGTGATCAGTTCCTCTTTATCCCATAGGTCAAGAATTCCGCACATGTTGGCTGCAACACTTTTTGAGTTAGAAATTTGTCATCTATAATGTTTAGAAATTCCAAGAATGTTTTAGTACTGGTAGCATGAGACTTCCAGCATATGTCACTCAAATTGAAGTCCCCCTGATCATTTTTCCCCCCCGGTACACATTATAGATAGGTACATAAGGAGGCGATCTTCCTGTTTCCTAGTGTGATTTGGTGATCTGTAGCAGACACCAACTAATACCTTGTCTTGTTAGGACGTTGATCCAGAAGCATTCAAGATAATTTTCTTCTGAGTTATTGTGACTCAGATACAAATAATGTCACTGCTGACATAGAGTATTGCACCCCTTCCCCTTTTGCCCACTTGATCTTTCCTAAATAGGTTATAACCACTGATTTAACATTCCAGTCATGTGAACCATTCCCCCAGTTTTCATTAATATTGACTAGATCAAATGTATGCTCATAAATCCTCAGTCCAGTTGTACAGAACCTTGTGTATGTCGTCAGTGCCCTTGTAATGTAATAGTTGTGTAAGTACCAATAAAAGAAATCAAGACTGTCACCTGCAAAGCATTCTTTGTCCCATGTGGGAGTAAACCCCCTTGTCTTAATGGACCAACCCACCTTGTGTAGGCCTGATTATCCTTTGTTACACCAGTTTGTAACAGGAGTGTCTCCCTTTAAGTCAGTGGTGATACACTGGTGTGAGATGAGCATCAGGCCATTAGAATCCAATTTATATGGGATCTATGCATCAGTTCTACTGAAATTCCATGTGACAGTTATATAGCAACACTATAGAAGAAAAGCCACTGGATTCTATGTGTACAGAAACTCTTTCCTTATTCTAATGATGGGACTTGCAATGGCAGGGATAATTGACTAGATGATCAGAGTTAGTTTGTTTTATGTCTCAAACTACTTTGGTAAGGAGTTAGAAATGGTGGAGAGAGGGATAACAGTAAGAAAAGATTAGGATAGAGAAGGAAGGGGGAAAAGGGAGAAAACACCATCAAAAGATATGTCAGCAGCAAATGTCTAATCTCCCTGGACCAGAGAGAAAATGGGAAAGGGGCAATTGTGACTCAGAAGAGTATCTTTGAGGAATGCTGCCTGCTGGCATTACATTTGGGATTGTGTGATTGATACACCCCCTTGCTCAGGGCCATACCTAAAGGCACAGTCTAACCCTAAACAATGACAGTGATTAAAAAATGGAGAGAAAAAAGATGCAAGGTACAGAAAGAGGCTACAGCAAATCTATGGAGTGTTTGAAAATCCCTGATGGTCTGCACAGGTATTCAGGTATTTCAAAACCCATCCATCCTCAATAGAGAACAAGAATAAAAAAGTATCGTAAGGGCTGAATG
Organism: Mauremys mutica; assembly: GCF_020497125.1. Lineage (NCBI taxonomy): Eukaryota > Metazoa > Chordata > Testudines > Geoemydidae > Mauremys > Mauremys mutica. The sequence continues at coordinate 60,284,199 of NC_059082.1, forward strand.
CTGTTCCTCATTTTTTATCAAGAGTATTAAGTGTTTGTAGAGAGGTTTGAGCACATCCAGCATAAGAACAGCTACTGCTGGCCCTGATATAATTTTTGGCTCACTGATTTGTGTACATCATGTGTTGTTAAAAGCAGTCTTTGTGCTCATCAAAATGATGAGTGACCGCCTGACTCAGCACAGAAAACTCCACTTTAATCCGAACCTCACAAGACCACAAAAGAGGTATGAATAGCTCAGCAATTACCTTCTCACACAGCAGGAAGAAGCAGATTCAAATCCAAAACTCTCCAAAGTTAAGAGCTGGCAAAATAAATAGCAGCTGTGTAAAGAGCAAGAGTACACCATTTGATCTGGTGTGAAGGGATCAAGAAGCAATAGGAGCCTCAGTAGGAATACTGTCTGAGACTGGCTACCATGGAGATAAGAGACACAGCATCTTTCAGTGGTCAGAGCAGTGGCTGGGGCATCTGGATACCTGGGTCCTGGTCCTGGCCCTGATACTGGGTGTGCTGTATGACCTTGTGCAAATCACTTCCCCTCTGTCCGGCCCACTTCCCCTCTCTTTGCCGGCCCACTCCTTGTCTGTAAATTCTCTAGGGTAGGGACCGTCACCTTCTATATCTTTGTAGAGTACCTAAAACAACAGGGTCTCAATCTTGGGCCTCTGTGTGCCACCATAATACAAATAATATTACAGTGGCAGTTCAGTCACCTTCCCAACAGGTGAAGTGCGTGCTCCCTGACCAGGACTGCGAGTGACCCAGCAAGTTCTGCTCACCAGTGTGAAAGAGGTAATGCCAAGGCTCTCCCCTCATTCTGTTCCTCCTTGTCCCGTCTGCCAGATATGGCAATTTCCTGCAGTATCCTTGAAAGACTTTCTGATATTGCATTTATGTAATATTCTGGGCTGGGATTGTCTGTAACAAAGATTGTAACCTCATGCAGTATCTTTAGGGTCCATTGTTTTAAATGAGTGGTTTATGCATGAGTATGTTCTCCTCCATGGGCAAGGGCTACCACAGCTCCTGCAGGAACAAGAAAAAGTGGATGGTGATTGATAATTCAGCCAGGTTGTATCTCCCCTGCCCCAAGAGAGGTACCACTGCCTGGGGAGGCTTGCATATACTAATTTAGACTGGATTTTCCAGAGACCAACAGACAAACAAAGGATTTTGGATAAGTAACTTCAGTTTAAACTGATTGAGGGCCTCCTTTCTAACCAGGCAAATGGGCAGGACCTTGCAGAAGGGTTGGAAGGACATGACCTACTAAGGCCCCATAAGACTGATGAGTGACTTCTGATAAGCTGCATATAGTTTCTTCTGTTATTTTAATGTGTTTTATTTATAATGCTTCCACTTTAAGAATAAATGTGCCTGCATATAAAGAGTGGTGAAGTAACTTATAATTGCTGCATTAACTTCAGAGAGAAGACAGAGTGCAGATGCTGGCCTGTTTAGGCAGTCTGGTATGCTGTGGGTATCACAAGGTAGGCAGGGAACTGCGCAGCCTGGAAAAAACCCAGTCAAGAGAGAGGTGGGTCTCTACCCAGGAGAGGTGAGGAGCTCGGAGTCTAGAGTGGGTGACTTTGAGGGACCACAGCAAGGAAATACAGGTGCAGTTGCCCAACCATCCCCCTCCAGGATTCAGTTGGGTTTCTACTGCTAGTGTCTCTGCTCTCCTCAATAGGGCTATGTCTGGCTCCTGTGCAGTAGTAGAGGAGAGTGGGCTTTTGCCATCTTCACCCTGTTGCACTCAGAGGTGAGGCCTGGTGCTGTAATACATAGTTATATAAGGCTGGGCTGGACTTGGTGTGGTAGGTCGCAAGTCCTTGATCCTGCCAATCTTTGTGTCACCCTCAACTCCTGCACAGGTAGACATACTTGTGAGTGAGATTGTTCTTCAACTCCCAAGACTAGTGCTCGGTGTTACTTGTGGGTAGGAGAAGGAAAATCTGTGGTGCCATATGCTGGTGCCATGATGTACATATGCAGCACAGAATCTCATTGCTAGTCTTTTGCACTGTTTGGAAGCAAGCCTCAAGCTTTTTGTGTGCCAGCTCCCTTATTCTCAAGAGCACAGGTGAAAAAGGGAGGGGGAGATGGAGAATGGCTGTGTCTGAAGTAGTGCTGGGAAAAAATCTTCATCACACCCATTTTTCCAGAAGAAAAATTGGATTTTTAACTAAACCTTTTTTTTAAAGAAAAGTGTCTGCTTTCTGTGAGAATTTCTTATATTTTGGTTTTAAAAAAACCCAAATGCCTGAAAATAAAAATGTTTTGATTTGAGTATACTGCCACATGCCTCAAATCCAATATCCTTTGGTCCATACTTCCCTCTCTGGTCCAGGTTCCCAGATCAAATTACATCTCCCAAAAATGTACCAGGGACTTCTGTGATGTACCATCACCTCTTTCTATTAGGTGAGATACCATGGTACATCACTGAAGATGTAGTCTGACCAGGTAACCTGGCCTATAGAAGAAAATGGCAGCATAAGGCAACTTAACCAGGACTAGATGGTATATTCACCCAAGTATTCTGAAGGAATTCAAATGTGAAATTGCAGAACTACTAACTGTAGTTTGTAACCTATCATTTAAATCAGCTTCTGTACCAAATGACTGGAGGATAGCTAATGTGACACCAATTTAAAAAAAGGGGTTCCAGAGGTGATCCCAGCAATTACAGGCCGGTAAGCCTGACTTCAGTACCGGACAAACTGGTTGAAACTATAGTAAAGAATAAAATTGTCAGACACATAGATTAATATAATTTGTTGGAAAAAAGGCAACATGTTTTTTGTAAAGGGAAATCATGCCTCACCAATCTATGAGAATTCTTTGAGGGGGGTTAACAAGCCCATGGACCTGGGGGAATGCAGTGGATATAGTGTACTTAGATTTTCAGAAAGTCTTTGCCAAGGTCCCTCACCAAAGCCTCTTAAGCAAAGAAAGCAGTCATGGGACAAGAGGGATGGTCCTCTCCTGAATCAGTAACTGCTTAAAAACCAGGACACTAAGGGTAGGAATAAATGGTCAGTTTTCAGAATGGAGAGAGGTAAATAGTGGCGTCCCCCAGGGGTCTGTACTGGGACCAGTCCTATTCAATATATTCATAAATGATCTAAAAAAAGGGGTAAACAGTGAGGTGGCAAAATTTGCAGATGATACAAAACTACTCAAGATAGTTAAGTCCAAAGCAGACTGTGAAAAGCTACAAAAGGATCTCACAAAACTGGCTGACTGGGCAACAAAATGGCAGATGAAATTCAATGTTGATAAATGCAAAGTAATGCACATTGGAAAACATAATCCCAACTATACATATAAAATGATGGGGTCTAAGTTAGCTGTTACCACTCAAGACAGAGATATTGGAGTCATTGTGGAGAGTTCTCTGAAAACATCCACTCAATGTGCAGAATCAGTCAAAAAAAGCTAACAGAATGTTGGGAATCATTAAGAAAGGGATAGATAATAAGACAGAAAATATCATATTGCCTCTATAAATCCATGGTACGCGCACATCTTGAATACTGCGTGCAGATGTGGTCACCCCATCTCAAAAAAGATATATTGGTATTGGAAAAGGTTCAGAAAAGGGCATAAGTGGTAGTGTGCACAGCACTATGTCAGTGGGAGAGCTTCTTCCGTTGTCATAGCTACTACTGCTTGTGGAGGTGGTTTTATTATGTCGACAGGAGAGCTCTCTCCCATTGGCATAGAACACTACGAGCGATCTTACAGCAGCATAGCTCCATCAGTACAGCTGTGCCGCTGTAAACTCACTAGTGTAAACGTGGCCATAGATCCCATTAGGCTTTGCCCCTCAAAAATAAAATACAGATTGAAAAATTCCACTCAACTTTCTATCCCTGATCACAGGGCAGAAACCAGCCTGTAAAGGATTCAGCAGCAGACTTCACGCACAGGCTGACAGACACATACTCCTTCTTCTTATATTGTGGAAAGTGAGATATTGCCTTTTTGACCCAAAGGATCCTAGCAGAGTATTGGATCACAGAGATACAATGTCTGAGCTAGTTCTTTTCTAAACAATCATTTTGGGTTCATATGCACAAAATCTGAACACCATATATTTGACTGGTGCACTTTATATTAGCCCTCTGTTGCCTCACAAACTCCCATATCATTTTCCTTTTGAAAGATCCTTTTCTGATTTACATTCAACTATGGATCAGATCATTCCCTCAGATTTTTATATTAAAGTAGAGGCAAAGGGAGTTTGCCAATACTCACTCCATCTTATCCAAATACAGCTGGCCAAACTTTTATTACAAATATATTATAGTGGTACAGTTGCATCATGACATCTGTTTAAAAGTTGATCTTTCTAAGGCACCTAAAATCAACATGCTTAATCAGATTTCTTTGAAATTTGGTATGCTTCAAAAGGGAACAGGTAAAGATAGCGACTTAAATTTGCAGTCCTATGTGCTGAGGTTCCGGAGGCATAAGTTCCAGAAAAAAAAATAGTCATTTAAAAAAAAGTTTGTAGGTGTTTGAGGTATATTTGCTTAGAGCTAGGGATCAAACTATTGGTGAGCTATGGGTCACATTGGTTTCAGTCTGTCAAATTTTACTCAAGACATTGCATAGCACCCACTAAATCTTTGCTTGACCCAAACTGAGAACATTGTTTAAGGAGATGTACATTTTGACATTGTACATGCGCCAATACAAAACAACTCACCCAAATTAGAGGGTTTCCATTCTGACCATTTTATATGCTTTACAGCTCTACTGTTGTATATGTAAAGGGAAAGACTGGAAAAGCTCTCCAGGCTGCAAGGCCACCTGGGTGAGACACCCTGACCAATCAAGAGGAAAAATTGCAGAGCTCTTCAGGCAGCGGAGAAGCCTGAGGCCTTTCAGCAGAAGGAGCTGCTGCTGGATTCAAGAGACTTTCAGTTTGGGTCTCAAATTTTCTAGGGGCTCTGAGGTAAAGGTAAGAGCCTTTAAATCAGTATACAAGAGCTGCTTTCTGAAGGTTTTATTAAAAGGGGGATACTCTGCTATAAAGTAGAGTGATTGATTGGCTTCTCCTGGACCAGTATGTTTAGGGTTACCATATTTCAAGTTCTCAAATAGAGGACACTGCCAGGAGGAGTGGGAGTTGGAAGAGGATAAGGGGGTACAATTTCAGCTGTATAGTTTCTCTCTACCACCCTTCCTTCTGTGCTACTGGTGGCTCTGAAGGCAATGCCGCTACCAGCAGCAGTGCAGAAGTAAGGGCGGCAAACCAGTAAACATGCATGCTGCTATTAGGGCATGCTGTGAATTGAAATTCTATGTTAGAAAAAGGATGAGCAAGGAAAAAATCAGACATTTTGTTCCTATTTCAAAAATTCACCCAGATAGAGATTGGAGGACCAAAAGAGAGGTTGTGTCCAGGAAAACCTGGACATATGGTAACTCTAAGTATGTTTAAGTGACCAACATAGTCCTTTAGCTTAAATGTTTGTTTAAATTTTTTGCATTGTATTTTGCTTCTTCCTGACTGTATAAATGAACCTTTTTTTCTAAACAGGAGAATAATCAATGACAAACAGCGGGCCAGATACTCAACTGATGTAAATCACAGCATAATTCCATTCACTATAGTGATACAACCTCAACACCATCTATGGATCTATTCCACAGTATAAACTATCCTGTGCAAATGTTTTGAAATAATGAATGCAAAGGGGCACAACCATGATTGAGCCAAGCACCTGGTCCCTATTCTACCAAATGTTCACTAGAGCTGAGTTTGCTGTACTGTGAACACTTAGGAATTCTGACTGGACTAGAGAGGAGGTGAGGTTAGTTTTCTCTTTGGCTGTAGTCCAGAGAAAAGTACTGGTAATTCACAGATTGCACATGTAGTTCAAGCTTCTGCTGCCTGCATTCTTATTAATGTCAAGAGCAATCATCATATTACTGCCTTTCTCAAAATACACCACTTCACTTCATTGGCAGAGTGTCAGATTTTATTTAATACTCTTTGCACCTTACCAAGGCTCCACTGAAAAGCTCTAGACCTAAAAAAGGCTCACAATTCCTGATGCATCTCTTCCCAAAGCAGCTGGGATAATGGGAGTTGGGTTAACCCTGAGAATTTTGGGGTTTCTTGAAAAAGATATTTATATAGTTGTATTTCTACTTTTCAGTATATGGAAAATGTAGCCTTTTATAATATAAACGAAAAATATCAGCCCCTGTGGAAATAAATAAGTTATTTCACTCACTAGACGTACCCTTTTAATGGACTGATTTTTGTTTTTATCTCTTAGTATCTTCTTTACTTTTGTCTCTTTCTGATTGCTTTCCATACCTCTTCTCTTTCTCTTTTTCTCTCCCTACTTTCCTCTGTCAAGGGCTCCATCGCTACACATCCAGCCCTCCTGTGGCTACCAGACCCAGCTTCTTGGCACTTCTGGAACCCTTCTCTATTCCAAATGCTCTCTTTATGCACCAGGCTTCATTCCCATTCACATCTTAAACTCACCTCTTCCTCCCTTTTTGTCAATCTATTGTAAGTATTAATGCTTCTGATGCAATTTGCACTTGCTGGAGACCCTTACAAAAAAAGCTGATGCCAGCCCTATTATGATGGAAAACTGGATGTTCGACAAAATGAAAAATTTCCCCCAAATATGTTCAACTTTCATTGGAAAACTGAAAATCCAAACACTCAATGTTTTTGGCCAAGAATTGGGTGTTCTTTTATTTTTCATTTTTCAGCCAAAATTTTTTCTTTGTGTTTTTGAGAGGAAATAAAGTATATTTTCCAGCCAGCTCTAATTTACAAGGTTCCCAACATCCCTGTTGCTGTGCTACAATTCCTAGATTTTTAAGGCTGGATGGGGCCATTAGGTCATCTAATCTGACCTCCTGTATAACACAAGCCATGGAATTTCATCCAGTTTTGACCCCAGTAACAGTGTTGATTTGAAAATACCAAGAGATGGATGATCCACCACTTCCCTTGGTAATTTGTTCCCCTGGTGAATCACCCTCACTGTTAAAACTTTGTGTCTATTTCTAATTTGAATAGGTCTGGCTTTACCTCCCAACCATTGGTTCTTGCTGAGTCTTTCCCCTCTAGATTAAAAAGCCCTTTCGTATGAAGGTACTTACACATTATAATCAGCTCTTGATCTTCTGTTTGATAAGCTAAACAGCTTGAGTCTCCCACTGTAAGGCATTTTTCCAGCCCTCACATTATTTGTGTGTATTTTTTTTCTTCCCTGCCATTTTTTTCAACAGCCTTTAAAAAATATAGACACAAGAACTGGATGCAATATTCCAGTCTCACCGATGCCATATGCAGATGTAAAATCACCTCCCTACTCCTACTCACAACTCCCCTCTTTATACAACCAAGGCTACTGTAGCAGTGATTCCTACCATATCACTTGTGCATTCCTTTCTCCCCTGTTTTGTTCCATGCCATGTTCAGTTCTGACACACAAGTGCCTGCATGCAATTCATCTGAATAGTATCTTGCATTGTTACTGAATGTCCTTCTTTATGGATGTAAGTAAGGAGTGCAGATTTTGATATGCAACCATTTCCCCTCAAAACAGCATGGTATGTTATATAGGCATGCTTAAAACATATTGCATTGGCATGCTTAAAATATAGCATCTTTCCAAACTAGGGAGAAAAGTATATGGAAAACTATTTCTGTTATCCGCTATGATTTCTAATGGAAAATGGTTATTCTCCCAGCAATGGTGTGCTCTGTCTCCAGTGGCTGGAGAATGACAATTCTGTTTCAGTACATCTTTCAAGATTTCAAAATTTTGTTTTTGTTTTGAATTGGACCAAAAACTAAGCCCTTTTGAATGTTTTCACAAAATGGAATGGTGTAGAAATGTCCATTTTCAGATTTTGAAAGGTCAAATTTTCAATCTCTCCCTTGCTCTCTGATCCAAAAAGTCCACTCAACCCATCAAAATCTGTACCATTTCACAAAATGCTTTTTGTTTCCATGAAACAGTATTTAGCAACAAGAAAACAATTCATTGAAAAGTTTCCAATGAGCTCTGTTTGTGTCCTTCATTTATTTAACGCCAGCAGGCACTCAGGAAGATCAGTTTGAAGAAGAATAATTTAAAAAATTAATCCTAACCATTTACATAGGAACAGTTCCAATTATATAACAAGGGTGAAGAATAAGGGAGTTTCTATAATAAAGCACAGCTCACCAGGTAACTATGGCAGACAGTATTTTCAAAGCCAGTCAGTATTGGCCCAACTCTGCTCCCATATAAGTTAATAGGAGTTTTATCCATGACCTCAGTGGAAGCAGTTAGACCAATGTTGAGTGTTTTGGAAAAACAATACTGCTTGAGACTCTTTGTTTATACTCTTTTAGTTCATTTTTCCTTGATAGTGGTTTCCTGTACTTATAATACTGTGATACATTTACTTCCCTTTTACTCCATTACATGAAATGGGTCCACTGGTACCTGATCGACGTGGATACAGGCTTTGCTGATATAGCAATATTATTCCTTGTAATACTGGTAACTGGAATTAGGGAAAATCTCAGTGGTGCTAACGCCAATGAAATTTTCCATGAGAGGTAAAGTACTTCTGGGTGTGCTGTTAAAGATTCCCAGTGTTTATAAATACTAACACCTCAAGTCTTCAACCATGTACAGTGTAGATTGCTAAATGGGAACTTTTTTGTGAAGGTAAATGAACCCCAGTCTACGGGACCCGAGAAATATCTATGCATGTCTTTTAAGAGGCTTTTGTTTGGTGTCTTTATTGCCTTCTTTCTGTGTGCATGACTACTGACAGAGGCAGATGAGATTTGAAACTGGAAGGATATGATCTGTGATGTCAAAACTCTTCATCAAATTCAGAACTTTTTTAATATCAAGTCAAGACTTTTCAGTGTCCTGCTTTGGGAAAAGGAACTGAACACTGACCAGCTACTTGAACTGACCACAGGAGGTTGTGAGACGAGAAGTAACTGAATAATTCTAGGTATTAACATCCTGGAGCCCAGGGGCTAAAATGTACTTAGTCCTCAGATTGTACTGCCATTTTTTTGGCATTCTTGAACCAAAGAAAGACATGCCAGTGCTTTGGTGAATCAGCTCACTTAAGGAACTGGAGTGGTTCATAAATAGATGGTGGTGATTATGATGATTAATTAAACAAGAGCAATACAGCAGCGTAGTTCTACTAGAACTTGCTCCTACCACTACTTTTTTTTTCTACATGATTTTTTACAAATGCTATTGCTGTAAAAGGCAGAGCTTATGGATTTACTTTCTTGGCTGTTGCAGCTTAAGCAAGTTCAATAAGTCAGCTGTCAGAGCCTGGGTTCCTCGCAGGCTAAGGAATTTCAATTTCAAAGTACAAAAGACTGAAGTCTTGAAACAAAAGATCGTCAAACACTAATAATTCCTGACTGTTGCTGGAGCTGTGAAGTGGGTAGGAGACCGTGCCTGTTTTTAAGGGCCACTGAGTGTGACAGTGAATCTTGCACTCATTTAATTCTGTGCGGTGCTACAAGGATGAGATGAAGAAACTCAGATGTGAATGAACAGACCATTTATGGGCAGTGAAAAGAAGCTGAATGGCCATCTAATTGCTTTCAAAGTAACAGGAGAGGGTCCATCATAACAGCTCAGTCTAATTTCCAGACCTTGCTCACTGAGTCCTGTTATGGAAAAAAGTGTGCAGTATAATTCCAACCCCAGAACTAAGGCAATGCACAGGACATTGGCCGTTAACCACAAAGGGCATTCACATCAGCATGCACAAATTATGTAACTCATGGATAAGCATTGGGCACTGTGGGCATATTGCATGCACAAGTGCTGAATTTTCCTTTTCTAAATGCTTTTCCATATAGCTGTGTTTCCTTACATTGTCTGAGGAGCAGAGACGTCAGTGAAATAATGTAAAAGTCTACTAAACTACGAAGGGTTTATCACAGAACCAATGGTGTCAGCGATAGCAAAGACCCATTGTATTAGCTTATTTATCCTGCTGCCAGTGCAGGAGAATGAATTTTCAATCTTAACTCAAACTGGTTGAGAACTGGACCCTTACTGAGGTTTCAAAGGGATTGGGCATGCTTCCTCTTGCATTTTTTTCATTCCTTCCATTTCTGTACTTCCTGGATCCATCCAGGATACAGAATAGAAATAAAATATTACAAGAGAGGCTGTTTTTTAGTTACTTGCAGATTCATGCTTTTCCTCTTCAAAGCAAAGTCCACTGAAGGCAACAGAATCTTTCCCTTGACTCCAATGGGCTTTGGATCAGGCCTTATATAGGTGCAAAATAGCATTGCACAGGGAGCTTGTTTAAAGCTAGATTTGTCAGTATGCCAGCGAAAGTACCATTTGCATGAACCCTTTTCACATCCTGGCTCAGATCTTGCCCAGCAGAACCAAATTGGCTGCTTCCATCTAGTCCTCCACAGCCAGGAAGGAAGGGATTGGCTTTACCTCTTAGTGTGTACGTACCAACTCAATGAAAAATATTTTACGGTACCTGCCCAACATATAATTTTCTCATGGCCCCAAATGTGTACCAGTCAAGAGGAGACCTTTTGACAAGGGGCTTGGCAATTCCAAGTGTCAGGCACATAACCCTTGTCAAAGCTGCGTGGGAACACAATCCGTTAGTAACGGGGGGAATCTGGTATGTTTGCTCTCCCATCCTCTGAAAACGGATCAAGGGATTTTGTTCAGACGTTCTGCCACTGCTCTCACCTTTACAAAGATACTTGTCCCTAAAATGACTTTGTGTATATATGAACAATAATTGTGCGTCCACCATGCATCATCTGATTACTCCAAGTCAGTGGAATTTAATGAAACTTCCCTTACAGGATATAAATAGGTATGAAGTGGCAAGGGGAACTAATCAAAAGCAGTTAGTCTTATCCTGTGAGAAGTGAATCAGGCCCCGGGACTGTAGACCCTAGAGAGAGAAATGACAAAAAGTTAATCTTGGATTTACATATATGAGTGATCCAAAACCCTCTGAAGCCAATAGAAACACTCCCATTGATGTAATTGTCTTCGAATCAGTCCCATTATCCATATGCACTCAGAGACACACACAGATACCTATACCTTAAATTATATATATATACACACATACGCAGAACAGCACACACACATGAAATAAAATGATCTGTCTCACACTAAAAAGTTAGCAAGTGAAATGTCAGTTTCTCTGGCTATAAAAAAAAATTAAGGGTAAATTACTCAAGAACTTTAATCAAGTGACTGAGCTTGTTTGGATTAAAAACCTCTCAGCTCTGCTCCCATGTTTATGTGATTGCTTCAATTTGCATTTATGGGTCTAACACACTGAAGCCTCAGCACTACCATATAGACTCAGCAGTGTAAAAATATCCACCAAGAATTTTTATTTAATCAAAATACCATTTTTATTTATTTATTTATTTATTGCGTTTTTTTAGACTGTGGAGTAATGAGAGACTATAGAAGAGCAAACAGGCCATTTAGCTCCGAAAGCTTCCCTGCTGTTAATGTCTGTAGGGGATTTTACATCCATTTCTTCTCTCTTTGGGTATGGCTACACTTACGGTTTGCAGCGCTGGTAGTTTGCAGCGCTGGTCATCCAGCTGTGTAGGAGCAGCGCTGGTGTGTGGCCACACTCACAGCTACCAGCGCTGGTGTGTGGCCACATTTGGAGCATTTGCAGCGCTGTTGGGAGTGCTGCATTATGGGCAGCTATCCCAGCATTCAAGTGCACCAACGTGCTTTTCAAAAGAGGGGGGTGGAGGGTGGTGTACTGTGACAGGGAGCGGGGAAGATAGAGAGAGTGGATTTTTGGAGCCAACACTGAGTGTTAGCTTCCTGGATTGGAAAAATCACAAAATGTTCATGAGCCCTTAGTCTTAACTCTAATTGCAAACAGCCTGCCTGTTTGCTGTGATCAGTGTTTGTTTTTTTAGATAAGCAGTTCAACGGAGCGATCGGCTCCGTTCTGTTTCATTCACTCTTCCTGCCTGCCTCTCATTTGATCGTTCACAGCCAGGTATAGATAGCTCCTGTTTGCTGTGATCAGTGTTTGTTTTTTTAGATAAGCAGTTCAAACGGCTCCGTTCTGTTTCATTCACTCTCCCTCCCTGCCTGCCTCTCATTTGATTGTTTACAGCCAGGTACAGAACGGAGCTCCGATCGGAGCTCGTTCACAACAAAACAAAGAAAGGCTGCATAACAAAACAAAGAGAGTAATTTATAAAAGCATTCTGGGATACACCTTATTCCCTGGAGGCCAATCACAGCGCTGGTGTGTGGCCACACTTGATGACCAGCGCTGCAGCACCAGCGCTGGAATCCTTATTCCCCATGCTGAGTGAGGTGTACGGCCAGCGCTGCAGCCAGGGAGTTGCAGCGCTGGAAGTGCCCTGCAGGTGTGGCCACTTACTAATTGCAGCGCTGGTGGAGGCTTTCCAGCGCTGCAAATCGCCAGTGTAGCCATACCCTTTATCAATTTACTGCCTTTGCCTTTGGAGTAAAAAAAAAAGGGGGGGGGGAAATGCATGGTGGATAATAGTTCTGAGGGCAACAGCATTCATTGCTACTAAAGTCATTATGGCTTTACAGCAGTTACAGCTTGTGATATGTTGTTTCAGAGTGGAAAAATAGAGGGAAAAATACAGTTTGTTCACACCAATGCTGTAAAACTGAAAACTGCTCCCCCAGTTTCCAAAGGGGTGCTGGAGTGGGTTGCATTATATCGAATAAATCAGTGATTTCCTCATTTTACAGAGGTTATTGCAATTATTGGATATAAGGGTACATCTCCATTTTTTATGGTTCAGTTTTGACACAAAACCATATAGGTTGAGTCTATTTTTCTTTAACTGAGCCATGCACAAAGAAAACTGGGGCTGCATCCTAGATTTGATGCGAAAATGGAGACCTCCCAAGAAGTATTAGCTTTAACTTAACGCGTTTGGCTCTGCTAGATGAAATGTGTTGCTTTGTGGCTCCATGACAGTGATGCAGGGAGACAGGCAACAGACAAAAACTGCAAAGAAAGTTCCACTGGCTCAGAAATGCTGAGTCGCCATGTACCAAAAATGTCATAAATAGTGATAGGTGCCAAGATTTGTTAAGAGCTGTCTCAGTCTGTCTTACAATGCCAAGAGCTAAGTCCCTCTCTTCTCAATTGGTGCAGGGTTTACTCAATGCAATTTTTGAACTGATTACATTTATAATATCCGTTTTACCTCTCCCCTCCTTTTGGTGCACTGGTGATGGATATTCTCTCTCTGTCTCTGGCCAGGTGTAAGTTCAAGGGTCTGATTTCCTGTGAAGTCAAGGGTAAAACTCCCTTTGGTTTCAATAGCACAGGACTGGGCCCCACTGGCTGAGAACTTTCAATGAATATACAAGGTTTCTTTTCTTCTCATTTTGGATATTCAGGGGTTTAACATAGTCTTTATGGCTGATTTATTGTTACCAATTTGTATAGAATGTTTATATTTTAGTACAACACTTACTAAATTGTAAATGTAATTTTAACAACAACAACAACAACAACAAAAAAGTAGTAATGGGTGACTCATACAAATGTAGGGGTGGAAGGGACCCTGAGAAGTCATCAAGTCCAGCCCCTTCTGCTGAGGCAGGACCAAGTAAACCTAGACCATCCCTGACAGGTGTTTGTTGAAAAACTGCAGAAGTCTCATGTTTTGGGTCGTGTTGAGATGAGTCCAAAATTTGGATTCTTACCCAACCCTCTGAACCTGCAAAACTGGCATGAAAAAAATCTCATGAAAATGGGTTGTGTGATAATTTCTGTTCTAAATCAGGTCAGAATTACAGTAGAGCTAAGTTCTTATGGTATTTTGACTTTCTGCTTCTGGTCTGACTGGGTCCCAAAATGAAAAAAAATTGATTAAAAGTTAACCAAGCGCTTTAGAACCTCCAGAAGGGGTTCACAATTTCAGATTTCAGTGGAAGCCCCTGCTGGAGGGGATTTATCTGTACTCAGTATGCCTTCCCTAACTTGGTTAGATGGATGATGGGAGAAATGCAGATGGTGGAATTTAATAGTGACATTTACAGTAGTCAAGTGAATTGGGATACAGGAGGAAATTAAGCTAAAGAAGTGTTCTTGTCTCAACACTATCAGTATTTTCCACCACTATCAGTAATAAGCCATCAAGGAAGTAAAAAAGTACATGAAACACACAGATCAGAGCATAGGCGCCGGCTTCCTCTGGGCCCAGGGAGTGCTCAACCTCCCCGCTCTACCCCACCCTGCCTCTTCTTGACCAGTTCCACCCCTTCCCCTGAGCATGCCCCATTCCTGCTCTGACCCCTTCCTCCCAGAGCCTCCTGCACTCTGCAAAACAACTGATTGCAGCGGGCGGGAGATCCTGGGAAGGAGGGGGAGGAGTTGATCAGCGGGGCCGCTGGCAGATGGGAGGTGCTTTGGGAGGGTACGGAGGGAGCTGGCTGCCAGTGGGTGCTAATCACCTACTAATCTTTTTTCTGTGGGTGTCCAGCCAGAGAGCACCCATGGAATTGGCAACTATGGATCAGAGTTTATTTTATTTTATTTTGTACATGGTACAAATGCATACTTGCAACAAAGGCATATCTTACAAGTACATGTTTAACCCACTGGTGAGTGTGTTTTGCACATCATCTTCTGTGCTGAAGACATGAGAAGATACAGCACCAAGATACAGAAATTTGGCTCTTTAACTCAAGATGTAGTAGCTCATGCTTTTAGTTCTGATTGTCTCTGGTTCAGTCCCCAGTGTGTCAGCCAAGATGGTGGCCATCAAACATGCAGTCTCTTTCTAATCTGTAAAATATGTTTATAGTAAACAAATCTTCTAGCCCTTTAATTACATGATAGAAATATTTTAACACATTACAAAAGAAATACCAAATGTTTCATTAATGAATCCCCCCCCCAGCAAATCTCTTTTCCTCCTCTTTAAAAGTGATCTGTAAAGAAAAATGGATTCCAGGGGCTGTGTGCTCAACCCTTTCTGAAAATTAGCCATCTTTAGGATCTTTCAAGCTGGGCACCCAAAAATTTGAGAAACCCCAAGTTACTAGTCATTTCTGAAAATCGTACTCTATATACTTGATTTTTTTTTACAGCTATATAATGTGTAGTTATTGCCCTTGCAATCTTTTTTAAAATGTTTTTCTTCTGATTGTTGTTCTAAAAATACACATAATGCAAATAATAGAAATGTCTTGATAGTCAGTGGAATGAAGCTGGGCTCTACTGGTTTTCTTAGCTTTAAAAACAGACAAACAAACAATAAAACAAAGAAATTGCATCATGTGGAACTATTTGTTAGACAGCAGTAGAATGCTTTGACTTGCACAATATGATGGAATGAGGTAGGTTTTGCCTCATTGCATACTCGAAGTCACAAATCATATTCCAGCTGCACATTCACATTACAAAAGAAATGCCATTCAGTTTTCTCTCTCACTCATGCACAGAAGCAGTAAATACTGAGGGTGAAATCCTGGCCCAATTAAAGTTAATAGGAGTTTTGCTATAGACTTCAGTGAGATCAGGATTTAACCCTAAGAACACTGAATGAGATTTTCCACTCAGTATTCATGTACTGTGCAAAACAAACTATTGGTAAATCATTAGGGGAAAACCCTCCATCATATAACAAAAACCACACAGCATTATAAACATCTGTAACTTAAACAAATCAAGATGTTAAGTTCCTACAACTTCGCATTAAGAAACTAGAGCTGTTAAAAATAGGTTGCAGTGTTTAAAACAGGGCTTTAAAGATGGCAAACATATTTCTTCATTCTCAAACACAGCTGAAAAACTTATGTTCAAACCTTACAAAACAATTTACTCCCAGGGTGCAAAAAAACATGCAAAATTTCCAACTGGAAGGTAAAATTTTGACAAAGTAGAAACACTAGTGCAATTTTAACTGCAAATATTGTCACACGCGCTGCGCATAGGTCTTGATCCTGAAAACATGTACGGACATATTTCCCTTTACTCCCATGTGTAGCTGCATTGACACTGATGGCATGATTCATGTGAATAAATCACACCATATGTGTAAAGCCTTGCTACATGGCAAATGCTTTGCTGCTATAGCAATAACACTATAGCTCTACTGGCAGAGCCCCCTAATATAGAAGCGTTATATGCTGATGGAAGGGTTTTTTTGTCGGCATAGTACAGGGATTGGCAACCTTTGGGACGCGGCTCATCAGGGTAAGCCCCCTGGTGGGCCAAGCCGGTTTGCTTACCTGCCACGTCCAAAGGTTTGGCCAATCATGGCTCCCGCTGGCCGCGGTTCGCTGTACCAGGCCAATGGGGGCTGCAGAAAGCGGTGCAGGACAAGGCATGTGCTGGCCGCTGTTTCCCGCCACCCCCATTGGCCTGGAACAGTGAACCGCGGCCAATGGGAGCTGCAATCGGCCAAACCTGCGGATGCGACAGGTAAACAAACCAGCCCGTCCCGCCAGGGGGCTTACCCTGGCGAGCCATGTGCCAAAGGTTGCCGATCCCTGGTATAGTAATCCCACCTCCCAGAATGACATTAGCTCTGCTGCCAGAAGAATTGTTCTGTTGGCATAGCTAGGTCCACATGGGAGGGTTTGTCAGCACAGTTGTGTTGGCTAGGGGGGATGGTGAAGACCTGGCCTTAGTGTTTGCAGAATTTAGACCCTAATTTGTACCTGGAAATTTACTCTCTTAAATGCACTGGGCCAGATCCTCAGTTAGTAAAAATCAGCACAGTTTCACCAAAGTCAATGGCACCCTTCCAGTTTACACCAGTAGGCTCTTGAGACTCCTATCCACTATTTATTATCACAATCCAGAAATCAAAAGAATGGGTGTGGGGAACACTGTGGGGTTACTTCTGCTGCCTCAATGACAACTATGGTATCTTTTTCAAGCTTTTATTCATATATTTGTACCTACCAGAAATTATGTAGGAATTGTATTCTAAGCTCTTCTCAGATGGGGATATTTATACTCCAATCCACTGGAATGTTATTTCACTTACGCCAGGACATCATATGCAAAAGGGCAAGCATCTCTAACATATGTTACAGTAAGCCTTGTCATCATTACTGGTTGTGATTACTCCGCTCTATTCTTTTACCCATTCATTTCTGAATGTGGAGAAATATTTAAACTTGTTTTTACGAGATCACTGTGTATATTTCTATTTTCCTTACTCTTCTTATCGATTCCCTTCTCACATTGACGGGAAATATAGTACATGCCATGGCAGTTATAGTTTGAAGGTTCACCTTGACATTCCTATGTTGCTAAATGAGCAGGGGGCCTCCAATTAGGGAAAAGGGGTCCTGGGTAGAAAAGTTTGAGAACCACAGGCTTAAATAATAAGGCCGGTGGAATATTGGTGGAAAATAGTCTTTGCCATTGTTTGGTCAAATACAGTATTCAAACATCTGGAAATAATGTATTTAAGCGATAATATTCAACCAGCTTTGCTAAACATGAGTGAATGTGGGAGCAGTGGAAATGCACCTGTAACACTGAGTCACTTTAATTTGAATCAGAAATACTTTAAAGAGAGGAAGGTTTACAAAAATTTTCATCATTTGCTGGGTATTTCGTAAAAATGAAAAGAACAATACTAGCCAATATGTACAGTCAAGAATTATTTAGTGTTACTTTTATGGAGTATACAAGAGGAAATAAATAATATTTCCACGCTGTGATTTCTCACACAAAAAATAAGAATGGTCATGGTTATAGAAAATCCATAGCTTTATTTTCTAGTTAATGGTGCTGAATGCAACTAAGCAGACTTTGTTTTGAAATTTGAAAAAAAAAAAAAGATTCAATGTTATTTTGCAAGATTTAGTGGGGACCTTTCCTATTTCATCAGTAACTAGCTTGTTACAAGTTCTGCACTTCTAAACTTTAACCTCAAGAATTTCACAGAGACAGTAATGTATCCTAAAGGTGAGAGAGAACTATCTCTCACGTCACCTTACAGAACAGTAAATACAATAATGAAAATTAATACTCACAGCTACACTACAGCTGCTTAAATATAGCTGAACATGAAAGCCTGTACACTTGGGGATCTGACTGGAAAGGACAGTCCAAGGGGGAGGATTCTGAGTTCTCGGATCCATCACTGCTCGAGGGTGTGGCTGAGGGACAACTCTGTTAAATTCAACCTGCCTTCCACCACAGAACACCTTCCCTTTTCCTGGGCATTGGTGACCAAAGACAATCAGGAATCTGATTAATGCAGTCAATGAGGAAGCCTGAATGACAGCCACAGTATAAGAACCTGGATAGAACAGAATAGAGTAGCAGTCATGGGAAAAGGAGGGAGGAAACCACCTATATACATCCACAACTCAGAACAGAATCAGGAAACCACAACTCAGAACAGAATCAAGGCCAATTCGGAACAGGAGACAAGGCAGGTGTTGGCAGACACATCAGGGCTGTGTCAGTTATCCCTCACCTTCCTGGCTTGCAGGGAGAAGCAACAGTGATTCTGTCTGAGATTCTGTGCTGAATGATACTTTATTTTTGAGTGTCTGCTAGTCCTTGCACTCAGGTATATCACAGCCACAGGGAGTGAGAGTGGACACGATGCATTCCAGTTTACTTTGAGCAGGTGGAGAAATTACAATCCTGTTAGCTGAATCTGCAGGTTTGTGAGGATCCTGGGTGAAGGTAGGCAGGACTAGTGGTAGGAGCTTGGGAGCCAGGAACTGAAGACAGGGGTCAGAGCTGGTGTTGGAGTCAGGAGTCAAGCCGAGAGAGCAGGAGCCAGGAATCAGGCTGAAGATTAATACCAGGTATGAGGAGTTCCACAGGTTGATCAGGATCCAAGTAAGAGCCGAGGTCAATACCAGAAGTTCAGAGGCAGGGAAGTATGGAGACACATTGTTGCCTGGACACTTTCTGGTGTGCCCTATGTGCCTATATAGGATAAAGGAGCCAATCAGGGATCACTAAAATAACTGTTAGTTGGATCACTTACGGCAGAACTTCCCATGGTGTGCAACCTCTGTGAATTGTGTGTTGCAGGCAGTGGGCAGGTTACGGGTGGCAGTGTGAGGCTGTTACTTAAAAGCCCTGGTGATCCACACAAAGTGGGCTGTAAGCTGCTTCCACAGTGTGGCTTGGGTCTCTTGTAAGCACCTTAGAAGATAGACACATCTTGTAAGATAATGGAGAGTATACTTATGAAGGCATGTGTGGGAAATGGTTTTGTTCTTGACAAGCATGTTTGCATTTAGAAGTGACCTGTTTTGTTGAGCACTTTAGAGGCAGAGGTACAGTATTGTCCTGCAATAAGGACATTTATCCCTGCTTTCTGATTATTATTCCTATACCACTGTGTTCAAAGCTATGGAACAACCTGAGAGAGATCTGCTGCTTCAGAAGCTGCCTCCCCAGGCACACATTATAGCATTCATCTTGTCAATGGGTGTTGTTACTGGATGTGTTTTCTTGCTTTGAGCCTTTTCATGGGAGTCAAGGAATTCATGTTAGAAAAGCACAGATTTTAACCAACCAAGAGAAAGGAGTTGAGAGCATCTATGAGATATAAAATGGTTTCTTAACTTTGGCTTAAAAAATAACCTGAAATGCAGAACCCATTCAGTATACAGATTGAAAATAATTGAAACATGGTGGTAGAATTGCAGTTGGATTTGTGAACGCCTGCCTACACCAGACAGAACGCTTTGTTGGGGGTGAGGGGGGTACAATTAGAGAATGGGACTGGGAAGGAGTCCTTGGCATTATGTCAGCATTGCTGGAAATTTATGATGAAACTTGGATATGTTCCAACAACAAAGTGCCTCAGTTTTCCTTGCTGTGAAATGGGGAAAGGAGTGTTTCATTTAACTGATCAACATGTCCAAATGGTTTGAGATCCTCAGAAGGAAAGTGCTTATTGCAGGCTGGCTCATGGATTATGGTTATTCATTGAATTATTTTATTTTTGCATTCTGAAATTCAACATTTCATTCCAACAAAAATCAATCTGTGAATGTTTTGCTATGAAACTGGCCAAAATTTCTGGGTTGGGCAGGAACAAAATCCTGCAGGTATTGTTTGTTTGTCGTCATTTTACAAATCTTCCTTCGTAACTTTTATGCACCACTGACTATATCAGTGATACCAGTTGTAAGGCACATTCCCCATAATTGTGATCAAAGAATAAATGTGGTAGGAATTATCCTTACAATTCTCAAGCATAGCACTGTAGTCATTGTGAGTTACCATCTTGTAACTGATGTTTCCAGCCCATGCAGTGATAAATTAAGCTAATTCCAAATAAAGTACTCTTATTTCAGAATAAGTGTGCCAGTAAATGTAGTTCATAGAATCATAGAAGATTAGGGCTGGAAGAGCCCTCAGGAGGTCATCTAGTCCAACCCCCTGCACAAAGCAGGACCAACCCCACCTAAATCATCCACATTATGGATATTTCCAGGCAGGGAAATTACTCACTTGACAGCTGTGGATAGTTAATCAGGAATAACTCCCCATATAGACTACAAGGGATTTTTGTTTGTAACGTAGCAGCAAGTACTTGTGTCTTGCCAGAGCCGAACAGAACGTGAACCTCAAAATTGTTGAGTTCCTTTCTAAATCTATAAATCACAATGTCTGACTGAACTCTAAATTAGGACAAGTCTGGCTGTGTATCTGTAACCCACACACCTCTGGGTGTGGTGTTCTGTCCCATCTAGTGGCACTGAGACCACTTAGAGAGAGATTAATGAGTCTGCTCTATAGGGCCACATGGCTTTTAGCTCATACAGTAGATGCTAATAAACTAAGGTCTAAATGTCCCAGGTTCAATCCCTCCTGCCTACAACCAGGGTCTGTTGGTGTTACATATCTATCACCGCATAGGGATTGTGTATTAAACTAATTTGGAATAAGGTAATGATATTCTGTAATGAGAACATCCACATATGGAGCTAATCCACTTTAAATTCACACCCTATATTATTCTGGATTAATTTTCATGTGCAGACAAGCCCTTAGCACGGGGTGGGAAAACTTTTTGGCCCGAGGGCCACATCAGGGTTGCACAATGGTATGGAGGGCTGAGTAGGGAAGGCTGTGCCTCCTCAAACAGCCCGCCCCCAACCACTTCCTGCCCCCTGACTACCCCCCTGAGATCTCCTGACCCATCCAACCCCCCCTGATCCTTATCCCCTGACCGCCCCCTCCCGGGATCCCCACCCCCTATCCAACCCCCACCCCATCCCCTGACTGCCCCCTCCTGGGACCCCCTGCCCCTAACTGCCCCCCTGGAGCCCCTCCCCCATTCACCACCCCCAAGCCCCTTTCGGAATGTGGCCCTGTGAACATGGGCGGAGGACTCAGGAGGAGCAGGGGCAGCCACACATCCAGAGAGAAGCAGCGGTTTCCCCTTCAAAGCGCCACTTCTCTCCGGCCAGCTGTGCAGCCGACCGGTGCTCCTCCTAAGTCCTCTGACCGAGTACCCCACATTCCTGCCACCCGCACCGCCCGCCTGCTCTCCTGCCCCTGCAGTGCAGCCCCTCGCCCCCCTGCAGCCAGTGCTGAGCTGCCCGAGTGCCCAGCCCTGGGGCCCCCTGTTGTTGGGAGGCCCATGCCAGGGCACCCTGTGTTCACTGGTAAATCCGTCCCTGAGACGAGCCGCCCGGCCGGAGCCAGCCATGTCGCTGCACTGCCAGCACGGTGAGCTGAGGCTGCGGGGGAGGGGGGAACAGCAGGGGAGAGGCCGGGGCCGGCCGGGAGCTCAAGGGCCGGGCAGGATGGCCCTGCAGGCTGGATGTGGCCCACGGGCTGTAGTTTGCCCACCTCTGACTTCAAAGCAGGGCAAAAACTATTTTCAAACACTGCTATTTTTGTTGGCATGGAAGAGGCTTCCTTTAATTAGGAAAAACATTTTTCATTATTAAATTTCTATTGAAAAAAATAGTTTAAATTAAGGGGGAAATGTTTCACAAACCCCCAAATGAAATAATGTATTGTCCAAGGTTTCGTTAAACCCCAAACACTCTCATCTCCAGTATTTACAAGACATTTGCGTTATTCACAGTCAGCCAAGAAATTGTTCTTGTCACCCTTCTATGTAGCTGTAATGCCACCGTGTATGGGAACTAAAGTCAGAGCCTTAACACTGTTCTAATGCAATTTTTCTATTGATTGCTCATGGTGATTTTAGCAGGACTGTCTCTTCTGGCATAAGTTATTGTCAGTGGAATTAACAAAAGTAACAGCAGAAGAATGACGAATTGACCATGCATTCTTAGAGCCTTCGTTACACAGCTTGCACGCAGAGCAGCCTGCAGAAATGTGGTGCAAGGCAGCTACCAGTAATTGCTGCGGTGTTATCATTCTGCCTTCCATAAAGGAAGGAAGGAAGGATGTGAATAACAAAACATGCAGGGGCCTTTGTCTGTTGCCTTGAAAAGGCTTCAAATCTTTGGTTTAAAAAAAAAAAAAGGAAGAAAGAAAGACCCTTTCAAGGGGGACAATGTCCAATACAAGGCCCCAGACGGGGACACAAGGGACACTAAGCAAGATGAGGAATGGGAAGGTCTTATGGTTAAGTGACAGGCTGGGACTCAGAACATCTAGGTTCAATTCTGGCTCTGCGGCGTGTTCCAGGTGTGTCGTTGGACAAGCAAGTCACTCTCTGAGCCCAAGTTCCCCCTCTGTAAAATGGGGGTGATAGTAATACTTCCAATCTACCACCATTTGTTTGTATTCTCTCTTTAGATTGCCCGTTCTTCAAGGAAAAGACTTAGCACTATGCGGGTCTGATGAGGTTCTGATTCCACTTGGGTGCTATAGGTGCTACCATAAATATGATAGTCATTGTTTTAGGACGGTAACACACATACTTTTGAGGGAGCAGAATATAGTGGCACCAAACCTCTCTCTATTTCTGACTCTCTCTTTCTATAGGGACGGAGGTTTTGTTTTGTTTTGTTTTTCCTTCAGGGTTAGCACTTCACATTATGGATATTTCCAGGCAGGGAAATTACTCACTTGACAGCTGTGGATAAAACATGAAATTTTAGATAATGTTTTAAATTCACTGGGGAAAAACCTGCTTCAAGGTAATTTATAAATTAACCAAATTCAAAGATTGTCTCCTGGCATGTATCTGTAATTAGAAAACTGTCTTGGAGAGGAAAAGAGACCTAAGAGATAGCTGGTACACAGATTATTTTGCAGCTAAAAATAGGAATAGCTAGAGGTTGCATGATCTCAGGAAAACCAACATGTGTAGAGCAAGCTTGCTTCTTTTTATATTTAAAAGTTCTCCCAGTTCACCAGCCTGACTAGCTTCAAGCTTGCTGTGTTAAAGTTAATGTGGAAATGCTGAATTATTTGTGACTGCACGGTTTCTTAGGTGCTAATTTGATTTCACAATTCCCTCACTCCCCTTTCCTTCCTTCTTCCCTCATTTCTCTCTGTTCTCTCTCGTTCTGTTATCTGCAGAAAAAGTATACCCCTTTAAAGTGAAGTTTTTTTAATAATTTGGCAGTTGGTAAATTTTTCTTGGTCTCTATCATGTCTTGATCCTCAAGCACCTAGTTGTGTGAAAATGTTACAGTGAGGTGGGCCATATGAGTAGCTAGATTGGAATCAAAGGGATGATATTCTCTGAACTCACCTGGATTATTGAGCATCTAGATTTGGCCTCAGATCATGCTCTTCCTCTTTGCCTTGCCTCTGAAAAAGTTAAATTCATGTTACACCAATCTGATTTGAAGCCTTGCCTTTCCTCTCCACAGCTTTGTTAGTTTCTTGCTTTGACCAGTTGTTTTCTTGCCACTGAGTCTGCTGGCAAAATTTTCAGGGTGCATGGTTTTGTTTTGTATACTGTTCCTCACGAGTTGCATGGATGCATTTGGATTTATGAACAATAGCTATATTGCCAAGCAAATGCCACTGGCTTCCCAAGCTTTACAACTCCAATAAACAATTTGCTGCAGTGAGAGAAATGTCATTGATTCAAGTGCATGAATCAGGGAGGAAAAGAAGGGATAATATCCTTTTGCAAGTAGCAGTGTGTGCTAACATATATCCAGCAGATTACACTTTTATTCAATTTCTTTATAAGGGGCCATGTGTCAAAAGGCTTTTTACCTAGATCTGCTAAAATGGTATATGGAAGGACAACATATTTTCTTCACCTTTTACCTTGGAGCAGTAAACATTGTTGCTGGAGACCATTAAAACCTAGTTGTGTCAGCTCCATTTCTAACTCTGGCACTCTTTCAGGGTTAAGTAGCACTGATATTAATGGGAGGCGACATAAATCAAAATCTGTGCCAAATTCAGGTACAGCAGGCTCCAGGGCACTTGCAGTCAGTAGGTTTCTAATTCTGACCTATACTTGCAGTTATTTTCTAAGCCTCAACGCCTCCCCACTGTGTTCTCCTTACTCCGTTGCAGCTCAGAAGGGAAGCTGAAGTCGTGTTGTAACTAAAGAAGTGTGTGTGTGTGTGTGTGTGTGTGTGCACGCGCGCACCAAAACTAGGGGGTAATACTCATTGATATTTTAGTGCATATCTGCTTATTAGTCCTTGAAATGGTTCCACATCCTCTACAACTTCCTAACTGTACAAAATGTAGAGTAATGGAACACACTGCCAAGGAAAGTCATGGAAGTTCCTTCACTGGAGGTTTTCAAAAGGAGGCTGGATAGCCATCTGCCTGGAATGGTTTAGACACAACAAATCCTGCATCTTGGCAGGGAGTTAGATAGGCAACCCTTGTAGTCCCTTTCAACCCTATGTTTCTATGATTCTACATGCTTGCTGGGCAACTTATCCAGTAGGTGTGAATCTGTACCTAAAAGAAACCCACTAGCTACTACAACATACTCTAAAAAGTCTATGTCCTCAAAGAAAAAGGATTGGCCACATGCTGCAGATAGACACAGTCAACATTTTGATGTATATAATTCACCTGGAGAAGCTATTTTCTAAACCAAATGGGGAGAAAAACTCTAATTGAAACCAAATGAGGGTAGGAAGGGAGGTTAATTCCACTGATCGTAAAACTCTGAGCCAACAAATCATGTGCTGAAATCTAAGCTGAGAGTGATCCCACTGAGACACTTAGTGAATTCTGTCTAACATTTTGGTTCTAACTTAGTTCTCAAAGGTGAGAGTTGCTGCATTTCCAGAGACCCCACACTCTGCTAACACCTTTAGGATCCTTCCACTGAGTCCTACATCACCAGAAAATCCTGCTATTACCAGGATGGGCTCTCAGCTGTGGAACTCACCCCTTGAAAGTCATCTTGGTCAATTTCGCTCTGTTTAAAAGAAAAAGCTTAAACTTTACTCCCTCCTGCTTTTCCCATTCCCAGGACCCCCCGTCTGTTGGTGTGATTCCATTTTTAAAAGGTGACTCTTTCTCTTGATGTTTTGAAATGCATTTTAATGTTTTTCAATGGTAGACAGGGCCACTAATATCTCAGCAGGCTATAAAATAATTACTGTCCCAAGTGAATGGCATTTGGACTTAGATCATTAATGCATTTCACAGAGGCCAAACAGTCATCCAATGAACACAGCTAAACTTGAAATTTTCCCTGATTTTTGACACAGCCCTCAGCTTCACTGGAGTTTTCTGCCTTTTTTTAATTTTTTTTTTGCACCATAAGGAAAAGGCATTATTTCATCATCTAAATTGTTCCTCTCTTTGCAAAATTGAGCTCTGCCCATCACACTGAAGGGGGAGCTGAAGGTCGAATGGTGGAATCTTCTTGATTTAATATACAGTAATCAATACCTTCATGAATTCCTAACCAAGCTCGATTCATCCATGGAAAGCCTTTTAAAAGTGAATGGCAAAGCAAACGCAAAACATGGGCTTATGTCCTGTGCTGTTTCTTTGTGATGTTGAGAAGGCGTCTCATGAGTATGGCAATACATTTCTGTGGTTTTTTTATATTAGAAATGTCCGGTGTTTCTTGGCCTTTCTTACATGAAAGACCTTAGCCAGAACTATGGCTGGCCAAAATGGGGATATTGCACCAGGCTATAACCTGAAGTACAGATCTCCTTCCCCGACCCCAATTGCGGGAGGAGGCAGATGGCTTGAAACTATTTTATTACATCAAAAAGAAGCAGTAAAGGGCACAGGCCTTTACATCAGTGTCTGGACATTTAGTGTAAGGAGTGAGCAAGGTACACCAATGTGCGGCAGGGGTAGGTGACCAGCACAGCAGAACATCTGCATTTCTGCAATGGGTGTATGGGGTGAGGCCCTTCAGGACTCTACCTACAGAGTGCCATGGAACACAGGAACTCCTGAAACAGCCCTGAGGAGGAGCTATTGGGAAATAAGGGAGAGGTCAGAGGATTCAACACTACACAGATCTACTTTGATCCTAACCTCCTCACATGCCGTGGGTTGAGGGATTGGCTTTGGTTAACTGGGGGTATGGAGCTAACTAGAGTAATGCTATGAAACACCTCTGCTCCTGCTTCATGATTCCTCATCTTTGCACCTGTGGCATCCTCCTATGCTTAACTGAGGTGCTCAGGTTGGGTCACTGGTTGGGAGGACTAGAAGAGGAAGCGAGTGCAGACCTGAAAGTAAACCCCAGTAAGAAATAGTGCAATAATACTAACTACCCCCTTGTTATTGACAGTGTAGATGGTTTTTCACGTTTGCACTATGCAAGTAGAGCTGAACTGTTGTTTGCTGTGTACAGCAAGGTATTACATATAGAAGTCTCCATCATGGGAGCTGCCGAGCCTTTCAGAGCAGCCTGCTGTAAGTGGACATGTCTGTCTACAGGGCATCTTAAATTTGAGTCCAATTTTCAATAGCAACACCCAGTGACCACTCCTCCAGAGATACTGTGCTTGCTCAGTTTGAGTCAGATGCAGTGTGAGCTCTACCTGTTGTTGCAAAGAGTTCAAGCCATCTAACTATTTTGTTCACAGATTCTGATACATCAACAGGCTCCATTTTGGTGACTCCTGGGCTGTTCACACATTGTGCAAAACAGCAAGAAAACCAATTCTGTTTCAGTAGCAGTCCTTATTTGATTGTCCCTGTATCTAAGGATATTCACAGGTATCCAGATATTTTATAATAATTCAGGGACAGGTTTCCTATTTCTTCTAAGATGCTGCATTTATAGATTAAGTATTCATCAAAAAGAGCCATAATGACTTGGCAGTTCTCCTTCTAATATGGATTCAAAACTCAATTAAAACTAATACCAATTAGTTATGTATAGCTTCTGAGAACCCTATTAAACCAAAATATGAGCAGGCTACAGCTAACTATTTAAAATATGTAAATACGTCAATTTTAATATCCATTACATGAATGTCTTTCAGAGTCTTAAATGTGACAAGAATGTCATGTACTATATAAAAGCAATTTGTTGTGGTCATTTTTAAACTTTTTTCATTATTTTTAATTTTTCATTTGTAGAGTGCTGCAAAAAGTGGAAACTAGGTCAAATTGAAAAGTATGAATATAAACAAATAACATAAGTATATAGGAACAAAATTAGAAAGGCCAGGACACAAAATGAGATTAAACTAGCTAGAGACTGAGAGGGGACATAACAATTTTCAAGTACATAAAAGGCTGTTACAAGGAGGAGGGAGAAAAATTGTTCTTAACCTCTGAGGATAGGACAAGAAACAATGGGCTTAAATTGTAGCAAGGGTGGTTTAGGTTGGACATTAGGAAAAACATCCTAACTGTCAGGGTAGTTAAACACTAGCATAAATTGCCTAGGGAGGTTGTGGAATCTCCATGATTGGAAATTTTTCAGAGCAGGTTAGACAAACACCTGTCAGGGATTGTCTAGCTAATACTTAGTCCTGCCATTAGTGCAGGGGCCTGGACTAGATGACCTCTTGCGGTCCCTTCACGTCCTACAAGTTTATGACTCTATGATTATGAACTTCTGGGAAATCAGATATGAACAGGAAATATCCTGTTATAGAACCTGAGTTTCATATAATGCCACATAATAGCTTGAGTATATATTGCTATTAATAAATGCTTGCTGATGCTCATAGAATCATAGAATAATAGAATCTCAGGGTTGGAAGGGACCTCAGGAGGTCATCTAGTCCAACCCCCTGCTCAAAGCAGGACCAAACCCAACTAAATCCTCCCAGCCAGGGCTTTGTCAAGCCTGACCTTAAAAACCTCTAAGGAAGGAGATTCCACTACCTCCCTAGGTAACCCATTCCAGTTCTTCACCACCCTACTAGTGAAAAAGTTTTTCCTAATATCCAACCTAAACCTCCCCCTCTGCAACTTGAGACCATTACTCCTTGTTCTGTCATCTTCTACCACTGAGAACAGTCTAGATCCATCCTCTTTGGAACCCCCTTTCAGGTAGTTGAAAGCAGCTATCAAATCCCCCCTCATTCTTCTCTTCTGCAGACTAAACAATCCCAGTTCCCTCAGCCTCTCCTCATAAGTCATGTGCTCCAGCCCCCTAATCATTTTTGTTGCCCTCCGCTGGACTCTCTCCAATTTATCCACATCCTTCTTGTAGTGTGGGGCCCAAAACTGGACACAGTATTCCAAATGAGGCCTCACCAGTGCTGAGTAGAGGGGAATGATCACATCCCTTGATCTGCTGGAAATGCCCCTACTTATACAACCCAAAATGCCATTAGCCTTCTTGGCAACAAGGGCACACTGTTGACTCATATTCAGCTTTTCATCCACCGTAACCCCTAGGTCCTTTTCTGCAGAACTGCTGCCCAGCCATTCGGTCCCTAGTCTGTAGCAGTGCATGGGATTCTTCCGTCCTAAGTGCAGGACTCTGCACTTGTCCTTGTTGAACCTCATCATATTTCTTTTGGGCCAATCCTCTAATTTGTCTAGGTCCCTCTGTATCCTAGCCCTACCCTCCAGCGTATCAACCACTCCTCCCAGTTTAGTGTCATCTGCAAACTTGCTAAGGGTGCAGTCCACACCATCCTCCAGATCGTTAATGAAGATATTGAATAAAACCGGCACCAGCACCGACCCTTGGGGCACTCCACTTGATACCGGCTGCCAACTAGACATGGAACCATTGATCACTACCCGTTGAGCCCGACCATCTAGCCAGTTTTCTATCCACCTTACCGTCCATTCATCCAGCCCATACTTCTTTAACTTGCTGGCAAGAATACTGTGGGAGACTGTATCAAAAGCTTTGCTAAAGTCCAGAAATAGTACATCCACTGCTTTCCCCTCATCCACAGAGCCGGTTATCTCATCATAGAAGGCAATTAGGTTAGTCAGGCATGACTTGCCCTTGGTGAATCCATGCTGACTGTTCCTGATCACTTTCCCCTCCTTTAAGTGGTTCAGGATTGATTCCTTGAGGACCTGTTCCATGATTTTTCCAGGGACTGAGGTGAGACTGACTGGCCTGTAGTTCCCTGGATCTTCCTTCTTCCCTTTTTTAAAGATGGGCACTACATTAGCTTTTTTCCAGTCATCCGGGACCTCCCCTGATCGCCATGATTTTTCAAAGATAATGGCCAATGGCTCTGCAATCTCATCGGCCAACTCCTTTAGCACCCTCGGATGCCTGAGTAGATTTTGATAGCTATATAGGATTGTGTGGGTACCTCTACCCTCAGCTTGGGCACTGAAGCCTAGAGGGAGAGGTGAGCTTCAGAGTGTGAGTCTGAATGTCTACAAAGTTGTTCTTAGCATTGTAGTGCAAACCTGAGCCTGTTGACTCTGAGATTCGCTGCTGTGGGCTGCTGCTGGCCATGTAGACATACCCTGAGACATACACATTTCATCCATCTATCTATCTAATCTATCTATCTATCTATTTTTTTAAAGACATCCTGATTTCACTTATTCCATATGAAAACATGTATTAGGCAAAGGCAGTTCTCTTATCACTTTGTTCATAACATTTACAAAGTAAATCAGGGAGGAGGAGGCATGTCTGATAGTCTGAGCATGGGACAAAGAGCCAAGAATTTCTGAATTTTAATCTTGAATCTGACACTGACTACCTAATGGGGTTGGGCAAGTCATCTAGGCCTCACTTCAGAATAGTACTTAATCATGTGCAGAATTTTAGGCACATGCTCAAATTTATCTATATTCATCAAAACACCTGAGTATATGCTTAAGTCTGAATGAAGTTAATATCTTCACCGAATAGGGATGAGCTTAAAATTGAGCACATGCTTATGTGCTTTGTTATACTGGGGGCTTAGGTCCTACTTATGTCACTGTGAATTGAAAAGGCTGAAAAACATCTTCACAGCATCTTCTCCATTACAAGAACAGAGGCAGTCAGTGTAATAAAGAACAAAAAAGACATCCTAGCTTAAATGCAGAGAAAAACTGAATTAGATACAGTTACAGTAGCATAATGAACTGGTGCCTTTAGTAATTAGTCAGAGGTGAACTGATCTACTGGGGATCTCATTCTTTGACTCTTTCAATAATAATCCAGGGCACGTTTACCCCACATGACATTTATCAAAGGCCTCAAATTACATTTTTTATTCTGGTTTCATGGCTCACTTTTGAATATTCAAATCCTGAACATTAATGTTGGGAACTTCAGTTTAAATTGTTCTGTCTGGGATTTTTTTGTGCCTCGGATATTGTAACAATTGCTCTACATCAGAGCTATCAAACATTTACAGCTGTTAAATTAACAAATAAATAAAAGTGTCAAACTTGCCCAAAATTGAGATGGAAGTTGGGAAACACTAATAAAGTTTAGGTCTCCTTTCCTGAAGTAGAACCCTAGACCTAAGCACAGCCCATTTGACATCAGAGACCCTAGATGATGCCCATGCAGGACTCATTTGAATACCAGACCCTAGGTTTGGTGCAGGCATTTCAAAGAGCTATGAGACACGCAAAAGTTCATGTATAATTTCACTCAAGAAGACTCTGTGAGATTCATCCACAAGTAAAAAACTAGAAGTAGGTCAATGACCAATAAAAGATGGAGGTGAATAAAAATATAGAAAACTCATTATTTCAAAGGTTTTTTAAAGATGTTTTCCATTTCTTAACTTTCTAAGGGAGGATGATCTTGTGATTAAGCTACTGAATTTGAACTTGGGAGACATAGTTTTAATTCCCAGCTCAAACCTCCTGTGTGACATGGATAAGTCACTTCATCTCCCAATGCTTCTGTTTCCAATCCCATTCTTTGTCATGTCTGTTTAGACTGCAAGCTCTTTGGACCAGGGATTATTTTTTACTCTGCATGTGTGCAGCAATATTATTAACTTACAATGTTCAAAAATCAGGAACCCAAAAAATCATAACATTATCTTTAAAATCATGAGATTTAAAAAAATATATATATATAATTTTGGGGTTCTTGTCATTTGTTTTTTTTTTGTTTTTGAGCCTTC
Organism: Mauremys mutica; assembly: GCF_020497125.1. NCBI lineage: Eukaryota > Metazoa > Chordata > Testudines > Geoemydidae > Mauremys > Mauremys mutica. The sequence goes on from NC_059082.1 coordinate 60,315,613, forward strand.
ATGGTGCACTTGGGTCACATTTTCAAGCTTTACTTCACAGCTATGAGGGCTGTAAACATATTGTTTTAAAATCTGAATTGAGATTCTCATATAATTTGTTGCCTTCAGGAACTGGGGATTTAATAAAACATCAAATATCACTAGGCTTGTGACAATATTGGTGCCTAGCTCTAGAGGGTCCTGATCAAAGTTGGGGACTCTAGGCACTACTCTGATGCAAGTAACAAACATTTTTTACATGTCCTCTTCTATGTCTGTTTGGAGAACTTTTTAAATGTCACCGCATATGATAAACTTCAGGCCTGACTTGTCAAGTCCTGGCAGCAAGGAGAGAAGTTAAAAATAAATTGCTAGAGTCAACAAATTGTGTATTTTCATTTTTCCAGAAATATGTATATCTTGATAGCATTTACTAGCAACTATTTGCATAGGGAAAAAGTATTTAAACACCGAAGCTTATCTGGTCTGTTCCCCAAAGCATTTATAGCAAAAATGCTGTTAGCTGTGTTGTTATTTAATCTGGTGTTCAAAAGAAAATGTCAGCCAGACCAGCATGAAAATTAGACTATTCCAAAGCCTTAGGACTCTTCTCATCTACTAACTTCAAGCTAAAATGAATATAATGTAATATAATTCTTGTTTGAAATTCTCCTTTCTGTATGTGTTTTTTTTCTTCTGAATTTTCCATTTGTATCCCCTTTCCTTGCTTTCTCCCATATTTCTGGTTGCTCTTACTTTCAGCTCGGTTGCTTCCCGCTTTCCTGTATTTAAATATTTCTAAACACCTTCCACTTTTTGATGTACTCTTATCCATACCTGTGTAAACCAGAAACAATATTGGTATGTCCCGTCACTCTGAATCATGACTTTCCCTGGTTCCCATTCAGTTACCTGTACTGTACCTACAATGCTGTTCACTTGAAAACTAAGTGCTTGTGTACACATAAACCACAACAGCAGCACCGCTGCAGCTGCAACACTGTAGTACTTCAGTAAAGATGCTACCCTACTGACGGGACAGGTTTTCCCATCAGCACAGGTAATCTACCTCCCCAAGAGGCAGTAGCCGGGACAATGGGAGAATTCTCCCATCAACCTAGAGCTGTCTACACCCAGGGTTAGGTCAGGTTAACTACATTGCTCAGGTGTGCGGATTTTTCACATTCTGAGTGACAAAGTTATACCAATCTAATTTCCTAGTGCAGCCCAGGCCTCAGTTTACTATAGCTCACCACATAATCCCTGTAGCTAGACTTGAGCAATATAGAAATAAACTAATAATTCAGAGCGAGTAGTTAATTGGATAAGCTTACTCTCTTTCTGCTTTTGGAATGTCTGCAAGAGGATTGCAGTGTCCTTGAATTTACCCTTTATCTGTGTTTGCCATAATATTTTTTTCTTGTGTACAGTTCACTGAATATTCCATACTCAGTTGTTGTTTTTTTTAATAATTTAAGCTGTTTGTTAGATATGATTGGTCAAATTAGTCATATGGTATTGCTTCTGTTCCCTGGTTGGATGAGCATCTCTCATGATTCTGAGGAGAGTTTAAGGACTGCAAAGACAAGCAGGATCAGAGGTCTTTGAGAAAATTGTAAACATTTTTCTTTGCTGTCACATGGGCCTTTCACATTTCTGAAATGTGAGGCTAACGTAAGCTCAGTGCAGACTCCAACCTTAACTTTCTTCCATCATGGATCCACAGTCCATGTGCTATTCTATTCCATCTAGGTTCTCATACTTCATTCATCACCATAGTATCTCAGGGCCTTCCAGTAGTTCATTAAGTAAGATGACTAACATCTGTCACATGTGATTTGCTCTCTCAGCTTCTTGCCAGAGGGAGAAGCTTATGCAGGGGAATGTCTTCTTTTGGTAGGGGTGTGTGTTTTTTTTAAAACACATACATATGTTGCTATGTGTTTGTTACAGACTGCAAAGTCAAAAAATGTGCCTTGCATGTAGTACAGATGGTGGTGAGGTTTATGATGGAGCTGAGTTCCTGTCGGTGCCAGTTATGCAAGGTGAAGACAGCACCAGGTCTGGCGTGCTCAGTTGCCTCTGAGCTCTAGTGAGGGATATGAAAACTTGCATCCTTGCTGAGCTAATAAGTATTGTCTCAGCTTACACCAAGTACACTAAGTGCCTTATTGCATTAGCTGATCTGTAATTTTCTAACTGCACCACCACAAAGTGTGCCTGAGTGGTCCTAAATTAATTGCAAATGGTGCAGTGAAATCTTTTAATTGTCTCTTTTCTAGCACATCAGCAAAAAGTTTTGGAAATCCTACTTCATGTTATGTCATCAGGGAGGGTCATATCCTACCTAAAATAGTCACCCCAGTGCAAATACTTGAGTCCATGAACTTTAAATTTACATTCTGGGTAAAACTGGCCTGTGTTCCACTTGAGCACTATTCTGAGGGTGTACTGAACTGAAATTCAAATCTGAAAAAACAGCGTTTTCAAGGCAACCAGATAGGTTCTGTTATGAAAACAAGTTCATGGTTTTTTTAATGGGAAGGAGATATTCTTCCTAGCACTTGGTGCATGGTTGTTTTTAAATTGATCACTTGTGGTCATGATATACTACTGCACTTGCTACCATGATGGTGACTCACCATTGAACTCACTCTGCTTTCACAGATTAGCAGTGAGGATGGCCAGACTCACTACTGAACAGCTTTAGTGAAAAATGCTCCACAACGGAACAATAAAAACCTTATTAGTACTTGCACAGCACCAGCTATTGAGATGCAATATTTCAGGTGAAAAAGTTTTTGATTTAGCCTTTATTATTTAAGTTTATAGCATCCAAAACAAACCTTGAGATGGAAAACTTTCTGTCTGATGTCTAGTTTCATCCAATTGCAGGTAGCTAATACTTAATTTACTTATTAAACAAACAAACAATTCTAACATTGTGCCAAAAGCCACAATTTATTGACACTGATCTAGCAAAGGGGAATTTAAATAAATGTCATATTTTAAAAGGCAACTGAATCAGCTTGTACTTTAAATAACTCCATGCTTCCTTTCTTTTTTTTAATGCAAAAACAGCATCATACTGTGTGTTCCTCTATATTTCATTCACACGTACTTCTTAGTGTCTACATGTGGATGTAGCAAATTTTATGTTACTGAAAAATAAGAGCTTTGGAAAAAAAATATTTGGGATAAAATAGAAGCTAACATTGACCTCTACACCCAAATCTCAAACCAGACTCAAACTGAGTCATTTTTGAGCTTTGGAAAAGTTCAGATTACTTCTCCTTCCCTCTCCCCTGTACCTAGATTTTAACTTTATGTGACTATTTCAGCTGGAAGCAAAAGTGCCTGAAATCTCACAAGAAAGTCTATTCCCATGATATGTGCGGCTCAGTTTTGGAGATTCAAGAGGCTTAGATAGTTAAGTAAATCTCTGACCTCTTTGAGATACAGCCACCAAATTGCTATTAAAGAAATGTTTCATATGAAAAGTCGAATGAGGGATGAGAGTCAGGAACTGTGATGGGAAGAGTAAAGAAAAAATGGTGCCTTTCCCAAATGAGAAAGGAAGAAGATGATTCAGCACCTCCCTGCTCACACCCCGTTCCCTCCAGTCTTGTGCCTATCCCCTTCCTTTATAAAAACAATTTTTTTTCAGGGGAAAATACTATAACTTATAATACAACAAACAATCATTGGGCCTACTCCCACAATTTGTACTAAACCTGGGCAAATAGTTTGCAGCTTAATTTGTTGTTCAAAACAATTTACCAAGTAATTTTTTACAAATCAGTCATGGTCTGTACACTTGGTACAAGCAGTTTCTTGTGGGTATTTGACATCTGAATAGTATTGGTTAATTTTGATTGGACACAGGAGGACACATGGTATGTTCTCTGTTCCCTGACTGGATGGGTATATGCCTTAAAATCATGTATTTTTGGTGAGAATTCATAATTTGCTGTCCACACACTTCACTAGTCCCATTAACATCCCTGCCAGTCAATCCATAGGGCATGATCACTGTCAAAACAAATGAATCAAATAATGTAAATAAATAAATAAATATTTACAGAAAATGTTTTGCAATATTCACTTGGCTTTAGTAGCAATACAGCAAATAACAGAAAAGCAGTTAACTTCATCACCTCCCCTGCGTTCCTATGGCTATCGGCTTAGGATAGCGAGCTTCTCTTTATCACTGAAGATAGAGGATGAAGGTCATGGTAGTAGCAGACTGTCTAATTTTTAGGCGCCACTGTCACCTTTTTAATAAGGCTAGAACAAGGGTGGTCAAAGTACGGCCTGGGGGCCGGATCCAGCTCTCCAGACATTTTAATCCAGCCCTCAAGCTCCTGTCAGGGAGCAGGGTCTGGGGCTTGCCCTGCTTCGGCGCTCCAGCCGGGGAGCAGGGTTAGAGGCTTGCCCCACTCTGTGTGGCTCCTGGAAGCAGCAGCATGTCCCCCCTCCGGCTCCTACATGTAGGGGCAGCCAGGGGGCTTTGCCTCCTGCCCCAAGCGCCGCCCCCACAGCTCCCATTGGCCGGGAACTGCTGCCAATGGGAGCTGCAGGGGCAGCACCTGCTGACAGGGCAGCACACAGAGCTACCTGGCCATGCCTCCACATAGGAGCCATAGGGGGAACATGCTGCTGCTTCTGGGAGCTGCTTCAGGTAAGCACTGCCCGGAGCCTTCAACCCTGACCCCTTCCCATGCCCCAACCCCTTGCCCCAGCCCTGATCCTTCTCCCACCCACCGAACCCCTTAGTCCCAGCCTGGAGCACCCTCCTGTACCCCCCAACCTCTCATCCCCAGCCCCATCCCAGAGTCCACACCCCCAGCCGGAGCCTTCACCCAGTCCCGCACCCCAATTCCCAATTTCATGAGCATTCCATACAATTTACATATTTAGATGTGGATCTCAGGGCAAAACGTTTGCCCACCCCTGGGCTAGAAGAATCTATCTCCGGGGCCTTGGATTCCTGTTATCTCCTGTATTCGGCCATCACTCCTTTAACTCAGTTGAAAGGTTCTTGATATATTGACTTGACTTTGGATGTCTGGACTTTTCCCGTTATGTAGGGAAGACAGTTTTGAAAATGTATTTCAGTCTGCAGCCCCTGTGCTTCATGTGTACAAGGATTCCAAAATCACACAGAGCCTTGACTATGGGGAGCTCCAGGAGGCAGTGAGTTTCATGGTTCTCCAAAGAGAGCAGTTACTGCACCACTCCTTAGGCAGGTGCAGGGTGTGCTCCTGCTTGTGACTGCCCTATTCTGCTAGTCATTGTCTTGGCCCTGCCTCCTTACTGCCCCTTCTTGAGATGTTAGGACCTGTGAGGGCAATTGCCAATCCCTGCACAGGGAGTGCTAGAGAGGGAAGGATCCTTTTGCCCTTCCTATGCCTTTTGTGCATGAGCCAATCACAATCTGGCCTTTAGTCTGTAGTATTTACATGTTCACTGATAACACAGAAGTCATAATCATGATGATTCCACTTTAAAAATAGGGAGGGCATATTACAAAATTCATCATTCCCTGTGAACTGATTGAGGTAGCAAGACTCTCTCAGAATTCAACAGACAAAAATCACAGGCCAGTCAGCTTGCTAATGATTGCTGAGAGAGCCATAGAAACGGCATAAAGGTCAAAATATATTGTAGCCATAAATGGAAGCTTTTAAAGTTGGGAAGAGATTTATGGAGGAGGGCTGCATGAATTGCCATTGGAACCATTCTTTTCCATTATCCCTCTGAATGACTCGTCTGGTAGTATTGAAATCAAGATACTCGAGTTTGAAGATTAATGGGAAGGAACGGCAAATAATCAGGAACAAAGACATCGGATAGGTAAGCCCTGTACTTAGACTGTAGAGTACTTAAGACCATAAAGTGCAAATATAGTTCAATGAAAATAAATATAAAATTAGTATTGAAGTAGATGGCTTTCCTCACACTAAAAAAATACAATAATCCTATAAATCAAAATTGCAGGTCAGATAGTTTTGTGGGGGACTAAAACCAATTTCATTGGCATATTGACATTTTAAAGGGGAATGGCATGGAAATGAATTAATTCTCTTGTGACTGAGGAACAAAAGACACATCTTTAATCTGGCTAAAAGTGAGTTTCCAAATGTGACTTATCTATGCAATGAACTTGTGTACACAGAGTAGCTGAATGAAGATAGAGCCCTGTATGGAATCAGAGAATATCATCCTATGGCTTTCGTTGTGCTGAAATTCTCCCCTGTGCAGTGAACCAGCACAAGGACAATGTGTAACAAGAACACTGGGTATGCATTGCTTCATTCTCACTTTAGCCCTCAAAATAAGCCTTGTGCAGGCTGCTGCACGGGGGACAACTTCATCCTCAAGTGAGAATTGTAAGGAAGATATTCTCTAAAACATGAGGGTCAAGAGCAAGTATCAGGGAATCATGTCTATTCTACCTTTCCCATATTGCTAAATGGTAGGGGGTGGGGGAGGCACAGCTAGAGTCCAGCTACACAGGAGGAGAGCCAGGGGCATCATGATATGGAGAAAGGTTGAGAACCCCTGCTCTGGACCACTGTCTACAAATTTAGGATGTCAGGGGTCAGAAATTCTCTTCACTCCTTTGGGCCCCTACAGAGGGTTCTAAATGGCGATAGCATCTTGAGTCCTTTAGGTGTATAGAATCACAATATGTTGTGATACATCTGCCTCTAGTGAAAGTTATGGACCAGCTCCTTAACTAGTTTATGTTGACATAGCTCCATTAACTTCAATGAACATCATCTGACTTCAAATTACCAGCTGAGGATCTGGCCCCATAACACTATGGCTTTGGATTAATCTCCATTCCTGTATTTAACATGCTATAAAATGATGATTGTAATACTTGCCTGCTATATAGCATAGGCATATTGAGAGGAATTAGTCATTTCTGATGTGTAGGTATTATTACAGCTGCTCTCTAGAAGTTTCCCAGCATAGGCCACAAAAGCAGAGATGACTGTGTGAGAGGTGATTCAGGTGATATAGTTAGCAAATTTGTGGGGACCTTATGTTAATACTTATATCAAGTTTTGAACAGATGTAAAGTATTCCAGCTTTTCCAGCTACATTAACAAAATGTAGATTAAGGACCATGCATCATAAGAGCCATGACTGGTCATCTTATTTGAAGAATGACAATTCTAACGTCGTCCTCTAGTCATATGGTGGGGAAGAGATGATTGCTAACTACTGAATTACCCATGTCACTTTCTACAGCAGCTAGGTTTATCTTGGAAACTATCTTTCACCACAGTATTTAAGTCTCCAACCCAAATATTGATGAGGTTGAATCCTGTTTGGCACAGGTGATCACAATAGCTCAGCATGCCTTTTAACTATTATCTTTTTTACTCTGAGGCATATTTTTAACATGATGTGGCAGTTACGCTTGTTCCGTGGTATGCCCAAAGGGAAGACTGAGGTCTATTGCTGTGTATTAATTGTTTTACACAGAAAATAACCTTTAGCCTTCCATCGCTCCCACAAATTCCTCTACCACCATTTAAATTTGTGGTGACCTTAACATTATTTCTTCATTAAATCTCTGTACAAAGTTAATCCTCACCACCTCCTTGTGGGATAGGAGGAGGAGGAGGGCATGCCCAATTTAGATGACATGCTCTAGCCCCAAAGGAAGAATTTTCTGGAAACTTTCTTTTGTTTATGGTTTTCTTTTGCTTAACGGAGAATATAAAGATGGGGAGATTATGGGGGAGACTTTCAATGGGCGTTGAGTGCCTCAACTGCCCTTTGTGCGTTTCTCACTATTATAATGATTATCATGCTTGGCATCTCATTGTTCTTTCTAGCTGGGGCTTTTAAAGGAATTTAAGGTGTCCAACTCTTGTTGAATTTCAATGGGATTTGAATGCATAAATCCTTTCCCTTTGGAAATCCCAGCCTGTGTCTTTTGTGTCCTATTGCATTTTTATTCAGGCACAATAAATTTACTTAAAAAAATTCTAAAACCCTGCTCCTGCAATGTGTCTTCCTGGATCTGAAGAAAAAAAAATAGCACTAATCTCCAGCCTAAAGAGCTCTATGTAGTTCAGATTACCTCACCGGAACCTAGACAAATTTACAGCCCTTTAGAAGGTTTGTGAATTTATTCCAGTCATGCATTTGTCTTTTGTTAAGCCTGCAGTTGTTTCAGGTTGTGCCAAATAGTTGTGTTGTGATGGGCACAAATGAGTGTTTTGGATAAATCCAGCAAGCCTGTTTTAAGATGTGAGTCAGCTCAGGACTCAAATTGAGATCTGCAAGGTGCTGAGCACTAAAGTTGTTCAGGGACATTTTTGACAAAAAAAAAATCAGAAAGTGAGGATTTGTCAAAACAGTTGTAGAAATGTTTCAAAATTATCCAAACAAACCATTGGTGATTTTATTTTTATTTTTGGATTTTAAGTTTGCTAGGTCATGGCTAGAATGTTCTGCACCTTGAAGATTGAGCCCTGGAGGAGAAAGGGCACCCTAGAGCAATAACCCACTGTACAACCTGTTCTGCCAATAACTTTCTGTTTTATTATCCATTTTTGTCTAACTCCTGTTATTTCTACCGCATAAACACTTGCTTCATTAGCCCTTTTATTTGGTTTTAAACAGATAAGGATTTCATATGAATTTGCAAATATATATGGTTTACCTTTAGACTTTTTTCAGCCTCTTGAGCAGCTTGACTCAAATCATCATGAGTGAAATTCACAAGCCCTCCAGCCCCCTTAAACTATGCTCCATTTCGGGCTCAGTCCTGCTCCCAGGGACAGAAATTGGCAAAACAGCCAATTTAAGAGGCTTGGATTATTCAAACTGCAACAAACCTCCAAGTCACCACTAACATAAGGCAACCCATCTTAATGCATTTGTATGTGACATCTGCACTCATCATCATTATATTCTTTAAGGACTAAAAGCCCATTCATGAGTCTCTCATCTCTCGCTGGAAAAGCTCTGAAAACATACTCTGACACTTTACTCATCTGGGAATTGAATAAGGAAGTCTTTTTCTTCTTGGATGACATCAGTCCTTAATTATGTGCATAGTATCGTTTCCCTTATTCCAAGAGCCAGTTCAGAATAAAACACAATGGTGGATTAAATGATTACACCTCTACCCTGATATAACGCTGTCCTCGGGAGCCAAAAAATCTTACCGCGTTATAAGTGAAACTGCATTATATCGAACTTGCTTTGATTCCCCCGGCGTGCGCAGCCCCGCCCACCCGGAGCGCTGCTTTACCGCGTTATATCCAAATTCATGTTATATCGGGTCGCGGTATATTGGGGTAGAAGAGTACTTCCATTTTATGATCACATGTCACTCTGCCAGACTGACAGAATTGTGTTTCAGTATTTGCATATGATTGGCAGAGCCAGCAAAATTTCATGTTTTCACTGAATGAAAAAAAAACAGTTTGGCAGTAATTACTGAGTGAGATTTTTCCTTTATTGCAGAAAATCAGTTTTCTGTCTTCAAAAACAATCCTTCCCATTTGTAGTGGGGCAAATAATCTCCACTCCACCAATCAAGCAAAGGATAAATAATTTCTGTGGTAACTACAGTCCCAGCCTATGTGGATTGTCAAATATGGGCAGGCCCTTAAAAGGGAAGCACTCAAAATAGCAGAGCGGGTGCTAGGTTACTTGTTGAGGAACAGGTTGAGAGCACTGCCAACCCGAGCTCTCTGAGGGTACGTCTACACTACAAGACTATTTCGAATCTACTTAATTTGAATTTGTGGAATCGACCTTATGAAGTCGAATTTGTGTATCCACACTAAATACACTAATTCGACTGTCTGAGTCCACAGTAACGGGGCCAGCGTCGACTTTGGAAGCGGTGCACTGTGGGAAGCTATCCCACAGTTCCCGCAGTCCCCGCTGCCCAGTGGAATGCTGGGTAGAGCCCCCAATGCCTGCTGGGGGAAAAAATGTGTCGAGGGTGGTTTTGGGTAACTGTCATCATTCAACCGTCACTCCCGCCCTCTCTCCTTGAAAGCGCCGGCGGGAAATCTGTTCGCGCCCTTCTCTGGGCGGTTACAGCTCGGACGCCACAGCACTGCGAGCATGGAGCCCGCTGCGATCATCGCTGCACTTATGGCCATTGTCAACTCCTCGCACCTTATCGTCCACCTCTTCCACAGTCAGCTGCTGAGAAATCGGGCGAGGAGGCTCCGGCAGCGCGGTGAGGACAGGAAGTCACAGAGTGGCGCAGACCTCTCACAAAGCAGGGTACGCCGCGCAGTGGAGATCATGGTGGCAATGGGTCAAGTTCATGGTGTGGAACGGCGATTCTGGGCCCGGGAAACAAGCACGGACTGGTGGGACCGCATAGTGCTGCAGGTCTGGGATGAATCACAGTGGCTGCGAAACTTCAGGATGCGTAAGGGCACTTTCCTTGAACTCTGTGACTTGCTGGCCCCTCCCCTGAAGCGCCAGGACACCCGGATGCGAGCAGCCCTGACTGTGCAGAAGCGAGTGGCCATAGCCCTCTGGAAATTTGCAATGCCAGACAGCTACCGGTCAGTAGCGAACCACTTTGGCATGGGCAAATCTACCGTAGGGCTTGCTGTGATTCAAGTAGCCCACGCAATCGTTGAGCAACTGTTCTCAAAGGTAGTGACCCTGGGAAACGTCCAGGTTGTCATAGATGGCTTCGGCGCGATGGGATTCCCAAACTGCGGTGGGGCTATAGATGGCACTCACATCCCTATCCTGGGACCGGCCCACCAGGCCAGCGAGTACATTAACCGAAAGGGCTACTTTTCTATGGTGCTGCAAGCACTGGTGGACCATAGGGGATGTTTTACCAACATCTACGTAGGGTGGCCGGGCAAGGTTCATGGCGCGCGTGTGTTCAGGAACTCTGGTCTGTTTAAACGCCTCCAGGCAGGTACTTTCTTCCTGGACCACAAAATAACGGTTGGGGATGTGCAGATGCCTACAGTGATCCTCGGGGACCCAGCCTACCCGCTAATGCCCTGGCTCATGAAGCCCTATACAGGCGCCTTGGACAGTGAGAAGGAACTCTTCAACTACCGGCTGAGCAAGTGCAGAATGGTGGTGGAGTGTGCTTTCGGACGTCTCAAGGGGAGATGGAGGAGCTTACTGACTCGCTCGGACCTCAGCAAAAAAAATATCCCCGTTGTTATTGCTGCTTGCTGTGTGCTCCACAATCTCTGTGAGAGCAAGGGGGAGACCTTTATGGCGGGATGGGAGATTGAGGCTAATCGCCTGGCTGCTGATTACGCTCAGCCAGACAGCCGTGCCGATAGAAGATCCCAGCGGGAAGCGCTGTGCATCCAGGAGGCTTTGAAAGATAGGTTCCTCGGAGAGCAGGGTAACCTATGACTCTCCAGTTGATTTACAGAGAAGCTGAACCTGAGCCTGTTTCACTGACTGTTGACTTCGATCTGCGGTTACATACCCCGTTCTCCAGGTTTCCCCCCTTCCAACACACGTTTTAAAATAACTTTAATGGAACACTGATTATTAATAAAGTTTTCTTTAATTATGAATTCCTGTTCAAGGGTTGAAACATGGACGTGGACTGTGGTGGGTACGGTGTGCACTGATGTACAGACCGCTTCTACACTAGAGGAATGACAGGCTCCTGCTCCTACAGCGGTCTCTGGGGGGAGGACGGTTGCAGGTGGGTGTGCAGGAAGGGGTGGGTTTGCAGGAAGGGGTGAGGGGTGCCGTCTTTGGGACGGAGTTTGGATGCAGGCTCTGGGCTGGGGGTTGGGGCGTAGGAAGGGGTGAGGGGTGTGTGGGAAGGGTGAGTATGTGTCCGTGGATGAGGGCTCTTGCTGGGGCTCAGGGCATGGGAGATGCTCGTGGCTAGGGTGGAAGGGCATGGTAAGGGCAGCCTGCCTTGCCATTTGTGGATGTCAGGCGCTAGGACCCTGTGACAGCATACACCTCACAGACTGACCCGGGGCAGCATTCACCTCCCAGAATGACCCTAGTGCCTAGTGACTGCAGTCTGTGTGTGTCCTGCTGTTGATCCTGCCCCCAAGTCTGTACCCTGGTAATGGAGGCTGTCCTATGCAATTAAAAAACCCCTCCCCCCCCCTTCACACAAAGTCTTCTGACAAGGAAAACGTGACGGAAACAGTGAATAACAACAAACTACTCTTAATACTCAACTACACAGTGGGGGGATGAAACTTGGATTTGGGACTGGGTGATCCAGGAAGGGAAGCACTTCTCATACTTTAGGGAATGAGAGCTGTTTGGTACATGAGCGCCCCTAGCGCCCCTCCTTCTTGTGATTTTTGGTGAGGGGGGGACAGGACTTTGTGGCGGGGGAAGGCGGTTGCAGATACAGTTCAGGGGGGCTCTCTGCTCCTGCCTGCGGTCCTGCAGAACATCTACAAGGCGCCGGAGCGTGTCCGTTTGCTCCCTCATTAGCCCAAGCAGCGTTTGAGTCGCCTGCTGGTCTTCCTGCCGCCACCTGTCCTCCCGTTCGCTGTGTGAGCGCTGGTGCTGACATAGGGTCTCCCTCCACTGTCTCTGCTCGGCCGCCTCGGCTCTGGAGCAAGCCATCAGTTCCGAGAACATGTCGTCCCTAGTCTTTTTCTTTCGCCGCCTAATCTGCGCCAGCCTCTGTGAGGGGGATGTCAGGGCAGTTCGGGAAAGAGCTGCAGCTGTGTGATGGGAAAAAGGAAGTGATTTCCTTGCAAAGATACATGTTTGCGAACACTGAACACAGTCTACTCAGTTTCAGTGAACAAGACCATACAGGGCACCTAGTCTCACGAGCTCTCAGGACAAGTTCGAGATTTCGGAATACGCTTTCATTGGCTGCGGTCTTGCACAGGAGATCGGACAAGCGGGGCGGTACAGCTGAATCCGTGTAGCAGCCAGGCCTGGTAAGCACTACACTATAGGCTGCTTACCAGTTAATGGATAGCTGTGCCCTCCCGCTGAAGGCAATCTGTAAAGCATAAAGTCTGACCCTGTTCCAGCCCCTTGTGGCTGTGCCTGGGAAAGATCACTGTATGCTTTTCCTCTGCGGCCTCCAACACGTGGCTGTTAAACGAAGGTCATTGCTATGCAAATTAAAAGTCAAGCATTCACAATAGTAACAGTACACTAATTGCCCTAATTAGATGCAGCAGTCGCCGAACAAGATTACCCTGAGGCGGGTCACTTGGAGAGAGAGAGAGAGGATGCTGCTAGAATCCCTGCACAGACCAGGACCGTATGCTGCCATGCTGGTGGAGGCAATGATTCCGCTGTACGTTAGGATGGCCTGGCGCGGAAGAGTGTGCTTCCACGGAGCACCAAATAAGGCACCTCTCCCCAGGAACCTCCTGCGGAGACTTTTCGAGCTGCTCTCCGAGAGCTTCGTGGAAGTGTCCCAGGAGGATTTCTGTTCCATCCCTATATGTGTGGACCTTCTCTTTATATAGTTTTTTATGGAAAAGTTTTATAAATAAATGTTTCCATGTTTATAGCACTTACCGCCTGATCCTTCCCCTGATTCAGAGTCCGGGTTAACGGCCGGGGAGGGTTGGTAGGGGATCTCTGTTAGGGTGATGAAGAGATCCTGGCTGTCAGGGAAAGCGGTATTGTGTTCGCTGTCGCCTGCGCCGTCCTCCACAGACCCTTCCTCATCTTCCCCATCGGCGAACATCGAGGAGGAACTGTCCAGGTTCACTATGCCATCCACTGAGTCCACGGTCACTGGTGGGGCAGTGGTGGCAGACCCACCTAGAATGGCATGCAGTGCCTCGTAGAAGCGGCATGTCTGGGGCTGGGCTCCGGAGCGTCCGTTTGCCGCTCTGACTTTTTGGTAGCCTTGTCTCAGGTCCTTGATTTTCACGCGGCATTGCGTTGTATCCCGGCTGTATCCTCTGAGTGCCATGGCTTTGGAGACCTTCTCGTAGGTCTTTGCATTCCGTTTGTTGGAGCGCAGCTCCGAAAGCACAGACTCATCGCCCCACACAGCGATCAGATCCAGGACTTCACGGTCTGTCCATGCTGGGGACCTCTTTCTATTCTGGGATTGCATGGACTCCTCTGCTGGAGAGCTCTGCATCGTTGCAGGTGCTGCTGAGCTCGCCCCGATGTCCAACCAGGACATCAGATTCAAAGTGCCCAGACAGGAAAAGGAATTCAAATTTTCCCGGGTCGTTTCCTGTGTGGCTGGTCAGAGAATCCAAGCTTGGACTGCTGTCCAGAGCGTCAACAGAGTGGTGCACTGTGGGATAGCTCCCGGAGCTAGTAAGTTCGATTTGCATCCACACCTAGCCTAATTCGAGATAGCCATGTCGAATTTAGCGCTACTCCCCTCGTCGGGGTGGAGTACCGAATTCGAACTAAAGAGCCCTCTAGGTCGAATTAAACGGCTTCCTGGTGTGGACGGTTGAGCGGTTAATTCGAATTAACGCTGCTAAATTCGATTTAAAGTCCTAGTGTAGACCAGGCCTGAGGAAAGCAGCTAAGTTTGTTGTTTGCTGTTATGGGGGAGGATGGAGCGGGGCGGTTGAAATCACCAGGACTAGCTCTCTGCCAATAGCCATGCAGGACGGAGGGAGACAAGTCTTCCTGTAGCATCTAAAAGACCATTTTCCCTCTTACGTGTGAGGGAGCGGGCCCAGCCCCTCACAGGCCAGGGAACTGTTTTATTTTCTCCCTCCCCCTGAAGGGGGCAGACTTGCTAAGAGGTACAGCTAGAGCTATGCCTCATACACCCAGGACTAGATCACAAGACTACTTTTGCCCAGGAACAATGTATGAGGTAAGTAAGGTGCCTGCCTTCACCCCAAGGGAGTGACCTCAAGACATAACCTTCTACACCCTCATTTGGGACACAATAAGAAGCCTGGGATCTAAAGACTTAGAAGGGCTGAGCTAGGTTGGATTCATATTTCATATTGTGTGAAACCTACAATGAGATTGAGCCACAGTGCAATGCTTTTGAGAATCTTCCACCTTGTCGGATTGCAGAGTTATCACCTCAATGCTTTGTTTGGACTTTGTTTTTTTACAGTAGGGAAAAAACACTTACTCCCATTAGATTAGTGGCCTAAATGACAACCATCTGATAAATTAGTTCAGCCTTTTGAGTGCTTTGATAGGAAATCTTTCATCATACCTTACTATACCACATATGGCACATAAATTGGAGAAAAGTATACAATGAGCTGTGCATTGTGAAAGCTTCTAATCTAATCAGGTAAAGACTAGAGTTAGTGTTTACTAATAATATGGGGGAATTTAAAAGACTAGCATCTTCACTGCATTATTTAGAGTGCTTTTGATGCACGACAATGGCTCAAACATGTAATAGAAGATGAGCGTTGGTTTGTATACAGGCCTTGAACAAAAAAAGTATTGGAAACCCATCCACCCTTTCATTTAGAAGGACAAAGTACGTTTATTACATGAAGGTATCAGAGTCCAACTATAAAGACAGTCAACTGAACTTGAGGCAAATTCTGGATCTGCTCCTTCTCATGTTAACTTCAGTGGTGCAAATAACTCCCTGTTTTTTTTTATGCTGATAACACTATTTCTCTATCCCCATAAATCATTGTTTTATGCTGATGACACAGTATTTCTCTATCACCATAAATCATCTGTAGCAGTTGAGAGAGTGTTAATGAATGATACAATATGTTAAACATCACTCAGTGGAAATGTGGGTTAGCTGGATATCCTAGGCCTTCTTGTGAGCATATTTAGTGGAAGTTGCTTTGCCTGTATGTAGATATGAAGCTAGAGGCTAACAAACTTTAACCAAAACATTTCCTTTTTGAAAGCATTAAACATAATTTTTGGTTAAACTTTCCAGACTTCCAGGGCTTGGCACACAGTGCTTGCCTAATGAGTACTGGCATGGGCATATCTTTTTAATGATGTCACAATGTACACTGTAAGGCCTGGGCCCCTATTTTGCATTGTTCAGTTCCTCTGCTTGGTGCAGCAACAGAGAGTTGACAAAGGAAGCCTAAGGGAAGTGGAACTGACCTTTTTTTCTTCTATTCTCTTACTCATTGGAGGTACAGAAAGCCGTGTGTATATTTCCACATACCCAATCAGCAGGATCAGAGAATAATCAACTCTTTTAAAAAAGTCAAGAAAGCACATCTTAGTTGGATGAAGGCAAAGAGTGACAAACAAATCCCTTGAGCCAGAGCTATTACTGAGATAGTATTTCAAATATTAATTCTGCCAAATCTTTCACTGGAGAGTGAGTCCATGCTATAAACTTTAAAAGACCATGTTCTTTACATGACATCTTCAGAGATGGCTGTTTCCATCCCCTTGTCCACTTTAAACTCATGCCTTCCACAGAAGGCACAGTTGTTTTTTTTAAAACCACACTTCGATTATGGTGATATTATGTGGGGTCAGTGCTCAGTCAACTGTTAAATAAATTGCAAATTCTACAAAACACAGCCAGCAGAGTCATTACTAACTGTAACGCTACAACTTCAAGCAAAATTACATCTGGCTACAATGCTATTCAAATGCATAAATTATACAGCTTCTGATTATCTTAAAGAAAATTCAGCCATTAAACTTATTTTATAGGCACAAAACAAGAGGAAGTGCCAAAAGGAATCTGTATCTCCTAAAAGTCACAAGAAGAAAAATAATTGGCAAACCTTTTCTGCCTGCAGTTTTATATAATGTTCTCTCTCCCTCCTGATGTTCAATCATCCACCACCACTGGGATATATAAAATCACAGAACAGCAGGTGGGGTGCAAGCTGTGGAGGTTTTGAGCAGCGGGTGGGCCAAACAGAGTTTGACTCTGAACCTGGACAACACATGTCCCTAGATGGGAGTCTAGCAGGGAGGATCCCTGGGGAAGAAAATTGTAATTTAGCAAAATATAAAGACACATCAGATGGGACTGTTCAGTTTGATTCAGTATTTATTCATCATGAGGCCTCTCTAAGTGCCAGCATCAAACACATGGTGAGCTCAGCTGCAGACCTCTTGTATGTAATGAACAGAGCACTGGCACTCCTGCTTCATGGCTGCACTGACACTTGAGGAGGCAGAGCAGAGTGACTGATTATCCGACAGCTGCAAGGGTCCTTATATCAAAGGCCAACATCTCCTTTAGTTGGCTCACTACCCCCTGAAAGAAATTTAGTATGGCTAAAGTGGACTTCATTTTGTTTCCACTCAAGCCCAGTCCCCTTCTGCTATTCTCCATCACCACAGGTAACGTCCATCCATTACTGGAGATATCACACCTCATGACCATCCACAGCACAACTGGCAAGATCACCTTTCCCTTCCTTATCTGTGGTCTTGTCACCCTCCAATCCCATATGCATCACCACACTAAGTTCCCCTCTTTAGTTCAAAACTGTGCATAGTTCCTCCCTTTCTTATACCTCTTATAGACACTGGAAAAAAAGGACTTCTTTGCCAAGTGTCAGCCATTCATGTGTCTGACCAAGTAACTGTCAATATGCCCCTTCCATTACCTTTCTCTAAGTTGGATTTTTGCTTCAAACCCAGCCTGATGCATCCCTTCCTCATAGATATGTAGGGGAAAGGGAGAGAGTTGCCCACTGAGATGATTGTCTTTCCCCATGTCCTTCAGCATCAAGGGAAGAAGAAGCTGGATTCTCTTTCTTGGATTTGAGGGAGAGGGTGAGAAAAACCTATTACATCTCCCTAAGTTTTGAGTGATGTGAGCAAAAATTTCTGGCCAGCTCCCTTCTCTGGAGAGAAGAGAAGAAACCTAGGGAAAGGGAAGGAGGTCTCCATTTTCCACTCAGATAAAAGAATGGGAAGATTAATTGAGCCCACAGGGCACATGGTCTCTTTTTTGCAGGGAGAATGGCTCTCTTGCCTTTCAATATTCCCCCCAGCTGATCTCTTAAAGAGAGGAAATGGTGGGAGAATGCCAGCCAGACAACCCTAAGAAATGACAGGCTACCAGCTGGAGACCCCCTTACGACTTCAGAGTGGAAGGTGACTGGCATGCCCTCAGAATATACCTATAGATAAATGAATGTTATGAAGGATGTCTCCTGGTTGCTCTAAGTTATGGTTCTGAATAAAATTCAGTGAGTTCCAAATCTATCATCCCATTGTCCTACATCCCTATAATGTCCTTATGTACAGGTACCTTTAAGAGATACTGGCAATATGTGCTTAACCTGCTGAGATATTATGGTGATAGGGCATATAAGATGTTTCATTTTTCTTAATAAAAAATCCTGTTACCCACCTTCTTGACCCCCAAACAAAGAAAGTGCAAGTACAGAATATGGTAATCTTCCAGAAGCTCATGGCCATATGGAAACTTCCAATCATCTTCCTCATTGTCAAAGTAACCTTAGGTATGGCAGGAAGATCACTCCTGATGTAACGGCATTGTTTTTCTCATTCCATGGTGTTTCATCCTCTGATTTTACCCAGGTAGTTATCTTACTCTGATTGTACTGTTCTTATCATTTACGTTACAAACAAGAGGCAAAGAGAGCTTCTATTGGAATTTGGATAGCAACATGTTACAACCCCTTAACTTGGGTTCTGGCTTCTCAATACACTTCTACCAGGGGTAAAAGTAACTTAAGAGACTTACTGGTACACAGGGCAGCTGGGATGCAGAACAGGCAGGCCCTTGATGTGAAGGGGCAGGGCTGGGGCCAGATTCCCCCTGCCAGCCCTTCATCAATGCCCAGCCTGTGCTGCCTGGGGCTCTGGCAGCAATTTAAAGGGCCCGGGGCTCTGGCCACTGGTGCAGTAGCGGAGGCCGTGAGCCCCAGGCCCTTAAAATCACTGATGAGCCCTGGGGCTCCTGGCTGCTGCTGCTGCTACTGCAACAGTGGCCAGAGCCCTGGCCCCTTTAAATTGTGGTCCAAGTCCCAGGGTAGCAGTGGCAGCGGCCGATTGCCCCGGGGCTCTCGCGGCAATTTAAAGAGCCAGGGACTTGGGTTGCCCTTCCCCCACCCCCCATCAGTATCCCTGCCAGTACGGTTGGCTGTGTACTGGCGGTCTTACCGCTACATCATACCGGACCAGCTTACTTTCACCTCTGCCCAACCCCATGATTACTGCCTAACTGTTACTGCTTAGTATTTCACCTACCAGGAGAGGAATTCATCATTGAATCATATAGGAGTCAAGATGAATGATATTTTAACCTTGCTGTTCTGCTTAATTCAACTGTGATAGGTTTTGACTTATCTTAGTCAGTGGCTATCAAAATCTTTATCCAAACCTGATCTATTCACAGAATAAGACACATTGGTGGTTATTATGTGTGAATTAAAATGTTAATGATACTTGACCATATCAATATCTTTGCCTGAATCATTGGTGTCAGAAAAGGTAGAAATTCCTTCATCTTAGGTTTTTTTAATTCTATCTTTTCATTCAGAGAGAACAGCACTTTCCTTGGTGTGAAGGTAATTAACTCAATGAGATGAATCTCTATTAATGTTTGCACATGGCTTTGAAAACAAAGCTCTTTCTAAAGTAATAATGCTATGTAAGCATTTTGTTTATTCTTATGACTATTTCACTAATATAACCAATTAACTTATATGATGACTCCTTTATGTTGAACTGTATATATTACAAGTAAACTTGTGTTAATTTTACATTTTTGTGACAATTCATTCACACAAGAAAGAAGTCTCATATAGTCTCGCTGACAAGATGTCATGATGGGTTGAGTTTACTGCAAGTGAGGTGACAGACATCTGGGGATTTTAGTTACACAAAAAGCAGTTGTTTCAGTCCAGAGCAACCCATGAAAATCTATCTTCCAGTGTCACTTTGCTCATGCCCTTTTGCTTGGCTTTGAGTTGGAATGAACCCAGAATTGCAGATTTAAGCCATGAAGTTTTACTTGGTTTCAGGTTCAAATATGAAAACCAGAATGTCACATAATTTGTGTGTGAAATGATACATTTTTCCAACTTACCTCACAACTCACCCCAGGTTAGGTATTGAACCTGGCCCAAATTTTAGGATAGTGCTGAAACCTGAAGCTATATAACAAAATTTATACTCTGCTTGTGAGTCCCCAGAAATGTTCTAAATTCTTTCACCAAACCCACATATTATCAGTCCTAAGAACTTGCAATGAGATGCATTAGTGCTGGTGAATTATCTCTGATAGTGCCATTACTGTGTGTGACAACTTTAACCACAAATACTGTGAGCTCCTTTAACTTCTGTGCTTAAAGAGGGAGGCAAGAATATCGCATTTAAGGGTCTGCTGCAACTGGATGAAACTGCTTCTTAGTCTTTTTTCTCCCCCAGAGCTGCTGTTCTGTTCTAATTCTGCTGCAACTATCCGTTATATAATATAGTGGTTATTAATTTAGATGTCTTGTAAAGTATAACATTGTCATTACTAATTATATTAATTGTTTCAATTCCTAATTCCCCTGAGGGGTGGTTTTTTTTATGATTTCAGTCCTATCAGTGCAAATATAAAGGAAGAGAGAAGGTGGGAGAATAGAGGAGGAAGAAGAGAGTGAGAGATTCAGATGCTTTCCTCATATAATCAGCCTTTCCTTTCCTGAGAATAACACTAAATTTAGAGAAACTATTCAAACTTGTTACATATTAGATCTTTACAGCCTACATTTGGTAAAATGGTTTATTCAAGAATGAATAATACTCTAAAAGATAATAAATTTCAAACTGAAAATAACATCCATTACATTACCATTATAAAAGCACTTTTATAATTGAACTCTTTAAATATGTACAGAGAAAATAAAGAGCAGTAAATGCAGGAGCTATTTTTATGCATTACAGAGAGGAGGATTGGGGGTGGTTAAAGCACAGAACTGGGACTGGGGAGATGTTAACTCAGTTTTTGCCTCTGCCATAGACTTTCTATGTGACTCTGTCCAAATAACAATCTGTGCTTCAGTTCCCCATCTTTAAAATTAAGATGGTACTTCCTGCCTTGCACTTCTTGTTTCTTTGTGGGTAAGGACTGTGTCTCACTATGTTTGTATAACTATGTCCTCAGGATGTGTTATGAGTAAGGCTACTTATGGGTATTTTTAGTATAGTAAAAAACTCATGGACAGATCACAGGCAGTAAACAAAAATTCACAGCCTGTGATCTGTCCATGACTTGTACTATATACCCCTGATTAAATTGGGGGGGCAGCCTGGAGGTGCCCTGGGTGCTTGAGCGGTAGCACGGGGGGGGTTGGCTGTCTGGGGGCACCATGGGTGCTGGGGAGGGGGATTAGCAGGCTCTCTACCTGGCTCTGTGCCTCCCCGGATGTGACAACATTCCCCCTCCCTCAACTCCTAGATGGAGGCGCATCCAGGCAGCTCTGTGCGCTGCCTCTGCCTCAAGCGCTAAATCCACAGCTCCCATTGGCCAGGAACAGTGGCCAATCAGAGATGTGGGGGCTGTGTCTGCAGGCAGATACAGCACGTAGAGCCCCCCAGCCATGCCTTCGCCTAAGAGCCAAGGGATGTCACCGCTTCCAGGGAGCGCCCCTCCCTGAGGTAAGTGCTGCCCAGAGCTCTCACCCCCTCCTGTGCCCCAACCCCCACCTGAGCCCTCTCGCACAGCCAAACTTGTGCTGCTGTGGGAGAGGGACGCAGTGGCCTGAGACTGCACTGGCCACTGCAGAACTGTCACATGTCTCAGCCAGAGAATAGAATCCTTTCTCCCTTGTGGCCACGTGGTGGTCTGATTCACTACAACTGGATTATCCAATCTATATGCCATAGATTGGGGAGGTGATGTGCTAGTCTGCATCTGGGCTGTGAGCAGGAGACCCTTTGATTTTAGTAGAGATGGTTGGGGGACAAAAATTTTGTCCACAGAAATTTGACAAAAACAGACACCCCTCCCCCCTCATTTCCATCTAAATTTACTCTGGAAATTTTTAATTTTTGACAGAAGTTCAGATATCAAAATATTTCAATTTGGAAATGCTGCTGCTGTTCCTCATGGCACTTGTTGTTTGGAAGCCTCACTATAGCCTGTGCTCCCTGTTCAGACTGTGTCTCCCATAATGCACCACAGTCCCCCTCTGGGAGAGTGGAAAGAGTGCACATGGGATTAGTACTCCATCTGCCTGGCCCATAGAGGACAATGGGGACATGAGGCAAATGAACTATATTTCCCATGGGCCACTATGGCAGCATTTCCAAATTGAAAAAACAGACATCTGAAAACCAAACAATGAAAAAAAAAAAGAAAAGAAAAGAAAAAGAAAATCGGACCCTTTGTGATTTTTTTTTAAATTCTATTTTTCTGTCAAAAACAGTGTGGATGTAACACTTTTGACCTGCCCTAGATCTTGGCTGGGTCTGCTATACTGCCATGTTTTCTCCTCAGACAATTTCCTGCAGACTCCAGTTCTCACAATCATCTCCCTACCAGTGGGTCACCAAGGAGTGGAAGGTAGAAAAACATCCTGCTGGGAGACAGAGGAGAATGCTAGAGGAATTTCCTGCTTCTTGGAGCAGAGGTGTGACTCTGGAGAGTTAGAGAGGCAATCAGCTCTTTAAGCAGATCCCCCCTGTCAGCCCTAAAATGACAAGTTAGAGAGAGAGAGAGAGAGATATTAAAAGGGGGAGGCGCCATACTTGCAAGATGATGAGGGATAATCCAGTTGTAATGGATTACAGAGCACTAGGTACCTACTTTACATAAGGAATTATGTAATTTTTTTATCTTCGCTCAAAATGCTTTTGCTTTGGATTTCCCTAGTTCAAACCCCAGTCATGCCCAAGATGGTAGTAATCCTATCTGTGTGGTGCCTAACACACTGGGGTTCCAGTTGTGATAGTGGCCTAGAGGCCCAATATATGGTAAACAAGAACAACCTCACGAGTTCAAGGATATAAGGCAATTTATGGTCACTGGGTCATCTGGATATTTCAGAAACATCCTCACCCTCCATTGAAATGGATCCCTTCATTCCCCACACTTATTTTCAGAAGTATCTACAGACAGTCCTAAGTATCCAAAAGCTAAAGTGATCCCTCCCAGATATGACTGCTACTGTAGAGGTTTTATATTGCTGCACCTGACAGTCCATCTTTCTCCCTCAAGGATGTTAAAGGTGATAAATCCATGCTGAAAGCATGCATTTGTTTGTGTGGCTCTAGACTGTATCCTTTTAGCAAAGGAGGAACATGATAACTTAGAAGTAGAGAAGCTATTCAGGGGTATAGAAGAATATTTAACCTATGCGTTTACTGTAGCAACTTATCCTCACACGTCTGACCTCTATTTGGTAGCTTAGTAGGAAATGGGGGAGGGGGGGGGAATTCTTTCCAGTGAGTGATTAAAAAAAAACCACACACACACTACCACAAATTCTGTAAGCAATGGATTATAGTAAATCAAATTTTGTAGTCTCCCTCTCTGGTTCTGCTTATAAGGAATGTGTAAGTTTGGAGTAGGGGTAAGATTGTCAATTTGTTAGTTGAAAACAGTTTTTAAATCTATTTCTAACTGTGAAATGTGGCAGCCATGGAGCATATAATTTCTTCTTTTAAGATGCTGTGTGTATATCATTTAAAATAACAATGAAAGCAGACATGTCAGGATTGTGGTGTTTTCCATTTCAAACAGCTTGTGAAAGGGAGAAAACTATCTGCTTTCTTAGGGCCGGAATCTGATAATCTTGCTTGCACTAAGCATTATTTTATTGCTCAGTGGGACTTTACTGAGATCAATGGGACTACCTGAGGGATAAGGTTCTATTCAATCTGAGTAAAGCAACAGAATCTGGCCCTTAGACAGGCATTTGCAACAGAAAGTTTGCTGTAACAAATAGTTGAAAATGAAAGTTTATTAGCAATATAAACTAATTGGGTAATATAAACAAACATGCAGTTGTCATAAAAGTATAGCTTTCCTGAAACATACATAAAGTATCATATGATACCCATATAACATGTGATAATGCACCAGCAGATGGTTGCCAGAATTTTTTTTATAGCAAGTTGAAAGACATTATTTTTCATGCTGACAGATTCAATGATATTACGAGACACATGCAGGGTTTTAGCAGTGTATCTTTCATTAATGAGTTGGCAACTACAGTGTGAGATGTGGCTTATTGCGTACATGCATGTGTGGCACACACAAATACATACCCATTCGTCTGGCTAGCAATTTGCTTGTGGATGTATAGATATATACATACCACAACCAGTGGTGTAATCAGCATAGCTCTAATGATTTCAATACAGCTCTGCCCACCTACACCAGCTGTGGATCTGGCCCAGTATGTCCTCATTCATTTGAGGCTTGGGACACTGATAATTTGTAATTTAATGTACTGGAGGAATTGCCTTCATTTGGGCCTTGGAAATAAGTGTTCAATATCTTCTAAGGTCCTGACAAACATTATCTAATTCAATTTCACAATGTGAACCTCTGAATTCTTGGCACCCAGCCCCCTTCTTGGATCATGGTGTCTCTCTAATGAAATAAAAACTGGGATCTCCAATCACATTGGTGCAAATAAGACTACAAATAGCGCAAGATTGGACAAGCGTGGCCATGCATTTCCTTGGGCCGTGGAAAGACAGAAGAATTAGAGCCTGCATTTCTTTCTAGTGACCTTGTCATGTTATATTACAGTCCACAAATGGTCGCAAGGCTGTTTAAAAGGAGACAGTCGTATTAATAATCCTTTTTAATTCTGTAAATGAGATATTACATGTTAATAACCTTCTCTCTCATGATGCTACTTTAAATGAGATAACACTGGCAAATTGAATACTGCATCACGTCCTCCAACTTGACTACAGTCATCCACAGCAAGTAGCAAAAGTTGAATGACCCATAAAAGACTCCTAAAACTGCTGAGACAGGAAAAAGATGATGGTTAAAAGGAAATAAATGCTACTGAGGAATAGAAGCTATGCATTCAAAAGTAGGAACTGGCAGTATTTTTAGGCAGCAATGCTACAGTGTATTTATTTCAAAATGGATAGTAAATGGAAGCTACAGATCAAACCTACAAGCGTTATTCAAAGCCGGACCATGCATTCCATAAACACAACAAGGACAGGCCTTCCAGCCTTTCTAGTCAGAGCAACAGAGAAAGTAAATTATGTGACAACAATATCATTTAGGAAAGGAAAGAGATATATACCTCTGATCACAGTGTAAGCAATATGACATGGCAGCTATAAACCAAAGAGGTCTAAAGAGGACAAGTAGCTTTTTAGATAGAAGTATGAAACCAGAGCTACTTATAGCGTAAGGGCAATAAGGAAGCATGCATTGTCAAGAGCTGCAGCCTTGAGTGAGGCACAGATTTTTTCTCTCTCCTCAAAAAAGAGAAAAAGCCCAGTTCTTTGGAAATATTTCTCAGTCTGATAGTGTAAAATCATCCTTTCCAAACTACTTGCAGCCTTTTAAAAAAAATGCACAGAAGCCCATTGCTTAGAAAAACTTTCATTACACAATTCATATGGGGCATCTTAAATACTGCCATTTTGCATGCTCATTTCAAGGCCATAAAACACCAAAGTAACTAGACAAGCCATTGCTGTGATACATGACAAAGCTGGCATTCTCAAGCACCATAATTTTTTGTCTATTTAATTATGTACTGTTTGCACTTTCAATGGAGGTCAAAAAGTGCTACCAATCTATTCATCAGAAACAAAAGCACAGCCCAACAAAATAAAACAGCATCTGCAGGTTCCAACAAAGTGATCTATTTTAGAGTAACACAAGAGTTAGCATTAGCAGATGTGCTTAATACTGCATTGTTTTAAAGACTCTTAGTATGCCAAATGCAGACCATATTAACTAGTCCCTTCAAAATATTTTCCTATTTCACAACCCATGAGCCCTTTAAAAGTATGCATAAATGTTCAAGTTATAAAGCAGAATTATCTGTACATGTATGTTCACTAGCACTTAAACACTAGACTATATGGCTGTCACTACCTATTGCGCATAATTTTCCTAGACACACAGCTAGCCTTAGGTTCAGAAGGTAGGAGCTCTGCGTCAGAAAGACTTTGATAAAAGAGATAGAGCTTTTAATTTGCCCAAGGAACAGAAGGAGAAAAAATATGGTCTGAAACACAAGGCTAAGAATCAGCAATGTACTTTCAGCTAACAGGTCTAGAATTGCTTTAAAATGGGCACTTTATGCATATATGTTTCCTTCTTTGCATGTTGTAGACACATGCTTGAAAAACTTAGTGCTATCATTGTTTGAAAATGGTAGCTCTGCTAATGTATGGTACATGTTAAGCGCCTTTTTTTGTGGTCATTGTCATGTGTTCTTTCTGTAGCCTGCTCTTGTTGAATTCATTTGCTTAAGTGCATGTTGGGACAGATTGAGAGTTTCTTAAAGCAAGAGATATTTTCTATGAACATGCATGACATGGCTTTTTTTTTTTAATTTGCTATTCAAATGTGATCATCATAGTTTATCAGGTGTATTTGCAAATGATAAAGATGGATTAGCCAGTTTTGTAGTCATGTATAGCTCCTCTGAAGTCAGTGGATTTATACCAGCTGAGGATCTGGTCCCTAGACTCAATCTCAGAATGTAATTCTTAAACTTCACAAATAGGTTCTTTAAAGTAGCAGATTCAAGGACCTTGCACTGAAAACCCACTGCAACCCCATCTAGTCAAACACATATTGCTAACGCACATATATCATACCTGATCTTTTCTGATGGTGCAGAGAGAAAGAGGTGGTTTCTGAGGTACCTGGGACGTACCATATACTTTTGGACTTTAAATACGAGATCAACACTTTACATTGAAAGCACATAAAGTAGGAAGCGACAATGTGATTTCAGCAGTCTTCAGGAAGACTTTTGATTGCTATGCTACTTGGGACTCCAGAAGCAAAGGAGTACAGAATAGAAGACCCCTATGTTCCAAACCTTCTTGAAAAGAGTAACAGCCCACACCCCCAGACATGTGGACAAACTATAAAAAGATAATGTGACAAGATGTCTTTAATTGGTCAATAATTGATACAGAGTAGAAGTAGTGCTGAGAACCGTGTAGTAGTATACGAGTCCGGTCTCTCTTCAACTAGACAAAAGATTGACAGGGATGTGGACTCAGTTTGGACCTCCAGCCAAGATAGTTCATAGACTCATAGATTTTAAGGCCATTAGAATTCTTCAACTGTGCTCCATATAGTTATCAACTAGTTCCTGCTGGTTTCTGCTATAGGACCAGTAGATGCAGGAACAAATTGACAATAGACTCATTGCCAATTGAAACTGAATTTTCCATAGGGATATTTAATTTTTTTAAAACTCAATTTCAGAGCATAAGCTTATTTCATAGCTTCCTTTTTTCATCAGTGAACAACCTCTTTAAGCCTTTATGACACATGATATGATGCATTTCAATGGGATCACTAAGGCTACACTACAAACTTTGGTTGACGCAAGTCACATCAGCATAAAGACACTGCAGTAAGTATATCGCTTGTGTGCATATATACTTAGCTCCTTGTGCCGGCGCTGTGCATACTTTCCAGGAGTGCTTGTGTTGATGCACAGTGCAGCACACAACAGGTAGGTATCCCAATGTGCAACCTCTCACTGTCCAGCACACTATCTTTTGGGAAGTGACTTGGGCTCCTCTGAGGTATCCATGGTGGCCTGCAGAATGGTAGTGGGGTCACTGCCAAGTATGGCATGTAGCTCTTTGTAAAAGTGGCAGATCTGTGGGTCAGAACTGGTTGACTTTTGGCCTGCCTGGCCTTCTGATATGCCTGATGCATTTCCTTCGCTTTCACATGGCACTGCTGCTGGTCCCTGTTGTACCCCTCCTTCTGCATTCCTCAGGCAATCTGCTCGTAGATGTCCATGTTTCTATGGTTGGTCCACAGCTGTGCTTGCAGAGCCTCTTCTCACCACAGGCCCAGGTGATCCAATATCCCCTGTCTCTTCCAAGCTGGGGTGCATCTGGAGTGTCTTGCCATCATGGTCCAGCGGGCAGTTGCACAACAATGGAGAACTGCTAGGTGCACTTGCCAGGCTGGACAACCAAGAAAAACACATTTCAAAAATTTGAAATTGCCCTTAAAGGGGGTGGGGGCCTTCCAATCTCCATGACCCCTGGGCAGTGGAGTTCACAACTGTAACCAGAGCGGTCAGTATCAGGCATTGTGAAACATCTGCTAAAGGACTTTCAGGGTCAAAGTAAGTAACACAGTGTTTTTATTTGTGCTGCACTGACCTCAGTGCTTTGATCATGGCTCAGTGCTACTCGTGGTGGTATTATTGTGTCGCTGTAACAGAGAAATATTCTCAGAGAAACCCTTGTCACAAGCATAGATTCAAATTGTGCCATTTTCTGTTTGGCATAGCTCAGTCCTTGTCAAAAGAATGAGATATCAGAATTGTAATGGTTCATATAGTTTGGGAATTATAGTGATTTTCTGAACTGACTAGAGAGGCATGGATACTATCTGCCGCTCACTAGACCCTAACTGGTAGTGTATTTTCTGAACTGCAGTGTATAACCCAGAGAATTTGCTGTCTTCTGTTGCACTGGAGCAGATAGCAACTATTTGGTGAAATTATCTGAATTATCAGGAAGAGGGAAAATGTGTAGAGCATAGGCCCAATTCTACACTGATGTGGTCATGTGCAAAGCTCTAATGTTCTGATTCAATGGCATTTAGTCCCTTTGCAGACATATAAATGCCCATACAAGGTACAAAGCCATGGAAAACCAAGCCCTCTGAACCTGCTCATGCCTCTTTTAGTAATCAGCAGCAAAACTCCCATTGACATCAACGGGTTGGTGACCAGCCTCCACCTAAGAGAGGTTAAGGAAAGAAAATAGGCTTTTTATTCTTTATTTTTATAGATTTTTAGAATAACAAACAGAGATGTTGATGGATTCCTTTTTTTGTGGGGGTGGGATGACAAACTTTATCATCTTGTCTATAGAACTGGCCATTCATTATATTATTAATTTGTATTCTGGTAACTCCTAGGAGCCCTGGTCATGAACCAGGACCCCTTTGAGCTAAGCATGATACAAACATGGAACAAAAAGTATCTGCTCCAAAGAGCTTGCAATCTAAGTAATATTTTATTGAGAGGAAAATATTTCATCTCTTTTAAAATTATTCCTGTAACTTATATGTCATCTCTTTCTTATGTCTTCCCTTATGCTCTGTATTTCATACCTTGCATATATCCAAAGAAAAATTATCTTCTTGGATTTGCACAACTCTTATCCATGCTTGTGGATCACTACTGCATAGTCTGTGCTTGTTTCAAACACGAATTCCATCTCTGATATTAATGGAAATTCAATATAGGGAAAGTGTGTTATGGTCCCATGGGGATATTATTCTATGTTTTCTGTGAAAATTTGCCACATGATGTTAAACTGGCCTAGTCCCCAGGATACATGTAAATTTAAATTTCATCATCAATAACAGACACGGGTTAATGGTTCCCAATCCTGCTGGAAAGGTATGACAAGTGGGGTTCCGTAGGAGTCTGTTTTGGGACCGGCTCTGTTCAATATCTTCATCAACGATTTAGATATTGGCATATAAAGTACATTTATTAAGTTTGCCTAGGGAGGTTGTGGAATCTCCATCTCTGGAGATATTTAAGAGTAGGTTAGATAAATGTCTATCAGGGATGGTCTAGACGGTATTTGGTCCTGCCATGAGGGCAGGGGACTGGACTTGATGACCTCTCGAGGTCCCTTCCAGTCCTAGAATCTATGAATCTATGAGATCTGACAGGTAAAAATCTGATAATCCTTTAGAAATGTCAATAGCATGAAATTACAGACAACTGAATTGAACTAGAACTTGTAAGGGGTGGATTCTTATGTGCTATTTTTAACTGGTTCCTATTACAAAAGGACTCATGACAAACTGGGGGCTAACACAAATAGCACTCAAGCTCATTTCAAAGACCCCAATCCTACTATCTAACTTGCATGTATTTACCTTTACACTGAAATCTTAATTAGATCTGGTCAGGAATTTTTCAACAAAACATTTCAGTCAGACAAGGCTAATTCATCAAAACCAAAACTTCTCTCAGGAAAGGGTTGGCGGCAACACATTTTTTTTAAATTAAATAGTCAAAACATTTTGTTTCACATTTTCCAAAAAAAAACCCCACCCAGTTTTCTGGTTCAAAACATTTTTTTGTTTAGACATTTAATCTAATTTTAGTAAAAAAAAAATTAAATTAAGAATGGTCAAAGATCAAAATGAAACATTTTGGTTGACCTGATCTGAAATTTGGCAGGGGGAGGGAGAAGAAGAGAGATTTTTGGGTCACAAACAGCTGAGATTGACTTTACATTCTGATTTGAGATGGAACATATGTTCTAAATCTTGAAAAAATGAGTAAACCATTTCCTGCCCGTCCCTAGCCTCAATTATCTTCCTTGCATGGTGTATGAACATTATTCACTACCACTGTCAGAATTGCCACAACAGCATCTATCACTAAGAAAAAGCCAAAAGTCCTGAGATTTTTTAGTCATACTGGAACTCCTTGTTTTCTAGTCCTCAGGCTTGGTCTACACTACAGAGTTAGGTTGACGTAAGGCAGCTTACGTTGACCTAACTGTAAGGCACTGTCTACATTGAAAAATTAAA
The DNA here is from genome assembly GCF_020497125.1 of Mauremys mutica. Lineage (NCBI taxonomy): Eukaryota > Metazoa > Chordata > Testudines > Geoemydidae > Mauremys > Mauremys mutica. Next base: position 60,346,214 of record NC_059082.1, read on the forward strand.
TCTACCTAAATGAATTACTGGGATGGTTCATGTCTACTCCCTCTATCGATGGTGTGCGTCCTCATTGGGAGCACTTCCACCGATTTAACTGTGTGGGGCACTGACAGCTGGATCCCCCCGTGCCCTGGGGTGACAGCCCAAGCTTGGGGGAGGGCTCCAGGTGTAAGCCCTACATGGGGCTGACAGCCAAAAGGTGAAGTAACAGTGTCTACCCAGACACTGCATCACCCTAACTTCATCGGCCTAAGCGCTACTACTCTGATGGAGGTGAAGTTTTTAGGTCAGTGTACTGGGCAACTGATATCATCGGGATCAACATTATAGTGTAGATACTTAGGCTTGGTCTACACTACAACCTTGCTCCTGCAGTGTAAGTATGCCTGTGAGAGGTGCAGCACTTAGGTCAATGTAGTTAGGGTGATGCAGTATCTGTGTCAACATTGCCTGAGTCAATTCTGCCTCTACCACCTGCTGCAGCCTCTGGGATATTATGGGCTCCTCTGAATGTTACTTGTTTTCTCAATGTCTGTTAGCTTCTGTGTTTGCACAAGTCTCAATTTCCTGTCCTTTGCTAGTCCTGTATGGCTCATTATTTTAAAGGCTTGAGACAAAGGGCATGTTCCCAGCCAAACAGCCGCAATCAGAACCTTTCAGGGTGCTTCTTTGCTTGGACTCACAGGGGATGAAAGAGCTCTCACTGCAACTCAGCTCTCAAGCGAACAGCACTCTAAAAACACTTCAATGAGTCTTTTTTTCCCCCTTAAGTAGAATTTTATTTAAGAGCACTTGAAAATCCTTAGGAAAATGAATGAACCATTGCTGCCCCTCCATCCCCTCACAGGAGGTGAAGTTTTCAATGGAATTAGCAGCCCCTAAGCACCAAACATTTTTTTAAACTTTGTATGCTAGGAGGGAGGGGAATGGGGAAGCATTGCTTACTATTATTTTTATACACGTATCCATTCCATTCACGAAAGGCTTTCATGGCCCCTTTGTGGCATTATGTCTAGAAGCTAGAAGACATTTTTAATAGCACTGTCGCTTTTCAACCAATCCGATGACAGATAGGAGTGAATAATATAAATTCTCTAGCCATTCCTTGGCATTTATTTCAATGTAAGTGTATTTTTTTTCAAGTAGAAAGCCCAATAGTAATTTATCAAGAGACAAATCATTTTTTCTTGGCAGTGAAGTCTGCAAAATCCCCATTTTTAAGGCATTAAATCTCCCTCCTTTGACAGGAGTAAGAAAGCATTAAAAGCTTTGATTTAGCTGGATCATACAAAATAGTTTCTCATAATTATCCTTTTGGATGATATATGCTTGTCTTTTCCCCCCCTTCTTATTAAACCAGAGGTCTCCATTTTTCATCCAGCTGTATTACTAAATTAAATTGCCTTTTGTTGTATTCAAGTTAAGCACTTTGCCGAAAGCTTTTCTTGTTCAGGGAAATAACATTTACCCAATGTGCTCCCTGTTTTACTGTTTAAATTTACTGTTTGCAATTGTTTGGTTTGCTGAGCAATTTGAGGTTATTGTTTGTTTTAATAGGAATAATGAATCACTGTAATTTAGTGCAGTATCTTGGAGTACAGTATCTAGGGAAAAATGCAGCACACAAGGAATTCATTTTTCCAATTGAAATGTAGATGTTAAAAATATTAGAACAAGTCCCCCATAAGCACATCTGTCCTTCTTAAACTTTGTGTTATTGCCCTGGGAGAGGAGTGATTTGCTGGAGGTGAAGGGGATGGTAGTCCAGTTATTGACAAAATAAGCATGAATACTATAAGCCAGTATACTACTTTTCTTTGAAAGCTCCCTTGTTAGAACTTGGATTTGGATCTCAGCACCATCTCTGCCAACAACTTCAGTCCATCCCTTGTAAGAAAAAAGCCAAACCTTGATAGGGTTAAGAGATGCTGCTTGAGAACACCAAACTCATTTAGCACCCATTGGACCACAGAAGCTTGTATAGAGCCCAAGAACATTGCTTGGTGGATATGTGGACTGAGGACTATACTAAACATTAGAGAGCCTCCCTTACCAGGAAGTCAAAATCAAAACTACCGTGTATAGCGAGGCTGAATTTTGCAAAGCCACCAGGGAGTGTTGATTGCCCAGTTCCAATTAGTGGATGTCTAATTCCTGCATCCAGATCTGTAAGGCAGCTTTGATAATCTCAGCCCACAGCGACCACTGCTGATCTGCTTATAAAATAGGTCACTTGCCCTTTGCTTCATTCATGGAAAACTGGGAAGAGAATCCCTTAGAGAGAAACTTTTTTTCAGAGATGTCCTTTTATTTCTCTCTTTTTTTAAAAAAAAAGTCTAAGCCCTGCTGCTGTACAGATGTTGATATAACTTCTGGTGATGATAGTTCCAGGCACATCATTAAATTTTTTGCCAAATTGATTTTTTAAAAGAAAAAAGTCTGATATTTTTTAATCTTCTTTCCCTGAAGCAGCCCCTGTGAAATTCTTTGTATAGGGAATAGAAGCACTTCTAATAAAACCGTGTAATAAACATTTAGTACATTGGATAGTTAGGGACTGGTTGTTGCTTGATTTCTCCTACACTAGCTGTGATTGACAAGTCTCAAAAAGGTTCCAAGCTTCTACTCAGTGCAATTAAGCATCCCAAAACTAAGGTGCTTGTCTGAAACTCTTGGGTCTGCAAAATTGGGATGCAAGTCCCCTGAGAACTGGATGTTTCATAATAAGTCCTGTACTTCTTTCTTGGGTTTATCTAGAAATATCATAAACCAGCCCTGCTCTCACCATTTCAACTTCTCATCTGGGCTGGAACCCAGATAACTAAAAGGGACTATAAGAAATGATTTTGTCTACCTGAAAAAGAGGTAGCAGGGGGGTAAGTTTTATATAAGTTAGAGAGGCAGGAAAGGTGACTTATTATATTTAAGTTGGTTTTGCCCAGCCCTATTTTTTTTGTTAGTGTAGTAGATTTGCCTCTCTATTTTTGTAATTATATTGTAGAACCCTGTTTATCTGATCTAATTAAGAGTAGGGCCAGATCAGATAATCAAAATTCAAATAATCAGGATAATGGGCCAAGAGCATTTTTTAAAGATGCAGAGTTGCTTTCAAACTGGCTGACCCCTCCCAAAAAAGCATTAAAACATGCCCCCTTCTTTATTTGCAGCCTATGCAAACCATTACTATTAATACCAGTTTTTAAAAATACAGAACTAATTGTAAGTTGCAACAGCAGTACTAATGGTAACAAACTAACACCACCAATATGTAATATGCACAAAGTATCAAATTAAAATACAGTACTATATATAGCAGCACTCAGGTTTTTAAAGGCTGGACAAAATCTGACAGTTGGCAAGACTGTGTTTTTTCCAAAGTTAGAATCTTGAGCTATTTTTGCCAGTGACTTTTATTTTATTAATAATCTTTATTTTAGAATCCACTAACAGTGCTACACGCTTTTGCTTAGTGGTCATGGTCATTTTATAAGGCTGCAAAGATATGACGGTTACAGTAGTGTTGCCATGGAGGTTACATCAATTTCTAATATGCCTGTGTGTGTGTTGGTTGTGTCATTAACATGGAGAGGCCAGGTAATGGCGGCTCGGATAAATGGGGTTCTGCTGTACTATCATTAGAACAGGGCTGCCGTGCTGCACAGTTAACACTTTTTGTTCCCAAATTTCTAACCAACAACAAAGACTTCAATCCAATAGCCACACTCTTCTAGCAAAACATGAAGTAAGGGTGCTCTAGTGCCATCTAGCTAATCCCCATGTTTGCAGGTGAACAGCAGTCCTTTGAGCCAAAAAGAAATCTGCATTAAAGTCTTCCACAGCTGTTTAGATTCAGTTATATCATCGTAGCTTGAACTGGCCGATTTTAAGAACCAGGTCACAGCTAAATGAAAAATATGTCACTATCAGAAGCATCCTAAAGAAATACCTGAGAGAGAAAATACTTAGAAGGAAAAGCACTGTTATCATCAACAGAAATAATTTGTATAACAGTAGTACTTAAAAGTCACAGCTAAGACTGAGGCACCATTGTGGTATGCCCTGTACAAACACAAAGTGAGAAACAGTTGCTGGTCTGCAGAGTTTACAGTCTAAATACATGAGAGAGGTGCAAGATGGGAGAAAAGTGCAGAGAGGAAATGACTTGACATAGGTCACTGCAGGTCAGTGGCAGAACCAAGAACAGAACCTTAGGGTATGTCTACACTACAAAATAGGTCGAATTTATAGAAGTCAGTTTTTTAGAAATCGTTTTTATACAGTCAATTGTGCGTATCCCCACACAAAATGCTCTAAGTGCATTAAGTCGGCGAACTGCGTCCACAGTACCGAGGCTAGTGTCGACTTCTGGAGGGTTGAACTGTGGGTAGCTGTGGGTAGCTATCCCACAGTTCCCACAGTCTTCACCGCCCATTGGAATTCTGGGTTGAGATCCCAATGCCTGATGGGGCAAAAACAGTGTCTTGGGTTGTTCTGGGTACATGTCAACAGGCCCCCCTCTCCCTCCCTCCCTCTGTGAAAGCAATGGCAGACAATCGTTTTGTGCCTTTTTTCCTGGGTTACCTGAGCAAACGCCATAACACAGCAAGCATGGAGCCCAATCAGCTCACCGTCACCGTGCAGATGTGGGACTGCATTGCTACACAGCAGCAGCTCATTGCCTTTTGGCAGCAGATGGTGCATTACGATTGGTAGCCATCGTCGTCGTACTCCTCGGTGCTCTTTTAGCCAACCTCAGTGAGGTCGGTCGGGGCGCCTGGGCAGACATGGGAGTGACTCAGACAGGTCGTTCCCATCTTCTGCCGAGCACCCAGGAGAGGACGATGGCTAGCAGTCATACTGCACCATCTGCTGCCGGCCTAAGATGTAAAAGATAGGTAGAGTGGATCAAAACAAGAAATTGACCTGATTTGTTTTGTGAAATCAACGGCCTGCTAAACCCAGGGTTTTGAGTTCAATCCTGGAGGGGGCCATTCTGTGTGACAGTTGTTTGTGTTTCTCCTTGATGCAAAGCCACCTCCTTTGTTGATTTTAATTCCCTATAAGCCATGTCATCAGTCGCCCCTCCCTCCGTCAGAGCAACGGCAGACAATTGTTTCTCACCTTTTTTCAGCACAGAACCAGAATCTGCAAAAGCAAAACTGGTGAGGAGGCGACGGCAGTGCAGTGACAAAAGTGATGAGGACACAGACATGGACATAGACTTCTCACAAAGTACAGGCCGGGCAATGTGCCCATCATGCTGATGAGCTGTGCATGGTCACCCATGCTGGTCAGCTCGCCACGCTGGCCAAAAAGGAAATGAAATTCAAACGTTTGCGGGCCTTTTCCTGGCTACCTGGCCAGTGCATCTGAGCTGCAAGCGCTGTCCAGAGCGGTCACAATGGAGCACTCTGGGATAGCACCCGGAGGCCAATACCGTCAAATTGTGTCCATACTACCCCAAATTCGACCTGGCAAGGCCGATTTCAGCGCTAATCCCCTCGTCGGAGGTGGAGTACAGAAATCGATTTAAAGAGCCCTTTAAGTCGAAAAAAAGGGCTTCATCGTCCAGGGTTAAATTGAGGTAACGCTGCTAAATTAGACCTAAAATCGTAGTGTAGACCAGGACTTAGTCTCCTTACTCCAAATTTAGTGACCTATCCACTAAGCCACATGAGACTGGATTTTTAAAGGGATTTAGCACCTAACTCCCATTTATTTCATTCCTATTGATTGATTGGATTTAGGTGCCTAAATCCCTTTAACAATCTGACTCATTAATTCTAGCATATGACATCATCAATTTGTTATGGTATTCACATGGTTCCACAAGGTCAAACAATTAAAGTGATGGAATAATATAAAGCTAGATCATTTTAGCAGCAATGGATAGTTCATCTTTTTCACTTCCCTAAATATAGCAGACTCCTTGTCATGGGGTGCCACCCCTGGATTGGTGCCTCTTCCTGGTAGCTCTAAGGATTAGCTTGAGGCAGACTCCCTCATCCACGGTCTACACACAATCACTCTGTCTCTGATTCCACATACATTCCCTCTCTCCATTTCAGGAATCACAGCCAGGGCCGACAAAATGGGGGGAAGCTGGTAGAAATTACCGGGGCCTGGTGGTCCAGAAGGGGGCCCAGGGCCTGGCTTCCCCGGCTTTGTCGGCCCTGTTTAGCCCATCTGCCCTTGCTGGGGGGCCTGAAAATTTTTTTTCACCGGGGCCTGAACCCGCTCTCAGCGGCCCTGACCACCGCATCCTTCTTCTGACTCAGCCCTCTGGCTAGGTCATCCTCCATGTTTCCCCCTTCCAGGGGTGCATATATCAGTCTTATTGTCCAGTCACTTCCCCAGGCGCAAGATAGGAGGATCTGGGCCTACCTACTACTCTGGATCCCGACCCAGGGACCCTATAAATAGCAGCCTCCTGCTGCATCTCTAGCTTCTGTCAATTCTGCTATATTTCACCGGGCCATTTCCCCATGGCACCAACACCTCCTTCACCTTCACTACAGAGCACTCAGCTGCTCAGCTCCACATCCAGCCAGGAGCTCTCTCTTGTTCCCCTGCTACCTGCTAGCAGCTGTTCTGTCCAAGGTGCTTGCAGTTTTCCCCAACCTCCAGGGACACAGTCCTTACTCCCTTGGCTCCCAGCAGCAACTACTCCTATGCTGCCATGCAGCTCCCTTTTATTTGAGCCTGCTGGGCCTGGATTGGTTACTCCCTGCAATGCCTCCCTGATTGGCTGTGCTTCATGCAGTCTCTCTGGGCTGCTAGGAGGACTCACCTCCATTCTCCTTCTGGTGCAAGGCATGGTTAACAATTGCTATGCCTATGTGGGGCAGGCACCCACAGTGGTAATTTTATTCCTCTAGTTCTAGACTAGGTAGCAATAGGGAAGTTCAATCTATTTGGTGCCAGTGCTGAATCTGTAGGAAGATGCAGCTGAATAGTAGTATTGTGCATGCTATTTAAAATTATTATAATAATTAATTTCTTGTATCCCACATAAGGGTGTGCCATGTACCGATCACAGAATTATCTGATTTATCAATTCTTAAAAAGTCAAAAAACAATAATATGATTGTTGCATGAACTGAGATAGGGAAAAAGGAAAGCAGAAATTTTATTCTTAACTCATTGCTGATCTAACATTAACCTGCTACCTTCTGCTAGATGGGACTGAGGTAAATAAACCATTCAAATTTGGCCTTGAGTACAAATTTTCTGGCTTTTGTTGACCTGTGAAACAGCTTTAATGTTTCTGGAATGGGATTTGTGCTGTTCTACACATATGCTTATGCACTAATTATAATTTTGTGGTATGAATTTAATCAAATATTAATAAACTAAAAATTGATGACAAATCCACAGCTCTGTCAAACTTTTTTCTGCATTAACATCACTTTGATTCTACCTTATAGGCCTGGTCTACACTACGAGTTTATCTCGAATTTAGCAGCGTTATATCGAATTAACCCTGCACCCATCCAAACAACGAAGCCCTTTACTTCCATATAAAAAGGTCTTAACATTGATTTCTGTACTCCCCCCTGATGAGGGGAGTAGCACTGAAATCGACATTGCCATTTCGAATTAGGATTAGTGTGGCCACAATTTGACGGTATTGGCCTCCAGGAGCTATCCCACAGTGCACCACTGTGACCGCTCTGGACAGCAAGCTGAACTCAGATGCACTGGCCAGGTAGACAGGAAAAGCCCCGCAAACTTTTGAATTTTATTTCCTGTTTGCCCAGCGTGGAGTGCTGATCAGCACAGGTGACCACGCAGTCCCAGAATCAAAAAAGAGCTCCAGCATGGACCGTATGGGAGATACTGAATCTGATCTCTGTATGGGGAGATGAATCTGTTATTTCAGAACTCCGTTCCAAAAGACAAAATGCCAAAACATTTGAAAAAATCTCCGAGGCCATGATGGACAGAGGCCATGTCAAGGTTCCTTCCCCACTCTGAACTTTAGGGTACAGATGTGGGGACCTGCATGGACACTTCTAAGCTTAATTACCAGCTTAGATCTGGTATCGCTGCCACCATCCAGAATTTCTGAGTATCTGGATCACTCCCTTTCCCCACCCAGAACCTTCCCCTCCCTGGGTAGCCTTGAGAGATTCCTCCACCAATTTCCTGGTCGACACTGATCCAAATCCCTTGGATCTTAAAACAAGGAGAATTTAACCATCCCTCCTCCTTTCCCCCCACCAATTCCTGGTGGATCCAGATCCAACCCCCTTGGATCTAAAAACAAGGAAAAATCAATCAGGTATTAAGAAAAAGGCTTTTAATTAAAGAAAAGAAAACCCTCTGGGAGAGATTAGCATACCAGCTCCTCTCACAGACAACAGATTCAAAACACAGAGGATGTTCCCCTAAGCACAAATTTAGTTACACAAAAAATACCCCAAATGATAATTCCCTTAATGATACCAAGACAAGTTACAAAGAAAATAAACATAAACCTATTTATCCCTTTCTAAACTTACTACTCTGATAAGAGGCTGGTTCCTTGATCTTTTTCACTCCAGCTGAAACGGAAACTCTAAACAAAGGAAAACTTCCCTCCTTCCTTTTGAAACATTTTGTTCCCCCATTGGTTCCTCTGGTCAGGTGTCAGCTAGGCTAGTTGAACTCCTTAACCCTTTACAGGTAAAAGAGGCATTAACCCTTAACTATCTGTTTATGACAGGCCACAACAGGGACTCAACACAGTGCTGCGTGAAACTTAAGGAGCTGAGACAAGAGTACCAGAAAGCCAAAGAAGCAAATGGATGCTCATGGAGGGAGGGGCGACTGATGACTGTAGCTATCCCACAGTTCATGTACTCTCCGAAAACCATTTGAATTCTGGGCTGAGCTCCCAAAGCCTGAAGGGTCAAAAACATTGTTGCGTGTGGTTCAGAGTATATGTCATCAGCCCCTCCTCCCCCCCCCATGAAAGCAAATTAGAGGATTGGGCCAAAAGAAATATGATGAGGTTCAACAAGGACAAGTGCAGAGTCCTGCACTTAGGACGGAAGAATCCCATGCACTGCTACAGACTAGGGACCGAATGGCTGGGCAGCAGTTCTGCAGAAAAGGACCTAGGGGTTACGGTGGACGAAAAGCTGAATATGAGTCAACAGTGTGCCCTTGTTGCCAAGAAGGCTAATGGCATTTTGGGTTGTATAAGTAGGGGCATTTCCAGCAGATCAAGGGATGTGATCATCCCCCTCTACTCAGCACTGGTGAGGCCTCATTTGGAGTACTGTGTCCAGTTTTGGGCCCCACACTACAAGAAGGATGTGGATAAGTTGGAGAGAGTCCAGCGGAGGGCAACAAAAATGATTAGGGGGCTGGAGCACATGACTTATGAGGAGAGGCTGAGGGAACTGGGATTGTTTAGTCTGCAGAAGAGAAGAATGAGGGGGGATTTGATAGCTGCTTTCAACTACCTGAAAGGGGGTTCCAAAGAGGATGGATCTAGACTGTTCTCAGTGGTAGAAGATGACAGAACAAGGAGTAATGGTCTCAAGTTGCAGAGGGGGAGGTTTAGGTTGGATATTAGGAAAAACGTTTTCACTAGTAGGGTGGTGAAGAACTGGAATGGGTTACCTAGGGAGGTGGTGGAATCTCCTTCCTTAGAGGTTTTTAAGGTCAGGCTTGACAAAGCCCTGGCTGGGATGATTTAGTTGGGTTTGGTCCTGCTTTGAGCAGGGGGTTGGACTAGATGACCTCCTGAGGTCCCTTCCAACCCTGAGATTCTATGATTCTATGATTCAAAGGGAAAAAAATCGTTTCTCGCCTTTTTTCAATGTCACCGTATGTCTACTGGATGCTGCTGATAGACATGGTGCTGCAGCGCTACGCAGCAGCATCCCCTTGCCTTGCCTTGCCTTGCCTTGCGGACGGCAGACAGTACAGTAGGACTGGTATCCATCATCATCATCCCGTGGGTACTCCTGGCTGTCCTCGGTGATGTCAGCCGGGGGCGCCTGGGCAAAAATGGGAATGACTCCAGGTCATTCTCTTCTTTATGTTTTGTCTAATGGAGATTCAGTCCTGCCTGTAATATCATGGCAGCTGGAGGCTTCTGCCTCAGGCTGCTCTCCCAGCCAGCAGCACCGAGCGGTCGCTCCTACTCCTTGCTACGAGGGCTCACAATCAGATACTTAGACCTCTGCATTTTGCTGCAAATAAAAAAATTAAGCTGCCGTTTAGAACTGTCCCCTAACATACATATCCTGGGACATTTTGTATTTTACCAGTGTCAACCAAAGGCCCACACACAAATGGAGATTCAGTCCTGCCTGTGCTTCTATCCTAGTGCTTGTCACAGATTCCCATTTTCAGCTGTAGGCTGAGCAAGTGCAGAATGGTGGTTCACTCTACTTCACTGTAAGCCAACCGCCCTCACCTCCCCCATTTGATCTCTGCTTGCAGAGGCAATAAAGTCAGTGTTGTTTCTTATTCATGCATTCTTTATTACTTCATCACACAAATGGGGGGATAACTGCCACGGTAGCCCAGTACGGGTGGTGGAGGAGGGAAGCAACGGGTGGGGTTGTTGCAGGGGCACCCCCTAGAATGGCATGTTCATCATTTCTGCGGGATGTCTGGGACTCTGACCCAGAGCGGCCGTTTGCCTCTCTGTTTCTTTAGTAGGCTTGCCTGATATTCTAGGCAGGACTGACTCTCCATTAGACAAAACTCAAAGAAGAGAATGACCTGGGGAGTCATTCCCATTTTTGTCCAGGTGCCCCCGACCGACCTCACCGAGGCCGGCCAGGAACACCCATGAAAGCAGCAGATGGTACAATATGACTGGTAACTGTCTTTGTCAACTTGCAAAGCAGCAGACGGTACAGTAAGGCTGATAATCGTCTTTGCTAACTTGCAAAGGGATGCTGCTGTGTAGCACTGCAGTACCGCATCTGTCAGCAGCATCTGGTAGACATACGGTGACAGTGAAAAAAGGCTGAATGGGCTCCATGGTTGCCGTGCTATGGCGTCTGCCTGGGCAATCCAGGGAAAAGGGTGCAAAATGATTGTCTGCCATTGCTTTCACAGAGGGAGGACTGACTGACGACATTTACCCATAACCACCCGTGACAAATTTTTGGCCCCATCAAGCATTGGGATCTCAACCCAGAATTCCAATGGGTGGGGGAGACTGCGGGAACTATGGGATAGCTACCCACAGTGCAACGCTCCGGAAGTCGATGCTAGCCTCGGTACATGGACACACACTGCCGAATTAATGTGCTTAGTGTGGCCGCGTGCACTCGACTTTATACAATCTGTTTCCAAAAATCGATTTCTGTAAAATCGGAATAATCCCATAGTGTAGACATACCCATGGTCTAAAGCAGGTTATTCATCTCTATTGGTATTTTGAAGTACTCAGCAAAAAAGAAGAATTGAAAGCCATCTTCCCTCCCTCCCCACCCTCTATTCAAGAAATGCTGTGAACCATTTACCTGTTTTCAGGGTTTTTTAAAAGCTTCCAACTCATTCTGGTTTGTCTAAACATTGTGAACCTTTCAAGTGAACCTGAAGGCATTTCAGGTTTTCTATTGAAATTACATGACATTCTTTGTTTTGTATACATTCAGTGCACTTTCTACTGAGATTTACATTGAGCTTTTAGTATGAAACACAAGGGTGAACCTAAAGAGAATGTGGACATGAGATGGCATGAAACCAAATGGCTGAATTTTTGTACAGCATGCTTTGTTACTCAGGCTGTAATGTAATGTGTTTGGCCACTAGACAAGAAGTGGGATAATAGAATGTAAACAGCAATCTTAAATAGAAAGCAAATAATCATTTGTCATCAGGAGCCTCTTGGCACCAGGCAGGTTGGAATGATTTACTTGTGTATTTTGCCATGCTGTGCAAATCTTCATCTGGACATTAAGAAATTGAAAGGGGAAGGTGGGAAGTGAAGATGAGTTTAACATCCTTGGTGCTCCTGAGCATGCTGAGCACTGCAGGCAGAAAAGGTGTAACATGCAGGACAGCTGACAACTGCCTGAGCTACATGACGGTTCTAAAGATTGCATGGAAATGCAATGGTTAGTTTTTATGGTTAGTTTTTATTGACTCGAGTGGCTGCTGTTACATCTTCCTTTTCTTAAACCATACAAATCAAATGGAAATCAGACATGAGATCAACCAGCAATAACTAGACGTTACTTCAGCCAGTTAAACATACCTACAGGGATGGAAGTCAGCAGGTCGCGGAGCCTGGGCCAGCTGACAGGCTCACGCTACAGGGCTAAAAATAGCAGCGTAGATGTTTCGGCTCAGGCTGGAGCCCAGTCTCTCAAACCCTAAACACATCAACATGTGAAAAAATTACTCTGCCTCTTATTGGACATGTGTCAATAATGGTCTTTGAACCTTAACAGCTTTCTGGCTACTTCCTGTTCCTTCTGCAGAGGCCTATTTGCCATTGAGCTGGATCTACCACCAGGAATCTGTTTGCGCCACCTCATGTGATTGGGTAGGCATGCATTATTCTGATAGAACATTAAACTGGGAGCCAGCGCTGTCCTTGAATTTATTTAGGGATGTTTTGTTCCTCTGGTTGGACGGACCTCAGAGGTTTTCCCAGTGGTAATTGTATTTGACTGAAGAAATGTGTTAGATATTGATATTACACTTTTGTCTTTCTGTCTATAAGTCTCCGAACTGGGTGAGTCTAATAAAGCACTGTGAGGTATTTTATAACTCTGCTATGTATGGATGCATTGAATCTACCAAGGCTTTTCTTAGATCAAGTTCTTCACTGTTTGTGCTGACATTGCTTCTATCCCACTTGACTCTGCAGAAACAGGTTTTAAGCATGGTTTCTTTGAAACTGTTTCCAGTGCTATCCTTGTCTATGTTTACAGTGAAATCATGTTCAGCACTGATCCCAGTGTACCTATTGCAGACCCTTACTGCTTAAAGCACTGTGTCTGGGAGTAAACTGTACAGCTTTGGATCCTGTGTTTAGACAGGAACAACAGGTTTTGGTGTGTTGAGGTGGAGTTGCTTATCTGAATTGAACCCAAAGTCTTACCTTTTTGAAGTAACTCATCATTTTCAAATATTTTGTCAGACTTGGAAAGTGGAGAATTATCAACATGTATTTGGCAGGCTAAAAGGTTCAAATAATCGTGTCTGGTTTTGTTGTTTTTGAACAAAAGCCATCACTTTCTTAAGTGCAATTGTGACAGGGCACGGCTAGGAAAGCCCTTAATCAGCTCCTGCCACCCCAGCCCCCAATCAGAGGGAATGGATTGGGGCTGGGTAAATAGCCAGTGCTTGCCTGGGAACTGCCCGCAGCTGTCAGCCTCATTAGCAGGAGCTAAAAGGCTGGGAGGAAGTGAAAGAAGGGGAGCAGAGACCAGGAGGGAAAGGCCAGGGCCTGCACTACTAGTCTGTTGCTGGCCAGGCCTCTGTGAGGCCAAGCCATGTAAATAGTGGGAAACTGGTGGTGGGAATGGACACAAAATAAAGAGCATGAGTGTTGCACCAGCTTGGAGCATTCTTGAGTCTAGGGGCCGAATCCCATGGGGCATGGCATGCACCCTGTTGCAGTAATAACTTACTATATTTCTGTAAAGAGGAACCTGAATCAGAACCTGATAATGAACCCTCTGAATTCTAAGAAAATATAGGTTATTTATTTAGCACTCACATACAAGTTCCTTATGGGCATTGAATAAGTTAGCCAGGGGTCGGAAACCTTTCAGAAGTGATGTGCCGAGTCTTCATTTATTCATGGTTTCGCGTGCCAGTAATACATTTTAACCTTTGTAGAAGGTCTCTTTCTGTAAGCCTATAATATATAACTAAATTATTGTTGTATGTAAAGCAAATAAGGTTTCAAAATGTTTAAGAAGCTTCATTTAAAATTAAATTAAAATTCAGAGCCCCCCGGACCGGTGGCCAGGACCTGGGCAGTGTGAGTGCCACTGAAAATCAGCTTGTGTGCCACCTTCGGCATGCGTTAGACTGATAAAGCAGAGCGTTGGGAGAAAGCGGGCACGTGGAAGCCTATATCTTTCTCATATAACATAGTTTAGATCATGGTATTATTCTGGACATCCAGCGCACATTTGGGAACTTGGAAATTCAGAGTTCATTCAGGCTGTTTCCAGTTCAGGCTAGATAGATTGCCAAAAATCAAAAAGGTAGAACTGTAAAGCAGTGTAGATTCATGAAAGCAGTATGTGTGACTTCACTGTACCGAATAGATACCATTAGCAGCCTCACTCACTACTTGCCAGGATTTAAAGAGCACCCACAAAAGCTTATGCTCCAATACATCTGTTAGTCTATAAGGTGCCACAGGACTCTTTGTTGCTTTTTACAGATCCAGACTAACATAGCTACCCCTCTGATACTTGACACCATGCAAGGCACTGCATTTAGCCGTATGGAATGGAAATCTATCAACCTCATGTAGAAACTTGCACAAGTACAGACAGATATCATCTTCCTTTCCAACTGCAAACAGATGAACATCATACCAAATGGACTGAAGGTGAAAAATCCATTGCTATCTACATACTGCACAGACCACAGTGAGAGATTATGCCATACACTATCAAAAAAACTGGGGAACAATCTGATCAGCATCCTATACAGCAAACAAGAAAACATCAAAAAAGAGCTCTCCAACCTGGAGACTTTCATAAATAACCAACCCTCCACACAAACGGACTTTACTAAAATAAGACAGGAGATCTACATTACACACTTCACCTCTCTACAAAGGAAAAAGGACCGTAAGCTGTCTAAAATCCTACCTGCCACACGGGGCCACAACAGTGGTACCCCTAACTCACCCAGCAATATCGTCAATTTATCCAGCTACATACTCAACCTGGCAGAAGAGTCTTTCCTATCTCGAGGACTCTCTTTTTCCCCACCACCCCCATAAACATGATACAGTTCTGCGGTGATCTGGAAGTCTACTTTTGCCATCCCCGACTCAAAGAATACTTTCAAGTATTCACTGAACAGTGCACTGAACAGTGCACTGATACACAGATACCATCCCACCAACAACACAAGAAGAAGAACTCCACATGGACTCCTCCAGAGGATCGAAATGACAGTCTGGACCTATACATAGAATGCTTCTGCCGATGTGCACAGGCAGAAATTGTGGAAAAACAACATCGCTTGCCCCATAAACTAAGTCGTGCAGAACGCAATGCCATCCACAGCTCAGAAACAACCCTGACATTATAATCATACCCTAATTGCTATAATATGATAGAAACATTTATAACATAACTTCATTTGTTTGCCAATACCTCTATGTTAGTAGCATCCAGCACTCCAACTTCTAATCCAGTTCCACCCAAAGCAGTTCAATACATTTATTGGGAGACTTTTCTTTAGGCTACCCACCCCTCCTGGCTACTGGGGGAATGCAATAATCTTCAGCAGTTCACACTGAGATAGTATTAGGGCAGCTATATCTTCACTGGTCCTTTCTTTCCTTTCATCCAGTGTCACACAACACCCAGGTGCATTCAGCTGGGCTTGCATGCTGGAAGTTGACTAAG
Organism: Mauremys mutica; assembly: GCF_020497125.1. Classification (NCBI taxonomy): domain Eukaryota; kingdom Metazoa; phylum Chordata; order Testudines; family Geoemydidae; genus Mauremys; species Mauremys mutica. The sequence goes on from NC_059082.1 coordinate 60,361,777, forward strand.
AAGTAATAATTGGCAAGTCTTATTCTTTTAGTAACCAATGTTTTTACATACCCGTTTTTCCCTTGGTATTTTCACTTTATACTTTAAATCTTTTTATGTCCATCCTTCTGTTCCCATCAACAGATACATGCATATTTTGCTTTTAAATGTGCCTTTACCACCTAAGGATGTTTCCCTGTTAACCGACTGGCGTTTCTTGACCTTCGCCCTTCTGCAACATTGTTTTTTGTAAACAGAGTTAAAATGCTTGCTCATCCTTTTCTGCCTAATGCAGTATTTTCTTGTTTTGTAACACAATACACAGCAATGCTAATGAGACAAACACCACAAGACAAAACACAATCTTCATCATGACAGTAGATCCATGGTATTCTGGGTTGCTCTTCAGCTGGTACCAGCTTTTCCTGATTTTCTGAAAGACAAAGAGAACATGTTTCTACCCCTTTTGGGGTGGCAGATTATTGCTTAAAATATCCATTTTTAAAAAACAAATATCCCTGCTGATTACAGGCAAAACAGAGGAATTACCCCCATACCTTCCTGTGTTTTTGTTCTATAGGCAGGCCAGGTTTCAATAGCTCCTACCTTTTAAGGGTTATGGGGAAATTATTCCACTGTTCAGTTATGAAACTTATGAGGTGGTGTACCTCAGTTTTCCTTCTTATACAGCAGACCAAGTTTGTAATGTTTTTCCTGCTGTGCTAAGCTTTAAGTTTATTCACAGGTAATAGCTGAGAAGCATCATTACCATGTGACCTTAAAGGTTTTTTCCAAAAATCATACACACTATACATTGTTACAGGGGTACTTATTAACATTAAATTTATCCCAATGTTTAATATTAACATCAAATCTATTAAAAGCTTCAGATTTTAGCACTGCATACACACACAAAAAGAATATTTTTCCTACTGAGGGTTAACCTGTCCCTCTCTTATTTTTAGGTTTGACTCCTTTTTCCACCTTCCTCTATGAGTAAGGTAATTTGCATTTTCACAGATGCTTTCTGGCTTGCTTTTGGATCCAAAGCCATCAGCAGCTCAGAGACCCTGTCTTAAAAGGGACACAATCAACTTCCACCCAAGTTTTGCTTTCTCCTGCTTCCAAAACACACAGTGATCTGAAAAAGAAAACACAACCTATTGTGGCTCCGTTTGAGCCCTAATAGGATTTTAGTTAAGTGGCATGCTTTGTTTGCATTTTTTTTACCCCTTCTACAATATACACTGCACATGTCCTGGGAAACATGCACATTCCTTTCATAGTTTAACTTCTATAACACTATATTAGCCATATTGATTTGTATATAAGGTGTAACTGTTTCTTTTGTGCTCACACAGAGTTTTCATCAAAGTGACAGTCTGATTACTCAGAGCCACCTTAAGGCTCAGTGTTTCTAATGTTGCTTCTCTTTTGTGTCCCTCACCCCTGCTGTTGCACCAGAGGAGCACTGTCTTTTTTTAATCTTTTATTCTTTTACTACAACTCTTATCCGCTAGTTTGTTACCACAAAAAAATGATCCAGAATTTCTCCCCATTCTCCTGGGTTTGACTGCCCTGCTGCATTATTATTATTATTATTATAGCCAGGACTTTGGTCTTCAAAAAGATATTGAACTTTATAAAGCATCGGGGTACCTTAAGGGTTAAATGCTAAATACCACAGCCAAACAACACTTGTTACCTGTGTCTGGCAAAAAGTGTTTCTCCATTTTGCTCCTTCAAATGAAAGATTCAGATGGCTTTTTACTAGTATTATTTAAAACCAAACCAAAACAAAAGCCAATTTATCTTAAATCTACAAAACACGAGTTTTACAAGTCAGGAGTGTTGGCCTAGGTCCCAAACACTCCACACACTTACACAATATACCTATACACAAACAGATACATACATACTCTTCGGCTTAACGTCCCTTGCACTGCTTTAAGTTTTACACATAGATTACATTTGCTATACATTTGGGGTCAGTTAAGTTCCAATACAAACCCCTTATGTTCTTTTAGTGAATTTGACTAAATTGTTCAGTCAAATGATTCAAAGCAGATTGTCTTTCTGCCTGGCTTATTTACAAACATTCCTTTGGAAAAGGGCCCATTTTTCCTTCAGAATGGCTGCAAAGAAACCAAGAATTCTTTTTCTATAACACTTTTCTTTGTTAACATTTTTACAAGGTTCAACTGCTTAATTCCCTCCAGCCTCTGAAGAGTTAACTTCTCACTCTCTTTCCTTAACTCACTTTCTTATTTCCCAAAATGACACCTTCATCAACTCAGATTTCACCATTCCAAGTATTGTCCCAGCATCTGAATTCCCCATACCTGTACTTACTTACTCTTTTCCTTACTCCTGCCACTATGCCCCTCAGGGCTCCCAACCTGTTTTCCAATCTCTTTATCTGTTGCTTGCCCGCTTGTCTGGCCTGATCCTGCTTTCCTCATTGAACTGTCCTTTCCCATGGGCACAGGCTTTGTCCCACTAACCATTGAGCAAGGAGGGTGGGCTCCTCAACTAGCCCCCACTCCTCCTGGTCCCTTTTCTTTGTTCCCTTTCTCTCTTGTTGCTCTGGGGTGGTCATTCTGCCAGATAGGTAGCGACCCTTTCTGACAGAAGGCACAGGTTCTTTGCTGTTGTTTACTGTGTTAGACTTTTATGAGTTCAGATCTGTTACCTGCACACAATAGGGCACCCACCTTTTCCCAATTCCTAGGGCTCCAGGCAAAAAGCACCTAATTTTACCCCTCCGTGGGCTCCAGGCTCTACTTCTCCATGGGCTCCGGGCAAGTACCCTTTCCCTGTGGACTCAGAGCAAACACTCCTTTCCCTTTGGACTCAGGGCTTAATTTTTTTGCCGGTTTATGGGGTCTTTTACCAGTGACAGAGCCTTACACAGTAATATCCTACATAACTTCTATTTCTTAACAATCACCAAAAACAGACTGCAAATGCTACACATATAGTGCTCACCACTCCCAATAAGACAGATGAACTTTTCCTGATGGCCAGTCAGAATCAAGTCCATCTAAGGGACTCCAGTTTCTGCACAGTGTCATTGGCAAAGTATTAAGATCTGGCAGCTCTGATATTTGGGGCTGTGTCTTGGAGTTGGTTCCCTGTCTCTGGACAGAATTTCTCCACTCGAGCAGGCAATCAGCCCGAATTCTGAGTCCCAGTAATGGAATGCATCCATAACTTGCGAACTGCGACACGGGGAACGTGTAGGGAGCAACCCCACCCCACTGTCTTTTACCTCCTATTGCAATGGACAAACTACAAACCGTTTGTACCATCCGTCTCTTTCCTCTCTACCACTCCTCGCTGGGCCTCAAAATTCTGTTACCCGGGGTTCTTGTAACCCAAAGCTCTTGGTAACTTTTACTCTGTGCGAGGTGGTGTCAGGAAATAAATCAGGGGAGATACAGCCGTCCGACTGATAGATGGTTGGCACAAACAGGGCAACACAAGAGTGCTTTCACTTAAAGCTAAACTGTACTAAGTTTCAAGCACTTACACACATCTGCAACAGGTTAGTAACACACCCCCACCCCTCGATAATTACCAAAGCTGAGTGTGGCTCTCGAGTGGCACAGTGGCAGCCCGTCTGCCGCTGGGGAACACAAGATGCATCCAGAGGGAAAGACCAGTCCCAAAGAGTCCCCCTACCTCAAACTTTTCCCCCTTATTTATACATTAGTAATAGAATGACATGCTCCTTAAAGAAAACTTGTTAAGCAAGCAGTTCCAATGGTCAAGCAAGAGGCTCCTTCTGATTATTGATTAACCAGGTATGGGTTTTTCCAGAGTTTGCAGCCTAGAGACCCCAATGGACATTCCTGGGGCACATCCCGCTCTTCTAAAAACTTCAACACAATTCTTATCAGGAAGGACACAGGGTCAAGCTGCCCTTTCTGTGGCACCCAAAACTCCCTGCCCCCCTCCTGCCTTGGTCAAGCTGAGACTGTTGAATGGCCATTTTACAGCTTGCTGACTAGGCCGTGTTTAACAATAAGCCATAGTGGTTTCAAGCACTTTACTGGTTTGCCAAAGTCTCCCCGTACACCTAGGCCAATCCATTTCTGCAATTGAGCAAGTCAGACTGGTGACAAACAGGAAGGTCAAGTCCAACTGCAACAGACGCAGTTCTAAACTAGGGTCATGCATTCTGTGTTTGATTTAAAATAAACCTGAAGTTGGGAGATGTGGATGCAGCAGCAAGGACACAATGGAGAAATTAGATGAAAGGAAGGTTGAGAAAAAACTGATTGGGACAGTAAGAAAAATGCATCGCCACTAAGGCTTGCTCCCAGTGTTAGAGTCCTTTTTAAAACAAAAAAAAAAGTGCCAGAACCGTGGGAGCCCCAGGGAGATGAGTCCCTGCAGAGCCTATCCCATCTCCCTACCTGTGCCCAGCTCCTGCTCCCTACAAGTTGGATCTAATGTCAGGGTGACCCTATACTTGATTCCATCTGGGGGTCCTTGCAGCCCCAGCCTTTGGATTCCCTTGCTCAGTCTTGATTGCAGTGTTCCCCTCCAGCACCTACCAGCTGAGAGGGATGGTCTGAAACTGGGGCAGGAAAGGAGGCGCTTGGCCTAGGTCCAGCAGAATTAGTGGAACACTGTTCCATCTCCTAAAAATAGTGCCAGAACAGCATCCTGTAGCATCCCAGCACGACTAGAGTAATGTTTGCACCATAGTATGATGTCGCTACTGTGATATATTGGTGGCATATATCCCAATCCAGCCATTTCCCCGGGATCCTCTTCCCTATATTGTTTGGGTCCCTACCAACTCTTCCCAATGTCAGGATGCCCTTTAATAGAAACCTTTTTTTTCCAGCATGCCTTTGTGAGAGATGCCCTTTAAATTGGTTAAAGCCAAGCAGTTGCAGCTGTAAAGTTGCCATTTTGCAACTGGCAGCTGCTGAGTGAGTCGTTCTCTTCTCCATCTGATGAGTCCTTGTCTTGTTTGTCCCCTGAGTTCCCTTTCTAACTCTGGAGGAAACAGCACATTCTCACAGTAATATTTAGTAATATACAGTGGTGCTTGGAACTCGCAGAATTCAGTTCATCCCAGCTTCCCATAGTGCTTTACCATCATTAGTTATACCTCAGAAGAACAGAGAATCTAATATTATCCAAAGCCACATAGTGAGTCAGTGGCAGAGTGGAAACATAACCCAGACTATTTCAAAAATACTTACTCTAATTGTGAGACCACACTGAACTGGCACATGTCTGAAAGGATCAGAGCGGCTTCTCTGTCACTGCTCTATCTCTGGTGAAAGCATTAGATAGCTGCTTGTCCTCAGAAATGAATTCTTCTGCAGTCTGATTCTAAAATTATATTTATTATATATACACACACACATACACATAGAAGTAAAAAGTACAAAGGTGTAAGAAATCTCATTCTTTGAAAGCAGTTATGACTGGTAATAAGGAGTAAGTCCAATACAATTGCCTTTGAACCTCAAGGCCTTAATTCAGCAAAATAATTAAGCAAGGTGCATAAATCCATCCCTATTCAGCAAAGCACTTAAGCACATGCTTAACATTAAGTCTCATTGCAGTCAATTTGACTTAAAATTAAATGCATGCTTAAGTGCTTTGCTGAATAGGGATGATTTTCTGAATCAGAGCCCAGGTTAATGCTATTCTGTCCCGTCAGTGCTGGGGAAAAAGAGAGTTTTCCTTAGAAAAATGCACTACAGCAGTATGATGTTGTTTGACTCCAGCCAACAAGCAACCAAATCAAATTGTATTCAATTTAGATGTTAATGGAAAGTAGCTTTTAATTTCTGCAGGTGAGACAGCCAGAACCCTTCTAATCCTTTGAGCAGAGTTGACATTCACTTGAAAATAATTTAGGAAAGCAGAAATCAAGAGAAGGAATTGAAAATTAACAGTTGTTGATTTTACTTCCTTGGCACCTGATTTTATTATTGAATTAAAAAAGTTCTGGCAGCTACAACCAGCTCCACCAGATGTTGAAAACATGTTCAAAGAAGAATGGAAAAGAGAGTGTCAGATGATTATGATGATATAAGGATCATTAATTTAAAAAATAAAATGTCAGGATAAAGTTTTGTTCAGATTGTCAGAACTGATATGGAATGGAGTGAAATACCAAGGACAAAAGGATGAAAAGATTTTTGCAAATAGAATAGTCAACTCATTTTAAATAGACTTTCATGAATGTGAGCTTATCAGCCCTTAGAAGTACAAGACAGATCTGAAACAGCCCATTCTCCTCATATATTTTGGTTCAACTCTTTTCTCACATTCACAGCTGCTATGGAAAAATATTGTTTGGAAACACATTTGTGAGGAACTTCAATCTTGATGACAATAATGTCATCACTATTCGATAGCAAACTAAATTGAGGAGAGTGGCATAGAAAGCACACTGAAAATGTTCCTTATAGTGGTGTACTGGTACACACATACAGGTATAACAAAGCCAGCCTAACAGCCCTGGCATACCCAAAACACTCATTGAAGCCAATGGAATTTTGAGTGTGCAAAAAATGTGGAATCGTGTAAATGACTCCTTGAAAGAAAACAGCACATTCAATTTTTTAATGTTTAGCAGTTTTCATTATAGATACTTCCAAGTATTATATATACATAAACGTAGTAAATTGTGATTTCTATACAATTGCTAGTATTCTATGGACCGGATTGTGGCTTATTCTGCAGGTCCATGCAGAGGAGTGGAGTGTAAGTCACCCTCTTACTCAATGGCACCTGTTGCCCGTACCATGGGTTGCAGCAGTGGGTTGCTACAACTCTTCCCCCATGCACATTGGGCAGGATGGATACTCCCCAGTGCACCTGGTGTAAGACTGTAACAGCTATAGGGCTGGTGCAGAATAAGCTCCCCCTGGGCAAACCAGCAGGCAGATGGTGATTGTCTTGGTCATAATCTATTTCTTGGTCTTCTCTTGAGGCCACACAGAGATGAGGCTTGTTTAAAAGTCACAACTAACCCCTATATAATTTGTGTTCTTGTAGGCCTGCACCTGCTCCCACTGAAGACAATTGCCATGGGCGTCACTGGGTGCAGGATCAGATGCAATATAGCAGCTTCCTTTGGAGAACGTCAAAGTGGTTTACAACATTAATGAATGAAGCCTCACACAGCATATGTGTGAGGGAAGTATGATGATTGCATACAGCCATTCAAGAAATGAGAGTAGGACTTACCCTAGGTCACAGGGGCTGTGGCAGAGCTTTGAATAGAATTCACATCTCGTGAGTTCTAGTACTGGGCTTAACCATAAGGCCATCTTCTCTCATGTACATTTATAATCTGTATGTCTGTACATATGTGCACAAACAAGCCTTACAGTGGAATCTTCGTCCTCAAAAATCAGCTTATTTTTCAAGGTAACTTTTAGCCATCAGAAGAGAATTTTGCTGTCTTCACCAGCCTTTCAAAGTAACCTTCTACTTGAGCATTTCTCCAACAGGCATTAACTAAGATAGGATCCTTGGGGTGGTCAAGAAAACTGGGTGCTAAAATGTCACTTACATCTAGTAGGAGAAAAATTAACTGCCCTTCACTTTTGTTAAATTGTCATGAGATAGCAAACCTTTATGGTGTCACCTTTTTCCTGGGAAAATTTTACAATAGGAGCCTATTTCTCACTGGGATTAACATATCTAGTTGGTCTAATTTTCTTTTGCATTTCAAATCTGACCTTTCCATTTGTATCCTTAAGATCGCTCTTTCTTTGCAAGGACATAGACTGTTATTTCTTTCGTCTTCGTAAATATAGACTATAATGTGCAAAGCTGCAAGGGTATGCTACTACTAATGGAAACCCCAAATTAATCCAAATGGATTATTGTACCTGTCACTGAGGCTGACCAAATTTAGGCACACTGTTACCCACTTTGCTGAATCAGTGTTTAACAAGGGAACACACATATTTTGAAACACACTGAGTTTTGAGGTGAAACAATGTTCTTGGAATAGGAACAGTTCTAAAGTGGGAATTAAGTCAAGAGAAGGTGAGAAAGGAGCGTGGCACTAATGAACAGCTGTATTGGTGTTCTGATAAATTAAGCAGCATCTTCTCCTGTCTGAAACCAATACAGGAAAGTGGAAGACTTCTAGAGTCCTAGTGAGAAGTGAATTTTGTTCAGTAAAACATTTTTCTTGAATTCAAGTGGGTACACTGCATTGGGGTAAAGGACTGAAAACAGCAACATTTTTCATGTTGATGATTCAGTTTTGAAGATTAATATTCCTGCTCATCATTTTGTCTTCTTTTTACTTTAACAATTGTGCCTACAGGAAGGAAAGGAGCTGGGAATTCATGGAAATATCTCTCCTTTAATAATTTACAATTAATTATGATATAAAATATGAATTAATAATAATTCTTATTAGCAATGGGCATATTTCACAAATTCTGGAGATTTGGTTTGAATAAGCACTCAAAAATTGTCTGCACACATGATGGTCTTTTTAAAACAACTGTAAACCCAAGTTCTATATATGAAAAAAGCAAACTGTGCACTATATATGGTGTCTAATGTTAATATTAAATTTGGTGCAAATAACCCCATTCTACTCTTCTTACTCAAGTTGAGTAGTACCTTACCCAAGTACAGTAACTCCTTACTTAAAGTCATCTCGGTTAATGTTGTTTCCTTGTTACATTGCTGATCAATTAGGGGACATACTCGTTTAAAGTTGTGTAATGCTCCTTTCTAACATTGTTTGGCAGCTGCCTGCTTTGTCTACTGCTTGCAGGAAGAGCAGCTTGTTGCAGCTAGCTGGTGGGGGCTTGGAACCAGGGTGGAGAGCAGCCCCCTATCAGTTCCCCACTCCCCTAAGTTCCCTGTGCAGCAGCTGCCTGCAGTTCAGCTGTGTCTCTCCCCCCGCTGCCATGTGCTGTTCTTGCCCTCTGCCTTGGAGCTGCTCCCCGAGATTCCTGCTTGCTGTGCCGGGGGCGCGGGGAGGGAAGGAAGAGCGGGGCTAATGTCAGGGTGTCCGCTTCCCCCCTGCTCCTGAACCCCACTTACCCCATCTTCCATAGATCAGGGGGGACACACCAGGGCTGCTGTCTCAGCAAGCTGATCTAATTAACAAGGCAGTGTACTTAAGGGAAATGTGCATATCTCCCTCCATTCCTGCTGCCTTGCAGAGTGAGAGAGTTAACCCTTGAGGGCTTAGCCAATTGCTAGTTCATCATTTAGCAGTAAGGGAAATATCCCACCCTCCGACTCCTCCACCTCAATCAAGTTTCACAATCGTCATCACTACATTAATTCTTATGGGGAAATTGGATTCACTTAACATCGTTTCACTTAAAGTCACATTTTTCAGGAACATAACTACAACATTAAGTGAGGAGTTACTGTAGCCCATGGAACTCACAGAGTAAGCTATTGCTCTTCATGATTAAGTGTGGAAAATTCTGGCCCCAAAGCCATAGATTCTGTCCCTTTCTATTGCCTGATGTAATCTTTCCCTATGTTAGCTCTTATCCTCAGGGCAAGGGGCATGGGTGTGAATTTACAGCCCAGACAATGGGAGGGCTATGATGGCTTTAAGCGACCTCTGCACCCTTCTAGTCCTGAGCAGCTCTATGATCCCAGTGTAAGACAACTGTGGTTGCTGCCTGTAGGCTGCAGCACTGGCCAGAATTTCTTCAGCGCTAGGAATTGCAGTCCCATCTCCAGCATGTCCTTCCTTCCCCCAACACTTGCCCAATGCCAGGGCTTGCAGGGATGTCCTTGTAAGGAAGCCTTACAACTGTTTATCATAGTGCCTGCCTCAGCATAAAGGGGCTAGGGAGGGTGAGGGTCTCACTCCATGTCTGTCTTCTCTCTGGAAAGAAATATGCACATTCATGGCCTCCGTTCCATTCTGAAGGGCCTTTATGGGCAACTGGTAAGCATGGAGACAGATTTGCTCCTGGGTACCATCAGTGGGTATGTTAACAGTTAACTGCTCAGAGTTAATGATGGATGGTTGAATTATCTAAATTAATTGAAACCATAATCAGTTGTGTGGTATTTTATTTCCTCAACTCTCATGTCTGTGTCAATGAAGTGGGCACAAATTATGCAGCAAGCTGACAAACTGCTAATACTGTATTTGTCTCACAGCTCTGTTGTAGGTCCAAGAAAAAGCAAACTAAAAACCCGCAACCAAACACACATGACTTTACAGGTCCTTATTACTCCCGTAAAAAAGGGAAGGTCAGCTGAAAACATGTCTCTAAAGTTTTACTTTCCTTTCGTGAGCACCTCATTTAAACCTGGCATGTGGTTAACATCTTCTATTTCTTTTTTTAGCAAAAATAAGTCTGCAAAACTTTTGTCTATGCCCATCGTGACACGTTAGACTTTAGATTTTAACCCCTTCTGCCCAGGGACTGTCCTGATATGATTATATAGTGCCTAGCACAATGAGGCTTCAATCTTGACTGCAGCCTCTGTGCACTACTGTAATACAAACAATTAATAATGACCCTAAACTAACCTCAAGTCAAGGTGGCCTTAGTTTTTTGTGCATTCCTCCAAAAACCAGCCTGCATCTATAAATTCACAGATCTGGGTGGATGCCTCATGCACTCTTACACAATACAATGAAGGGGGGCATGTGTGCTTCCACTGTCTGCTCAGCAGGTTAAAAAGGCAGAGTTTCAGTGTTACAAGAGACCTGTAAGGAGAATTGATGGTCCAAGATCTTAAGAAAAGTGGTTTTGCTGTTCTTGCAGAGTTCAGAGAAAACTGGCCATTCCATGCTGTCACCGTCCCTTCCTTGAGCAACAAATGATGATGTTTAACAGGAAGACAGAAAAAGCTATGGTTGGAGGGAGGTAAGTCCACCTATGACAGGGTATACAAACTTAGCATTAGGCAAGAAGGGGTTAGAGACCAGCTTTAGGTGCTGGCAGCCCCTCCCTGCTGTACCTGTGAATCAGCTCGCAGGAGGAGCCATAAAAAGGGAGACACTCATTTCAGAAGGCCACAGGCTGGGGACGCAGAGAGACCTGTCATCCTCAGCTCCTAGAGATGAGCTCGGCAGAAAGTAATGCTGCCTTTGCTTGCTTGCGAGCACAGAGCAGTAGGACAGATAGCGGGAAGATCCTGGTAGGACAGACATGTTGGTGCTGCTCTTTATTTCTGTTAGTTTCCTTTTCTTTAGTACCTTGAGAACTGGCACTAAGGGTTTGACTCATTGCAGACCCCTGCTGAGAATACAAGCGCCCTGAGGAGAAGGTGGATCAACATGGGTGGTAGCCCATGGAAAAAGCAAGAGGTTGGCAAGACAGACCTTAACCAATTGGTACAAGGGTTCCTAGGCTGGAACCCAGGGTAGAGGGCAGGCGCTGGGTTCCCCTACAGCCTTACCAGGAAAGAAGATCCCAGACACAAGAGTCCAGAAGGACTGTGGCACCTGGACAAGGGCTATAGACAGGTGTGAGGTTCTGGGACTACTGGGTAAAGACCCTGGTTTATCCTGAAAGGGGTGAGACCAAAGGTGACCTACTAGAGAGCTGAGTCACAAGGCAAAATGGGACTGTTTGGCAGATCTGGTTGGCAGGACTACAGAGAAAAATCCTTGCCATGTTGCACCTAGCCATCAGGTGCCACAATGGCTTTTTTGCCCCACAATCCCTTCCAGCGCATTTTTCATAGGAATGAGAAGATAAAGACCTACATGAGCTTTACTCCTCTTGTAGATCTATTTCAGATGTGATGATGTTATTCTGTAGCTGACTCTTTGTTTTTTCCTTTGATTTTAGAAAAAACGCAATAAAGATAATGAAAAATGAAATAAAAGGGGGGAAATCAGTGTGAGTGTTCCCTCCTTTGTGTAGGTCGGAACGAGCAACCAATCAATATACTTTATATCAAAAAACTATCTGTGGTGAGGTCTTGGGCAGTGTTGTACCGTTTATAAGAAGTAAAATCTTGATTGAGTTATGGAAGTCATTCTCTCATGTACAGAAGGGATTTTATCACATTGCTAACCAGCTTTATGCATTCTGCTTTATTGCTAGAGTTGTTCTTGGGACGGGTGTTGCATTTTAATAAAGAGAGGATAGAGGTCCCAATCCAGCAAAGCACTCATGCAGTTGTTTAAGAACATGTGTAGTTCCAAAAGGCAGAATGTATGAAGCTGGTCCCTAACAGTGGAATTACTCACATACTTAATCATGTGCATAAGTGTTTTGCAGATTAGTGCTCGTCCTCTCTTTATTAAAATAAAGAAGGGTCTGCTTACATGCTTAAAAATAAGCAAGTGCTTAAGGGCTTCAATGGATCAGGCCCAGAGGGAGCTTGCTGTATGGGTAATGCAAACTTCCTGTATTTGTTGTCGTGACATCCTATGGAATTCTTTATTTGAGAGCAATGATAAAACCAGTTGAAATTCACTAGGGCAGGTAGCATAGGCTTTGCTTTCTCTGGTTTGAGCTAAATCCAGTATGATTTTAATCTGTGACTTGGCTCTGATTGGCCATTTATGCCCAATGATGTGTCAGTGTTGCCTAACCAATTTCACATAGCACAGTGCAGCAGCATGTTGTATCATATTTCCTGAATGCAAAAGCTAGATAGTTCTGTAAAAGGTTGTATGCAAAAAAAGAAAATGAGGCCCAGAGGCACCTTCAAACTTTCAAAATGACAGAAAACACTGAAGACCTCACATATACAATGTACATAATCTGCCTCTAAAATCAGAATGGGATGAGCCTCTATACTGATTTGCGCTAAATCTGCCATTGGGATGATAAACCATATTTGCTTATTGGGATTTGTGATGGATCTTCAAAGTGGGAATTTGTCCAAACGACCATGTTCGCTATTTCTTGGCAGCTTTCTGGATTTTTTCTTGCTCTCTTTTTCCTACTTTCGGGTGGACTACAGCAATATCCAGGACTGAGGCTATCATTTGCTCTTTTCATATGCTCCGTCTACTGTACTTTGTATGTCAAATAATTTCTCATCTTGCTCTTCAGTTGCGTTCATGCATGAGTGATACTTGGATTTATTGTTCTGTTGGCCTCAGTTGTGGATTCATTATAATAAAACTTAATACAGTTTAGATGCCTTTGGATGAAGAAAAAATAGCTGCATAAGTCTCAGAAATGCTGAACTGATCTCAGTTGTTTTTCCCCCTCCATATTCTGTTACAAATAGTGTGCAGTTTTGTTATTTGCCCATTCAAGGCCTTGGTTTAAAATTTTCCTCTTTAAAACAAGATGAAAAAAATCCAGAACTGAAATAAATTCAGCACAATTTATTTATTTGGTTTTAGATTACAGTAATTTTTTGCTGATATTAGCTGATTGGTTTTGTTAATATATAAAACAGGTACTTTCATAACTATAGGCCTATTGCTGAAGGAAGTCGGTGGATTATTTTTAATGTATATTTTAATTTCATTGTTCAATTCATTAGAAGTGGACAAATAATTCATCCAAGGGTAGATAATCCACTGTTCATAGTGCCGTAGTCTTCAGTTTCATGAACATTTACCCTAGCTAAGGATCTGACCTCCTGAATTATTTATTTGATAAAGATCATCTCTTGTTCTTGTACAAAGTGTCAGTGAACAGATCCCGTTTCAGTCAATTTTTGCCAATTCAAAATAAATTGCCAAAAAAGTCTTAATTGTTCTTTATTTATGATGAGCTTATTGTGACTATTAAATACACAAAATGTTGGGTGATCTGAGTGCACATAGAGCTGATACTAACCATCCCCCTTCACCTGCTTTTTGCTGGGAGGGTACCTGAGTAGTTTTTAACAGTGAAGAGTGATTAAACATAGAACATACCAAGGGAAGTGGTGGATTCTCCATCTCTTGATGCCTTCATATCACGACTGAATGCCTTTCTGGAAGATATTTTAGACAAATACAAGGTATTAGGCTCAGTACAGGAGTAACTGGGTGAAATTCTATGGGCTTTTATACAGGAGGTAAGATTAGATGATCCAATGCTCCATTCTGGCCTTAAAATCTGTTCTAGTGGGAGGGCCCTTAAAGAGACAGGCCCTGTGAAAGCTGTATTAAGGGTTGGTGCAATGGTGGTGCAGTAGTTCTCAGCCCTGCCTGTGGTGGTAATGTAAACTGGGGAGGTTCCCTGACAAAGGCTGTCCCCCTCCCAACTTAAAGCTGTACTCTGTGGTAGCCAGGCCATAGCTGTATGCTCATATTGTAGCTCCTGGCTGTTATGAGAGTGCTCTGTAAAAGGCAGAGATGTCTGTATACTTGTAGTGATTAATTAGTAGTAAAAGTGCCAGTAGGTGACACTCAGTAATATTGTTCCTATTCCAGGACCAATTAAAGTTGTGCAGTATAAATGGCTTCCGGTGTACACCTCTTTATATATGGCTCTCTTGACACTGGCTACCCATAGCAGTTGTGTTGACAAGTAACACTGGAGAAAGAGAGTCATATTTCAGAAGGGACTGAGTCTGATGGTTAACTAGAAGCTCAGGAATGCAAGCTGGGACTTGGCTGCTGGTAAACAAACTGTTGACTCTCCCCATTAGAGCTAGTCAGAAATTTTCCGATGGAAGGTTTTTCTATTAGAAAATGCTAATTTGTCAAAATCAAAACATACTGTGAGAATTTGTCAGTTTTAATCAGTTTCTGAGGGAAGCCAGGCAGGTTTCTGGTGGAAGCCTACCTGGTTTCCTGCCCAGTCACCTGCCTCTCTGGTAGCCAGGCTCTCAAGGTTTACAGGCTCCCTGGCTCCACAGAAGCTTGCCTGGCAGGCTGCCACAGAGCTGGGGTAACCAAGACTTCCTGGCTTCTGGGGAATCTGGGAGTCCAGGGAGCACGTTGAATTTCAGAAACCCAAACATTCCTGCTGGGGGAATATTTTGGTGTTTCAAAAAAAAATGCAGACTTTCCAGCTCCACAAAAAAAAAATTGACTTTTTGGAAATTTGTCTCAATTTGGGATAAACGTTTTTTTCCAAAAACAGCTCTGAGATGGCTCCCTCCCATTGTAGAGGGAGGAGAGTGGTCAGGCTGGAGGCCACCCTGCAAAATGGATGCTGTGTTCCAACCCTGAGGGGGCAGACTAGAGACTCATAAAATCTGTTCCATCCCCAATGTTTGTGATTCTAGAATAATTTCTCTTTACTTTTAGGATATGGCTTTCTAGATGCAGTAGCAATAAAAGGAGCTTGTTTTAAGTTTTATAGCAGTGTTTCATGTCTACAAATAGGCACTTTCTCTTCTTACAAAACAAAATCTCCAATGTAGTAAAATACAAAAGCTCATTTAAAAACCACTATAATTAAATCCAAATTATACCTTAGCACTCTACTCAGGAAGAGAGAGGGAATGGTCATCATGGGGTGGGATATATATGCCTACAGCATTAGGGTACTAAGTAGATATGGGTGGACAGTTACCACGCTGCAACATAATCCTTTTAGCACCTAGATATTAAAAGAGGTAGGTACACTGGAAATACCTTCCACAGATACATTGGATTAGGTGGATGATTTAACACTTCGTTTGCTGAGCCATAATGGTAAAGTAATAAAATAAAAAATACATTCAGTTAGGAAGCCCAATTTTCCAGTGTTAATCTTAAAGCTATACAACTCATCCAAGGCCATCATACACACAACTGGCCCACCAAGCAGTGTTATAGGCCCAGATGCTGGATGGGACACCACATATCTGTCTAGGCTCACAGATCAAGGACAATAAGGTCTAGGATAAAATAAGTACTTTTCAAAATGTTGGAGTATGCATTTTCACATTTGAA
This sequence comes from Mauremys mutica, assembly GCF_020497125.1. Lineage (NCBI taxonomy): Eukaryota > Metazoa > Chordata > Testudines > Geoemydidae > Mauremys > Mauremys mutica. The sequence continues at coordinate 60,377,540 of NC_059082.1, forward strand.
TATTACAATTTGTGTCAATGGATATCTATAAAATGGGTATTTGGACATCTAAGTGCCCATTTGCATGGCAAAATCCAGAACTGGGCATGCCAAAGGGTGTATCAATGACCTTGAACACGTACATCAGGGAATATATTCCATCATCCAACACAGTAATGCAAACAAGTTGAGAAATTCTATTATTTTACTAGTGCCAATTATATCAGTTTTCTATATTGTATTGGTATGGTTTTTTGCTGTACAAAGGAGAATAATAACCAGAATACTGGTTGTTAGAATTAACATTACAAACTCTCATTACACTTTACCTGAAGACACACATTAACTATGGTCCAAACCCTGCCATTCCTACACACTCAAAATGCCACTGGAACTCCTGGAATTTTTAAGTTCCTAAGGATAGGAATGTTTGACCCAATAACTATTTTCCTTGAAGCCATGGAAGAAGCCTTGATTGTTGAATATCTCTACAAAATACAGAAAATAGAGCCCTTCATTTAGCGTCACCTTTAACTTTAAACTAGTCAAACTGGGTGAAACTAATGCTTGTACATCAGTCCCATCACATATCCTGTGCAGGACTCCAGGGCTCAAATACAGTTTATGTAGTCTGTAGGTCTTGGACTGGCCTTTAAGAATAGAGGGAATTTCACCCTATATCAGGATAGATTTATTTCTATAAAATATATCATATGATCACTGAAGGTTTGAATTTCACAGAGCACATTCCTCCTACTTTTAGATAAACTGGAAAGCAAAATGTTTGCAGACATGTTGTAAAGATTTGGGTTTTATTCTCCCCCTAAGCCCTCCGAAGATCCTCAGTTTGATCTCAGCATGATTTTGAAAGCTTTGATCTTTTAGGGTTTAATTTAGTTCAGTGACATCAAAGTTCTCCAAGGCAATTCACCTTTCCCTGACTTATAAGAAAAAATGTAAAGAAAAAAAAAGTGTAAGAGAGAAACAAAACTCATTAGAAAGAGAGCCTCCGAAAATTTCCTCTAAAGCAAAATAACCCTTTGCAATCCCATTAGCCTTCAATAAAAACCCTGTTCTCTTCTGTGATAAACTCACCATACACAGTGCTAATCCAGTTTGAGAAACTAAAAATATCCAACTAAATAGTTTATTTACTGTTTCAATTCAAAACTAATACATTTAACAAGTGTAAAATTGTTTCACAGTTGTATAGAACAGTCTTTGGTAAACTGAAATGGAAATTAATACCATTTGTTGTAGCCCAGACTAAGTGTTTTTGTCAAATATGAATATTTAGATGCAATCCTTTGTTAAAATTTCATGACATTCCTCATATGTGTCTGCATGTTCACTTTAAGGTGCAACAAGAATTATGTGGAGTAACTGGGTCCCCCAGCCAGCAGAGACCACACCGATGAGTACGGAAACCTGTTTCCCTTTTGTGTTTCTTAACTGCGAGAGACTTGGAAGGCTCTGGTGGGAGACCCTAGATCTATTTTTTTGCTGTTGGGTTTGTTGGTTGTTTTGGAAGGCATTGGTGTGTGTGATTGCAAGCATAGTCTTTTTCATAGTCATTTAAGAATCGGCAAGGAGCACATCTACTAAAAGGTAGCTGCTCCTGTTGAATGGATGTGTGTAGAAGTCTAAAGAATAAAAACAAAAAGCATTGAATAGAAAAGTAGCAGCAGGACTGGAGCGTTAACAATATGTTTATCTTATTTTTGCAACGCACACCAAGGAATTGCTCTTGTGGAAAAGACCACTGGCCCATCTACTCCAATGAAAGTTATTGGCAGTAGCTTATACCAAGAGCTTCAGAGACAGATGAGAAACCCACAATGTACTGAGCTGATATGCAATACTATTCCCCAGAGGGGAGAAAAAAGAGTTTTTCCCAGCGCAGCTGGTGATGAGCTTGTTCCCTGGAGCATGAGGCATTATTCTGCATTCTTAAAGCCTCTTAGCTGTATATTAATTAGTGGCCTGCGAACCTGAAAAGGTTCAGAGCTGGGTGAACTATTCACAGAGAGCAGTTTGATTCATAAAATTAGCAACTTTTTCCTGTTCACAAGGTTTTGGTAATTTGTACATTGTGTTTTTCAAAATTAATCCAGTGAATGGTTTGTGAGAACGTATTTCAGCCTGTAGATTGTTTGCAAACAATTTATCATGGCATTGCTTCAGTCAGTCATTCTTAGCAAGTTACTTTTTCTTGCGTGTGTTAGTATGTATTTTGTCTTGATCGGCACTTTCAAGATAGCTGCTGCACACGACTACCATCAATGTTAACGTGACGACATAATCAAAGAGTATTCACTACACTATCTCTCTCTCTGAGAACATTCTGGTAAACAAATATCTAGAGAGACCTAGCTCTTATAAAGTGTTTTTCAGCAGTAGATCTCAAAATGCATTATAAGGAAGGTTTACAGATAGGGAAAGCGAGGCACAGAGACTTGCCCCAAGTCATGTAGCAGGCCAGTGGCAGAGCCAGGAATAGAACCCAGGTCTTTTGAGGGCTAGCCCACTGTTCAGCCACTAAACCACACTGCCTCATAATACATACTGCTGGATTTTCACAGGAAGCAAACAAGGATTGCAAACATATTGGTTGTATTCAAAAGAGTACTTTTGGGTAGCATTCACTCAGCTCTGCTCCTGTTTGATATTGCAAAATCAAATAAGCAATCTAGAAAAAAGCGAGTTGTATCACAACACATCAGTTAACAAGACTACAAAATAATACTTGTACAACCATAATATGCAGATGAAATCCAATGTTACAATGTTGTAAAACGTATCAGGTGAAATTCATGGCTGTGAAGAGCAGATGCCACTCCAGTGGAGACAGTTGTGCCAGTGGTGAATTTGGTACAATGTAATGTAATACTATTCGTAAAAGTAGGTGAAATGCTACTCCCTCAGAAGACAACGACAAAGCTTTTATTGATTTAATTGAGTCCCAGATTTTCACCACACTGTAAAGAACTTTGAATATTTTAAATAAACATGTAGGTACTGAGCCTCAAGACAGCATTTTTCATATTGTTCCTTGCACCCTTAGGTATATCTAGGAGCTTGTCTACACTACTGCTTAAGTTGATGTACCTTACATTGCTAAGGAGTGTGAAAAAGACACCACCCTGAGTGACGCAAGTTACATCGACCTAAGCTCTTTCCACACCAGCGCTAAGTCGGCCGGAGATGCTCTCCGGCCGACATAACTTCCACCTCTCATTGAGGTGGAGTAATTATGCCAATAGGAGAACACTCTGCCATCGGCATAGCGCGTCTTCACCATATGCACAGCAGCAGCAGAGCTGTATTGGTGCAGCTCTGCTGATGTGGTGTGGTATTGTGGACTAGACCTATGTTCTGGCATAGCCATCCTCACAGGCCATGTATCAGAGGGGTAGCCGTGTTAGTCTGGATCTGTAAGATCAGTAAGAATCAGGTTTGTTTCTGTTCCAGTTTGGGGTTGGAGGGAAGGCTCAGGTTTGTTGTTATTATGTCTAACTGGCTCACACATCTCAGTACCCCATATCCAGACACCATTCACCTTTAGGAATACTTGAAATGTGAACCCACATAAAGATCTAGATACCATGATACACCAAACCAGACTTTCTATGCAAACAGCCCCAAAGCTAGATGAATTCAAAATCCATATCCAGAACAACAAAACATTTGGCTCCAGCCTATCTCTAAATGTTGTAGACATTAATTTTAATATTTAAAAAAGTATGATAAGGTAATTAGCTAAAATATAAGCAAAGAACTAAATAGTCCCTTTATTATCAATGTATTCTTTATTGTAAAGCCAAGGGGGTTTTAAAACGTAACTTCCAGCATTTACAGTATTCAGAGAAATATTATTTCCTATTTGTAAAGTAATATAACACACGTGGTTTAAACATATAGTGACTTCTGATCTAAGACAAATGGTCACATATTACTCTGTACTATGCCTTGTCAAATCAGCAAGGCACTCACAGTAGGTGATTTTACAAGATATACCGCTATACATGCCTACATATCTGAAATAAAAAACAGCTCCTTTGTCTTTTGTTACCCATTGCCATATAATGCTATTTTCCTTTCTCTTTCTTTTAAAAGAGAATTATAATAAATTATTGCTTTATTGAATAGCAGAATACAATAAAATATCGATGGGCTTAAATTTTTAATTAATTTTATAGCCCCAACTTTCTTGTTTTGCCAATAATATCACAGTGAAGACAAAACTTTATAACCCGATGACAATAATAAGTTTGCTAAACTGTAACGACAACTTAGTCTAAAGCACTATTAATCAAGGTGACACCTTGTCAGATCTATGGATCTGCTACTACTAATTTGTCTGGTCACCTAAAATAGGCTCATTAAAGATGGATCTTTACAAATTTATTACGTTTTTTGGCATCACTAGAAAAAAACCCAACTAATACAGCATTCAAATGTTATCATGAGCTTTTGGTAACATGAATGGATTTAAATAAGAAACTATCCTGTGACTGACCAAGGTAAATGAGATTCATAATCCTTTTCCATTATTGATATGTTTGTGTGAATTTCACCTGTGCATTATTTCAGAATTTATAGTTGCAATACTTTAGAAGTTCTTGTTGACAGCATGTCTTATTAATCTCTTTATAAAAATAATAATACACATTTTTTTTACTCCAAAGACCCCAAAATATGAAATTGTCAGTCCTATATCTCAACTCCTGCCCAGGGTATATAGTGTGCGTGATAAAGATCCAAAATGAGAGAGAGAAAAATGACTCATATAGGAAACTTAAAAGGCTGGGGGATTCATTTGCTTCTTTAACTTCAGCCACATGATCCTGTGTTTGTCAGGTGAATAATTTTCAACAAGAAGAGGCAAAGACACAATATTGGCATGGAACGTATGTAACTTTGGGAGTAAAATATAGGATATCTCTTTGACATGAAGGACATTGGTGCGATAGTGTTGGCTTAAGAAGAGCTGCTGAAATCTGCAGCACAGGAAAAAAGGAATAGAGAAAGCAGCAGCTAACAAATTAGGGCAATCACTATCTGTTTGTTGATCATTCACAAACGGGGAACGGGCTAAACTTTCATTTTACATTAATTCTTTGGAAATTGTTCCCCCAGCACTACTGGACACAAACAATAGGCTTCGCCCAAACCTCCTAAGAATAGTTCAGCACATTTCAGCATGATGGACTATTCAGGCTAATCAGGCATGCACTCTGACATATCCTGCACTGATAATTTATCACCATCATTTATGATTTATTTACTTCCGATGCTTTGCAAGTCGGCAGCCTGCCTTTAGGATAATGTGGCCGCTCAGTTAGTTATACTATACATTAACGTATTCATTTCACAAAGTGCACTTGCTCAGGTTTCCGTTTTGATTAAAAAAATACAGCAGGAATTGCTGTTTAACCGCCAAGCCTCAGAATGCTGACCAAATTCTCAATAGCTATAAAGAAGTGGTTCACCACTGATTTTGGAGGAGTTTACACCAGAAGAGAATTTGGTCTTTTGTGGATTCTCATTTAGCTATTTTATTGTATTCAGGCATAAATTCAGTTCATTCGCTCAGGGGCGCAATTCTATCCCCTCCCCTGCTCTATGCACACCACTCCATCACAATACAGGAGCCATAAAGGTATCAAAAGGGCCTGGAGGAGAATTCTTCTGTTGTGGGAGCAATGGGGAGCTGACATAAGCAACCCTGTGCTGCTACCTTTGTAAGCTTCCACATAGGGTCTTGCTGGAAGCAGGGTTAGAGGCAGGAGGGTACATCTCCAGAGGGCCTGGTGTTAAAGAGATTCTGGGCTGTGATATAGCCCCTACAGGATACCGTAATTTACAGCAACCATAGAGCATCTCTAATTTATGGTGGGAAGAGCTGGTTGAAAGCCAGGATTAAATATCATGAAAATATTGTCCTCTCCTTTTAGAAAATTTTAAGTTTAGAAATTTTTCAACTGTTTTTTTTTCTTTTTTTTTTTTTTTGTTGTTGCCAGGAAATACACTATCCCTTAGCTTATCTGGAATCTAGGTGGCTTAAAGCCATCTTTTGACCCCCTCCTCTCTGAGCTGTACCTGAGTATACATTTCTGAAGGCATTTCTTATAAAACCTCTGTGTGACTGTGAAGATGTCCATCCTACAGAGACCGCAGGATGAGCACCACACAAAGATTTTTGATTGGGAGCTTTTCCCACAAAAGAAAACCCCTTCTCCCTCAGCTCAGGATTTATAAAACTTCAAGAGTTTGAGCTATATAAAAAGGGAATCCCAGCTGCTTGGGTCTTTGTGACACAGGCTGTTTTATTTGCAACAAACGTGGATTTAACTGGTATTTCCCAAAATGCATGCAGCAGTAATATAAATCAATATAATCTGCCCTCAGTGCTGCAGATGGGAGAATTTCAGCTAGGGTGAACATAGGTGCAGTAGCCTTTCATCATGAATAACCAAACATCCATCGCCAGTCTATTTATGTACCTTTCGTAATTCCCACCATTTGTCTGATCGCTGTCCTTACTGTGCCATATCATAACTCCTTGTTAACTTTACCCATTGGAGTGGAGTGTTTTATCTCTAATATTCAAATAAAGCCACCGGTAAAACAAAGTCCAAATTTACAACATATGCAGAAAATAGCATTTGAGGCTGTTCCTGGTTTGGACATGAAGGTGGAGGCAGCTAAACTAGATAAACATCCAGGATGTTCCAATAGACAGACTCTTATTGCAGCCGACTCAGAGATCATTCTGTTAGCACCACCACCAGATCCAAATGGTTGCCCCTCCTGGCGGGTGACACTACTGGCTCTCTTAGAGGCACAGTCCACTACAAACACATATGGTGGCAACTTCAGGACATATAAATGAACTGGGTTATTGAATCTCTCTCTCCTTTTGGCTTCTTTCTTTTTCCACTGGAAAAATCACACTTTGCTTTCAGTCCCGGGTAGCTGTTTTCAGTAATTACTGAGATTGGAGTTGTGTACTTAGTTATCTCATATGCTTTGGATATCAGGCAAGTTTGGGGTATAATTCAACCTCTGTGCAATATTCAGCTCCTTTCACCCTGCACAATCAGGCTGATGCTAAATACTGTTATTTTTTTCCTAAACATTTCCAAAATTCACCCCTTCCTTTTCATCTCTCTGGCTGAATTACATGGCTATCCCCTTGTCTTTGGCTAGTACAAACGTCCTCTGTGGCATCCTTTTCACGTTGATTCCCTCAAGTCACTATTACATGCTGCTGCTAAAGTTGCTTTCCTCTCCTGCCACTAGAACCATGACACTCCCTTGTTTGAATCTCTCCATCAGCTTTTTCTTATCTTCTACATCAAGTCTAGGAACCTACATGACCCTAAGCCTACCAGCATCTCTGCCACATTGGGTTTGGTTTAAATTTTGACTATTTATGGGCTTCTTATGAATTGTTTTTCCCCCCATCTCTAAATACTTCTCTTTTCCAGCATAGTGGTCAAGAACTTAAATTGTGGGTGCCATAAGGGCATATTTAGGGACCTAAATAAATAGTCTATGTTTCAATAGTACTGAGCACCAGCAGCTGCCATGAAGTCAATGGAAACTGCTGAGTGCTCAGCACTTTTGAAAATTAGGTTGCTTATTTAGTAGTCTAACTTTTTTGGTTCCTATTTTTGAAAATTGTGGCCTAAGATTTCTTTCGTTCCCACTCCTCCTCCCTCAGCAGCAATTTCACTTATCCTTTGAACTAAACAATATTTGCTATTCAAAGATAAACACTGAAGATCTTGGCAAAGGAAAATCCCCAACAGACTACCAAAATATTAAATGGGTGGAAATAATTTTACTTTGATGTTCAGTAGCAGAAAAGTCAGGGGATGGAGTTCTGGTGCATTGGATTCATGCCCTTTAAAATTAAAATATTAAGCCCCTGACAGTTTATCAAAACTATTGCATTCCAAAAATATTCCCTGGATTTATTCCAAACAATTACAATAAATAATCAGTCACATGAGTCTAAAATGCTGAAGGACTGATTAGTGAATATGTTCCCATTAAATCATCAAGAAAAAAATCTGTGGGTTTTTTTACTGTAGAAATCTTTATCATGTTTTTATTTTAAAAAAATGATAAAGCAGTAGTAAAATACAACAACACCATAGAGTGCTGGCACGTCAGGCTTCAGACAAATATTTTTATGATTCTTTGTATTTATAGAGTAACGTTTACCCCAAGAACAAATGACCCTTCCATGAGAGATATTCATCATATTGCTTAAGTCACTGCTGGAAGGTGCTCAGATACTATGATAATGAGCATAGCGTAAGAACCTATATAGAATAGGATAGGATCTCATAGGGTGGTACAAAAATCCTTTCTACACCCATGTGAGCTATTAATACTAATACACCCATGTTACAGACTAGTAAAGTGAGGCATTGATGGTAAGTGACTTGCCTATGGTTATATAATGAATCAGTGTCAGAGCTGGAACTAGATTTCCTGACTTCCAATTCTGAACTCAATGGGAGCTGGTCAGGTGCATTCAAAGCCTCAAAATGTCCTTGTGCATCCAAATACCTCCAGTGATTTAGAGGGACTTTCTACTTGTACCTTTCCTCAGCTGTTAAATTTTATTTTAGGTTTATGTCTGTCAAACTATAGCCTATGTTTTCCAAAAGGGCTAGTGATGTTGAATCCTGTCATTTTTGGGTCCCAAACTGACAATTTAAAGGGTGCAGATTTCAAAAAGTGCCAAGCGCCCATAAGTATCTAAAATACAAAAGTACAGAATGTTTCTAAATGCTTCCAACTGTTTACTTTGTAACAAGGCGTGAAACTCAAAAGGATGGGAGCTTAATTTGATCCAGAAAAACACACAAAAGTCTTTTCATATTCTAGTTATCTAAATGTCTTTGAATTTCACAAGCAGCAACTCTCACAAGGGGTTTTAGAACTTCTGCTTTCAGCCTCACCAAGGTCTGGAAATGCAGAGGCCAGAGGATGGGAATAATAACTAATATAACCAGACATTCTAGAAGCTGCATTTTAGGTTTGTTTTGGTTTAGGTTTGGTTCGCCTCACGCTGGAAAGGAATGCACTAATGGAGGCCTCACGGGAGGAGCAGTGGGGATTAAGTCCTCCAAGCAGCCTAGGGAGGCTGTGCAAGAAGCAGCCAATTGGAGAAAGCTGTGCAGAGCAGCCAGTCAGGTCCCAGAGGGCTCACTTAAAAAGGAGTTGAAAGGCAGAGCAGGGTCAGTGGCTGCCGAGCACTGAGGGACAGTGTGCCTGTGTGGCTGAGAGAATGGGCAGTACCTTGGGCAGAGAAGCTGCTAGTAGGGACTGAGGGAGCAAGAGGGGACTCCTGGCTGGCTACTGGGATTAGCTGGCTCAATGCCCTGAGAAGAGGACAAAGAAGGTGCTGGGTCTGTGGAGAAGTGGCCCAGGGAACTAAAGCAGCAGGGACAGAGGTTAAAGAGGCACAGTAGGAGGGTACTATCCACAGGGTCCCTTGGCTGGGACCCAGAGTACTGGGCAGGCCTAGATCTCCCCCGCTTGTCAGTGGGGAAGTGGCTGGACTACTCCATGACAAGGCGGATTACTGTTTGAGTCAGTTCTTGTTTTAACTGAACTAGTTTCTCCCATTCCTATATTTCATTGTCTGTAGCTTAAATGATGCTCTCCTTCAATAATTAGTGCCAGGACTGATGTTCCTGAGCACTGAATCACTGTATTCGTAATTATGAATATTGCTCTTTGGCATTGAAGCCCCAATCCAGCATATCATTCTAGCACAGGCTTAACTTTAGTACATGAGTAGTTCCACTGAAATCTGTTGAAGTTCACAGTAAGTGAAGTTAATGGGATTTAAACATATGCTTAATTGGTGTGCTGAAACAAGGCCTTCAAATATCTAGCCAATACACTGACCATTCACTGCCACCCCAGTCAACTTACATCACCCTTTGAACCTTAACGTCTCTCCCTCAGTTCTTCAGCAGCACACACTCATCAACAAAATATACTATGATTAAAGCATTGAAATACATTTTAGTCTGATTACAACAACATCACACTCTACAAGATAAAATAATTCCAAACAACGCAGAGCATTAACCTACTGTGGGCCAGAGTCTAACTCATGTTGTGGTTTGTCTTCACCTTCCTGGACTGTAAAGGGGCCATATGGCTGCCATATCTGGGCTAATGAGGCTTCATTTCCTGCAAACAAACCTTGAAGAAGGGATGTAGGAATGTTGTATTTGCTCAGGGAGTAGAAACTGGAGAAGACTTCCCCTTAGAATCTGGACTATATTGAACCTGAACTTCAAATACAAACCAAAATTCAGAGGCCAGTTCACAACCCAATGTAGATGTTTCCACATCATTATTCCAACCATTCTGCTCTCCTGTTCTTAAAAACTCCTGTGGTTCTTTAATTATTTCTTTTCATCTCCCTGATTTTTTTATTTTTTTTTAAGGAATATTTCTCTCTTTGTGACTCCCTGCACAGCATTTTTTTCCCACACAAACAACAGAGAGCAAAGCAAGGTTTTGCCTTTGAAGGATATTAGGGATAGATGATCCAAAGACAATCATTTTATACATCGGCCACTCAAGCACAAATGGCATTAGAAAGCTATGCATTCTGTTAATTTTGTGAAGTAGCTGGAGCTACAAGATACAAACTTTGCAATATTGAGCCACTGGCATTAATGTGATAAAAGATGTAAGGACCAGTGTGGTGGAAAGAGAGAAAGCAAACATTTTAAACCTTTGGTAACAGATAAAAGAAAATATCTTTAACATTCTCAATGGCTCTGCTGTGTTATATTGATTACAAAAGACAAGATTCTGACTGGAGATTTCTGAGTGATTTTCCTCCTCTGTCAGTACAACAAAAAGCCAAGGTCTTAAATCATTTTCAGGAACAAGTTTCTACTACACAGCAAAATAAAATGCCATAACGTTGACTGTACCTTTGTAATTAGACCAGAGTTAATTAATATCCTAAGCCATCTAAATGGACTGCCCCACTGTCTCACCAATTGATTTGATATGAAAACTAAATGTCAGCATCATTTCTAATAAAGTGGCATGTGACACTTAATAAGTAAGACCTTTTTCTTGAAGAGTTAAGCATTTCCCACACTCCTTTTTATTTCATTAACATTACAAAGATATCCCTGAATCAAATAGGAGTGTTTGAACTGTATCTTTCTGAAATATCACAGTAATCATACCACTTCCTTATTATGCCAAATTTTAAATCACTGGCTTCACACAGTATTTAATTTTAGTTCCTTTTATTTTTTTGCCTTTGTTTTTATCTAGCAAAGCCCTAAAGCACATACTCAAGTCCCATTGAAGTCAATGGGTGAAATCCCCGGCTCCACTGAAGTTAGTAGGAGTTTTGCCATTGACTTCAATGGAGACTAGATTTCACCCAACATGCTTATGTGCCTTGTTAAATCAGGATGGACTTACACATGTTCTCAAAGAGAAACATTTGCCTAAGTGCTTTGCTAAATAGGGACCATTAAGGAGAAAAATGGCAGGAGGAAACAACATGATAAGCATCCAGGATTACAGGCTATTTGGGGCCTCTAATCTAACCATGAAATAATAATGAATACTAATTAAAAAAACAGCAAAAATAAAGGCTCAGCCCACACTCAAAAGAAAAACTCAGAGAGGAAATGCACATTACAAACAACATGACAGACGAGCTACTCCTGCTGGACAAAAGGAACTGGGAGAGCTCAGTTGAGGGGTGAGGAAAGGAAAAGCACCACCTCCATGGCCTCGATTTTCTTTCTCTCTCCCTGACTCCTTAGAGCTTCCCGCACTCTCCCAATGGGGTTTGGGTGACATGGCAGGAGGGCTGGCCCATGGAATGACCTATAGAATGTTTGTGGGTGAGTGAATGCAGAACCTATGGAGAGAGAGAGAGAGAGCACTCTGAGTGCAGCCATCAGCCGGGTAGCCTGTCAGCATGGCTTCGGCAAGTGTAATGCTGACTGGTAGCTGGAAGCTGTCTGGTGACACTGTGAAGGAATAGATTTGTGCATAGATGCCCCAAGCCTCTGGTGATATGGAGGAGCTACTAGTTTTGAGGGGGGGCAACCCTCAATCTTCTTCTCTGGAGAGGAATCTCACTGCATTTCCTATCTACTATGCATGAGGAATCTACCCAGGAGATAAATTGGCCCCGTAGCAGTAAAATCAATATTATTTACTAAGTGGCAGCAGGCCTCAGTACTATGGCCCGAGAACCTTCTTGTTGTCTGAATATGAGCTGAGTAGTTTCCTCCCAGCAGGTAGAACACACACAAATTGTGTGACTTGGGCCATGTCTAGTGCATGCGTGATGGCATGTACCAGACATGTGCTGCCCCATCTGAGGCCTGCTGCATTGGTGCACTCTGCCCTTGAAATTCTCCTTTTGGAAGGGAAAAGCAGCAAGTTTGGGCCTCCAGAGGTTCAGTAGAGAGGCCTCCTCGCATCAACTTCTGTCAGAAACAGTGATACTTGATCCTCCAGCAGCTAGAAAGGCTGGGAGCAGGGAGAGGCCAATCAGGGCCCAGCAGGACAAATAAAAAAGAGCCGGCTGCTTCTACCAAAGGCCAATTCTGGGTGAGGTTGTGACAGGGAAGGAAGGTTTTTCTTGTCTTTGGCCAAGAAACCTGGCCTGGTCAGAGACCAACCTCTGACAGCATTTGTGTTGGGTCAGTAAAGCACTGTTTTATAGTATGGTCATTAATTCCCAGGTGGCCATTTTAAGGTAAGTGTTAATTTCTCTTCTGTAAAATTAAGGTGTGCCTGCTCCATCAGATGCCCTGGCTTTGGGGAGCCTGTGACAATAAGCAGTAGATCATGGCTAGGAAGGTGATAGCTAACAGGAAAGGAGGTGCCTATCTCACATTGAATCTGGCACTTAGCTCCCTTAGTTTAAATGTGTTCACTAACATATTTTAAACATAAACTGTTTTCCTAATCTAGTATCAGAGGGGTAGCCACGTTAGTCTGGATCTGTAAAAGCAGCAAAGAGTCCTGTGGCACCTTATAGACTAACAGATGTATTGGAGCATGAGCTTTCGTGGGTGATCCATCTGACGAAGTGGGTATTCACCCACGAAAGCTCATGCTCCAATACGTCTGTTAGTCTATAAGGTGCCACAGACTCGTTGCTGCTTCTTAATCTAGACATTAGGACTCAGTGACAACATTTATTTCCTGTCCAGACATGTTTGGTGTACTCAGCTTTATATTTTGCAGGCTTGCTCTGCTATATTTCTGCATATCCTCACTGTTTTTTAAAGACTATCCAAGAAGGAAGCCTTTTGATTGCTTTAAAGGCTTTGAACTTGGTGTATTTGTGTCTCTCCCACCTCTTTTTTCCCTAATAGGTACAAATAAATATATAGCACAATGACAGCTGTTAAAAGAGGTTCCAGGTACATAAATCAAACACACAGAGCCGTGAGGGGAAGAAGGCCCCAAATGATAAATAATTACCAATTCTACAGAGCTTGATTACAGCAGAAGTAACGTCTGATTAAAACAAGATCAGCATTAAGACATAGCATTGAGCAGATAAAAATGCAGACAAATGTGGTGGTTTAACAGAACCATGGTCCTGCCTCAGAGGCTGAGTGCTCCCCCTGCATTGGTGTTGGTAGAGGTGAGTTATTGTGCTGGTGAATAGGACAGGGGTGCAAATAGGGAATGAACATGTGCTATATATTGTCCCTCTCCTAGGAAGCTATAGCCGCCACTCCTCCGATTTCCAAGTGCAATTTCCCTTCAGCACATTCTTCTTCTCCCCAGAGAAAGGTCTGAGGCACTGTGGGAGGGAGAAGGAGGAGAGTCAAAGAAGTACGATTCATGCAGGAGCTGTGGTGTCAGGGGGAAGGGGGTGGTGTCCAGAGAGCATAATGTTGGCTGCTGCTACAACCTCAAGCTCAATTGGAGTGATATTCTGGTTTCCAAGTGGAATCTGTAGTTGGCAAGGGTTTCTGGTCCTCATTCCTCCCCATGTTGTGAAGAGAGCAGGGGATGTGTATGCGGGGCTGGACTAGATGACTTTTCAAGGTCCATTCCTGCCCAACGTTTCCATAATTCTTCTGGTTCTATTTTTGGGATTACACTGCTGCTGCTTCAAAACAGAACCGTGTACATGTACAACAGCAATATATGTGCTAGCTGTTTAGGGGTCTCCGCACATCCACTGTGTGGAGTACTGAAGGACCTGGTGGATTGGCAATGGTTCTTATGTCCTCTTCTGTACATGCACCCATGCAATAAAAGGCAGAATTTTGCCTGTTTTTCCCTTAGTACTGGGCTGATTCTGCAACCTTTCCTTACAACAATTATACTTTCTTCATGTGAGTACTCCTATTGATCTCAGTGGGACTAATTGGGTGAGTAAGTGTGTGTCAAAGTGAGAAAGAGTTTGCAGGGCTGACCAGATCCTCAACTGCTGTAAATTGATGTAGATCCATTGAAGTCAGTGGAGCCATGTGATTTTACACCAGCTTAGGATCTGGACCTTTGTACCTATGGTGCATGTACATTGTAAGCTGTCTGGGGCAGGGACTGTCTTCTGTGTTACCGGTTTGCAAAGGACAATTGGAGCCTGAGCCTTGATTGAGGTTCCCAGGTGCTGCTGCAATTCATAACAGTAAATAACAGTGTGATACCTATTAAATGGAAGGCTCAGGGTAGATGTAATTATATTAATATTCAGTGGTCCTGCAGGTCTAACTCAGTCAGTTCAGTTTAGGTCAAAGTTAGTTCTTAAGTTTTTTATTATACTGTATCAAAAATGTGTAAGTCAGCTTCATAAAAAGTCCCTAATCCTAGTGTAAGTACTGGGTTAAGTAAACTATCCAAGTTTTATCTTGAGGAGTTTTAGTCAATTATCTTGGTCAACAAATCACGTTGATGCACAGGCTACTAATAATACTGTGCATAACCAATAATGATCCACTAGTATTTATATGATGAAGGTTGAACAAACCATAATAAAACCATTTTCTATCCAAATAATACAATTACTAGCAAGTACATGTGGCTTCAGTGCTGTACAAGCTACTTGGCTAATCAGTCTTCACAATATTATTATATCCATTATACAGATAGGGAATGCAACACAGAATTACATGACGTACAAGTTCACACACTCACTTACACAGTGAGTCAATGGTAGAGCTGGGATTATATCACAGAAGCTCCCATCTTCTCAACCTGTAAATTCTCTGGATGATGCAGCAGCACCTCCTAATACATTTCCATTATTCTGTTGAGATAGTCCAGCAATTTAATTTGTTCTCCTGACTTGAGTAGCCATGTTGCAATATCCTATCTGAAGAACCATAAGATTTTCTCATGTTAATTAGAACTTTGGGAATTCTTTGTGTTATTTACTGCTTTTATCACAAAGGGTGATTGCAGTTTTCAAAGAACTGGTGCATTTACTCATGTTATGTGGCTACAAAGAGAGAAACACTAATTGAAGTCATTCTGATAGTCGGCTTCCTGCAGAATAGTAAGAAAGGTGCAAGCTTTTATTCTTTATTTTCATGCTAATCTGGAATAAACAGCACCAGTTGTAAATGCTGTTCTCTTCCTTCAGTAAACAGATGAAGTGAATTCAATGATACCCGCTTTACTGGTACAAAGCAGAGCCGAACCTCTACCGCCAGGAGATCAATGAGATACTCCAGGAAAGGAGTTGGGCAATATTGCCAACCCAAAGAGTTCAAAAATCATAGGTGAGGCCTCCTGATTTTTTAAAAATTAACTTTTGGTTTCTTTTTCTTTGCTTTCTGTTGTCTGAGGCTTTAGGGGTATGTCTACACTGCAGCTGGAAGTGTGCTTCCCAGTGTGAGTAGAGAGACACACAATAGCTCTGCTCGAGCTAATGTTCTAAAACAGGGTTTCTCAAACGGGTCGCCGCTTGTGTAGGGAAAGCCCCTGGTGGGCTGGGCTGGTGTGTTTACCTGCCCCGTCCGCAAGGCCGGCCGATCACAGCTCCCACTGGTCATGGATCACTGCTCCGGGCCAATGGGAGCTGCTGGCCACGTGGCCAGTAAGTCCCTCAGCCCGCGCTGCTTCCAGTAGCTCCCATTGGCCCGGAGCAGTGATCTGCAGCCAGTGGGAGCCGCAATCGGCCGGACCTGCAGATGGGGCAGGTAAACATACCGGCCCGGCCCGGCCCGCCAGGGGCTTTCCCTACACAAGCAGCGACCCGTTTGAGAAACCCTGGACTAAAATTAGCAGTGTGGCCACAGCAGCATGGGCAGCAGCTCGGGCTAGCTGCCCAAGTGCATTCAGGAGGAGACTGAGTGAGAGGGCTTGTACTCAGGAAGCCCAGAGCCATCATCCCTGCCACTGTAGCCACACTGCTATTTTTAGTGCACTAGCTCAAGCAGAGCCAACAGGTATCTGTCTACTCATGCTGGGAAGCAGCATGCTTGTGCTTGCTGTGTAGACATACCCTAAGGCACACTTACTTCACACTTACTTTTTCCTGCAAACATGGGGGCTAGAAATCAACTCTTTTTTAACAAATACAAACTGAGATTTTTATGCAATCTTACTTCCAGCACCTGGGGCTTTGCAAAATAGCACTAAGTATCACGAGACTTGTGATAGGCTCATGAGAGTTCACAACACCATTTCTTCTGCCAGATTAGCGGTCAGCTGCTATCCAGGTTGGCTGCCTTTCAATGGTCCTTTGAAGCTCCGTTTCCATTTATAGATTATAGATTATTTATAGATTACTAACAATTTAGGGGCAGATTTACCTGGCCTCTGTGCAATTGTCTGAGGGTGGGTGGAAGGAGTAAGAAGCCACCCCACCTCTTCTTGAATGAGTGACAGAAGGGGTGAGTACAATTGCAGTCCCTACCCTCTGCTCCCTCACTATTCCCCAGGGGGAAGGGAGGAGCAGTGACAGGTGGAAACCAGAGGTGTGACTATGCTCCCCTTAAACACAGGCTGAGGTGTGGCTGTGCCCATCCTCTGTGCCAGGATAGGTGGCCAGTCACAGCGGGATGGGGAAAGGCATGCTGCCTCCCTTGCAGTGTGAGCTCTCCTTGTGCACTGAAGAGCTTGCACTGAGACAGATTGCCTCCAGGTGGTTGCATATGATGGCTCCTCACCAACCCTCAATGCAGGGTTATGCTTGACTGGCCCAGTCGAATCCTCACTTTGGAATCTGCAGAAAGTGATATTCTACTTGAGGCCTGATTTCACCTCCCTTACGCTGATTAGTGTCACCTAGCTTTTTAGGCCCCAATTCAGCTAAGCACATTCTAAGCATCTAATCCTTGGGTACCAAAACACTAAAGCACATTGACTTCAGTGGCACATAAGCATCTGCTTAAAGTTAAGCACATGCTTTAGTGCTTTGCTGAATTGGGGCTGTAAGGGCAAATGAGAATTTACCTCATGATTAGAGATGGTTTGAAAATATTTTTTCACCACTGAAAATTTCAGAGAAAATGAACAAATGTTTTCCTTTAAATTTTTCAGCATAAAATTTTGACTTTCATCAAAAAAACAAAAATAAAAAAACTGAAAACCTTGGAGGTTTCAGCACCTGAAAGTTTTCACCTAAAAACTGAAAATTTTATGTTTTCAGTTTCCTTATTAAAAATAAAAAAAATTTTGAAGCAGGACTTTCTATTTAAAAAAAAATCTGTTCTATTGCAAATGCAATTTTCCATCAAGTTTCAGCACAATCTTTGACTAGCAATAGTCATGACACTAATATAGAGCCAACTCTACAAGTTGCTGAACTCTTTAATTTCCATTGTGACTAATGATGCTCAGAACTCTGGTGGATCAGGCCCACGTTGAATTGTATTGTACCACTGCTCAAATGATTTTTTTCCACATTACTTTTCTTTCAGGGTTTAGAGAAGCTTGTCTTCATAACAAGAATTTGAGAAAAGTTTAAGAGTGACATCCTCTAGGTTTCAAATTAAACCTGTTTCATCTAGAATCACTGCACAGCACTTTAACAAGCCAGCCCACTACGCCAGTAAATTATTGCATAGAAGCATTTACAAACTCATACTTAGAGGTTTTTCCAGGGTGCAGTGTATTTAAACTGTCCTCTGAAAAATTACATTAACTTGTTTTTAGGTGGTACAATGTATGCTTCGCAGAGAACATCTTGTTTATGCCAGATAGTGCTATATAAAGAATTATAGGTAATGTTTTTAAAGGAAAACTACTCTCCCTGACATTAAAAGGTTGTATGGTTTGATCAAGGAACTTAGTACAGAGCTAGCCCCATAAGAAAGATTTTGAAGCAGAAAATGTTAGATGCTGATTGATAAATAAAGAAGTAAGATGATGTAAGATTAGAGCATGGGTGTGACAGGCAGGGCTGTTTGAGGGCTCAAACTCAGGCTGTTTCAGAGCCCTTTCCAAGGTCTTTTTGTGTTTTGGTAAGTCTTTGGGTGATAGAGGCTTATCAGCTCTTTCTCTCTCAGCTACTTTATAATAGGAGTCAGCTCCTTCTGAGGGACACTGGCTTTACAGTGTTATGTGTTACTTATTTAAAATACAGCGTTAAGTATTAGTTTGTAGACAAATAGTGAGCATTTGCTGCAGTGATATTATTTATGTAGTGTTGTATATATCTGCATCTGTATGTCTTTAGTGCATAGGAATAGAAATATAGGCAGGTGTCTATTTCATTAGCACTCTAGCCTGTAAAATAACTGATAGAGCCACTGTGAAGTGCAATCTGCAAAGATAGGCAGGTCCCTGGAAGGTTGCTATAAATGGTTTGGTCCAGAATCTAAGTTGTTTGTCTGTCTGTCTTCATAAAACAAAAGTACACAGAGAAAATAATCTCTGGCCCACCCGATGTGTTTACTGAGCTGGCCTCCATTTGCAAATAGAGTCTGATTCCTTATTTTATTTTTACATTGGTGTAAATCAGGAGTAACTCCCTGGAAACTATCTTTATTATGGCCTTGTCTCTGCATTTAAGAACACTGGAAGGCAGACAACATGCCCTGTTGAGAGAGGCCAATAACTTCTTTAAAGCTTAGAACCTAGCTATTATGCTTTTTATAGCAATTAGTCTAGCTATGTTTAGCCCGTGTTTTGTTTGTGATTTTTCTCTTTATTGTCTATCCTGTGGCAATAAGATCATTTAAATTATCTGGAAATGGATGTGGGGATACCTACTGAGACCAGAGTTGAGCTCTGTGAAGATGCTGATTCAGGCATAAAGCATACAGACCAAAGCAAGAAGTTATTTCCCTAAATATCAGACAGGTAGCCATGTTAGTCTGTATCCACAAAAACAATGGGGAGTCTGGTGGCACCTTAAAGACTAACAGATTTATTTGGGCATTAGCTTTCATGGGTAAAAACCCACTTCTTCAGATGCATGGAGTGAAAATTACAGATACATGCATATATATATATATATAGGCACGTGAAGAGAAAGGAGTAACCTTACAAGTGGAGAAACAATCTTGAAGGCCAATTTAGTAGGATGGATGTGGTCCATTCCCAATAATTGATGAGAAGATGTCAATACCAAGAGAGGGAAAATTGCCACTCCCAGTCCCTATTCAAGCCCAAATTAATGGTGTTAAGTTTCCACATGAATTGTAGCTCTGCAGTTTCTCTTTGAAGTCTGTTTTCGAATTTTTTTGTTGAAGAATGGCTATATTTAAATCTGTTAAATTTGTTATTGAGTGTCCAGGGAGACTGAAGTGTTCTCCTACTGGCTTTTTTATGTTACCATTCCTTCTACTTAGAGATTGTCCAGTTTGGCCAATGTACATGGCAGAGGGGCATTGCTGGCACATAATGGCATATATAACATTAGTAGATGTGCAGGTGAATGAGCCTCTGATGCTGTGCCTGGTGTGGTTGGATCCTATGATGGTGTAGCTAGAGTAGCTATGGGGACAGAGAAGGGGTTTGTTACAGGGATTGGTTCCTGTGTTAGTGTTTCTGTGGTGTGGTGTATAGTTGCTGGTGAGTATTTGCTTCAGTTTTGGGGGCTGTCTGTAAGTGAGGATTGGCCTGCCTCCCAAGGCCTGTGAGAATGGGGAATCATTTTCTAGGTTAGGTTGTAGATCGTTGATGATGTGCTGGAGAGGTTTTAGTTGGGGGCTGTACGTGATGGCCAGTGGTGTTCTGTTGTTTTCCTTGTTGGGCCTGTCCTGTAGTAGGTAACTTCTGGGTACCTGTCTCGCTCTGTCAATCTGTTTCCTCACTTCCCCAGGTGGATCTTGTAGTTTTATGAATGCTTGATAGAGATCTTGTAGATGTTTGTCTCTATCTGAGGGACTGTATCTTAGGGCTTGGCTGTAGACAATGGATCGTGTGGTGTGTCCTGGATGAAAGCTGGAGGCATGTAGGTAAGTATAGTGGTCAGTAGGTTTCCGGTATAGGGTGGTGTTTATGTGACCATCACTTATTTTCACTGTAGTGTCCAGGAAGTGGATCTCTTGTGTGGACTGGTCCAGGCTGAGGTTGATGGTGGGGTGGAAATTGTTGAAATCCAGGTGGAATTCTTGAAGGGCCTCCTTCCCATGGGTCCATATCATGAAGATGTCATCAATTTAGCATCGGTTGAGGAGGGGCGCTAGGGTATGAGAGCTCAGGAAGCATTGTTCTAAGTCAGCCATAAAAATGTTGGCATGCTGTAGGGCAATGTGGGTACCCACAGAAGTGCCACTGACTTGAAGGTATAAGTTGTCCCCAGATCTGAAATGGTTCTGGGCGAGGACAAAGTCATGAAGCTCAGCCACCAGGTATGCTGTGACCTCATCAGAAATACTGTTCCTGACAGCTTGTAGTCCATCCTCCTGTGGAATATTGGTGTAAAGAGCTTCTACATCCATGGTGGCCAGGATGGTGTGTTTTCAGGAAGATCACCAATGCATTGTAGTTTCCTCAGGATGTCGGTGGTGTCTCAAAGATAGCTAGGAGTGCTGGTAGCATAGGATCTGAAGAGAGAGTCCAAATAGCCTGATAATCCTGTTGTAAGACTGCCAATGCCTGAGATGATGGGGTGTCCAGGATTTCCAGGTTTATGGATCTTAGGTAGCAGATAGAATACCCCTGCTTGGGGCTGTAGGGGTGCTTCTGCAGAGATTTGTTCCTGTGTTGTAGCAGGGAGTTTCTTGAGCAGATGATAAAGTTTCCTTTGGTAACCCTCTGTGGGATCAGAGGATAGTGGCCTGTAGAATGTGGTGGTGGAGAGATGTCTGGCAGCCTCCTGTTCATAATCCAATATGTTCATGATGACTACAGCACCTCCTTTGTCAGCCCTTTTGATTGTAATGTCAGTGTTATTTCTGATGTTGTGGATGGTGTTGCCTTCTGTACACTGAGGTTATGGGGCAAGTGATGCTGTTTGTTCACAATTTCAGCCTGTGCACGTCTTTGGAAGCACTCTATGTAGAAGTTCAGTCTGTCATTTTGACCATCAGGAGGAGTCCACGCAGAATTCTTCTTCTTGTAGTGTTGGTAGGAGGGTTCCTGTAGGTCAGTGCTCTGTTCAGTGGTGTGTTGAAAATATTCCTTGAGTCAGAGATGGTGAAAATAGGCTTCCAGATCACTGCACAGCTGTATCATGTGCGTGGGGATGGTGGGGCAGAAAGAGAGTCCCTGAGATAGGACAGACTCTTCTGCCAGGATGTGTGTGGTTGGATAGATTAAAAATATTGTTGGGTGAGTTAAGGGTACCACTGTTGTAGCCCCCTGTGTCATGTAGGAGTTTTGATAGTGTACTGTCCTTTTTCCTCTTATAGAAGTAAAGTGTACGTTGTAAATGGCTTGTCTTGTTTTTGTAAAGTCCAACCATGTGGAAGTTTGTGTGGAAGGTTGGTTTTGTATGCGAGTCTCCAGTTTTGAGAGCTCATTTTTTATTTTCTCCTGTTTGCTGTACAGGATGCTGATCAGGTGGTTCCTACGTTTCTTTAAGAGTGTGTGGCACAGTCTCTCACCATAGTCAGTGTAGTATGTCGATTGCAATGGATTTTTTACCTTCAGTCCATTTGGTATGATGTCCATCTGTTTGCGCTTGGAGAGGAAGATGTCTGTCTGTATCTGTGTGAGTTTTTTCATGAAGTTGATGGATTTCCACTTCATATGGCTAAATTCAGTGCCTTGCATGGTACTAAATGGTACTTCCCTAAATGAATCAGCAGCAAGCTGCAATGGAATGGACTACCATCTGCCCACCCTCCAGGACTGCTGCTCCCATTGATTCACCAGACCAGCAAGGATTCAGATCAGAATTGTAAATAGGGACTGTAGGTTGTAATTTCTGTGGCACAGGGACTGTCTCTTACCATATGTTTGTGTAGCCCCAGTATAATGGATCCCTGATCTCAAGTGGAACCTTTGGGTGCTATTATAATATAAATAATAATAATGAAAATGCGCTAGGAGCATACACAGATTACCTGGAGAATTGCTAGTGGCCTATTTAAAAAATCCTGAAATTGTAAAAACCTTGTAAAAAATCATTTATAAGGACACTGGTTTGACCCACTTGAAAAAACAAGAGGCGTGCTCCTGGCCTGAGAGGGTTCCTCACAAGGCTCCAGATTTACCTCTATTTTCCTCTTGCAGTAAATCTAAAATGTATATATGCATGCATATCATTGTTAATGTTAAAGCAACAAGCAAATTTAGATGTATACTGTATCGGTTGTAAAGATTATCACAGTCACTGATGAAAGCACAAACTTTTCAGGTAACATACTCTATATGTTATTCAGATACTCAAGTTGTTCTCTCCTAAAGAAAAAAGTGTTATTTCAGGGCTGACAAGTGGAAAATGTTATTAAACATGAAAAATAACACCTTTACAATGTTCTGGATCTCCATATATACACAGGGAAGTGCAGTTGTGAAAACACAAATACAATGAAATGAAAAGGCATCAAAGAGTGAGAAAAAAGAAACCCTGGTGTATTTTAAAGATGGACACTAAATACGACAATAAATATCTTATATTGCTTATTTACACATACCACCTATCGCTGTCTTCTCATGCAACTAACTACCTCATCATTCAGAGAAGGGTAAGTGTAGGGTGGATAGTGAGGGAAAATTCTGAGATTAACTTTTACCAAAAGACTTAAATAACCCCCTCTTCCTTACCTTGCTAAAAATCAGTGTCTGAACCCTACTGTTTT
Source organism: Mauremys mutica (assembly GCF_020497125.1). Classification (NCBI taxonomy): domain Eukaryota; kingdom Metazoa; phylum Chordata; order Testudines; family Geoemydidae; genus Mauremys; species Mauremys mutica. The sequence continues at coordinate 60,400,723 of NC_059082.1, forward strand.
CCCATTCAAACATTGATCAAACAATGTTGACAAGGCCTATTCTTCTTGGGTCAAATATTTCACTTGTTCTGGATTCCTGTGGACATCTGTGGAGAAGTGTTTTCTGTTAATGCTTCTGCAGGACTGCATTTGTGTGCAAACTCTGTCCAAATTCCTTCAGCAAAGATGCTATGAGGCCTCATTCATGGTGATAGGTGACCTTGAAAAAAAGTTTGGAGGTTTGATTTCGTTAAAAAACACTGAACTGCTCTGTGTTGATCCAAAAGTTATCAAACCATTTTTAGTCTAGAAAACCAGACTAAAAATCTCACAATACACTCTATGATTTTAGTACTTCCTTTTTTCCAGATGCATTGAAAATGCATTACCATGAGAATAGCCTCTTGTGGTGTTTCTGTGCTGCCATTTGTCATCTTGAGTTGAAACCAGGGAGATGTGGTGTGTGATGGTGATGATAAAATAATGTTTACAGAAAACCCAACAGAAAAGCTAACCAAAATTTTAGCCAAACTTCAAAAAGTGTACTTGGGTTCAGTTTGAGATTTGGTCTTCAGTTTGATTTTTAATTTATCTGAACCTGTTCACCACCTCAAACACTGCATGTGGCTCTTGTACCTTAAATACATGCTACTGACATTTACAAAATGGCATTCTTGAATGGACTGAAAAGTAAGGGCAAATCTGAGAGAGGCTTACACAATTCAGGATAGTTTCGGATGGCTATCATGTTACATATCTGATAGCATCATAGTGACATATATTATAGCATTCAAGAAATAAAAAGTTTTGAAAATGGTATTCCTACAGGTATGAATACTGTGGTCCATAATTTTGATTGGTGGATAAGGTGACATCACTAAAATGACTTGAGATTCCTGTAGGGTTCTGCCTATGAATTTTCAATGCTTTTAAGCCTGTTAGCCCTATTAGAAAACCTCCATATTCTAAGATATTTTTTTTTAACTAATTGTAAATGTATTTTGGCATTTTGGGTTTCAGGTGCATCTTTCTTTGAAAAATAGTGTTTTGTGTTTTTTGACATATTCAGACAGGTTATTTCACCGGAGATGAAAACCATTGCTGCTTAGAGCAAATTATCTGAAGAATTCCTATTGAGTCTCCTGTCTGAGTATTCAAAAAACACTCTGTTACATTAGCATTTGTCATTTGCCTAAGTGAGTACAAATGGAAATCGTTTTGATGGCTATAGAAATGCATTAAAAAAAACCATAGAAAGTAATAATGGACAAAGCAGAAATTTTTCCAGGGCCTACATCCCTATGGTTTGTGCCACTGTCATGTATTGTACTGGTTGATGAACAGGTCAATGAAACTGGCAGCTTAAAATGCAGCATAAACAGGTGCAATTCCAATCTTGATCTGAACAGAATATACACACCCTGCATATAGTCCAAATATATCCCTTTCCTGGAATTTGACTTTATTGGTAATTCAAACAACAACCACCAGATGAAAACCTTAGCCTAACTTTTCTCCCCAAACCTGACTTTTCCTAGGGAGCTTTCTCACAGAGCCTACTTCCCTTTGTCCAGAGAAATACTGCAACTCTTCTTATTGTTTGGAGCTAACAAGATGTTAGTCTGATTCATCACTAATTACACTGCATCTTTTTTGCAGGGTTTAAGCACCTGCCTTCAGGATGACTCAAAAACCCTGACATTGCTATTGTCCTACTGTCTGTCACCCTGTTTCGTGTCATTAAAAATAGGAAAAAATGACTGTAAGGTTCTAAATATTTTCTTTCAGCTACTTCAGGATAAACGTTCTTTTGTTTAGAAATGTAAAGATGATTATCTTTCTAACTGCTGCCATGTAGGCCTGGGATCTGAAAGCCAAGCTGGTTATTGCTGCGTCCTTAAGCCATCACTAGGATATTGGTTCCAAACTCTCTTGCCTTGTGGGGAAGTTGAGGTCTGGATATGAACCACAAGCCTCAGTCAGTAATAACAATGCTGCATTTTAATCTTGACGAGTGAAGCAGAATAAAACCTAACTCTCTCATCCATAGCTGTATTGGGTCTTTTGAGCTAAAGACCTAAAAACATGTTTTGTTGTTAAAATAATTTGCTATGCCGAAAAGTCACACATGAATCAGTGATACTGAGTAGGAAGGTGCCATTTTTGGGTAGCTTATAACTGCTTTGAGTGGCAGCACATGATAGACTCAGACAGACAAAATTGATGATCAACAAGGATTCAAATGCTTGAAAACAGATTCAAGTTTGACTCTTGTTTTTCTTTCCTTTACAGATTTCCCCTAAGTCCTTTAACACAGAAGCAACTGCTACAGTAACTCATTTCCTCATAATGGTTTCCACCCTTTGTACTCTAACCTACTCATCTGCTCTCAATGTTAGTTTCAATAGTGAGAATGAAATTGAGGCATGATATAGAAGGTTTGTATTTAATGCTGAAACTAACTGACCTTTACATAAGGCTCAGTGAACACTCTTGATTAATGATGGGTCATAATTCTCACTTCCAAATAGTCATAGCCTCTCTAAAGAATACAGATTCATTATTACACAACAATTTAAATCCAAATCAAATTACTATATTTTAATACTTGGGAGGTATCTGTAACTGAAAAAAAAAGTCCTTGTTTAGAGTTCAAGGAGAGGAAAGGTTTGCCAGAAAGCTATCTCAGTATATCACATTTATTGTGTTCTTATGCTTTGTCTCAAATGTCATAGCACCATAGTTGCATGGAAAGTGAGTCTTCGACGGTAAAAAACTTTACCTTTTTTTTCCATCTCAGAGCTGATTACTCCCACAGATTTCTAATTGTGTCAATTTTTCTACTTCCAATTTTTTTCCTGTGTGGATTGATGATGCTTCCTGATAGGAGAAATGTGGTCGATAGTACATGATGTTGGTGTGCCCTGCTGGTGATTTGTGAGTGGGTTTTTGTTTTGGGGTGTGTGTGCGTGCGTGCATGTGTGTGCACTCTTTCATTAGGAATTCATTTTACATTCACTGTACCTTAGCATTGATCAAAATGGATGCTGTGAAATTTGTAATAATGATATGTGTAACTAGTTTCACAAGTCTTCTTTAGCAATTTAAAAAGCCTCAATGTAATGATTTAGATTTTTAGAAACAGATTATGGTGTGGATTTATACCGATAATCTATTAATGAATTAGTGCTGTGTAGTCCCATCATGTAAAATGAAACCCCTTAAAAGAACTGAAACATGCTTTCTCTTTCTCTCTCCTGAACACTGACAATATAGAAAGAGACGCAAAAAGTTGATAAGAATGTTACTGATATTTACATTTATCAAATAATTTTCTTGCCTGGAGATGAGCCTACATACTTTAAAGCTGTCTTCTTTTTAAAAAACAGTTAAAACCTTTAAGATATAAAATAATGTAAACCCCCTTCCAGGTGTGCAGGGAGAGTGAACAAAGAATTTAGATACTGTGAGATAACTTTGTACAAAGTAATCATTTAAATAGAAAGTGGCAAAAAAAAACCCAACAACCCTGCCTTCTGTGATGAACTGTCGATACAAGATTTAGGGGTCTTCATGCGGCATCAGCATGAGGTAATTGATTACCTGTTACTGCACTGTAATGTGAATAAAAGAAAGGTTAGAGAAATTCTGAGGATACCAACTACATGTTTCAGGCTGCAAAATTAAGGAACAGAACATAATCTAAGTAAAGAACCATCATTCATGGAGCAGATCCTTTGTTTAACTTAACTGAAGAAGTTGAAAATGCGCAAAGTAGAGAGCCTGCAAAATGGATACTCATGAGGGAGTCGACGTAAACAAACTGGATCTTTAGCTTACAGTTTTTCAAAAAGAAAAGAACAGTAGTTTATAGATTTATCATCTACCACCTGGTGCTGGGGATGCTGGCAAAGATGCTGAAGTTGGAATCCACATGGTCCCTGGGTAAAATGGTATTTTTGGAGGCCTAGCATAAAGCAAAGGAATTTCCAACGAGATTTCCCTCTAGAATACGGATAAGCCAAGGGAAAATGCCCAAATGAGAGACATTTTCTAAGCTGCTTGACAGCTTGTAGTTTATTTCACTCAGGTTATTTCATTATAGCACAACTATATTCCAAGGGAAGCTGCAGGGATCAGACTTCATGTCTTTTATTGAAGAATGCCAGGGAGTGCAGGTAACATCATAAATGGAGAAGGGGAGACATCATTAACATTTTTCCTCCTTTTTGTCAAAATTATGCTAAGTGCCGTTCAATGTAGTAAAATCAAAAGCTGGTCTTGACTGCAAGTTTGGTCCCACCAGTACACAGAAATATATCTTTAGTCTCTTTTCACTCTTATTTGTCACACACAATATGACAAACATATTTAATGGCTGAATAATTAGTCCCAGACTGTGTCTCTGGTGATGGAGAATTGAGAGATCATATCAGTATTTCCCTAATTTAGGTAGATCATTTAACAGTTCTTTTCCCTTTCTGTGTCTTATGTTGCTATGATCATGAATGACCTGAACTAGCTCAATTATCAGTCTAATGTAGGTAGTAGAATAGAAGGGAAAAAATCTCCAAATTATATCAAGAAAGCACCATGATATTTGGATATGTTGTCTGTATGCATCTGTTTGTGGCAGATATACCTCTACCCTGATATAACACGAATTCGAATATAACTTGGCAAAGCAGTGCTCCGGGAGGGGCGGGGCTGTGCACTCCGGCGGATCAAAGCAAGTTCTATATAACGCGGTTTCACCTATAAAGCGGTAAGATTTTTTGGCTTCCGAGGACAGCGTTATATTGGAGTAGAGGTGTATATATTTTAATTAAATCCTCCTTAGAGATAATGGGGCAGAATTCTCAGCTAATGTAAATTGTCATTGAGTTCAAGCTATGACCATTTACACCAGCTAAGGATCTTCTCCAATAAAAACACATTTCTCTCTGTTTTTCTAGCAAAAAAAAAAAGAGAGATGAAAACCAACTGTATGAAAATTGTGTGAAACACAATGCAACTCCACTCTAATAAGAGTGCACAGTGCTCTGAACGTTTATAGCAAGCATCCATGTGACTGCTGGAAACCATTTCCTCACTAGCAGATGGAATGCTAAAACATGATTTCCTGGTTTACAAAAGTTTAGCAAGCAGGCTCAAGGACTTTCTATGTGACCTCCCTCTTGCCCCTCCCCCCGTCACTTTTTGTCTTAATCTGGAATAACATATTTGTCACCTTTAGGGGCTGTTTCAGCCAGGGTAGGCTAAATTGAACACTTTGAACATTCATATTATCTCTTGGCTTTTCTGAAATGATGAGCCATTTGTTTTCCCACTAAATAGACAGATACTCCTAAGAAACCAGTGAATTAATATATTAGATACACATTGACTGCAACATAGCAAGAGTTGGTTCTTCACAGGTCTGGGAACTTTCATTTACACAACAGCTACAGAGGGTCCGATCCTCAGCAGGTGTAAATCCCCACAGCTCTACTGACATCAGTAGAGCTACATCAATTTACACCAGCTGAGGTTTGAGCTCAAAATGAGTTTTATTATTGTTGTTATTACTGTTATTTCACTATTACCTACTCATTGAAGAGAAACAAATGTATATTGTTACTCAAGCTGGTCAACAATTTTCCGACAAAGTTAAATGTACTCTCTGCAGATGAATGTGATGGGTCTTTGTCCAGCCAGCAGGGAAAAAAGGATTGGGTGTTCGTTTAAGTGTCCCTACTGAATTTGGGTTACAAGAAAGGAGAAAGAGGGAAGGATTTACCTGAGCAGAGCCAAGGGGGGAATAGGAAGTTGCCGGACAAGGTCGGGGGGTGATGACCCACCATGTGAAGGGGAAGGGTATTAATATTGCATGCTTTCAGGAAGGAACCAACTCTGTCATCTCTCTCACCGATCTGATCAGCAGCACCCACCCTCCCATGTATGGCATCCGAGAAGGACTTTTTAAAGATCTGCTGTGGGCATTGTGCTAATTAGGGTGATCAGACAGCAAATGTGAAAAATCGGGACAGGGGGTTGGGGGTAATAGGAACCTATATAAGAAAAAGACCCAAAAATCGGGACTGTCCCTATAAAATCGGGACATCTGGTCACCCTAGTGCTAATTGCCTTTTTTTTCTTTTGGGTCTGGGAAGAAATTTTTCCCTTACCATCAGATTGACTGAGACAAAGTAGGATTTTTCACCTTCCCCACAGCAGGTCTGGGACCTCATGACATAAGTTAAGAGGTTAGGTCAAGATATCTCAATTTACTAATACAAGATGTCACAACTGGCAGGTGTGCAGTGCAAGTACTCATTACAGAGGGGATATGGTTTTTTGATAAACAGGAGCTGGAAGTGGATTTAGGGGAAGGTATCCTCTCTGGAATCCAGAAAAAGGAGAGTTGGGTCTTTTAATGGTACAGTGGGGAGATACCGCCCCCTCCCACGAACTCTCATATGAGGGGAGGGTGATAGGTCTAAGCAACAGGCTGGGACCAGGCTGGAAAGAGGGAGGACTGACAGCAGCTCTCCCAAATAGGTGGGAAATATTAGGAAAAAATGCTGACCTGCATTCTGATTTATTGCCAGGTATTCTTCAATATGTTAAGTGAATAAAGCTGCAGCCTAATTAAACCACAACCATTGCATCTTGTCTGTCTTCCTGCGTGGCCAGGACAATGCTGCTTTGTCAAAATCGAAACTTTCTGCAAGTGTGTCTCTATTTAGACCAAATTTTGTTTCAGAAAAGAAATCAAAATGAAGCATTTCAATAATGCCAAACATTTTGTTTTGACATTTTCAGACTGGAATATTTTGTTTCAAAGTGGTTTTTTTTGTTTGTTTCTAAATTTAGTTTATATTACAAAAAAAGCAAACAATGAAAAATACTCAAAACCTTTCTGATTTTTACATAACTAATTGGCCACAACAAGGAGAGCAGAACTGGTGTGCCTAGGAAACTTTGGGTCTATAATAAGAAAGGCATCTCACCACAGTGAGACTTAGTTCAGTGGAATAAGTCCAGAAAAACAAAGTACTTCTGTCTCTCCAGCTCATTCAGGGTATATAAACAAGATGGAATTCCATGTACTACATGACTAAAAGCATTCTTGATCAGAATGTACGGTAGCAATCATTAAATATATCATGCACAATGACACTGAGGAAGGCTTTGCTCTCCATTCTGTTCAGTGGACCATGCTAGAACACTTGTTTCATATCTCAAAACCATTTATGATTGCAGTTAAAGAAGTCAGTGCTTTAGCAGGACCGATGAATCAAGTCAAGTTATCCGATTCATCTGTCTGTTAAAAGCAAAATATTGAAGAGAATGGAGACAAACACTGAATCTTAACAATACCCAAAGTTACATTAAAAAAATCTTTGATCTGTTTGTCAGTGGGACATATCAGTTCTGGAAAATAGCCTGAATTTTAGCTCAGCTTTTAGGTCTTTGCTTTCCCACCCCTCCATATATTGGGGAAACAATCAGGAATGGTCTGTGCACTCAGACAGAGAAAGCATGCAGAAATAGAGCTTCATCAATCCTGATGTTTCTTTTCCTGGAATTTGCTAGTGTAAACCCTAGCATAGTGCTCACTAGGTAGCCCAGTGGTGGGTAGGGGAATTGCAGAAGCACAAACAGTTGCCATCTCAGATCATGTACTAGAGGGCAGTCTGAGGCCAGGGGTGAATGATTGTGGACAAGCAGGGGCTTTTTTGCCGCTCCAAGCACGGCAAGCAGGCTGCCTTCGGCAGCGTGCCTGCGGGAGGTCCCTGGTCCCGTAGATTCGGCGGCTTGCCTGTGGGAGGTCCGCTAGTCCCTCGGCTTCAGCGTCCCCACCGCTGAATTGCTGCTGAATCCACGGGACCGGGGACCTCCCGCAGGCAAGCCACAGAAGGCTGCCTGACTGCCGCCCTCACAGGGACTGGCAGGGTGCCCCCCGCACCTTGCCACCCCAGGCACGTGCTTGGAGCACTGGTGCCTGGAGCCGCCGCTGTGGACAAGACACCAGCTTTGTCTCAGGGCTAAATAGCTCCATGTGTACAGGGCCAGTTGGAGTTGGGTAGTTTGGTATACGGCCTTTGAGGAGCCTGTCCCAGTCAGTTGTGCTTTCGAGACAGCTCTCTCTCACATCTCACATTAGCATCCAAAGCCAGGGTGTGCGTGGCTATTGCATGCTGTGGTGACTGCATACTGTGAGTGAGGGTGAATATGGTGATCAGTCCAGAAATCAGCAGGTCAAATCTGGGGAAGCCAACGAAGGAGTTATGTGCTGATCTTCAGATGCAAGGATAGACCCTGACTTATCAGGAACTAAAACTAAGAGAATAATTTACAATGGATAACTTCAGTGAATGTCACTTGCTTTCTGTTGGAAAATTTTATGAGAAGAGATTGTGAAAATCTAATTTATTCCTAAATTAGTATTTTAGTGGATTTCTTTAGTTAATAATCTTCGTCTGCAGAATATTTGACTTGTGACTATTACAAATGAATAGATTGTTCACACTGTAACAATCATATGGAATACAAAGCATATAACACTAGCATAAGTTACAATGATACCACTCACATTCTACCTGTAACAGAAAGAACTGGTTCTGTAAGTTGAATTCCAGATCCAGCACTAGTTAGTTCCTAGTTGTTGCCTTGAGAAATCCTTGGGAATCACAGTTATCACAGGGATCATGGGACAGTAGGGATGGTGGGTAGGGGGCAAGGATATAAAAACCTCCCTTTTATTAGAACAGGAGATGTGGAAGGATCAGAAACCGGAACGGTTACTAATTCTCCTGCAAGTGCTTGGGCAGCAGCGGTTAGAACTGGAACTGAAACCACATCAGCAGTGTACAGAACTCTGGAGATTGGTGGCCGATGATTGGTAGGCTGTGGCAACTTGAGGAAGAGCCTTTTAGGCATTTTGAGTAGAACTGTTGTTGGCTGAAGAGATTTTGTGCTGAAAGAGAAAGAAGGGTTCAGTAGCTAAGGCCATAGGAGCCTGGGTTTCAGATCTTGCTCCACCAGACATCTGATGTGATCTTGGGCACACCATTTCATTGCCCTGTACCTCAGTTCTCCATCTGTAAAATTGAGACAATAGCACTGCCCTACCTCACAAAGGTGCTGTAGGGAGAAATATGTTAAAAATGGGAAAATGCTCAGATACTTCAGTGGTAGAGAGCACCTTAAGATAGATGGATTTCTGTTGAGCCTGGAATGGGAGACACCTGGAACAAGATAAAGGGGAAATCCTTGGGTGAAGAGGCCAGGAAGGGCTTGCTTTTTAAAGGAGCCTCTGAGAGGTGGGAACTGAATGCAAACCTCCAGCAAGACACCTATGACCCAGGCAAAGACTGGGGCAGACTTATCCTTTACTGACCCTTGATTTGGCTTCTGCTACCCCAGAATTGGTGAAGTTTTAATTTAGTTGGAAGGCTAAATTCAGACACTGAAGAAGGAAACCGAATCAGTGCCTGCATTTCCACAGTGGACCAGGTAAAGACTCTCACGCTAACATTTGAGAAGATTTTGATGTTTCCAGCAACATTTCCAATATCCACAATGAGGAATTCTACTGAAAATAGTAAAATCTTCCAAACAGTTCCATGTGTAACTGATTGCAAGGTTTCCCATTTGTGCTATGTAACAAACAGTTAATATACAATTCAAAAATAGCTTTCTACAAATACCCAAACATCTGTGCTTCAAATTCACTTGTGTACTTGGAGGTCTTTGTGGCAGGGACTGTTGGTTTGTTCTGTTTGTATAGAGCCTACTACAGGGGAGTCCTGGTCCATGACTGGGGCTCCTAGATACTACTGCAATACAAGTAATAAACAGTAATAAAAATAAAATTCAAGTGCTCAAATATTCATGAGCAGTTTGAACCATTCAATTGAAATTCATGTGCAGTGAAGTGGGAAAAACTACCAAATCTCAAAAAAATAACTAAAAAATGCAAATAATAAGGCCTTATCGCTCCCAAATTCAACTTTGTATGCCATGATAGTCTTTAAAAAAAAAACAGGATTGGAGATATACTCAGTACTAAACAATGGTGAAAATGAGATGGGTGAGGGGCAGTGCCTAATCGTCATATTAAGTGCTACCCCTAGTATTTAGGGTTGATGTCAATAGAGAGGAATTTCAATGACTTCATTGGGAGTCAGGATTACTCAGGTGTTTAAAGTTACTTGCATGCTTAAATCTTTGCAGGATCAGGGCCTCAAGTATGGATTGTCTGTATTCTCCGTGCAACGTGCTTGTGCACCCTACTTGTCCTGTATAGACAGAGAGCACAGAAAATACCAAATCCCACGAAACTTGCTGTGCATAGGTCCAATATTTAAGCAATAGCTGCTAGCGAAAGCCTAGAAATAGAAATGTGATTCAGTTCCAGCCCCTGATTTGTGGCAGGATTTGCAACAAATGAAATTTTAAAATTTCTCTTCATTTACTGGCTGAGACAACATAGCCACTATCATTATAGTGATTTGGCATCCATAACATCTCCTGCAGTCACCGTCACACCACTTATTGCGAATCCCAGATGACCAGAATCCCAGAGAAACTGGCTGGGTAAGCCAGATAATAAATGGCCATTACAGGAGCTCCCAAATACTGTCTTTTGTTTTCATCTGACATTGCAAAGATACTTGTCATTATAACATGGCATTTTGACGATACAGAAAATACAGAAATGAAACTGGCATTGCAAATGTACTTTAACAAATGCACTTCAGAAAATTGAAGGTTGTTTCTAGTTTCCTCTGAAATTACAGGATTAGATTCTGAAATGAGTGCAGTCAATAAATACAAATTAAAGAAAATGGCTCAGCATTTGCCTGCCATTCGCAGACTTTGAAGATTCTGATACTATGATTTTGGAACTCAGCTCAGTGCCGGCTCTTATTCTTAGAGCGCTGGCAACACTTTGTATTAAGCTGTCATTTATAAAAAAGAATTTACTGTTGTTTATTAAATTAGACAGCTTAGATGCTTGTAACTAGACATGCCTAGAGAAAATCACATTTTGTATCGGAAGTTTGTTGGGCTCAGGCATCAGTGACTATATCTGTTATGAGTTATGGAACTCCCTTCAGAACTGATCATCAGAAGAGCAACTGATGTAGTGAGGGAAAGGCTCCCATTGATTTCAATTGGCTTTGGATCAGGCCCAATGTGGTTCTAATGCAGGCCTAGGGAGATGGGATTTTGCATTTGGTAGAGGTGCAGATAGTTATTGGTGTGGGGGAAGATCCCTAAAGAAGAATTGCTACACGGGATAAAGCAAATATAGTTAATCAGCATTCTTTCTTTTCTAGAGCCATTGCCCTCACTCTGTATAGGGATTTACAGATCTTTTTATTTCTTATTGAATTTACTGCTCGTAAATCATGTTAGATTCACAGCCCTGGAGACTGAAACCCTCTATTTATCAATCAAGCAGGTACAGCATTGGCCAGAGCAGTGCAAGTTTCCCTACAGATCATTGCAACATGCTCCTGATCTAACCTGGAGGACCACCAATTAGTGCCAATGACTTTTATGATGACACTGATCTCTGTCCACTGGGAACTGGGTTGAAACCATCAACAGTTTTTTTGAACAGAACAATGTGTTGCTGCATAGTCAACTTTATATCCCATTGGACTTTATATTGGGTCCTTGGAGATCATTAATGCACTCATGCCAACCACTAGTTGAGAGCAATTACAATAGGAGATGTGGGTATGTGCACTGAAATATTGATGAAAAATATTGCCTGTTACAAGATTCTCAGACATTAATGTAGCCATCTGTATTCTCTTTTAAGAGAGTGGGATCATTCCATAATGACATTCAATAGTCAGTCACAAATTTGCTTCAGTGGGAAGGGTGCTTAAAAAATGGAAATTGTTTCTTTTCAGCATCTGTTTATTATCAATTATAATAACAATTGGGTCCTTATTGATGTCTCTCATACTGCATATTGATGTTGCACTGCTCAGCTCCCAAGGAAAATGCCCTCACCCTGACTATGTAATCCATTTGGCTGGTGTAGATTCTGTTGCTGCATGTATTGCTGTGACATGACAATCTGGGACCATATCTGCAGCTTTGTTTGTTGCTTTTTTTCTCCCACAAGACACTTTGTGGTAGTATGTGTTCCCCATTAAACAGGTTTAGATCAGTTTCTCCTTTTGTTTGCCTTGAGTTTTATTTGCTTTTTACCAAGCCTATATGGGACTTGAAATACCCTAAGGTTTCAGAGGGGTAGCCGTGTTAGTCTGTATCAGCAAAAACAATGAGGAGTCCTTGTGGACCTTAGAGACTAACAAATTTATTTGGGCATAAGCTTTCATGGGCTATAACCCATTTCATCAGATGCATGGAGTGAAAAATACAGTAGATATACAGCACATGAAAAGATGGGAGTTTCCTTACCAGTAGGTGGGTCAGTGGTTTGGAGTTAGTACCACAAACCAAATCCTGCCATCTTTATCCATGCAAAACTTCATTGAAACCAATGGAAATTATTTTGAATAAAAACTTAAGGATTGGACTAAAAGCATGAGGCTATTTGTCCATAACATTTAACTTCCTATCATACTACGTAAGACTTCAGCCTTTTGTCATAACGTCTTAGACTGAAATCGACTTGTTTCCAAATGTTAAAAAAAATAAATCTTTGTCATATGGTGGGATGATATCTGATTTAGGTTAAGACATTTTCCTAGTTGGTCTTTTTTCTACTTGGGAATTATTTTGCTTTATGTATCTAGGGGGGATTTATGAAATGTACTACTATATTTTTTTTTTTCCTAGAGAACACTTTTGTAACTCCAGCTCGGTTTAGAAATTGACTCCATTTTTGCCCACAGCCAGCAAGAAAAGATGATTTCATATTTCCCCAAGTGGAAGCTAGTCAACAGGATTCCTCTTTATTGCAAAGAGGGGATACAATAATAAAAAGACATTTGCTGGTGGAATATTGCCAGTAAAGTACAATAATACATTAAAACAGATACTTAGGGCTGAAATTTATGAGTTTGTTTTTCTGTGCCTTTCAACATATTTTTCCCTTCCACAAAGATGTGAACATCAAAATTCAGATGCTCAGCAAAAGCTTTAATAATAAAAACAGCAGCAGTCAAAAGCAAATGGAGAACTTTAACTTTTGGCATAAAGAGTTTATCTTGCGATTTTGTTTTCTGCTTAGGATCCAATTTTCCTTTGCTTTCCTGTTTCACCTAATAAAATATTCATCAGCTTGTTCCTTCATGTCCAAACCCTTCACTGGAGCGCTCAGACCAATAAACATCACTGGTTCCCCTCCTCCCCCTCATGCATACCTCCCTTTTCTTTCTGCAAGATTAATTTGGAAAAGAAGTGATTTGCATGGGAAATACTGGAATCAAGTCAAGCCAGGGATAGCATTTTTAATGAAGGTAAACAACTTATTTATGCATAATAAATATACGGTACCAAACTCACAAAGCAGTATATTCCTTTTCTAAATAAAATTACCTGTAGTAATAAAAGCTTGTATCATTATCTTTTGGAGTATATTTGAAGCATGTTGTACTGAATAATTTCAGGAACTGCTGGCCAGAGTTTGATCTCAGTAACAGCAGTGTACATCAGCGAGTAGCTTTACAGAACTCAGACGAGTTACCCTTTGATTTACACTGCTGTCACTGACATCAGACTATAATCCCGCATATGTCTAATTCCCCGTACACCTATTGAAAAATGAAGGGTGCTGCTTCAGGGCCATTAAAGTTAATTGGAGTCAGGTTCCTAAAACACCTTCCGGTACCTTTAAAACGTACCTGCCTAATGTCAACAAATCTATGTGTACAACCAAGAGCTACCCCATTCTCTAAGTTGATTGCTACAACATGCATTTTCAGGAAGGTACATGTAGTTCTGTTGCTGTATAATATGTCATCTTAAAACAAAGGAAAGTTACAATTGGGCTGCAAATAAATTCTGATAATACATTAGCAGAGTTTGATGGGAAAAAGACTAGAGAGTATTTATGCAATGTATAGACTCTGCTTATAAATAGAGGGCCACATAGTCTCATCACAGTAGAGCTTCTATTGACATCAATTTGAGTTCCATGCATGGATTGAAGGCAGTATAAAATTTGTAACAGGGAAAAAGATAGATGACTGTAATATCTTAACATTGTACTTATCCCCCTAGAGCTGTGTGAAGAGGTTCATGCAGTATTGTTAAACCCACTAAATCTGGGTTATATGCTGACATTTCTCCAGAATTCTTTTATTTTGGTTTGAAGAAGTGAGTGAATAAAACATTCCTGGTAAAATAAAACCCATTTTCCTACTCTGCAACAATTCTCCTTTTTCCCTAGCCTAAAAATTGACCGAAGGTAGTTCACAAGATTTGTGATTATTTAACATACATAGTGTGCGTGGATAGATGTCTTGCAGGGGGAGGAGTCATGCCAGTGTTTTAGACCCCAATCCTGCAAAGGCTTCTGTGCAGGCTTAATTTTAAGCATGCGAACAATGCCATTCAAAATTAAGCATGTGCTTAAATCTTTGCAGGATCAATGCCTTAGGCATTTGCTGATTGCTATAAAGATCTGTTTCATAATCTTGCAGCAAGTTTGCCAGCGCCCACACTTATCTCCTCTGATACCAGTCATCTCTGTGTTCTTGGGGAACCAGGGCACAGTATCCAGCTTGTCTGATTCATGAAGGACACCCCCTTTCCCCCCAGTCTCTGCTTGAACCAAAACTGATCAGAGGAAGGACTTACAGAAAGCAATGAAAAGGCAGTGGGAGACGCACCTAAACCCAGGGCCGCCCGGAGGATTCGGGGGGCCTGGGGCAAAGCAATTTCGGGGGCCCCTTCCATTAAAAAAAAGATGCAATACCATAAAATACTATGTTCTTGTGGGGGCCCCTCCGGGGCCTGGGGCAAATTGCCCCACTTGCCCCCCCCCCCGCCCTCTGGGCAGCCCTGCCTAAACCCCTCCTGACAAGGGTAATAGGATTAAGACAATTCCCCTAGCCTCATCTGCATCAAAGATGGGACAGGGAAGCATCTCCATTAGCATACAGAATGGAGAACAGAGATTCCAAGACAAGAACCGCACTGAACTCTGGGACCAGAAAGCAGGGAGCACTGCATGATGGGGGATCTTTGCTCCAGATGTTAATGAACCTACGCCTGCACACACCCAGCTCAGCAATTATCAGACCAATTCTAGTATGAATCCTTGATTGATATCCAAAATACTGAAGCTGCCTAATTGCATTGTGAGCTCCATTGAAGGAATGTCACCCATAGCCAGGAATGATCAGTTCCTATTGTCTAGCCTAAAGAAAACCCTTGAGTCATCAGTTTACCCATAAACAAATCTAGTGTTCTCCCTTGAACCATTATTATTTCTCTACAAAAAGCCCCCACCCACGCTCAAGTGAGTGTTCTGATTCCTGGATCCAAACTGGGATCAGTTCCACTGGGACTTCATCTTGTCCTGACTGATAGTGTTGGGGGCTCTGCCTGTTTCCAGCACTCAGCACCCTCAGCTACCACCATCACCTGGGAACCCCAACCAGTTCAAACCCTAATAAATGAGTGTACCCCAAAGTAACGGGCAAATCTGGTAACAGCTCTCAGGAACACTATGTCTTTCCTAGCCCTTTGGGTTAACTCCAGTGGTGAATAAACATGTTTGGTTTTGTATGTGTATTTATCAAGTCTGCAACCTTCCTTATAAACCTAATAGCTTCGAGAGTCTCTGAGCTTACTCTAGCCCCATTAAATTATTATTTTTACCATATTTTTAACATCAAATATACTGAGGCTGGAGGAGGGTCCAATAACATCAAAGTCCCATGAGATTTGTAGCAAAGTAGAGAAGGGATAGAGGCTAGAGGCCAGCTGACAAATTGGTTAGCCCCTTTGATTAAATGGAAATCACTAGCCACTGTAGAAACGCCAGGATCACTTGGGGAATTAGTCTGCCTCTCTCCTTTTAAGTAGTACTTTACCTTAGCTGAAATCATGCTCATATTTATTTATTTTTTCTCCTACAGAAGAACAAAGGGACATTCAGTGAAGCAGAAAGGGACAATAGATTCAGAACTGGTAAAAGGAAAATTGTTTAGTACATTGTACAATTAACCTGTGGAACTCATAGCCACAAAATATTTCTGAGACTAACAGTTTAGTAGAAGTCAAAAAAGGATTACATGTGGCTAAGAACATCCACAGTTATCAGAGATACAATTAAAAATTAAAGGAAAGTTCCCCTAGAGACCTGTTATTTCCAGATTTGTCTATTACGGGCATTTTTACATGTCACAGAGAGAATATTGGATTAGAGAGCATCTAATCTGATGTGGCTTGACAATTCTTACATTTATGAAACATTTTCTTTTTAGTGGCCTAACATTTTAACCTTCTGAAGACTCTGGTCAGTAGCAGATTTTGATCATATGGTCTCATGGATATGGATAGGGATATGTTTCAAACACATTTCATTCATGGCAGCAGTTTCATCACTTTCATCATTTCCAGTGATTCTGAATTTTAGTGATGACATTTCTAGAAAGTGACAAGTTTGGTCCAGGATAATAAGTTACTTTTCACCTTCCCCTTTTTATTTGGTAGAAGATAGACAACACTACAGAAGCTTATTGGCACAGGAAAAGAAAAAAACACAAACGTAACCAGAATATTTTGTGTTAAATTTGCCCATCTAGTTCTTGTCACTAGCATCAGCATTCTGGCCTCTACTAATGCAATAACTACATATTATCTAAGCATTGAGGTTAATGTAATATAGTACAATATAGTACAGCAAAGCAGTATGAATGAGGGACAGCTGTACCAACATCTGGGATTTAAGCTGGAAACAATCACAATTCTGGGATTGTAAACCACATTGCGACTTGCTTTAAACTGTAGAAAATTGGCCAATTTCCAGGTGCGTGACAATCTGGAATACACAGAAGCATCCACAGAGAGTGTGAGGCTCTATTAGGGTTTCCAGCTGCTATGTCCAAAGCTAATCCCAATCTACAACACTTCTCTGCCTACTCCCTCCAAGCCCCTGAACCCACAGGACCTATCTGTCCCCTACTGACTCCCAGATGAACCATTCATTCAGGAACTAGCAAGCAGGGCCGGCTTTACCATTTTTACCACCCCAAGCAAAAAAACAAAAAACGCTTGGACTGCCGCCGCCCGAACTGCTGAAGCACAAAAAAAAAAAGCCAGATTCTGCCGCCCCAAGAATGGACGGAATGCTGCCCCTTAGCATGTGCCACCCCAGGCACCAGCTTGCTCCGCTGGTGCCTGGAGCCGGCCCTGCTAACAAGGTCTCAGCAAAAGTTGGCCAGTAGTGCAAGTCAAGGGTATCAGGGAGAGGAGCAAGCGAGGAGATGGGCATCAAACAGCAGGGATGGTGTGGAAACTAACACCAGTATGCAAGGAACAGAGTGAGGTGCATTTGGAGGAGTGAGGGGGTGTCAAGAATCTGGGTGATGTCAAGCCTCTCATGGGTGGGAATAAAGGGAGTGGGAACAAAGTATGTTTTCCTTGGCATTTCTAAGCCCGTCTGGAGCTAATTTTCAACATGAACATCAGAGCACTGAATTATGCAGACTTGACAGACACAGCATTATCTTTAATTAAGTAACGGAGTTTTGTTTGTTTGTGTTTTGTTTTGTTGTTAGCATAGAAATTTTATAGAGAGGCCCTGATTGCTACCATACTGCAATAATCACAAAGGTAGGCTCAACATTGTGAGTCTAACCTTGTTCGCCGCATCCCTTAAATTCATGGACAACTCAGGCTAGGGAGACCTAAATATCATGTATTACTGAAGTAACTGTATCACCTAGTTCTTTTACTCCCACCAGAGAGACGAATGATAGGAAAGGGTAGGAAAAAAGCCAAGGGATAATACAAGTATGTTTGTTTAAAAAGTAAAAATTCCAGTGCATTACTGTTTGCAGTCAACACAGAGTCCCCCTTCCATCTTTGAAATTGTCCGATGTTCTTGCACCAGCTTAGCAATTTCATCATAGCAGGCAAATCAGCCAGCAAGAAAAAAAATGCAAACATTTCTCTTTTAAAATAGATTTGTGACAGATGGGTCTAAGCACATCAATAGCAGTCCTTTCTTTAAACACATCAACATCAGTGACTTCCTGAATTCCACTAATTCTTCTGGCTGCAGGGTTATTTTCTTCTAGAAAATTTTTCCCAGCATGCACTCTCTGGGGCTAGCCCTTTAAAATGGGGAGAGCCAAACAGCTCAGGCCCTAAAGTAGCCATTTTGGAATTGGCAGGGGTGTATCTTGCTGTTTTCCAGCTGGTGAGTTCCTTTTATATTTCCTTCCACTTTTTCTCAAGACCTAGTTATTAGCAGCATGTATGGAGCAGTGCAGTCCAGGAGAGAATGATTTGGTTCTGAGCTTCCAAAGTGAGGGTAGCCTCTACCTATTCATCTCAAGTATAGTTCAGAACACAACTCTCCTATGGCCAGGTCACTTTGTTACCAGAGGAATTTCACTTGAATCAGCAATACAGTTTACTTTCTGTCTCGTGGGGTTGTGGAAGAGCCCCAAATCATTTTATAGTGGAATCCAGTTTAGTGATCATTATTGCAATGATACATAAATGTTGACCCAGAAATGAGTTTGTGTCACAAAATGGTGCTTTCTAGCAGTTTATGTGTGTAGCAATGGTTATTTCATAAATCTCTAGTTATCTTTATTCCTCTTCCCCTCCCAGCCCCACTTATTCTTTTTCCTAAGTATCTTCATGAATTACTGATATTATTTGCTCCTTTCTGTTGTTCTTCTGGAAGCCCTAAATGAGCCCACGACACAAACCAGGATTGCTAAATTGTGTAGGGCAGAGGAGTATAAATCGGCCATAATAATTTGTCCAGGGAACTGTAGCAACTCAAGTTCAAGGCTGTTTTTCAGCAAATGTTTCAAGCCAGGAGGCAAATGAAAGTGCAGTTGATAGGGGTAATGCTTGAACATCAGAAAGGATACGATAGGAGCTGTCTGGGTCAGTCTAAAGTTTGCCAGTTCATTGAATCATATTTATATTGGTTTATTTCAAAGTTGTTTCCTTTGCCCTTCCTACGAGAAGATGTTTTACTGTTGGGTAGGAAGGCGCCTACAAGCAAGATGCTCTGAGATTTGGTTCACTCTCTGTGAGACAGAGAAAAATGATTTTGATGAAATGCCAAGCGAGAATATGTGCACATTGGAAAGTGACAGTAGCAGCATTGTGCAGGAGCCTGTCTCTGGCAGTAATATCTTGGCAAACAAAGAGAACTTTAGCTTTTAATCCAGACTAGAAGTTCAAGCGTTAGCTGTGAACCAGCAAATCCATTTGCAGCCTTTCCCAGAGGTGAGCTTAGCTGCTGTGAGGTAGAGCCATTTAAAATCTCTCAAGCTGCTACCTGAGAAAGTTCACATTTTGCTTGTTTTCATCATCTGATTGCTGTTGGGAGCCTTAATTAGGGCCTCTTGTTTTTAGAGATAGATCTGTGTTTGCATTTAGCTAACTAAGTCTGCAGGAAACCTCTCTGAGCCCCAAAGGCTGGCAGAGATTACAGATCTAAGCTTTTAACCTTGTGAAAATAGCCTTGATGATTGCAGCTGCCCTTGGGGCAGTGCCTATGGAGAGATAAGCACCTCCACCTGCTCTGCCTAGGATTTCACCAGCTTTGGAGTAAATGCACTAGTGCAGTTTCCCTTCTGTTGACTTCCTGGAGTGTAAATACAGTATCAAAATTCTGTGTATTGGCAGCCTCATGGCACATGATTTAGTAAAAGATGCTGGAAGATGGAGGCAAACCAACATCATGTTAGTCATCAAATGGAACTACTTGTTCCAAACGTTTCTGGGTCTAGAGTGAAATATCTGTTCTGATGTGATTATTCTACAGGTGCTGTTTCAAGCACTGTGGGAGTGCTGGGGTGAGAGTTACAGGTTGTACTGCGGTTCTAGCTATTAGATCAGAGCAGCATAAAATGCCTTTCCTAGGAAAGAAGTGAAAGATGTGCCACAGTACAGGCCATGGTTCTGTAAGTATTTCTATGTGGACAAGACCCTGCAGAGCTCCAATTATTCACCTACATGGAAAAATTTGTAGCATCAGGACCATATTTTATACAAAACTCAGCATGTTTAGCTCCTGCTGAGCAGCGTAGGAGGTGACCTCTCTGGCAACTCCCCACCCTAGTCCTGCCTTAATTTTTCAGCTGTGAGCCCTCAACTTTTCTAAGCAGATGGAACTAGGGCTGGCTAGAAAACAAGAATTCCACTTTGTGGGGGGGAAATTGGGCTTTTGAAATTTGATTTTCCTCCTCGTTGGAACAAAAACAAGACTTTTTTGAGAAATTTCATGAAAAAAGAAAACCACAAGAGGAAAACCACCCAAGAATTGAGACCTCTGACTCTCTATTGGTGGAGCTGTTCCGCTTTGTGTGAATTTTTAAATATTCACTGTGTGAGAGAGAAACTGACTCCAAATCAGGCAGAGCAGGGACTTATACCTGGGCCTTCCACATCCCAGGAAAGTGCCCTAACCACTGGGCTATTTTGTATATGTGTGTCTTTGTCTCTCTCTCACAAAATTCCCATCCAGCTCTAGCTACAATCCCCGGTATGTAACAGATGTACAGGGGCATCTGGAGATACATAAATTTTGTATGCAAGAGAAAATATATATATGTGAACAAACTAACCAATTGCTGAGACAAACTAGTAACAGTTGTGAGGGTCATAAATAATTTCACAAATTGCTGTTAGCTACTCGGGGGGGGCTGGAAAAATGAACAGGCAGGAGAGAGTGGTGATGTTATTTTTAATGCAAAGGAAGGAATAGAAAAGGATTGTACAAGAGGGAGGGTTGGAAAGTCAGGGCACACAAGAAGTCAAAAAGTAACCTTTACAAACTTGTATGATGTGGCCATATTTAAAAAAAAAAAAAAAAAACCAGACACACACAGAATGTGGCCTCCATCACCAATGCCAGTGATTTTGGGTCGCCAAGTTGAGATACCTTAAAGAACCCTGATTTTCAGAGGGTGGGTCTTCAGCACTCTCTCAAACTCAGGCCCCTGTTAAGCTTGGGACACCCAGTCACCAGTCCTTTTTGAAAATTTGGGCCAGCAGCTTTTACCAGCTTCTCTTCAGTGCCATTGCCACTATATATTGCCTACGTTCTTGGGCAATGTCACCCATGTGCCACTCAGTGTTACATGTTGTCCAGAAGAGCCCTGAATCTAGCCTTCCTATCTTGCTTAAGGAAGGGAATGTACAAAATCTGGATTTCAATGAGGATGTGGAGCTTTGGGTGGTTTTCTTGTGTGTCAGTAGGCCACAATTAGTGACCTGCAACTCGCCTTCCCAGCCATGTGAATGGGGGAGAATTTAGAACTTTGGTATATAATATTGATACTAATTCTAGGAGTGGTATCTAATTTCCAGGGTTTCATTATACAATATTTAAATTGCTATGTGTTTCATCACTCAGATGAGGCACACTCATTGCAGCTGAGAAAGGGAGTACAGCAGTACATTGTATGCTCTCATGACCCTAGGTGGGCTATGTGTCAGATGGCCCATTTGAAAGCTGCTCTAATCTGCATAATCTGCCAACAGCCTGAAGGAGTTGGGAATCTGTAAGGAGGGGTGGAGGAAGAAGAGGAGCTGTTCCCCCTCTACATTATAAGGAGGCTCCAAATAACATCTTTTTACTTGTACTCAGAACTCATTGTCTGTATCTTTTGTTTCTGCTCATGTGTAAATCTGTCAATGATACAAGTATGAGTGCCAGGTGTTATGTCTGACACAAATCAGTTCATTTATCATCTATAATCTTTTGTAAATTTTTAAGTTTGCTCTTTTTGTTCCTATATTACTGTTGCTGATGGCTGCTGTTCTCCTGCCTGTCTTCTCATTGATCCAAATGATTATCCTCAAAGATCTAGTCCATTTTTCCTCTTCTCTACAAATTCTCCTCTTTGGTAGTTTTATTAATCAGTGGCAAATGAGCTTCTCACAACTGTTTACTCCTGAAAATTGTCTCATTGTTAAGAGGTTTGGCTGTTGTGATGATTTTGGCTCTTCCTACCTTCTTTGATCTTTTTTTTCCCTGTGGTGAGTTCTCATTTGCAAAAGGTTCCACTGCAGGGGACCCTCTCTTCTGAGGCCTGGTATCCACACGCAGTTGTGCTGGTAAGGGTGGGATTTTAAATATGCTTTGTTAAATTGGTGCAACTTTGTTTTGTGGACCCTCTCCGCAGATTTATGCCCATGCCGAGTGGGTGTAAAATGGCACCAAATCAGAATTCACTACTCATGCATGCAGTAGCATTTTATACCACTTTGCATTCACTTTTGTACAGATATAAAAGCTGTCTCAACACACAAGCCAATAGAGGATGAGGGTCATACATTGCCTAATCTCATTGACACCAGGATACATCAGTGTTGGCACACCAATGGAGCAGGAGGAGGATCAGGCCCATGTTGCTCAATGTAAATATGATTACACCCTATACTGAAGGCAAGAGAGAATCACGGCCATAGTTCTTGGATATGCTTGTATCCTACAAGGACATTAGTCTTCACAATCTTCAGGGTCACATTCAGATTTACTCTATGGAATATAAAAATTATTGCTAATGTCCATACAATCCTCCAGCAAACAGACACAATAAAACTATGGTTTGCCATTCCTCTCTCCTTTTTTCTTTCTTTCATCCTCTGCAAAGCTGCTTCCAGGTATGGCTGAGAAATAATATAACGTCTAGTCTGAAAATATACTGTGGAATCCACATTTTATCTTGAGGCTTTTATTTTCCTGCAGTAACTTTGATGCTAGGCACAACGTGGACTCATTATGCAGTTGGGAACATATCATGGCTACACATTAAGAAGGGATTACTTGAGCCCCCAATGTGGCTGGCTGCTTCCTTTTCTCTCTTCCTCTCACCCTAAGTAACTATAAACAACATGTAGACAAGACAAAACCCCAGCAATGAACAAAAGCTGCCTGCATGTTATCCATCAGTATTATTTAGGTAGGACATGCTGGGCTGTTCATGATACACTCATACTGTAAGTGATAAGCCGTAACATATGGTATTCATTTACTTCTCCATTCCAACAGCAATATAGTGAAGACAATAAATTTTCCTGTTTGTTCTCTG
Organism: Mauremys mutica; assembly: GCF_020497125.1. Taxonomy (NCBI): domain Eukaryota; kingdom Metazoa; phylum Chordata; order Testudines; family Geoemydidae; genus Mauremys; species Mauremys mutica. The sequence goes on from NC_059082.1 coordinate 60,423,921, forward strand.
ACCCACTGTTCTTAGGTTAAGCAGCATGTTTTGTCTACATTTGTCAGTTGTTACAAGCTTCTAGCTGCTGTGGACTAGGGTATTGATGAACCCTGGAAAATGGAGCCTTGAATAATGTATAAAGCATTAAACATGCAACCGTTTCACAGGGGGAAAAAAGAAAAAAAGTGTGTTATATGTTTTCTCTGTTGTAGCTCCTTCATTTACAAAACATATTTGTCAAGTCTTTTGCAAAGAATAATGCCATGATGCAGTTTCCCATCATTCTTGTTAATGGGACTGTCTTAGTGTTACAGTAAACAACCATAACTCTTGTGTCTCAGCCATTGTGAGACATGCTTAGTTTTTTCAGCATCCAATTAAGGGTGTTTTAAATGTCATCTAGAGTCATGGGAGTGGTTGTTTAGTCTCCAGTCCTACAGCAAAAGAGGGGGCATTTGGAAAGGGGCGATAAAATGGGTATTTTAACAGGGCTGAATGCACTAGCAGGATTCTGGTGAAAGTTGACATGTTGGGGGGTTTTTAGGTTTATTCATCAGATCTGCAGAGAACTGGGGTGCTGTAGAAAATAGAAATGAAGTGTTTTGGTAGTTATTTGGGTGGAGGGAGACAGAAGCTACATTTAAAAATGCAAAAATAAATGTGATTAAAAAGGGGAAATACTGTAAAAATCTATACTATATAACTACCTTTTATTATGATCTAAATTGAAAAATAAAAGTGATAGGTGATTCATGCATTTTGCAAAACAAATTAGTGTCATAAACCATTATATCTAGGTTTTCATTAACAAAGAAACTTTCTAGCAAACAAATGTTAAGGGCTGTTATAAAGAGGAAGGTGATCAATTGTTCTCTATGTCCACTGAAGGCAGGACAAGAAGCAATGGGCTTTATTTGAAGCAAAGGCTATTTAGGTTACATATTAGGAAAAACTTTCTAACTCTGAGGGTAGTTAAGCTCAGAATAGGCTTCCAAGAGAGGTCGTGGAGTCCCCACCATTGGAAGTGTTCCTGTCAGGAATGGTGTAGGTTTACTTTGTCCTGCCACAATGGAGTGGGCTGGAGTTGATGACTTCTTGAGGTTCCTTCCAGCCCTATGTTTCCATGATTCTGTAAATGAGACCTGAGGCCAGATTTTCAGTGGCTGGAAATCAGTGCAGTTCCATTAGCTTCAATGGAAATATGGCAATTTACATGAATTTCTTCCTAATTCATCGGCATGTGTCAAAGCTGCAGTAAGTTACTGGGCTTGATTCATGCCCTATTTGACTCGTCCAAAAACCATCACCACATTTGGGTACCTGGTCAGTAGTCTCCTCAGAGAGCCCAAGGAGTGTACTGGCATGAAGACTGAACTATCCTTTTGTCCAGGACACCGTTGAAACCCACTGGCGAGCTGTGTGGAGGAGAATGGCAATGCTTCTATCTGTGCTATATCTGTTCTGTAGATAAACAGGGAGATGGAGGGCTTGGCTACACTTGCAGATGTGCAGCGCTGGGAGTTACAGCTGTGTTCGTACAGCTGTGTAGGGACAGCGCTGGTGTGTGGCCACACTCACAGCTACCAGCGCTGCAGTGTGGCCACATTTGCAGCATTTGCAATGCTGTTGGGAGTGGTGCATTATGGGCAGCTATCCCAGCGTTCAAGTGGCAGCAACATGCTTTTCAAAAGAGGGGGGTGGGGTGGAGTGTGATAGGGAGCAGGGGAGAGAGAGAGAGAGTGGATTTTTGGAGCCGACACTGTGTGTCAGCTTCCTGCCTTGCAAAATCTGAAAATTTCCTCGACCCCTCATTTACTCTTAACTGCAAATAGCCTGCAGACCAGATAAGCAGCTGCTCTAACGGACTCCCTTTCTCCCCCTCCCCCCGCTGTTTCTCTCCTCAAGCAAACACTCATCCCCCTGCCTGCCTCATTCACAGCAAGGTAGTGGGTTATCTCAATTGATTGTTCACAGTCAGTTACAGATTGATCACAGCAAACAAGAGCTGTTTGTTTTTTAGATAAGCAGCTCCCGGAGCCCCGAGTTCACAACAAAACAAAGAGAGGCATCATAACAAAACAAAGAGAGTAATTTAGTTAAAAGCATTCTGGGGTATCTCCTAATACCCTGGAGGCCAATAACAGCGCTGGTGTGTGGCCACACTTGACGAGCAGCGCTGCATCACCAGCACTGCACTCGTTATACCCCAAGCAGACCAGGTGTACAGCCAGCGCTGCAGCCAGGGAGTTGCAGCGCTAGATGTGCCTTGCAGGTGTGGACAGTTACTAAGTTGCAGCACTGGAAAGCCTCCACCAGCGCTGCAACTCTCAAGTGTAGCCAAGCCCTCAGTCTCTAGTGCTGATAATCTGCACTTTTCACACACTAAATTCACTTGCAAATTTGAAAATCTGTTTGAAAAAGAGGAACGTTGCTTCTAGCATATGAGTGTTTGCTTGCTTGTTTTTAATTTTAAGCATTGCATGATCTAAAATGGTTACTATTATATCTGAAGAATTCCTCCTTACCTTGTCAGGTGTGCATTTCTGCACATAAATCCCATAACACCCATATCTGTGTGCATTGAAATGAGAATATAGCCCATCAATTTACTGGAGTCTGACACTCCTAAAGCACTGTAAAGGGGCAGAGATTCCATGCAATGCACAGAGATTTAGCCACAAAGACTCCCATTAACTTTAACATAGTCACACAGCTAAATCTGCACACATCTTGCTGAATATTCGACCCTAAATGTGTTCTTCCTCAACAAATTATTTATGAACGGTGAACTAGAAAATTTTGACATACATAGAGGCAGGTGCACACAGTTGAAGGCAAGAGTGTAAAGTTTAAAGGATATGAATCCTCTTTTCTACCTTCCTCATAGGTCTTCGTTATCCTCCACATGTGGTAAGGAAATAGCCACTGAAGCAGAGTATCTGCTGATAACCGCTACTGGCTTCACACAGACAGCTGCTGCGATCCATGTATAAATGATTTTGGCAGGGTTATTCCCTAGGAAAATAGAAGACATTAATATAAGGTTCATAGTAATTTGTTGTATGATCCATATATTATCAGTACACTATTTCAGTCATACAGAATCAATGTGATTGCTCATAAAGGTAAATATGATGGCTATGTAGGGGGAAAAGCCTCCAGAAAATGAGACGTTTCTCTAAGACATAGGACCCTTCTTACATGTTCAACTGATCATAGAATTTTCCTGGTACAGCATCATTGGGCATCTCTCACTGTAGTTTTATAATGTTTTCAGTTCATTGGTTCATGCTTATTAGCATCTAGAGATTTTAGATCCCTGTTTTATGATGAAGGTACAATATTCCTCTAGGAAATAGGTGTTTGAGATATTCGCTTGATGGTGTGGATGATTTCAAAGTTGTGTGGAGGAGCACTGTGTTAGGCCACTTCTGCAGTAAGGTATCTCTGACAGGCCTCAGCCATGTGCCTTCATTACGAGACGCCAGCATATCTGGCATCTCAGATTGTCAGTCTGTGATTTGGAGGCACAGGCTTCACTTTCAACATCTGAAACACTGATTATGTTCTTAACATGAACCTTGCTAGTTTAATTCTCATCATTGCTGCTGTCCTCGATTCATCTTCTGAAGAAAATTATGGATCCACTGAAAAGCGGGAGGAGATATATAATTCAAGAAGTTTTCAAGATTCATTTTCAGGAAGATGAAGAGCTCAACACATTATATGCTGAGTAGGGTTCTTTGAACAGTAACAATGCCACCTGCAGCACTAAATATGTAGTCTGAATAAATGTTTTATGGCAAGCAAGTCAGGAAGAAGAATAGTCAATCACTATTACCTTGTCTTTTTCTTGCAGATTAAAGATTCTTTCCTTGCATTTGCAATGACTTCTACAGAACAGGCACACTAATGTAAAACTAGAGTCCATCCCTCTCACTCACACACCTCTACAATAGACAGCACAGTCCATGCATTAACCCTAGTAGTGATCGATAGCATAGTGCCATAAAGAAGTAGTAATAAGAAAGCCTATATAGCAGGGAGGATTAAGACACTGTATTCCACAAAGGAAATATACTGCAGGGTACTGGCACTGATGAATAACACTGCGGTAATGTGTTCCTGTTCTCTCTCCCACCATGAACCCAAACTAACAATGGCCAGACATCATGGGTTCCATGCATAAGTATGGAATACAAGGTAATAAGTGCTAGGGAAGGTGGCCCTTCTATGGCATGAACTTTGGGGGACTGAAAAACTCACGCTCTATTCTGAAGTCCAGGGATGTTAGCCTGAGTAAGAACTCTGGCATCAAGACCTAAAACTCTCCTTTCTCAAACTAGCACTGTCATTCAAGTCAGTGAAGCAACTGTAAATATAGTAAAGAGACTCAGCCCTTTCTGGGGTTATGTGATGTAGGATGTTTTCAGGGTAAATGTGCTGTCATTGTTCTGTGGAGAAGAGGTAGCTCCCCCTTCTGAGAAAGTGAGAGGAGGTAGCCCTTGCCTCAGGGGGAAGGGGGGGAGGGACAATTGGTGGAGAAGAGGGGATGATGGAGGGCAGAGGCAGGCACCGGGAGCCTGAGAGAGAGAGATGGAGAGAAACAGAGTCTGGGAGTAACCTGAGAAAAACAGAGCAAGGGGAGAGGGGCAGAGAGAAACTGAGAGTGAGCAGAGAGGCTGAGATTGGGCAGGACAGACAGACACATGCAAAGGGGACCTTTCTGTTTAAAGCTGGCTGGTCAAGTCATGAGCCTTGGTTCTGGTCGTCTCCTGTCATTAAGTCAAGTTGTCTTGGAGATCCAGAAGAGGAGAGCCAAAGGTCCTTCAGATCCTGTGGGTCTGGTCTAATGTGCACCCTCACAAACAAGCACCTCTGGAGTCAAGTTTATCTCTTCAGGAAGTTATGAGAGGTCCCTGAGGTTCAAAGACAGATGTGGGCATTAGACAGTGAGAGAGTTGGGGAAAGGGGAACCTTGAACTAAAATAACAACAACCTATATGATAATGGCCTGTACATACATACATATATGGGTGGGGGGCATTATATTTTGTTAAGTACACTTAGTACTATAGTGTGTCTGTGTGTATTTGAATTGCTATTTTTTATTATATATATTCTTCATATATTTAATGTTATTGTAGGTAGGTGGAATTAAGTTTCCTTTGTTCCAGTTTAATTCAAATCCCTGTTATGTTGGTTTTTGGACAACCAGTTGTGTTATTTTGTCTACCATTTTATCATGGTATAACACACCCCCAGTGCTCAGCTGCCAAGTAAATTGAATCACCACTGTGAAGGACCATTGGTAAATCTTGGTCAGTGGTTTTGAGATAGGGTGACCCTCAGATGTATTTCAAACTATAACACAATAACCCTATTCTGAGAGGTCAGTTTACACTACTCCCAGGAGGAAGGCAAGGAGTGATTTGGCCACAGGTACTTAAAACTCAGGGTCTGACAGTCACCTCACTAGCCATCAGTTTGACATCAGTGTGACTCCATTGACTTTAAGGAGTTACACTGGCATAACTCAGGGGTGAGCAGAGAATCAGGTCATGGTGCTGAAGGTCCTGATCTTGCCTCTTTAAAATCAGTGGGAATTTTGCCAATTTAACAGAAGCGGGAGCAAGCCCTAATCAAATGTAACACACTCGTATCTAGAAGAACCCATATAAAATAAAAGGAAAGTTAAAATCCCAGATAAGGGCATCAACGGTCTACGTTCCATTCAAGAACTTCCTCCTGAAATCAGCTGAGTTTTGAAAAGAGAGGGTGAGATCTGAGAGCCGTTGAATAATTTGTATTCAGTGAACTGAGTGTGTTTTTTTCTCCCCTTCACAAATCATCTGCAAGCAATTTAGGATTTTCTCAAATGTGTTAGTGGTTCAGAATTATTTGCTAGGCAGTTTTCTCTGAATAATTTTTGGTCTGTAGATTGTTTGGGAGTTGGTTGTGAATATTCAATGTAAGTCATTTTCCCAGGAAAGCTCTGGGAGCAAGAATAAAACATTTACTGCAGAGAAAAGGCTTGGAAAAATGTCTGACCCGCTGATAATCAGCCAAAGATGCTAATTATCAAATGGTCAGATACGATCATGATTTTTGACCTATAATTACTTGTACAAATAACAATAAATAAAAATGAATAGTAGTATGCTGACTTCCTGTGTAATAATACAGAATTACAGAGGGAGACAGTCAATCAGGAGGGCAGGTCACAGTGGTAGATAACATCATCATACTCACTCATTACATCCTTGCAGCATCCTCTGCTGGCAGGGCTCCTAGCAAGTCTCTTGCAGAAATTATAGTTGCCCCTAGAAGCAATATAGGACTTGCCCTCCTAGGAACTAATACCTCCTCATAAAGCCTGCTAAAGGAAGGTGCAGTTCATTTCAGGTGGGAGGGAGTGTGCGAGGATCAGGGCCCATCTATACTTGGAGACAGAAATATAATATCTAGAATCACAAAAGGGGAAATACATTGGCTCTAGGTCATGTTCCTGATAGCTATAAAGAGAGCCTGGGTCACATATTTGAAGGTATTGTTTGACACAGAAAGGACAATCAGATGTTCTTTAGTAACATGATGGAAAAAAAGCACTCACTCAGGCGGCTTCTTCATGGAGAACCATCTCAGGATGAAATCTGATGTTCAGGGACTATAGGATTCACTAAACCACGCAGAGCCAAATTCAACCCAATGACAACATTTCTCATGTCCTTATCCTCCTTTTTTCCCCCACCATCATCTCCAGCCATCTGTATTTCATTCCGTCTTTCTCTTTTATATGTTTTCCACCAACATAATCTATTTTAAGGTTTTACACTGACACCCTTCACTTTAGTAACTGAGCCCATTGTGTAAAATCAACCGAAATAGCAAAGTCCTTAGTGGACTTTATGGAATCCCTGGCCCTTTCCCCTTTTTGCAGTCAGAAATCTGCTTGGGGTAAGAATATGTTTTATTTCTATTTTTTTATTTTATTAATTTCTGTTTTTAATACTGTAGTTAATTGTATGAGGGACAATTCTTTAATCCCATTTCAGCGGTGGGTGGATCTTTGATTTTCCAGCTGGATTTATGAGCTGTCTTTCTGATCTGTGTGCTATTCCTTTGAAAGTTTGATGGGATTATTAATCACTTTAAAAACTTGAGAAGATAAATAATGAAAAAATATTGTACCAAACAATACATTTTAACATACAAGAATTTGGGTCAGAAGGAAAATGGGAACTTTTATTCTCATCTAGCTGCAAAAGTCTCTCTTGGATGCTTTCCCCATCCTTTTATACTTGGGAAATTAAAGTTAATTACCCCAAGACCAAAATTATGGCTTTTGGAAAGCTAGCTCTTGGTTTATAGAGAACAATAAAATCAAAAGGTTGGTATTTGTGCTTGTCCCTAAAAATGCTGATTTTTTTAATGCCAACAATGACTATCTGGATCATTTAGTTCAGATCAAAGAAAAATCAAAATCTTTCTCTTGTGGCTTGGTATATTTCTCCTTTAAATTTGATGGGCCATCTATCCAAGCAGTGCGCAGAGCCTTTGAGGGAAAAATACAACCTATATTGCTTTCTGAGTTTGAAATTGTAGATGTAAATGATTTTTTAGATTTAGAAACAATCCAGAATTCATTTATCAAGATAATAATTATTTTCCTACCACAATTCCCCACCCTTAATTATAATGCTGTAACAGAACTGGGCTTGATTCCCCTTTTTATTATGGTTATCTCACTCCATCTGTTATTGATTAAGCTTATTTCCCAGGATAAATTACCCTTTTGTCAAAAAATGACTTATGAAAGCCAGAAGTCTTTCCCAATTTGATTTTCCTTTTGCTAGATGGTATACAGAATATCCTACACACAACTAGTATGAGCAGTCTTTGAATCCAACAGTTATTGGTTCCTGTTAGGATACCAAAGTGAGTCAGTTTGTAGTAAAAGACTCTGAGATTTGTCTGCTGAATCAATTTGATTTTAAGTAAGAAAAGTGTGACTTCCTGATATGTGTGTATAACCTCTTCATAAAATGTGCTTAAATCTTAAAGGCTCTACTAAAGAAAGGTTGCTGTTCATTAGACTGCAGAGACTGGTTTCTTGGTGGATGGCATCCTAGGCTAACTCAAAGCTACCTTTTTGTGTCTTATGAAATCCCACCAATTCGCCACCATTGTCTACAAAGACAAAAAAGCTCATTGTGCAAATGAATAGTCTTACATGTTTGTGAAATATGTGTTTTCATAAGGGCAAAATATGTGACGGGTGACCTGTTTTGGGGTGCAATCATCATTGTCACTTCCAGATGTGTTGTGCCTATGCGTGCGTACACACATTAGCCATCCATAAGGTGACAATTCCATTTTGTGTCAATTTCCATGCAAAACCTTTTGAATGTTTTCACAAAAACAGAATTGGTTCAAAATCAATGAAACAGTGATGAGAGGCAAATAGTAAATATCCATTTTTGGATTATAATCTGAGTTTTTCAATTTGGGAAAGAGAGATTCTCACACTCTATATAGCCTTTCATCAGAAATGTTCCAACCATCTCTAATATATTATTCCCACTTTTGGCCTGAAGAGTTAGCCAATATTTGAGGTCTTACAAGTTGTTTCTGTTAGGAGGAAAAATTGATGTTGGAGTAAGATATTTCTTTGATTCAGTCCCATTTATTTACAAAGACTGTACCAAGCCCAGTTTCCTTAACACAGTAGGAATCCAACTGCAGGAGACTGTTTCTTTGCTCACATTTCCAATCCTCATTCCAGCCAACACTCAACCCCAAAGCTCTCTCTTACCAACTTACTGGTTTAGACTCTCATTTAGACAGCACAAAAGGTTAAAAAGAACAAAAAAGGTACAAATCAAAATGATTTATTTCATTTAACCAGAACAAAAAAAACCTGTCAGTTTGTCATTAACATTTTTGAGATTTCATCCTGATTCAGAACAAGAAAAAAATTAAAAATATCAAAATTTTTGGGATGGGAAAACAGTTTCCCACCTGGTCCCTGTTACTGTGGTAACTAGTGCACCTCATAACTTTTTTATGTATTTATCCTTACAACAGCCCTGTGAAGGAAGGCAATGTTTTTACCTCACAGTGGAGTTGGGGAACTGAGGCACAGAGAGTGACTTACCCAAGGTCATAGAGAGTCTATGGCAGAGCACAGAATTGAGCCTAAGTCACAGGCTACCACCTTAACCACTGGTCCATCCTTCCTCTGTCTGTTTGGCTAGCATTTGGGTAATAAATGTGACAAGCTTAGAGCTCTGTGTAATATGCCAAGAATACATGCTGTGCATGAACAATTTCCTTAAGTAATCGTCTGGCTAACCCAATCTGTTTACGTAATAAGAAATTCTTTCATTCAGTTATTACACAGCTTCTCTAAAATTTGTGACTGATAATTAGTCAGAAAGCTGACTGTGAAAATTAGCAATTATTAAATCCAACATGTAGAGCCGCTTCTCTGTAGGAACGTCAGTCACATTCTAGCTATAGCTTTAAAATCAAGGGCCATATTGTGCCATCAGTTATTATGCAACTCCCCACTGAACTCAGTGTATTGGACCTACATACATACATTCATAGGCCAGGGTATTGTTTATACTCAGAAAATGGACAATTGTTACAGGTGGGTAGCGCATTCAGGGAAAGCACAATATATTTCAGTAAACCTAATGTGTATTGACCCACAAAATGGGTCAATACATGGATTTAAAATGACCTAGACATTTGGAACAGATTTAGTTTAACCTGGTTCTCCAGGCTTAGGATCACTAAAATGAAATTCTCCCTAATCTCTATTATTTTCAAGTTCTTCCAGTTTAGGTTCCCTTGAGTTACTTTAGGAGGTTGCAAAATGACTAAAGTCAGTATAGCCCCTAGGTAGATACAAATCAAACCTCAAATTGCTACATTAAAAATACTGGGTGAGAATCTGTGCTGTAGTGCACAGAATTTACAGTCCAGGGTAAGAGGGTGAGGAGGGAATTACTTCTTTCTTAGGCTGCTCTGCAGGCTGGAGAGGCCCCAGGCAGAATGTAGACATCCCTGGGGACACATGTAAGATACAGCAACCTTCCCACTGTCTTTAGGGCCATCCTGCTGCCCAGAATCTTTTGATCTGCTCTGGCATACTTATGCCAGGGCTGCTGGGGGTTCTTGGAAGGCAAACCCAGTATGCCTGGCCCTGGGACTATCTTCATGCCTGGCTGCTCTGTAGCCATGGACCTTGGAAGCCCAAGCAGACAAGGTGGCAGGACACCAGGCAGGATTCTGTCAGAACTGGGCAAAGTCGAATTATCTCCAGGAAATGGCTTAATATTGCCAAATCAGTACAATCCAGGGAAAATATTTTCTCAGAGTTTTTTCAACCGGCTCTAGCTGTAGCCTTTAGAGTGCACATTTTCCATATTTTCTTCCCAATCATGAGGGCTGGAAACTTTTTTTTTAAATGAAAGCTGAAATTCTCACCTAATCCCATGAAACCATGAGGTAGGTCATTAAGAAAACCACCAAATATCATGACACTCATAATTAAACTGGCAATGCTGATTGTCTTTTTTTAACCAAAGGCTTTGAGTACAATATGTAGATTTGACTGTGAGATCAAGGTGTATATTTCCTGCTGCTGATTGAGATCACAGGCCAGGTGTGAGGACTGTGACCCTTGGAATGATGCTAACTATTATTGTACCTACCACTTCTCAGAAGCAGTCTACAATTCAGTCCTGAAATCCATATAATGCATGATGTCCATTACCATGCCAAAGTTGTGCATTTGTGGCAGCAGTGAAAAGTGGCTGGCTACACTGTGTGATTTTTTCAGGATTTTGTTTTTAAACCATTTTTGTCTCATTCTTCATCTCCACTGGTCTATTTGGATGCCACAGTTTCTTTATCTTCCCCTGGCATAAATATCGCCTCTTGCTCCATGTGGAAAAGTGCATGTGGCTAGATGTAAGATGTCCTGATTGTTCCAAAAGCAATGTGTTGTCATTGTCATTTTGGTTCCTAGAAGCAGCAGTGCTGTGACACAAGCCTCTCTTTGATTAGCTCATGTGCTTGGCATAACGGATTCAGCCGCAAGAAATGGCCAAATTGGAATTAATAGGCCCCCTCTGTAAAAAATGAGGTTGGTGACATAAGGGATTTAAATAATGCTATGAAGTGTGCACAGAACAGAATACACTGTTTATCCCAGAGAACTAGTTGGGGCTCTCTTACAAATTTAAATAAATGAATAGGAAGGCATCACCTTTAATATTTTTTATGTTCTCCACATGGGTTCCGATCCGTCTCTCATTGAAGCCACTCGATTGTGGGTGTAAATCTCTGAGGATGCAAAGCTGCACCCACAAACCTTTTAGATACCCTTACTAGTGGTTGGAAAATGGGGCTTTTTTCTGCCAAAATTTTTGACTCTGTCGTAAAACTTAAAGCTTTGGGGGGTTGGGTTTTCAGCTGAGGAAAGCTGACATTTCCTGCAAAAAATGTCCATTGAGGGGAAAAAAACCAATTTTTCAATCAAAAAATGTTTTGATGGGATGCTCTTGACCAGTCCTAGATGTCTGAAGGAAGAGGGAGGGCTTGGGTTTTGTGGGCATATTGTCTGGCCATTTAAAGGTCTAAATACAAAGGTTCTGGGAAACATCAAGGTACGGCAGTCTTTCTCTGTGGTCAGGAAAACATAGAGTTTTCTCAGCCTCCAAGCCAGATTCACCGTGGGAGGGGCATGCTACATTTTCCTACAACTGCAAAGGGGTAATTCACCGCAGAGGAAAGCTGTTGGTGTTGCTATCGTTGTTCTCCCTCAGGCTTCCTGATGGTTGAAAGAAAACAGCTTTAATTCCTGCTTTCTATTGCCACAGTCTCTTATGGACATCCCACCTGAAGGGCCTTTGGCCAATGTCTGTGGCAGCTAAAGCACAGAGACAGACAAACAGGGTGGTCTAGATCCAATAGTGAATCTTGCCCAACCTCATGAAAAATTACCATCCTGGGGATTAATGTGCCCTGGAAATTAATTGGCAGCACTCTGTTCGTTGCCAATAATTCAGCATGTCTGTATGTATCAGCCACTTCATGCTTACGTAGCCTTCAAAATGGTGGATGATGTGCTAACAAATTTGAGTATCTGACTAGCAAACAATGTGAGTGTTGCTGTATCATTTCAGGTTGTGTTGAGTTCACATCAGCAAAATAATACAGCGCAGTGTTATGAGATATGACTAAGATCGCTGACACAATATTACAATGGAAAGCAAATGGTCTGTGGGATCCAATGTCTGCTCCCCACTGATACTGAGCAACACAGAAAGCAACGTAATGCGGAGAAATAAGTGGGGATTGGGAGGGTGTCACATGAAAACTCACTTGGAGGCATCTGGAGTTCTGAATCAGTTGTTGTTTTCCTTTTGTTTAAGCAGTTTTAGGTTGTTGTTTTTCCTGGGCTTTGTTTGGCTTACTGTGAAGTTTCTCTGTGACTGCAATTCCTGGGTGGTCAGGCAGCTCAGAGGAAAGTCTGGAGTTGTCAAATGGCAGCTCATACCTACCATGGTCAAAAAAATACTGAAGATGCTGCACAATGGCCACTGGTCTCATTAACGCCCTTGCTAAAAGACACATCACAGATGAAATTCTGGACTGACCACAACCAAATGTGTGACCCCATGGAAGTCAGTAGAGTCACACAGGAGCTAAGTCAGCATGCATTTCAGTTCTTTGGGAGTTCATGGAGGTGGCTGACTGAGGCAATGAGAATTTTAATAAACTGCTGTGAAGGTTCTCAAGCTGTGGTCCATGAAGCATTTGCTGGCAGGTTCCAGAGCACTGCGTGGTCGCATTTTGCTGAACATCCTCTGGTTCCAAATGTAAAATTACAATAAAAGCAGCTTTTAAAAACCATGAAATACTTTCCGAATATTACTCTCCAAGGTCAGCATTTAGACAGAGAGGTGTTAAGCAGTCATGATTGGAAGGAGGGACATGGCCCTTGCAAATGTGACTGCATAGGAGGAGGCCACAGAGATAACCTCCCTATTAAGATGTGGTCCATTTTATGAACAAGTTTGAGAGCCCCTTAACTGTTGCATTCTTAGGGTCAGTGTGATAGGGATGGGACTCACCACCATGGCGCCTCCTGCTGGTCGCTCCGGGAATTAACTCAGTCCAGTGCGGCGCCTTCTCCCAGTGGTGTCCCGTCTGTCATCTCGCCCTCAGTTGGCGTGTGGACCTGTGTTGCTCCCCGCTCAGTGGCGTCCTCTTCCTAATGCAGCTTTTAAATGAAAAGACTCCAAAATTCAATTTGGATATGTCTGAAAGCAGACCCTGTGTTAGGGGGCTCAGGCAGATAGACCTCCAAAGTGGCTATCACTGAGTGGTTTTGTGACTCTGATTGCTAAATGGATGACAGAGAGCTTCACCCTCTGAAATCCTGTGATTTTACAATCTGTATAGAGCTTTCCCAGCACAGAACTGGTGGTGGAATTAGAGTAATTATATCAGAGTGTAGATGATTTATTTGTGATGCAAGAAGATTCATTTTCTGGAAACCCTAATCTGGTGAATTTGATGGAAGATGAAATTCTGCATCTTGTACCTTGATAGTGCTTTTCTTCTAGTTTGATGAGAGCAGCCCAAGCAACTATTACCAATGTTGGGAATTAATATGGTGTTTCCTCTCTTATATGATGGTAATAGTTTTCATTTAACATCTTTATACCTAATGGTACTGGAAAATTAATAAATCTAAAGAAAAATTCAGTAGTATCCAGGTATTTTTAGTAAAAGTCATGGACAGGTCATGGGCAGTAAACAAAAATTCACGGCCTGTGTCCTGTCCATGCCTTTTACTATATACCCCTGACTAAAACTTGCGCGGGGGGGGGCTGCCCAGGGGCCCTGCCGGTGCTTGGGGGAGGGCGGCCCGGGTGCTGGGGAGGAGGTGGGCAGCAGCAGATGTCCCTGGGCCCCCGGGTCCCCACTGGTGTTGGGGGGGTGCAGGCGGCGGTGCATGGCCTGGGACCCTTGCTGGTGCTGGAGGGGGAGGGTTGGCGGGGCTGTCAGGATCCCTATCTGGTTCTATGCCTCCTCCCCCCCTGCCCCAGCAGCAGCAGAGTTTGGGTGTGGGAGGGGGCAGGGGGTTGGGGCATGGCACAGGGTGAGGTGGGCTCTGAGCAGTGCTTATCTGGACGGATCCCTGGAAGCGGTGACATCCCTCTTGCTCAGGTCGTAGGTGGAAGCATAGCCAGGCAGCTCTGCGTACTGCCTCCGCCCCGGGTGCCGGCTTCGCAGCTCCCATTGGCTGGGAACCACCCCCAATGGGAGCTGCAGGCAGAGGCAATGTGCCGAGCTGCTGGGCCACACCTCTGCCTAGGACCTGAGCAAGGGGGATATCGCCACTTCTGAGGTGCTCCCGAGGTAAGCGCCACTCAGAGCCCACCTCACCCCATCCCATGCCCCAACCCCCTGCCTCCTCCCACACCCAAACTCTGCTGCTGGGGGGGCGGAGGGAAAGACTGCCTCAGCAGTGGACAGTGTGTCTGGTGCATGGGCTGTCTGAGCTACCCCTGAACCAGGCGCACCGGCCACTGCAGTAAAGAACATGCAGAAGTCATGGAGGTCATAGAAAGTCATGGAATCTGTGACTTCCATGGCCTCTGTGACAAACTCGCAGCCTAATTTATGAATATGTTGAACAGGACTGGTTCCAGTACAGACCTCTGGGGCACACAACTATTTACCACTCTCCATTCTGAAAAATGACCATTTATTCCTACCCTTTGTTTCTTATCTTTTAACCAGTTATTGATCCATAAGAAGACCTACCCTCTTACCCCATGACAGCTTACTTTGCTTAAGAGCCTTTGGTGAGAAAACTTGTCAAAGGCTTTCTGAAAATTTAAGAACACTAAATCCCCCTTGTCCACATGCTTGTTGACCCCCTCAAAGAATTCTAGTAGATTGGTGAGGCATGATTTTCCTTTACATAAACAGTGTTGACTGTTCCCCCAACAAATTATGTTCATCTATGTGTCTGACAATTTTGTTCTTTACTATAGTTTCAATGAGTTTTCCCACTACTGAAATCAAGCTTATCGGCTTGTAATTGCCGGGATCACTTCTGGAGCCCTTTTTAAAAATTGGCGTCACATTAGCTATCCTTCAGTCATTTGGTACAGAAGCTGATTTACAGTTAGTAGTTCTGCAATTTCACATTTGATTTCCTTCAGATCTCTTGAGTGAATACCATCTGGTCCTGGTGATTTATTATTGTTTAGTTTATCAATTTGTTCCAAAACCTCCTCTAATGACACCTCAATCTGGGACAGTTCCTCAGATTTGTCACCTAAAAAGAATGGCTCAGGTTTGGAAATCTCCCTCATATCCTCAGCCGTAAAGACCGATGCAAAGAATGCTTATTACAACAATCTATAACCCACTAAATCCTTCCCCTTCCTGCCCCGCAGCTTTCTTCTTCTCTCTGCTTTTCACTCTGTGATTGGAAAGGTATTAATGGGCCACTTCACCTTGAATGGTTCCTTGAAATATGGGTTAAATACTTACGCTAAACAATCTGTCCCACCTTGTATTTAGGTGTGACGCTCTGAGTACGTTTGCCAAACCTGAAGAGCTCGGTGTAAGCTCCAAAGCTTGTGTCTCTCTCTAACAGAAGTTGGTCCCATAAAGATATTACCTCACTCACCTTGTCTCTCTAATAGCCTAGGACTGACATGGCTACAACATTGCATAGTGAAGTCAAAAATCCATTACTGTTTTGGCTTGTACTCCATAAGGAATGACAGAAACTCTGGTTACCAAATAGCATAGGAAAGCAATAGTAGGGAAAGAGAGATGTTATTTTCAAACCGCTGAGAGGTTATTATGCAATCAATAGAGAGTAAAATGGCCAAATTAGAAACTGTATAAAAGCACTTGATAATATCCCTTTATTCTGTTTTGGAAAAACCTATTAATAATATGCTTATTATATTTCTTGTATCCTAAAGTATAATGCCACTACTTAATCTGTAAAGGCAAGTGCTCATTGAAAGATATTAATGAAAAAGCTGCTTTTCCCCTCCATGTTGCTGCAGTTTCTGTTATCTTTTTTCCATCGCTATGTATCTCAGCAAATACAGAAATGTATAGATTTCTGGCATTAATTGGCATTTGGGCATAAAGCTGGCATGTGGATATTTACAATACCTGTTAGTACAATTCATAATTTTCTTATTTATTAGACTACCTATATGTGAAATGCATTCGGCAGTGCATAATTCTGCAGACACAGCATTTCCTGACTGCCTGTGAGCAATTAGAAATACACCAAAACGATGAAGGAAAACATGGTTAACTGAGACAGACCTGCAACCCAAGAGCTTTACATTATTATTATTGTTTATTATTTATTCATTTGTGTTACTGGAGCATCTAGAAACCCTAGTCATCCCCAGAACCTTATTGTGCCAGGTGCTGTACAAAGGAAGGTGAAAATGCTTAACTTCTGTGCCTGCTACATGTAAATTGAGGATAAAATTCCTCTACCTAACAGGGGTGTTGTGAGACTTAATCTATTAGTGTTTTTGAAAGTACTTTCAGATCCTTTGGATGGAAGGTGCTATGGAAGTATCATTGCATGCAGTTATAATTATCTGTTTGTTCAACAGGCATGCACTTAGCTACTTGGCACAGGATTTGCAAGAGTTTGAAGTGTAACTTTATAATTTTATTATTTCTTCCCATTTGTATTTTTGCAGGAAAGGGACCAGTGTCATTTTGGCACAAAACTGTATTTTGTCTACATGATTCAAATGAGGCTCCTGACCTTTTCTCAGGCTTAATTTGCATTGACTGAAATGCATCCCCCTCTGTGCTTTTGGTGTATGTCTCCTTGGGAATTATAAACAATTGAAATGGGCTAACAAGAGGAGTAAATTGTGTTTAATGAATTGTGGTAATAGGATGTTCTACTGTTGTATGAGTAATTTAGTCTAGACTGAGGCAACAGACCAAAAATTAATTTCTTCATGGTAAGGCTTTATAAGAAAAATTAAATTTATGGTTAAGTTAAACGTGAATGTATAGATCGTAGCATGCGAAAGTTCCATCTTGGACCTAGGTAGTTCTCTCTCGTACACCTAGCAAGAATGAAATCTCTAAGTACTATCAACTCTAATACACTGGCTAAGGCTCCAGTGTTCCCTGTAACAAAAGTTTTCAAGAAGTGCACTAAAATTATCAAAAATGGAGGTCATGCGGCTGCTTTAAAACACTCCATTGAGCCCCTCTTTGTGCCAGTGTACATTTTTCATCCTTAGCTTAAGGTTGTATTAATAAAGAAGAGGTCTGCTGCACATTATGCATCTCCTGATCTTGGCTATTTTACAGAAACAGTAGGCTATGAAACTTCAGAGTGATTTTCTGCTATAATAATCTGCTTCTGTTCCTACTGATGAGGATCTACTGCTCCTTTCCCTGACCTTCTGTGTTCACCAGCCAATCAAGCTTGAATGGTTTCAGTGGTGTTAAACTTCACAGCTATTTCTGTTACTCCGAGGTCTGTCCCCATCGATTTTTAAAAAGTCAGCATGCCAGGAATTCATGTCAGATGTCAGCAAGCTTCAGAGTCACCAGCGATAACCTGCTGTCTCAGCACATTGTAGCAGAACAGCGCATTCATGTTGTTCCATTCCTGATTGTCTAGTGAATTGGGAAAACATTGTGCAAAATACAGCAGCTTCACTGGTGGGAAAAATTGCTGAACAGCACCAGCATAGTAAGGCAAGACCATCTGCTTACTTCCCACACTCCTCATCCCTCTTTTTACCTTGATATTTGCCTTGTTTTATTTTATTTGATAAGATGAGACAGCCCTTTCCAAGATTTTTTTTAAGTCAGTAAAGAGAAAAAATCAAAGCTTCTACTCTGCTTTCATACAGTACACAACAAGCCTGTGGAACTCATTGCCACAGGATATCAATGAGGACAGGAGTTCAGCAGGATTCAAAAAAGGACTGGGTATTTATCTAGAGAAAAAAATGTCTAGAGTTAAAAGTATGAATTTAAAAAAAGTGGTTTGGAAGGCCTTTAGAATCTTTTGCTCCAGAGCACAACCCACTAACTAATGGTGGTTAGAAAGAAACATTTCTTGTTGGCAGGTTATTCCTTGTCACCTTCTGTGCTGCAGGGTTTCTTATACCTTCCTCCACAGCATCTGGTCCTGGCCACTGTCAACAGGATATTGGGCTAGATACTCATAAATCTGATCTAGTGTGGCAGCGCCTATGTTCTTACTCAAGGTGCACTCTATAGGAAGTAAAAATTCTCACTATTTTCTTTTTGTTACATAGCACCAAAGAAAGTAACATTCAAATAACCAATCCACTCCAGCAAAACTTCGCAACATCTGCTGTAGTGGGAACAATTGCACTCTTTCCTACTGGA
Source organism: Mauremys mutica (assembly GCF_020497125.1). NCBI lineage: Eukaryota > Metazoa > Chordata > Testudines > Geoemydidae > Mauremys > Mauremys mutica. The sequence continues at coordinate 60,442,374 of NC_059082.1, forward strand.
GTTTCATAAACCTATCCACTGTAACATTCTGGTTAAACTGAAGACAGCTTGTATTGATTTTTACATGTTTCACATGCTTGTCCATGTGGAGGACAAAGAGACTATCTAACTAAATATTTTTTTCTGTAATCAGGCTGGGAGAAAGGAGGGTTTCAAGGTCAATTATAGTGCAAGATGCCTTTTATGACCTCCATCATGCTGTCTATTTCTTCAGCCTTAATAAGCAACCCCCCCCCATCCTTTTTTCCCCCATTATACCAATTACAATGAACTCTCCCCCTCAGAGGATTTTTCCATTCAGGCTGGTATTTGTTCTCAAAGTCAAGCCCCAGTGCTACCCAGCATTGTTTTGGTGATGTGCACTGCTGACCTTTGGGAAACTATCCTGAACTTCATGAATTCCTTCATCCTTCACTTCACTTATTACAGCTGTGGGTTACTATTTGTCTTTTGCTGTGTTAGCAAACACAGTGCAGTCAGGAAATATAGATTTCTTCTGTGAGGCTAAATTGGTAAAATATATAATGCAGTATCAATTGCCCTCCGTGCCCCAAACTCCTGCTTTTGTTAACGAGGCTGCAGCAAATGTTTAACTCAGACCAGTCACTAAATAGGGAAGGGACCAAGTCAGAGATGATCAAGGGAGCTGCTTCCCATTCTCTCTATCTTAGGTTTTTGTCTGGCCCTCATTATAGTAGTATCTGACCACCTCACAGTCCTCCTGAAAGATAGGCCAGTGCTATTATTTCCATTTTACAGCTAGGGAATTGAGCCACAGAGAGGCTAAATGACTCGTCCAAGGTCACACAGCAGACTGTGGCCAAGCTAATTCTCTAACCACTGGCCCACCCTTACTTAAATTTCCAATTTAATAGCCAGCATATGTTGTTACTGAGGGCTATACCCCCTGCAATACAATGAGTAAAGAATGTATTGGTGTGCCTGCAATTCTGTGGCAAAAGTAAAAGGTGCCAGGAAAGGCTTTCCAAAGTCAAGTCAAGGGATTACCCTCATGTAAAACTGGTGTAAGTGAGCACAGAAGTAGGCCCATTACCTCACAGTACATGTAAAGCAGCTACTCAATTAGAATAATGTACGGGCTGTTTGTGTTGTTGCCACTATGGTCAGAGCAAGTAAAGACATGTTTAACAAGATATAGCTGCGGGGCTTAGTTCTGCTGTTGAGCCATCTAGGACGTTTAGATTCTCTGGCCTGCTTCTTTGAGATCTTAATGCTGGGGTCTGTTTCCGAAGCGATGAAATTTCCTTTGTTGTTACTTACAAGGGTCAGAATTACTACCAGATAACATTTTCATTAAATGCTACGACATTGCAGTGGTGTTAAGTGTCCCATGGTAGCAAAGGTTAATAAGTGTGGAGTTGAGCATGACATGCTAAGGTAAATTCCCCTCTCCATGCACACACTGTGAAGAGGAATTGCATATGGGCATTGAAAGAACAGACTCCACTGTTTCCAAGTTATGCAGTTAGCTCTTGTTACTGCAGCATACATTGGATCGTGCACTGTTGTACGTATCCTGCACGGTGTGTTAAGAAAGAAGTCCTGCTGTTGCCTTTGATATTAAGTGTTTATCATTTCTTTAGTTCTCAGGGTATATGTACATGCAGTAAGTTCTGGGCATTTGCTAAAAACAGGCACATTTCTTTCCCAGGAGAGCTCACTGTCTATGAGTAGATGAGGTGACAGGCAATAGGGGGAGACAAGGGTGATACCAATGATCGCACGTTTATTGGGGGAGGGGGAGTAGTATAGGCTGGTGCATGCTCTGGGGCAGGGGAAGGGAGATATATATATATATATATATAAAGCTTATAACTATAGCATTTTGGTGGGGGAGTGGTCTGCTGCAATGGAAGGAAAAGAGAAGAGGAGGGATGGTGAAGAGGATGTTGTACCTGGCAAATTGAGGAGAAAGAAAGAGCGGGGGTGGGCTGAGGACTGAGGGGAGGAGGGAGAAAAGAGGCGGTGACATGAATTAAGGACAGTGACGTCTTAGAAATACTGGATTCCATCAGGGTTCTCCATGACTTCCTGGGGCCAATGGGGCTAGTGGCGGCAGTGTGTATGACACAAGCCTTTAATGGTTGCACGTGAAGTGCCTTCCTGGCTTCTACTTTCAGTGTGAACTGTGCCTGGAGGCGTGAAATCCCTGCTAGGGCCTGCTCCTAGGGTTGCCACCTCTGAGAAGCAAAAAAACTGGGACATCGAGGATGATCCTGAGTCTATAAAACCGGACAGCTGGCTGTGTGTATGGAGCACCCTTACAGATAACTACCTCCAAAAGAGGGAAAACCTGGAGACATGGCAAGTCTACCAGCTTCCCCTGAGCATCTGGAAGGGGCAAAAAGGGCAGGGGAAAAGGACTGGCAGGACCTGGTTTATCATCAGGCAATGCGCAGAGCCCCCTGACCCCTCCGCCGAGGGGCCACAGGGACTGCCAGCTGCTTCTAAGAGCTGCACAGAGCCAGGGCAGGCAGGGAGCCTGCCTTAGCCCCACTGTGCCACTGACCAAAAGCTGCCTGAGGTAAGCGCTGCCTGGCTGGAGCCTGCGCCCCAATCCCCCTCCCGCATCCCAACCCCCTGCCCCAGGTCGGAAACCCCTCGCACACCCTAATTCCTTCCCATAGCCTGCACCCCAACCCCCTGCCTCAGATCTGAGCCCCCTCCCACATCCCAATCCCCTGCCCCAACCCTGCACTCCCTCCCACATCCTAACTCCTTCCCAGAGCCCGCTTCCCAGTCCCAGCCTTGAGACACTTCCCAGAGCCTGCACCCCAAACTCCCTCCCACACCCCAACCCCAGCCCTGAGCCCGCTCCCACACTCCAAACCCCTTGGCCCCATCCTAGATCCCACTCCTGCACCCCAAACCCCTCATCCCCACCCCAGAGCCTGCACCCTCAGGCAGAGCCCTCACCCCCTCCCGTACCCCAACTCCCTGCCCCATCCTGGAGTTCCCTCCTGCACCCTGAACTCCTCATTTCTGGCCCCACCCCAGAACCCGCAACCCCAGCCAGAGCCCTAATCCTCTCCCACACCTCAACCCCCTGCCCCAGCCCAGTGAAAGTGAGTGAGAGTGGGGGAGAGCAAGCGATGGTGGGAAGGGGAAGTGGGTGGGGGTGAGGCCTCTGAGAAGAGGCAGGGCATGGGCAGGGCCTCAGGGGCAGGGGTGTTTGGTTTTGTGCAATTAGAAAGTTGGCAACCCTATAAATGATATTTACCCTTGTTGATTCCATATCCCCTTTCATCCTAGAACCTTAAAGCACTTTACAAACATTTACTAATTAAGCATACAGCCCTCAGTGAGGGCACTCTTATAACCATTTTTCAAGGGGTAAGCACAGAAGGTTAAGGCCAAGGAGTGGCCAGCCCTTACACAGCTACACAATGTGGGAAGTGCATAAAGAGCCTCCCGCTCATCCCCAGACATGTCCCACATTAGGGCTGGCCACAAATACAGCCCCAGTGCTAAGGGAAATACAGATTTGTACTCTACTGAGTGCAACTATGCTGAAGAGTATGGGGAACAGACAGAGCCATGAGTCTGGCCCCTGCACTGTTTAGGGATAGAATATGGCTGACTCTTTAAAGGGATGTTGCAGGTTACTCCCCAGTACACGCAGCTCATATGCTGCAGGAGGCGCTCTGCTCCTGTCGTCCAACACATTCTCTGCGCTGCCCCCTACCACAGGCTGTGGCGAAATGCCACATCTGGTATTAAATGATGAGCTCAGAATTATCTAGCAAGCGAATGACAAAAGCATAAATAGAACTTAGGAGCTCTGATTCCCAGTTCCCTCCTCAAACCGCTAGACTCCATGAAGCTGCTGTGATCTCCCAGGAGAGCTCATCTCAGCTCATTCCCTTTTTGTGGGGGGAGCCACTTCCATTACTTAAAAGCTACAGAACTGGTTGTCTCAAAAAATTATTTTAAAAACAATCCTGTTCCTTGCCATCTGGCTGTAAGCTTGTACAATATGTTACCTTTCAAACCAGAGGAGAAGTTTTATGATCAGGTTATAATTTGTCAACTGCTTGCAGAGCTTTAGATTAAAATCATATTGTACAGGATAAAGTTACACACTCTATTTTCTATTTTTTTTAAATTTTTTCTTTACAATGAGTGGGGGAAGCGAGAAAGAAAAAAGGAAACTTGAAAGTGTTTTAATTGCACAGGGATGCCATTGCCTCTAGCAAGAGTTCTCCTGCTTCTGTCATAAATTTTTCATATTGCCTCATGAGAGTGAAAACTGGAAACTTTACCCTCTAAGTGAAAGTCGATGAACCTCATACCAGACTCAGATCCCAGTAGTCTTGCACTCAGGAATATTAATTTAATTAAGATTGCTACAATAAATTCTGTGCGGGAACTCTCCTGGCACCTGTGGTAACTCGCTCAGAAAATAAATAAATAAATGGAAAGAAAAGGCAGACCTATGTCTGATGGAGGAAGATACAGTAGTAGTGTCCTCTGAATGGTTGTACACTTATCAGAACTGACAGTTTAAGAGACATGGGAGACATACTAAAATAGAAGCAGGGATTTTTGGTGGAAAAAACATATGATTATATGTAGTGTAATCATTTTATTTTCATTACACTGACATATCTGCAGCCTAAGAAAACATGAAAAATGCCTTGAAAAATTGCTTCTCTTTCTCTTGGGAAATAGAGGGCTGCAGCCACAAGGGGCAGTTGCCATACGCTATATAAAACAAGGGAGAGGCCTCTCCTCATCAGCTCCTGAACATGCCACTAGGGGGCTGCATTATTTCCCATCTCCAAAGTGGAGCAAAGGACCTCTGCTCACCCTTCATTCTACATAGAGACATTGAGCACAGGACTGGGAGGTAGGAACCTCCCGACTGTAACTCTCTTTGTGGCCCTGGGGAAGTCACTTTAATTTTCTGCTTCAGGTTTGGAAGGGAGGATTAATTAGCAGCTTGAAAATAAGTAAAGAAAGCCTGGTTCTGGCCTGATGTACGTGTCTCTATCAGGGGACTCCATTTCAGTCAATGGTATTACAGCCTTGTTAAACCCATGCAAATTTAACTGGCTTCTCTAAAGATGCTAGTTACATGAATACAGAAGGACTTTGGAGGAAGCGCAGAATACAGCAATACATTAGTTTGTTAGGACTGACCATGAAGAATTTCATGGCCATGGCTCACTTAAGAAAGACCTTGTTTTAGAGTCATACCATACACTTCTGGATTGTGCGGGTAACTTTTGTGTCATCAGAGTGGGGAATTCTTATTTTAGACTCTCAAAATTTCCAGGTCTAAGCTTACATGCAGGATTATGTATTCAGTTATTTTAAAATAATTGTTAATGTAAATATTTAGGGTCACATGCAACACTGAATATTTTCTCCTTAACTTTTAAAAGAGTATTTCTTGATTATGGTCACATGGTCTGTCCCACAATTTTTCTCTAGATGAGTTGTGTGAGGTCAATATTTGTTATTGCTACACGGTCATATCTTCCAAATACTAATATGCATATGGCTAGATTCTGGTATCCTGGCTCGTAATGGGTAGCACTTTACCAAGTGGTGTCTCATAAGGTCAGAGTAGGTTATGTAATGGTGCCCTCTGACCTTAAAATCTAAGAACAGTTCCATTGATTTCAGTGGGTCTCTACACAGAATTTAATATGAGTGAGGGTATCAGAATGTGGCCCACAGTGCTGACTATAATGAGTAGTCCCATTGATCCTAACAGTAGCAAGTTGTAAGCGTGCTATTAAGAATCCATAGCACATTCTCTGACCAGTGTTGAGTCTGGTAAGATAGATATCACATTCTCTTGCCCTAAGCCACTTCTGCCTTTGTAATTTTTTTTCACCCCAGAATTTAATAGATAAAATCTATTTTTTATTTCATAAAATATTCCTTAAACAAGATTTGTATTTTATTCATGAGATTTAAAAATTGAGTTGAACAACTAAGCTGACTGAGACCATGTGATGGCTAGAAGGCTGCTAAAAATAAAGCAGCAACAAGCAGAAAATAGCCAATTGTATTTTAAATTAAGTAAGCTTGGATGTATCATGATAATTTTTTGCCTATCCTTCTATCTGCCCTTTGCTAAATGGCACAGTTCACTAAGATGCATAGATTGGTGTTACTGCAGGCAGTGCAGAGCCCTTAACTATAGTATCTGTTCCTCCTATTCCTTCAGGGTTTATTTGCAAAAGGGCAAGGTAGCCAAATGTGATATTTAGGGTCTGGTTCCTATTAAAGCAAAACCACCATAGCACTACAGGAATGTTTCCTTATTTCAAGGCAACTTGTGTCTATTTAGAAGTAAATACAGGTTTCTTCCTGTTTTCAGATGTTCTGCATAGACATAGCAAATATGAACCTTAGGGAAGGAAAGAAAGATTTAAGCAAGCCCCTGGGTACTAGAACAGTTGGAAAAACTTCAGCAATAACAGCTGATAACTGATGGTTCAAGGGGCTGAGGATCAGGTTCAAATATCTTCATTTTCCTGAGAACCACAGGGATTTGGCTCCAGATAATGTTAAATCAACCCTTTATGCTCCAAAGGAAAACAGGAATGGATTCTGATCTCATTCACAATAGTGTAAATCAGGATAGACTCTCCCAAGCTACTGGGTGTGTGGAGAGCAACCAAGCTCATCCTGCTCTCTCAACCTGTGAAGGTGGAACCGTGGGAAGCTCCTCTTGGAGCAGTTTCCATTGGGCTAGAGGAAATGGCACCCCTTTCCCTTTCCCCAACTCACCCCATCCCTTAGTCAGATCCATGGTTTTTGGCTCCTTCCTGCTTGTGCTAGTAGAGAGACGCACAGTGCACTATGTTTAAAAGCAAGGAATGTATATGCTGGTTGAAATAAAAGCAAACCAAATGGCAATGATTGTGAGATACTTGAAGTTACTAAAGAAAATTGGGTTTAAATCTGATATATAGCATTTTATGAGCATTGCTTGTTGGTTGCTGATTCTGGGGGGAGGGGTGCTCCTACCCCAAATAGCCTGCATTCTGGTATGCACACTCTAAACCATTCAGATACATGGGGGCAAATAAAGCCCCTATCAACTCTGTTGCTGCAGTGCTCAGCACCCAGGGGGAGCACAAAAGTGGTTTTCTGTCTCCCCGTCCCGATCCTAGTGGCAACAAGGGGCCAGTTCTGCCCCCAGTGACCTAAAGCACCAGGTTTTAATAGCCCCTTTATATCAGCAAGGATCACTGGACAACAATGTGATCCAGTCACGACCTCTCCTAATCCAAGCATGCCAACATGCCCTTTATGGTGCAGGGGCAAGGAGGGGATGGGATAGAGCCAGTTATGCCAACTCGTCACCAGGGAAAGTTTCCCCTAGGTTGGGTGTCCAGTTAGGGCATCTTGAGCTTCTGTTTGTGCTGCTACCGTGTCGCAAAAGGGACTTGTGTAGGTTAGGTTCTAATCCACAGGATGTAGACCCCGTTGAAGTAAATGGAGTTGATGGTATTCAGTGTCAGTTATGACTGGGCCCTAAGTGATTTCCAAAGTCCCATCACAAGTTAGCAGGAGAACTCAAAGCCCTGACTCATAGCCCCCCAGCTCCAGTCACTATATAGTACTCCAGGCCTTCAGCTAAACTCTTTGATTTCTCCAAGCTGTAAGCATTGGCACTTGTTAAATGTACTTTTCAAATAAGGTAAATTGAACAAAAGTCCTTGTTTTCAGTGCTTGCAGCAGTGGAGGGGCAGCAGATGGGCTGTTTGGGAATTTGGGAGGAAAGAAAAGGATTTTATTCCTGGTTGTTTAATAGCACAGCCAGGAAGAAGGTGGCAGGCAATTCCCCCAAAGCAAGGACATGAGCCAGGCAAAAAGGGGATATTTGGCTGCAAACTCCACTTGCCATGCCTGATCCTGCAAGGGACAAAGTGCCCCCTGGGAGGTGCTGAGCATCCTCTACTCCTGCTGACTTCAAAAGCAGCTTGAGGTAGTTCAGCATTCTGCAGGCTTTTGCCCTCCATTAACATGACAGAGAGCAAAACCTAACCTAAGAAAAAGTGTTTTTCCCCCCTCCACCTCTTTATAATCATGCTGCTGCCTGGAGTTGCCACATTGACTGAGCTCTTGTTTTACATCATGGCAGCCAGGCGATAAGGTGAATCAGAGCTTTCCTTAGGCTAGCAGTTCAGAGAGTTTCCTGGATGGACACAAGGCATTACCAAAACAATTATCCAGTAGGAAAGTACAACTGTGCTTACCCACTAGAAACGCTCACAGCATTATGCAGTCTGGTCGCACCCACGGCCATTGTAAAGAGCCATTGCAGCTACAAAGGAGAGAGCTGTTCTCATTCATGCATGACTTTTTAGGAATTTTGCTGCCGGCTTTTCAAAAATGACAAACTCAGCTTTAGCTTTTCCAAACTAACTGTTCATTAGAGGTCTCCCTTCCGATTCCGTTCCATCCACAATAATCTCCAACTGAAAGGGCTGCATTCCCAGGAGAGATTGAAGGACCCATAGTGTGCAGGGCTGCTAGTAACTTACATTTGTGTGTATGTATTTGTTTGTCTGCTAGAACACGTAGCAGTTAGGAGCAGGCAAGCTTTTATCCTGCAGTATGCGTCAGGTGTTTGTCTTAGAATTTCTTTGTGACATATCCAGTCTGCAACATACACACACGCACCATTTTCTGGTCACTTTATAATACAAGATGCTTTATTTTTTCACTACCATGAACTTTTCTGCAAAGATGTCTTTTTCTTTTGAGGTTCCTTTCTGCTCATTTATGTCTCTGTACTTGTCCTCCCATGAGCTGCTGACTGATTTTCATTTTGATATCTTCAGTGTGATTCATTCTTTTCTCTTTTTTATCTTGTACCAATACAGGAAATATTGGTATGGTCATGAGATACACACACTGTACGCGTCTCGCCTTTCAACAGGACACAATACAATTTACAGGGAAATATAAGACAGTCCCCAAGGTCTCCAGCTCATATTGGCTAATAGATTGATTTTGGTCACAGGAACAAATCTTATTATTCTTGCTCACTTGCACTGGAAGGTGTATTAGAGGCTTGCCGAGTCAGCATGCTCCAACACAAATAAACATTTGGCTTTTTTCTACTCTGTGGACTTTACTGTTGGGAACATTGGAATCTCAGGTTGCCATGAATGCAAATTTTATTTTTAATATAAAATAGGGCAAGGGATTTCACTCTTGAAGAAGATGATATACTTCTCCTGACACAGATGCTAGCAAATAGCACATGGACTTTTCTCAGGCATTCAGCCTGGGCTCAATCACTGACTGAACAAAATGGGTCAGACCTGCCCTGATGCTTTCTCCCCTCCCTGCAATTGTATACATTACAAGGGATGGGAAATGCTGGCTCAAACAAATGAAAAACCAAGCCTCCTAAACCTTAGCCTTTTTCTAGAGCTGAGCCGAAAGGGAACAGTTTAAAAACCTTTGAAATGTTCAAATAAATGACTGGGGGGGATTTCTTTTCATTGTCCTGTCGCCTTCTGCACTTAAGGTTGTGGCCTGTTTTCATAAGATCTCCAGCCTAAGTTTGAAGGTTGAAGATAGTTCAGATTAGCTTCCTACAAATAGTTGAATTTACATGAGCTGTGAACCTTTCTGGGCTTTCCCATTGCTAGTGTGAATGAACAAGAAAAATGTTACCCTGTGACCATCCTAAGGGATGAATAGGAACCTTCTGAAAGACACCTCAGCATGTGAGCTCTGTATCACTGGTGCTTGCATGCAAAACAAGACAGGAGAGCATGTTCTTTCTCTAAACCAGGTACTCTCCTCTGATGATGATGAGTGCAGACATGCATGTCTTATAACAGAGACACAATTCAGTGAACAATTTCTCTGGGGCAAAATCCTGCTGTTACCCAGGAAGTCACTCAAGGAAAGGAACAGTGGTGGCTGCATGTTGCAAGCAGAGTAGCTGAGGGTGGGGAAGGAGAACTAGGGGGGACAAGGCACTAATCATACTTTGCTGCTACTCTGCAAAGTAGCAGTGTCCATCTCGCCCCTTCCCGCCGCCCCCCATCTATTCTGATGGGCTGACTGGAGCAGTGTCTGATCCACAGACTGCACTCCATGGAGCTGAGGTGCTCTGGCCAGCTGGTCCCACCCCCTCTGATTAGGAGGAGGGATGCTGTCCTTCTGCTTGGAATAGGGAGTGAAGGAAGCGGTTTCCTGTGCCCTCTTTACCCCCTAGTTCACCAACTCAGCAGGGACAGGAATTCACCCTAATTTTTAAAATGAATGTAACTCTTTGGAATCAATCCTCTTGCCCTGCTGCAGAGGTAAAGGGCTGTGTAAAAGGATTTTGACTCTTAGCTTCTTGACAGGCAGTCTGTAAGCATGCTATTGCTGCTCATTCAGTTCCTGTTCTGTGAGCACTGTCTTCTCGGGCTCCTCCCCTAATCCCAGCCTTTTGGTAAAACATCAAACAAGCAGAAGTGTTTTCCTCCCAAAAGGTTCCCCCCACCCCAAACCCAGCTCCAGATGTTGTGTATGATCTTCAGCCTGGTTATTTGAATTTGTTTCAAGCAGCTTTCTGACAGCAAGTCTTAACCAAAGCCCTGAAGGTTTCCCCTACCAAAACCTCATGACAACTTTGCTTCAGGCTTACAATGGTCAATGCAAGTGCAAGTTGTTTTAATGGTGAATGGCCTTATTAGCAAGATTCTGTTCTTGGAATGATGCCAGGTCTAAGCTGGGTTGAGTCCTGGAAGTGCAGGGAGAGGAGCCCATTTGTACTTCTCATGATGGGAAATCAAACTATTTGGAAGAACCAGGACATGGCTCGCATACTCTGAACAGGACGAGGGGCGGATCCAAGCCCCAGCACGCCAAGCGCGTGCTTGGGGCGGCAAGCCGCAGAGGGTGCTCTGCTGGCGCCGGGAGGGCGGCAGGCAGGCGTGCCTGCGGGAGGTCCGCCGAAGCCGTGGGACCAGCGGGCCCTCCGCAGGCAAGCCGCCGAAGGCAGCCTGCCTGCCGTGCTTGGGGCAGCAAAATGCCAAGAGCCGCCCCTGAACAGGACACAATGATGGCAGAGGGGGATATTTTTGAAGACAGTTAATCTTTCTGGGTTTCAACCTTCTCTTAATTCATCTATTGTGGCCAAAGCCAGAGACTTGACTTTCCTGTTCATAGTGAAAAGCAGGCAGTTACAGTACCAATAAATGGCCACTCCTGCCTGACCAAGCCCTGTGCTAACTAACATGAGCAACCTAGCTGAGTCATGGCAATAGCTATTGAGCTTGGTAATAAGTTAGTGAAGGACTAGACCCTAAGATGTTAAATTATAAAACAGTGAAAATGCTATGAAATGATAATAAGCCGTTTAAGAAGACAATAAAGTTCAGCTGCATGTACACACTGCTGGTACTGGTCATAGATCTCCCTGCTGCTGGGCCTGGTGCTGACTATCATGATTGTTGTTTATTATTTCTAGTGCCAAAAAAGCCCCATCCGAGATTGTGGTAGGTGCTGGCCATCCACATAGTAAGAGGCAGTCCCTGACTCAAAGAGCTTGCAGTCTAAATTATAAGACAGACAAAGTGTGGGAGGGGAAGCAGGCACAGAGGAGGGAAGTTACTTGCCCAGAGTAGGTCAGTACAGAACAAGGATTAGAAGTCAAGACTTTTGTTATCCCTGAGGGATAGCTCAGTGGTTTGAGCATTGGCTGGCTAAACCCAGGGTTGTGAGCTCAATCCTTGAGGGGTGTCACTTAGGGATTTGAGGCAAAAATCAGTACTTGGTCCTGCTAGTGAAGGCAGGGGGCTGGACTCAATGACCTTTCAAGGTCCCTTCCAGTTCTAGGAGATTGGTATATCTCCAATTATTTAAAAATTCCCAATCCAATGTTGTGTCCACTAGGCCATGTTGCACCTCATGCTGCATAGGGTTTAATGGGACTAATCATAGCTATAAGCACTATACGTGGTAGTAAGTATTTGCCGCATCAGAGAGGACTTCAATCTTTAGGGTTGTCCGTTGAGCACCTTCTGAGGGACGTGTTTCAATCTGTGTAGGCCAATACATTTCCTAGCAAGGCACTAGGATGAAAATGGCCCTTAATAGTAGAGCTGGTTGGAACATTTTCATGAAAATGAAATTTTACTGAAATATGCTGTTTTGTCGATGCTGCCATATTTGTGGTGATGTTGATTTTGACAAAGATTTTGTTGGGAAATGGGTGGGGGAGGAGAAGTGACACTCACATTCTGTAGCCTGTGGGAGACCCAGGTTCAAGTCCCTACTCCTCAGCCTGATTCAGAGTGATCTGGGATATAAAACCCTGCTCTGAATCAGGCAGAGCAGGGACTTGAACCTGGGTCTCCCATATCCCAGGTCACTCACACACGTACATACATTTTTGTGAAAATGTTTGCAATGTTTAGTTTCATTCCTGTGTAGAAAGAAAACAAATTTTGAAACCTTTAGAGTTGCTCTGAAATGGAATTATTGTCCCCCAGTGGACTCTGCATTATATGACCTTCCTCTGTAGTATATTGTACGCTCTGCTGGTCAGCTGCCTGCTTGCTATAGCGATCCCTCTTCAGCTATTGTACCACAAGCTGCAGCACAACCTTTTCTGAAGGTACAGATGGAGATGAGCAATATTTGAACCCCCACCATTGCCCTGGTGCTCTGTATTACAGCGATCACTTTAGTCTTTTTCTCTACATCCATTGATGTCTTTCCTCTCTGAACTTTCAACCCTGTGCTTGCATTTTCTCACATGGAATTTGAGTCGATGTGCTAACTAAACTTTAGAAGGGGTGCCTACTTTCCCACTTCATGTCTGCTGTCAGTTTGGGGAGGTAAGTACGTGATCCATTTAATCTCTCAGTATTTTCTGATCATACCAGATGTCCATGTTCAATCACCTTCTTACTGTCTCTAACATTAACATTTGTTACATGTCATACTCAATACTCATCAGAGCCGATTATAAATACATATAACCAAGCATAACATGTATACTTAATACAACCCAAACTAATGTAATTCCTAATTATAGTTGCAATTTTATTCTCAGTTTACCCCATAGTGCCTAGGTATTGATTCTTGAAGAAAATTGTATGTGTAACAGATCGCTGTACAGAAGCAAGATACAAAGACACAGCGAAATGGATTGTTATTGGTTATGTGGGCCTGATTCTGATCTGAGTGACAACATGACAATAACTCCTCTGACTTCAGTAGAATCATTCTGGTGTAAATCAGGCGTTTCCACAGTTTAAAACAAGTTTAAACAAGATCAGAATTAGACCATCCGTCTTTTAAATTCTCTGTTTCCTTGGTTTTGTGGGCTCAACACAGATCATTGATCTTATTTGAAAATACTTTGTTTTCTTTATGGTTTAATTTATTTTCTACTGTTTTGAATTGTTTTTTACCTAGGGCTGTCAAGCAATTAAAAAAATGAACCTAGATTAATCATGCAATTAAAAAAATAATGGATTAATCATGCTGTTAAACAATAATAGGATACTATTTATATAAATATTTTTGGATGTTTTCCACATTTTTAAATATATTGGTACAAAGTGTACAGTGCTCACTTTGTTTTATTTTTGATTGCAGTTATTTCTTGTACATAATTCTAAATTTTAAGTTCAACTTTCATGATAAAGAGATTGCTCTATGGTACTTGTATTAAGTGAACTGAAAAGTACTGTTTCTTTTATTTTACAGTGCAAATATTTATAATGAAAATAAATATAATGTAAAACTTTAGAGCCTACAAGTCCACTCAGTCCTACTTCTTGTTCAGCCAATTGTTTACATTTGTAGGAGATAATGCTGCCTGCTTCTTGTTTACAGTGTCATCTGAAAATGAGAACATGAGTTCTCATGGCACTGTTGTAGGTGGCTGTGACACTACACTCCATATTCTTCATAGAGGTATTGTTATGATATGAATATGGCATAACCAAGATGTGTTTTATGCAAGATGGGTCATGTGAGGTATCATTGGAAAGGTTATGATTTACTGAATATGATTATCCAATTTGTATGCATGTATGATTTCTGTATCTGAATTTAGGAATATTGACTACGTAACAATTACAAGTGGGTTTACACCTGAGGAACGCCCACTAGATAGAATGCAACCAGCCTGGATGAGCCATTTGGAAAAACAATAGGACTTTGAAGATGCTAATCTCCCACCTTCCTGAGAAGTTTCCTGGGATGCTTCAAACAACCTTTGACTCCTGGCTGCTTTGACACTGCAGGGTCATGTGATCATGTCACCTGGTACTGGACTCCATCTTGGGATACTTGTATTTTTCCCCTAATTATGGGTGGGGATCAAACTGGGAAACAAAGGATTCCCGTCATATGTAAATCCTATCTAAGGCAGGGAAGTGAGTTAATAAGGGAGCTTTCTTCACTGAATCCCCTCGCAGGATACCTGCTTGAAACATCTAAGAAACAAAGACAAACGGGGAGGGGGGGAGGAGAAGAGCTGAGCCCAGGCTGGAAAACGTGTCTAGTCTGTGAAAGAAATGCATAAAATAACATTTAGGGTGAGAAATTACTACTTGTAACCAGGTTTTGTGTGTGGGTGTGTGTGTCTTAAACTTACATTATGGTGGTTTTGTTGTTGTTATTTGCTGGGTAATCTATTTTGGTTTGTTTGCTATCCCTTATCTCTTAAAATCTACCTTTTGTAGTTAATAAACTTGTTTTTTGTTTATTCTATAACCAGTTTGTGGAATTCATAACTGGGGGTTGGGGGGAGCTGTGCATATCTTCCTCCACATTGAGGGAGGGGACGAATTTAATTATCTTATGCTGTACAGTTCTCTGTGCAGTGAAAGACCATACAATTTTGGGTTTTCACCACAGAGGTGGTATGCACTAGAGTGCTGGGCAATTCCCTAGCTGAGTCTTCCTCTGCAGAGTCTCTGTGTCTGTGTCTTTCTGCAGCTGGGAGGAGGCTTGAGGGCCTGGCTCAGCAGGACAATGTAAGGGAGCCCAGGCTGGTGGAACAGGCGGGCTCAGTAGTACCCTAATACATCAGGTGGGACCCTGGAGTGGGGGGGTAACCCGTCACACTGGCATTGCATGATATTTATGTGCCAGAGGCACTAAAGATGCATATGTCCCTTCATGCTTCTACCACCATTCCAGAGGATATGCATCCATGCTGATGATGGGTTCTGCTTGATAACAATCCAAAGCAGTGCAGACCAATGCATGTTCATTTTCATCGTCTGAGTCAGATGCCACCAGCGGAAGGTTGATTTTCTTTTTTGGTGATTTGGGTTCTGTAGTTTCCACATTGGAGTGTTGCTCTTTTAACACTTCTGAAAGCAGGCTCTTCACCCTCTCCTGATCGGATTTTGGAAGGCACTTCAGATTCTTAAATCTTGGTTCGAGTGCTGTAGCTATCTTTAGAAATCTCACATTGGTACCTTCTTTGCATTTTGTCAAATTGCGGTGAAAGTGTTCTTAAAACAAACAACATGCTGGGTCATCATCTGAGACTGCTATAACATGAAATATATGGCAGAATGTTGGTAAAATACAGAGCAGGAGACATACAATTCTCCCCCAAGAAGTTCAGTCACAAATTTAATTAACACATTATTTTTTTAACAAGCATCATCAGCATGGAAGCACGTCCTCTGGAATGGTGGCCAAAGCATGAAGGGGCATACAAATGTTTAGCATATCTGGCACATATATACCTTGCAATGCCAGCTACAAAAGTGCCATGCAAACATCTGTTCTCACCTTCAGGTGACATTGTAAATAAGAAGCCAGCAGCGTTATCTCCTGTAAATGTAAACAAACTTGTTTCTCTTAGTGATTGGCTGAACAAGAAGTAGGACTGAGTGGACTTGTGGGCTCTAAAGTTTCACATTGTTCTGTTTTTGAGTGCAGTTATGTAACAAACAAAATCTACATTTGTAAGTTGCACTTTCATGGTAAAGAGATTGCACTGTGGTACTTGTATGAGGTGAATTGAAAAATACAATTTCTTTTGTTAATCATTCTTATAGTGCAATATTTGTAATAAAATAATATAAAGTAAGTACTGACTCTGTATTCTGTTTTGTAATGGAAAGCAATATATTTGAAAATATAGAAGAAATATCCAAAATATTTAACACATTTCGATTGGTATTCTATTGTTTAACAGTGTGATTAAAACTGCGATTAATTGCAATTAATTTTTTATCACAATTTATTTTTCTGAGTTAATCGCATGAGTTAACTATGATTAATCGACAGCCCTATTTTTAACAAATGAACAGAAATGAAATAAAATTTATAATTGAGCTAATATTATAGTAATGTAAACATGCGTCCTTACAACATCTCCAATTTTGCTTTAGATAACTAATTTACCATTTACTAGTATGGTACTACACTATAGGAAAATACTTTGTATCCTAGGAATTTCTGATACTATGCAAGGACTGGGACCTTTGTTGTTTTATTACCTAGGGCAATTGAAAAGTTTTCATGGTCAACCACTCTTGACTTAGGAGTTAGAAGTGGATGAAGCAGTGAACTTTTGCTTTGATGGAATTCTAAACAAAATGTTTTTGGTAAAATTTCCAAGAACAGAAATGTTAAATTACTACATCCTTTCACTTCTATCTTGGGATAAAACTGTGTGAGGCACAGGCTGGAAGAAACTGAATAAAACATAAGGATGGCTGGAAACAATTATGCCAGAATAAGAACCAACCTGAACCTTCTCACAAAATCTGAAGTAGAGTTTGGCTACCATTTTTGGACGGGTTTCTTTTTTGCACTTTTCACTTTGACTATGCTTAGAAGTTGAAGTATAGAAATACCATGGGACAGGCTGTTTCTATATTATTTCTGAATTTAGACCTAGCCTGTGAAACATTTTAGATACTTCTCTAAACCACATCTCAAATCTCATTTTGTGAGATTTGCCCATCTTAATTGATTAAAGTTATTCTGAACCTCAGAGAACTCAGAACAAACACAAATTCTATGATGAGCTACTTGAAGCAAGAAGTGAGAGCTTGAGCGATCTAAACTATTCCTGGAGAGTATACACAAGAGCAGGGGCGGCTCCAGGCCCCAGCACGCCAAGCGCGTGCTTGGGGCGGCATGCCGGGGGGGGTGTGCTCTGCTGGTTGCTGGGAGGGCGGCAGGCAGCCAGCCTTCGGCGGCATGCCTGTGGAGGGTCCGCTGGTCCCGCGGCTCCAGTGGACCTCCCGCAGGTGTGCCTGCGGAGGGTCCACTGGTCCCGCGGCTTCGGTGGAGCCGCAGGACCAGCGGACCCTCCGCAGGCACGCCTGCGGGAGGTCCACCGGAGCCGCGGGACCGGCGACCATCAGAGCGCCCCCCGCAGCATACCGCCGTGCTTGGGGTGGCGAAATGTCTAGAGCCGCCCCTGCACAAGAGTTTTGCAGACTTAATCCTACAATATGCTAAATGCCCTCTTCTCCCATTGAAGTCTGAAGGAGCTCAGCATAATTTTATATGATCACACCTTAATACCAATACCAATCTGCTGGCCTAAAGCCATTAAGAATTTACTCCATATGTGCTAATTATTAATGGATGCCATCTGTTCAGAAATACTGCTTGTCCCAATACTAAACAGATTCAGCAGACCTGGAAACAGCAGGGAAGTCCATAGCAAAGGGAGAGCTAAAAAGTAGCCTTCCTCTTTCAAGAGGAATAGGATATGATCTTAATATGTAGTTGTGGATTTTTATGTTGCCCTTATCTTGTGTTAATGGGCTTAAATAGATTTATGTGATTACAGTTAATATCTATATCGGGAGATATCTGAGATAGTTCAAGGCTGACAGTCATATGGAAGTCTCTATGCAGCTCTGTAATGTCTGACAAGCCACTAGCCTGTTTAACAGATTTGTAAATAAGCCTAGAATTATTTTGGTTCTAATTCAGTGACATTTTACAAGACTCATGAAAGATCTCTTAGGCTAACCAATGACTGTACTGTGTTTCATTGCAAGTGACAATTTCCCGGCATGAGCTCCTAACCTTTTGGAAAAGAGCTGAATGTCTCTTGTTTTTCCTTTCTCTATGTGTGCAAAATCCTATTTTTGGCTATGGACAATATATTTTTCAGCTCTTTCTGTGGCAAGAGGCTAAGTTTTGGAACTCATAACTGGCTACTGTTTAGTGCTTTGGACATGTACCACTTTGGACATTACTTTGCCAATGCAGCAATTGAGGGTCATGTTTGCAAGAAATTCAGTAGCATTTTGGAGACTCTATTGAGATCTTTACTTCATCCAAAATGTTCTTCATTGGAACAGTAGCTTGACATGATGTAATTGTATTACAGTTAATATAGATAACACATACCTTTTTGAAAAGTATGGGATTAGGTTTCCTCTACCTTGGTCTATCACTGGAAAGATGAGAGGAAGAATGGCGATCCGGGTTAATTTCCAAGTTCACTCAGAATGTGTGCTCACATCGATTTCCAAGTACAATTATGCCCTGAATTTTCTAAGGGGAGAATAGTGATTTTGAGTGCACAACTTGAGACATTCTGAAGGGGCCTGATTTTCAGAAAGTGCTGAGCACCCACCCTGTGAAAATCAAGTCTCTTTAAGGTGCTGAAGTTAGGAACCCAATAAACACCAGTCAGTTAAAAAATTGTAGGCCATATACATGTCCAGTGTGTAATCTCCTTTGATTCATGTGTAATTAGACACTGGCTAACCTGTGTGTTTTGCATGCAAACTTGGAGTGAGCTTTTAAAACTTTAAAACATGTCCAATATGTGACATGATGTGACAGAGAGTGATCTATTATTATGTAAGCCAGAGGTTAACATGGGCCATCACTTTCACTCTTTTGTGGAAGGAACATGCTGTCGTGCAATCTTGGAAAACAAAATATGGTAAAATCAAAGCATCATTGAATTATGAAACTAAAGTTACAGTAAACCCAACCGGCCTAATGAACAGTGCACTTAAGAAATTATTTCCCCATCAGTGGAATCTTTTTTTTCCGGCCAGGCTTATTTTTGTTCTATCCTTCATTGTGCTCATGTGTCTTCTGTTATAAAGCACAGTTTGATCGGTGCAGTCTCTGCTAGGCTAAGTGAGATCCTAGTGCAGCCAGCTGTGATAACAAATTGAAGATTACAAACATACTTAATTAAAATGATAAAATATTTACTGTTCAAAACTTTGTTTAAAAAGTAACATGGTACTAATGCTCCGAAAGAATTTTTTTTTTTAAGACTAAGTGGATAAATTGCTTAAGGCACCACATCCCATCATAGAAACACTTAGAGAATTGGGGCTAATGGAATAACTTAAATTTTGCAGTGTTTCACTAGCTAGTAGAAATAATCTAGAATGCACTTTTAAGAAGTGCACTTTGTGGTACTGTGGTTATACTGATGAAAATGTTTTGGTTTGGGGTGGGGTGCAGTGGGTTAAACTGTGACCTTAGTTCCCATGCTGTTGATGAAAACTACAACAGCATTTAATAAAGAAAATCTGAATTCATTTCACAGGCACAGATGAGGAGGTTATATTGCAGGACTATTCAGTGGAGGAAGAAGTGTCTATTAGTTTTTTTTCATGGGAGAGGGGGAAGGATAAGTCATAAATTGGTTTTACTATAATTCGAACTTGGCCCTTTCTAGTTTGAGTTGGAAAATGTGGATTATTGGGAGAGGGATTTTTTGTTTTATTTTGTTATTTTTTCCTTTGGTGACTGGATTTGGAACTGACCCTGAGCTTGTGAAATAATTAGAACAATAGTGCAAATCAGCCATTTTTGAAAAGAGTAATTTACTCCATATGCAGCTTCTCAGCGGGAGCTCTCATTAATCAAAGAAGGCCATGTACATCAAAGTGTTCCTTGCTTGCTACAACAACATCCATCATACTGCTATTAAATGTGCTGTGGCAGGGCTTGATAAATATAATGCCTTTGATATGCTGATAATTCTGTGTATTGGCATGTTGCTGCCTGGAACTCCCTGGGTATACACAAAAATCTAAAGCAGCCATAGACTCTGTTTTAAAATTATACCTAAGCTTACTCTTAACTCTATCAAAAGCCAGTTATTTCTGAAGCAAGACTCCAGTATATTCTCTCTCTCACTAATATTTAACAAAATTGATTTTTTTAAGTCATCAAAATATTGCAAAATGCCTTCTGTGGGTATATTTACACACGAGACGCAGCATCAGCTGAAAACCAGTTTATATACGATGAGCTACTTTTATTAGGCAAAAAAGTATTGATTATTGTGCAGGAACTTGTAGAATGAATTTAGTATAACGTTTGTAAGATCCCTGAAATGACACAATAAGGAAATAAAACATACTGGGGGTGGGAGGGAATCCTACTGGAAAGAAATGTCTTTATACGTGATTTGTTCTTACTGAAACAAAATGTGTTTATAGGAGTTTTAGTACTTTAGGCATATAGAATATGATCCATTAGCTTGTATTAATTAACTGCCTTCAGGGTACAATTTGTCTGCTGCCAAAATGGCTTGCTGACTATTCAAGCTCAGTGAGTAACAAAAATGGCTATGCTGCAAATCTTGCTGCATTGCCATGTCAGCAGTGGGAGATGGGATTTTTTTGTTTTGTTTTTTTGCTCCATTCGAATTGTGACAGTTCAGATTTTATTTACATAAACGCGAGTAGTTGAAGGCGGAAGAGACCTGGTTTCAGGATTTTGTGTTTACTGTTTACTGAACCAGGACTTTATGGTGTACAAAATGGAGAACCGGGCTTCCCCGCCACTCCCCTATGTCAAGCTATGGTTTCTTTTTGCTTTCTTAAAGGGAAGTAAATTAGACCCTGCTTGCTGAAGAAACTTGCACTCCAGCACAGCTCAGGTTTGGCATGGAAGGGGCTTTGAGAAATGTGTTCAGCAGTCACCCAATAGCTGCCACTCCAGCCTGTGAGCTTTAGAATCAATCTGCTGTCGCTCCATGTGGTGAATGAGGATCTCAGAGTCCCCTCCCATAGCTGTCCTTCATGCTGAACCATGCAGAGCTAAAGAGAAGGCCCTCTCTGTTGCCTATGGTCGGTACAGAGGTGCCCCTACACAATCCCACTGGTGCCCCCAATGGGTGTGTGAGGAAAAGGAAAAAATGCTGCCCTCTGTACCCCAGTGAATTTCCCCACTTTGTGAGCCTGGAGAGGGATGGAAAGACAACTGGAGTGGCTTAGAATAGGATCCCCATTTATTACACTTTCTGTGGGGCAGGCACAAGCCTTTCGAAGGCTGAGCATCTTCCTCCTCTCTTCCCCTCACAAATGCTGC
Organism: Mauremys mutica; assembly: GCF_020497125.1. Taxonomy (NCBI): domain Eukaryota; kingdom Metazoa; phylum Chordata; order Testudines; family Geoemydidae; genus Mauremys; species Mauremys mutica. The sequence goes on from NC_059082.1 coordinate 60,463,674, forward strand.
AGCCTCCTTACTCAAGCAAAGCTCCGACTAACCTGATGTAGAGCATTTCCTGAGTAGAGCTCAGTTGACTAAATCTCCGTTGCTCTCTGTGGTGCAATCCAGTGGCTTATTTGCAGTTCATATCACAGAAGGGGGAAAAAACCCTCTTCAGGCAGCCAATATTTCCTCCCTCTGGTTTTATGTATCCTCTCAGCATGCTGATGTTAGCCCAGCGCACCACCCATGTGGAAGTAGAAGGGTGAGCGCCACTGAATACTGAGATGCTTTCCAATGCATCACAATTACAACACCACCTGTGCTAAACAACTGAATGCTGCTCCATTGTTAGCACTTGTACAGCATTCAATCATCCTCTAAATGTCTCATTTGTTATCTGTGATAGCTTGCAGTGGGATGCTATGGAGGGACTTTGAGGGTGTGTTCCTCTCAAACACTGCCTCCAAGGAAGTAAGGATTTCTTTCTTTCTCCTTTTATGAGCATGGTTTTTTAGAGATGAAATAGGTGTTCTGTGTAGCTAGTGATATAAACATCAAAGCACAGGAAAGTAAAAATTCAGTGTGAAAAAAGAAATGTGAGATTGAATCTATAAAGAAAGCGTTGCCAGAACATATTCAAATGACACCCCATGCAAGCCAGTAAGTGGTGGGGGTCAAACATGCTCCCAGGGGGAAACAATGATGCTGTTGTCTCAGTATAGTGGAGGCTAGTTTGGAACTTCTTCTTGTTGTTTCTTTGGTTTATTTATGTTACTGTAGTGCATACAAGCCCCATGGGACCAGGATCCAGTTTTGCCAGGTGCTGTACAAACACAGAACAGAAAGACAGTCCTTGCCCCAAAGAGCTGATGATCCAAGTATAAGACAAGAGACAACAGATGGATGCAGATGGGGGGACTACGAGCCAAACAATAAGAAAGCATTGTGTAAAGGGACAAGACACAGAGAGTGGGAGAAGTCAGGAGAACGCACAAGCAGAGTGAACAATGTGATGTCGGCAAATAATTAGTGCCACAATTTGGGGTGTTGGGGTGTGGATCGGCTTCCTTAAGAGAAGATCAGCAAAATGGAAAGAAAAGGGATAGGGACCTGGAGAAGAGAATAAAAACAGGCAGTTGTGGAGTGAAATGAGGTGAAGAGACTGAGGGAAAAGTAGGGAGCAAGAAAGGGGAGAGGTGGAGAGAGCCAATCAGTGCAGGGCAGAGACAGTCTGAGAACAGTTTACACTTTTGACTTGCAAATCCAGAGGTCCTGCTCTGACTGCTTCTGCCCTTACCAGCTGGAGTTTCTGGTTGGCTGCTCTCTGCAATTGTTGTTGAGTTTACCCTTACAGAATGCAGGGAACATAATTGTAAATGCTATAATACTAATTTTCTGTTGTACCTAAGACTGTGCTTTGTTGTTATTACCACTTTTGGATGTGACTGTCCTCTGTGTGCCTAAAAAAATGCCATTGAGAACCATTTGCGTAATTTCCCACATGCCAACATTAAGATGTGCAATTAAATATGAACTATTGCTGAATAGTTCTGGAAATAATATGCGGTCGTTGGCAGTGGGTGTCATTAAAATGCCAACAATGATCCAGATTTAGCACTGGTGGCATTGGAGGTACCACAGTAATGTTTCTGTTTTACCTGTGGGGACATCATCACAGATATCACTGGGTGGTAACTCTGGTGTTGACTTTTTAATGGCAGCAGCTGTGCATCTTTGAAGAGGGGCAGGGCCTCCATTGAGCAAGGTAGTCCAGTACATAAATAATTTCAATCACACGTGAAGCTCCGTTGAATTTTGTGCCTGAAGTTAGACGTGTTTAAGTACCTTGCTGAATTGTGTACAAAGGCCTATTAGCACTACATACTATCATGATTGGTGATATATAAAATATTACAGTGACTGGAGGTATAAAAGTATGAGAAGAGAGCACGAATTAGGTGGCACCAGCTATGGCTAAGGTATAGTTCCCATAAGTAAATGGAGTGAACAGTCTAAGTATGATTCCCATTCCATTAATAGAGCTATGTAAAGATGAACAAATCGCAGACTTGCTATTCTAAACATATCCCAATGTGTTTTTACCACCTTTGTTATAAATAACCAAAGAAATTAAAAAGGCCTAGGTTTGTTGCTCCTAGAACAGTAACAGAGTGGGTCCCAAATCATACCAAGAACAGTGTCTCTTCCCTCTACCCACAGATTTTAAAAAAATCTTGTTGGCTAAGAAAATAGTCCTGAGAAAACTAGGCAAAGTCAGGGCCCTTTATCAGGCGACATTTGCAATATCCGGAGCAGCAGCCTAAAGCTGTCTACATTACAGCCTATATCGGCAAAATGTGTGTCATCAGGGTGTGAATATTTCACCGACATAAGTGCGAGCATCTCCCGCTGACATAGTTTATGCCACTTACTTAGGTGGGTTCTGTTGTATATTTGGTTGTTGTGGTAATAGACTCCTGTTGTTGCTATGGCAACTGAATTAGATTATTAGGGAATAGCCCAGCCAGTTTGGGCTGGTTTTTGGTTAGTTCAGTGTGTGGCAATAAATGGCTGCTTTTAAGGTATACAGCTGTCTGTGTCTCCAATGATTTCTTCCGAAAACTGTTGCCCACAAGGATATAACAACTTGGTGGTGAGGATGGGAGCTCTGTGCTGCCCCAGCAACAGAAGGAAGTAGAAGTCAAGGTACAAAAAAATCCCCTTTTTGCTGCAGGAAAGGGTGAGGACTGGCTTGTTTGCACTGACTGTGCAAACTGAAACTAAAATCATGGCTACACTTACAGGGCCACTGGAACCTTTTGAGGTGACTATAGTGCAATGGCATGTGTATAATGAGCGTTTTGAGCTTTTTGTTATTGCAAATGACATTACAGAAGAGAAGAAGGTGCCAATATTCTTAAGTGTTGTAGGGGCTAAGACCTACTCCCTGCTACGCAGCTTACTACACCCTGTTAAGCCAGAGGCCAAATCTTACAGTGACACTGTGGAAATCCTGGGGTCCCATTTTTCTCCAAAACCATTGGTAATTGCTGAAAGATATAGGTTCCACAAAAGAGACCAGAAAGAAGATGAAACAGTTGTACAATTTGTAGCAACTCTGAGAGAGCTTGCAGAACACTGAATTTAAGGAGATACTAAATGACACCCTGCGTGACAGGTTAGTGTGTGGCCTGCACAGTGAAGCTATATGGAAGCGCCTATTGACAGAGGCTCAGCTTACCTTACGGAAGGCTGTTGACATTGCGGTCTCTATGGAACTGGCAACAAAGGAGGCACAATATATCGGTGCATCCCCTAGAGTGCATAAGGTGTCACAAGAACCTACCCACAAAACTGTGGGGAGTCAGGAAAGTTACCGCTGTGGTAAGCCAGGTCACCATGTATCAGAATGCTGGTGTAAGGATGTGGTATGTTGACATTGTGGCAAAAAGGGACACAATGAGTGTGCCTGTAAACAAAAGAAAAAGAGGACTGTGGTCTGGCCAACCAAAAAGGGAAATCTGCATACCCTAGAGCAGACCCAGGAGACACCTCATCACAAGAAGAGCCACTCCACGTTTTGGCAGTGGGCTCACATAAATACTGGGTAACCCTGTTATTGGACGGCAAACCTACACGCATGGAACTGGACACCGGTGCAGCCGTCTCGCTGGTCTCTGAGACTGTGTATAAAGAAAAGCTACAGCATCTTCCGCTTAAAGCAACAAGAACAGTTCTGCAGACATATATAGGAGAAGCTGTGCCCATGTTGGGCACTACTGATGTTAAGTATCAGAGGGGTAGCCGTGTTAGTCTGGTTCTGTAGAAGCAGCAAAGAATCCTGTGCTTCTTGCTTGCTTATATATACCTGCCCCAGGAAATTGCTTCTTGCTTGCTTATATATACCTGCCCCAGGAAATTTCCACCACTTGCATCCGAAGAAGTGGGTATTCACCCACGAAAGCTCATGCTGCAAAATGTCTGTTAGTCTATAAGGTGCCACAGGATTCTTTGCTGCTTCTACTGATGTTAAGGTGGAGCTCAATGGACAGGCTGCTAAATTGCCACTGTTTGTGGTGAGAGGTAATTACCCAGCCTTAATGGCTAGGTCTTGGATTAGGAATATCCATCTGAACTGGGCAGAAGTGCACTGAATGACTGAAGAAGAAACCAGTCTACCTGCTATACTAAGGAAATATGCTGCTGTTTTTGGAGAGGATCTGGGAAGTATGAAGGGAATCACTGTGACATTGAACATTAAACCTGACAGTCAACCAAAATATCTGAAAGCCAGAACTGTGCCATATGCCATCAGGCTGAAGCAGACCTGGAGAGGCTGGTCACAAATGGAGTCCTAATACCAGTTACCCATAGCCCATGACAACTCCTATCGTTCCAATAGTGAAGAAAGATGGCTCCCTCCGGATTTGCAGGGAATTTAAAGTCACTGCGTTGACAGTTGTGTAAAGAGCAATACCTGCTTCCCCGCATGGATGACCTCTTCACAGGCCTGGATGGGGGACAAAAGTTCAGTAAGATTGATCTGAGTCAAGCGTATTTATAGATGCACATTGATGAAAAGTCCTAAGAGTTGTTGACTATTGTGACACATAAGGGGCTTTATCAGTACTGTTGCCTACCCTTAGGAATAATATCTGCTCCCGCCCTGTTCCAGAGGGCTATGAACCAGATCTTGTGTGGCTTGCCAGGAGTGCAGTGCTATCTGGACGACATCCTGGTCACTGGAAGGAATGAGGAGAATCACCTAAATAATTTAGAGGCTACCGTACAAAGACTGGAAGAGTATGGCCTACGAGTCCACAAAGACAAGTGTGAATTCTTCCAGCCCTCTGTTGAATATTTGGGACACATCATTGATGCTACAGGTCTTCGTAAGGCCCCTGCAAAAGATAAGGAGGCTTGTGGAGGCTCCCCCTCCTCGAAATGTTACCCAGCTTCACTTGTTTCTAGGACTATTGAACTATTATGGAAAGTTCATCTCACAGTTAGCCACACTGCTAAAACCACTTCACAAACTCCTTGGGCAGAACAAGGCCTGGAAGTAGACTGAAGCCTATGATGTTGCGTTTAACAAAGCTAAGGATGCATTGCTAAATTCTGAAGGTCTAACGCACTTTGATCCATCCTTACCCCTACAGTTGGCCTGCGATGCATCCCCTTATGGAGTGGGAGCAGTTGTATCACACTTTATGCCTTCGAGAGAAGAGAGACCTATTGCTTTTGCTTCACGCACTCTAAGCAAAGCAGAAACTAACTATGCCCAAACCAAACGTGAGGCATTGGGAATCATTTTCAGAATTCAGAAGTTTCATCAGTACCTGTTCAGATGGAAGTTTACTCTTCTCACAGACCATTGACCCCTGACTTCAATTTTTGGACCCCACACAGGCATTCCCCCATTAGCTGCAAGTCATATGCAATGTTGGGCATTGTTGCTTTCCGCGCACATGAAATCAAATATCGGAAATCCACTCTTGTACGGCAATGCGGCTGTCTCTCAAGGCTGCCTTTGCCAGTCAAACATCAAGATATTTCCCAGAAGGAAACTGTTTACTTTGAACAGGTAGAGAATACATCCATCATCTCTACTCAGGTAAAGAAGGCAACTCAAGTTGACCCAATATTGTCCCAAGTTATGGGCCTGGTGATGCATGGAACATCTCAACGAACCTCTCCGGTCTCACCCGACCTTGTTACCTACATGTCCAGGAGGACGGAGGTATTGCTTCAATCTGGTTGGTTGTTGTGGCGGAGACGTGTCATTATCCCACCACCCCTGAGATCACATGTGTTAGAACAGCTACATTCCGGTCACTGTGGAATAGTGCGCATGAAGGAAATTGCACTAAGCTATTTTTGGTGGCCTGGATTGGGCAGTGCTATTGAAAAGAAGGCAAGAGCTTGTATGTCATGTCAGGGTGTGAGGAATGGGTACCCCTACACCCATGGGACTGGCCTGAAAACCCATGGCAATGTATTCATGTTGCCTTCGCTGGCCCCCTTGAAGGAAGCATGTTCTTGGTGGTGGTAGATGCCCATTCTAAATGGCCAGAAGTCTCTATAATGCAGTCCGCTACTACAGAGAGTACTATCCAAAAACTACAAGGACTCTTTAGTCATTTCAGTCTGCCAGAACAACTTGTGAGTCACAACGGACCACAGTTCGTCTCTCAGGAGTTTCAAAATTTTATGAAGGCAAATGGGATACACCATATTATCCATCCACCAATTAGCTGAAAGATTTGTGCAGACAATGAAACAAGCTTTGAAATCAGCCAGGGAACAATTATCCATTCAAAAGTGTCTGGACACCTTCTTATTATCCTACAGAAACATACCTCATGCTATGACCAAGGCATCCCCAGCCTTTCTAATGATGGGACAACAGCTGCGCACTTGCTTTGATCTGCTGAAACCTTCTTAACCCTGACAAACTGTGCAACGTCAGCAGCAAGATCAAGTCGTCAGGCTGCACACAGAGCAAAAGACCAAACCTTTAGCCAGGAGAGCTGTTTTTGGCTCAGAATTATACTTCTGGAGCTAAATGGGTCCCTGCCACTGTCAGGGCCTGTTTCCTACACAGTCCAGACTGCAGAGGATCATACCTTGTTGCGACATGTAGATCAGCTGCTGCCAGGTAATACCAGTCCTCAGGACACATCTTCAGTTGAGTTGCCTGACTTCACCACCTCTGGTGAGACACTGAATCAAGAGTCACCTGTTCCTGACTTTCCCCTCCATTACTGCCGGCGGCAGAGATACCCCTCTGCCTGGAATGAGCTGATACCACATCCTTACCCATTCACCCTACCAACCCTGAGCCCATTGTCAGGCCCGCGCCCAAAACACTTCTGGGTGCAACAATATCAGAAGTCCACCGTAATCCACCTAGAGACAGAAGGCCTTCTCAATGGCTGGATCTTTAACTAGGGCAAACCCACGGTCACAGGCAAAATAACCCCTGAGGTTTAGCCGGGAACGGAGGCAGTCTACCCTCCTTCTCTAGTTTATTGTTTTATTTAGAGGACATTCTTATTAAGGGGGGAGGAATATGTTGTGTATTTGGTTGTTGTGGTAATATAATCTTGTTATTGCTATGGAAACCGAGTTAGATTATTAGGGAATAGCCCAGCCAGTTTTGGCTGGTTTTTGGTTAGTTCAGTGTGTGGCAATAAATGGCTGCTTTTAAAGTATACAGCTTCAGTGATTTCTTCCTAAAACAGTTGCCCCCAAGGATATAACAGGTTCTTTTAATGCCGATGGGACAGCTCTCTCCTGTCAGCATAGAGCGGCTTCACCAGCCACTGCAGTGCTGTATGATTAGGCATACCCTAAGTCTTCTGCCTTTCAAATAAAACTAGTGAACTATTTATCAACAGCCTTAAAGACAGAAATGGGTACATTGAAAAGATATAATTTGGAAACTGCATAATGTCTTCGGCAAGATATTTATGTTAATGGAATTAATCCTTCCAGATCATGATAAAGGTAAAGATATTCCATCATACCTGATGCTTTTTTAATAGATTCTAAAAGCTTAGAAAATTTAATCTTTACTCTGTTGATCATTCAGTTAAACAAACCCCAAACTTTATGGTTATGAAACCCTGAGATACCTTTAAAATTGTAGCCATGTAAAACCTCTCTTAAAATTAAGTTAGAAAATGACAATATCTCTGACTTATCCCAATTGATTTGGTTACTTTAAAGTCCACATCATGTTTATTTTTTTTGAAAAATGCCAAGTTGGAGAATAGAGATCAGTTAAGTCAAGATCAAAAATAAATACGCAAACATGCACATCATGGTCAAAATTTTCAAAAGTGACTAGTAATTTTGGCTATTCTAAACACTTAGCCACCATTTTTGGATGCTTTAAGATGACCTGATTTTCAGAAATTGCTGCACACCCTCCCTTTAGAAATCAGGCCTCTTTTAAGGTGTCTCATACAGGATTACCCAAAAATGGAGAAACACCATTGAAAATCTTGCTCTGCTCTTAATACCCTGAATTGTTCCATGTTGCTCTTATGGAGGGTCCATGAGTTGATTTATCCAGATAGCACTTGCTTTTTGCAAGGTGCTTTCCAAACACTATAGTAGGATGGCTCCTACTCAAGGTTGCTCACAATTTAATGATAAGCAGACAGAGGTTAGGGAAAGGATAACAGCGGTGGGCAATTTATACACAAGTCACTTTAAGAAGCAGTGGGCAATGAGGAACTTCAAAGTGGATAGGTTGACTTAGAGAACCTTTTATGGGACTGGAAGAATGGAATTTCATGCTATTTCAATACCTGGAGGATACAATATCTGGCAAAAACTGTGTTTTATTGTATTTCAGCCCCAGATATGCCTCACTCGGGCATTGGAAATCTCAGTGAAAAGCATAACACACAATATGGATCCCAACATATGTAGCTTTTATTCAGATTTACTCCAGATATTGTTAGTTTCAAATTGCCAACAATAATTTCTTAAAGACTTGAAGCAAAGAAACTCTATCAAAGGCTTTTTTGTTTGTTTGTGTTTTTTTTTCTATAAGTGACATGATAGCAGACTGCCTGTTGTTACTTTGGGGGATGATGAATATTTTCCAATCTTTGCATAGCAGGACAACGATGCCATAAATACACATTTATCATAGCGTATTCATTCTGGCTGTGTGGTGCCAGATTCGGGGAGTAGGAAACTGCCAGACATTTTTCAGTTTTTTACTGCATAAAGACTATTGATCATTATTTACCCACTTCACAGACAGACTGCAGAAGAGGAGGTTAACTGTTTTTTTTAATGTTAAACGTAGTGCTCTAAGGTCAACTGCTGCCCATTCTTGAAGATTTTCCAGAAAATAGGCACTCGTTAATGCTATAAAAGCAGTGTATTTGTGAAGCTACGTCTTGCCACATTCTTGCACCCATCCAGATTAACCCTGACAGGGGCATGAATTATCAGCAAGGGACCAGGTCATGACATGTACTCCCTAAGGGCTCGATCTTGCGAAGTACCGAATGACCTGAACTCCCAGTGAAACTCAGAGGGCCGTGATTTTCAAAAACGCATAGTGATTTTGGGTTCCCTCAATTTTTAATTGGGCTTTCTTCAAGGGGTCTGATTTTTTAGAAGGTGGATGGTCAGTGATTTCTGAAAACAGGCCCCTTTGCAGACTCTCAATTTGGATGCCAAAAAATGGTGCATCCAAAATCACTAGTTATTTTTGAAAATGTTGGCTCGTGCCTTTAAGGACTTGATCCAAAGCCCTTTGATGCCAGTAGAATTCCATTGACTTCTAGCATGTGTGGGGGAATGAATTCCAACCGTACTGCAAAGGGAATTCAGTATTATCTATAGCCAGATCTTGACTTCATTCAGTTGCCAATCTATTTTGAAAAACTGATTTGTTTTTCTAAAACAATGGAGAATAATATACAATTTCTATACAATGTGACAGTGGGGAGAGCAATCTCTCAGAAAAAGAACTAATTAAAATACAATATCATTTGTCCAGCTGCAGCTATCAACTTATTTTGCCAAATGAAGTTACACAGGAGTGAGTTTCCAGAGCAGGAGAGTAAGGTTTATGACTCATTAAGAATAACAGAGTTGTACACCTACACTGTAATTCCTGAAAATGTATTTTCTCCTTCTGTACTGCATATGCTGTATAGAATGACAATAATTACAGAAACTAATTGAATGAGATAGTCATAACTCTAAAAGTCATATTGCCTATTTCAAAATTGTTTATTTCTTGAAATAAACCATCTTTACATAGTGAACAGACATAACTTCCCTTTAAGTTTATTAAACTCATTACATTTCTCTAAATATGTTTAAAAATGAATGCAGAACATTTAGTAAAGAATATAGACAAATTGAAAATATGACATTCATAAAAAATAAAATCCCCAAAATGATATTTCAGTGAAATGATTTTGCAGTTTTGCTTTTCTGTCCAATAAAAAGAAGAATATGATCAAGATTCATATTGGGGAAAAAAATCATTACAGATATAAAAATATCTTTTTAATTGACTCAAGTAACCCCCTACCCGATTGAAACCATTGATAATACTTGAACAACAAATAACATGGAACTAACACAATGTTTGCAAGCTTTCACATTGTTCACTGTGCTTGTATGTTACATCCTTTTCTTTCTTCTTTCTCTTGTCTAAGCATTTTGGGACAGGGACTCTCTATTACTTTGTATAGTCCCTTGCAAAATGGGACCTCATTCTTGTTCAGCCTCTTGGCACTACCATAATGCAAATAATAAGATTTTTTTTTTCTGCTAGACTTTAGAGTAGCTGATATAGGATGGAATTTTCAAAAGTGCTTGATGTTGGCCTAACTTTGTTTGCATTGATGGTGGTGGTATTTTTACCAATGAAAATCCCACCCATAGTGTTCAAGCATCTTGAATGGGCTACATCTTTCATACAAAATGACTTAATTCTTCATTGGCTGAAAAATTAGCTACACTGATGTAATGGTAGTAGTTATCCATTTGACTGTCATAAGTCCCCTTCTATTAGAAAAGAGTAAGCTGTATATAAAATGAGGCTCTTGAAAAAAAGAAAAAAAACACCACAAACTGATTAGGTTTAATATTACATATATTGATATACTTTCAAAGCAATTTTTCTGTATGCATAGGTCAGGCTTTACCCTCCCAACTGCATGCTTCCAAGATTACATTGGGATTGTTGCTAATAATATATTTGGAACTCACATTAGACTAATATTAGTGGCACCTGTCATTGGCAAGGGTTTTAATCAGCTTGGTCATCTTTTCCTTATTTGGAGGGGTTTAATACCTAGGTCCATATGCTTAAGTCAGTCCATGCACACAACTGTCATTCTGTCCATGGAAGCACATCATATAGACAGAGTTCAGTGTATGACCTTTAGTGATCAGTTACCTGCTCTGTTTCATGCAGTTTGCAGTTTGTTTGCTAAGCAATCGTGAATTTCTGCCTGGTATAGAGTCTTTTAGTCCAAACTCTTCTTTCATTCACTGAATTGCCTTCACTGACACTGACAATCTTCATCAACATTCATCTACTATGTCATCCAAAACAAGATGATACATTCCACCTTTGCACCCAAGGGTGTTTAGTGTGCAACCAATTTTCTAGGAGTTGCTTTCTTGCACCACTCTCTACATCATTGGACTCCAAAACCTAATTTTACCATCTTCTGCCCTCTGAAACTAGCTCATTTTTCTCCAGCCGAGCCATCAGAGATTCTGTCAATCAACATGAAACATGTCACATACAGAACAGGGAGGCAAAGGCTGTATTCTCTAGGCTATTCATTGGAAAAAAGTGCAACAAAATGTTTTAAAATGTTGGCTTAATGTTCACTTTCTTTCTCTGATCAAACGCATCTTAATTTTTAGTCTGCTCAGTGTGCTCCTGCCCAGCTCTAAGTAAATGAAAACTTCAATAGATGCTAATAACAGATCTGTACAATTAAAAAAAAAAAAGAAAGAAAAAAAAGAAAAAGCCTGAAGGCAATTTATTTTAAAATGTACTCTTACAAGATTTCCCTTATGTACCTAAGTACAATATAGTCTATTCATCATTTCATTATGCCTTAAATATGATTGTAATATCTAATGACTCTGTTTAATTATATTAGTTTTTTCTCCTTTATTATAGTCTATCTAAGGGGTACATAAGCCTCTAATAGCAATTGGGCTGGTCAAAACAGGGTGACATTGATTCAAACTCATAGGCTACAAGTATTCATTATAAACAAAAACTGTCAAATCTTTTCACTAATAAGGGTGTAGATCTTATTACAGCCTCAGGACAGCAGTAACTTATCCTCTGACACATTATGTGAATTTTATGTGCCTACTCTATAAAAAGTGCACAGTTTCCATAGCAATTTTGGTACTTATTTGATACACGATATGACAGCAGGTACCATTTTTCCACCTTCCATGATAAATACTTTTTTTTTTTCCTTCTCTACATTAGGATGCTGTTAGAAATCAGTATTTTGCCCTGATACCACGAACTAGTAATATCAATAATTTGACTCAGATGTTTGTTATGGCAATGAAAACTTCTCTTTTTATTATCATTACAACGTTTTATTATTTAGGCTAGCAATTTTGAAGTCATAAAGTAGGGATGGAAAGATAAAGGTGGAGAACTGGTTCAGAAACAGTAAAGATTAACCCAAAACATACAGCTCAGTCTGACAATCTGATAATTTTTAATGTTGAAAAAATTTAGTTAACTTAGATTTAAAAAATCAGATCTTTGCATTTTCTGTTTATGACCAGAATTTAGATATATGCAAATACAACAGAGGCTGTGTGGTGCACTGGTTGGAAACAGTAGGGACCATGAGAAATGTTATAAAACGTTGATGTGTGTGAGATTTGTCACGTGACAAACGGTCTCTAAAGCATGTGAATGTGTGCTGGGAATCAACCTTTCAGATATCTGTACTGGATATCATCATCAGGAATGGATCTTTCTGGGGTTTATCCATGACTAGTTCTGTCTAGAGCTGGAAACATTAAAAAAAATGGTTTTGTGAAACATTTTGAAATTTCAAATTGTTTTTACCTAGAAGGCTTTGAAACAGACCCATCTTTTTGGCTTTGGGCCAAAAAACCCGAAAAACATTTTAATCAAAAATTTTATAGATATGATTATAATTTTTTTTCACTGATCCAAAAATCCATTTCTAAATGAATTATAACTCCTCTGTAAATGGTTTGATGTTTTTTAATAAAAAAGATGTTATTTTTTCTCAAAAAATAGGAATGTTGACATTGGTAATATTTTGCAGTTTTTAAAAAAGGCAATGTTTTAATGAAAAATCATTCAGAATACCTGGACCAACTCTAGTTCTGTACATATAAAAAGGATTAATGATTTCATTTTAATCCAGATCTAACAGATTTTAAGACAGTTAGTCATTTGAAGCAAGACATTTATCAAATAGCACTCATGAACTCAGGCCAAGGTCACCTGTGCCTTTTTCATTCCCACTCTGAGCAAGCATTGTGGCACTTTTCCATCTAACTAGAGGGCACGGCACCAGGCATCTTATGAAAACTCTGTCATCGTGTCATGAAAAGCTGGTGGGGTAACTAAGACCACTGCTGTATGATAAGGAAGTCTCATTGCATTTACAGTTCAGTCTCCACTAAAGATGAGGCTAGTTCAGATTCAGGTTAATGTTCAAGTTAACAGTACTGAGAGAAGGCATCCTTTTAAAATGGGTTATGCTACAGGTCAGCTCACCAAACTTTTCCACCCACTCTCTGTCCCGTTAATTAGCTTAGTACCTATTTCTGATCAGATCAATTGGGAATAGGCAGGATGGACAAGAAGGTGATCTGGGCTTCTCTGCATGTGAATACAACCAGCCTTTAGAAATAGAACAAATAAGCCTACATGTCTGCAGCTCTTGCTATGTCTCTTTTTCTGCTCTTCACTTGAATGTATGTGATCTATTTGGATTTTAAGAGGCTTCTGAATACCATGTTGCTTACATCTGTTTGCAGCCTTTAGCCTCTCGCACTTTGAGGCAGAAGCACCTTCAAGCCTTTGGTGTAACTAATGCAGCTCCCTGGCACCAGTTGGGTCACGAGAATGGAATGCGTAAAGTGTATGACTGAAAATCCCCCTGAGCACAACCATCACTGAACTCCTAAACAGGGTTTGGGGCTTAAATATCATTTCAGTGGTGCATATGCCAAGTGCTAACCTTTTGCACAGGGCTGAATCTCTGCCTCCGTAGGCAACGTAGGGGGAAACCTTTAAATTTCCCTTTAGTGCTTTGCATGTTGGTTTGTATCCAGTACCGCATATTAGTTTAAGTGGATCAATATTTGTGTGTAATAGATTATGTTAAAGATGAAATATATGGGCTTGAATAATGACCTCATTGTTTGATGTTTTAAGCATTATTAGATTTTACAGTATGGATGGTACATTGATCTGCACATGTAATGTACGGTTCTGTCAGTCAGCAACATTGGTTTCTGTTAAGTATATTTTCAGTGAGTGTTATTGGTGTGTACATACATATCGGATTAATTTACAAGGAAGTATGGCAGTTTTTGATCTATGTTAATTTTTATGTACCACAAATTATTGGTTTGTATTATCTGCCAACAATATTGGCTCAAACTGGTTTATGTGCAAAAGTAGTGTTGATCTTTCTCTCATATATTGATTTACCAGCAAATTGTATTGCTTTTTATGAAAGAGATTACTTCCTATTTTTCAATCTTATTCTGATTGGCTAACAAAGACTCTAGTTTATAAAACTCAGACGCAACTTGTCAGGCCTGGTTATTGTTGTTGATTTCTTCTGTTCTATTCCATATAGGTTTTTATACCACATTAATCACTGTAGTATCTGAGCACCTTCCAGTACTGAGGGACCCTAGCTGAGAATGGGACCCCATTGTCCTAGGCACTGTACAAACATTGAATAAGAGGCAGTCCCTGCCCTGAACATTTTACAATCTAAATATACAAGACAGACATAGGAATATAACTTACAAGGAGAGTGAACAATGAGATGGTCTGGTAACATCATGTTATTTCCACAGTGCTTTTGTTGGTTTCTTTGGTTTTGTGTTTTAAATTACATCATCATTATCTAGAGTCAGGATTGCCCGATCAGGCACTGGAATCTCTTTGGTTATTCCAGAGGGTTGATCTGAGTTAGTTTACAGAAGGCCGGCCATTGTGAACTTTGGAAGTAAGACCCTTTGTTTCTCCACAGGTGTGTGGTACAGAACATACATGATCTGAGACTTTAAATCAAGGATGGATATGGTGCAGGAGGTTCTATGGCCTGTGTTATGCAGGAGGTCAATCTAGATGATCATACCTTGAAGATCTATCAATCATATGATGGATCCTGCTGCAGCCACTTCTCTCTGCTCCTGTGGGCTGAGTCGTTGAGTGGTGCCTCACAGCAGTTTCTTTCTTTCCTGAGAAAGAAGAGATATATTGGGCCATAGGGGTGTGACACTTCTCTCACTACCCAGTGTTGAGGCACTTTGTTACCACCAGCCATTAGCAAGAGGGGAGCCTTGTCTCTGCCGGCTGCAGGTCAGCTTACTGACTCCATTGGCCATGGATAACAAAAGTCCTCCCCTCTCAGCCAACCCAGGCTCTGCTGTCCCTCTGCAGGTTAGCAATAGGCACACTCCAACCCCTGAACCCTCCACGCATCTCTCTAAAATGTCCAGCCACTGCTTCACTGGACACTTACAGTATTCACAGATTCATTACTCCCAAAGAAGTAGTACATCCCAGCTTACCCGTTTCACCTCAGATGATCACTCTGCTTAACTCACAGCATTTAGATATGCTTATGTGAAAAGAAGCAAAAGTGTATCTAACAAAATACAGAGGCTGAGAAGTAGCAAGTACAACTATTGGAAACAAATGTCTACATTAAAAATAAAAGCATAACACACATTCTAGATTCTCAACTTAATTTCCTGCCTATTGAAGTTTAGTTCACAGTCATTGCAGCCACAGGTTGGCTGTGATCCTCCTTTCATAAGTCAGAACACGTGGACAGTTCATCTCCTTAGTGAAGGATCCAGGGTGTACCTCAGTATCCCCAAAACTCCATTGTCATTACTCATAAACTGGGTATCCCCCAGCTGTTTGGTTTTTTTCCTCCATCTTTCCTCTCTTGTGATTTTGCACTTTTGATTAACATCAGGCCCAGTAATGCAGAGAGGCCTCCATTGTGATACATATAATACTCAGTGCACACATAACCAGACAGAGATATACATTGCCCTGAAAGGAACCTGCCTGAGAGTTTGTCACCCTCTGGAGACCTGACTTTAATTTCAGAGCTTTAAGAACATAATCTCTAGTATAGGTATAGAACTTCTTAAATGTTATCCTTACATATATTTCACAATGATTATGATGATCAGTAAGCTACTGGCTCTCTGTAGGTAAATTATTATGCACAAACCTGACCTAGGGGATCCCAATAAAACCCCTTTGCCCTCTGCTAGTTGGTCGCTGAGTCACAATGGCTGTTGGTGCCCTGCAGTTGGAGTCTCCCCTGGGTAAACCCAGCTAGGTCTCAGTTCCCCCATCCATATACATGCATTTTAACCTTTTTACAGCTGCTATTATTATTATTTATTTATTTATTTTTTAGCTGGTTAATCTTTATAGTGCTTTTCAATGGCAGTAGCTCTTGCCTCACTTCCTTTGTACCATTCAATATCCTAAGTCAATGTGCAAGTGCTAATGTGATGGCTACCTTGATCCTCAGCTTACCTTACAAAATGCAGTTTAGACGATTGTAGGAAGATAAAGTGGATGCTTGCATTATCTGAGAAATAAAGGGCTAGGTCCTCAACTGGCATAAATTGGCCTCGCTCCCTGGAAGTCAAGGGATTGCTCACTGAGTTTTTGAACTATGCTTTGTTAAAGAAATGGACAACTGAACAGTTGATGCTGATTTAGACCATTTTCTTTTCTGCGTGAGGGAAGCATTTGCTGAGCTGTAGAGATCTAATCCTTCTTGATTTTATGCTAGGTCTCCGGTGCTCTGCTTCCGCTCCAACTCTTTAATCCCTTTGCCGGTGCAGAGTGTTACATACAACAGATGATTAGTTTGACTGAATTGTTAGAAAGCCCTTGTATTATTTAATAGAAGATCAATACCACACATTCCTTCACATTTTAAAGATTTATGTCTTGTATCTGAGATTTCAGGTTGGCTCAATTTTTTAAATCCATCCAGACACTCAGTTTAAAAGGGAATTTTGCTGAAAATTGAAGAAAAGTCTGTTTTGAGTCATAAGAAAGCAAATTAAATAGAAGTTAACTTGTTTTCTATGCTCATTAAACTCATATTTGTTATAACAATGCCATTTCTGTCTTCAAAGAATAAAGAGACTCAGGAATACATCTTAAAGATTACCCACTGCTGCGCTTACAATATATGTTGATGACACACGCTAATTACTGCATTTAATTGCAGTGGCTGTTTTCTGGTCCATCTTGTAATTAAACGCTTCTGCAACTCTTTATAATAAGAAATGGCTAAAGCTAGGCAAACAAATCTTGGACAGAACAGTTGTCTGCCCAAAAATGCTGTTTAAATAAAAACATTTGGGGGTGAGCATGTCAATTTTGAGGAAATATTAGATGAGAAAAAGTCAAAAAGTTTTGTTTTGATAATGTCAAAATGTTTAATTTCATCTTTTTTCTTTGATTAACTTCATTCTCTTTTATATTACATTACTATTTTAATTATACATTGCATATCATGTTTAATGTTATATAGTATATAATATTTTAATATAATATAGAAGTCTAACTGAAATAAATTGAGATTATCTAAATGAAATGTCTTTACCTTATCACAATGAATAATTCAGCATTATTGAAGCAAAACATGTTGATGGTTCTAAATCAGAATTTTTGTTTTGTGGGAAATTTTGACATGTTGGATTTTCATTCCAATTGGGAATTGTTGTTGTTGTTGTTTGTTTTGAATTTCCTATGGAATGGAAATTCTGGTTTCTGACCAGCCCTAGAAATGGCTGTAGGATTGTGAATGCCATTGGAGTCTAATACCTGGCTCCCAATTATACCATATCCATGTCCTTAAAGATTAGGTGTGAGTTCAGACAGTAACCTTGTATCAAAAACATGTACTTTGCATCTTCCACAAGGATATTTAAGTTGCCTCCTTTCTTTTATGCTCCAGATGGCACGCACTCTGAATTTTTACCTGGCCATTACATGAGCTATAGAGATCTCTTTGCAAGCTCTCACCCCTTGCTGGACCCACATAAGGATCAAGCACAATCTTGATGTAATTAATTTTTTCAATGGCATTATCTTGGGAAGGAGGGAATTAATTTTAAATAAAAGTTAAATATAAATAAACAAATCTGATTCCAGGCCTCAGGATGTGCACCCAGAGATAAGCATGTTCTGTATAAAAATACCATTTTCCAGCAGTTACCAAGGACAGAAATGATGGAAATTAAAGGCATTTTTCACATCTCCAGCATGGCAGCTGCTGTTATTGCTGGAACAGGGATACTTCTTTTTCAGGAAAACATATCTGGGGCCAAATTTATCTGAAGTTACACACCCATGTAATGCCATTAAAGTTAATATGGTTGCACAGATGTAATAAAAGGGCAAATTTAGCCCCATAGACTGCAGTTTTTGGATCAATGTTGAACTTAAGCAGTGATGGTTTTCCACAAGTACTCAGATATGTCAGGGACTACTCCCTGACTACTTTATACCCAAGGCTCAGAAACTTTCCAGTTTAAATTTCAGGTCTAATCAATATATACAGTATTACATTAAAAAAAACACTTTAATGAATGTTAGGGTTGCAAACACTAGCAAATGCCAGAATAAAGGTTACCCATGCAAAAAATTCAGCCACCTTATATGTACGTGCCATGATAGTTTTTCACCCCACGTCACATCAAGTGTAATGTGGTTCCACTTTTTGCTGTGCACTCCGGCCAACGCTCTTGCTCAAAATCTATAACCCCCTCTCTACTACTCCAATCCCTCTTCACAATAAAATACATATCTGGGTTGTGTGTATGATGTACTTTTTTTTCCTTTTGTCTCTTTCCCAGTCAACTCCCGTCTACTCATGTCTGACAATCCACAAGAGTATACAGTGTATTTATAATCGTGTTGGTCCCAGGATATTAGACAAGGGGTTTATCATTTTCCTTTATGAGTTCATTTGAGAGTGTAGTGATTGTCTGGTTTCACCCACATAGTTGTTGTTGTTGGAGCAGTTATTGCACTGGATGAGAGACACCCAGGAGCGTCACCAGCTTTTTTGCCGCCCTAGGTCCCGCCCCCAAAATGCCGCCCCCGACAGAGGCGGCAGAAGGTCCGGCCGCCATGGTTGCCACCCCCCAAATGTTAGCGCCTTAGGCAACCACCTAGGTCGCCTAATGGGTTGCGCCGGCCCTGGGTACACCACATGTTGTTAGGCGTATGTAGGATCCATGGATCTTGAATGATGGATTGGGGAGATAGAGTGTTGATCACTGTAGCAGTGCAGATATGTCTGCAGGTTTTGCATCTGCTGGTCTGGCAGGGTCTGGTGCCACTTTGAGTTAGTGTGTCCTGGTCTGTGGGGAGCTTGCTTCTGATGATGAGCTTGGAGAGAGAGTTTGAAGGCAAGAATTGGGAGTTCAGGAAAGATTTTTTTCAGAATGGGGTTCCCATCGAGTATGGGTTGTAGTTGTTTGATGGGACCCGTGTGTGTGGAGTGATAGGTGACAAGTAGGGGTGTGCTGTTGGAAGGGGTTTTATTTCAATACTGAAGCAGCTTCTCTCAGGGTATTTGGGTGGCCTGGTACATGATGCGACATTACTTCATCCACCTTGTCTCTCTAAATTCCACGAAAATGGGCACTCTTCTAGTTCTGCTTCTGGTTGAAAACAAAATGGTGCTGTCATGCAGACATGTGGAAACCTCTCTCTGACCGAGTGGAAATTTTGCTTTTATATTTAAAAACTGTAAGTTGTCTTGAAAAGCAAAGGCCCCAAAGTGCTAAGTGGCTTTGGACAGGATGTTTTATGGCAAAATAATGAAACAAATATGGAAGATTTTCCTTGGCTCTAGAGTTAACTGGAAAACAGATATGAAGATCAGTGAACTTTATTCATAAATCTGTACTTTAATGTATATATCAATGGACATACTTTATTAATCAATAAGGAATGCAATGACTGTAGTGCTTTGTCCATAAACCAAACACAGATTTTATATACCCACCAATATTGTTCACAGGAACCAATAAAAATATCTTACAAACCAGTATATTATCTCTGAATGCATTACACATAGGCAAAATGATATTCTTGCAGTTCAAAAAAGAACATGATTAAAGCAAAACCAGAGGTTTTAATACAGAACAAAGTAATATATTTTTCCTATAAACCAATCTCCTATAATCTAGAAGAGACCACATATAAAACACATTTCATTGACAAAACAACATATTTGGTAGACAAAACAATATGTAACACTAATGGGGTATTTAAATTTCAGTCTGTGTTTCATCTCGTAGTATTTCTATTTTATGAATGAACACAACCATTAAATTAAAAATGAAATGAGGTGGTAAATCATTGATTGGGCCATATGTGAAATTATATGCTGCAAGTTTTTCTTGAAAGAAAAATAAGTTTGCAAATGTGCTCTACAATCAATCATTGCCTCTGGCTTTGCCATTTGCCTTTGATTTAACTGCAACTTGATTGCTTCTTTAAATGCCTCTGAAGTCAGTGGCAAAACACAATCTGATTTTAATAAGACCAGAATCCAGCCCTAATGATCAGGAATAAAAAATGGACTGTGCATTACTTATCCTATCATTTTCTTATAGGGACTGCACTCATTGGGTATGCCAAAAATTCTGCCCTACTTAATGATTCTATCTCTTTCAGGACACAGACAACTGCAGGAGTGTCATGCAACTGCATTTTCCAATATTATGCAGATCTTTAGACATGATAGGCGACAGGGTGGCCTAATGGATAGACTGGGACTCTGGAGAGTTGGGCTGTATTCCTGGCTCTGCTACTGACCTGCTGGGTGACTTTGCACAAGTCTCTTCACCTCCTGTGCCTTAGTTTCCTCATCTGTAAGCTGGGGATAATAATGTTGACCTCCTTTGTAATGCACTTTTAAGAGATCCCAAGGCCAGAAGAAGCCATTGTGATCAGCTTGTCTGACCTCCTGTATAACAAAGGCCAAAAGACTTCCCAGAATAATTCCTAGAGCATATCTCTAGAAAAACTATCCAATCTTGATTTAAAAGTTGTCAGTGATGGAAAATCGACCATGGCCTTGGTAAAATTTCCAATGGATAATTACTCTCACCCTTTAAAAATGTACACCTTCGAGATCTATTGATGAAAAGTATTCTTTAAGTGCTAGCTATTATTATTTATTGTTAGGTAATCAGATCCATGTGGGTGGACCATTGCACTTGCATGGAGTCCCACTGACTTCATTAGAGTTCCACATGGATGCAAGGCCCTGGCAGTGGGATCTAGGCCTAAGTGTTTCCACAGAAACTCAAGACAGATTTTCTTCAGTGGCATTCACACACTAAGCATGCAGGGGTGTCATTTCAGAAAAATTCTGATGGGAGCAAAGTTGTGCCAGTATCCCTGCTTCATCCTTCCCACTAAGGCCATGGCTGCTTGGGGGAGTCGGGGGTGATTAGTGGGCTGGTCCCATCCTGAAAGAGGGGCAGAGAGGTGACATTCTGCTCCTATCTCAGGAAGTGGGGAACGGGGGATGGTGGGGAGCCGGGGCAGTGTGTCTCATCAGTGGACAGCCCAGGGCAGGGGTCCAGGTCTGGCTTGCACGGTCCTCAGCTCTGGTCTAGGCTGCTGCTGCTGCTGTTTGTTGTCTGGCCAATGGAAAACTGGAAGTGATGCTGATAAATAGTGATTAGGATACCCCCCCAGAGTGGCCCCCACAGGCCTGGGAGGCACCACATTGCCAACTGGCAAGAAGCTATAAAAAGTCAGGGGTCAACTGCCCCCACTTCCATCCCATAGCAAATGACATAGTAAGAATGGCACTGAGAAATGGAGAAGGTTTGTTTGATGGAAATTCCCAGTTATTTCTACTGTGACTCTTATGTGATCAAATTTGAAGCAAGGAAGATTGCTATGGGTTATTCAGATTTTTTTTTCTACGTATGATAGTATAAATTCACCAAGTTATTTTTAGATAGTTATGCATTAATTCTATGTAAATGTTTTTCATCACTTCCTTTGGCCAATATAAAATCATGTTCACTGGTGCAAATGGCAACATTTTATCCTGTATAATATTGTTGGAAAAATGCACGGAGATTGTAAATGGTTCCTTTGAATAGTCATAAAACTAAAATGGATATTTCACATAACTCTTTAGCATAATCAGTATTTTGGAGCCTTGAATATTGCAAATATCTAGATTCTCTAGTTGGCTGATTAACCACAGCAATTTTAAAATAATGGCACAAGGAAATAACTTCCCGAAGACCCAAATTGAATAGCCAAAACTCTATGTAAATTCTAAGGAAAATTAAAATTACTCTAATGCTATAAGACCTTTACTTTTGTACTGTGTGCAACTTGTGAGTGTAAAACCCTTTTCATGTTCCTTAAAGTGCCAACATTTCATGCTAATATTCTACTTGTGGTTCAGCACTTCAGGGAGGACATACTAAATTATATTACTGTAGGCAACACTGGATGAACAAGATACTTTATCCTTTTACTATAGGCAATCTACATTTTCTCCAATATACCAAGTATGTGATATGTAGCAAACAGTTAAGTTTTTTGGGGTTCCCTTGCTGGAATCCAGCTCTTCAGGGTGGGTATTTAATCAAATGTTCTGTGAAGAGACCAAGAAGTTAAGCCAGGAAACTCTTCCCACTTCTCTTGTGAAAAAGGGGCATTTACTTCATTTCAGTGATGGGCCCTGGT
Source organism: Mauremys mutica (assembly GCF_020497125.1). NCBI lineage: Eukaryota > Metazoa > Chordata > Testudines > Geoemydidae > Mauremys > Mauremys mutica. The sequence continues at coordinate 60,486,196 of NC_059082.1, forward strand.
GGAATCTTTGTGAGAGAAGCTTGGAGGCCCTGAGAAGGCATTAGTGCAACTGACTTAATTCTTAATCTTCCTATTTAGCTGTGAGCTACTCATGGCCTCCAACAGATCAGTTATAAATCATTCCATCCAAGCACTTGCTCTTTTTTTGTTTTTACAACAGCAGCATGAAAGTTCTCCACAGTTTTATTCTCCATGACATTTAAAGATTTCTTCAGGGTCAGCAGTCTCCGAAGTGAGTATATTAATATGAATTGTCATGGCCCAACGTCTGCAAGGGTCAGTTTTTTAACTCAAAATAGAAACAAATATGGTGACTTCCTTTCTTCTCAACTCTCTCAGTTGGGGAGAAAAAAGGGTATTCTCCTACCAACGCCTTTCTGCCAAAAAGCATTAGTTGTTTATGGTGGACTGCCTAGAACACAGTTATTGTCAGGGTTGTTCAGCCAAGCTTGAGACTTTATAAAAGGGCTTGATTTTTAGAGGGCAGATGGTCCTCACTTCTAAAAATCAAGCATCTTTAAAGCATCTGCAGTCAAGTACCCCCAAATCAGTCACTTCTGAAAAATTAGCTCAAACCTCAAAGCTTTACTTATACAGATACTCTCAAAACCAAATATTGAGCTTGTATGGTCAAATATTCATGAAAAGTAAGTTAGAATTGTTTGTTCAGTTGTAAAACGTGCAGTCCATGCTGCACTGGATACATTAGATGTGTTGTATGTCCTTTTCCTGATTGGATGATCTATGTAGCTAGCCGACACAATAAGCAAATTTACTGTAATTTGAAATTGTAGGGGGTGGGTTTTTTTGTGACTTGAATAAATTACAGTGCAGATTGCAAATTGTACGTTTGATTATAATACTTGCAGTTTGAAGCTGAATAATCTGTAGAGGAAGAATAAATTGCTGAAAAAAAATAATAGATTTAGAATGATTAATTCAAGAATTCCAAGATATGTTTGCACGAACAATTCATGAACAATCAAAAAAGGCAAAATTAATTGAATAAATTATTTGTTGTATAGTATTTTTTTAATCTCTAATAGAGAACAAATCATCTGGTTCTAAATAAAAAGATGTTGTCAAATTTACCAGACTAATAAATGTGCCAAGAGAATGATTTAGGTAAATGAAGAAAATAACCACCAAAAGTAACTACTTGTCCAGGGTGAGCTCTATCATAAAAAGGTATCTAGCAAAATATTAGAGGAAATAAAATGGTTAAACACTTTTTGATGTAAGAGGTGCAGCAATCTGGAAGGAACAGACATTTTGCCTAAGGATGGATTTTTTCTAGAACTCTATTGTACATATAACATTATGTAGGACAGTGTGTATGTCTATATAGAAATGCTGTGAGAGAGAGAGATAGAGAGAGTTTTCAGTGAACCAAGGCCTCTTAACAACAGATCTTCAAATATGGGGTACTATAGCATCTGAGTACAATAGGGAGTGTTTAACTTTCGAAAATAGCCTGCCTGTCATTTTGTGACACTGAATGATGGTGTCAGTATAACTTTGCCTGGATTCACTATGAAGAGTTGCTAATTTACCAACTTGATCTTTTCCCTGCTCTTAGGTAATTCATGAAGTGCCCTTTTCATTTATTTATTTATTTAAAGTTTGAAAAATGCAATGTGAGTCAGTAAGGAGTCTGCAAAATGAATGACAATGAGGTCAAAAGAAATAAAATGAGCTCGTTACCAAGATGTCTGCTGAAAATTTATGAGGCCAGCTTCATGCCATCAAAACAAACTCAGCAGCCTTCTGCCTACCTGCAAGAAAAATTCCCTTTACAAACAAACTCAAAGAACCCTGCTTTGTTGTAAGCAACTGCACCTGTGCATCACCACAGCTGGATCAACTGGTGAATTCTTCAGGCTTTTTCTTTTCTTTTTTCTCAGACAGAAATATTTTGATAAATATTTTCCAATGATCTTTTTCAAAACCAAAAGCTCTCCATTTACCTCTAAAAACTGATTCAAGTCCACCTCTGATCAACACTACCCTTTTTTTTTTTTTTTTTACCTTCTGCTGACTTATTTCCAGCCAGGACTTGTCTGATATGGACAAGCCTCCTGGGTAGCCACTTTAGAGTTGCTCAAACTTTTGAGCTTCATAGGCTTGAAGCCCCCGCTGTAAAGCTACTCAGTTCAGGCCCCCTGTACATTAGTAGTATTTATATTTCAGTAGCATCTAGATGTACCAAACTGAAATTGTTAGACACTGTCCAAACACATAGTAAATTGGTTCCTGCTCTGAAAAGCTTGCAATCCAAATGGACAAGCCAGACAAAGGGAGTATTATTATCCTGGTTTTACAAAGAGAGAACTTGAGGTAGAGAGAGATCAAATGATTTTCTTAAGGTCATAGAGGTGTAACCCCTCTGCCAGGCTGAAACGATAGCAGCAAGGGCCAGGTTCAATACCTAGGGGTCCCTTCCCCACAACGTAATGCAAACCAGCTCGAGCCCCCACCCAGTGACCTGGGAAAATCTTACACACACCCCTGGGCGCCTCAAGGAGGCAATACTTCCCCTCTCGCAAGCACAGACTCTTGGTGTAGCAGAAAAGGTTTAATTACATAAGATAAACAACAACAAGCATGAAATTTGGAAAATTTGGAAAATACCTCAACTGGAGTTGAGCAAAGACCCACCCCAGCAACTTGGGCCGTGTCCTTCTCTCTGGGCCCTTGAGTCCAGCAACCCCCCAAATCACCCACAGTCCCCAAAAGTCCCACAATTCAAAAGTCTCTGTCCCGGGTCAGGCAGCCCAGAGTTCAAGAGTCTCTTTGCAGAGGTCCCCCTCCCCAGCCTAGGTAGAAAGGGGCACCTTACGTGGTTTGGGGCCAACTGCCCTGCCTCTTCGTGGGGTTCTGCTTCCACTAGTCATCCCCGCAAACAGCTCAGCTCCGCTTACTCTGTGGGCTGCTCCACTCTGCCAGCTGCTCTGGTCCACCAGCTGTTCTGTAATCCGCTCCAGCCGTCCTCACGAGCTGCTCAGCTCCACTCACCCAGTGGCTGCACAAACTGCTCTACTCCGCTCTGCCAGTATTGCTTCAGGCTCCCCTACTCATTAGCACAGTACTCTCAGCTCAGCAAGTCCAGCTCTTCAGTGATTTCAGCTCATAGTAGGGGAGCCCCAGTACCAGTGAATTCAGCTCAGTAACCTGCATCTAGATTCTTAAGGGAATCAAAAATTAACTCTGACATTCCACAGTGGAGAGAAGCATAGGTGGAACTGGTGCTTCTGGCTCACACAAGGAGCCTGCACCACCAAGTACAGATACCTGTCCCCAGCCTCTCTCTCCAATGGGTTTTGGAACCCATGTCCCCCATCTAGCAAGCGCTATCCTGCTGACAATGAAACCCCCCATCACAAGACAATTTTGTAGTTCCCCATTTACCCAATCAGGGTGACAACATTTCATTGCTCCTGCCCCAATAACAACGAAATTGGGGGGTCCCACAGCTGTGAAAATAATCATCCCATGCTGCTTTGCGGTATGCTAAGTGGGGTGGGAGTGCCAATGCAAATAACCGAAACTTCTTTCCGCACTCCCCATAATTTACCACCAGATGTCAGGGTGGGGCTCATCCTGACTCTGCTTACAGAGGGAATCTGTGGCAGAGCTGGGAACTGAATGAAGATTTTCTGATCCTAGTCCTAGTGCCATAGCCACAAAGGTCATCCCTTTCTCTCTATGTGTGTCATGAAAAACATAGTGCACTGTTAGTTATGTGACTTTGGTATTGAACTGAAATAATAAGTGAGCTCTGGGAGGGCTTTGATGAGTCTCCATGCAGGGGCAGGAGTCTATCCATGCGAGATTGGGTTCTAAGGTGTCCCGTGCCTTAGCTGTTCTTTCCCTTAAGGCAGTGGTTTCCAAACTTGTTCTGCTGCTTGTGCAGGGAAAGCCCCTCAGGGCCGCCCAGAGGATTCAGGGGGCCTGGGGTCTTCGGTTGCGGGTCCTGGAGCGAAAGGACCCCCCCCACTGCCAAATTGCCGCCGAAGACCCGGAGCGGAAGAAGCTCCGGGAGCCCGGTCCCCGCGAGAGTTTTCTGGGGCCCCCAGAGTGATTGAAGGACCCCGCTCCAGGGGCCCTGAAAAACTCTTGTGGGGGCCCCTGTGGGGCCCGGGGCAAATTGCCCCACTTGCCCGTCCCCCCCCGCCCCAGGCGGCCTTGAAGCCCTATATTTGGTTTGTTTACCTGCCGCGTCCGCAGGTTCGGCCGATCGTGGCTCCGAGTGGCCGCGGTTCGCTGCTCCAGGCCAATGGAGGCTGCTGGAAGTGGCGTGGGCTGAGGGACGTACTGGCTGCCGCTTCCAGCAGCTCCCATTGGCCTGGAGCAGTGAACTGCGGCCACTGGGAGCCGCGATCAGCCGAACCTGCGGACGCAGCAGATAAACAAACCAGCCTGGCCCGCCAGGGGCTTTCCCTGCACAAGCGGTGGAACAAGTTTGGGAACCACTGCCTTAAGGTTTTTCCCTTTTCTTTTATGTGTACTTTGCAGTCTTTTCCTCCATCCTTTTCAGTTTCTTCTCTTCTCTTCCTTTCTCTTCACCTATGTCTTCACCCAGGTCTTCCTGTCTTCTCTCTCACATCTCTCCTTCCTCTCTTCCTTGCACTTCTGTGGTGATTACCATGGGAAATCACCATGCCCACACATTTATCCTGGGGCACATTAAAGGTTTCCCCCCATTTCCTCTGTTTAACTGGAAATCTCCACTTATTATTGCACTCTCTCTTTCCACAAACCCACTCCCTTTCTGGACATGTTAATGCTTCTCTCCTTGGGAATGACCCTTCCACAGCAAGGCTCAGGTTTGGAATCATGAAGGTGAGGGAGAGAAAACTGTATACTCAGTGTCGGACCCTTGAGCCAGAGAGGCCAATTCAGCAGCTTTGGAAAGGGCCAAAGATAAGCTGAAATGGCAAACTGCCCTCCAGGTAATGTCCAGTGGTCCAATATGAGCCTATCAACAGTCCAGCAAAAAAAAGAAGCAGCATGGCCCAGTGCCTATGGAACTGGGAGTGAGGAGACTTGGGAGGAGGGATAGCTCAGTGGTTTGAGCATTGGCCTGCTAAACCTAGGATTGTGAGTTCAATCCTTGAGGGGGCCACTTAGGGATCTTGGGCAAAACTCAGTATTTGGTCCTGCTAGTGAAGGCAGGGGGCTGGACTCAATGACCTTTCAAGGTCCCTTCCAGTTCTAGGAGACAGGTATATCTCCAATTATTATTTTTTTATTATTATTATAATTTTACTGTCATCTCTGCTAGTGAGTCATTGTGTAACCTTGCCCAAGTCATAGGTTAACTTCTCTATGCTTCTGTCTTCTCATCTGTAAAAATGAGGGCATTGTTACTTACCCACCTTTGCACAAATGCTTTGAGGTTCATAATGGAAAGGTGCAAATTATAGGTGGTCTCAGTCCAATTCCTAGATGTCCATGTCTCACACAAATGTTTGCTATTATAATTGTAAAACCCTGGCTGAACTTCTCAGTAGACATGCAAACAACTGAATGGAAATGGAGACAGCTCTGTTCCATTTACCCTAGCTGCGATTCCCCTAAGGTCAGGGTTGGGATACACTGGTGAAACTATACAGGGAAAGCTTGCATTGCTGCTGTTCATTCTGCACCTGTTCTGCAGATTAATAGACCAGTTTGTCACTTCAGAACCTCATTGCTTGTAAATTCACACACATAAAAATGGCTTGAAGTTTAGTCAATCATATGGAAATAAGATTTTAAAATGTTCAAAATCTGTTTTGAATATCCAGCTGGCACAGTATGCATCACCTGGCATAGAAAATCAAAGGAGTCAGCAAACCTTGGTGTTGTGGGGGGCAGGGGAAGGGGGAAATGTATCAACTCTATTTTGAGATTCCATATAGCAATGATAAATTAGCTCAGGGCTGCAGTATCTCATGTATTCCTTCAGCTCTAAGATGGACACCATACAAAATGTATGATCCCTGTTTGACCTTGCAGAACCCCAGCCTCTAATTTAATACCACTGAACCAAGCGAACATGTCTCCAAAAATGCAGAGAGCTTGGAAACACATAGCTGAGTGAAAGAAATAAATTAATAATGTAAAACCTTTCAAGCTAGGCCTCCCAAACAATGAACTGTCCAGCTCTGTGAAGCCTATCAGACTTTCTTGGCAGATTGTTGTTATTCCACTTCATAAATTCAGACCGCTTGTTTGTTTTCTGGGCCTACCAGTGGAATTAAACTGAAGGGAAGAGCTGGAAAGAAGGAGGAACCGGGGCTTTTGGGAAAAGGGATTATACACCTGGTCAGCTGCTTAGAAATATTTTTTTAAACACTAGACGTTCATTTTTAACATTATTTTCTATCCCATTCATAATGTGATCAGTCTTCTCAAGCCCATCTCCCCTTCTCCTGTCTTCTGAGGCTCCACCTTTCATTCCCTTTAACTTATTTCATCTAAGCGCTTGCCTATTTGTTTCCTTCTTCCGCCCGTCTTTTTCATTCTCTCTCAGCATTTCTTCCATCCTATTACCCTGCCTTAGCAGGACCCATTTCCCCCCAAAAGTATTATATCAGTGCAGTGCCACCAGTGCAAGGCATTCCAATGATGTATTGCACCAATACATCATCAGAGCAACAGGGTTTTGATAAACAACATTCTAATACATCATTAGATCATCACCGATGGCACTTTGATGATGTATTATATTAGTACATCATCAGAGCACTGTCATTCAGATGATGTATTTATAAACAGATGGTGCTGTCATGTACGAGAAAAGTGAAAGCAGAAGAGAACGTTTCACTGAGTTACGGGACAAAAACCATTCACACAACAAGATGCAAGCAAAAGCAAGGTGAAAGCAGAATTGTCCTGTTAGACATACCTGATGTTAGTCCACTGACTTCAACATCCAGTATCTCATGAGCAGCTAGATAATGCTTTTGGCTAATAATACAGGGAATACATTGAACTATATTTTCATGTTTGTTACTGCTCATTCATGAAACAAGACTTATACATCATTTAGTGGTAGCATGTATGTAAGGGGATTATCATCAGCATGAGGCATGTATAATTAAAATCATTCTTGTATTTTATATAGCCCACTTGATTAAAACTGTATTACTAATATTGGGTGTTCTGTTCAAACAAGGAGGCTAGGAGACTCCAATAACAGGAGATGCCTTTGGCATACTGTCAGATCTTAAACAATATTTAGACTAACAGCAATACTAGCTTGTATTCCCATAATTTTATTAGAAGTTTTCTTTTTCTCTTAACCATTACTTTGTGTACATTATAGCTCAAATCATGTGGCATTTGGATGAAGCTTTGAAGTCTCTGAGATTACCGGTAATGCAAAAGGAATGATTTAGCTGTGAAGTACTTTAAAATTAATAACCCATCTTCCTCTACAGAAAAAAAAAGAAAAGTAAGTTATCAGTTTCATATAGAAAGATATACCACTACTGTAAGTTATCTGTAGCAGTGCACAGGCTAAACAGCCTTAATAATACAATGACTATTACATCCAGAGGCATTAACCATCATTCTAATAGAAATCTGCATAGATTAAGGTAAGTAATATACATGAAGGAGACCTACATCCATTTGTTTGCCCAACTGGGGAGCTCAAGTGAGCAAGCCCATCCAAGCTTTAGATCATATGCTATCTTCATCTGCATATACCTCTCATCATTAGTGCCTAGCTTATCCATACAACACCCCTGAGAAGTAAGAAAGTGCTGCAGTCTGCATTTTACAGGAAATCTATGGCAGAACCGGGCATGGAATCCCAGGTATCCTAACTCTTAAGCACCAGTCATTTACCAGTTGGAGTGGTTTTGTTCTGTGAACCTGACTGATACTGGTTGATCTGGTAGGAAATGTACTTGAATGGGTTACCAGGAAATGAAACAAAGAAAGTTTTGCAAGCGTAGAAGTGTGTACCTGATTGCTCTCAAATGATAGTGGCTTCATATTGGCCATTTGGCTAGGCTAAGATTATTTTGAAACTTTCTTTTCAATTTTTTTTTTCAAAAAGGGAAATAGTTGAAACCAGCCCTTACCCACAAACAGTTTTGGTTTCAACAAATTGATTTTCCAATTCTGAACATTTTGTCAAAAATTTCTGAGCCGCCTCTTCCTACTACGTGTTTGTTCAAGGCCTAGCACAGTGGGGCCTTAATACTGGTTACAACATATATTTGCTATAATAACATTAAATCCCTTAATTTTCCCTCCCTCTCTTCCATTCAAAATGTGCAAGGTTAAGATCAGAACAGCTTAGTAAGGTATAGTGTTAAATCAGAGCTTTGAAGTATTCAGATATTGGTATTGGTTTTGGATTTTGGACTCCAATATACATAACTAAAATCAAATAATTACCAAATATTGGACATGATTCTCCAGTCCAATGCAACTTGTGTAGTAATTTACCCCAGTGCAGATCAGTAGGCTAGTGCTGTATGCATCCACTTCACACTCACCTCACAAACCCCAGCTGAGACACCCTGATGGGACCTGATTTTCATGAAGTGTTCAGCCCCCACCCTGTGAAAATCAGGCCCTTTTAAGGTATCACTAGTAACTTGAAAATGTAGTCCTTGTATATAAATTAGCCATATATCAACAGTTAATCAAAGACATGGAGAACACTGATTTTCATGGAAGAACAAATTAGGTAAAAGGAAACATTTATCTTTTAAGGTGAAATATCATATCCAGTTTTGAAGTGTTAGACTAATAAAACATTATTTATGTTTTGGTCATGGGAATGTATATTTGCAAAGACTAACAAATATTACCTGTGAAAGTTCAAGCTGCCAAGACCTAAAGAATGGAAATATTGCCATGGGCAGGAGATTTGGCTCTGCTAAGGGAAGTTAAAGGCAACGTTAAACTCAAAGCCACGTTCTTCTTTTCAAATTTTAAAGCTGACTGCCTCAGTCAGCTCATTTTACAACATGTTCTTTTTGGAATACTGCATGACTGACACAACCTAACATTCTCAGCTAACCTGGTGTGTTACTCTGGCTCTTTGAAAGACGGAGGTTTGAGTTACAAAAATGATAGTTTTCAGAAAAGGGGACACAATTAGTGGCATATGGAAATAAGAAAATAGTTCCAAAATGAGTATTCAAAGCCCATATGAAAGGATTTAAACCCTTCTTTGATCCCAAGAATGCAGAACAGAAACCAGAGATGTTTAGGCCCTAATGGGTTTTGTCAGTTATGAGAAGCTACTACTATCTATACTGTTCATGAGTTGAACAAAATACTCTTCTGTGAAGTGAAAGTGTTGGGTGCCATAAGTGGTTTTCACACCTGTAGGAACATCTAAATTGAGATAAGAACTAATGAGCTGAAATGAAATGTAGAGTCAGCCAATTGTGGATGGTAAAATTACTAATCAATATGGAAAGTGTGCAAATTGCTAATGCAAATGAGGCTGGCCAGGAGAAACAATGTTTTATTTTAGAAATGTTAAATAAGAATTCCAATGAGTGGCTTCCAAATATTTCAAGTTGCAAACAATTCTGAAATCACAATTCCAATTACTAGACATGGTGGCTCAACAAATAGGGTGGGAGGGCCATTAAGAGAGCAGACCCCCTTTTCAAAAACATGCAGATATTGCCATTAAGCTTTCTCCCTCCAAAAAACATAGTCAGCGTGGGAATTCAGATAAATCCATCATCCCCCTTTGAGTAATGTTTATGTATGCTTTCATTAATCTAGCCCGCTGCTGTAGGTCATGCACAGTGCTCAGCTACTGCCAGGCTCCGTGTGTCCTGCCAGAGATGCTGGATGAGTTCAAATTACAGGATGACATTTTCTGTTTTGTTTTAGAAACAAATCTCTTCAAAGAATTGTTTTCCCTTATAGGCCCAAGGCTGTCAAAAGGATATTTTACATGGGTCCTATAACCTTCTTTACAGTTCTCACAGAACATCTTTGCGAAAGGTTCATTTTTTTGTAAAAAGCCACATGCAATAGGTCATTTATTGGCTAGTTGGGTCAGGAATAAGCAGACATCTCACGCTGACAAAGTAGTTTCTTTCAAGTATTTCTACATCCAGGTAAGTGTGCCAAGTTTGTACAGTGTCTGCAGAACTGTCTAAGTGAAAGGAGTCCTAGCTAGGTCCTCAAAGGGGAAAGTTTCAACAGATACCTTAATTCTGTTAACGCTGGATTCGGCAAAAATTAAATTTATGCAGCTTAAGGACAGACAACATTTCATGTAGTGAAGTACAAGCCAAGAAAACCAAACAGAGGCAGATGCTGTCTTTTCTGGGCCAGATGCATTTTGCATGTAATGTTATATACCAGGGAGAGTATTTTGTAGAAGAGTTGCAAAAGCCAACCCTACTGCCAGAAAAAATGCTTTGTTTCTTTCAGTTGTCTAAAGAAATAAAAATAAGTAGTCAGAAACATGGAAAACATGGCTCCATAATCACATTAGGGTTACTGCTGGAGCTCATGTCATTTGACGATCCATTATTCTTCCCATGTGCTTTAAGATTTTTTTAGTGCCTTGTTTTCAGGAGGTCTCAACCTGCTTCTACCTCAGTACACAACTGTTAAGGATAGACTGTATGACCACAGGTGCCTGCCCTGTGCAGATAGTGTAGGCAGCAACCAATTTCATGATTATCTATTCTGTGCCAGGACTTAGACATCCTACAGTGTGCGTTCTGATGAGTGACTTGAAGATTCACCTCATGAAAAACCTAGCAAATTTCCCTGGAAAAAAAAATCTGCCTCCCTTGACCGGAGTTACCAGAAACATCTTTGAAAGATGGTGGCCCTGACATAACTGTATAGGTACAGGACTGGCCTGAATGTGGGGCTTGTAATGAGTTTCATCTGGCTGTAATTACTGGGGTTTCACACACCTCTAGCAATGTCCTCATAAAAATAGACTTGTATTCCATTCAGTGTGATTCATAGGCTTTTAGGAGAAAGTGTGACTAAGCCTTACATTGGTAAAGCACATTTAGCAAATATTACAGTCTGGAAAGATTACATTTATTCAGAGGTGAAATAGCAATGGGTAGGATCCCCACATTTAGCCTTCCTGCTATAGGAAACCTTGGGCATACTTCAGGAGAGACACAGAAAGCTCTAGGACCGCTTCTGACTGAGTTTGTGAAAACCTCCATTGGAAAAAGTAACTCTACCTCCCACTTGAAAACTTTTGAAAATCCAGCCAACCCTGAAGAACCTTTCTGTGGTGCAATGGACCGTGCTAATTTATCACTGTGACAATTATGGCAATGTTCAGCAATATCCTAGACCAGTGGTTCCCAAACTTGTTCCACCGCTTGTGCAGAGAAAGCCCCTGGTTGGCCGGGCCAGTTTGTTTACCTGCCGCGTCCGCAGGTTCAGCCGATTGTGGCTCCCAGTGGCCGCGGTTTGCTGCTCCAGGCCAATGGGAGCTGCTGGAAGCAGCGCAGGCTAAGGGACGTACTGGCCACCGCTTCCAGCAGCTCCCATTGGCCTGGAGCAGTGAACCGCGGCCAATGGGAGCCGCGATCGGCCAAACCTGTGGACGCGGCAGGTAAAAAAACCGGCCCGGCCCGCCAGGGACTTTCCTTGCACAAGTGGCAGAACAAGTTTGGGAACCACTGTCCTAGACAAACCTTATTGAATTAAGTTCAATATCTTTTGTGTTAAAATTCATTGTGTTAAATGCATGGTTTATGTCTTCTTATGGTATTGCAATTAATTCCATGGGGTGGGGGGTACACAGCCCTCCAGGAACTATGGGCAGAAAGGGTGTTCTTAGGCAAATTCAATCAGGTTGTAATTCCTGCCGAGAGGCATCACCACCTGGAAAGACTTATATATACTGGTTAAGATCATAAGAACATAAGAAAGGCCGTACCAGGTCAGACCAAAGGTCCATCTAGCCCAGTATCTGTCTCCCGACAGTGGCCAATGCCAGGTGCCCCAGAGGGAGTGAACCTAACAGGCAATGATCAAGTGATCTCTCTCTTGCCATCCATCTCCAGTTCAGACTGGATTCTCCAGGAACAAAGAGATAAGGAAAGGACTTTTAGTTAAATAGCCTGAGTTTAAACTGACTCAGGGCCTTCTTTCTGATCCAGGAAATGGATAGGACCTCCAGTCCATGGAGGGCCCCAACCCTTAGGGAAGGACTGAAAGAACTTTGACCTACTGAGACCCATGAAACTGGGTTCTTGTTCTGGGCAAAAGTTAACAATTTGAAACCACAGGATCTCCTGTGTGTGCAGTTTTGAAGAACTGCTCACCAGCCAGAGCCCATTTTGGAGCTGAGGGGATCTCTGTTTAGTTTATTAGCATGCATGTAGGTTCTTGTATTGTTTAAAATAGGCTTGCTTGGAAGAAGTTGTGTGATCGCTTAACTGGGGCAATTACACTGCTAATAGTCTCCAAGGAGAAAGCAAAGTGCAGACCATTGAGGCAGTCTGCCTTGCTGGAAAATAACAGTATAGGCAGGGGACTATGAAGCCTGTAAATACCCAAGTCAGAAGGGACAGAGATGCCTGTCTCCACCCAAGAGAGGCAATGGCTGAGGAGCCAGAAGCATGAGAAAGGGTGCCCTTCCTGGACCACTGAGGGGAAATACAGATGCAGTTGCCCTGAACTGTGACAACCACCTTATATCAAGTATCAGAGGGGTAGCCGTGTTAGTCTGGTTCTGCAGAAGCAGCAAAGAATCCTGTGGCACCTTATAGACTAACAGACGTTTTGCAGCATGAGCTTTCGTGGGTGAATACTTGCATCTGAAGAAGTGGGTATTCACCCACGAAAGCTCATGCTGCAAAACGTCTGTTAGTCTATAAGGTGCCACAGGATTCACCTTATATCAAATCTCCCTGTCCCAAGTAATCTTACCGAGAAGCTAGCAAAGAGCCATCTTCCCAGTCAGTAACTTAGATCTTCTAATAATAATCAGGCTTCAGTATAGGGTTGGGAGAAGAAACACAAATGGTGGTCTCATTAGCTGCAGATAAAGAGCAAACCTCTTGAATGTGATATGGATTTGATTATTCCTGGTCCTTGCACAGTTCCTTGCATCATTCTCCTCCCTCCACACCCTTGTTAGTCAATCTGGTCCTCAATGAGCAGCTGTCACTACTGTACAGACAAAAATTCAATGAAAGAAAAAAGTATCAAGCAGTTATTGGTCATAACAGAAATATCAGTAGCATAATTAGTGTCATGTCATCTGCCCTGACAAACATGGTGTCTTTGCTTTAGCATTTATGTAAAATCCAGAAGTCAACATCCTGTGACAGTAGTCTAGTTCAGTGAGAAACTTTCAGAGTTAACAATCACTTTAGCTTTTGTGTTACCTTAGCTATGGTTTCAGATAGTCCAGTGGGCTGAGGAGTATGTGTTCTGAACTCCCCTAGGCTTTTGTACTGCAATCGGAATTTTGAGCAGAGAGTTTGCTTTAAAAATGTGCTGCTTTGCTTGTTCTTCTGTCGGAATATTCTTTTGTGTGAGGAGTCAGACTTTGATCTCCATGGCAGTTGAGACAGAAGTTTCATCTTCACTAGCAGTGGAAGCTGGAGGTGAAATCCAAAGAACAATAGCAGGTCCTGTCACATCAACACTATTAGAGGGCTCCATTTCTTTTGCAGTGGAATTGCATTCTCAGGAGTAGTTGTTTACTGCATTAAGCTACACCAGGCTGAATTCAGAATTTGTATCCCTCAGAAGTAAAGTTTCAAATAGGTTCTAGCGAGTGAGCTGCGTGACTTCTGGTCATGCAACTGAAAGTCAATTGAATGAAGCTTTGTAAACTTCTTTATTAATGTCATATATTTGAACCTAGTCATTGCAATGTATTATGACAATACAAAATTAAGAAATATACATGAGGAGAGAGAATTCTAGCACTTCAAGCAGTCTGCCTGCTAACTTCTTGGATTTAACTTCTCTTTACAGGACAAAATAATTTGACCACATGGCTAGGCAAAAAGGGTTGTCTAGAACTTAAAATAGAACCACTCTCAGGGTGATTTGGGGTTCTAGAAAAATCTATGAGTATCAGTCATGTTCTATGAACACCAAGCAGAATTTACCCAATACAGTTCACATACTCTCTGTAATATCCCCATCCCTGCAGATCTCAGTGAATGTCCTTCTCCCCCGGTCCTGGAGATTCCCCTTTCCATCCATTTCTCACTTATCTTCCTCTTTGGGAGCAGTCAGTTTCAGCCTCCCTAATGATCCTTAGCAGCACTGAGGACCAGTGACCTAACAGAATCTGGTGTCTCCCCTGAATGCCTAAGGATAAGAATGACGGTGCCCCTGATGATCTGTGGGTGAATAAAGAATATGTGGTGGGTTTAAAATTTAGGATCTATACCCTGTCCAAACAAACCAGCAATATTTGATATGGTTCTGACCCTTTGAGTGGATCTTGAAGAGTCTGTTTTGTGAAACCTATATGAACAGAACCTTACAAGGTTTGTTAATTCAGCTCTAAAGACAACCAAGCTTTCTGGTGACATACTATAAGATAAGACTGTGGAAAACTCTGTAATACGTAGCAAAATCAGGCATTATCTAGGATAGAATTATGTATCAATATGACTTTAGAAAATTGCTGTTAAAATGCATATCATTGGCACAATAGATAGTATTAAAGCATTTTGGACAGTAGAGCCTGTCAAATAAAGGTGTGGGGGTGTATTAGAGCTGGTCACAAATGGAGAGTTGCCCCCTCCCCCCCCCAAAAAAATACATGAAAATGCAGTAGAATGTTTTCAATTAAAATGAAAATATTTCTAGATATTTCAGGTTTGGGGCACAATACCTAAAACTCAAATAAGAATATTGTCTAGATAAAGCCTTTTCTTTTTTTTTTTCAGTTTTCAGCAATCTAAAATTAAAACAGTTTTAGAGGGGTTGTTTGTTTTTGTTTTTGAGGAAAATAAATTTTTATGAAAAAGTTTAATGTCTATGGAAAAGCCATTTTTGTCAAAACACCTTTTCAGAAGAAAATGCCAGACCAAGTCGTGTGTGTGTGTGTGCGTGCGCGCGCGTGTACGCGCTTTCAATAAAGGTAAAGGACAGAGTGGTATATGGCTAAATTTTTCAAAGATGGGTGTGTAAAGTTAATAAGTAACCTGATTTTCAATATTGCTGAGCATCAGCAAATATTAAAATCAGGCCACTTATTTTGGTTTTTAATTATGCCTTTAGCCTCCTGAGTTTAAAAATTTTGATCCAAGTACATGAATCTTACATATCATGTTCTTGACAGAGGTCCTAAATATTTTAAAATGTGATTCCAAAAGTTTCTTTTGGTGTTTCTATTGATTCTCTGCACATCTGCTATATGGTCATGCTACTGTGTCTCTTTTCTTTCTTCTTTTATGTATTTAAAAATGATCATACTCAGTAATAAAATTACACATTTTTATTAATTGAAGATAATGTAGAACTATGGGCTTTATTCAGGAGTATCAAAGTTCAGTTGGTTCCACAATTGCTATTTTTATATATAAAGGGGTAAGGAGTACGTCAAATTAAAATATGGCAAATGGCTTCACATCATCTAGCCATTTGTACAAGTGCATGAGAATTATGGGAGTTATTTGCAATTCATAAATTATGAACTTGTTTGGATTAAGTTCAAGAATTTACTAAATCATAGGAATATTCACTTACAATTTTATCTGCTATATAACCATTGCTTTGCCTTTTGTTTGCATCGTAAATACAGATCAAAGGTGTGCAGCAAACCACAAAAGATTTCTTATTAATTTCTTATTCTGTAGAATTACCCAAACTCTCAGGTAATTGCTTCCTTCAGACTGCTTTGAAAAGATGCTGCTCTCCTTAGTCCTGTTGTTATGCAATGCAATACAGTGTGTGCATTAGGGTGGATTATTGTTATTACAGATTAGGAATGCAAATACTGTTTTTTCTCCTCATATGCAATTGCCTGCCCTTCTGTGTAGCACAGTATACCTGCTATGGATAGCTCACCAGACACCTTATCCTTCAAGATGCGGAGGACCCTCAGCTTTCATGAAAGCCTACAAGAATTGAATGCACTCAGCACTACTCAGTCAGACCTCAGCCATCGCTCCAGATTAGTCCCTATTTCATATCTGTTAGCTAACAGAGCCAAACCTCCCTCATACTATGTAAGTTCAAATGCCATTCTCTGACAGGTTTAGTAAAAAGACATCGTTTAAAAATATAACAGGACATCTGATTGCTTGAACACAACAAAACCAGAATTATTCATATCTGTATAATACTATGAGCCAAATGATGATGTGTAAAATGGTACAAGTTAGACTTCCTTATATTCAGCTATGAGAATCTCCCTTTAAATCAATTAGTATCACATATGACATTATAGCATCGAAGCCATAGCTGTTAACTATAAATAAACCTGTTCTTTTAAGGTGAAGCCAGGCAATAGAGCAACACACTCACACGTACCAATGATCAGAGGCCTTCTAAATATACAAAGACTGTAGTTATACAAAGACTGTTCTTCTTTTGGTCCTGAAAGACATTTTAGGAGTCAGGAAGATAGGTCCTATTTAAAACCAAAAGGGAAGCTTTTCTCCCCACAGCTTCTGTTCCACTCCTCTCATGCTGAACACTGATGATGAAACAGTGTCCAATCCTTTCAGGGCTAGACTTGAGTCGAAGCAACAGAATAACTGGACAGTATCAGTATTTGATGCTACTTGAGACCATAGCATGAAAGGAGGAAGAAGTACAAGTATGATACCTAAAAGGTAGAGAAGAGTGGGGAGTTGCCTAAAATTAATTTAAATTATCCTATATTAAATGTATTCAGATCATTTAGCCAGTTCTTTCCTATCTATTTCTTATCTCATACCTAAGTAACCAGAGGACTGCTTCCAAAGGGCAAGTCTTTGCATGGCAGAATTGAAGATTGCCCCACCCTTCAAAGGTGCATGAGCCGTATACATTCATTGCATTTCTGAAACCTTGATGCTCCACAAAAAACAGATAAGATCCGGTGTGGTTCTTATTTATTTGTATTGATGTAATGACAAAGGGACCCAGTCATAGACCAGGATCCCATTATGTTAGGTGCTGTACAAACACTTTACATAAAGACCAAAAAGGCCCTCTGTAGAACAGTCCTGGCAAGCTACCCTGTGTAACTTCAAATCTAAGTAAAGTGATACAAACATACGTTTTTTAAAAATTACCTCCAAATGATATGTAATGCTCTGGAGAATTAGATGGGATAAAAATATCACTCTCATTGTTGATTTTATAATATTGGCGACTTAATTATAATGATTGGAGTTATGCAAAATTTTGAATGAATGAACATGACTATTAACAGTGATCAAACAGTCAAGAAACAAATATTCCATATGTTCTGTAGTATGTGTCCAATCAAAACTTGAATTTTGAATATTCACAGAAAACTGTTTAGAATCAATCCAGAGACAGTTAGTTATTGGTCAAATAACTCATACATGAATACACTAGACATTTGATCTCTCACAATTTGTGAATAGAAAAAAAGAAAGTCATTGACTAAATCAAATTATTTGCTTAACAAAATTGGTTGCTCATCTGTTTAATTCCAATTGGTTGCATCTTTCTTATTGATGCAGGTTGTAAAGAGTGCAGTAATGTGTATATTCAGTTTCAGCAAAACCCCTCATTGCGAGAGTACTTTGGGATAGATTTCCTATGATTCTGGTTGCTTATAACAAACGTCTGTTGTAGGTGGTGACTACAGTAAGACACACAATTATTGGGATTTGAAAATATCAGCCCCATGAATGTGTGTCAGTTGCTTTACAAATGTCAGAACTGGTGTCATCTGAAGTCTTTTGAGATATAATGCTATTAGCAACTTCTCCACATGTTCTTGAAGGAAGGGAAGATCAATGAGAGAGTGCTTCAAAAGCTGGGGCTACAATTGATGCTCTTCTGACAGAATCAGCAGAGAAGCAGAGGTATTTTGGTCATGTCTCAAGGAGGGAAAGTGACAATCTGATAAAAATGTTTCTGCAGGATTATGCTTCAGAGAAAGCAATCCGCAGGTGGATGGAGAAATCAACATACCAGTTTGTACAGGCTTATGGGTTAGTCAGGCGGCTAAGGTTCTTATTTAAAAAAAGGGATTGGCTTTCTACTCCTGCACCCAGGGCCACGGTGGGTCATGTGTCAGGCCTGTGCATCTCACCAAGTAATTCAGTAAGAGCTCGACCACACAGAGGAATCCATTTTTCACTCTTGAGTGGGTCCCTGCCATGCAGAACGCACAGGACTTGTGCTGGGGGAGGGGAGAAGCGTGTAGCTTTCTTTTCAATATCTCTTGCTACTGTACAAGAGCCACAGCAGTTCATCAGACTGAAAAATTGTCCTCTTGCTGTGACTTAAAAAATAATCAGTTAAAATATGGAGACCCCCTGTTTGCCCTGGTGCCTGTTCTGTCCTGACTAAAGACTATTTAAACAATGCTTGCAAAAGAATGACTAGCCCCTGCCTTTCTCTGCTGAACTGGGAGAGCCCTCTCTGATTTAACAAAACTGTGTATAATGTGTGCGCTTCTGAAGCACTTGGGACACTGATTAGTAGAAGGGTGCTGTCAATCAACTTCTAACAGCCTGTCCTTTTCCCAAAGACACCAAGGCTATCCCTAAGGTCTATTTGTTTCACCAGAGTCAGGGCCGGCTCCAGACCCCAGCGCGCCAAGCGCACGCGTGGGGCGGCATTTTAACAGGAGGGCGGCAGGCGGGTCCGGCGGACCTTCCGCAGTCATACCTGCGGGAGGTCCAACGGAGCCGCGGGATGACCGGACCTCCCGCAGGCATGACTGCTTGGGGCGGCGGAATTCGTAGAGCCGCCCCTGACCAGAGTGGGCAATATTTATGATCAGTATTGAGAGGCAGGCTCAAGACCTCATTGTGTGAGGCTCTGGACACTCAAAACATCTAAATGTACTAACTAAAGGTGAAGATATGGCTAGGGAGAAGTGATAGAGGGGGCCCCAACATGTGAATTTGAGATCGGAAGTAGCTGTACAACTCAGCAAGGCAACACTATAATAATTATTATTTCTTGGTTGGAGAAATGACCAATAACTCCCAAAAGGTGAAGCCCTGAATTAAAAAAAAAGTCCCATAAAGGATGGATTTTAACTCATGTCAGTGCATGATTTAGTATTCAATTTATATTTCTCCTTTTAACCAGCTATTTTCAGAAGACACAGGTAATAAAAGGATAGGTATTTAAAACTTCAATGCTAGGAGGGAAATAAAAAAAACCTTCTATGATTTAAAAGTAGAATATCTTACAATCCAAGTGTTCTATGACAAGAGGTTTCCAGTTAGGTTATTTTTTCAATTTGCATGTAAGGGAATTTTCATACTTCTCTTGTGCTCCTATAGCAGCATCAATAAAGCTTTAAATAACACTTTGCAGAAAGAAAGTGGTACTTTACATCTGATAATTTACTGAAAAAACAGAAGTTAGTAGGATTTTCCTGGCTTAGACTGATCTCTAAAGTAAAATTTAAAAAAAGGAAAAAGTTGTGTGTATATGAGAGTGCCAACACAGAGTCCAATCTTGCATATGAGTAATTGGGTTTATGTGCCTACGTAAAGTTATTAACGTGCTTGATTGCACAATCAAGTGTTGGACCTTGCAGAAAAAAAATAAAATATGGATTTACCAGCTAAGTTTAGGATTTCAAAATATACATTACTTTTAAATTTTAGGACCTTATCTATAGGGTCCCTTGAAATCCCATTAACATATAAACTAACCCTAGCTATTCTGGGAAAACATTCAGTTGGATGTTTCTCTGATAATTTACATCTTATGAACCCACACCAAGTATTTGTATGATATTATAACTAAGAACTTTACCATTTAATTGCCAATGTCCCTTAACTTAAGACTATATTTCTTTGCCTGCTACTTTAAAATTTCTTTTCTGTTAATTTGTTCCTTGAAATGGTGCCTCGGATAATGACATATCTTAAGAGAATAGAATGAGACCTAAATCTAGTTTGCTTTGCAGTAGTGTCTGTATGGTGTATGCGTAGAAACAATTTATTCTAATGTTACTAGAAACAATAGACATAACAGTATTTTATAGGAGAAACAAAAGCATTTTCTTACTAGTACTCACTGTAATATGTAATAAACTCTTCTGCAAGAAGAGCATGTAAAATCCATTATTTGGAGGATTTCACTTTAGTTTGGTGTTTTCTTAAACCTATGAAAATAGAAGTATGCATTTATTCATATATGGGACAATTAGTTTGGTTAGCTGATGGTATTCAGAAGCTAAGCACAGCTATGTACCATCCTCATTCGTACCAAAATCGTTTTATGGATATGTAGATGTAGCTACTTCCTGTAGATTAGTGTTGTTTGACAAATGGTCAAAATTTACAATTTTGACAAAAATAAAATGGGTGGAAAGTTTTGACAAAATTTTCCCCAAATATCTCATTCCACTTTTGGTCAGCTATAGAGCTGGTGGATACATTTCAAAATTTGAAATTTCTATGACATTTTTCATTGATTTAGAGTTTTGATTTTTAAAAAGGACAATTTTTTGTGAGGTTTGTGTCCCACTTTTCTACCTACTCTACTGTGGATACTATGCCATCTAAAAGCAGAAGAGAAACCTAAGATAGATACCTTTGTCAAAATGATCATAAAGTGACCTGCCTTTGTCTAAGAAAGCACACCTTTGTATTGAAGTGAATTAAGAAGCATTTAGGCTCCACTTAATGAGGAGCATATAACCTTCCAGCTGGTGCAAAACAACAGACATCACAAATCAGATTAATTTGCAATGGCTCATCTCCCCAGCAAGTAAATAAAAGATGCACCAGGAAATGGTAGCATAAAATCCTTCCCTGACCTGTAAGGGGTTAAGAAGCTAAAATAACCTGGTTGACACCTGACCAAAAGGGTCAATAAGGGAAGAAGATACTTTCAAATCTGTGGGGGGAGGTTTTGTTTGTGCTCTCTTTGTTGCTCTCTCCAGGACAGAGAGGGACCAGAGCAGGAAAAATGATCTTCTAAAACCCTACCTGAAATAAGCATCCAAGATTACAAAAAAATTAAGTAATAACAAGGAAATGAGTTAGCTTATCTTTTGTTTTAGCTTGTGGATTTTCCCTATGCTAAGAGGGAGGTTTATTCCTGTTTTTTGTAACTTTGAAATTTTGCCTAGAGGGGAATCCTCCGTGTTTAAAATCTTATTACCCTGTAAAATTACCTTCCATCCTGATTTTACAGAGGTGCTGCTTTTACTTTTTTTCTTTATAATAAAGTTCTGCGTTTAAGAACCTGATTGGTTTTTAAGTGTCCTAAATCCCAAGGGTCTGGTCTGTGCTCCCCTTGTTTACTTATTTGGTTGGTGTATTATTCTCAAGCCTCCCCAGGAAAGGGGATGAAGGGACTTGGGGGGATATTTTGGGGAAACAGGAACGCCAAGTGATCCTTTCCCTAAATCTTTGTCTAACTCACTTGGTGGTGGCAGCGATACCGTCCAAGGACAAAGAAGAATTTGTGCCTTGGGGAAGTTTTTAACTGAAGCTGGTAGAAATAAGCTTAGGGGGATCTTTCATGCGGGTCGCCACATCTGTACCTCAGAGTGGGGAGGGAACCCTGACAGATGTGAATCCAGTTCTGGTCAGAATCAAAAGCAATCAGTTGTTCATAGGAAAAGGGCTGGTGATCAGTCCAGAAGTGCACTATTAAAATGCCACCCTCGCAGTCAGCACTGATAGGGTGCCCCTGTTGGCCAGCACCGTGAGGATGTCATGGATTAAATGAGCCTGGAGAATTATCTTCTTGATAGTATAGTTGGTTCACCCAGAAGAGAAGTGAGGCACATTGACGAGGTTTATACTGTATCTGTTTTATCAGTAACTAGATTACTTCTCTTACTAGCCCATCTAATATGAACATTTACATGAAAGGTTCCCACCAGTGAGGGCATACTTTAACTCGGGGATGAAGATATAGAGTGATGGTTGATACTACTCTTGGAGAATGAGAAATAACTGAGCCTAAAAATGTTCTGCTGCAATCCAGGTTGACTGTTTCTGCTTTCTTGAGACACTTATACCAAGTGGGTCTGAGTTCTACCCACCATCCTTGATGCTCTCCATCTACGTCATTCTGCTTCTCCAGACCCCCACACCCACTTCTGCAATTGGGCACAGCCGTACAACACACTCTTTGAGCTCTGGTCCTTTCAGGGGCTTGTATTCGCAATTCTATTCCAGTGGAAAAATAGGAACCTCCAGGGAAAAATTATGCTGTTGGTTGCACACTCACCTACTGTTGAAATTCATGTGCCACTGATGGGATGATTGAGTTCTTGATGTTTGTGCAGAATTAAAATTTTATGGTCCTTGTTCCCCAGCAGTTTGGAGATGTGAAAATGTGTCCCTGTTGTTCTGATGCCATCAGTGTGCTTAGGGCTATGATCCTCACAAAGCGGAGACTTTTATTGAAGCAGTTTTAAGTTTATATATAATATGAGATATATAACTATATGATCTGTAGCTAGCCAGAATTCCAGGACATGAAAGCGTATTCCTCCAAACGATATGAAGTTTACTGAACCCCAGCATTCCAACTAGCTGATGAAAAGCCAAATAGTCAGTGAAGAAAGACATCACATAAATTAATGCCGATTACTTTTCCTGAGTATCAGTGCATTCCACTTCAAATTTTTCAGAAGCAACAAGGCATTTTAAAGCATGGCTCTTATTTTAAATCCTAACTCAGAATGCAAATTAACCATCCATGCTTTCACTGCCTTATCCTTCTGTATCTAACTTGGAGTATAATTTTTTTTTTTCCTGAGAAGCGAACTTTGACACAAATGGCTCGTGGATCAATAAACAGCTCGTCTTGTGGTCTCTACATGTATTGATTCATAAAACATTTGTCTCCTTGTAAACACCCTAATAAAAACAGTTATCACTTAATAATGCACTATTACATCAGCAGCAGCCAATCACAATGCAGGACAAACAGAATTTTCTTATCCCTGGTCTTCTGTAAACTGTAATTCAGTGAGCTCCAGAATAAATGAATCAGAGTCTTACCCCAGGGCCTCAATATTCCCTGTGCAATTTCTCCCTAGCAAAACAATTATTACAAGGTTTTAATAATTTGTAAATAAATTGGACAAGCATATTTAAAAAGAGAAACTCTGTACAGTGTAGTTTAGCAGACATGGTATTCAGTCTTTCCTACTGGGATTGTTAGAGTAATACCTGGGCCAAAAATAGAACACCTTTGTTATTCTGGTATTTTCTGGGTAAAAAGCTTTACAGGAATGTTGTAATTATAAAACAACAAGCATTAGAAACCCAGGAAAATCAGAGGTAAGGGTTACGATAAAAGGCTAACATTTGAAAGTATAGAAGTGCACAGGCAGGGCACTCAAACAGTCTTAACTCTGCCCATTATTGGTGACCCAAGGAAAAAACCCCAAACTTCAGAAAACTTTATATATCCATTCACTAGAATATTAGCATCCTCTTTATAACATCCTGAGGAACAAAGTATTCATGAAATTTGAGACAAGTTAATTCTGAAGAAGAATATAAATATATTATTTTCCACCTCTCTGATCAAACCCGTTCCTTTGCTTTCTGCATAACTAAATTCACTTGGGCTATGAAATTCTTCCCAGATTGTTTTTTTCACAAATGTAATGTTGTTTTATAAAAGCAGATGATCTCTCTCTATTAACAAGCTCCAAAGTAGAAAAATAGTGAGGGGTGGGGGTCACCTGAATCTGGTTTGGGAAAATGAAATGACAATTGGTACTATGCTGCACAAAATATAAACATTCGTAGTGGGAAAAAATAACCTTGAGTTTTCTTTGGCAAGTACCGAAAACGCACGGTCTCACTTGAAGCTTTCCATAACCTAGCATTGTTCCTCTCCAAAACCCCTCCCTCTCTGATGTGCATTTACAAGACTTTCAGGCAGCAAGCTCTGCAAATTGCCAGCAGATTCTCAGAGAATTTCACAGAGTTTGAGTATCAACTGAGCAAGCAGTATTTTTGCATCATATTATTTAGGTGGGGAAAAAAGCATTGCTGCAAGGTATTTGCAAAGGCAATTTTATCACCACTGCTGCAAGAAGGTGGAGCTAGGCCAATTTACAGCAGCTGAGGATCTGACCCTGTATTCTTCACCGCTTGCCCGAATGCTTTTGTGAAATTGGCAAACATTTCTAATTAGTTTCCAAACATTTTCTAATGTTCAAACTCAAGTGTCCTTCACCCCCCAATTCTTGTTATAAAGAAAATGCAGTATATAGTGTTCAGTGCAATATAGTAGAGACCCCAGCATGTTTTATGCCTGCCAATGCCTTCCACAGGGCAGAAACAAGCAACTTAAACAATACAATAAATTTTACCAAGACATAGCTACAGGTCTTTTCTGCCTTGTCTATAAAATAAAAAATATGGAATGATTTGCTTCCCCTTTAAGGAGGTTATTAGCTTGCTTGTATCTACCAGAGGAATAGAGGTGCGTACAGTCTCCCATTATTCACCAGGTTTTTAATCTTGATCCCTGGCTTCTGAGATAAGTTATTGCTGGGGACTGGAATTGCTTGGGGAGTGATGCAGGTGCCGGAGGGCTAGCAAGTGGCTCTGTTATGAAAACAGGGTCTAATGATTAATGGTAGGATACTGTGTACTACTGCTGACTTCACTGGTAAATACAACATTGTTAATTTTATCATTATAAACTCCTGGCACTGCAAGAGAATGTGTCTGCCTCCAGGATGGAGAATTAGATAAGAAGGCTTTACTGATAAGATATCTGGTTCTCTCAAGGGGGAAAGCATTCATGTTTAATCAGTGAGTATTTAACTTGCAATTCAAATGTAAGTGAGTAATATGTACAGGTCATTTTAAATGTGTGCTCTCCAGTCCGGGTCATAACATTATAAATGACTTTATATATACATGGAAGACAGAATCAATACAGCGCTGCTCTTTACAAAGACTGTCATAAGCCTGTTGAAACTAAATATTTTCACATGTGAGAGGGAGCTGGGCATTTTAACGTTTTGTAATACTCTTAACTGCTGAGCGCCTTCACCTCCCATTGATGTCAGTGCCTGTGGACTTTTAGGGAGGATTTTGAGGTCAATGGAAATTGAGTGTCCCTGATCCTGAAGAATGCATTCAGCAGCTCATAAGCCTGGTATCTTGGAGGAATTAATGATTTAGGGAGAACACATCATTGTCCTTAGCACGTGCCCTTATTTATGTGTGTTCATGATCAACAAACACTATCCATACCACTGGGAAACTGGTCTCATTACAGAGCTGATACACAAGTACAACTTGGGGGCAATACTCCCCACAGTCACACTTATTCACTTCTCCATGTGTTGAATTATAATATTAAAAGATATCCATCTGGACCTAAAAGTAGCCTTCCAAGAAGATACAAGCCAAGATGCACTGAAACATTTAGTGTTCTTTGTGATCATCGTGCAAGCACTGTGCCTTCCCAGCACCATCAACATTGAGACATTTGGAAGCACTGTAAAAGGCCACCACTTTGCAAAGGGCTAATAAGCGTAGGTGCTCTGTTTGGTTAACTATGATTCACTGAAAAATAGGATGCACAGAACCTTGGCTGGTGTAAATTGGGGTAATTCCATTGACTTGAGTGGAGCTTTGCCAATTTAAACCAGCTGAAGACTTGACCCATAGTGTTCAAATGACCCTCAGACTCACCCTTCCACCTACTTGGTTTAGTCCCAATGATAGTAGATAGACTGTATTGTGTAGATAAGAATTTTTTCTGGCTTAAGTTTTACTAGCGGGTCCCCCCCACCCCCTTACACTAGGTAGGTGCACCCAAGTGCACTGACAATAAGGCATAGATAGTAAGTATATATTATACAAACAGGAGAAAAATGTGTCTGTGAGGTGTATGATGTTTTCTTTAATTGTCCCTGCGTTTGTTAAAATGAATGCTTTTATAAACAGTTCTTCATCCATAGTGGCATCTGTACCGTAATTTAAGCTAGGATTACAATTATCATATGCTTTTTCATTTATAATTTTAATTAGCGGAGAACAGGTATAGGCCTATAGTACTACAAAATTTATATACTGGGATGACTTTTCTACTTCCCAGTTATTTGAGCTGGGGTTGGGGAATCTGCCTTAATAAGATAGAGGTTAATTATATTGATGGGTGAAGCACTTATACACAGGAGTGCTCCACAGTTCTAATGTTTTCTGGCAAAACCAGTGAATTTTTTCCCATTTAATTCCTCAGTTGTCCAAGAAAGATGTGCCTTTTGTAGGCCAGTAAATCTCTGATATGAGCATAAAGCTCATGAGAATGATTTCAAAGATTTATTATTAAACATGCCAAATTTTGCTGATAATTTAATATTAACAGATATGAAGGAAATGTTGAAACACTGGATCACATTCTTTCTTCCTCCCAAAAAGTCACCTAAAGCAGAGTATATCAGTTGGAGGTAATACATACTTTTATGGGCACCCTAATGTGTTCTAGTGTTGTCTAGTATACCTCCATGGAAATTTCAGGAGCCCAGTCATACAAGGGACAAAGACACTGCAAAACATCAAAATATAAACTACCTCTTACTGTCCCAGCAAATTCATATAGACTTGCAGCATGAGTAGCACTGGGGGTTGCTTTGCCAACCAGGGGGCGTTGCTTTCTCTGAGGGGAAATTTTCCAGATATCGGTTCAGACGAGGCAATATTTATCAAACTAATGCTCTTCAGGAAATGGAAAATAAAAATTAGGAACAATTCTCTGTTTTTAATTGAAATTTTAAACAATCTTCTAAAGATTGTTCAAACCAGTTCTAAACTAAATGCTGCAAAAGCACCTTCATTTACATTGCCTGGAGATGCAGAAAGCAACTTGTTGCTTGTTACAGTAGCAACCAGCTCAGATATGTTAGAACTCTAGTAAGCATAGCACAGTAGTGGCAGATGATAGCATTAGCTGAGGACAACATAGTTAGAGTGTGGTAGCTAAGTGGATAATGGGAATGCCATCAGGAGAGATGCTAATCCTTAGCAACTGAGATAACTTAGAGGCCCACAAGAAGAGATATTCAGATGACTTGGATGTTAATGTGTGTAGATAGAAACTGCTATGCAGGTGAGCCTGCAATATTATTTCTGTTGTATCTGTGCATGCTTGTCAACCTTGGAATGGTGTTTGGCACAAATTGGATGGCTGGAAATGCAATTTGTCTTTACATTAAAGCAAAAATAAATAAATTAATAATAATGAAAAATAGCAGCTGGATAAAATGAAAAGGAAGACACATCTGACCCCTTCAGATGTTGAGGGTATTAGACAAGATTCACAACAGAGGAATAACAGACACCAGTGCAAAGTGAGTATAAAATGCTAACCAGTCAGCATGGTTGTAGTGTTTTTCACTCACTTTACATTGATTTAAGTGACTACAATGGTGATTCAGGCAAAATGTCTCCACACTCAGTTCCCTGCACGTGAACAGTAAACACCAATTGATATATATCCCATGCAGATAGGTTCCACTACCTGCATATCTACAGTATGCTAGCAATGTGACATGGACACAACAAATCACACTTAGGTTGGATTAATTTCCTGGCAGACACCCAAGTGCTCCATACTGGCACTAGTATCTGTAGTGGCTCTCTGGGTAGAGTGGCAAAGATACAGCTCAAAGCTGCCCAGGGTTCAGCATCACTGCAATACTTACTCAGATGCTACCTACCAGATCAACAACACCATCCTGTTTTCATGCTATCATATCTGTGTATGTGCCAAAAAGGTGCGAGCTGCATCCAATCATCTCAAAAGGAGTGCAAATTACACCAAAAAGATCATACTTTCTGATCCTCTGGGAGGGAAGATATAATTTGTGTTGGTTCAGCAGGCAGCATCTGAGTTAGTATTGGACTTAATCCCCCATCTTGGTAGTAGGGGACACAGTGCTCTTAGAAATGCTATGTTTTTCCCTGTTTTCTTTTCTTTTCTCCTTTTATTAGCTGAAGAGATCAAGCCCCACAGACAATAACTCCTCTGCCAGTTCTGGAGTGATGCTGATGATATAGCTTGGAATTTGTCCCTCAACAGGATTTATTGAATAGCCTATACAGGTGTCAGAGACGGGTAGAAAGTGAAGAAATGAACTTTTCAGTTGAAGAGACGTTTGATCCAATTTAGAAAAGGAACCAAGTATATTGAAATACAATTTAAAATCCCTGTAGATTCTAGAAGCCTGATTTCCAGTCACCTGGTACCGTCAACTACACTTGTGCAAAATGGGTATACGATGCTACCATCCTGATTTGCCCAAGTGTAAATGACCACATAAGGGGTGTGGCAGTGGAGTATCAAATCTAGAATTTCTATCAGAAGAGGAACGCTGTATTTCTGAGGAACGGTTTCAGGATCTGACACAAATACAGAGAAAAGGAATAATGAAAGTCTTCATGAAAACCATTGACCTCAGAATAATCATGGACTAGCCTTTATGCAAGAGCCTTCAAGCTCCTGATCTATCCTAAGAGCAGTATTCCTGTTTTCCTTCTTTAATCACTGATGGCCACATTGTAACTGTCCCTGAGCAGGTACCACTTCCCTCCTAGTGCATACAGGCAGCACATAACCACAATGCTACTGTCTGGGCTACCCAGCAAGTGCGTCTACCTATGGTGTTCAGCACAAAGATGATGTACCATGACTAGCTGGACGGTTTAATGCCCCATCACATCTAATCTCAGAGTACATGCAATCACACTCTGTAGTAAATATGAGCCCTTTCTTAAACAGAAGAATTATAGGCACAAACAGGCTTCCACCTCACTTAACTCCCAGCTTTGTATTTATTTTTTTTTACCAAAGCCTTGTCTTGTTTCGAGATCTGTATAGCCCATAGAGACATCTAGTGACTGACTTATAGACTGCAAGTCGCCATTTCATAGCTAGCACTGGGAGGAGCTCATGTTGGGTCTTTCAAAAAGTAGAAGGCTGAATCTTACCATGTATGTAGAGAGACAAGAAGGGTGAGGTAATACCTTTTATTGGACCAACTTCTATTGGTGAAGGAGACAAGCTTTTGAGCTACACTGAACTTTTCTTCAGGTCATGACCCTGGAGGCATTCACTCTGCCTTCATAACAACACAGAATTATTGCCAAATGCTGCACAGCTTCATTTTCTACTTCCACAACTGGACTCTGGCGGTTAAATTCTACATGAACCTCTAGGGTTGCCAACTTTCCAATTAAAACTGGACATTACAGATCCCCCCCCCCATCACTTCTCGTGGTCCTCACACCCAGGGCTGGGCAGGCTGGAAGTGGCATTTGCAGGTAGTGACACCCTCCTCCCCCATTCCGCACCTCTGTAGGTAGTAACTGGACTTTTGGTGTCCAGTCAGTACTTCTGACCAGACACTGTACAGATGGCCTTTCAACCAGACTTTTCGTAGAAAACCTTTTTTGTACTATCACTATCTTCTGTTTTGTCATGTATTTAGATACAAATGATAAAGGAGAAGGAATGCAATTAACAAAGACTAATAGATATGAGTCCAGAGCCAGTTCTAGAAGTACTAAGTGCTGTTTAATGACCCAACCTCACTTTGTATTTCAGTGAAGACACAAAATTAAAGTTAATGACATAAGTTCCAGTACTGACCAACGTCAACAGTAATATGCCACAAACACTACTGGAGTAAAGTACTAGTCTGTAGAGTGCTTACCTGCTTTTGCGAATAACATTGAGCACAAATGTTTCTCATCACTTTTGCTGACAGATGGATTCCCCTAGTGATATTGAGGGCGGACATGAATCCAAATAGGCAAAAAACAAAAGCTAAGAAAAAAGGAGCAACACAAGGAGAAGGAAAATATCTGATACAATGGCTCCAGCGTGGTAGTAATTTTACTGGTGTAACAATGCATCACAAACTTCCCCAAATGACTCTGGCAGAGTGAGAGAAATGTTAATTTTTTTCATAGACCACTCAAAATATATGTTCAGGGAACAAGATAGACTGTACTAATGGAAGAGGTCAGGGCCTTTAGTTTGGGTAGGAAAGCAAATAGCTCATCTGCACTGAAAACGGTAGCAAATCTGAAAAGTAGTTAGAGCTTTAAAAAAAAAAAAAGCAGCAGCAGCAGCAGCAGCACCCATGATCTTGCAGCAGGTGAGAAAATGAAAAAGCCTGATGAAAATTTGCACAGGTATTTACAATTACAGGAGGCCAGATTATCATCTGATGTAAAACAGCAATAGCTCCCTTGAGATCAGTGCGGCTATGCAGATGTACTCCAGCTGAGGATCTGGGCTAGAAAATGTAGAAAGCAAGGTGCTAGGGACTCTCCTTCCTTAAGTTCATGCCAGTTCTTGTTCTGCTGTAGAGAGCAGTCTATTTGGAAAGTGTTCCCACACCCATGTGCCTTCCAGCAAACAGACGGGCTGTTGCATTTAATTCTGTTGGATAATTCCACTCAAGTCAACAGGGTTGCAAAGATACAAATGAGGTCAGGCTTTGTTCCAGGCTATGGGAAGTGATCCTTTCCTATCTATTATCTGCGATTCCTGATCATCTGATATTGGGGTAGAATCAGTGTTAATGGAAATAGAAAACTCAGAGTTGGAAATAAGGACCAACTTCATTGAAGGATGGATAGTAATATAAAAAAGCCCTGAGTTGGGCTTGATTAATTAAAGGAGCCGCAATTACACTTTGTTTTCCAAATTTGAATGAACAATTGGCATTTCTGTTATCTACCTTTTGAATTTTTAAGAGCCAGGCATATTTCTGGTCAGGTATGAAATGTTCATTTTCGAGTTAATAGAGATGTTCTGTAATTTTTAGTACAATAGCAGTCACCT
The DNA here is from genome assembly GCF_020497125.1 of Mauremys mutica. Taxonomy (NCBI): domain Eukaryota; kingdom Metazoa; phylum Chordata; order Testudines; family Geoemydidae; genus Mauremys; species Mauremys mutica. Next base: position 60,517,141 of record NC_059082.1, read on the forward strand.
AGTTTAGAGGCAGGCTGCATGTAAACCTCACAAGCCTGACCATGTTCAGTCCATCTCTAATAAGAAGAAACAAAACTACATCTCAGATGGTGATGGAGAGCACTGGTCTTACAGTGTAATTTAGCAGCCAAGAACACCCCTGCTAAGGAAAACTGCAGATTAAAACCAGTGGTGTAGTACTTTGGAGTTAAAATCCCAGAAGAGGTTTCAGAGTTAGCCCTGGGTGAGGAATCTCTAGCTGCAGCTAATTAGTCTCAGCACCTTGGAAAGATTCTGGAGTATTCTCAAAGCCCTGTCTTTGTTCTGATAGGGTTTTAAGGATTTAAATGAAAAAAGAAAGGAATGTGACAGGAGTCTGATGGGTTTGGGGTTTGTTTTTAAACAAGAACCCTAAAAATTAACCTTGAAATCCTATTAGCATTGTCTCCTCTACCCTTACCCTCCTCCCCCCTCTCTCCTCCACCTACCTCCCTAACCCCTTATCCTGGATCTCCTGTGAAATTTCTCTTCTGACCCACAGTCCCTGTACCAATCACTTCGCTCTCTTGCTAAGAACTCCACAGCTGTACAGTTGAAATTACTCCTGCAAAGTTCATAGACTGAGATTTATCTGTATTCTTCAAAAACACTTATAATCTTTCCACTTGCAGCTTCCAAAAGCCAAATGCCTCTCTCCCTGTCATTGGCCCAGCATTTCCAGTGCAGCTTGTCTTTGAAAAAAAATGCTGCCTCTCCTGCCCAAGGTAGAGCCAACATATCTTAATCTGCTTTAAACTGAAATCTGTGTGAAGTGCAAGTTAGAACACAGGTGTGAGCAAAGCATTGGATTAAAATAGCAAACAGTAGTAAAAGGACCTGCTGTTCATTTGGAGGAAGATAACAAATGAGGCCTCCCAGGAGTCAGCAGTGCATCTTCACTCTGTTTTTCATCTATAAAAATGATCTAAATAGAGATAGCAATGGTAAACAAGCAAAATCTACTGATAAAAAAAGTATCAGGGAGTAATAAGCCCAGAGCAAACAACACAATATTCAAGGGATTTTGATCTACTACATCTGTAAATGCATGATCAGCTGTATTTGCTGCAAAAAGAATAGCATAAGATAATAAGCACAAATAAATGAATTACAGCATGTCCTAAGGAGACTTTAGCAAGGACCTTGAAATAATGAAGAACGCAACCATGAACTCCGCTTTCAAATGCAATTGAAATGCTAACCGCTTGCTAGAATACCGTAGAAACCTGTCATAAAAATGACCAAGTTTGAGGGGCTGTTGTTTATATGGCTGTGCAATTATAAATGTAGTCCTTTTATAATACTAAAGTTACTGTGTTTAAACTGTCTGCCAAAGTGAAATGAAAGTTCCCTTTCCCTAAGTTGATTAGTAATGGTCCTGTGGTTTAATTCAGATTCTTTTAGCCAAAACATTAGAACCAATTTAGATTATTATGAATAAAATATGTTTAATTAAATAGCTACATTTTGGTTCTGTTGTTCCTTTGTTCTTCTCTTATTATGACCAAGGGTAAATAGATGCATTCAAATGACCTTCTGTGTACCACTGATTATTTTATATGTCTTTATTATGTCATTGCTCTAAGCTAAATACTCTTTTTCATCTTCCCTCCTAGGGATGTCTTCCCAAGCCTGTAATCATTTTTACTGCCCTTCTCTAGTTGTTTTCTGTTCCTTTTAGTGAGAGGGAGTGAGGAACATTACAGTCAGGGCATCCCACTAGTTTATATTATTTCTATCTATTACACATACTGCACTAGCCCCTCAGCGTCCCAGTCAGAATTAGCAACCCATTTATGCAACATCTGAAGACAATGGCCCCTGACTAAAGAAATTAATCTAAGACATGTTGCGTAAGGGTGTGTGTGGGAGAAATCAAATAGATTCAGTGTTTACCTACACACACATTTAGGGGGTGATTTTTCCAAAAGCAGAAACGGCAATTAGGTGCCTAATTCTCATGGAGTTAATTGTTGTTGGAATTATTATTATGCATAGTCAAAGTACCAACTATCCCCATTTGTCCCCAACCTAGGAATCATTTATTGGTTGATTTCTTATAGGTGTTCTCCCAGAGGTGGGTCTTCAGAGGGCATGTGGAGGAGGATAGGGTAGTGACTGTCAGATGAGGAATGGCACCCCAAGAGCAAAGGCCAGTGTGGAAGGTGGTGCAGAAGCACGTGTGAAAGAAGCTAACAAACTTGGAGATGAACTTGTTGGAGTGGAGCAGGTTGGCCCAATGCAGAAACAAAAGAGAAAGGGATATTTTTTTAAAAAGGTATTTTGGCCCCTGTGAAAGGGGAGAAGCAGTGCCGTGAGGTGACCCAACACAAGTTGATTATCACAGAGTTAGATGCAAATTCTGGGCTCCCCCAATCTCCTCCAAACTCGTATTCCTCCATTTGTTGTTCTTTCACACTGACACATCTTCAGATTGAAAGTATGCTTGATTCTTTGTCTGTGTGAAATTTAACAAATGTGGTACATTGCTGCTAAGTTTAGAAAAATATACGTTTCTCCAATTTTACTTTACAGATGGAATCCCAGCTATACTACATCTGTGAAAATAATTTTTCACTGATGTCTGGTACCTCTTAGAAAGCAACAAAAACTATATAAATACATCCCAGTATTTCTGGAATGGCTACACTTTTTATTTTTGCATTTCATAGTTTTGTTAGGAGAGCAACATCATTTTATGATCTAATATACGAACATTTACATGATTTCACTCAAAATCTTCTTAAGTTTTGTGTCACCACTTTAAAAAAGAATTTGTTAGAGAATCTTCAGTGCAAATTCCTGTGGTTTACATTGCTTAACTAGAAGAAAATTCAGCTGATATATTGCATATCTAATTAAGGTTTGTGAGATAAAAAGGTACATTTGTGCTCTACATTTGCATCACACAAGGTTAGGCCTTGTAAATTAGATGAAACACCATTAATAATCAAACAAATGAGGTCAGCTTTTCATTCTTTCCACTTCTATTATGATAATTTTATATTTCTCATGCTGCACAATTGAACAATGATTACTTTGCTAAATACTACATGAGTTTTGACAAAACAAACCCCTGAGGAGTCAAAATAAGTAATTTTCATTCAGCAGAAATCATTTTCACATTAGCCTGCATGGGATATTATACAACCCAATTATCACAATATGTAGACATGTATAATAAATAAGATACAAGAGATCTAACACAATCTGAGGTTATGTGAATAGGGCAGATGAAGCATTTTGCAATAGAAAACGGTAATGATGCTATTCAATATCCACTGAAAACTGGGTTGTGAAGTAACAAATTGCATTCCCTCTGAGTTTTTAGACAGTTCCAGAAAGCATAACACTAATGATAAGAACATACTTCACAGGTTAAGATTAAAGCCTGCCATTGCTTTTAGTCAAACAAAAAATACACCAAAAGGTTGTGACACCTAGGCTAAAGAAAGGGATAGTGTGTGGATGTTTCTTGGTCACAGAATTTGCTTGTTGTTTCCGGGGGGGGGTTAATGTTATAATTCCAGGGTTTTATATTTGTATTTATTATATCAAACAGGGTTGAAATGTTGTCAGGGCACCTCTGCCCCAGGAGGAATATTGTCAGTACAGTACAGGCTCAAGCCAGCAGGGAGAGGACATGGCTGGCATGCTCCGGCCCTGGTGGGAAGGGGATTTCATCCTCAGAATAGACCAGCGACAAAAGGCAGTGTGGGTAGCATGGATCAGGGGCCTGGTCTGGGAAGAGCAGTGAGCACAGAACTGCCACTGAAGACAATCATTAACATTTTCAAAAGCAGTCTAAGCGATTTAAAAAAAACATCTCCCATCAATTCCAATGGCAATTCTCCATCTAAATCCCACGGGTGGCTTGATGGTCACAACAAATGCATTCTGCTTGCAGAGAACTCCAGACATCAGGCCTCCCATCTGACCGTTCTCTATTAACAGCCTAAAGTCAGGTATTATGGAATCCAGGCTAGTTCCTGTATAATAAAATAATCTTTTCCACTTTTACAGTGCCTTGCATCCTTTTTTTGTTGCATTTGATTACATAACACTTGTATCATCGGTGTGTATCTGGATTATAATAATATCTGTAAATGGGTTAAGCCAGAGATCTGCAGTGTGGATTAGGAAGGAACATTTTATTCTTCATTTGGTTTATATTTGTATTTGGTGGGTTTGGGTGGTCTGTTTGCTTTGTGCAAAGGCAACACATTGTAAGGCATCTTTATTCATTTAACAGGTGTCTATGTAATAGGCTTTCACTATATTTTCTATGCCATTTTTCAAATAATTTGAGTAGGGTTATATATTACTGGAGCCAACTGCATGCACACACCAGAAGAAGAAAGATACTGAACTGATATTCTATCCTGGATCCTTTTCTTCTGCTTTCGTTAGAACTGCCTACTACACTAACCACTGAGTAATGTATTTTAATATATACAACTCTGAATATCTGTTTCCTAAAGGGAAATGGATCAGTGAATTATTCCATCGTGCTGGAAAGAGTAGTTACAACAAGCATCAGCTTGGGTGCTCGGTTTGTTGTTTTCTGTGAGCCTGACCCAATGCCCACTGAAGGCAATGGGAGGCTTTCCATTGATTACAGTGCGAGTTGGGTATAGCTCTACAATCTGGTAAAACTAGAATGAAGCGTATTGGCTAGTATTAGAACAATGCACGCTATCATGATTTTTGTTCTGACTTGTACATTGTTCCTTGTCTTCATGTAATTATAAAACTGCAATGCCATTGCGTGATGGAACTAAAATAATGACTTACAGACCTTTACCCAAACTAGGCAAGCCTAAAAAACCAAAAGCCAGAATGTTAATTTAGCCACAGGCCTATTATTGGAAGTAATGTGTTTCTGCATTGCCAGGAGGAGCTTCCTTCCCACTCTTGGGAATGCCATCTGCACATTTCTCTGGGGGTGGCCAGGTTGGGCTGTTGTAGGGCAGTAGGGCATTCTGAGGTGGATAGCCCACGGAGAAGTCAGTCCAAAGCAGACGGCAAAGAGCTAAAAAGGGAGCTCACTAAACTGGATGATCGAACAACAAAATGGCAGATGAAATTCAATGCTGATAAGAGCAAAGTAATGCACACTGGTAAAATTATCCCAATTATACATACCAAGTGATGGGGTCTAAATTAGCTGTTACAACTGAAGAATGAGATCTTGGTGTAATTGTGGACAGTTCTCTGGAAACAGCTGCTCAGCATGCAGTGTCAGTCAAAAAAAAAAAAGGCTAACAACGTTAGGAGCTATTAGGAGTGGGATAAAAATAAGATATCATAATGCCACTATGTAAATGCTAGGTTTGGTATGCCCACACCTGGACTACTGCATGCAGTTCTTGTTGCCCCATCTCAAAAAAAGATATATCAGAACTGGAAAAGGTACAGAGCTGGGCAACAAAAGTTATTAGGGTTATGGAACATCTTCCATATGAGGAAAGATTTAAAAGACTGGGACTGTTCAGCTTTGAAAAGAGACAATTAAGGGCAAGATATGATAGAGGTCTCTAAAATCCTGAATGACATGGAGAAAGTAAATAGGGAAATAATGTTGCCGCTTTGCACAAGAACTAGGGGTCACCCGACAAAATTAATAGGCAGCAGGTTTAAAACAAACAAAGGGAAGTACTTCTTCCCATAGCACACAATCAACCTGTGAAACTAATTGCCATGGGATGTTGTGAAGGACAAAAGTATGACTGGGTTCAAAAAAGAATTAGATAAGTTCATGGAGGCTAGATCCATCAATGGCTATTAGCCAAGATGGTCAGGGACACCACCCCTCCCCCCATGCTTAACTGTCCCTAAACCTCTGTCTGCCAGAAGCTTGAACTGGACAACAGGGAATAGCTCACTTGATAATTCCTCTGTTCTGTTCATTCCATCTGAAGCATCTGGCACTGGCAGAAGATAGGATACTGGGCTTGATGCACCATTGGTCTGATCCAGATTGGCTGTTATGTTCTAAAAGTCCATTCAAAGGTTTATCAACTTTTGTAAATTCACAGACTATAGACTCTTAGAGGATTCAGAAACCTTAGCAAAAGATATGAAAACAGTGTAATTGCCAAGTAGGCTAAATAATCTAGCCAGAAGGTAGTCTAGAGATACAAGGTGGGTTTTGTCAAAAACTATACACCACAGGACCATTTTACCAGTGCAGAACATAGAGACAAAACAGCACAAAGGATGAGATTGAAGAGAAAGACACACAATAAGTAAGGGAGAGCACTCCAGAATTACATTAATTAATATAGTTAGAGAGTACATTATGTGTATCATTATGTAGAATTCCTATGAAGAATACTAATACTTTGTACTGAGCTGGTCTTTGTAAAGCACTTTTTAAGACTTTCCCCTGTGCATTACTGTGTATATCCATTTTACAGGCAGAGAAATTTAGGAGAGGTTAAGTGAGTTGGCCCAGATCTTATGGTGAGTGAGTGGCATAGCTGAAAATAGTTCTAATGAGTTCTAACTCCTGTCCACTGCTATAGACATAGGTCACACTGCCTAATTTTAATTAAATGATACTTGTTTCATTGTACAGATTCTCCAAGTAACTCTAGTGCCAGTCCATTTCCAAACAACAGAGTTCTGGCTCTGTAATATTAGTGCCCAATGTTTACTCAGCCTGGACACTCTTAATCCAATTTAACTTGGTATATATTAATTTAGCTTCAATGGATTCCTTCCTGAATTAAGCTAACACATTATACACCAAGTATAAATTGAGCTAAGAGTGTTCACACGGTGTTTTGCAGCAGTTTAAAAACATTTGTTTTAAAACAGCAGTTAGTTAAACTAGTAGAGTTAGTTTTAATCAATGCAGCTGCAAAGCAATTAAAACTCAGTAACTTATTCATTGACTAACACTTGCAGAGAAATTAACAGGAACTGACAAATTAATCTCCAAATATTTCTTGTCCCTGAAAAATCTGTTAAGTACAAGTCTGATGAAAAAGCAGGAACCCAAGAAATACAACCTTTAACTGTACAGTACACAGTAAATAAAAACTCCCTTTCTGAGAATAGTTGTGGGGTTACACAAGAATAACTGTAAGGTGAGAGGGCTGTCTTGTGGACTGTTCTACAGTAAGGCTGTTCCATTGTCCCAAGAAAGTAATGTTCTACAGAATGATGATTTACACTGCAGATTTTATACTTAAATAAATAATGTCCGTGCTCCTTACCAATCTGTCTTTCCTTCTGTTTTGATTCCGTACCTATAATCTGATTGAGGCCTTCATGATTTACAACTAAAGTCAGCTGTGAAAACTGATCCAAGGGTTTGGGAAACAGGCAGAGGGAGCTTAGTGTCCTCAATCATATTATAATATAAGATTTTTTTTTGTCCCCACATTTACTATAATCCTACTTTAAAAAGAAACCCTTGGCTAACACTTCAGTAATCAGCCAAGGGTTGCACTCCCTTTCCTCCATAGAGACACCACACGATAATTCCTGAATAAAACAAAGACCTAAGGATGTTTGACAAATTAAGCCATTTACTTCCATTTGTATGAGGCATTGTGTGCATACTAGGCTTCCAAATATCTTCATAATCATATCTTTTGAGGCATACCTGAAGGTGCCTCCTGATTGACTCCCTCCATCTATATGCAGATTTGTACTAAGCCAGTAAATAATTTGTAACAATTTGTATGAGGGTTGTAGTCTTTCCAGTCCAATTCTGATCATTTGTAAACTGCTTCTATTCATGTGCAGCTCAACTGTAATAAGATTGCTAATAAAAAAGCAGTTAATACAATATACAATGGGAATACAAAGTGTAATTTAGAGGGGAGATTTTTGACATAAGAATCAAGCTATGGGAAAAAAATGGATTAATATAATTCTGTTTTGTTCTTTTTGTTTGTACAGTCTAAGTACAGCCTGGTGGCCAAAATACATATTTTAATCCAATTTCTCTTTCCAGTCTGTATGTTAGAACCCTCTTTTTTTCATTTTAATACTTCTGCATTTTAACAGTGTTACTTTCTGAACTTGTGTCATGAGGTTCGGTTGCCAAAATGGCTTGATTGTGCAGTTCTGAAACTGTTTCCAAATTATTTGCAGTTAACTGACTTTCATTTAATTAATCCTAAGGAGGAACAACAAATTAGCTCACAAAGAGTATGACCTGCTATGCTCCCAACTGACAATCGACGTATACATATGGAGGCAGCAGTCACTGAGGGCGCACACAAAGGGCTCTTGGATCACAGCATTGAGGGTTGGAGGAGTCGCTGCAAGTGACACTCAGCAATAGATTTTACCACTAGATCTTTGACTAGACATGGGAGAAGAATAATTTTCTCTACTGTGCAAAATTCTCCAGCCCTTCTGTTTTGAAGCTGAGTCTGAGCAGTCTGTCTTCTCTCACACTCTGATCTGTTAGTCTTGATGTAGTGTCCAGGGAATAAATCCTTTCACTACAGCAACTACACTGCCACCATGCAACATTACAGTTTGGAGCCATATTTTTCTGGGTAATGGAAGAAGATGAAATATCTACTTCAGCTGTTGCAGCAACACCTCTTCTCTTTGTTCCATTGCAATTCCGCCAGAGTTGCAACATCTTTCCCAACCTCTTTATAGTGGCCACTGGAGCATTTGCTCTTGTATATACTATTGCAGACATGTTTCCTGTCACCTCCCATCTCTCCTGTTACAGCTGTGATTGCACCACTTGTTCTTGTCTCTCCTGCTATTGCTGTGACTTTAGCAATTGAGACATTATGTCCTGGTTTTCTGAGGTATCTATAGAGCTCAGCACTTCCGAACGTCAGATTTTAATCCAACAGCTTTCACAAGATGTGTTTTCTTAGAAAGCCCTGATCCTGTTATCAGATCTGCCTGATCACATCCTGGCGGCTGCACAGAATCCCATGGCAATCAATGAGATTTAACATGGATGCAAAGGTTCCCTCTCACAATATAATTGCAGGATTGGGACCCCGGGTGTATTTTTGATCAACAGATAGATATACACACAGGCACTCATTCTTGATTCTTCTATAGCTAGATCTCTGGTATAATATTTACACAGAATAAGGAGTGAGAGAGAGAGGGAATTGTAGATCAGAAGGGGGTAATGAAATGTCATCTGCATTACATAATTGTACCATCACTTGTCAACAGTGATCCCCCAATGCTATTCCTTGAACAGATGAGCTATGCAAGCTTTTAGAATGCTAAAGAGCAAAAGATGGGATAAAAAGACAACTATGTTTGATTCCCCTCTGCAGTTCAAAGGATTTGAAAGTTATGACACTGGTTATTACTGTGGTCTTTGGAGAGAGGCATAGAAGCTTAATCTATCTAATAAAACTGTCTCAAAAGATAAGCCTAATCTAAACCTTTCTACTAGATGACTTTTGACATAATCTAATGTATTGGGGGGGTATCCGTTTCTACTACAGATGATAGCATAGTTGGTATATTAGACATATTAATTAACTGTTTGGCTGCTACTAAATACGCCAGGTGTATTTGACAGACACATGCAGCCTGTGTTTCTGAAGATACCTGGTTGTACAGTATGCCCATTTTAAACGGAGTGTGCCCTGGAGGACCACTAGTGAAGGCATGAAAGCTTGATTATGTTGACAGATAAAATGCTTCCTTTGATAAGACATGATTTATGCCAATAACAATATTTACTCAAACCAATGATTGTTAATTTCACTATTATGTGTATGAGGGTATATAGATTAGAGCTGAGGAAATCATTCACCAAAAATTATCTCAAGAATTATTTGTCATTTTTGCTCTACACTGCATATATGGATACATTTCACTTCTATGGACTCAATGTTCAAACTTGCCGCAATATGACACATAATATTCAAACCTGGAACTGTGTTTCCTTAAGGGCGATTGATCAGATAAGTCACAGGGTATTATTTATGTCACTTGTCTGGACCATACAAGTACTTGCAGCGTGAAGATTCGACTGTGCCCAAAGGCCTCTGTGCTTGGTTATGAAGGCTAAGCAAATGTCCCAGCTCTTTTCATCCAGATACTGTGGGTTCACATTTGGGATCTGTTTTCCACAAACGCTTGCACACGTGACTCTTGAGAGTTGCATTCTGTGAATATTTGTGCTGCTTAAACTTAATAGCTTGCCTCTTTGTGGAAGGAGAACCCCAATGAAGCTTGAAATGTGAACAAATACTCCCAGACCATTGTGGGCTGAACTCATCTAGCTCTAATATCACTAAAAGCCCCAATTCCTACATCTAAATCATCTACCAAGGGATTATGGGCCCATGCAAAGTCCTATTGGTGTCAGTGGGATTCCATGTGGGCATAGGGGTCCATACTATCTGATCCCAATTCATGATCCGGGTATATTGTATTTATTTTACCGTAGTGTAAATATACACAGATAAATTTCCATTGACTTTTCTGAGCTTTGGATTGGGCTCTTGTAAATGGTGCAAGCAAACAAACTTTTTGTGGGCCATTTCCTGTTGTCCTTCAAAGGTCATTTAAACCTCACATTGGGCCAGAGGATTGTGGTGCCAGTGGCCCCACCTGTGCTGTGCCAGCTTGCCAGAGGAGGATCTACATGTGCATGGATCCTGTGCCCCAGAACCTTACCCCAAGTGTCACAGAGCATTGGCCACTACCACGCAGCCCCTGAGCATAATTGCATGTCTACAGGCTGGAGTCTGATGCTCAGGCTTCATGTAGGTATGATTCTTTCATGTTTTACCAAGTTGACTGGGGCCATCTGAATGATATGTTATCAGTACTGAATATAGGGGCTGGATTTTGGTGAATGGATTACCAGACTTGTACTCTGATTCACATGCATTAGTCCTCCTCTGTTCTTTGATACATCAGCAGAGCCGCTGGCACATTAATTATCTGAATGTGTGAGCAAGTAGAATGGATTTTTTTCAGGGAAATGTAGATGTGGGTGAAATGTGGGCCACACTGAAGTTAATGTGACTTTTGCCATTGACTGCAATAGGGCCAGGATTTCACCCATTGTCTTTGTTCACTGGTGACATTTTTAAGAGGAATGCTTATTAAGTATTAGAGCTGATAATTGTGGCACTGTCAAAGTTTTGACATACATGATCTAAGGCCATCGAGGGTATCTTTCCATTGACTTCAGTGAGCTTTGGGTTAATCTCTACGTTTTTCTATTGGTTAGCAAGATTTAGAAGTCAATAATCTGAATATTCTCATGGAGCTTTTTAAAGAGACAATGGAACAGGTAGGCAAAGCCAAATCTCCTGAAGATTAATATACTTCCTATCATTTTGTACATGTTTTAATCTTTCTCTTTTGTTATCCCCGATTCATTTTTTTTTCAAAGTGAAAGGTTATTTTCATCAGTTTAATGGAGAAATAAACTATATAGGCTTAGTTTAGGCAGGTTAATACTTCCTTATGATTGAGTGAGTATTTCAACTCCAGATATAAAATAAATATAATATGATCTTGGGCTGCTCAGCTATTCTTCTCCCCTAAGTATAGGCATATTTGACATGTGATAGAATGACTCAGGATATTGTAACGTTTACAATGTTTTACCAGTGTTTAATTTAATTGAAATTGATTCAACGATTATAATGGTTTTTTTTGTTTGACATAATATTTTAATATGTGAGCTGATACTTCAAAACATACCTCGCTTTTGGCCATTAAGTAATAACTCTGCAGTGCCTACTGTATTTAAATATCAGTTTTTAAACTTTGGGCGGGGAGAAATTAAGTTAATGGAGATCTCTGATAAGCGGGATATCAATGCCTTTTTCAATGATCAAACAAAAGTATAATCTTCAAGCCAGTCATTTCTGCTGATGGTTATTTTTTTTTAAATATTACTCGGACATTATTTGAATTCAGTTTTGGGAAATGAACTAAAAGAATCTCAACTGAGTATTTAGGGAAGTAGAATGATGAATATTTGCAACAAGATTTAAAATAATTTCTAACTTACATGAGTTTTTGATTGGTAGGCAGGAGGGATATTTTCAAAGGTCAATAGAGAGATAGAATGCATAATTAAATACAGATTATTCTGGGGAAGATTGGAGGTTAATATATGCACAGGTTGCATTTGTAGGAAAAATTACTAAACATAAGATGACATTATTTAATTTTCAGTCTAGGTTTGGTATTACCCCACCCCAACAAATGAATATGATGTATAGCTCCAGTTTCAGAGATGTGTACTAAATGTAAAATAAGGACTGGTGATTTTATGCATGTGGTTTGGAAATGCCCAAAGACTGCAAAGAGTTGGTCAGTAGATACTGAGTGTGAGCAAGATTTGCACATTTTTTTTAATTTAGATGTTTACGCTTTAAATAATTTAGAATGTGTAAAATAGATAAAGAACATTGGACAAAGAAACATGTCAGCCTGATTCTGTTCTATGTAAATCAGGAGTAACTCCACTTAATTCAGTGGGATTACACTAGTGTAAAGATGGTGGGAGAATAGAATTGGGCCCTTCAGTGTCACAGTGGATTAAGGATATGAATGAATATGTTATTTATTAACTCAGTGGATGCAAATAGACTTTGTAGAATATATGGGACCCATGTTTGATTTTAAATTTGATTTCATTTGTGAATACATTATATTGTTTAATTATAAAGTAGTTCTTTGTAAAGCACTTTGAGTCATCTAACCAAAAATATTGTTTTATATCTATACGTTAGTATTTTTCTGTCATATTTTAAAATGCAAAATTGGGGCTGTTGATTAATCGCAGTTAACTCATGCGATTAAATCAAAAAAATTAATTGTGATTAAAAAAATTAATCATACTGTTAAATAGAGAACCAATTGCAATTTATTAAATATTTTTGGATGTTTTTCTACATTTTTAAATATTTTTATTTCAATTACATCACAGAATACAAAGTGTACAGTGCTCACTTTATATTATTTTTATTACAAATATTTGCACTGTAAAAATTATAAACAAAAGAAATAGTATTTTTCAATTCACCTCATATATATACTGTAGTGTAATTCTTTTATCATGAAAGTGCACCATACCAGAGGACACGCTCGTTTAAAAAAAAGTGTTAATTAAATTTGTGACTGAACTTCTTGGGGGAGAACTGTCTCCTGCTCTGTTTTACCCACATTCTGCCATATATTTCATGTTATAGCAGTCCCAGATGATGACCCAGCACATTTAAACATTTTAAGAACACTTTCACTGCAGATTTGACAAAACGCAAAGAAGGTACCAATGTGAGATTTCTAAAGATAGCTACAGCACTCCAGTCAGGGTTTAAGAATCTGAAGTGCCTTCCAAAATCTGAGAGGACCAAGGTATGAAGCATGCTTTCAGAAGTCTTAAAAGAGCAACACTCCAATGCGGAAACTACAGAACCCGAACTACCAAAAGTGGAAATCAATCTTCTGCTGGTGACATCTGACTCAGATGATGAAAATGAACACACATCGGTCCGCAGTGTTTTGGATCATTATCGAGCAGAACCCGTCATCAGCGTGGATGTATGTCCTCTAGAATGGTGGTTGAAGCATAAAGGGACAAATGAATCTTTAGCACATCTGGCACATAAATATCTTGCAATGCTGGCTACAATGGAGCCATGGGAACGCCTGTTCTCACTTTCAGATGATATTGTAAACACAAAGGGGACAGCATTATCTCCCGTAAATGTAAACAAACTTATTTGTCTTAGCAATTGGTTGAACAAGAGGCAAGACTTGAGTGGACTTGTAGGCTCTAAAGTTTTACATTGTTTTGTTTTTTAATGCAATTATTTTTTGTACTTAATTCTACATTTGTCAGCTCAACTTTCATAATAAAGACATTGCACTACAGTACTCGTATTAGGTGAATTGAAAATACTATTTCTTTTTTTTTACAATGCAAATATTTGTAATAAAAATAAATATAAAGCAAACCCTGTACACTTTGTATTCTAGATTGTACTTGAAATAAATATATTTGGAAATGTAAAAACATCCAAAATATTTAAATAAATGGTATTCTGCTATGGTTTAACAGCACTATTAATCACATGACTAATTTTTTAATCACATGATTAATCGAGATTAATTTTTAAATTGCTTGACAGCCCTAGTAAAAATATTAACAAAAAAGACAAAGCAGCAAGTGAGACTAATAAGAGTTTAACTGGGAGTGAGACACTTTTAGGCTCTTTCACAGAAATCCATCTCAGTATCTTTTCAGAAGAACTGCATGTGATTACACGCTTAGCCAATCAAATCAGTATCAAGCATTGCAACAATAGAGCAAACTATTTGGCTGATAATTCTGTAAAGTGGGTCCTGGAAGCTGCTTCTTCTAAATTCAAATTAAGCTCATGGTTAAAGTTCCTGTTCAAGAAAGCCCTTAAGCACATGCTTAACTTCCATTAAAGTCTATGGAGCTTAAGCACATGCTTAAGCGCTATTTTGAATTGGATCTAAATGTTTTACTGAATCAGAGCCTTTATAAATTCAATTATTCCTAGAGCTAAACACTATCTGAGCCAACAGTTTAATTCAAAGAGTTTCTTTGTCTTTGGGGAATGAAGCAGAAGATTTGCTGCTAATGAGACTGTGTCAAGGTGCTAAAAAATGGGCACCATGTTCTTTAATGTTTATTGGGAAAGAGAAAAATCAATAGTCAAGAGGCCATACCTTGGGGAACTACATGGCCACTTTGTAGATTACAACCCTGAAACCAGCATATCCAGTCCCAGGAGGATAGCCCCAGGGTTTGAGGATCTTCTGATGGGGTAGAGTTGATATAACAGTTCCTACACCATCTTCTGCCAGCTACCAGTATAGGGGGAATGACCAGGCACCTCCAAACTGCTCTGATCCTCATCTCTTTTGTGGTTTAAGCCCTTGGGACCATTAGCAGCTGGTGTAAGGTAGAGCAACCCAAGGACTGAGGCCTGGTGCTCCACACCCTGCAAAAGCAAATTTTGTGCTACCCTTGCACTCCCCAGGAGTTGTACTGTGAGCTCTTCAGCCTTAGCTGAGGATCTAAGCCCAGACCTGTGCAACACCTTCTGCCCAATCTGACTCTCCGGAAAAACAATGGGTACAGTTTGAATTGGGGTGTGAAGGTTATAAATCTCTTCTCAATAGCTGTGTTTTCAAGAGCTTGTTGGACAAAATCATCATGTTTGGGTATAGCAGCCACAATTTTCTTGACTGCAAAGAATAATCTAAACTTTTCTTTCTCGTCTGCACTTAAGTGGAGAGACGCGCTGCTTTTAATATTTCATCTGTGACTCAACTGGAGGATGAAAGTTCATGCTAGCAAGGTCTTGTAGATCTTTTAAAGTGTCACTAATGTCTTTTGTGGCTTGGTCTTAATCACTGCCTAATCATCCCTTATGGTGATGATAAATTTGTCATACCTAGGCTGGGGCTCAGATATAGATGACATTTCCCTTGCATTCTTCCTTATCAAATTGTTCTCTTCATTTTTTGCAAAACTTGGGTGTCCTTTTTAGCTCAGTTATTTTTAGTCTGGTAGAAATCTAGTCACTTGAAATGTATATTCGCATTTCATATATGTTCATGCTTTCTTTTCAAACCTTTGCGCTGTTTGTCTTAGGTTCTTTTTTACCTGAATTATTCTTAATAAATATAACACAGCTAATGATCTCCATGTAAATGCCTTGTGTTATGCATGGAGAATTGTGCATGTAAATGCCAAAATTTTAATAGGATTCCGTATGTGACTAACAACCTTTATATTACACTGGCGGTATACCATTTAGTTTTAAAATGCTTCATCGTTATAGGTTGGTGTTTTTTTTTAAAGAAAATGTACATAAAATTTCAGTAAGTATAGTCAAAAAGTGGTAAAACTCATGTATAATACAAAGGAACCATAACAATTGGTAAAGTTGTTAGTAAAACTAAACAAAGAAGGAAAATGAAAAGAAGAAATCCAAAAAAGAGGGATAGTGTACTCATGGTTTCTAAAAGTAGCCTTCAAGGCATCGTACTGGATCTTTATTGTCTAATAGCTTCTTTAAGGAAATGGGAATTTTCATTACAATATATTAAGCAATTTCCCCAATTAAGATATTAATATGAAAATAGAATTTAGAAGCCCCGACTGAGATTGCCCTGAGTACTGTACAAACATGTAGGAAGAGATAATATCTGCCCATAAGACCTTACCACCTAAATAGAGGACTGCAATACTTTAGTCTAATCATGTTTGCTGGGCATAATGTGGGAGTGGCTGAGTGATGTTTAGTAACCCATGATATAAGGGTGGCCAGAGTAGATGATCTGATTGTCCCCTGACTGGCCTTAAACTCTATGACTATATATACGCAAACAAAGGGTAGGGGAGGTTTAAATGAGCTGGCCAAAGTCACTCAGGATTGTTTTAGCAATGCTGAGAATAGACCTTAGATCACCTGTGTTCCAATCCAGTGCCTGAACCAAAAGGTTATCCTTGCTCTAAAGGTATAGCTGTTACTAAGTGAGCAATGCAGAGGTTAAGATGCTGGTAACCAACTGCTGTTTTCTTTTATTTTTTTCGTGTCCATATCAAGGAAGTGTTCAAAACAGAATCACACACTCAGAGACAGGGCTGGCCCACAACATTTTGGCACCTGAGGCAGGGAGCTCAAATTACGCCCCCATACCTCCTCACTTGGGCCAAAACTTTGAAAGGTGTCAATTCTGCCTTCTTTCTGTTTTACTCCTCTCATGGTACTGCTCTGCTACCTACCCCAAAAAAGGAGAACTAACAACTTAAAACACCTTGTTCAAAAAATTTAAATAACACTTATCTTTCAAACACCTGAACAGCAAATTAACTGTTCTTGTCTGCATAGTAAACACTGGCATTTTTATCTGTTTGAATAATCAAAGTGGTGCTTTCCAGGCCTTCTTGGTTGCAAAGATTTAAACTGCTTCCTGCTGAAGGTCCACAGTCTGAGCCAGCTCATGCTCTATTGAGATGGTTGCAAGGCCAACCAGCCTCTCCTGTGTCATTGTGGAGCGTAGATGTGTTTTTATTAACTTCAGCTTGGAGAAGCCGAGTTCTCCACTGGCAACTGTTACAGGAAGTGTTAGAAGTATACGCAGAGCAACAAAAGCATTTGGAAAGAGGGTGGTCATTTTATTTATGCACATATATTCCAGAACAGCCTTTGGAGTTGATCCTGCTGAAATGTATCTTGAAAGGGCTTTCAGTTCATCACCTAAATCACTCGCATCAATATTGTGCATGTCATCATGTGTCAGCACTGCCTCTAGTGCCCTGCATTGCTGGTGCAGGTCTTCTTCAGGTATAGTGAGTTTTGGAATATCCTACAAATATACTGCTGTGTTCCTTGAACTGCATGAAACGTTCTTCAACTGACTGTATTGCACAATCTAGCACCTGGTTAAAGAATTCAACTTTTAACTGTTGTTTGAAGTCTCTTATGGGATTATCTTGTGCCTCGTAATCAAAATGTCTTTTTCTTTGGTGACTCTTGTATTCTTGAATGGGAAAATAGCTTCAGTGTGAAGTTCCTCTGCCAATTTCCATGCACTCTTCAGAACATTTTGAAATCCCTCATCTGACAGTAAGACTGTAGGTATGACTTTGCTTTGTCCAGTTGTTCCATTGCTCCAGATACATCAAGGTCAACACCTTGGAGTCTCTTGCTTACAACATTTATTTCAAAGAGTATGTCATGCCACAACACTAAGCCACACAGAAATTTGAAGTTATGTATGTTTCTGGTGATTCCATTTCCCTCTGCTACTGTTCTCCCATGAACAGTTAATGTCATAGCATTATCCTCCATAATGGCAACTATGGCATCATCTATCTTCCCAATTTGGTGTTCGATAGGCTTATCACCTCAGCTCGACTTTCCCATCGTGTGGCACTCAGTGGTTTCAGTGTCAGAGAGGATGTTCCCAGATGTTGCTTCAAAATTTGCCATCGATGAGTTGATGCAGAGAAAAGTACATAGATGCTTTGAATTACATTAAAAAATTCAGCAGCCTTGCTAGAAGATGATGCTGCATCACTGACCACCAAGTTCAATGAATGAGAGATGCATGGGACAAAAAAAAACTCGAGGGTTTAACTCTCGGGTTCATGTCTGCACTCCTCTGTTCTTTCCTCTCATGTTGGCACCATTATCGTAGCCCTGACCTCTCATGTCAGCTATCGCAATTCCCATGTCTTCCAGCTTTTTAAGAAGCACATTTGTCATACCAGCTCCTGTAGTATCATCAATGTCAATAAATTCTAGAAAATGCTCTCTGACAGTCACCACTGCAGGGAAATTTTCACTAGGTTCTGTTGCTGTTACAAAACACACCATTAAAGTCATTTGTTCCGTATGGCTGATGTCAGATGTGCAGTCCAGAATAACAGAGTAATATCTTGCTGACTTCAAATCTGCCACAATTTTCTGTTTGACTTTTGTTGCCAGTAACTGTATGATCTCACAATTGTTTTTCCAAGGTAGTGGTGTGTGTATATTTCTTGGGTGGCAACTCTTCTTAGATGCTCCTGGAGTACAGCATCAAACTCAGCCATCAGCTCCATAATTTTAAGGAAGTTTCCATTGTTTCGCACATACAGCTGATCTGAAGTGCCATGCAGTGTTAGGTTTGGGTAGCAAGCATTCTCACAATGGCAATGAGCCTTTTCAGAACATTTTGCCAGTAAAGAGACTCTGATGCAATCTTCTCTTGATGCTGATCGTCTATGGTGGCCTTTAACCATAGTCTCATCTCAAGCTCTTTCCACTTATGGAATGCTCTCTGGTGATTTGCTGCCTTCTCATGGCATGCCAGATTTCTAACCAGATTTTTCCAGTCCTTTGTTCCTGTAGAACCCAATGTGGCTGGAACACTAGACTAGAAGAGTTTGCAACAAAAACAGTATGCAGCATTCTGGGTTTTTGAGTACATAAGCCATAGCCTCTCCACTTTGTCACCATAGGGGATTTCAGGCCAGTAATGTGTTGGATGGAAACCTTCTCTTTTCATTGTCTTTGGGGAACATATAGTTTTTCACTTGCTGTGGCCCATGCAGTACTAGGAAGTCCCTCAGGCAACTGCTCAAGTGAGTCCACAGTCCTGGATCATCTAGACTTAAGGAACTAAACTCAGCAGCCTTCACCACACTCTTCTCTGATCTACGCTTTTCTTCAGGAATATGCATGGTTACATCCATTTGAGATGGAGATATGGATGCTGCAGTAGCTGCCAGGTCACCTGCACTCTGACTAACTGGAAGATCAGGCATCTCCTCACCACTCACATTCTCACTGGGGCCGGAAGGCTCACCGTGAACATTTGTGTCTATGTATCTCAGAAGAGCTCCTTCCTGCTTATATAGAAAAGCTTCCTTTGCTTTCTTTCTTTTTCTGAATGCTGCCCCAGAAGGGTGTTTTCTTCTTTCACTCATGACTGCTGTTCTGTGGCAGCTATAGTGGCTCTCAACACTCAATTGAAGGGGACAAATAAGCAGGCTGGTAGCAGGGCCTGAGTGAGGGAAGATATCAGTGTCTTAAGGGCCTAACTGGCTCCTACTACTTCAGTTGACTGCGAGTTCTCCTCAAGTGGGTTCAGGGAAGCAGCAGAAAACAGGAAGCTCCCTGAGAAACTGGTGTTAATCAGTCCAGGCTCCTGGGCATGCTACAGAGGTACATAAGAGGCTGCTCCTCCTCTCTCTCCCAGCAGCTCTGCTGCTGTCTGTTATTCCCTCTCACCTTTTCTCCTGCCTGCCTGTTATGTCTCTTGTGCCCTCCTTCCTCCAGCACAACACTCCACCATATCTGTGCATCTAGAGCAGAGAGAATACATATGCACCAGCAACAGACACAATTTTCTACATTCTGGGTCCTAGTGGCGCCCCCACCCCTCCAATCTGGCACCTGAGGTGGCCGCCTCAGTTCACCTCATAGTAAGGCCAGCCCTGCTTAGAGAGACTAACTTAAGCAAAAAGAACAGGAGTATTTGTGGCACCTTAAAGACTAACAAATTTATTTTAGCATGAGCTTTCGTGAGCTGCAGCTCACTTCTTCGGATGCATAGAATGGAACACACAGACAGGAGAAATTTATACATACAGAGAACATGAAAAGGTGGAAGTATGCATACCAACAGGCAGAGTCTAATCAATTGAGATGAGCTATCGTCAGCAGGAGGAAAAAAACTTTTTGAAGTGATAATTAAGATGGCCCATAGAAGGTGTGAGGAGAACTTAACATAGGGAAATAGATTCAATTAGTGTAATGACTCAACCATTCCCAGTCTCTGTTTAGGCCACAGTTAATTTTGTCTAGTTTGCATATTAATTCAAGTTCAGCAGTTTCTCTTTGGAGTCTGTTTTTGAAGTTTTTTTGTTGCAAAACTGCCACCTTCAAGTCTGTCACTGAGTGGTTAGAGAGGTTGAAGTGTTCTCCCACTGGTTTTTGAATGTTATGATTCCTGATGTCAGATTTGTGTCCATTTATTCTTTTGTGTAGAGACTGTCCGGTTTGGCCAATGTACATGGCAGAGGGGCATTGCTGGCACATGATGGCATATATCACCTTGGTAGATGTGCAGGTGTACGAGCCCCTGATGGTGTGTCTGATGTGATTAGGTCCTATGATGGTGTCACTTGAATGGATATGTGGACAGAGCTGGCATCGGGCTTTGTTGCAAGGATAGGTTCCTGGGTTAGTGTTTATGTTGTATGGTGTGCGGTTGCTGGTGAGTATTTGCTTCAGGTTGGGAGGCTGTCTATAAGCGAGGACTGGCCTGTCTCCCAAGATCTGTGAGAGTGAGGGATCATCTTTAAGGATAGGTTGTAAATCTTTGATGATGCGCTGGAGAGGTTTTAGTTGGGGGCTGTAGGTGATGGCTAGTGGCGTTCTGTTATTTTCTTTTTTAGGCCTGTCCTGTAGTAGGTGGCTTCTGGGTACTCTTCTGGCTCTGTCAATCTGTTTTTTCACTTCAGCAGGTGGGTATTGTAGTTTTAAGAATGCTTGATAGAGATCTTGTAGGTGTTTATCTCTGTCTGAGGGATTGGAGCAAATACGGTTGTATCTTAGAGCTTGGCTGTAGACAATGGATTGTGTGGTGTGACCGGGATGGAAGCTGGAGGCTTCCAAAAAAGTTTCCATTGTAAGTCTGAGACTATGGTAGGCAGGGTAATTCATTCTGCCAATTAAGCTGGCACAGTCTTTTCATGGTTACAACTGTGGCATTTTGCTGGAAATCTGTGCCTGTGCAGTGATGGTGAGAGGCTATGGTTCAAAGTGGGTTTATTTTTAATATTTACTGTGATTGTGTCCCTTTAATTCATTACTGAAGTTTCACACAGAGTTGACTGGTTATTTTTAAAAGGGAAGCATCAGTTTTTTGCCAAATGGAACAAGGAGTCAGGAGATCTGATTTCTGTTATCAGCTCTGCCACCAGTTCACTATATGACTTAGAGTGAAAAAAATGCTTGTATTATCAAGTAATTAAAACTAATTAAACATTAATAGAAGGCCCATATGTCTAGTAGGTCAACTTGGTTATTCCTCTCCCTCAGCCCATGAGTTCACGTTGAACTTTATTTTCATTAAGTAAGACTCACCACCTGGAATAAAGTAGTTCAGTGAGAATTGTGCAGTTCATTGACCATAGAAAGTGGTACAAAACCAGAGAAATCTTAAGAATCTTTACATATATATTTATTTCTCTGTATATTATCTAATACATACATAAACACTCTTTAGTAATATTTTAAATAGAAAGTAATTTACCTGAGAAGAGTGAGAACCAGAAAATGATCGGTCAACTCCTCCTTTTGAAAACTCAGGGACCAAAGTATTCCTGAATGTATTATGTAATGCCATTGAACTTAGACTTGATAAAAAAAAAATAACGTGATCTTTCTGACCAATCTCAGCTAAGTAAAATCACTTGAATCATGGACATTCACGGCCAATCCATTGAGTGAACAATTCAAGAAGAACAAAGAGGATAAATACATGTGAATAGCATATACACTCTCCAGGGCTGGGATCATCATTTAGTTATATATTTGTGGAACGCCAGGCACAATGGGGCCCTGATCCATGACAGGGGCTTCTATTTTAAATAACAAGTAATAATCATAACATAAGAAGAAACTGCAATCTACTGGCAGGTTTTCTGTGACTAGTAAAATGTTTAAGTAAGTCTATTGTTGTGAATTAGTCATTCAGCTGTAGTATTTTCCCAGTTCCTATTTGCTCTGTTTTTACAAAAACTGAAGAGATGTTTTTAGTGTATTATCCTGAATTTCCTCTGAATCTATTTCCTGACCTGAAACTCTCTGTATTTTACTACCTTTTATTCTATAATCTCAGATTCTTTTGGACCTTACACTTCCATACACTGCATGATTCACTTATCAGACCATAAGCCTAATCCATCCAAATAATTTTGAATTAATTTTCTGTGTTCTGTTCCTCTTTATTTTCTGGATGGATGGCTGCATTTGTGCTGTTTGAAATAGAAGCGTGAGAACTTGGCATCTTGGTATTTGCTCTCCTTTATTCTGTCTAACCCCTCTCTTGAAGACTCATTTACCTTAGGGCCCTGATCCTTAAGTGTGCAGATAGGAGGGGGAACAAGAGTAACCTCTTGGAAAAGATGCTACAATAAATGACCTACACTGGTTCAGGGTATCTGTACTTGATCCCAAGTTAAGTTAAGAAAAAGCATCAGTAGGAATTCTTTGAGGCATGATTTTTTTTCTCTGCAGTGTTCAAAATACAAACTTGCTATCCCCAAAACAGGGCTGTATGGAAAAGCGAAATCTAGTCCTAAATGAGTGTATTTAAAAATGAGTATTCATCATTATTGCTACAGCATTCCCATGGTTCTGTGTTGAATATGAGCAAACATGGAAAAAAGAATGAAGCAAATGAACACAAAAAAGGGAAGGGGTGTAGGGCACATAATTAAAATTGCTCTTACCATAAAACAGAAGGGAAAAATCCCCTTATTTGCTATACATGACTCTTAGGCGCTCTCATGCTGCTTTTCAGCAATCTTCAATGAAAACACACTGCCGTTATGGAGGGGCTGAAATGTACACAGATTTTGTGAGCTTCTGCCAGAAGATGTTAAATAATATTGTCATTTCTAAGAAAATCATGCACCAAAGGCTGTTCAGACAGTTTTCAAACATGGCACATGTGAGACTTGGCCATAAGACAGAGTTTCTACACAATTGACTCTATTGTCAGTTATAACAAAACAATGAAAAATTCCTTGGGATGTAAGCCATATAATATTTTTTTCTTGAAACTGTGCTGGTATGTTGGCTGCTGTGTGAATTTGGGAAGCCAGGGTGCAAAGTGCAGCTTGCTTTTGTAACTCGATCTAGTGACTTATGAGACAGATGCTTTCTGGAATGGCTAACATTCATACACTAGACTTGTTTGATGAAGTCTGACAGAGTGTTATACAGAAACTGGATTGAGTGTGTTGCAAAGCAGATGAAAGAACATGTGAAATTATGATGTCGCAGTGGTTAGAAGTTGTCTGAACTCCAGGTTCTTCTTCGAGTGCTTGTTCGTGTCAATTCCAATCAGGTGTGCGCGCGCGTGCACAGCAGCTGGAAGATTTTTCCCCTAGCAGTATCCACCGGGTCGGTCCGGGCGCCCCCTGGAGTAGCGCCTTCATGGTGCTCAATATAGGACCCTACCAACCCGCCACCCCCTCAGTTCCTTTTTACCTCCAGTGACAGTTAGCTGGAACTTCCGCTTGCTCTTGTCATGACAAGCGCATTTGGCAGTCTGTATATAGTTATTCATTAGATTTTTTTAGTTAGTGTTAAATAGTTAGTAGGTACTTAAGGTTAATTCTTAAGTTTCCTTTGGGGAGAGGGGGAGGTTCCCCTCCAGCGCTATCCCAGTGCTGGAACATGATGCGGTCTCCAGGCTTCAAAGCCTGTGAAGTCTGAGGCCAGTGTATGCCCAGAAGCAATCCTCACACTTAGTGTTTGAAGTGTTCCGGGGAGAGCCATAAAAAGGATCATTTTAGGATCTGCAGGAGGTTTCGCCCCAGGACATTAAAAGATAGGGATCAGCACCTGAAGATCCTGCTAATGGAAGCTGCACTCTGTCCCCAATCAGATCCCAAGTCAGCAGATCCTATGCCGAGTACCTCTTCCAAGACCAAGGGTCGCATTGCAGGGCGACATTGGTGGTCTTGGCCACTTTCGTACCTCCTCCAGCACTGTCGGCACTGGCAAGATTGGGGGTAGCTCCATTACTTTCTGATGCCACCATTCCAATCCCTGGGACACCGGCACCATCTACACCAGCCCCAGTGGTATCAGCGCTGACGTCCTCGGCATCGACAGCCCCAGCACCAACATATACAGTCCCAGCACCGAGGAGCATGACGTCATCCATGTTGGCACTAGTCCATGAACCCCAAGCGCCACAGGACCCCTAGGGCATGGAGGAAAGAGAGCAGCCACTCCTTACAGGCATCTCTTCCTCTTCCTCTCCAGATGAGGCACTGCTGGCACCTTGGTAGCCCTGGCTCTGGAGGACAACAGGATCCTGCAGCAATTGCTGATGATGGTTGCCCAGGACCTCAGCATTCAGGCAGAGTAGATAGTGGAGGATGCAGATCCAATGGTGGATATCCTTGCCCCCTCTGGACCTGAAAGTATTGCCCTACCCATCATAAAGACCATTGCCGACACCACAAAAATCTTGTGGCAGACCCCAGCTTCATTGCCTCCTACAGCTAAGCACAATAAATGATGCTATTTTGTGCCATCCAGGGGCTACGAGTACTTATATACCCATCCTCCACCAGATTCCCAGGTCATGGATGCTGCTAACCAAGCACCAGGGTTACCAAGGTCCCTCCTCAAAGAATCAGGAGGCAAAAAAACTCAAGCTTTTCGGGAGAAAGGTCTATTTCACTGGTGGCTTGCAGCTCCGCATTGCTAATCAGCGGGCCATTGTCGGCAGGTACTGCTATAATACATGTGGGGCAATAGCAAAATTTGCTGAGCTGCTGCCGCAGGACTCCCGTGCTGAGTTTTCATCCCTGGTGGCGGAGGGAAAGCTGATTTCCCGAGCTTCACTGCAGGCCACACTGCACGGAGCTGATGCAGCTCTTCAGGTTATGGCTATGGAGATAGCCATGAGAAGGAGCTCCTGACTACAGGTCTCAGGTCTGCCGTGCGAAGTCCAGCAGACTGTTCAGGACCTCCCCTTTGAGGGTTCAGCTCTCTTCTCTGAAAAGACGGATAAAAGGCCTAAAGGACTCACAAGCTACCCTCAAGTTGCTGGGCCTCCGTACTCCCACCACACAGCAGAAGCATTTTAGGCTGTAACCTCCTCTGCGGTTCTACCAGCCACAGAACTGACTGGGTGGTTCATGGAGGAGAAACAGGAGTGGCAGGAAGAGGCCGCACCCGTCCTCAGGCCAGGGCTCTGGGTGAGCAACAACCACTTCCAGTTCACAGTCCTCCCGTTCGGTCTGTCAGCGGCACCTCGTGTATTCACCAAGTGCCTGGCAGTCGTGGCCTGTGCAGGTGGCAGGTACAGGTGTTTCCATACCTTGACGACTGGCTGATAAAGAGCCACTCCAGGGCTCAAGTGGAGGCACAAGTCGACTTCATAACAACAACATTGGATTAACCGGGCCTTCTCCTGAATGTGGGGAAATTGACTCTGTCCTCTGTTCAGCAGATAGAGTTCATAAGGGAGATACTGGACTCAACACAAGCCAGGGCATACCTGCTGGAAGTGAGGTTTCGAGCCCTTGGCAGCATCATTCAAAGTCTCAGGCAGTTCCCCACCACCATAGCAAGGAATTGCCTGACATTTCTAGCACACATGGCCGCTTGTACCTATGTGGTGCAAGACGCCAGGCTCAGACTCCGGTCTCTCCAATTGTGGGTAGCCTCAGTGTATCAGCCGGTTCGGGACAGTTTGGACAGGGTTGTGACTGCCTTGTCCAATCCTCGACTCCCTCCAGTGGTGGCTCGACCCACAGGTAGTGTGTGCAGGGGTCCCCTTCACCAGTCCTCAGCCATCACTCTTGCTAGTGATGGACGCATCATTCTTGGGCTGGGGAGCATATCTGGGAGACCTCAGGACACAAGGCCTCTGGTCTGAGGCGGAATTTGCTCTCCACCTCAATGTCAGAGGGCTGAGAGCCGTGCACCTAGCATTCCTGACTTTCCAAACCCACTTGACAGGGAGATATGTATCAGTTATGACAGACAACACCATGGTGATGTTTTGTATCAACAAATAGGGGGGTGCATGCTCCTCTCCCCTGTGCCAGGAAGCCCTCAGGCTGTGGAATTTCTGTGTAGAACACTCGATACACCTACAAGCATCGTACCACTCTGGAGACAGAATGAGTCAGCAAGTCATTCCACAGCCACTAGTGGTTCCTACACCCGGATGTCGCAATCTACATCTTCCAATGGTGGGGCTTTCCCCAAATAGACCTCTTCACCACGCAACAAAACAGGAAGTGCCAGCAGTTTTGTGTCTTCCTGAATCACAGCCCAGACTCCATCGTGGATACATTCCTCCTCCCATAGGGAGGCCAGATCCTATACGCGTTTCCGTCTATCCCTCTCGTTCACAAAGTGCTCCTCAAGATATAGAGGAAACAAGCTTTGATATCTCCAGCCTGGCCCCACCAATACTGGTACACGTCACTCCTTGAAATGTCTGTGGAAGCCCCAGTCACCTTGCCACTCCTCCAAGACTTAATAATTCAGGATCACGGCTGTCTCCAGCACCCAAACCTCAAGTAATTGCACCTCACAGCATGGAAGCTCCCTGGCTGAACCTGATGGAGCTGTCCTGCTCAGACCTGGTTAGACAAGTCCTCCTTGGCAGCAGGAAACTCTCCACCAGGGCTACCTACCTTGCCAAGAGGAAGATATTTTCAGTCTGGTTGGTGCAGCTTAATTCGTCCTTGATGTTCACCTCTGTACCACTTATACTGGACTATCTTCTCCATCTCAAGCAGCAGGGGCTGTCCATGTTGTCAATAAGGGTTCACTTGGCCACCATCTCTGCCTTCCATTCAGGCGCAGAGGGCCGGTCAGTCTTTGTCAACCCTATGGTCAGCCGTTTCCTGAAAGGTCTCAACAGGCTATAGTCACACGTCCAACAACCAGTCCCAACCTGGGACCTCAATCTGGTCCTTTCCAAATTTATGGGTCCACCCTTTGAACCACTGGTGAATTGTTCCCTGCTCTACTTGTCGTAAAAGGTGGCATTTCTGGTAGTGATAACCTCAGTCAGGAGAGTGTCTGAGATCAAGGCCCTAACATCGGAGCCCCCTTACACCATGTTCTATCAGGACAACGTTCAGCTCAGGCCACATCCAGCTTTCCTCCTGAAGGTTGTCTCCCAATTTCACTTCAACCAGGACATCTTCCTCCCAGTGTTCTGTCCTAAGCCACACTCAATGGGCAGGGAGCAGAGGTTTCACTCATTGGATGTCTGCAGAGTGCTAGCCTTTTACACTGAAAGAATGAAACTGTTCTGGAAGTCCATTCAACTGTGGCTGTGCAGACAGGATGAAAGGTATTCCAGTCTCCTCTCAACGAATTTCATCATGGATCACGTCCTGCATCCATGAGTGCTACAACCTAGGAGAGGTGCGCCCCACCCCATCCCCTGCTCACAGCACACTCCAGCAGGGTGCAGGCTTCTTCAACGGCCTTCCTAGTGCATATTCCCATCCAGGAAATATGCAGAGCGGCAATGTGGTCCTCCATACATATCTTCACATCGCATTATGCTATCACCTAGCAGGCCAGAGACAACGCGGCCTTTGGTAGAGCAGTACTCCAATCAGTGGAAATCTGAACTCCAACCTAACCTCTGGAACTTAAGCTTGGGAGTCACCTGATTGGAATTGACATGAACAAGCACTCGAAGAAGAAAAAACGGTTACTCACCTTCTTGTCACAGTTGTTCTTCGGGATGTGTTGTTCATGTCCATTCCAATATCCACCCACCTACCCCTCTGTCGGAGTAGCCAGCAAGAAGGAACTGACGGGGTGGTGGGTCAGTGTGGCCCTATATTGAGAACCATGAAAGCGCTACTCCAGGGGGTGCACAGACCGACCCCACAAATACAGCTAGGGGAAAAATCTTCTGCGTGCACACACCCGATTAGAATGGACATGAACAACACATCTCAAAGAACAGTTACGAGGTGAGTAACTGTTTTTTTCCCCCCTCAAATAGTATCAGGCAACCAATGATCAAAAGTAATCTTTGATAATTACAGTGCTAGTATTTTGAAAGGCTGGTGGCGTGCAGTGCTACTTTTCCATGTAGTCTAAATTCTAGTCCCATATTCTCAGCAGGTGTAAATTGGCACAGCCACCTTGGACTTGTAGAAGTAAATGGAAATATACCACTTTACATCATCTCAGGATCTGGCTCTAGGTTGACTATTTTGTGAGACTATTAGAGATGCTTTCCTGAAATGCTGCCTAAGTAATTTTTTTTTTACAGAGACATTAAATCAATGCATACCCTCTTCTTTTTTCCTACTCCTATCTGAACAGAACAGTGTATTGGATTTTCATGTTGAGATTGGACTTTGAATTCAGTGTCACTATAAAATCTGGAATTCTTGCATGCCTAGCCCTAATTATAGTGCCTCAGATTTGACAAGGGATAAATGTCCGACAAATCAGATAGTGATTACTTTGGGTTTTGCCAGCAGCTACATTCCTGGAGTCTTAAAATTCCACTTGCAGGAAGAGAGTATTGTGCTTTTTTTCCTAAAGGAACTCAATATTTGTAAGTTGGTGAGTGGTTTCACCAGTCAGGAAAGGAAAAGAAATCTCCAAGCATTAATCCTTTTAAGGCCCTTTCCCCAGGGCTTGTTTTATTATCAACAAAATGATCATGATGTTGGGTGTTAAAGAGCTTTGGCTAAATGCTGTAGTATTTAAACACCCTTAGAACAACCACTCTTTGCAAAATCCTGCCCAGTTTTATTTGTGAGCAGATAAAGCACTTTTAGATTTCTTGTTTTGCTCAGAATTCCATAGCCCATCTCACCTTTAGCCAGTTCATTCTTGCAATGAGCAAATTCTTCATCCACTTTCTCAGCTTGAGAGATGTTGGAAGCAACTCAGGTATAAAGCCATATCCTCAATATTATCTTTGTAGATATTCTCCTGCCAAGCTTTTTAAAACTATGTCCCTGTTGGAATTGCCTCTGAAAGGAAGATCAGAGCTTATCAACAATGTTCCTAGCAGCCGTGATAGACAACTGCAAAGTCTACATCATTTTCTCCACAAAGGAAGCCAATTTAAAATGCACAACAAAGCAAACATACAGATCTGGAGCATGCAAGTTAAGCCTTGATGACTGTTTTCCTAGAAGTGAAATTCAAAACCACTATGCAAATTTTAGGCCAAAATTTTAGGCCAAACAGAACCAAGCCCAGCTCCATATTTTCTTCTCGGCATATCAAACAGCTGCTACTGGTTTCCATCAACACACCATTTGAACAGCATACTGAAATATCCTGTCCCCCTACAAAATAACACCAGGTTGCTCTCTAACAACTGCAAGAATGAGTCAAATATGAAAGCCATTGTCACTGACTCTGACAGTGTAGGAGAGTTGGTTCTACCAACAGACCCCAGACCTTACTGAGGTTGTAAGCATTAGTTGGTGCCAAATCTATACCACCTACCATGAAACACTGAGGGAAGTCTGGTTGTAAAAGTGGCCTCCTTTATAGATTTACAAGCTGTGATTTGGGATTCAAACACTCCCTGTTTACCCCCTCTCTCTCATTTGAGAATAAAGCATATAAATAGCATGGGTGTATTTTGCGTGCTGTATATAAACATAAATAAATGTTTGCAGTGTTGGTTCCAGGATATGAGAGACAGACAAGGGTAAGTAATATCTTTTATTGGACCAACTTCTGTTGGTTTGGACCCAGACCTGAGGAAGCACTCTGTGTAGCTCAAAAGGTTGTTCCTTCCACCACCAGAAGTTAGTCCAATAAAATATGTGATTATCTCACCTATCTTGTCTCTAATACGTAAACAAAGACCATTGTAAAGATCCTCAGTATTCCTCTGTGTTTTCGGTTGTGTAACAAACTAAGAGTTTTCCCACCAGAGATTGAAAATTAACCATCTTTGAAGACTGTTGAAGGCACGTGACTGGACTCAGAGGTTTGTCTACATAGGCGTTAGACTATGTGCACAAGTATATTATGCACTCACTGGCCTGTGTGGATCTTTCTGGTGCACACTAAAAGTTCCCTAGTGAATGTTAACTTAGTACTGTTTGAAATGAGACCACATTAATGTGCACTAGGAAGCTTTTAGTGTGCAACATGCTAGTGCACACTAGTATTTACACCCCTCTGGTGTGGACTAATGCATTGCGTAGACAAGAACTACATTTAAGACCCATTGAGGCCTTCTCTGGGACTCAGGACAACTATTGTTCACACTGGGCTTCATCCAAAACCCACTCAAGTCAATGGAAAGGCATCCACGTCTTCAGTGAGTTCTAAATTGGGCCCATGGCCCATTCTTCTGCCAATAGATACAAGTAACTCCATTCACCTCTTTCTCCACCAAAAGAAAGGAGTCTGTAGAAAACACCAGGCAAGTGTCAGACAGCAAGACATGCTCCAAATTACCCCTCCGCAGCTACAGTATCAGCCTTTAGGTACCATCTCATCCTGTGCACTAAAAGAACAGATTTTTATACTAAAGGTTATTTTTGTAACCATGGTGCACTTGGAAAATGCATAGCAGCCATTTTGCTTACAAATGGTGTCACAGTTTAGAATTCTTACAGCTGCTCAGATATCATAATAGGAGTGGTATAAGAGCCAAAAGTTGATCAAGTTGCAGAGAGGGTTTTCCTTTCACTGTATGTGGGTTTTTTCTGCTACACCTCCCCATTTCTGGTATCATTATTTAATTAATTGTGCTTTATAATTACATGTTAGCTGCTTTTCTCACTAGTCCTGGCCAAGTTCCATCTGGAATGATGAAATTGTGCCCAAAGTGCTGAAAATCCCTCAGTAGTTTCAACAGGAAATGTTTTTCTATCTCCTTCAACACCAGCCTTACGCTGCTGGCTGTGCACTATTACCCAAGTAATGGAAAGTCAGGATACAGGATAATAAAACAGTAAATGTCTGTATAAAGGACATACATTGTGTATCCTAAAGCCCAACAAAGCCTTGCAATTCTTCAACATTCTGCATCTGGGAAAGGCTATGTATCAATTTTAATGTGTTTATTTTTCTGTTAATTTGGCCCATCTACTTTCTTACTGTGAAATATCCTAATAAAGTTCACACAATACGATATTATAAATTCTGTAGCCTGCTCCATGATTTTCAGTGTTAGCACCAATCAGGGGTGGAGTTTTAAAAAAGGGGGGTGAGGGTAGGGTTAGATGGAGATATACTTTGAAGAGAATCTTTGATTAACAGGCAGCATATAAAAATTATTCATCCACCTCACCTCACCCATCCTTTTCATATGCTGAGTGAATGCAAAAGTTAAATGAACTGAGGCCTATGGGATTATTTTTCCTTGATGACAGCTCAATCCAATAAAGAATTTAAACCCTGATTCAGCAAAATACTTAAGCACAGTCCTAACTGTAAGCATGTGAATAGTCCCATTGTTTTAAGTTTAAGTACTTTACCAGAGCAGAGCCTAAAACATTAAAGCTGAGACTTTTAAAGGCATTTAGGCACCTAATTCCCACTGATTTCAAAGGCAGTTAGGCACCTAAATAGTTTGAAAATCTAGGCCTAATTCTAGCTAATGTTGGGGGCCTTGGCATCAGTTATATTAATGTATTTATCTCTTTAGAAGATGAGCCTTTGGCATCAGTTATATTAATGTATTTATCTCTTTAAATTTGCCACATGGGTCCTGGTTCCCCTCTCATTTACGCTGGGTTAATAGCATTGTAATGTCAACAATTTCAATAGAATTGCTCATCATTTGAACGATAACAATAAGAACTGTATATTTCTCTCTATTTTAAACCTTTGTTTCCCTTCTTACAGCACTGCACCTTAAGTGCAATTTAGGAAAAGAAATCCTAAATGGAGACAAACTGAGAAGCTTGGTTTTGTCTGGTTTTATTAGCGCCTTCCTAATTAGTTCAGATTACACACCTTAGTTCTTTGAAGATTCCGAGGCTTCCTCAAAGACTCTACAATGGGAAGGTGGAGCTATAGCAGAAAGTTGCCAGTCAAGAGAATAAATAGAGAGTAAGTAAGAAGAGCGCCATGGGGCAACCTTGTAATGAGAAGGAAAAAAAAAAGTCAGACCAATGGAAAAGAGTCTGTTGGGATAATATTATTATACAGACAGAAAAATGAGTGGAGTTCCTGGTTCCTTTCTTTAAAAAAAAAAAATAGTTCTCATCAGTGTTATCAGCTTAGCCTCAAAATGACTTTCCTCCCCATTATTGCTTATAAACAAACCTTTATCACAGATAGCTTGCCTGCTGAATTAAGACGCTGTATTAAACAGTATATTGCTTCTGTCAGGGCCGATCGGCTGTTTGTGCAGATAATAATGCCAACTGCAACAACAACAATCAGCTAGTGTAAATTAACTTAACTGTGTGAAATAATGCCGCCTCTATCAGATTAGCTTGCTGAATGACTTTATCCTTAAATTAAAGCTTGCTGGGGCATAATAGTAAATCATTTAAATGGTGCTCGGCTTTTCAGGTAATGTCTTCATATATTACTGTAATTTCAATTCGCCAAGGCATGCAGATGGCTGTAGTCTCTAGCTCCTTGTCTCCAAAGCCTCTCCCGTGCTGCCATTTTGTAATTACAGAGCAGGCATTCTGCCTGCTGCTGTTAGATTTCCCATGGTGTACTGGCAGCCCAGGCAATGTATTTTAAAATTATTATTCTTGTGTGGCCCTCATAACATACATGTAAATCTTTTATGCTAACGCTGTCAGGGGTTTAGCACCAGGGCTCCAAGGTGTTCCGATGTAGAAATCACCAGCAATCTATCAACGAAATATCATTTGGGATTCTGCAAATGACTCACATTGTGGGAGGACTATAAGCAGTGCATTACTGTAAGGTTAGAGAGAGATGCAGTGATTTGGGTGTATGATGCTTGGGAGCATTGGTTGTCAGGCGTGGGGGGGTTGTTTGTTTATTTGTTTGTTGTTTTGGGGGGGGAGGGGGAGTTAGTACCACAGTATATGGTTTTAACTAAGAAATCCTGTCCCAGATCAGAGACCTCACACAGATGACTGCTTTCAATATGCTGAAGGTAGCATCTAAGCAAATAACATCCTCCAAATTAAAAACCTTAAAAATATCAACAAGATCAAAGCAAGACAGATAGCTGTTATAAAAGCATTACAGGGATCCAAGGTCTCTTGGGTCCATGCTGTGAGAAAGAACAGCATTGTTGAGCCTTTCATACCCACATGCAAAGGGTTAGTGATTGGTTAGTATTAAAATTCATTTTAATGTCTATTGCTTCATATCTTTTTAATCTGCATTTTATTAAAGGGCAACAAAATGAGAGGCTTGCAAGAATCCAATGATCTATGACTAATGATTTTGCATCTGTTTTGGGGTGCAACACTTAAGACACCCTAAAGAGCCCTGACTTTAAAAAATGTGCTGATCAGCTCTCCACTGAAAATCTGAACCCCCTGAACATGTCACTCAAAATGACTAGTCACTTTTGAAAATGTAGGTCAGGATGTTTAAAAATAAGGAACAGGGTTTTACTACCATATTGTGCATAAATAGATAGGAGATTTTTCCAATAATATAGTGGTGTTAACTTCATAAGGATAATGATTAAAGACAATCCCTTATGTAGCAGGTTGTAAGAAGATCATAGCTATTTTCTCTTTTTCCACCTGAGTACTTTTAAACCAGTAGCATTCAGGTTTGCTTTTCCCAAGGTAATCACAGGCCCCTAGCAAACTGCAGGGAAGACCACATTAATCCCTTTACACAATGCAAGGGTAGACAAAACAATCCTAACATGTTTGTAAGTGATCGTGGCATGGTGTAGCTCTGTGATTCCCAAGAAAGAACAGGGAAGTGCTAGGTCAATTGCCGCTTGTCTCTTGGCATCCCTCCAAAATTTGCCTTTATGTTTTGGCAACTGTCCAAATCTACTTGGATAACATGGACCAGAATATTTTAGTACTAGGGATGGAATGAAACAAAGATGCTAACTCCTGTTTTATATGATGATGTGTATGCAGTCTGGTTCTCCTGACCAGATCATTCATCTCCCGGATGGACAATCAGCATGGCAGACTCTTAAAAGGTCCTGCTGAGCCCAGTCCATGTTCCTTTCTGTGCCAGAACATATTAGCTTTACAGCTGGGTAAAACAATGGGCCATGCCAACTAGCTGATTTATTTAAAAAGAGAGAGTGTCCAGCAATCAAATCAGTGCTCTCTATATATCTCAATCAAAAAGATAAGGTAGGAGGATGGCATCCTCTCCTCTCCAGCCACAGAAGCACAGCAGAACTGTTTATTTTACCCTGGAGTCTGCAGTGTCCCACCTCTTCAGAGGGCACTAGATTGCAATAATAATAGATTCACTATGCTGATCCATTCTTGCCCACCTTGCCCCTAAAGGAAGGATCTTCCCCAAGATCACAACATTTTTAAACTTTACTTTTTCTCCCTTGTCCTTCTGCCTCTCACCCATTGTTCTCATCACCCCTTTTTCTGCATCATAGCAGCATTCCTTCTCATCCTTCCTCATTCCTCTTCCCTTCCCTCCACTGACTCCATTTCCCCACCTTTGTTACCTTCACCCCTCCATAGTTCCCACCAGCTCCTCCTCCCTTCTCCATCTTTATCTCCCCCACTCCTTCCACCAGCACAAATCCATATCCCACATCCGCCTCTGCCACCCTTCTGGTGACATTTGCTCCTCTATCTAACTCTCCCTCTATCTCCACCCTTATCCTCGGTGACATTAACTTCCATGTTGATGACCCATTTGACCCCTTAGATGCTCATTTCCTTGCCCTGCGTCACATTCAAGCTGCAGCCCTGGTTCAATTCTCTCACTCACCTAAAAGGCCTTTCATTTGACTTGGTCTTCACCCAGCACTGCTCCCTCTCCGATCTTTGTGTTGCTGAGCTCCCCTCTCTCTCCTTTGCCATTGCCTATAAACCTCCCACCAATTAACAGATCATTCAGCCTTTCCACGACTTCCAGTCCATCAGTACTGTTGACTTCTCATCTGCCTTACCTTACTTCCAGTGATGTGGTTGTTGATTCTTAACTTGCTTCACTCTCCTACTTGACTAGTTTATCTCTCTCTCCCATTGCAAGGTCTAACCCTGCCACCCACCAGCCATGGCTCATTCCCTTTGCTCTCACTCTCTGGCAGAAATCCTGTGCCCAAGCTAAATTCCTCCACTACTACTCGCTTTCTCTTTTCCTTCAGTTCCACCATCTTCCTAGCTAACCAACTCTACTTCTCCAACTTAACTGAATTCCAGACCCACCATCCCAGCTGCCTTTTTGCCACCTTTGACTCACTCCTCAAATCCTCCCCTCCTCCTGCCTCCACTTCTCCCTGCGCACGGGCTCTTGCAAATTTCTTCCAAGAGAAAATTGACAAATTGTAACATGACATTCCCCCTCCCCTTGGCTCACCTTCCCTTCCCCCTACTCCTTCTACCCACTACAGTTCTCTCCTCCTTTTCCCATTTCACAAATGCAGAAATGTATCATCTGCTCTCCTATCGTAATCTTTGCACTTGCCTCAATGATCCCATCCTATCTCATCTCCTGATCATCCTTGTGCCCACTCTCATCCTTTACCTCACTCTACTTAACCACTCCCTCTCCTCTGCCTCTTTCCTTTCCCAAAACAAGCATGCTTTAGTCTTTCCCATCTTAAAAACAGCAACCCTACCCTCTTGACCCCACTTGCTTCTCCAGCTACTGCCCCTTCTCCCTTTCATCTCTAAGCTGATTGAATGACCTGTTTACAGTTGCTGCCTCAAATTCCTCTTCTCCATTTCCATCCTAGACCCTCTCCAATCAAGCTTACCCCTTTTGCACAGAAACAGCTTGTGCCAAAGTCACTGATGACCCCTTCCTAGCAGAAGCTCAGAACCAGTACTGCATCCTCCTCCTCCTTGACCTGACAGCCATCTTTGACATCACAGACCATGCTGTTCTTATTAAAAACTTGTCCTCCTTTGGCTTTCATGACTCTATCCTTCCACGTTCTCCCCTTACCTCTCTAATCACTCCTCTTGTTTGTCATTTTGGAGAATCCTCCTCATCTCTCCTCCCATTTTCTGGGGGATTTCACAGAGCTCTATCCTTGGTTCCTTTTTCTTCTCCCACTACACCATATATCTAGGTACTATCTCTATGCTGATGACTCACAGATCTACCTCTTTATTCCACTATCCTATCTGAAGTTAAATTTCAGCTAACACATCATCCTTCAAAACTCTCCTTAAAATTTCCTTTTCCATGATTCCTACAAAAAACTTGACAATTGGTCTTTTTTGTTTTGTGTTTGTACTGCACCTAGCACAATAGGGTCCTGGTCCATGACTGGGACTCTTAGGTGCTACAGTAATACAAATAAATAAATAATAACCTCTTGTTTTATCCCTAAGCTCATACAACAGAACTGCACACTTCTGCTCCAAGGGAAAGAAAGAATTCACCCCTTTAGAGTGCAATGCCCTGCATCAGGTTAAAATGACATTTCTGACATTGTACCAATAGTTTTGTCAGGGGCATTCTAGCTGCAAAATCTAAAGGTATTTGCCTGAAACACTGCACACGATGCATCAAAACTGACATGCCAGTTTCATGTTTGTTGGGCACCTAAGTGCTTAATTCATGTGATGTTCATTGTGATATTGTTAACTGAGCTAAAGAGCTAACAACAAGGCGTTTCACTTCCATAGGAATCCATTGTCGCATAGTCATTAATTGCTGTGCAACAGCTGGAAAATGGTGGTGTTCTGTGTTCCCTCTCTGCAGGAAACATTGTGCGTATGTAATGTAGATACCTGCAAAATTCCTTAGAGCAGAATACTCTTCAGCTGCTGCCAGCTGTAGTACTCCTATTTCTTAGCTGTTCCTATAAATGTAACTAAAGATAGAATGCTGTATAATAGACAGTTAAAGCTAATGATCATATTAATACTGAAATAATACAAAAACACTCTAATACAGACGATAACATAATATATGTAATAGATCAGATAGGTGCTTTAAAAATGTTTACCCGTGGTAAAATTGGTTAGTTACCATTAGAACAATGCTGCTCTTCTGTGCGAGCTGGTGGCTGAAGAAAAGTAACCCTCCGCCTGGAAAAAAAAGAGGCCAGGAGAAAAGCATCAAGAAGCAGTCTGTATTTTTCCTTTAGACTCAGTAGCTCTGGAAAGTTCAATGAAGCTTAAGATATGCATTATTTCTACAGCAGTTCTCATGAAGTGTTTTATATAGTCATTGTAATTTAACCAGAGTGGATGAAACCCTGGTTTCATTGAAGTTAAGGGGAGTTTTGCCATTGACTTAAATGGAGCCAGGGTTTAACCCAGCATATTTTCCTATGGTAATCTAATGTTCAGGTTTTGATTTCAGGATTTTGATAATGATGTTGAATGTTATTCTTTAAGCTATTTGCTAGAGATTCAGGTGAACATAGTTTTATTGCATCTCTTGAGACTGAAGATTGCTAATTGTCAGTTACAGCAAAGGTGTGATTACTCTTTAATTATGTTACTATGAAAAGGCACCATATGAATTTTCTGTTAATTACCTAGTCAGAGGAAGCTTGCTTTGAAATAGGTAAGTTTCTTCCACTGGACATATTTAGGTTTGATCCTGTAACAATCTCTGCTTGTGCAAAAGATCCATTGAAGTAAAAGATCATAGAGTTTAAAGCCAGAAGAGACCACTTGATCATCTGGTCTGACCCCTGCATATCACAGGTCACCACCACCCGCACACTGAACCCAACAATTGAAATTAGACCAAAGTATCACGGCCCACAGGAAACTAGACTGTTATGTGCCACAGATCGAGAACAAGAAGAGCTGAGGTGCACCAGCGCTTGAGGGCCCCATGGAGGCAGGGAAATGATTAAGGGAACTATACCCAGATAATCTTGGCAAGTGACCCACACCCACATGCTGCAGAGGAAGGAAAAAAAATTCCTAAAGTCACTGCCAATCTGACCTGCAGGAAAATTCCTTCCCGACTCCACATAGGGTGATCAATTAGACCTTGAGCATGGGAGCAAGGACCAGCCAGCCAAGCACCTAAGATAGAGAGAATGCTTGGTGCCATTATGTTTTGCATGAGTAAGGATTAAATGAATGGGGCCCTTCATGTGTACTTCCTTTGCTTTTTGACTTAAGAATCACTCATGTCTTTTGTATTTGCACAATTTTTTGGTAACAGTGATCTTCGGGATTTTCTTTGGAGTAAAACTGAAATTAATCACCTCAGGCTTGTAGTAACCAAAGGTGCTTGCCTTGTGATAGCTGTACTGTGGGCTAGGGAAAAAATGGTGCGCTCAGTCCAGTTTATAATGCTAGCTCATAAAAATGTAAAAACATGACCTCAACTAGAACTAATTTTCACCTTTGTGGCAATCTCAGCAGAGACATTGAGTTTTCAGTGGGTGTTGATATCGGATGATATTCTCATATCCCTAGAAGTGACCCATCCAAATCAGGATGGAGACGTAGTGATAGGGAACTTTGCAAAGTCATTGTACCTCTTCTGTGGCTAGAAGACATTACCCATGCTGGCACCTTTTCATGAGCTCCAAACTAAATTTAAACATTACTTGAAAAAGCTGCAATCCTATTTAGTTGTCTTCATTGCATTTAGCATTAGATCTCCACTAACATGCTATTAAGGAGGCTTATGTAAAAACAACACACACACACACACAAATCTTTCACTTAGTTTGTATTCTCCAAAAAATGTCATTTTTGTCTGTCTGTAGTGCAAGCATCTGCCACAAGAGCCCATGACACTTTCTAGTCTCTCATATCTTAGTCTACTCAGCTTCCTTATCACCGGACCTCGAAGCAGATAAAATTAATCCTTAAGGGGTTGTTACTCTTTGTGTCTCTGAAGCCAAAAGGTATACTGAAGTACTGATGCAGAATTTTCTGGCATCCCCATTTCAGATTTATACTGCAGCTGACTACACTGAAAGAAAATGAGAAGAACTGTAATCCAGTAGTTTGCAAAATTAGAATGGATTCTCTACATACTTCTCCTTTTTAAAGAAAATACTAGTGCAGGAGCTGTTTGAACTTTTTTTTTAATCTCATCTACTGTACATATAACAGAAAATTGGTTTCTACTCTAGGTCCATGAATCTTTTACGGTTTTATTAAATATAAAAAATGGTAGTATGTCAAGTTCAAATCTCTTTACTTTCAGATACTTAAGCTAGTAGGACATGATACAGCCGTTATAAGGTTTGTTATAACAAAGGCTTTAAGGAAAAAGTTAAGTCCCTCACAGGGTAATGAATGGCCCAAGAAGTAATTTTTGTAAAATTATGGTAAAGTGGAATAACGTAGGAGGAAATTGATGATGAGAATTAACCTGAAGCACAAATTAAAAATTGAAGATGTTACATTGGTTGGGCTTCTTTTAGGAATGCACAGAGGGCCAACATCATCAATTCCATATGATTCTAAGGATGGGATAATAATGGAACTTGGTCCTTCCATTCTCTGCTTCTAGGACAAGCCTGAAGAATGTGTATGTGTAGTTTAAAGGAGGCACAGAAGTTTAAAACAGTGGAAAATGAGGGCTCAAGTACAGCTTCAAAACTGTCATAGAATTGGAGCCCTATTATGCTAATCCTCTTTTCTATCTATAATCTTCGTTAATAGAGCTGGTTGAAAATGTTTGGATTTTTAAAAATTTGCTGAAATATATGTGCAAACATTTTTCTTGAATTTTTGACCACTTCTAAAGTGATCAAATTTTGCAAAAATTGGAGTTTTGTACCAAAAATGTTGAAAAAATTCAAAAAGTGTTGTGAAAGTTTTGTGCATGTCTCAGTCAACTCTATTTATTGCAAGCACTGGAGTTTCAATGGCCAGATAATCTCCTTTAATGATACAATGCCAAGATATATTGTCTACGGTTTAATGTTTTGACTCTCTTGTATGGTATTTTGCACACACACACACACAAAAAAATCTGTAAATCAATGCCCACAAAAGGAAAGAACTTGAAAAACTTAGACCAGGCTGGTACAATAAAAAGCTATCTAACATAGTGTTAAAAATCATAGCATGAAAGTTTAGTTTCTTTCCTTAACTTCTTCAAATATTGCTTTCTTATTAATTATACTGCACATGCTCAAGAACACACAAACAATATTGTATCAGTGTTCATGTTTAGATGCTTTCTCAGTCTTTTTTCTTTTATGTATGAATAATATATTAATGTGAAATTTATAACTGATAGAGTTTTAAGAGGAATATCTTTGTTGCGACAAAGATTTAACCTATCAGAAGTTGAGTTTCATCTGTTCCGGTGACAAAGCCGTTGAAATTAAGGAGAAAAATATTCACCACTTACCCAGGACTTTAGAAGCTTTACTTAAAGAGTAGTGCAACTGTGGCTTGTTTTTGTGAGATGCAGCAAACTAGATCCAGCTGCCCACATGTAAAGCAGGCATTCCAAGTTTTATCCAATTCCTAAATCAATGGCAACATAGTTGTCGGAGAAGTCTCATTTCAAAAATAATGTGAGCGGATAGTGCTAGTGTTTGGCTGTAGAAGCTTTGAGTACTTGGAGATAGTGTGTGCTGAGAAAGCTAATTGCTGTGTTTCCATTTGGAGTATTCCCTACAGAGAGCCCTCCCTCCATAGGAAACAGTGCGGGGGGCAAGGACATAGTAATAAAGATACCTACACCCCTCTTATTTTCAGTAGGGTGTGACCTATGTCTGGATACGATGGAGGTATAATCAGGCCCTATATTGTTGCTGCTTGGCCATTAAATGAAACTGATAGTATAGTTTATTTGAAAATAAATCAAAAGTTGGGAGAATTAACTATTTTGTTATGTCAATCTTTCTGATGTTTTTAGATCATATGATTCTCAGTATATTATTGTGCTGAAGAAGATTTTCCAGAGCTAGAATAGCCATCTCTGGACGCTTTAAAGAAGTCAGTTCTGTGTTGATGTAATGTTCTCACACTGGCTGAAGGCAGAACCTACTTTGCCCACCCGTGTTTCAGATACTCATTTGGTGACTGGGCTTTTCAGTGAGCATAGTTTTTATATTGTCAAAGGTGAAAAGAAAGTAAGAGTTAACATTTGAGACAGTCAACATTTAATATTTCTTATGTGCCCCAAAGGGGCATGGCTTTAAATTGATCCTTATATGCAAGTGTATCGTTCCTTTAACAGTAGCGCGGTTTGGTGTTTTTTTTTTTCTTGTTTTTTTTTTTATTAAGGTCTCCCAGCATGGCCACATAGGATGAAACTAAATGATTTGGATACCCTAAATGTAACTGACAGCATAGACTTAGTGTTTTCAAGCACTACACTCCCTTACCTTTTTTCCCTGAAACTTAGTGTTTTTATAGTCTCTTTATATAAATCTATAGAAGGTATAGCTTCTCAGTGCAGTCTGTAAACAGTCTCCCTTTTAGTCAATCACATCTTTAAAAATATGATGCATCATCTTACAAAAACAGTTAGAAATATTTTTTCCACAAAAATCTATATCTAGCCCCATAAATAACAATGTTAAATGATTACCACTTGCTATGTTATACACATACCTGGATGTCATGTCCTTCTTGGTGAATTTTTGTTAAGAAACAAAATACAACTTTTATTGAAATCAATAAAAGATTAAGGTGACAAAGTGATTTATTGACTATAGTGAATGCTCATTTTTCCACCACCACCAACACAACCAACCAACCAGCCAAAAATAATAACAACAATAACAATAATAATGCCATGACTGATTGAATTTAGTTTTGTTTTTACCTTGGGTCATTGGGAAATTGGGAAAAGGCTTGACCCATTCATCAAAACCTAAAATAATGCTTAAAATGAATGACTGCTGGTCTGCTCCTCGGACTCAAAAACAACAGGAGACACAGCACCTCATGGAATGAATGAAAACACACTTATTAATTCCAATGGGCAATGGAATAGGATCACATTGCATAATGAAAGTAGAAGGGGAGCCAGTTTTTCATTGCATACAAGATGGTGTGGCTAAACGTCAAATCTTTCTCCTGAGTATTTCAAGAGTGCATGGCAGTTTGCCTTTATGGTGTATACCTCAATTTGCCTCTAAACAAAACATTATTTTAGAGCTATCAAATAAGATGTATTAAGTGACCTTAAAAACGATTTTCTGATGCGTGGTCATACTGTACACGTTGTCATTATGTGAAGTAGAATGCATATTTTCCCTTAGGATTGTCACCTCAGGTTGTTCTCACTCTGTATTTATAGATTTTTTAAAAGATGTGTAATTAAATAGTATTATTAACTTCTGTACCTGGAAAGATAATGGAGTAATAATTAAGCAAACATCTAGAAGATAATAAGGTGATAAGTAACAGTCAGCATGGATTTGTCAAGAAAAAATTGTGTCAAACCAACCTGATAGCTTTCTTTGACAGGGTAACAAGCCTTGTGGATGGGAGGAAGTGGTAGACGTGGTATATCTTGACTTTAGTAAAGCTTTTGATACTGTCTCATATGACCTTATCATAAACAAACTAGGGAAATGCAACCTAGATGGAGCTATTATAAGGTAGGTGCAAAACTGGTTATAAAGTTTGCGGAAGATACCAAGCTGGGAAGAGTTGCAAGTGCTTTGGAGGACAGAATTAAAATTCAAAATGATCTGGACAAACTGGAGAAATGGTCTGAAGTGAATAGGATGAAATTCAATAAGGACAAATGCAAAGTACTCCAAATGGGAAATGACTGCCTAGGAAGGAGTACTGTGGAAAGGGATCTGGGGGTCATAGTGGACCACAAGTTAAATATGAGTCAACAGTGTAACATTGTTGCAAAAAAACCCAAACATCATTCTGGGATATATTAGCAGGAGTGTTGTAAGCAAGACATGAGAAGTGGACAAATTGGAAAGAATCCAGAGAAGAGCAACAAAAATGATTAAAGGTCTAGAAAACATGACCTATGAGGGAAGACTGAAAAAATCGGGGTTTTTTTAGTCTGGAAAAGAGAAGACTGAGAGGGGACATAACAGTCTTCAAGTATGTAAAAGGTTGTTACAAGGAGGATGGAGAAAAAATGTTTTTCTTTATTTCTGAGGATAAGACAAGAAGCAATGGGCTTAAATTGCAGCAAGGGAGGTTTAGGTTGGACATTAGCAAAAAATTCCTAATTGTCAGGGTGGTTAAGCGCTGGAATAAATTGCCTAGGGAGATTGTGGCATCTCCATCATTAAGAGCAGGTTAGACAAACGCCTGTCAGGGATGGTCTAGATAATACTTAGTCCTGTCATGAGTTCAGGGGACTGGACTAGATGACCTCTCAAGGTCCTTTCCAGTCCTATGATTCACTCATTTATTCCTGGCTGTCACTGAAGCTCATGTGCAGTGGTGGAATTACATGTTGCCTTTCCAGTGGCAGGTCCTAGGTGAGATTCCTGGTATAGCCCATGAGACATCACTAGAAGACCATTTGTTCCCGTCTTCCTGTACATTAGATAGCACTATGAAATGTGGAGACTACAAGGGTGGAATTTTCAAGAACATTCCGCGTTGGTCTAATTTGACTACCACTGAAGTTATCCTTATTCCTTAATCAGACAAGGTGCTGCTAGTGTTTAAGGGTAAAAGTGAAGGCTCAACTTCTGCCTGGTCCTGAGATATAAATACTTTTGGTTTTGGAAATGGGATGGGAGCCTTGCAGGAATTGAGTTTCATTCTCAGCAGAATCCTGCTGTCTTTACTCTTATTTGGTCCATTATATGTATTCTGACCCAAATGCTTAACCCACCCAAGAAGGCTGAAGTCAGTGTGAACGTTAGCCATTGAATGCATATGCTATTGACTTGGAAATATATATTGGATGTATTTAATGGACTGACTGACCTCAGAGGGGTTTAATGAGAGTGGAGTTTGGACTGTTTCCACTACCAATGTTGTTTGTTGGCAAGAATTTGTGTAAAGCCACATTATACTTGAGACATTAGACTAGTGTATTAATTCTTGTGGTATTCTATACCTATCTTGTAAGCAGTAAAATGTAAAAATTATCATCCTTATTCATAGTGTCAAGAACAGTAATAAAAGGCATTGGAGATCCTAAAAAAGGGACTCCAATTCTGAATGTAAGCAAGCTTTACTGCTTACATAAAGTGGTGATCTACACCTCAGTAAGCACAGGTTCAATCAACTATATAGCTTACACATAACTATTTACAGTCAGTTATGAATGCAGACATTAACGTGTTCTGTGTTTTAAATACAATTTTAAATTTTTATATGTTCTGTTTTAGGTGTATCCATTTTCTGTTACCCAGAGCCTTGCCACTGCAGTTTATGCTATATTTAATTTAAACTGTAATTGCATCTTATTTTCTCATATGAAACCATTTTGATACACAATATTTGTACAAGTTTATTTTGGCTGTTTCTGCAGTGCCCTTGAAACTCTTGAAGATACTCATTTAAAACAGAAACGCTGCATTTCATAAAAGTTTGGGGCAAGATGTGTCATGGAGATGGGAGAACTTCTGCCATTTTACTGGTCATTGCAGCCTTCTTTGAATATTTCAGATCACTGTTGTTTATTCCTAAAGCCTCATGTTCCCTAGCACTGTGATTCCCAGCCTTTTGGGGCTCGATCAGTT
Source organism: Mauremys mutica (assembly GCF_020497125.1). Classification (NCBI taxonomy): domain Eukaryota; kingdom Metazoa; phylum Chordata; order Testudines; family Geoemydidae; genus Mauremys; species Mauremys mutica. Next base: position 60,562,096 of record NC_059082.1, read on the forward strand.
GGCCAAACTAAGGATTTTCTTATCCTACCCCCTATTCTCTGTAGTCTCTCTCCTCCCCATACACTCCTCTTCAGCCAGCAACCTCTTCCCCTTACTGCCTGAAGGCCTGGTTTCTGCCACACACTCACTCAGAGTAGCAACTTAATGCACAAATGATTTCAATGAGAGTAATCTACACAGTCTGAGTGAGGGTGGCAGAATCTGGTGCTTACTGAAGAACTCATGGTCCTGGCTTTGTGCTGAGCTCCTGTGCACGGCTGCCTGACACTGCCTCCTGTTGGGCTGTGTGTGTTCTAACTCAGAATAGAACTTGGGGCTCATCAACACTGCAACATGCCAGATGGTTATCTGGAGTTGCTTAACTGAATGAGACTCGAGTTCATCATCATTGATCCTGAGTGGTGCTGAACACCCAGCCAGATGCTATTGAGAAAAGCATGAAGAACCAGTATCAGCATGCAATGCAGTACGTGTGGTTGGAAGCCACAGTGCTAAATACAAGAAAATGATGTGGCAGCACATTTCTTTCCTTATATAGCTAATAATAATTGTGGGAGAGAAAGCATTCAGGGTTGTTATACCCTTTGTTCTCATCTGGAAAGAAGAGAGAGGAGCATCTTCTACAGCGACAATTCTGAGTGAGAGATTCCATCTCTGCCATGTTTCTTGCTTTAATTCAGTTTACTTTAACTGGTCATTTCTGACTCAGTAATTTGAAACCATAACAAGAACTGTCTTTTTTTTTCTTTTTGGTTACCAAATTAATAAGAGATTGATATGGTAACATTCTCACTACTTATGCCTTCAAAACTCATATTATTCTTTTATTCTTTAATTCAAGTAATAGGGGACATAGGAACTGCCATACCAGATTAGACCAGTGGTCCATTTCATCCAGTATACTTTCTTACGCAGCACCAGATTCTTAAAAGGAAGGAGAAAGAAATCTCATAATGCACAATTATGGAATAATCTGCCCATAGAAGCTTCTTCCTAATCCTATGTAAATTAGTGTTTAGTATATGCTGAAAAACACAAGTCTGTAAAAAGGATTATTGTCTCTATGTGTGAACATTTTCATTGTATTTATAACCAGCAAAAGCTTTAACAATCTGAAAAGAGACAAAGTATGCATTGCAAGAGTGCAATCAAGAACTTCTTTTAAATGATGTGGTGGAGAGATCCATTTGCACATCAGTTATATATTAAGATTTTTAAAAATATTTTTAAGCTATTTAAACTAATCATCTTCACTTTAAAATAGTGTTGGATAAAAACCATCTCTCGTTTACACCTGGGCAATCCCAGTGAAGTCCAGTAAGGTCACACTGGAATAAATGAGAGATGGATATAGTCTGTTATGTTCAAAGAAATACCATGATATTCAGGGACAAGTGTCTGTGGGTCTGACTCATGAATAAAAATAAAGATGAGTGGAAACTTATGTTATTAACCACAATGTTTCCCTCCCCTACCAGAAAAGAAACCACCCAACTACTTAACAATAATTTAGAGGTAACTACATGATTATTAGAAGGACAGTAGATAATTTGTTGTCACTGTCAGGCCTTCACTATGAGATTTCACTAGTAGGTATGCATTTTCCTGTTGATGTGATCTGTTCATAAATGCTGGAACTAGGGATGCTGCCCCTGGGTTGAAGTGGTTTCTATCATTTACAAGGTTTACCCTTTGGTTCAATGGCTCTCAGCACCTCCACTATAGAAATTGTTCCAGCACCCCTGGATCTGTTACAAAAAGTAGTAAAAGCTACATTTATGGAAGTTAGGTAATGATGCATCCTCTGGACTTCTTTCTTTCTTCCCTCCTCCGAAGCTTTACGCTTATTCTTTCATGTTGTGAGAGTTACAGTTCATCTTAATTTTTGCCCTTGGGCTAAATCAATATTCTCAGGGTTGTGAAGTTTTGTTAAATAGTAGAATTAATGTACGATGTTCAAGTTCCTTCACAGTAGTATATTGTATAGCCGAGTCTGGTAGTATGTATTAGGAAAAAAATCACTCATTTTATTAGCAAATAGGCAACATTTTTATCAGTACAAGCCTGTCAGACAATGTTCCCCAAAGGGGTGCTGTAGCCTAAGGATTTTTGGTTTGGGATCTCTGTATTCTTGTATATTTATATTCCTTTATCGAATTTCTGCTGTGATTATTTGTGAAACCTTGCCCACTTTATATTTTGGTTTAAAATAAAGACCATTTTCAAATGTAAATTATGTTCATGCAATGAAGGAAAATTCTACATTGCAGGCCTATCTATCAGTGGCATGGTTTATCTTCAGGGTTGGCTCATCCATATGGGTGAACTATATACATACAGGAGTGGAATGACTGAGTCACGTGTAAGAAGGCCATTTTGCAAACACAGAATGCAGAGGCCATGCAAGAGTAAGCAAAATAATCTGATTTTTAAGGTTTGGTGGCTGATGCACCACCACAGTGAGATAAACCATCTGTATATCACTATGTATTGCCTGAATTTAGCTCCAGTGGTGTATAGGGTGAGATTCTAACTCTGTTTGTTCATACCTGGATATCATACCTGGTTATCTAATTGGACCCTTAGGCCTGGTCTACACTAGGACTTTAATTCGAATTTAGCAGCGTTAATTCGAACTAGCCGCTCAACCGTCCACACCAGGAAGCCATTTAATTCGAACTAGAGGGCTCTTTAGTTCGAATTTGGTACTCCACCCCGACAGGTGGAGTAACGCTAAATTCGACATGGCTAGCTCGAATTAGGCTAGGTGTGGATGCAAATCGAACTTAGTAGCTCCGGGAGCTATCCCACAGTGCACCACTCTGTTGACGCTCTGGACAGCAGTCCGAGCTTGGATTCTCTGACCAGCCACACAGGAAATGACCCGGGAAAATTTGAATTCATTTTCCTGTCTGGGCACTTTGAATCTGACGTCCTGGCTGGACATCGGGGTGAGCTCCGCAGCACCTGCAACGATGCAGAGCTCTCCAGCAGAGGAGTTCATGTTATCTGTGAATAGAAAGAGGGACCCACCATAGACTGACTGGGAACTCTTCGATCTGATCGGTGTGTGGGGCGAGGAGTCTGTGCTTTCGGAGCTGCGCTCCAAAACAGGGAATGCGAAGACCTACGAGAAGGTCTCCAAAGCCATGAGAGACAGAGGATACAGCCGGGATGCAACGCAGCGCCGCGTGAAAATCAAGGACCCCAGACAAGGCTACCAAAAAATCAAAGCGGCAAACGGACGCTACGGAGCCTGCCACCACTGCCCCACCAGTGACCGTGGACTCTGGCGATGGGACAGTGTCGACGGCCAGTTCCTCGGTGATGTTCGCGGACGGGGAAGATGAGGAAGGGTTTGTGGAGGACGAGGCAGGCGAGAGCGCTTACAACGCTGGTTTCCCCGACAGCCAGGATCTATTAATCACCGTCACGGAGATCCCCCAACAACCCTCCCCGGCCATTAACCCGGACCCTGAATCGGGGGAGGAGCAGTCGGTAAGTGCTTTAACCATGTTAACTTTTATTCTTAATATAACACGAATCTTAACTGTGTGAAAAGGAGGTCTCTCTAGATATGGGGATAGAACAGAAATCATCCTTGGAGATCTCCACGAAGCTCTCCTTGCGTTAATCGAAAAGCATCAGCAGGAGGTTCCTGGGGAGAGCTGCCTTATTGGGTGCTCCGTGGTAGCACAGTTTTCCGCGCAAGGCTTTCATGAGGTACTCAGGGAGCACTGCCTCCCCGAGCACGGCTGCATCGGGCCCTGGTTCGTGCTAGCTTTCACGCAGCATGCGCTCTCTATCTCCTTCAGTGACCCTCCTCAGGGTGATCTCGCTCGGAGACTCCTGCATCTAATTAGGGTAATTACTGTAATTTTACGCCTGGTCCAAAGTATTTTTAAAAAATCTACGGACAGACGGCATAGCACAGACTCAGCACGCAGCTGCGTGACGAGCGTAACGGAAAGCCAAAGAATATAATGGACGCTCATGGAGGGAGGGGGGAATGAGGACGCAAGGTATCCCACAGTTCCTGCTGTCTCCGAAAAGTATTTGCATTCTTGGATGAGCTCCAAATGCTTCTAGGGTCAAACACAGTGTCTGCGGTGGGTCAGGGCATAGTTCGGCAATTTGCGCACACACCCCACCCACCACCAGAAGTGAAAACAATCCTCTGTTGACTCTTTTACATGTCACCCTATCTTTACTGAATTCTGCAGATAGACGCAATGGTGCAGCACTCAACACCAACATCCTTGCTCCCCCCACGCTATGGATGGCTGATGGTACAAAAAGATGGAAATCCGTCCTCATCATCAGCCTATTGGCACATGGGGCAGTGCAAAAGGGCTGGTAACCATGCCGACTAGCATCAGTAAGGTCGATCAAGGGCGCCTGTCCCTAATTTTTCATGGCAGATGGTGCAATATGGCTGGTAACCGTCCTCATCATTGCAACAGGGGGCTGAGCTCCATCAGCCCCCACCCTTCATTGTAAATAAAAGATTCGATTGCCCCTGGACTAGCAGAGGGATGATGGGCTCCTTCATCCACACTCCTTAATGTCCTGCCTGGACTATCATTGCAGCTGGAGGCTTCCTTCCACTCATTTCTCACAAACAAGTCACTGTGTCTTATTCCTGCATTCTTTATTACTTCATCACACAAGTGGGGGGACAATGGTATGGTAGCCCAGGAAGGCTGGGGTAAGAACGGAATGAACAGGTGGTGTTGTTGCAGGAGCACCCCCTGTGAATAGCATACAGCTCATAATTTATGCAGGATCGGACACAGAGCAGCTGTGCTCTCTGGTTCTATGATACAGTGGTTCTCTAGTACACTTGCCCATAATCTAGGCAGGACTGATTCTATTTTTAGATACCAAAAAGGAGGGATTGACTCAGGGAGTCATTCCCAATTTTTGCTTTTGCGCCCCTGGCTGCTCTGCCAGGGGCACTTATGACAGCCCCAAATGGGGCAGTGCAAAAGGACAGGTAACCATGCCCATCTTATTACCATCTTATTACCAATTTATGGTATGGTAGATGGTACAATATGGCTGGTAACCATCTCTGCTGTCATGCAAAAGCAAAAGCATGCTGCTGTGTAGCGCTGCTGGCCCGCCTCTGTCAGCTGCATCTAGTACACATACGGTGACATACACAAAAGGCAAAACAGTGTCCATGGTTGCCACGCTATGGCGTATGCCAGGGCAATTCTGGGAAAACGGGCTTGAAATGATTGTCTGCCGTTGCTTTCCCGGAGGAAGGAATGACTGGCGACATTTACCCAGAATCCACCGCGAAAATGATTTCTGCCCCAGCAGGCACAGGGTTCTCAACCCAGAATTCACAGAGACAGCCTAGACTCAGTTAATTGTTCGCAAAAATGTATCTTTGCAAGGAATTCACTCCCTGTTTCCCATCTCACAGCTTCCACTGTCTCCAGACCTGCCACAGCATCCCCCTCGCAGAGGCTGGCAAAGATTAGGCGGCGAAAGAAAAAGACAAGGGACAAGATGTTCGAGGAACGTATGGGCTGCTACCTAGCAGAGGCGGACCAGCAGAGCCAGTGGAGGGAGACCGTCTCTCTGTGCCAGCGCTCACACAGCGAACGGGAGGAGAGGTGGCGTGAGGAAGACAAGCAGGCGACTGAAACAATGCTTGGACTAGTGAGGGAGCAAACGGACACGCTCAGGCGCCTTGTGGATGTTCTGCAGGACCGCAGGAGGACAGAGACACCCTGCAGTGTATCTGCAACTGCACTCCCCCGCCACAAAGTCCCATACCCCCCTCACCGAAAATAATTAGGAGGAGGGGCGGCCGGGGACGTGAATACTGTCACTGCACCACAGCACAGTGCTCAAGTACCCAAAAGCTCTCATACCCTACATTTGCCGAAGTCCTTCACTTCCAGACTCTCAGTAGTCCCAATCCCAGTCCCATCCCCTAACTGTCTACGTAATTAATAAAAATGCTTTGCTGTTAATTACTGTTTCCGTTATGTTTTTTCAAAGAAGACTGTGTTTGAATGGGGGGCGTGGGGAAGGGGGTGGTTAATTGCATAGGACAGTCACCTTTCCCAGGGTACAGACACGGGGGCAGGATCAGCAGCGGGTCACACACACGGTGCAGTCAGTAGGCACCCTGGTCGGTTTTTGGAGGTGGTTTCCAGGATCTGTGTGGGCGGGGGAGATGTGACTTTGCAGCGGGGGAGGGAGGTTACAGATCTTATACAGCGGTCCTTGTCCTGGACCGCTGAGTCACGCAGCTGAGGAATCTGTATCCGTCCTCCACCACCACAAGGTCACATATCCGCCCGCACACAGAATTCCATAAAGAGGGATGGCAGGCTCCGTTGAAAGAAGCATTCTGGCACTGCGGACCACTCTAGGAGCAGGAGCCTGTCATTCCTTGAGTTTAGAGGCGGTCTTTACATCACCGCACACCCTACCCAGCACAGCCTGCGTCCCAGTTTCAACCCTTTCACGAAAAGTCATGAATAAAGAAACCTTTGTTAAGTAATAATGGGACATGTATTTTATTTTTACACGTGTGCTGGAAGTGGGGTGAACGGGGTATGTAACCGAAGAGGAGAGTCAACAGTAACTGGGTAAAGAAACAGGGGCAGGTTCAGCTTCTCTGTAAAGAAACTGAACAGTCACAGGTCACGCTGCTCGCTGCTCGCTGGTATTTGAAGAGTTCCTTGTCGCTGTCCCAGGCGCCTGTATAGGGCTTCATGAGCAAGTGTATTAGCGGGCAGGCTGGGTCCCCGAGGATGACTATAGGCATCTGCACATCCACAACAGTTATTTCGTGGTCCGGGAAGAAATTACCTTCCTGCAGGCGTCTGAGCAGCCCACAGTTCCTGAAAACACACGCATCATGAACCTTGCCCGGCCACCCAATGTTGATGTTTGTAAAATGTCCCCTATGGTCCCCCAGTGCTTGCAGCACCATTGAAAAGTAGCCCAATTTCTCATCAGCTGACTGTGGAAGAGGTGGACGATAAAGTGCGAGGAGGAGAAAACGGCGATGATCGCAGCGGGCTCCGTGCTTGCAGTGCTGTGGCGTCCGCGCTGTCACTGACCAGAAAAGTGCACGAACAGATTGCCCGCAGGCGCTTTCAAGGAGGGAGGGAGGGAGGTTGTGATTGACGGTTCAATGACGACACTTACCCAAAACTGCCCTCGACACATTTCTCACCCCTGCAGGCATTGGGGGCTCTACCCAGCATTCCAATGGGCAGTGGGGACTGCGGGAACTGTGGGATAGCTTCCCACAGTGCACCGCTTCCAAAGTCGACGCTGGACCCGTGAATGTGGACTCAGAAATTCGAATTAGTGTATTTAGTATGGATACACAAATTCAACTTCATAAGGTCGAATCCACAAATTCGAACTAAGTTGATTCGAAATAGTCTTGTAGTGTAGACAAGGCCTTAGACTATTCGACTACGCCAGGCCTGGATTAACTAATATGCATTTGGTGCCCTGGCACAGTGTCACCACCTGAGGTGTGTGTGTGTGGGGGGCCAAATCAATGAGAGGCGGAACACACACATACAGACACACAAAAGGGCAGGGTGTTGCTGGGTGGAGGGCCCTACATGTATGCTGTGGTAAGAGCCAATGGATGGTAGCAGGGAGCTGGGCCAGCCTTGCAGGACAGGAGGCAGGAGCTGCTGAGGGATGGGGTGACTCTCCAACCCCCAGGGCCTCCCACTCACCAGGGACAAGACACACCCCTGGGCCTCCCACTCCAGGGGCAGGACTTAAAGTCCCCCCACAAGAGCCTCTACACCCTGGGGCAGGGAAGCTGGTGGAGCCACCAATTGCCAGAGTGCACAAGGCCCAAAAACTCTGCAGTTTGGCACTGCAGCTGTGCAGAGCCGCCGCAGACCCTCCACCTGTCTTGGGCAGGGAGCCTGAGCCTTGGCCCTACTCCTGACCCTCCCCTCCCAGTGTCCCTGCCCCTCACCCAGGGCAGGTGGAGGGACCCAGGCTCCCCACAGCTGCTAGTGTGGCTATCTCTGACCGGGCTCTGGCTGGGGAAGGGGGTGGCTCGGAGCCGCAGCCCGGCCATGGTAAGAGCCAGGCAAGCAGCTGTGGGGAGCCGCAGCGGCCCCTCAACGTGCCCTGGACATGGGGCCCGAGCAGCCCTCAGCCCTTTTCCCTGCTCCCCAGGCCCTCTACCCAGCGCAGGTGGAGGATCTGTGCCACGGTTCCTCACAGCTGCCCACCCGCTCTTACCGTCAGAGCCCTGAGCGGATACAAATTTTTTATTCTCAACTGCGCTGGTATCCGCAGAAAGGGTCCACAGATATAAAGTGGATACTGCGGATTTGCAGGGCTCTAGTTATAAACAACCTTAAATGACCAGGTTGCCTGCACCCTTCTGTTCCATGTAGTAGAGGGGAGCAAAGAAGCAGGAAGGATAGTCCAGTGGTTAAGGCACAGTCTGGGACTCCAGAGACCTGGATTCAATTCTCTGCTCCACTCTGGACTTCCTGTGATCTTAGGCAAGTCACTGAGCCCTTCTTTGAATAGGGAGTGGGACAGCTGAGGGGTCTGAGTATTGGCCTGCTAAACCCACAGTTGTGAGCTCAATCCTTGAGGGGGCCACTTAGGGGGGACTGGGGTAAAAATCTGTCTGGGAATTGGTCCTGCTTTGAGCAGGGGGTTGGACTAGATGGCCTCTTGAGGTCCCTTCCTACTCTAATATTCTATGATTACAAAAGCAGCTTTGCCTCTCCTGGAATTGACACCTCCTCTCCTATTATTGGGAGTGGACTACATCCACCCTGATCAAATTGGCCCTGTCAGCACTGGTTCTCCACTTGAGAGGTATCTCCTTTCCCTTCATGTGTCATTATATAATGCCTGCATCTGTAATTTTCACTCCATGCATCTGAAGAAGTGGTGTTTTACCCACAAAAGCTTATGCCCAAATAAATCTGTTAATATTTAAGTTGCCACCAGATTCCTTGTTGTTTTTATGGTTACAGATTAACACGGCTACCCCCTGATACTTGGCCTCTTTGCTTCAGTTTCCCCATCTGTGAAATGGGAATATTAGCACTGCCCTACCTTTCAGGGGTGAGGATAAACAGAGATTAGGATCCACTCAAAAACGATAATAATGGGGGACTACATAGTTATCTGGAAAGATTTCCAGACAAATGTTGCCTAAATCTGCAGAAATGGTGTTGGCTGTTTTGCATTGCTTCCACCTGAGACTGTGAATGATACTGCTAGGGGCAGAGGGAAAAGTCTGGAAATCATTGTGTGGGTGCTTTGATAGCAGTGGGAGATAATTTCCTATCTATTCTCTGGCCCAATGCATATGCACTGGCCACACCCTTTTCTCCTCCCAGTCTTGCGGTCACAAACCCTTCCTCAAGGTCTCCGTGGCAGTATTCTGACGTCCTTTTTCTCATTCAGTTTTCCCTTTCCATTGTCTTTCCAGCCAAGTTTAGTTCTGATGGTGGAGGAGATAGCGCTGTTTGTCAATTTGTTTGTTACGAGTCAAGTTATTTTGTATGGACACACATATGAGTTAATGTACATGTGTCCTGTGTATTTGGTTCGAGCACTCTGGCATGATTTGGAGCCAATGGGTTAAAATACTTTTGTGGGGTCTGTATTGCAATACACACTGTACTGTAACCACAGTGAGTCAAACAGTTTTCATCCCAGCATGGTGCAAACCCACAGTTGCTCTAGTGCTGACAATAGATATTCTGGCTTTTCATAGAGTTACTGGAATAAAGTGTATCTCTTATCTAGGTAATCCTTTAAATCTTTTCAATATGTAGTTACTTAAAAAGATACCTTTCATAAACAATGGAATTCAAAGCAATGTACCAGCTCTCGATCAGTGTTTGTATATTTTACTGGTGAAGGGAGAGGAGCTAAGCAAACAACTTCCGTTCAGCTGAAACAGAGAATAAATCCAAAGTAACACTATTGTAAACAAGCTAAAATCAAAATGAATATACTACTGCCATTGCCAGGATTGCCAAAACTCACAAATCATCTGTTTATTTTTTAGCCCACCTGATCCAATCACTGAGGAACTCTGATTTAGAGAGATGTTGGCTGCACTTATTACTGCTGTGTATTACACTGTGCCTGCATTAAAGCAGCTTATGGAATGAGTCCAATGGCTCAGATACATGGAAGAAAAGAGAGCAGAGAAAGAAAACTAGGTGATTTTCATGAGGTGCAGGATGTAATACTCCTTTGCAGGCATATCCTGTTAAATTTGTTTATAGGGACCACTCAAAGAATAGACACAAATCACTTTCTTAATGGAGATGATTTTCTAATAAAGGTGGGTTATGCCACAGGTAGGTCATTTTAAACAGGAGGATGCCTAGTAAGTGTTGCCCCTTTCACACAGGTTTGAGTGCAGTAGGATATTTCATCATAGACTATGAATGTGTCTTTCAGCTTACACGCTATACATGTGTGAATCACTTATATGCACTTGAAGGCAGCCACTTGTGGGGAAGTATAGCAGCAGGGCGCAGTAACACCAGACGACTGTTTAGGGAGGAAGTGATGAAGGATGTGTGTCCAGTCGATACTGCAGGTGTTCAGGTTTTCCAAATTTATATTTTTAGGTGCTCATATTTGCTGAACAATAAAACAGTTTGAAGTGACAAAATCTAAAATGGCTGTCAATGCCAAATCCCCATCCTCCCCAAGTGGCCAATATGTACCTCTCCACCCCTTCCTCACCACAGAAAATGCCATTGACTCACCTAGAGTCTCCTCCTGTGGGGTGGGGAGTTTGTGTATGTGAGAGAGTGAGTGAGAGATGCTGCCTCTGCAGTATTAGTAGATATGGATGAGTTGTGAAGGCAGCATTAGCAGGAAGCTCCCCAAAGTGACCCTGAAGAGTTTGTGTCCCCTGTGCCCTGCTCAAGCAGGTTTTCCTGGAGCAAGGTTCAATATGGCTCTTAGTTTGAATATCTCCTTTCCAGACATGCATCTGCTTCTCTTTCATGTTATAATCAGCATTACCCGTTTATCACACATTTTAAAGCAGATTTTCCAGCCACTTGATAACCGTGCAGATGCGGTAAGATAAAAGGTAGAAGAGGAAGAAAGAGGATGAATGTAATAATTGGTTGCAAATCAAGTTGTGAAACTCAAGCAAAAGTACAAGTGGAAGAAAGAGGGAAGGGAGCTGTATAACCTCAGTATCAGCAGGAATTACAGTTCACAGGGAACATTTGGTTACTTTTATACTGAGTTAGTAGATAAGGATATTTATCTGATGTTGTTTGCTCTGCACATAAACTCTTCTGATTTAGATGATAGATAGAAACCATTTATACAGATAAACACAGTAGGGGTCTAAACATGGATCCCTGTGGAACACCAGATGTGAGTAAATGAACATTTGATTTTCCTCTTGTCTGCTTCTGACAACCTGATGGATAAGAAACCATCCCCCTGAATTCCCTTAAAACCTGATAGCAGTAATGCAGATAATAACACTGAGAGAGATATGGTATTTATTAAATCTGCTCTCTAAATATTAATAGGACAGCATCTGTGATCTTTCTACTCTTTGACTGTACTTCTTAAGCACGGTGCCACTTGCTAACAAAGATAAATGCACTATATAGAAGCAGAGGGTTTAAGACCACAGTGGTTGTCAAATGCTTAAGGTTCATCCAATTTAGAAATTAATATTTTACATCACAATTGATTAAATAAAAGGAGTGTGAGAAGTTTACAAAATTGCTTTTAAAATGGAAACAGATTTTGTGAATGGAATAAAGAGAGGCCATGTTAATTCTTCTTCTCCGATTCTCCCACATGGGTTTAATGCCAGCCACCAAGAGCGTATTAGCAAAAAGGGCTTCAGCATTTTATAAATTAGAAATATCATCTTTAAAGTGTCAGCATTTTTCTTTCCTTTTTTTTCCCTCCCTCTCCATTTCCTCCATATCTCAAAGATGAAAGCTTTGCAGAGGAAAAGGCCACTGGGGGCCATGTCTTGGCCAGATGCTTTTATTCACTATGTCATGTCTTTTCCAAAGTTAACTGTCAAGTGCACTTGTAGTTCAAGCATTTCTGAAAAACTCTAGTGCTATAACTTCTCTCCTAAAGCTAAAGTAACCAATTTTCCTACCTTACAAAAAACTCAGGATCTGAACTCCCTTGAATTTCAGGGAAGCTTGAAAACCGCATCATGAACCAATCTCTGGGAGTCAATTACACATGTCCAAATAAACAAAAACTGGAGGGCCAATCCTCCATTCTGCTACCATTTTGAATGCAATGAAGAATGCCAGGGAATTACAACTCTGTTGACACCAGGGGAGATTGCAGGGTGATAAATAAAGGTATCACTTGGAAAAATCCCCTCCACAGTGCTAAGCGCCCATGCAAAGATTATGTGCCACTTGAATCCCTCCTGAGACCTCAGAATAGGGCATTAGTAGGACCTAAGTGAAGGACCTGTGTAGGCCCTCTGCACAATTGGGAATTGCACCCCTTCCAGAGCTGGACTGTAGAACTGGTCTCAGCTTAATATGATTGCACTATTATCTTCTCCTTTTAGCACACAAGCTGTGCAATGCAATGTGATGGAGCATGCAGGAACTAAAACAAACAATGGTTCAAATTGAATGTTAAAAGTTAGGCTCCTAAAATTATGCTTAGGGCCCTAAATAAAAGTAGGCTGATTTTCAGAGGTGTTGAGCACCTGCCATTTGTATTAACTTCCATGGGAGTGATGAGTTCTCCTCACCAACAAAAATCAGGTACTTCCATATGAATTTAGGAACCTAACTATAGGCAGCCAGGTTTGGAAGTTTGGGGTGATGTTATTAATATTTTAACTATGGATTTGAATTGCATTTGGCTAGAGGGTACCCATTTCTTTGCTGGCAGTTTTCCAAACTCTTATGCAGCAAGTCCATCAGCTCAAATTTGAATCTGTTCCTACACTTAACACTAGGCTGACCAGCCACCCTGAAGTGGGAAGGATAGTTCATAAATGCAGAGTTCAAGTCCTGGTCCTGGGCTGAATGACTCTGGGACAGCATTTATCCTGGATTCCCTGAGGCACTGTTCTGCACCTACCTCAGGCTCAGGGGTGACGCCAGCCTCTTCCCAGTCAAGTAGTGGGAGGCTGAGATGGGCCTTAGCCCCCACTCGCCATGAGGCCCTGCCCCTTTCTCCTCTCTCCTCCCGCATGAGGCCCTGGCCAGGCCAGAAGCTGGACCTGGGCAGTAGTAAGAGCTGCCCAAGGAGCCCAGGCTGCTGTGGGGAGCCCCAGAGTCCCCAGACCCACCACCTGCCCTGAGTGGCATGCCCCGGGGAGTGGGGATATGGGTTGCGGGCTGCTCCTGAGCATCCCAACCCCCCACCCAGGGCAGGTGGAGGGTCTGGGGCTCTGCACAACAGCTCGGGCTCTCTGAGCGGCTCTTACCACAGTCCAACTCCGGCTTGGCTGGGAAGTGGGACCTCAAAGCAAAGAGGAGGAGCAGGGGCAGAGTCACAGAGGGGCTTAGGGATCCTGTATGTGTCCTGCTTTTGCCTTTTCAAAAAAGGTGGTCACCCTACTTGCCATAGGCTCTATAAGGGGAGCTGGGCTCAGCCTTGCCTGTGAGGTAGCAGCTATCCCCCAGCTGATCTCAGTGGCTTAATTACCATTAATTATCCCAGCTGTGAAAGGGGCGGTGAGGATGACATGGAGAGAGAGGGGAACTCAGTTAGGAGGAGAGAAGTGGTAGGGAGTTTCTACTCTGTGGGAAAGACCTGGTGAAGGCTGTTTCTGAAGAGATCCCCAGGGATGGAGTTAGTCCCTGTGGTGGCCCTGGAAAGCCGGCATGGCCCAGTGAGGCAGTCCTCTGAGTTGGTGTTGCATGGGAGGATTAAGGAGCTGGGAGCACCTAGAGCAGTGGTCCCCCAACTTTTTACCTTGTGCTTTGGAGCTGTGGCTGTGGCTCCTGGAGCAGGCGGGGGGAACATAGACAGGGATAAGGGGGCTGAGGCTGGGGCCACAGCCAGTGGGCAGTGGTGGGGCCAGCAGCCAGGGTCCCATGTGTGGGGCTGGGGCCAGGAGCAGAGTTGAGTGGTGCACCTCCCCCTCCCCCCCCCGCAGTGAGGGTTAGCCTGGGCCCCAGCTGCACCCCCCTGCATGTTCCTCTGTGCCCCCTTAGGGGGTGCATCCCACAGTTTGGGGATGAGTGGCCTAAAGAGAAGCCTGAGAGTCCTGGGAACCAGAAGAGAAGCTATATTAACCATAGGCTACTGGGAAACAGCACAAGGAGCTTGGAGGTTGCAACTGACCAGAGAAACAGCAGAATGTCTAAAGACGCAGACATAGCTGCTTAACACAGGGTCCCTGTGCCAGAACCCAGAACAAAGGGCCTGGACTGAAGCCACACAGAACCCAGAGTGTAAAACAGGGGCGGCTCTAGCTTTTTTGCCGCCCGAAGCATGGCAGGCAGGCTGCCTTCAGTGGCGTTTCTGCGGGAGGTCCACCGGTCTTGCAGCTTTGGTGTACCCACCGCCGAATTGCCATCGAATCCGTGGGACCGGCGGACCTCCTGCAGGCATGCCACCGAAGGCTGCCTGACTGCCGCCCTCGCAGGGACCGGAGGGGCGCCCCCTGCGGCTTGCCCCCCCAGGCACACGCTTGGAGCGCTTGTGCCTGGAGCCGCTGCTGGTGTAAAAGCCCTGACACACAGAATATTAAGCCCAGTGTGGGACTGAGGTCTGAGCTGAGAATTTGGGCTGAGTGGTAACTTTAGAGGGGTGAAAAATAGATCTCTTTTTTGGGTCAGTTGGACTTTTGTCACCCCAGAAGGGGTCCAGACTAGACATGACTTAGCTGGAGGGCTAAAGAGGTGTGAAAAACAGGCCATTGCAGGACCAAAATCATAGTCAATGGGGTGCTTGAGGCTAAGATCCTGACAGTGCCACACTCTAACACCAGAGGGCGCTATGGTGGTGAGTGCAACTGCTTACAATACTGAATCCAATAAACACAATGCAGGATATTTAGAATAATTCAATTAATAAGAATGAAAAGTTAATGGTCTTCTACAGAAAATGATCCATACTGTTTTTGCCACTCGGCTGGTTAGAAATTGGACTGTGGATAATTGAGATGGTATGAAACACCTTACAATTTTTTAATCCATTAATTTCTGCACTGTCTTGTGGTAGGCTGTTATGACAGCTTAGTTCATTATAAACAATTCTGCCCCATTTGCTTTGGAATTTTGTGCTTGTTAGTCCATCAGTGTGTGGAATGCAAGTTTGCAAACAAAAGAACCGAGCTATGATTCATGTCTCCAATCCACTGTTTTATAAAGGGGTTGGAGAGAGATTTTATAAATAGCAATGGCAATTTTTGATGCAGATGCTAGAATTCTGTTTAGAGACCAGTAGGATTATTTTTGAGGCAAAATGTGAGTAAGGTTTTGTTTCTTTGGATATTTTTGTGTTTCAGTATAGGAACGCTAGCCACAGTTTTGTGACATACTTGTGATTCAGAGGCTCAGTCCGCAAAGTTCAATTGACGCTGATAAAGATTTTGAGAGCATCATGGTTAAAATTATGCTTCAGTCCTTTGCACTGTTATCAGAATGATTGCTACCTTCCCACTCTATAAAAACCTACTTTTCTGGAGGCATTCAGAGGGAGTGGCATGCTACTTGTTATAGTACAATTCATACTGCTGTAGCATGTTTGAATTTTGAGTGAAATCATAACAATTAAGTAGCCAAGAGCTAGATCAGGGGTTGGCAACCTTTCAGAAGTGGTGTGCTGAGTCTTCATTTATTCACTCTAATTTAAAGTTTTGCGTGCCAGTAATACATTTTAATGTTTTTAGAAGGTCTCTTTCTATAAGTCTTTAATATATAACTAAACTATTGTTGTATGTAAAGTAAATAAGGTTTTTAAAATGTTTAAGAAGCTTCATTTAAAATTAAATTAAAATGCAGAGTACCCTGGACCAGTGGCCAGGACCCGGACAGTGTGAGTGCCACTGAAAATCATCTCGCGGGCTGCCTTCGGCACACGTGCCATAGGCTGTCTACCCCTGAGCTAGATTATCATGCAAAATGAGGGACAAAGACTTCTTTGTCCTACATCAATCATTTGTACATGCCTTTGTAGCATGGCTTTTGCTAAATGATTTCTAGGCCTTTCCCCAAATTTCCAGGGTAATAGTTCATAGTTCAGAGATCTGTTAGTTTCTCTCCTGAAGCTACACCAAGCTGGCTGGTCCATTGTCCTGTAACAAGCAGAGTAACTGATGTGTACCCTGCACCCTGTTCCATCAGGATAATATGATCTTGGGTCAGGGAAATCTGACCTAATCTTTCCTCTGCCCCAATAAACTGAGTGCTCCAATCAAGCTAGAAACAGAAATTATTTAGAGGGGGAGTAATTGGGATCCTCATGTTTATACTGAAGGACCAAAAATTCTCATAAAATAACAGGGCCACTTCCCTCATCACCACCACTCCCTTGTTTTTTTACTCACTGACCAAACCAGCAACCTCTCCAGTGTTCCAGCTGATTTTGTTCGCTTTTTATGAAGGAGCCAGAGAGCCTCCATTTTGTCTTGTCTGGGGTTGCAAGAGACTGATCATCTTAATGGGTATAGAGGGCAGGAATAGTGTTGCCAGTGTCTGGTTTTCGACCAGAACACCCAGTCAAAAAGGGACCCTGGCAGCTCCAGTCAGCACCACTGACTGGGCTGTTAAAAGTTCAGTTGGCATGTGGCTGGCAGGCTCCCTACCTGGCTCTGTATGGCTCCCAGGAAATGGAGGGAAATGCCAGCCACTTCCCAGGAGCCACCTGAGGTAAACATTGCATGGAGCCTCACCCCTCATGCCCTCCCGCACTCCAACCCCCTGTCCTAGCCCTGAGCCCCCTCCCGCACTCCAAACTCCTCGATCTCAGCCCAGAGCATCCTCCTGCACCTTAAACCCCTCATCCCTGGCCCCATCCCAGAGTCTGCACCCCCAGCCAGAGCCCTCACCCCTTCCTGCACCCCAACCCCTTGCCCAAGCCTTGAGCTCCCTCCTGCATCCCAAACCTCTCAGCCCCAGCCCAGAGCCCCCTCCCATACCCTGAACCCCTCATTTCTGGCCCCACCCCGGAGCTTGCACCCCCAGCTGGAGCCCTCACCCCCTGCCTCTGCCCGATGAAAATGAGCGAGTGAGAGTGAGGGAGAGTGAGTGACAGAGGAAGGGGGGATGGAGTGAGTGGGGAGTGGGGCCTTGGGGAAGGGGCAGGGGAAGGGTGTTCAGTTTTCTGCAATTAGAAAGTTGACAATCCTAGGCAGGAGCATTATTCATAGGCATCCTCCTAGGCTCTTTTTCTTTCATTACCAAATTGACATTCCTGCACTGGTAGATTCATTCGGTGGCAGGAGGATACTACAGGCTATATTTCTATACTTTCATTTCTCCCCTCAATGCCTTGGCAAATCCTCATGTTAAATCATTAATGGTGAAGAAAGGAATGCTATGTAAGCAATTATATTCTGATGAATGTTTTGTTATATCCCTCTATTATAGTCAGTCGTATAGGTGACCCTCTGTGTCTCCCCTTCGTATTCATATTCTGTGTTCTTTGGTATTGGTTCATCACTCCTAGGTAAGAGCGCTAATGCAAGGTTTTCTTAATTCTAAATCCTCAGCAGAGGCAAGCTATGGTAGTTGAAACTCCCTCATTTGTCTACTCTAGGGTAATTTTGCACACACAAAAATCATTCCCTTCCTTTCAGGTTGGCTGATACTAGCATGGAAGTCCTCATGTAGATAGGCCATTAGCATTTTAAGCACCATGTCTGTTCGTCCTGCTCCAAATAGGGTTAGACGACACAATGCTTAAAAAAGACAGGACTTGAGTCACTTCGTTATCCAAACATCCAGAGACCAGATGATTTTATACAACATAGATGGATAGACTAAAGTGTGGACTAAAATCCTGCCTAGTGAAGAAGAATGGGATATGGAGGGGAAAAATGTTACTTTTCATGATTCCAAGATGACACAAAAATAACAAAAAAAATAAAGGAGCATTTGAAATACCCTAAATGTGATTATCTCTGATGCTTTGTACAAATACCAAGAACTATGGAACTACTCACTGATCAAGTTTGCTTTGATAGAATCACTGTTTTTAGTTATTTTACAGGAGAAAGCCATCCTGAAACAATCAAGTTCTACGTTTTATCCTTACATTACCTAGTGCAAGAGGGGCACTGCATAAGGCACCCTGGGCTTGAACAGGCTTCTGGTTGAAGCGATGGGGCCACTTGATAGAGCATGTTGTAGGATTGGGGCTTAAGTGAGTGAACTGATATGTTTTCTGTGCCTTTGTAAAATAAACAAACTCCTCAGCCCAGAGGGTGCTGGAAATGCTGACCTTTAAACATAGGACCATGATTGGAATGGAACTTGTAATAGAATTGCTCCATTGTTAATATTGAACGGTAACTTAATGTTAAACTGTATCCAGGTGCTTAGAAAATTAGCAACCAGAAAGGAAAGGAAAATGTCAATATTGGGTTTCAATTAAGAAAAGAGCTTTACTGGCTCTTATGGACACCATGCAGCAATCTGATGCATCTTGCTTTTTAAAATCGGAAAAGGAGATCTTGAAATATTACTGCCAAATTTCCCCCCACCTACCTCCCCAAAATCCAGGGATGCTCCTATGAGTGTTAAAATGAATTTGTCTTGCCCATTCTCACTATTCTTTGGGTTGGTGTTTTCCCTTAATAAACAGGAGGCTAAAGTAGAAAATACAGCTAGTCTGGACACAGTAGTAAAAGAATCACAGAGGAGTGACTATGTCTGTAATGTTCCCATTTGTTCATTGTGGATGGGATGGGGGGAGAAAGAGGAAGGGATGCCCGCACTCAAACCCTCCTTAATGAAAGCCTGGTCCCACCTATCAGTCTTAGGTATTGATGTGGCTCCTATTACCATAGTGTCTGAGCACCTCCCATCCTTTTATTGTGTTTAGCCTTACAACGCTCCTGTGAGGGAGGGAGGTACTGCTATTTCTATTTTACAGATGCAAAACTGTGGCCCAGAGAGATTAAGTGACTTGCCTAAGGAAGTCTGCATCAGAGCAGAGAACCCAGGGTCTCCTGAGTCATAGGCTAGTGCCCTAACCACTAGGCCTTCCCTCCTTTCTTCATCACTGTGCTAGTCTTTCATTTTGAAAATCCAAACAGCCTGCAGGCGGGAAAGTTAGGAGGCAGCAGAGTGGTAAGGTAAAGGAAAGGCTGCGGTACATGCAGACCCACCATGTTATTTTAGGTCCCAGCCTTCACTGGTCGTGAAGTATGCCAGCCTCTTGGGTTACTTGGGAATCCTAGATTGGGAGCTGACCGGTCCCACAGTGTGGTGTAGCAGTAGGATGTGTACATTTGTTAGCTTGCTGCCCTGGCCATATTCACTTGGTCAGTCAGACATAGACCCACTTAGATGAGAATGTTTCACCTGTGAGTTGTTAGCAGTGCTGACTTTTAGTCTCTGTGTTTTTGTTTTTATCTGTAAGTGCTAAAATATTCAGTGTCCTCATTCCTGATGATATAAACATGCCGTGCAAGGTTCTGTAATAGGGCCAAACTGGACTTCATGGGTACAAAGGAGAGCAGAATTTGGCTCAAATATATAAAGACCCCCTGTAGAATACAAAGCAACAGAGAAGGATCGCTCCTTTAAGCTTCCAAAAAATTATTTCCATGCAATTCAGCAGATGATTATGAAAATTCAGTATGTATCATGTTATAATTAACCAGTGGTAGAAAAGTTTGTGAATTAAACGCACTTCAAGTGGAACTTGAATCATTCTTCAACCAAACTTATAGCTATAGTATTTAAAGTACTGACTGTAGGCACTGGTTTTCAGAAGTGCTGAGGACTTGCAAATCCCATACAGGTGTACTCAGTATTTAACAAAATTAGGTCCAGGGTGTCTAGAAATATTGTGGGTGTTTGCTGTTTTCTTTTGACATGAAAGAGTATTTGAATAGTAGTTTTGGAGCAAGGAAGTTCAAAAATCTCTCTTCACTCTGGATTCTCATGGAGATGAGTCTTTCCTTTAGAATCTATGAGCATAATAGGGGCAAAATTCACCCCCTTCCCAGAGTTTGACCTTATTACTGATAAGTTGAATGATAAGACAACATGAAGTCTAACCTTGGCTTAGCTGCTCAGCCCACCCATAGGTCCTTTGTAGTTCACATCCAAGAATCTTTTCCAAGATTTGACTCCTAAAAAAAGAAGTGCCGAAACACACTTCCAGTACTGTCATTCATAAGCAATGGTACCATATTGGCATTCTGGTTCCCCAAAAAAGTGCCAGAATGATATTCCGGACTGTTCCAGCCTAACCAAGGCAGCTCAGCACTCCGGTGGAACTGGCTTCTGCCTCTGTCTCTAGAACAGACCAGTAACCTCTTCCTGCCCAGATCCAAAGGGAGTTTTGTCACTCCATCAAAGAAACAAAGGAGTATTTTAGTCACTCTGGTAGCCCCAGATTCAACAAGGTTCTTACCCCGTGTATATAGTCCCACTGGTGTCCATGAGATGAGTCACATACTCTAATTAAGTACATAAATGTCTTGCTGAATTCAGAGCATACAATCTGATCCTGTGCCCATTGAATTCAATGGAAGACCTCCTATTGACTCAGAGGTTCCAATTCAGCACTGCACTTAAGTGCATGCTTAAGTTCTATTGCCTTCAGTGGGACTTAAGCATGTGCTTAAATGTTCCCTGAATTGGGAGCCTAGATCAGGCTAATAGTGGAAGACAAGATGGAGTTGGTGTGGGGGGAGAGGTGTCGGAGCACATGACCCAGATAGGTAACAAATATGGATATGTCAAAAAGTAAAAAAGACAGAGAGGGTTATTAGAAAAGAAGTGTTGATGCCTGAAAATGCCTATTTCAGGAAAACAGAACTGAAGGACTGAAAGTAACTGCCACTCTAATTACAATTTCACAGTGAAAATTATCTATATCATGACACAATAGCAGCATATGGTAAACTTACTCCTGTGCTTTCCTGGCCATTGACTAATGTGTGCTAACTCTGTTAGCATCAGGAGCCCAGTATCATTATGGAGAATGTACACAGCACAAGCAACAAAATCACAAGTGAGAACATGTGGGGCAGGAAAATCCAGTAACACATGCTCCCATTGTATTGCAAAGCTGTATGCTGGGCAAGCTTGCTTTTTATTATTATAGGTAATCAAGTTTTGTGGGCAGAGCAGCTCAGGGACCTGGGGACAGTGTGCTCAGCAGCACTCCTTATAGCTAATTTAGAAATGAACTGTGCATTATGCCATAGCCTTCTCCTGGGCCCCAACAGGTGAACATAGCAGGGAAGAGCCTGGCCTTCTGCCCTGGGGGCAAAGAAGAGTTGCTGGAACCTATTAGCCAAGTCCCCTGCTCAGTGCCCAAGGTCACCGTTCCTCTTGGCTTATGCAAGAATGGAATGCAAGCAGAAAGTCTCTTTCTCTGGTGTGAACACGACAAGGCAGAGTTTAGCCATGAGGATGAGCTCAATTAAAGTCAATGGAGAGGAGAAAAGCAAGCACTTAAAGTCCTACAGTATTTGGAGGCTCAAAAACCTGAAATAAATGAAAATATGAAATATTCAGCGGCTGCTGTAGGAGTTTTGCTGGTGAACGTTTTATTGGTCAATCCGTGTTTCTCTCTCTCCTCTTTACTTCCACCAGATGTTTTGGGATGAAAAAGTCAATTCCAATTAGTTGAATGATTCTGTGTATTTTTTTCTTCTCTCTCTGTCACATAAGCACACTCCAAAAGCCTCAAGTGCAGAATGAAACCACCCTGAGACAAATTCTCCTCTTGAGCTTGTCAGTGTTTGAATTGTCCATTGTTGAGGCATTGCCATTTCCAACTTCTTTTGGAGAAGGCTTGCTTGCCTATAGGCAGTCTACTTAGTGACCTCCAGCTTGCAGAGGAAAAGTGGATAGTAGCAGTAAATGTGAATTTTAGGAGCATGACAATGCTCTTTGGAAAGGGAGTGGAAGCAGAGGCAGCATGAGGTGGGACATGTCATTCTGTTTCAGAAGAAAAACAGAGATTTCCTATTTTTTCCAGTAGAGTCATAAGATTAACAGGAATTAAGTCAAATTTTTTCTCCATTGTGAAATGAACAAAAATCTGCCCACTATTTGGGAAGTGTTATACCACTGCATTAAACTAAAGAAATGTGTGATCTACTAATGGTATAATGTTCCTCTCTTTATGATGACAGGCAGCCTAGTCCAGTGTGCTGGATTGCAACTCAGCAGATGTGGGTTCTCTTCCTGCTACAGGTATGATCCTGAGCAAGTCACTTCTTTTCTGTTTCCCTCCCATCTATTTATCTGTCTTGTGCATTTAGCTAAAAACCATTTGAGGCAGGGACTCTCTCTCACTATGTGCCTAGCACAATGGAGCCCTGATTTTGGTTGGTGCCTCCAAGTGTAACTGTAATTCAAATAATTATTATTACAACAACTGCTAGAGCTTCTGAATCCAGATCCAAATCTTGCAGTTCCGCTCCATCTCCATCTTTAACCTGGTAACGCAATCCACAGGGTGTCCTTACCCCAAGCAAATTCCTAGCATGAAAAGCAAAGGAATCACTTGCATTGCATTGCATATTATTCTAAACTTAAATTTCACAGTAATTGAATCTGCTCCTGGAACTACAGTTCTGTTAGTAAATTTATGGATACTGGAACTAAAATGTCAGGAAGGCAAATCTTTTAACATTTGCCATAAAGGCATAGAGTGTAAATATAGGCAGCGTAGAGAAGTCTGAGCTTCAAGCTGCCCATAATCACACATTAACCTTTCTGATCATGCTACAAATTCTATAGACTCTGTCTCACAGGCTTCTTGCTTTCATGGATGGGACACATTTACAAGCTTCTATGCATTTGCCTGCTAAATCAAACCCAAAATGTCTCATATGCTGAGATGTAATTTATATTATCAAAACTGCAGGACCCACTAAACCCAGAGCAAATGAAAAGTGGCTCAAACAGTTTTTATGTAGAGGCACAGTGCAGAGCAAAACATAAAACACAGATTAACAATTGACGATGGGCAGTCAAGCTAATCCTACGCTGGCCACGCACAGAGGAACATGTTTCAGGGTGGAAGAAAAAGAAAATAAATGCAATTGGGAAAGGAAAGGAAAGGATACTAAATGGGAAAGGAAAGGAAAGGATACCCAAACTTCTGACACCCACAGTTCAAACTGAACTGGGCTAAAGCCTCCAAGTTCAGTTCCTCTTTTTATTTATGTATTTGCACACATCCCACTTTCATTTGCATCAAACAATAGGTGAGTTGTGTAGTAGTGAAAGGGTGGAATTGTACATTAGGTAGGTCTGTTTGAAACGATAGGTGTTGATTTATCTGGAGTCGCTAAAAATGATTAATTGTTGCTACTATTGTATGTGCAGTAATATCTTTGATATGCCAAATGTAAAAGGGCCAGTTCCTACCTCAAGGAGCTCGCAGTCTAGGGATGGGCAGACAGATAAGAGAAGGGAAAGGCAATAATGAACTGGAATTTTTTCTTCGAGTGCTTGTTCATGTCCATTTTACATTAGGGTGTGTGCACCACAAGCACCATTGCCAGAGAGTTTTCCCTCAGTGGTATCTGTCAGGCCAGCTCTAGCGCCCTTTGGTGCTGCATGCTTATGCGCCAGTATAAGGGGCATTTCCAGCCCCACAACCCCTCGTTTCCTTCTTACCGCCCATGATGGTTATTGGAACATTTCTTCTTGCTTTGGCAAGGCATTTTCAGTGGTTTTTCTCTTCAGTGTTTTTTGGTGCAAATGGACACAGAGCTCCACAGTCTGAAGGACTCCAGGGATACCCTTGGGTCCCTGGGCCTCTATGCTCCAGCTCCTTCAAGGAAGCATTTCAGGCCCCAACAACCATCCCGCTTCTCAGCTCCACTGTCACGACAAGACCTATTCAAGAAAAGGAGCAGGGGTTACAAGCAGTGACAACCACCCCCATCCACTTCTTCCTTGCTTCCTGGATCGCATAGATACTCAGGAAGCCCCAAAGAGAACTTTTGAAGGTGCACCCATGGGTGCTATATCAATTCCCACATTGGATTCTCGCCCCCTTTTCTTTTCGGACTGGTTTTTCCACTTCAGCCCGGCATGGTCCTTCATCACTTCAGAGCATTGAGTGCTGAGCAGAGTGGTGGACAGTTATACCTTTCAGTTTTCTTCCACCCTTCCCTTTCATGCCCCATCTCTGTCCCTTTTCAAAGACCCTTCTCACGAGCAACTTCTAGACCAAGAAGTGCAAGCCCTCCTACGGGTGGGAGCTGTGAAAGAGGTGCCTCAAAACTTGAGTGGGAAGGGATTTTACTCCCGATATTTCCTAATCCAGAAGGCAAAGTGGGTTTGGACCTATGCTGCCTCAACAGTTATGTCAAGAAACTGAGGTTCCACATGGTCTCCCTGGTCCCCATCATTCCCTCCCTAGATCCAGGGGACTGGTATGTTGCACTCGACTTAAAGGACACCTACTTTCACATTTCCATCTTCCAAGGTCCCAGAAGATTCCTCAGGTTTGTTGTAAACCAGACCCATTACTGTGTTTTATGAAATGCATGATAGTTGTAGTGGGCTTCTTCAGAAAGCGAGGTGTCCAAGTCTATCTGTACCTCAACAACTGGCTAATCAAGGGCCGCTCAGAGGCTTAAGTAAAGAAGAGCATCAGCTTGGCCCAAGCAACCTTCTGAGCACTGGCCCTGTTGATAAATTAACAAACGGCAACTCTCATCCCAATACAGAGAATAGGATTTATCGGGGCAGTGCTGGATTTGACCCAGGCCAGAGCCTTCCTTCAGAGGCTCAATTCCAGACAACATTGGATCTGATATCCAGAGTCAATGCCTACCCCATTACATCAGCCCAGTTTTGCCTCAAGCTTCTGGGACATGTCTGCATGCACTTACGCAGTACGATACACAAGGCTACACCTTAGACCCCTACTGTTGTGGTTAGTTTCTGTGTACTCACCAAACAGACACCACTTGGACTCAGTGCTTATGGTTCCAGCCCTGGTCCTTGCCTCCCTTGATTGGTGGAAGGCCCCCCAGTAGGTAAGGGTGGACATTCCCTTTGTCTCCCCACAGCCTTCAATATCCTTAGTTTTGGACACTTCCTATCTAGGTTGGGGAGCTCACCTCTATCACTTTAAGACACAGGGCCTATAGTCGTTGGGAGACTTCTCCCTACACATAAATGTCAAAGAGCACAGACCAGTCCACTTAGCTTGCCAAGTGTTTCTTTCCAAGAGCATGAGCAAAGTAGGACGAGTGCTTATGGACAACACAGCAGCCATATTCTACATCAACAAATAGGGAGGAGTGCACTCCTCCATCCTGTGCCAGGAGGCTGTCCATCTGTGGGACTTCTGTGTGAAGCACTCCATTCACCTCAAGGCTATCCATCTTCCAGGAGCCCAGAACGCCCTGGCAGATCACCTCAGCATATCTTTCTCCTCATCTGGGTGAAGGAACCATTCATGAAGTTACCAGATACATCTTCCAGAGGTGGGAATCTCCCCAGGTTGACCTGTTTGCAACCAGACAGAACAGGAAATGGTCACAGCTCAGGCTCCCTTTGCAACACCTTCCTGCTTCCATGGATGAAGCTCCTATTCTATGCATTTCCTCCCATTCCTCTGGTGCACAAAGTCCTTCTGAAAATTAAGCGGGACAAGGCGAGTGTTATTCTTATAGCTCCAGCACAGCTGCACCACCACTGGTTTGGCATGCTACTAGACTTGTCAGTAGCATCCCGCTGCTGCTCCCACCCCTCCCGGATATGACCTCACAAGACCACACCTGTTTACTTCATCTGAACCTCATCTTCACTTGACCACATGGAAACTCCGTGGGTGAATCCAGAGGAACAAGCCCATTCAGAGCAAGTCTGCCCAGTCTTGCTAAGTAGGAAGCCGTCTACTAGGGCTAGCCACCTGGCCAAATGGAAATGTTTATCGATCTGGTCTTCCTAATGAGGTTTTTCTCCGACTTGGTCTTCCCTTCAGTCTGTACTTGAATACCTGCTCCATCTAAAACAAAAAGATCTGGCCCTTGAATCGCTCAAGGTACACCTAGCAATGATCTCAGCCTTCCCCCAGCCAGTGAGCAGTAGATCAGTCTTGTCCTTTTGCTTTCTTAAAGGGTTAGAGAGATTTTAACCTCAGATTCATGAGCCAGTTCCACCATGGGACTTAAACCTGGTCCTGTCAAGACTCACAGGCCCTCCCTTTGAGCCTCTAGCATTGTGCCCTCTGCTGTATGTCTTGAAAGGTTGCCTTCCTGGTAACGATTACCTCAGCCATAAAGATCTTGGAAATTAAGGCCCTTACATCAGAATCACCATATATGGTGTTCTTCAAAGACAAGGTTCAACTGCGCCCCCACCCAGCCTTCCTTCCAAAGGTGGTCTTGCAGTTCCATAGTAACCAGGCCACTTTCCTGCTAGCTTTTTTCCCAAAACCACACAGGAATTCAGAAGTGCAGCGTCTTCATTCTTTGAACATTAGACATGCCCTGGCCTTCTACACTGAGAGGACCAAACCGTTCTGTAGATCTACACAATTCTTCATGGCAATAGCAAAGAGGATGAAAAGTCTGCTGGTTTCAGCCCAGAGAATCTCATTCTGGATAACCTCCTGTATTCAGGTATAACTTAGATAATTTTTTCAC
Source organism: Mauremys mutica (assembly GCF_020497125.1). Classification (NCBI taxonomy): domain Eukaryota; kingdom Metazoa; phylum Chordata; order Testudines; family Geoemydidae; genus Mauremys; species Mauremys mutica. The sequence continues at coordinate 60,588,884 of NC_059082.1, forward strand.
ATCTTAGCTCATAGAGCCGAGAAGCAAGTGGACATCCCACCACCTGCTAGCTTGACTATCCTGCTTCATTTGACAAAATGGTCAGGCCTCATCAGTGGCGTTCCTGGATCAGGTTGCAAACAGACATCTGCAAGGCTGCAACCTGGTCCTTGGTGCATACCTTCTCCTCTCACTACGCCGTCACCCAGCAGGCTTGAGATGATGCCAAGTTTGGGAGAACAATATTGCAATCTGCATATCCATGAACTCCTTGCCCACCTCCTTGGGTACCACTTGTGAGCCACCTAATGTGGAATGGACATGACCAAGCACTCAGAGAAGAAAAAACAGTTACTAACCTTTCTGTGACTGTTGTTGTTCAAGATGTGTTGCTTATATCCATTCCATGACCCACCCTCCACTGTTGGAGTTTGCCAGCAAGAAGGAACCGAGAGGTGTGGGGCTAGCATAAGTGCGAGGCACCAGAGGGTGCTCGAGCTGGCATGTCAGATATCACAAAGGGAAAAATCTCCAGCAACACACCCCCACACACCTAACGTGGAATAGACATGAGCAACACATCTTGAACAACAACATTTACAGATAGTTTAGTAACCATTTTTTTCTATACAGATAAGCAATATTCATTGTAGGTATGGTTTTGTTTTTGTTTTGTGGGTTCAGATCTAATTCAGCCCAAAGTGATGACATTTGCCTGCTGCTCAAATGACTGAGTTTAAACAGGTTTATAAACTAAGACTTAACTCCAGAAGCTCGTCTCAGTCTCATTCAAAGTTTAGTCCATGTCTCATAAAGTTCTACCCAATCAGACTAAATAATACTGCTTCTGTTCTCCCATGATCCTAATGGTCTTTTGCGCCTTAGATTATTGTACAGAGGCTAGCGGAATGGGGTCCCAATCTTAGCTGATGCCTCTAGGTGCTACTGGGATACAAATAATTAATAATGCAAACCTAGCTCTAGAATAACACCCCTGTCAAGATATATTTATATTTTTCACCTACATACAGTGAGGCCTATTGTCAGCTGTCACTCAAAGGGATAACAAAAATCAATTACTTGGAGGAGGTGATTATTTTTAATAAAGGCAGAGCAGCTCTATGTAGATTATGTACATTGGAAAGGTCTCCTTAGAATGGAAGTTGCATAACATAAAGCATCACTTGCACAGGCTGCATTGCACTTGCTTCTGAAAGTGAGGATAGAAGTCATAAAATGTTTAGCTTTTGTTTAAATATTTAATTTAAAAAGAAGAGTGGCAGGGGCAACACCCCCTCTGCACCAAAAACTACAGTCTTGGAGTTTCTGGGTATCTCAAGGTTGCTTGGCATAGCTAACAAGTCAGTCCAGTGCTCCAGCCCCAATTGCATGGCAGTACTACAATGAAGCCGTGCTGTCAGGGAATTGCCCACTAGCTGCTGGTCCCAAAACACTCCAGAATGGTATTCAGAGCACAGAAGGGAGCTCACACAAGTTAATGTTAGTTTGGAGATCAGACTAGATGATCACAATGGTCTTTTGGGGGCCTTAAAAATCTATTAATTTATACCCTGCACTACCAGAAGCTCACTGGTCACTGGTAACAATCCAACTGCTGTGATTCTATTGAACCTACCAACATATTTTGACTATTATTTGGTGTCATAAGGTGTTAAGAAGGATTAAATCAAATCCTGCCTTTTGTTGCTGGGTGATCAGCTAATTTTTCCTCCTTGAATAGTTTCATGTAGATGTTCCATAACTGCAGGTTACTTCTGAAAAAATCCCGGCTGCACTAAAATGTGGTAGACTTTCCTGGGAGCCCTCCCCAACTCTTTCCAAAAGTACCATATGACAATCTGTACAGTAGATCCACATTCTGAGTTCCTAATGATTTATGAATGATTGTGATTTCCATTAGGCTGCAGAAAAGGGATAGTGTGTCTCTCCCAGTGCTCAGAACCCCATTTGTTTCTGTTCCTGTCAGCAGTTTGCATAAGTGAGTGATTTTATTTCATGTGAGAGAGGAAGCAAACACACAAGTTATCCCAGCAGTGGAAGATTTTTCAAATAAAGCTTTTAATAATGGTGTTGTTTGACAGTTTTATAGTGCTTCAACTTTTGAGCAGTTTGAAGGTGGTAGGTTTTCAATAAAAATTAAGTCCTTCTCTGGAGGAAACTCAGTCCCCTGTTGTTTTTAAAAGAACTAGTCCTGAGTGTATTGAAACACCTTAATCTACTATAGAAAGTAAGTCTCAATCCTTTTCTGTATTAATAAATCTTGCAATCCATCATCAGTAGGTGTTGTTTGTAATTTTCGCCCTAGTGTGTCAAGAGGGCCTGATAAACCATCTTCCTAACCAAACTTGCTGGGTGATCATTATGTTGCTCACAAGAATAAATTATCCAGTGTAGTTCTCTGTAGTTTACTTAAATCGTCCAGTGATGTTTCCAGTCACTTTTAATTACTAATTTAATTTTTTTTAATGGTTTGGTAAATTATTCAGGTGAGGGGGGAAGGGAATGGGAAGGTGCTGGTTTTCACAAGGGGTGTTACTCCCCCACTCCTGTCCATAAATAATTGTATATCATAGGACAACCGCCATAGTGACTGAGGACGTGTTAATAGAAAATCAAGAGTTCTGCACTGTAAGAAACTCTGTGGTTTCAGGCTAGGATTTTCACATAAACCTAAGGGAGTTAGATGTTCAACTTTAAGTAGAACACAATGGAGCTCGAAGGATTAATACATAGTATGTATATAATGGTTATTTATCTGTGATTCTTTTACAAAAATTAACTGACCCTCACAAGTATGCAGTGAAGTAAGTAAAAATTAAATATTATTATTCCCATTTTACTGATGGGGAATCTGAGGAAAAGAGAACAAGGGCTTGAATGTGCCAACCTTGCTCATTGTATGTGGTACTTTGCCCTGAACAACTCGTGGAATGACGTACTACTCACCCACAGTAACGGTGACTTGTGTGACTTACAGCCAGAGAGGGAGTCAGTGTTAGAACCAGGTAGCAAGTAATCTGAAAAATTCACCTCTATTCACTGGCATGTATTTATAGTAGGGCTGTCGATTAATCACATTTAACTAATGCAATTAACTCAAAAAAATTAATCATGATTAATCACACTGTTAAACAATAGAATACCTTTTGAAATTTATTAAATATTTCTGGATATTTTTTCTACATTTTCAAATATATTGATTTCTATTACAATAGTATACAGTGCTCACTTTATATTATTGTTTTTATTACAAATATTTGCACTGTAAAAACGATAAAAGAAATATTTTTCAATTCACTTCATACAAGTACTGTCATGCAATCTCTTTATCATAAAAGTGTAAGTTACAAATGTAGATCTTTTTTTGTTACATAACTGCACTCAAAAACAAAACAATGTAAAACTTTAGAGCCCACAAGTCCACTCAGTCCTACTTCTTGTTCAGCCAATCACTAAGACAAACAAGTTTGGTTACATTTACGGGGGATAATGCTGCCTCCTTCTTATTTACAATATCACCTGAAAGTGAGAATAGGCGTTCGAATAGAACTGTTGTAGCTGGCATCGCAAAATATTTACGTGCCAGATATGCTAAACATTCATATGTCCCTTTAATGCTTTAATTTAATTTGAGACTGAACTCTTTGGGGGAGAATTGTATGTCTCCTGTTCTATTTTACCCACATTCTGCATATATTTAATGTTATAGCAGTCTTGGATGATGACCTAGCACATGTTCATTTTAAGAACACTTTCACAGCAGATTTGACAAAATGCAAAGAAAATACCAATGTGAGATTTCTAAAAATAGCGACAGCACTCAACCCAAGGTTTAAGAATCTGAAATGCCTTGCAAAATCTGAGAAGGAGGAGGTGTAGAGCATGTTTTCAGAAGTCTTAAAAGAGTAACACTCAGATGCGGAAACTACGGAACCCAAGCCACCAAAAAAGAAAATCAACCTACTGCTGGTGGCATCCGACTCAGATGGTGAAAATGAACATGCGTTGGTCTGTTCCACTTTGGATCATTATTGAGCACAACCCACCATCAGCATGGACGCATATCCTCTGGAATGGTGTTGAAGCATGAAGGGATCTTTAGCACATCTGGCACATAAATATCTTGCAATGCCAGATACAACAGTTCCATGTGAATGACTGTTCTCACTTTCACGTGACATTGTAAACAAGAAGCAGGCAGCATTATCTCCTGCAAATTGTAACCAAACTTGTCTGAGCGTTTGGCTGAAGTAGGACTGAGTGGACTTGTAGGCTCTAAAGTTTTACATTGTTTTATTTTTGAATGCAGCTATTTTTGTACATAATTCTGCATTTGTAAATTCAACTTTCATGATAAAGAGATTGCACTACAGTACTTGTGATGGGGGAATTGAAAAATACTTTTTCTTTTGTTTTTTTACAGTGCAAATATTTGTAATAAAAAATAAATATAAAGTGAGCACTATACACTTTGTATTCTGTGTTGTAATTGAAATCAATATATTTGAAAATGTAGAAAACATCCAAAAATATTTAAATAAATGGTGTTCTATTATTGTTTAACAGCACAATTAATTGCACAATTAATTTTTTTAATCGCTTGACAGCCCTAATGTATAGCTTTCATTATTGTTTTTCCTTTCTTCTGGTAGGACCTGATCACCAGGGATCCTATAAATCTGTTTGCCACAGAAAAATGCATAGTTTGCATTTTTACAAAGAATCTTTAGTTTTTACATTTTGTGTAAAAAAAATAAAAACCTATACAGTAGAACCCCATTTATCTTAGCCTCCATTATCCAGCTCTCCATATTAACAAAACCAGGATTGACAGCCCGAGCCCTGGCCAGTGGGAGCCCAGGCTGTCAATCCCTGGGCTCATTGTGGGTTGCCCACCACCCAGGGCTGGCAGCAGGAGCCCCACTGGTCTCCAGATTATCCAAATTTTTAATTATCTGATCTGATCTTGATCCTAATTAAATCTCATAAATGGAGTTCCACTGTATATTGGTAAAACATTGTGTTAAACTCATACATATATTTATTGTGAATAGGGAAACTAAAGTTCAGCATTTCATTTTAATCATGGAAAAATTCAGACTTTTATGAATTTCTTTATTGGAGATTTTTTAATTTTTTATCATAGAAAACTAAGATCCCTGCTGATCACGTACTGCTGAGCGTTCTCATTATTAGTATTTTTTGGTGGTGGTGGTGGTTTTCACAGCGCCCAAAAGTGTGTATGATGCGTTATAAAAGAAATAGAGAGAGATGGTCTGTATTCAAAAAATTCTAGAAGCAGGTCTAGTAAATGTAACAGACAGTAGCAAAGTGAGGTGAAGGGAAAACAGCAACAAGATTGTCTAATGCAATTTAGCTGTGTGCACACAGATGTTTCTGATGAAAGTTTTTTTTTAAAATAATAATTAGAACTGATTGAAACATTAATTTTTATTAACATTTTTTAAAATGCCCTTTTTTGATGGAAAATTTTGAAATTTGAACATTTTGACAATTTATAATAATAATAATGATCAACTTCATGTTCCGAGTGTGTTTCTACTGCCTTCTCTTATTGAGGTGGTACCTACCTCTACAAGTAACCTCATCGATTTTTGTAGCAGAGTTGCCACATGTTGAGCAGTCCCTCAGGGCCAGAGTTCCCTTTGCTCTGTTCTCCCTCTTCAGAGCCCCTTACCGACCTTCCACAGCCATTCTTACAAGTCCTACGACCCTCTGCTTGAGACTGGTTCCAAACGGCCCCACCAATAAAGTTCATCACTGCAATCCAAAGGTTCATGCTTTTCTCTACCTCTTCTGCCATCCACACAGTGATCTTCCCCTGCCACAGCCTGCTCTTCACAGGATCACCTCTTATGGCTGTCTTTCCCTGGAGATTAGCCTTCAGGCTCTGACTTCCTTTTCTCACTAGTGTCTCCCCATCCTTGGAGTAAGCTACTACTAGGTGGGAAGAAGTGTGGAAGAACCTGATGTATGGTCCTCCAGTTTTCAGAGGATCAGGTAATGTGATTAAGCCTCCTAATGGGACACTCAACATTAGCTAGCTAGCTGACTGGTTATCCAGGGCCAGATTCTTCCCCATTTAAACTGAGGAGCACCTTACTCCTGGAATATTCCATTAGAAGACTATGAGTAAGGGTGACAGAATCTGGACCCTAGATATTTGTGGCTTGGGGCCTACTCCAAGTCCCATAGACATGAGTGGGAATTGGATCAGACCTTTGGCTCCTGATTTTCCTTGTTGTAGCCTCAAATTTAATGTACCACTGTTTCTGTTTTATACTCAGTCTATTCAGTGTGTCTCCTTTTCCTTATATCACTGTGTCCAACTTTGTTGTCTCCTCTGATGAAAATTCAGCAAGATCTTTCTCCTCCAGCTGCTCCCTCCTCTCTGTCTGTCTCTTTCTCCATGGTCTCCTCCTGCTCCCTATTGTTCTCTACCTCCCTCCGTCTTTCTCCTGCTGTTCTCAGGTGGCTTACTTTGCTCAAGGTCTGCAGACTGGTATGAGATCATGCATGGAACAATATGTTCCCATTAAATTTACTCTCTCTCTCTCTGATTCCTTCCCAAAATTAAATTGATTTTTTGTTTGTTCAAATCGCATAATCAAAATCTCTCTGGGTGCAATCACTTTTAATCAAAAACCTTGCCAACATTTACAATGATAGAGCACTATTAAAAAGGCCTTCTCCAATATTTTGTACAGGGACAAATAAGCTCGTCTTTTTAAGGAGCATATTTATTTACAATTCAAATTAACCATTAAAACCCCAGTGAGGCTTCCCCCTCTACATAAGTCAGGACTGGGTAACTGGTGTCCAGGAGCCACATCTGGCCTTCTAGATCATTTTATTTGGCCCACCCACCAGAGGAGACAGCTCTGCCAGTGTCTGGAGTGAGGGAAGAGTTGAGCGGATCTGCCAGGATGAAGTGGATTACAGTGAAAGGGGGCGTGAGGCAGCTCTTCCCACTGCTTTGAGGAGAGAAGGCTGCTCCCTGACACCTACTGGAGTAAGGGCAGGAGGCAGCTGCTCCCTGATGGCAGTGGACTTGCTCTGGGATGGCCCTGGCAGACAGCAAATGTAGATTATTGACCAGGGGTGGCATCGGGAGCCTGGGCTAAATGGCATATGTGACCCAGTGGGTCACTGCAGGACTTGCTCCTCTGGAGCATGTTTTTGCAGCAGCCTCTGGGCAAGCTGCCCAGGGACAAAAGGGGCAGCTTCTTCTCAAGTGCCCCACCAAAAGTTTTTATGGATTTTGTGACCCGCTGCTACCTTGCCCGTCCCTCTGATGTGTAGCACTCTTCATCCATATATTTTAAAGCACTTTACAAAGGAGCTAGCATTATCCTCATTGTACAGCTGAGGAAACTGAGGTACAGAGGGGGTGTGACTTGCCTACAGTCACACAGCAGGCCAGTGGCCAAGCAAGGAATAGAACGCAGGTCTTCTGAGTCTCAGGCCAGTGCAGTGCCCCATCCTATGGGCCATGCTGCAATTCAGCAGCTATTAGTAGTCCCATGAGCATAAACCATCAAATATCTGTTTATTAGCTTGTTTTGTGCTCACGCTAATGCAGGAATTATGCTTGTTTAAAACCTGACCCTGAAAACCCATTATCCTACCTTTGCCCTAATACTTATTCATCATAGTAAGGACTTGCTGAATTAAGCCTTTAAAGAATATCAGCTGGCTTGGTGCAAGCACAGTACACAAACCTGTGAGGCGCTGGGTGACAACTCTTTTTGAGCTGCAGCTACTTCCGACTTATGTGGTACTCATACGTGTCCATGGTTGTCTGAACATATGTCTCTGGTAGTTTGCATGACTACAGGGACCACCATAACAATTCTCTAGGAACTCTGTCATATGTCTTTTCTCAATAATTCTTTCCAGCCATTTCACTGTGTAACTCATTAACTTGAAGGGTCAGTAACTACTCCAGTCCTGCACATCTCTTTTTGTGCTTGAAGATAGGGACTCCTGTGTTCTTTCTGCACTTGTCAGGCATTTTTCCAGTATGGAGAATTAAATTGAAAAGGTTTGTCATTATATTTTGCACTTGTTTCTATTGATGTCAATGGGAGCTACTGGAGCAGGATGAGTTTAGAATATGCAGTCAGGATCCATGGGGCTGAGAGAAGAGGGTATGTTGTCTGTAGTTTTGACAAATCTTTTTCACTTGTACTTTGGACATTCCAACATACTCCCACTTCACTGATGAAGAAATACCAACAATGGTGTGCACTGTAACCTGTGACAGGTCCAGTGGAAAATGTGTCTTTGAAACAACAATGTAGGAATCCGTATTGTCTGTAGAGATTAGAGACCCTGTCATGACCTGGGATGTGGGTGGTCAGGCCTAGGGGTCAGAGCAGAGATAGTTAAGCCTAGTGGTTGTATAAGGGAAGATTGGCAGAGGCCCTGGAGGGTTTTTGCCTTCCTCTGCAGTGTGGGCCATGGGTCACTTGCTGGAGGATTCTCTGCACCTTGAGGTCTTTAAACCACGATTTGAGGACTTCAATAACTCAGACATAGGATAGGGGTTTCTTACAGGAGTGAGTGGGTGAGATTCTGTGGCCTGCATTGTGCAGGAGGTCAGACTAGACAATCATAATGGTCCCTTCTGACCTTAAGTCTATGAGTCTATGAGGTGGTCATGCCTAACTGGCATCAGTGGCCAGGAACAGTGCTGAAGATCAGAGTCCGTGTCAGGAACCAGGTGTCACAGCTCAAGTCAGGAACAAAGCAGGACTGGAGCAAACTGAGCAGGACTGGAGCAAAGCTGGGAAGAAGGCTGGAGCAAGGTTAGAAGCAGGGCAGGCATAGGAGAAATTGCAGTTGCAGGCATGTGCGTTGAGATCAGTTGTTACTTAAGAAGCTCAGCCAGTCAGGAGGAGTGGTCAATCAGGTGGCCCTGCTGCATCTCAGTTGTGCTCATAGGCTGCCCACAGAGTGAGCAGGTGCAGCTGGAAGTCCGCATCCCTGAAGGACCCAGGACACTGTGGTTGGGGTGAATAACAGACTCTTTATCACATGTTTACATAGGCTCCTACTTCCTTGTTCTAAGTCCCATAGTGGCCACCCAAAATCGTGGGTGTAAACTTTTCAAACTAACACCACATTGTCTGCTTCCTAGTGGCACATAGAACTAAGCACTGGAGTGGGCCTCGCCACATATAATAATATTTTAAAGGCCATAGTTAGGATTGGAGGCCTCACTGTGCTATCGACAGTACAAACACAGAAAAGAGATAAGCCTAGAGCTGGAGGACTTACAACCTAAACACACAGATGAAGTGGAAGGGGCGGGGGCATGACATACAAGCAATGGACTTGATGAAGAATTGGCACAGCTCTGTTCATTATTTTTACTGTTTTTTTTCTTTGGGCATAAAGGAAAGGAGTCAAAAAAGGAAAGAAGAGGATGAAGGTTTAATCACAGCTTGTTGCCTGCTTACATGTAATCATCAGTCTGGCTGCAGGTTGCAGGATCGAGAAGCATCATGGTAGAGGTGAGTCTTAAGAGGTGGGATTTGAAAGAGGATAAGGTAATGGCTTTTCCAATTTTATCAGATAGGTTTTCCAATGCACGAGGGGCAGGGTGAGAAAGCACTGGGGTGTCCATGGGTGAAGTTGACTGGTGGGCAGGAAAGGCAGGGAAAGTTGGTGGAGCAAAGGCGAGGACTGACATCTGGCAACATTAGAATATATAACGGCAACGTGTGTGGTTTATAGGCAATACAGTGTATTTATTCTATTAAATTTCGCAGATGGGTTACCTAAATAATCCCAGCACTTCTCCTCTCAGACACATGCACATCCCGCAGAAGATTTCCCTTTGTGTGGCAACATTCCAAGGTTTCAACATATTTAAAGTGACCTTAATCACTCTGGGCTAGTTCCTGAAGTTCTTACTTGGAGCTACATTGTGCCTTTACTCACAGCCTAGAGCAAAAGGTGTTCTGCACAAACTGCACCCTCACAGGAGTCGCACTGGAAGGCGTTGTTACTCAGAGACACCCTTCTGAGACATAGCTCCCCCATTACTCCAAGTGGGGTTGTAATTTATGATAGCCCCTACCAGTAACAGATTATGCCTGCCTTCCACTGACTCAGCTGTGCTGGCTGGTGAATTGACAGGTGGGTGTGAAGCCAAGGCTATCTACTCCCCCTCCCACCTGCAACTGATTCCTGTGAACCTGGAGCCAAGGTCAAGATAGCCCCCTTAGGGCAGTAAAGAGGTTTCTTACTCTCTGGTACCCCCTGCCCAAGTCACTGGTCCAAGTCACATTGCAGGCAAAAAAACTCCAAGTGACTTCGCTGAAATTTTTTTGCCTGCATGAAAACAAAGGAGATGGAAATTGAGGAAGGTCTTCAGGATTCGGCCCTGAGATATTGAATAAAATAATATGCAAGTGCAAAGTCTCAGACAAAGCAAGAATAGTATTTAATGGGTTTTCTGCTTCGACATGCTTTGCTATATTAATTGTCACAAAGTGAGTTTTAATATCGAGAAGGCTAATAAAACCCATGGTTTAGACCAGAAGAAAATAAGAATGATTCTATTAATTGACTCTTGAATAAAAATAATTCCACTCTGGGATGTGCTGTAGTCTCAGAGACCGGCTTTTTGGCATCTTTCTGGTCAGGCATTTTTCTGAGCCTTAACAATCAGCTGGCTGTTTCCACAATGTGAGAACATGGGAAGGGGCTGGGAGTTCTCGGGTGAAACAGGGATTGTGAACCTTTCCTCCGTAATTTGTGGAATTTTAACTGCAAGAATAAATAGTTCTCTATGTGAGCAGAACACAGAGGAAAAGGGAGTCGGATAACTGAGCTGGTACTTGGATTTAAGGAGAGAAAGAGAGGATGATGATTGATGAGGCCTGTTATCATATAATCTGAAAAGCCCAAATAAGATAAAATATCCATTCACACTAAAACTCTGTCTCTTGACTCATTTAAATAGGAAGGCTTAGAAATAGCCAGGTGGATGCCGACTCGAGAGAGCTGGGCAATGCAACCAGTCTGTTTTCTAGACAACAGGAAAACAGATCACATTTAAAAAAAAATAAACCTAGTTGACAAGGGAGCTGATTCACAGTTAATTTTTTTATATATATTTTGCCTTGATATTAAGGTGGAGGACATAGCCCAGCTAAGGTTATTTATTTGCACAAAGCCAAGTTGTAAACAGGGAACAAACAAAGTCAGCAACACTGTAAAGAAACCACAGCTAAATAGTTCGAGTGAACTGAACAAAGCTTTGGTAGGAGGAATCAAAGGGTAGAATCATAAACTGCTGTTGTAGGAGACAGGCTAATGATGTACCACTGATTTGTATTATCTAGGCTTGTAAGACCTTGAGGGACCTTTTGGTCTTCTCTAGGATCTTAAAAATTACCACAGTACCTCCCTATCCACTAGGAACAGAATGGCAAAGGATTAGCTCTCCATCACCTTAGAGATAAATCTTGAGACCTTGGCAACCTTTGGGGAAAAAATATAATTGTCTTCCTAATTAAAATTGATTTTTTTCCCGGTGAATGTGCCCTTCTATAGTTCTCCCTGTTGTATAGGCTGCTTGTACATCCCTTATTACAGCACACATTTATGGTCACCAATTGACAGCACACTCAGCATTGTACCCAGCCTGTATGATATTGGCATTGGCATCTATCCCAGGGTAGTTAATCCTTTCAGAATACACATACCTTGTTAATTATTGCCCGGAATGGCTGTATGGCATTGTTTCCTTTTGGTTTTGATTAAAGCCTTCTTACTGGACTATGTACATAAGAGTTATCTGGATCACATTTTAAGAATGAATTTTGGCTAAGGGTGTTAGTGCCTAGATCTATTGAAAGTCAGTAGAAGTTGGGTGCCCAACTCTATTACGTCCCCTTTGAAAATCCCAGATTTATCTAGTCATGAATACAGCTCTCAGGTGTAAATGTTTGCAGGATTGGGGTGTTAGAGTTCATCCAATTTCCACTGCCAGCCTTATTAAACTCACTTGCAAGGTGGAACTTACCATCTCTGCAGACTTCCACATCCTTCTACCACCACTCCTGAAGAGGTGTTGTGCAAGTGTAATCTGGTGATTATGTAATAAGAAAAGACCCCAGTTTGAGCCTCAGATCCCAGAGGAGGCACTTAGGAAAACAAAACCCAAACCAAATCCCTTTATTTGCAAACTGATGAAAAATCCTATGAAAACATTGAGCACTAGTAAGCATGGACCCCTACGATGCCATGTTAGAGTTACCTTCAGCAGTAAAAGCATAAAAGCTCAGTTATCTAATATCAATAGTAATCTCTCATCTTTTGTGGAGGAGCCATGAGAGGGGGACGCAACACATCTTGAACCAGTGGGTTAAGCCTTAGCTCTGACATAGTCTTCATGGGTTCTAATAAACAGTTATAACCATGGTGCCATTGGGATGGACACTATCGTGGCTGACACACTGGGAATTGAACTAGGGATTTCCACAGCATGACCTAAAGAGCCAAGACTCTGTAGCTGGGTGTCTGACAGACTCATATCCTATGCAGTTTTGTTCTGTTCTTATAGGATTTTGTCCTTATACAAGTCTATGGGAATTGCTTCATCATGCTGATGTTTGTTTGAAGTGATTATTAATCAGCAGGTGGCACATCCCTGACGGCTGAGTGTTATCTTGTTCTTCAGAGTCTTCAGCCCTCCATCCGGGGGGGCACTTGGGTGGATTCCAGCTTGCCCTGCGGGGTCATCCGGTTATTTCCGTGCTACGCATTCTTCGGCCATGGGAGATCACAGTTATAACTTTTAGGCTGGCACTTCCCTGACCATTCATCCTTTATCTTTAAGTCACATCTTACACTTTTGTTTTACTACCTCCTCTTCCTTGACATTCTTATTTTACAATTCTATTTTCCAGATGTGCCAGACTTTTATCAGTCTATTTAACCTTTTAATACAATAGCAGAAAACACGCAGGATAATAAATGAAGAGGGTAAGGGATTTCTGCAAGACCAATTTCAGAGCACAGTTGTTTTTACAACAACTTTTATCACCTCCTCGAACAGACTCTTTGTCTGTGGATGTGTAACTTTTCACATAGAGATACAGGGAGGATAGTTTTAATTAGCTTGTCCTTGGTGCTCGAGCTTCTATATTCCTTTCTGTTGGCTTGATTTGGTTTGGGGCCTAAAAGGGGATATATCTATACCTATGAAATTACAAAACCATATATATATAAAACTATTAATATCTCAACAGTGTGGGTATAGAGGGGGATGTGTAATGCATTTGCCATGACAGGGAAGCCCCTTTTCCTGATTATTAATTGGTAGAATACTCCTTACTACAGCAGAGCAGGATTTTTTTCAACCACATTCTGGTAAGTAAATTTGAAATCTATTTCTCAGGTTAGATGAAAGCTGTATTGATATTCTCAATGCAGTGCACTGGAGGTGAGAGAGAAAAAACTTAGTAGCTTGGTTTAAAAAAAACCTAAGTGAACATATTAGTCATCAAATATTTAAACCATCAATATCACACACAGATGTGCAAAATGTTTAATTATGTATATTTTCAGTTATTATTCATGTTAGATCTTAGACCTTAAGATGTACATACATTTTTAAAAAAAGATTTCAGGAAATATATCCAGGGTGTAGAGCAGCATGAAAAATCTGCAACATTACCATGTGCTTTCATCTGGTGAGCGAGCAACAGAGTCAAGGGCTGAGTGTTTTGGTTTTGGGTTTTGGTTTTCTAGATTATTAAATACATTTGGAGAGTCCTGTGTGAACAATATATCTACCTTTAGTGAATGTTTCTGCTCATACACTGACCTTTCAAAGGAAGATCTTTAAAATTTTAAGCTGACTGCCTCCATAGGTTCTGCATATATTCTTTTACTGCCTCCATCACTGTAGTATCTGTGTGTCTTCCCATTGCATTAAGTGATGCAATTAACATTTGTCATATGTGGTTTATTTTTTCTTTCTTCTACCCTCTTCAGGGGCAGAATTGCTGATGATTAGTTTTGGTAGGGTTTTATTTTGTTAAATGTAGAGAAGGTGGGGTTCAAGGACTGCACTTGGCTCTTGGAGTGGAAGGTGGTGGGCTGTGTGATGGCCCTTAGTTTCAGGGGGATTCCTGATGCTGCAGATACTCTTATTTGGGAAAGCATTTTCAGGATCGGGCCTTAAACTCTTAGATTGCAAAAGAGGAGAATTTTAGAAACACTGCACTCAACACGCATGACCTGTTTGTACCAGCAGTGCCTATGGTACAGCTTCATTCCCCCAGACTAAGCTGGGATGTTCAGAATCTGCACAGAATCAATGGAAATGAGTGTCTAGATAGCAGGACTATGGCTCACAGACATGGCCAGGACCAGGAGGCAAGGGTGGGCAGAGTCGGATGTTCACATTTTAATGGGGAATTGTGAAAATGGGTGGGATTAAGAAATGCTGTGAAATATGTTTATTGGGAAATACCCTTTTTTGCTAAATAGAAATTTTAAAAGGCACGTGCCAAAGTCCCTAAACGGATCAACTTCAGGACTGCAGGGAGTAAGACCAGAACTTGGCTTTCAGGACAGAACTCTGTCCTTTGTGTTGAGGAATCTCCTACTATACAGCCTGATTAACAGGCATGTTCAATCTAATTGTATGCAGAAAAAGTGTTATCCAGTGCCCATTTCTATTAAGGCTAGTGAGTGATTTTTATGGCTACCCAAGGGCCTACTTATACTACCATTTCTTCCTCAACATGCATGAAGAAAAATATTCATTGACACTGAATATAGACATCATCTTGTAATTGACATCTGACTCCATCTATGTGCTCTTCAGTGAAAAAAAAACCAGCATCAGCCAGACCTTCCCTACATGTGGTATATTTCTCTAGCACATTAGTCACTCTCTGAAGGCCACAATAAACAAATAAAGGCTGTTCCATCTCTTATGTTGATGTTACAATAAGGTGGCCAGCAAGAGGCCAAGTTTCGGAATGCCCTGATGTCTCTCCCTGTTTTAGAGAATCATATGTGACTGAGGTGTAACCCTAACACCATCCCAGTGCAAGAGGGCAAGGGACTCATTGGTATCTGGTAGTAAGTTTCAGCTAGCCTGACCAGTCAAATATACCCCTAATGTCATAATCTGTATCTAAAGGTATCAAGATATCAATTAACATTCTGATTGTTAATATTATTGTGTGGTGTATGTACAGAGGACAAATTCAAAATTACAAACCTATTGAAAACTATGTGTCTGCCAGGCAGGGCTAAAGTTACTCCATCCTAGACAAAGGTTCAGCCACTTGCAAGGCATCTCAATTAAGAGACAATGAAAATGCAAATTATATAGACGGTAACAGGACCTTCTGTGTAACAGGGAGAGGAAATTGCATGAAACTGATAAATTTGCATATTAGTAAGCACCAGTGGGGGAAGAAACCAGCCAGGCTCCAGGCTGCCTTCCTCACAGCTTGAATGAACTTTACTTTGGGGGTGAGTGGTAATCTTCAGAAGAATCCATTTCAAAGATTGACTGGACTATAAGAGAAAGGGGCGAAGAGCCCCAAGTTACCTTTCACCAAAGAAGACAAAGGATCTGAGCACTTTGGACTTTGTGGGAGATCCTAACCAGAAGAGTGGTCAGCCATCTTGCTGGAAGGGAGACTTGTAAGAAAACTACCTTGAACAAAGGCTGTAGCTTATTTGTTTTATCTTAGCCTCTAGAAAGCGTTTTTCACTTTTATTTGCTTGTAACCATTTTGCACTCTATACTTGAACTCACTTAAAATACTATCTCCTTTTGTTAGTAAACCCGTTTTATTTTTAATTTAAACTAGGCCAGTGCTGTTTGATTTACAATGAACATTAACTCCAGTTAATGGTGCATGCTGTTGGATTTTTTCTCTTCAAAGGGGCAAACAAATCTTATTTCTCTGAATGTCCCAAGAGAGGGCTGGACACTTCAGCGAACACAGTTTTGGGACAATTTAAGGATTGAGTGTGTGTTGGGTCGTCTTACCAGGTGTAATCGGGGTGTAGAGGTGTAAGCACAAGCAAGCTGCTGGATTCAGAATTGTTGAGTCAGAGCTGCTTAATCCACAGGCATCAGTGCAGGCTTGTATGCTGGCTGGAGCATCCAGACAAGAGAACCACATCAGCAGAGCTTTTTGAGATACTTGGGGTTACATGGCGGGCAGTGACACAACCCTCATTGGTCTGGATTGCACCCCAGAACATGACACCATCAAAGTCTTATAATCAGTCAATCATACAAGAAGATACAGCCTAAGAAAGCACGAAAATCCAGATTTGCAAAAGTGCCTAAGATTTTATGCACCCATCTTGAGACTCTTAATGCTTGATTTTTCAGAAGCTCATTGATTTCTTTTGGATCAGTTGCTCAGAGGCTCTGAAAAACAGGCTCTGTGTGTGTCAGGTTGGACGTCTAAATATTAAGGCACGCAAATTTAGTGGATCCTTTTGAAAATTATGGCCTGAATCATAGCTGGCTGGCTGTTTGGCATGGACTCTCTGATGGCTGCAGGAGCTTCTGACGGGTAATAGAAGAAGTGATCCTGAGAGCCCGATTTCCTCCTACGTATTCTCACTCACCATCTTCCGCAGAGATAAAATGGCTTGATCACAGGCCTGGATGCCATAGTCCACCACAGACCAGAGTCAACATG
The DNA here is from genome assembly GCF_020497125.1 of Mauremys mutica. Classification (NCBI taxonomy): domain Eukaryota; kingdom Metazoa; phylum Chordata; order Testudines; family Geoemydidae; genus Mauremys; species Mauremys mutica. The sequence goes on from NC_059082.1 coordinate 60,605,611, forward strand.
CCCCTCCACACAGTGTTCCCCATTTTGAGGCCCTTTTTATCTGTGAGGCAAAGGGGGTGCATTTTGGCACAGCTAAACATTTTTGCCCAGCAGGCAAGATCAGAGGCTAGCTATGAGACAGGACAGTGAATTTCCAGCGTCCCAAACAATGGGACCATTCACCCTAATCTTACATCCCAAATCACTGCCTGGAAGTGCGGTGACTGCCCCTCATGTGGCATACACTCTAATAGGGACTGGATGGGCAAAGTGAACCCTTTTGCTCTCTCCAATGACACACATGCTCCGAAAGTATGTAAAGTAAAAGCAGAAAGTAAACCAGATATAGTAAACTACAAGCCCACCCGCTGTCTACCATTCCAGCAGCTAAATAATCTTTGCCATTTATTTGTGAATAAAGTTTGTTTCCTTGTGAATGTAGCTTTAGTTGTATATTCCTTGATTTCAAAGCATCCAATAGATTTATCCACACCAAAAAGTGGCTTTTTAGGAAGCTCCTGCTGGAGTCAATAGGAACAGAACTGGGTACCCAGTGATTATACTGAATTCTAAGCATGCTCCATTTTATATTGTGCTACTGTATACCTGTTTGTGCCTTTAGATTGAAAGCCTGTTTGAGGTAAACATTTATTGATTTGGGCAGTTCCCTTGTATAGTTGTGAGCACTCTCTTATATATATTGCAGGATGCATGTAGGGCTTTGTTGACATGAGTTTGGGGTGACCATGTTTCTCAGGGATATTGAAGTCATGAAATGGAATAATCTCAGCTTGGTTCTGCTCTGAGATTTCAGGCTCATTTAAAACTCAAAGCAAGTGCAGTGGGGGTTGTGAACTTATATGGAGGAAAGGTTCTATGGATCCTCTTTCAACCAAAACTGTCAAGACTCACATAGGTCTCTTGTCATCCTAGCTGGAGTGCACGACACTATCTCTATTCTCTGCTTCCCAGGCCCGTAGGGAACCACCGGACGCAGAGTGTTGGTGTAATCAGTCCCTGCATATGGCCTTAGAATATGGGGTATATGAAGGTGGCTTAGTCACCTTGTTCTTCCATTCCTGTTCCTGCCCCAAGTGCAGGAACAGAGGAACTGAGAATCAGGACCAATGTTTACCAGTATTACAAAGGAACTGTTTTGTTGTTTTTCTTTGAACTTTCCTGTCACCTGTGTGTCCCTCTCTGGAGACCTTCAGATCTGAAATCCCTTTAAATCAGAAATATCCATGCCTTTGCGCTCAGTTTGATAACTGCTTTCTGATAGGCTGGCTCAGTGCCGGGGGAGTGAGGTCTTTAATACCCTTCCTGCAGCCTCTCTGGAGAAATAGCATATAGTGGAAGTTGAATGTCATGTGATTCAGCTCAGTCTTGGAAATATTGACTCCATAGGTTGCTCAAATGGGCTTCACATTTGTTTTCAGTATCACATCCTTACCAATCCTAATTTGCATAGGACTCAGAAACAAAACAAACACCATGATTTCCACCAATAATAATGGGGGTCATCCTTCTTAATGTAACCAAGTTCTCAGACAGAGCTTAGCGAGTTTATGAATTCCACTGAGCAGCATGGGAGATTGAACTTTTGCCCTAAAATTCAACAAATAGCATTACAAAACAATAACTTAACTACCATATTGTTTCAGTCAAGCATGCATGAAGCTACATGGTAATGCCATCATACTTTAATGCATTCTCTCAGTAGTTATTTAGATAAGTTAAAGTTGACAGTGGCACAAAATTATGTTAAGACAGTGCACAGAACGAATATTACATGTATTTTTGGTGATCTGCCAATTCAGGGTTTCCTGCTGTGAAGTGTGTTGAGTATTTTGCTATAAATGGGTTATATTTTCCCCTTTTTTTTAATGCTAAAAGTGCATTTCATACCTGGGAATTCTGCTGCTACTTTACACTCAGTGTACCTGTTAACATCTTGCTTTTGGTTCACTTAGCATCTGTCTGCCACCCATTCACCCCCAAACATGATTTTTACTTTTTCCTAACTGTATTATGGAGAGAAGGAGTCTCTCCACAGTTAAGGGCTTGACTACTTTTGTGTGATAATCCTAGTTTTTGAATCCTCTTTTCCTCCCTAAATCTTTCCATACTGAACAAACCTGCCAATCTGCCAGCGTTAACTCCTTTACTAGGAAAGAGGAAAAATGGGAAGATTTTGGATAAATTGTGAAATTTGACAGTTTGAAAACTCAGAGGCATTTCACTTTTTGAACATTGTTCTAACTTTTTAAAACACCACATACACTCCTTCAGAGGTTATAACCACCACATTGGATCCTACAGAGATTATAAAGCTGGCACATCTAGATTCAAACCAGGACCACAAGCAGAAATGATTAATCTCCTAGATAAAGCTGTTATCACAAGATGTCCAGCACAATTTTTTAAATCCAAGAAATTCAGTTTAGAGTAGCTTTATTTTTGATAGCCATCTGAACCTGTCAGTACTTAAGGAATTATTATTACAGTAGAACCTAGATGTTTCAATTGAGATCAGGCCCCACTGTGCCAGGCACTGCACAAACACTGGTTTAAAAAACAATCCCTGTCTCCTACAATCTAAATAGACAAGACAGACAAAAGGGCGGGTGAATGGGGGTATTATTAGTCCCATTTTGAAAATAGGGAACAGCGAGAATAAATGCCTTGTCCAAAGTCACAATGGAATTCTTTGTCAAAGCAGGGAATTGAACCCAGATCTCTGGAAACTTAGTCTGCTGCCTGACGAACACCTTCCTTAGTGTTTGTTGATTTATAGTGCCTCAAAATGTACTCAGTGCTTCACAGAACAGATAAAAACACCACACATGACATAGACTCTACCCTAAAAAGCTCAGGGTGTGGTTTTATTTGTTACCGTGCCATATATTCAACTCAACTTCAGGCGTGATATTTTCAAGCGGTGCGGGCCACAATGATGTGCTGGTCGCTGCTTCCCACAGCTCCCATTGGCCAGGAACAGTGAACAGCTGCTACAGGATCTGTGGGCGGCCATGCCTGCAGCCAGTCAATGTAAACAAACTGTCTTGTGGCCCGCCAGTGGATTACCCTGATGAGCCACATGCAGGCCGCAAGTTGCCCGCCACTGGATTAAACCCTTTGTCTTTTAAGATTCACCTGTCAGTAGAAGAGGCTTTTCTGTCGGCAAAGGAACACCACCGCCCCCAAACAACAGTAGCGATGTCAATGGAAGCACTCTTTTGTTACATAGCTGTGACTACACTGGGGGTTATGTTGGCATAGCCACAGCAGTCAAGAGTGTGGGTTTTTGTCAATATATCTTTTCAGTGTAGAACAGGCCTGTGTAAACCATTACAGTTCCTTCCACGATGGCATAAAATCCCCGTGGCAACTAAAGCAATTACTTATATAGAAAAGTAACATTGTGAAAGAATTTGTAATGTATTTTGAGCTTCTTCCAATGTAGCTGAGCAGATGGAATCGAAGTGGTGAGCTAGCACCAAGTCACCAGGTAGCTTGTGACAGACCATGAGCTAATACTCCCTGGGTCACAGTTTGAAAACCTCTGTACAAAAACATGGTTTTATGCTACCTACCATTACATCCCCTCGAAGATCAATGCAATAATTCTAACAAATCTCCATCTATTTCTGGAGTGATGTTACCATTTACTAAAGTAAATATGTGTGCACATATGTATCAGTCTGTTCTGTTGGATTCCAGTAGTGTCCTACAATCTGCTGTACAAATGCAAATGAAGGCCCCGTCCCATTCTGAAGAGCTCCTCATCTAAGAAGTAAAGCAATAGTATGTTTATTATCTGGACTATGCAGAAAATAGGATGCCCTTAACTACTTAGTTCTCTTTTTTTACGGAATTGATCCTGCAAGGTGTTGAGCTCCCTCAACTCTCAGCACTCAGCAGGATGGAGCCACTTGGGTTTTGTAAATGAAATGATGAATAGCCACATTGTTGTCACTAATGAACCTCTAACTGGCTTTTGAAACACTGTTTCAAGTCACAGTATATTACAAGTCTTTAACAGCAAAACTATAGCAAAGCAACCAGGGTAGTGATATGCCTGCAGCAACTAGCATAATTAATTACTGCCGAACTGATGATGATCATACTTAAGGGTATATCTCCCTAGATGTATCTATTGTCTGCCCATGTCCAACATTATCTTGCCCATTGTGCTTCTAAGGGTTAGAGTGAACTTGTACCTTTTCACCGTTTGAAGTGGGGAGGTGTATGTATGACTACACAAACACACACACACAAACACACAATGTGTGTAATTTAGTACAGGGTACTAAAAATCAGATACTTAATTTTTCATTTTCTTTTCCATGTTCTAACAGGGCTCAGTTATTGTAACACAGTAAGAGCGTGCAAGGCAAATGGACTAAAAAATGTTGAGGTCATAATTATATTGATTTTGGTTCTGGAATATTAATTACAGCAAGTAAGATTTGCGGCCAGCATAATCAGAGAGCTGCATTAAGGTTTGCTTTGTAGATCAAAGATCAATGCATTTTGTTATTTCTAAATCAATTGACGAGTTTTAGATCTAGGGAGAAAACAAGGGCTTATATAAGCTGAAATCTTCATTATTAATTTGTTTTAAAATCTGGCTTCTCTTCCCTTTTTCAAGCTCTCAGGTAGCTTTTGTTTTATTATGGCAGGGCCCAGGGGATTTCACATTTATTTCTAAGCAGCTAATACTGTGTTTGCTGGAGGAGATGAAACACTTTTTGGACACTTTGAATGCTCTAGTGATATTAATATCTAAAGCATGTAGGGATAATGGCATTAGCTATCTTTGCACCTCAGTAAATTGTTTCACTGTATTAAACAGTCAATTTTCTGTTGACAGGGCATGAATTTCTCCTGATGGGAGTGGAAAGCTTTGTATTATCCCAAGCAAAATACTGACCTAAACTTTCAATTCCAAGATATATCTTTGGATCAAGACTTTGTAGATTATATATGGCAGCCAGGAGACAAGAGGATCTCACTTTCTATAGTTTGCTGAGGCAATTGATTTAACAACAGGTAGCATCTACATTATGTTGTAGGGGGAAATGTTACTTTCATCTTAGTGAAACTTCAAGTGAAAGGCCAGACATTTAAGATAAATAAATTTTTGGTACACATAACAATTACTCATATACCACAGAGAAGGCCCACTCTTGTTTCCACTAAATTCAACGGAAGCGTTGTCATTGGCTTCAAATGCATCAGGCTCAAATGTGGTTAAACCTTAGTAAGACACACTGTGTATGTGAATGCACATAATGTGTACTACCTGACACTCAGAATTAGGAGGGTAATTTTGAATTATATCTTGAAATAAATGGAGAACCTGTAGAGGTGTTTGATGGAATGATACTTCTTTGTTCCAGATCGCTCTCTTTTTTTAGATTAAAGGAGGCTTGCAAAGATTCCTTTCTTCCTTTCAAGATGATATCCTACCTCTTATCTTCACAATTTGACAGTGTTACTTCTTGACCTTTTTATTCTGCTGCCTCTGAAGATGCCAATGGCAACTCACAACCTTGGTCTGTCTAATTCTCCTATAATAACATACACTATTTCAAAATCTGAGCTCAGTTTTCTTGGTGTGTAGGCAAAGCCTCTTATCATATTACTACAAACATTTACTCATGACGACTGCCTCTTCTCCTTTCTGATGTCCAGTAGGTGAGACCAGCACTTTCCTGACTTTGCAAATTCATCATCTAAAGAGATATTTAAACCAACCATCCAATTCATCTTCACTGTTTCTTTTGCCAACAAAATGAACAATCTTGAGAGTTGTTATTTACTGTGAAGAACCTCTGAATCCAAAATCTAATGGGCAATAAAATATAGTAGCCTATAAATTTAAAAACTGGGAAATTAATATAGAATTTACTTTAGTGAGATTTTTCTGTTTTGTCAAAAGCAAACTGCCAGAGGGAAAGACATAAGGTGGAAGTATAGGAAGAGAAGAAACTACAACTAACCATCATAGGCTAGGATTCCACATGTGAGCGTACACAGTTAGTGCCAGCTTACTTTGAAATGTGTTCAGTTGCCTGTGAAAGTGTTCAACTGCCTGTTTGCATTCATCCAGCTCTAAATTTGTAGAAATTTGAAATACTATTGTGTTTAAAAACAAACCCCAAAAGTCTACATTAAAGGCTGTGTTAAGGTCACAAAGTCAAAGACCCAAAAGTTACGAAATGTCAAAATTCAAGTTGCCAAGCACTGTATGATTTAAAAAAACCACACATTTTATCATAGGAGGCAGAATAAAGGTTGCATGTGGATTTGACAGATTTTTTTCTATGAAGCAGTATGACTAATAAATGGGATTTAGGTCTGCCACATTGGAGACCTGGGTTCTAGTTCCAGTCTGTGTAACTTCTCAGTGGTATATGAAGTCTTGGCCAACAAGGACTGTGTAGAACACAGAATTATTCAAACCAGTCACTAGGAGATGTGATATTTTGATGTGAAAGGAAACATGCTGTTGTCGCCACCCTTCTCTCCCTCTTCCTATTGTCTGTGCCCCCATCGGGAGGTTCAGATCTGTGTGGCATGATGCAACAAGACAGTGGAGACTGTGTGCTCATTTTGGATGGAGGGTTGAGTGATTATAACAGCAAGCCTCTAGCAACCTCTACAAGCATAATGCAGACTGCTTATATAGTTTATATTTAACATGGCCAAATCTGAATGGATTTCCATAGGGACGGTAAAAGGCACCTACCTTATGGCAAGAATCTCCCCCTGCTTTATTTCAAAGTCCTGCTGCAAACATGCATTTAGAGGTATTTTTTAAAAATGGAAAAATATTTATAATGTGATCTGCTAGATAACCTTAACATTGGGTTATAATGGGTTGCTACCACTCCCCATTATAAATTGAATGCATAATTATGACAGAGCTCAGCTGTGAGATGAGTGCTGATGTAACTTACTACTAGTTGACTGTGAACTTTCCTTTTTTGATATGGTACTACTGTAGCTATATGGAATACTGAGACAAAGTGACCATTTTTCATATTGTGAACTTTACGAAATTAATTTCTCAGGACTGAATTGCCGAATTTAGATCTAATGTGTGTCCAGCTTCCCCAAAATGTGGCTGTTTTTTGGATATGATGTTTGATTCTATACAATCAAGTTGAGAAGAGCGTACTACTAGATGTCAAGTATTCATGAGTGTTCAGATGTGGGATGTTGGTTCTGGGTCCATCACTACTCAGCACATTAATGGGACAGTATAAATCAGAGAAGCACTCGCCTTCAAAACCCATAAGTAGGTTTCTAATGCACAGAACCTGAGGTCATGTGTGGCATCAGTTGTCAGATAGCACGCCCCATTGCCTTTATTGAGGAATTCTGCATTAAAAACTGATAGCATGACATGGCCTTTGGCAATTACTTGGGTGGCATAGACTACTGTGAAAAAATAGGTTAGGGATTCTGATGTGTAAAAGAAGTTGATGCATTACATTTTAAACTACCCTTTACATATCACAGTGGAAAAAAACAATTTAAATGGAACAAACTTTACAGAAGATACATCAGGGGCCAATCCTGTATGGAGCTCCCTTTGGTCCCAGGTATCTGAGTCCATCTTCCAGTGAGTGATGTATTTCCTATCCACAATATATTCTGCTGATTTCTTTGTAAAGAAAGAACAGCTGTTGAGCAAGAAGTCTGCCTTTGGCAATATCTGTTAATTGATGTTTCCTTAAAAATGCAACAAAAGAATTGTGATGTGTCTAATTCCTACATACATAGCATGACCCTAGACTCTGCTAAAAGAAACAAGTGCTTCAGAACAATCTTTTTGTTGTTGCTGTTTGTCAAAGATGCAAATACACAAAATCCCAAAGAACGAGGAGAAAAGTAAATTGAGAGTTTTGGAAAAGATCCAATACTTACTATTTTACAAACAGGACTCAGTGGGTCAGAGTAACTGCCAGCTTCTGACAGACTGTGGGACAACATTTTAGCAATTCCACCTGGAGTGGGGTACTGCTTTGCAACCAACCCTTCCTCTGCCAGGCAAATGGAGCCAACCAGTGCAGCTCACTGATGAATAGATCTAACTGTGGAGGACAAGGCCAGAACATGTGAGAGATTGCTGACTCAATGCATTTCCTGTGGAGTCTCTGCAAGTTAAAGCTGTTAAGTTAAACCTGTTAAGTTGTGCTACCCTGACAAATTATCCCACACCTATAGGGTGAAGCAAACCCATTGGCTAGGCAGCCAGTGTTATGCAAGAATATAATTATGCAGATTTATAGAGCAACACCATGTCCCTGAAAGAAAAATAGGAGAGTTTTAAAAAATCTTACCATACTCAGTACCTAAGTGTAAAGTTGCACTCTCTCCACTTGTGGGTCCATTTATTCACTGCAGTGGGAAGAGGAAAGGCCGTCTAAATCAAAATGACATTACAAATCTTGTTGATCTATTCGTAGCTCTAAAATCAAATGCATAAGAGGGGTGGGTGAGGTAAATAAACCTTTCAGAAAATTGATCCAAACTTGTTTATAGGTCAAATGACCTGAATTTGAGCAGTATTTCTATTAAAATAAAGCATCACATGGAATATAAAAAATGGCTGAAGTTTTGTTCTTTTATTGGATTTATGCCAAAAGGTAACAAGATTTTTCTATCCCTTATCATTGTGCTTAAAGTTGGAAAGGTGAAGATCAAAGGATGTGCCACATGGTCTCATCTCCATGTGAACTGGGCATCTGTTATTGCATAATTCACGTACACCTTGGGAACAGCAGTATGATGGGGCAAAGAATCCTAGATGTTAGAAATGGCCATCTTATCTATCTTACAGCCTGTTCAATACTGTTAACTACAGCATATTTTAAACCTTGTCTAGTTTTAAATGACCCAAGCAATAAAGTACTCATCACTCCCCTTGCAGGGACTATTCAGCAGTCTAATTGGCCTAACCCTTAGCAAATGTTTCCTGCCACTTAATCAAAATGTTCCATTTCTTAATCTTATTGTGTACATGTGGATGCAGAGAAAAAATTGCAGTTTATCAGTGTTACCTATCTGCACCTGATTTTTGCTTTGGAAATTAGCAGTGTAATTTTTATTAGGACAAGGCAAACTCATTTTAGCCTAATTTCAAACCCACTGTGGGGTCAACATTAGGAAAGACTCTTATGAGATTCACATTCGAACTGTACGTTGATAGCTGACTAGTTCTCCAGTGCTGCATGTTCTTGCGATATTTCTTTTACCTAATCAGGAAAAGGGAGGTCCAGAAGTCTCATGAGAGAATCTGTTCTTGTGAAATTCCTGTCCCAATTTTACTGATACAAGTGGTTCAGATAAGCTTCAGATAACCATTCAGGCTTAAGTGCTCATCTTCACCATCACAAGGTGATTTTGAGATTCACTCACCACGAATGAAAAAGATGGTATTAAGTACCCTCTCCCCTACACCAGGTGCTCTCACTCACTGCATTGGGAAGAATTATGCTAGCCACTTTTCTGTCCTGCACTTCAGTAATAACATGCTAGCTGTCAACACACCAATTCCACCCCCAGAAAATGGAGAGCCATTTCATTTTTAGTAGATTGTATACAACTAATTGTTAATAAAAGACTTCACAGAAAATCATAGCAGAATTCCCAACTGATGGCAGAGGTTCAAAGCTATACATGATGCAGTGAAATCTCATGCTCAAAACACCTCTTGTTAAAATGTTTGTTTTGTCATGGAAAGCCCAAGTGTCCTCCAGCTTTAACTATAACTTTGGTTTCTGGGAAGTGAAATGCATGTCAGCAGTAAACGGGTGTGCTGTACAGAACGTGGCCTCAACTTAAAGCTCTGTCTGTGTCCGTCCATTTGTCCATCTGTTCATCCATCCCCATGATGGCTGCCATGAGTCTATAAGGGAGATATCTCTGTAAGAGATGTATTGGGGGGTGGGGGAGGGAATGAGTTGTATCTCATTCATTGTTGCTAGGCAGATGTGTAGTTAGCACTCCACACTCCGAAGTTTCTGGAATTGGGTGTGGTAATTTTGGGTATGCTCAATAGATTCCCTGTTGCTGGACTCAGACGCCATGAGGGCAAGTAGTCAGGGCAGCTGCTTTACAAAAGGCCATGTGCCCTGTGCAAGCTGGAAGAAGCTGAGCCACAAGAGCAGAAAGCAGGCTGTTTTCCTCTAACTCTGAAGCATTTTGCAGCACATTTTTTTTTTAAATCTATATACCTAACCTGAGTGATTAGTTAATTAGTTAGCTGAATAGTTAATTGAGTGATTTCAGATGAGGAAGAGTCTGCATGGATTCCAGCTGGAGATTGTTACAAGCAAGTGGAGGGAAGATGGGACTGTAGTACTTTTGAGAGTCAGCAGACTGTATAGACTTTGGTGATCAAAGATTGTTACTGAGACTTGGGTGAACTCAAAGCTTTTGAGAACTCTAAGGCCTGGTCTACACTAGGAGTTTATGTCGAATTTAGCAGCGTTAATTCAATTTAACCGTGCACCCGTCCACACCAGGAAGCTAATTAGTTCGACCTAGAGGGCTCTTTAGTTCGAATTCGGTACTCCACCCCGACGAGGGGAGTAGCGCTAAATTCGACATGGCTATGTCGAGTTAGCCTATGTGTGGACGGAAATCGACCTTAGTAGCTCCGGGAGCTATCCCACAGTGCACCACTGTGTTGACGCTCTGGACAGCAGTCCGAGCTCAGATGTTCTGATCAGCCATACAGGAAAAGCCCCGGGAAAATTTGAATTCCTTTTCCTGTCTGGCCATTTTGAATCTCAGTTCCTGGTTGGACATCGGGGCGAGCTCAGCAGCACCGGCAGCGATGCAGAGCTCTCCAGCAGAGGGGTCCATGCAATCTCAAAGTAGAAAGAGGGCCCCAGCATGGACTGACTGGGAAGTCTTGGATCTGATCGCTGTGTGGGGCAATGAGTCTGTGCTTTCGGAGCTGCGCTCCAAAAAACGGAATGCAAAGACCTACGAGAAGGTCTCCAAAGCCATGGCACTCAGAGGATACAGCCGGGATGCAATGCAGTGCCGCGTGAAAATCAAGGACCTGAGACAAGGCTACCAAAAAATCAAAGCGGCAAACGGACGCTCCGGAGCCCAGCCCCAGACATGCCGCTTCTACGAGGCACTGCATGCCATTCTCGGTGGGTCTGCCACCACTGCCCCACCAGTGACCGTGGACTCTGAGGATGGGATAGTGTCGAGGGGCAGTTTCTCGGCGATGTTCGCGGATGGGGAAGATGAGGAAGGGTTTGTGGAGGACGAGGCAGGCGACAGCGCTTACAATACTGATTTCCCCGACAGCCAGGATCTCTTCATCACCCTCACAGAGATCCCCTACCAACCCTCCCTGGCCGTTAACCCGGACTCTGAATCAGGGGAAGGATCAGTCGGTAAGTGCTATAAACATATAAACATTTATTTTTTTAAAATCAGGAATAAAAACTATACGAAAAGAAGGTCAATACATATAGCGATCGAATAGAAATCCTCCTGGGACACTTCCACGAAGCTCTCGTACAGGTACTCGAAAAGCCTACGCAGGAGGTTCCTGGGGAGAGGTGCCTTATTGGGTGCTCTGTGGAAGCACACTCTTCCATGCCAGGCCATCCTGAGGTATAGTGGGAGCATTGCCTCCACCAGCATGGCAGCATAGGGCCCTGGTCTGTGCAGGGATTCACGCAGCATGCGCTCTCTGTCTGTCCTAGTGACCCGCCTCAGGGTGATCTCGCTCGGCGACTGCTGCATCTAATTAGGGGAATTAATGTAATGTTACTATTGTGAATGCTTGACTTTTCCTTTGCATAACAATGACCGTCGTTTAACAGCCACGTGTTGGAGGCTGCAGAGGGAAAGCATACAGGGATCTTTCCCGGGGACAGCTACGAGGGGCTGGAACAGGGTCAGACTTTATGCTTTCCAGATTGCCTGCAGCAGGAGGCCACTGCTAACCATTAACTTTTAAGCAGCCTAAAGTTTACGGCTTACCAGGCCTGGCTGCTACACGGATTCTGCTGTCCTGCCCTGCTTGTCCGATCTCCAGAGCAAGACCCCAGGCAATGAAAGCGAATGCCGAAAATTCGAACTTGTCCTGAGAGCACATGAGATAGGTGCCCTGTATGGTCTTGTTCACAGAAACTGAGTAGACTGTGTTCAGTGTTCGCAAACATGTATCTTTGCAAGGAAATCACTTCCTTTTTCCCATCACACAGCTGCGGCTGTTTCCCGAACTGCCCCGGCATCCCCCTCACAGAGGCTGGTGCAGATTAGGCAGCGAAAGAAAAAGACTCGGGACGAGATGTTCGCTGAACTGATGGCCTGCTCCAGAGCCGAGGCAGCCCAGCAGAGCCAGTGGAGGGAGACCCTCTCTCAGCAGCAGCGCTCACACAGCGAACGGGAGGACAGGTGGCGGCAGGAAGACCAGCAGGCGACTCAAACGCTGCTTGGACTAATGAGGGAGCAAACGGACACGCTCCGGCGCCTTGTGGATGTTCTGCAGGACCGCAGGCAGGAGCAGAGAGCCCCCCTGAACTGTATCTGCAACCGCCCTCCCCTGCCACAAAGTCCTGTCCCCCCCTCACCCAAAATCACAAGAAGGAGAGGCGCTAGGGGCCGTGAAAACTGTCACTCCACCCCAGCAGAGCGCTCATGTACCAAACAGCTCTCATTCCCTAAAGTATGAGAATTGCTTCCCTTCCTGGCTCACCCGATCCAAAATCCCAGTTTCATCCCCCAACTGTGTAGTTGAGTATTAAAACTAGTTTGCTGTTCATTACTGTTTCCGTCATGTTTCTTTGCAGAAGACTTTGTGTGAAGGGGAGATAGGGGTTTGTTAATTGCATAGGACAGCCACCATTACCAGGGTACAGACATGGGGGCAGGATCAACAGCAGGTCACACACAGAGTGCAGTCACTAGGCACCCGGGTCACTGTGCGAGGTGTCTGCTGCCCCAGGTCAATCTGGGAGGTGTATGTTGCCCCAGGGTCCAAGCGCCTGGCATCCACAAATTGCAAGGCAGGCTGCCCTTACCATGCCCTTCCACCCTAGCCATGAACCTCTCTGATGCCCTGAGCCCCAGCCAGAGCCATCATCCCCCTACACCTACTCACCCTTCCCACACACCCCTCACCCCTTCCTGCAAACCCACCCCTTCCTGCACACCCTCCTGTAACCGTCCTCCCCCCAGAGACCGCTGTAGGAGCAGGAGCCTGTCAGTTCTCGAGTGTAGAAGCGGTCTGTACATCACTGCACACCGTACCCACCACAGTCTGCGTCCCTGTTTGAAACCTTTAACGCGAATTCGTTAGTAAAGAAAACTTTGTTAATTAAAAATGTTCCAATAACTTTATTTTTAAACGTCTGTTGGAAGGGGGGAAACCTGGTGAACGGGGTATGTAACCGCTGAAAAAAGTCAATAGTAACTGAAACAGGGGCAGGTTCAGCTTCTCTGTAAAGAGACTGGACAGTCATAGGTTACCCTGCTCGCTGAGGAACCTAGCTTTCAAAGCCTCCCGGATGCACAGCGCTTCCCGCTGGGCTCTTCTAATCGCACGGCTGTCTGGCTGAGCGTAATCAGCAGCCAGGCGATTTGCCTCAACCTCCCATCCCGCCATAAAGGTCTCCCCCTTGCTCTCACAGAGATTGTGGAGCACACAGCAAGCTGCAATAACAATGGGGATATTGGTTTCGCTGAGATCCGAGCGAGTCAGTAAGCTCCTCCATCTCCCCTTCAGACGTCCGAAAGCACACTCCACCACCATTCTGCACTTGCTCAGCCGGTAGTTGAAGAGCTCCTTGTCACTGTCCAGGGCGCCTGTATAGGGCTTTATGAGCCAGGGCATTAGCGGGTAGGCTGGGTCCCCGAGGATCACTGTAGGCATCTCCACATCCCCAACAGTTATTTTGTGGTCCAGGAAGAAACTACCTTCCTGCAGGCGTCTAAACAGACCAGAGTTCCTGAAAACACGCGCGTCATGAACATTGCCCGGCCACCCGACGTAGATGTTGGTAAAACGTCCCCTATGGTCCACCAGTGCTTGCAGCACCATTGAAAAGTAGCCCTTTCGGTTAATATACTGGCTGGCCTGGTGGGCCGGTCCCAGGATAGGGATGTGAGTGCCATCTATAGCCCCACCGCAGTTTGGGAATCCCATCGCGGCGAAGCCATCTATGACGACCTGGACGTTTCCCAGGGTCACTACCTTTGAGAGCAGTAGGTCAACGATTGCGTGGGCTATTTGCATCACAGCAACCCCCACGGTAGATTTGCCCACGCCAAAGTGGTTCGCTACTGACCGGTAGCTGTCTGGCGTTGCAAGTTTCCAGAGGGCTATGGCCACTCACTTCTGCACAGTCAGGGCTGCTCGCATCCGGGTGTCCTGGCGCTTCAGGGCAGGGGCCAGCAAGTCACACAGTTCAAGGAAAGTGCCCTTACGCATCCTGAAGTTTCGCAGCCACTGTGATTCATCCCAGACCTGCAGCACTATGCGGTCCCACCAGTCCGTGCTTGTTTCCCGGGCCCAGAATCGCCGTCCCACAGCATGAACGTGACCCATTGCCACCATGATCTCCGCGGCGCGGGGTCCCGTGCTTTGTGAGAGGTCTGTGCCACTCTCACACTTCATGTCCTCACCGCGCTGCCGGAGCCTCCTCGCCCGATTTCTCAGCAGCTGACTGTGGAAGAGGTGGACGATAAGGTGCGAGGAGTTGACAACGGCCATAAGTGCAGCGATGATCGCAGAGGGCTCCATGCTCGCAGTGCTGTGGCGTCCGCGCTGTCACTGACCAGAAAAGTGCGCTAACAGATTTCCCGCCGGCGCTTTCAGGGAGGGAGGGCGGGAGTGACGGTTGAATGACGACAGTTACCCAAAACCACCCTCGACACATTTTTCCCCCAGCAGGCATTGGGGGCTCTACCCAGCATTCCAATGGGAAGCGGGGACTGCGGGAACTGTGGGATAGCTGCCCAGAATGCACCGCTGCCAATGTCGACGCTTGCCCCGTTAGTGTGGACTCACAAAGTCAAATTAGTGTCCTTAGTGTGGATACACAAATTCGACTTCATAAGGTCGAATCCACAAATTCGACCTAAGTTAAATCGAACTACTCTTGTAGTGTAGACATACCCTAAGTTACTTCTCACTGTGTCTCTGTGGAAACTGATCTGTTTAGATTTAATTTGTTTTTTTGTGTGTTTTTGTATAACTGTGAAGATAATGTATGTGGATTATAAAGTAGCCTTGTTATCTTGTAGAGAAATGAAAGTGATGGTGATGTTGTTCTGTTCTTCTTCGAGTGATTGCTCCTATGCATTCCATGTAGGTGTGCGCGCCGCGCGTGCACGGCTTCTCTGGAACATTTTTACCCTAGCAACTCCGGCGGGCCGGCTGGTGCCCCCTGGAGTGGCGCCGCCATAGCGCAGGATATATACCCCAGCCGGCCCGTCCGCTCCTCAGTTCCTTCTTCCCGCCCGTGACGGCAGTAGGAACAGTGGAGTGCTCCCTTACCTCCACAGCCCTAGCGTTCTCCATAGTTTTACTGTATATAGTTGTTAGTAATTAGTTAAGTTTCTTGTTCTAGTTGTATATATAGTTGTATAGTATAGTAGTTAGGGAATTAGAGGGGTTAGCCTTCTTCTTCCGCCCCGGTGCGGGCTTATGCCCGGAGCACCGGGATTCAAGCCCTGCGCGGCTTGCCAGCGGCCCATGCCAGTGAGTGACCCGCACGACTCCTGCCTCCGCTGCCTCGGAGAGTCGCACAGATCAGATAAGTGCCCGATTTGCGTGGCCTTCAAGCCTCGTACGAGGAAAGAGCGGGACTCTCAATTGAAACAATTGCTCATGGAGGCTGCTCTCCAACCTCCAGCGCCAGCTCCATCGGCGCCGAAGCCTGCCTCCGTGAGCAGCGCACCGGCAGCACCGAGCCGCTCCGGTGCCGACGCCTCTCGGCACCTGGCACCGAAGACCCGGCACCGCTCCCTCTCTCCGGGGAAGAAGCACAAGGTGCCGAAGACGGCCTCTGCGAAGAAGCAGCAGAAGCCGTTAGCCCAGCCGCCTCCGACTCAAACGGTACAGGCTGAGACAGTGCACAAGAAGTGCACCGGGCCGTCGACTCCGGCGCCGCAAGGGCCGTTGAGTCCGGCACCGCCCAGCTCCCCGGTACCTACCGAGGAAGAGCTGAGGCTCCCTTCCACACCGGAGGCGTTCGCGACGGCGAGAGAGCTGATCGACCTCACGGCTGATACGGGCCATCAGCTACCGGCACCGCCGGTGCGGACACTCAAGTCGATCGGGAAACCGCTGATGATGCGCCCTCCTTCCCCGGGCGGCCGAGGCGATCGGGGCCCCACGATCCGGTCTCGATCCCGGTCTCGCTCAAGGCGACGGTCGCCGACGCACCGGGCCCGATCCATGAGACGGTCAACGTCGAGACGCCGCTCCCCGTCTCGTCGCCGGTCGCAGTCCCGGTACCGCTCTCAATCGCGGTACCGGTCGCACTCCCGGCGACGCTCCAGGTCCCGGTCGCCGAGTCACCGGCACCGCAGCAGGTCCGGTTCCAGGCATCGCGTGCGACACCGAGACTCACGCAGCCGCTCAAGGCGCCGCCGCTCACGCTCCAGATCCGGCTCCCGGCACCGCCGGTCGAGCTCCCGGCGCCGCTGGTCGAGCTCCCGGCACCGTCGGTCGAGCTCCCGGCACCGCGCCACGCGCAGGTCCCGCTCGCCTCTTAGATCGCATAACGACCGGCACCGACCTTCGGCACCAGAGAGACAGTTTACACCGGCACCGGACGTCCGCCCAGGGACTGCCACGGCTCCTCCCTGGCCTTCGAGGGAACCCTCCGTTGCTTCCCCTGAGGGCAGTGCGGTAGACTTCCGAGCGGGGTCTCTTCCGCAGGACCATGGACCCCAGCAGTGGGGATTTTGGGTACCCTGGGCCCAACATGAGCAAGGGCCTCCCCTTCCACAGAGGCAGCCAGGCTCGGCGCGTTCGGTGCCGGAGGCCACTATCACCAGGCCACCCCCGTCTCCAACGCCACAGACCGCCGCTCACGGCACACCGTTGGGGCATGAGTCACTGGCACCTGATCGCCCAGAGATAGAGCAGGCACCGGAAGAGGTGCTGCCAGGTCACTCCTCGTCCTCCTCTCCTGACGAGGCGGTGGCAGGGGCGTCACCATCAGAACCCCCGCCTATTGACCTCAAGGCGCATCAGGACCTTCTCCGGAGGGTAGCGAAAGCCATCAACCTGCCCGTCGAAGAGGTCCAAGAGGTCGATGACCCGATCACAGATGTCGTGGGAGCGGAGGCCCCCGTGAGAGTAGCGCTGCCTTTCATCCGCACAATCCAGCAGAACAATGCCGCCATCTAGCAGTCGCCTTCCTCCGTCCCTCCCACGGTGTGCGGAGTGGAGAGAAAATATTCCGTCCCGCCCAAGGGGTACGAATACCTCTATGTGCACCCAACCCCGGACTCTCTGGTTGTCCAGTCCGTGAACGACCGGGAACATCACAGACAGCTTGCCGCTGCGCCGAAGTCCAAGGAGTCCCGGCGCATGGACTTGTTGGGGCGCAAGATTTATTCAGCGGGCGGTCTCTAGCTCCGCATTGCGAATCAAATGGCCCTACTGTCCCGATATACGTTTAACATCTTGGGATGCCTGGGAAAATTCGCAGAGCTGACCCCGCAGGACTCCCGCCGAGAATTCTCGGCGCTCCTGGAAGAGGGCAAGCTGGCCTCCAGGACCTTAATCAAAGCGGCTGTGGACTCAGCGGACTCGGGAGCCAGAACTGTGGCTTCCGGAGTAACCATGCGGCGCATTGCGTGGCTGCAATCTTCCACTTTGCCGCCGGAGGTGCAATACACCCTCCAGGACCTCCCCTTTGAGATGCAGGGTCTATTCTCCGAAAAGACAGACGCGAGAATTCAGACCCTAAAGGACGGCCGGGTGGCGATCCGTACTTTGGGCATGCACACGCCGGCCACACAGAGGCGATCGTTCCGGCAGCAACCCTACCGACCCGTCCCGCAGGCTAGGTCTCGGCCATTTAATAATCGAAGGGCGGCCCCCTTCCGCCGCAGACCGTCAGGAGGGCGGTGTAACCAGACCCAGGGCTCGTCCAAGGCTCCGCAAGGTCCAAAGCCGGCCTTTTGATGGGACGCCCGAGGACGGCCCACCACTCTCCCCCCAGGATCCATCCCTTTTGTTTTCAAGTCGCCTTTCCCACTTCCTCCGGGCGTGGGGTTCTATAACATCGGACAGCTGGGTCCTCAACACTGTCCGGCACGGCTACCGCCTACAGTTTATTTCACCCCCTCCCTCCCACCCACCTTCCCCGTCCCTCTTCAGGGACCCCTCTCACGAGCAAGTCCTCTTACAGGAGGTCCAGACTCTGTTGAGCATGGGTGCCATCGAGGAGGTGCCTCCCTGCAGGCGGGGCAGGGGATTCTACTCCAGATATTTCCTTATTCCCAAGGCGAAAGGAGGCCTTCGTCCCATCTTAGACCTCCGGGAGCTCAACAGGTACCTGTGCAAGCTCCAGTTTCGGATGGTAACCTTGGGAACCATTATCCCTTCCTTGGATCCGGGAGACTGGTTTGCCGCCCTCGACATGAAGGATGCTTACTTTCATGTGGCAATTTACCCCCCCCGCCCCAGACGCTACCTGCGCTTCATGATCAACGAAGCCCACTACCAGTTTGCGGTGTTACCCTTCGGCCTCTCCACCGCACCGAGAGTATTCACCAAGTGCATGGCGGTCGTGGCCGCAGCCCTCCGTCGTCGTCAAATCCATGTATACCCCTATCTCGACGACTGGCTGATTCGTGGTCGCTCCCAAGAGCTGGTGGCGGCTCAGGTGTCCGAGATACTGCATCTGTTCCGGTCTCTCGGCCTACTTATCAACGCCGAAAAGTCCCACTTAGTTCCGGCGCAAAGAGTGGAATTCATAGGAGCAGTCCTCGACTCCACTCGGGCCAGAGCCTGCCTCCCTCGTGCTCGGCACGAGGCGTTGGCCTCCCTTATACGGACACTGCAGGCTTTTCCTACGACAACGGTGCGATCCTGCCTACATCTCCTGTGCCACATGGCAGCGTGCACGTTTGTGACCACGCACGCAAGGCTGCGACTTCGCCCGTTCCAAATGTGGCTGGCATCGGTGTACCGCCCCCATCGCGACCCCATGGACATGGTGGTGACGGTTGTGAGACCCACTCTCCAGACGCTCACCTGGTGGCTGGATCCGGAGATGGTCTGCGCAGGGGTTCCGTTCCGCCCTCCTCGTCCGTCGATCACCCTGACCACAGACGCCTCGGCGCTTGGATGGGGGGCTCACATAGGAGACCTGCACACCCAGGGTCTCTGGTCAGCCCAGGAGCTCTCCCTCCACATCAACGTCCGGGAGCTGAGAGCGATCCGTTTGGCGTGTCTCACCTTTCGGACCCACCTTCAGGACCGCTCTGTAGCGGTGTACACGGACAACACCACAGCAATGTTCTATGTCAACAAGCAGGGCGGAGCCCGATCCACCCCGCTTTGCAAGGAGGCGATGCTCCTATGGGATCTTTGCGTGACCCACTTGATTCGCCTCGAAGCGTTTTTTCTGCCAGGGGTGCAGAACACGTTGGCCGACCGTCTGAGCAGGTCCTTCGCCTCCCACGAGTGGTCCCTTCGCCCAGATGTGGCTTACACAATCTTCCAGAGGTGGGGGTTTCCCCAGATAGACCTCTTTGCCTCCCGGGCCAACAGGAAATGCCACAGGTTCTGCTCCTACCAGGGTCAAGCTCTGGGCTCCCTCTCGGATGCGTTCCTCCTGCCATGGACGGAACCCCTCCTCTACGCGTTTCCCCCGTTTCCGCTCGTCCACCGAGTGTTACTCAAGCTGCGGAGGGACAGGGCCCGCGTAATACTCGTCGCTCCGGCCTGGCCAAGGCAGCACTGGTATACCCTGCTGCTCGAGCTGTCAGTTCGGGATCCCATTCCCCTGCCGCTCTGGCCGGACCTCATCACTCAGGACCTCGGCAGGCTTTGTCACCCGAACCTGCAGTCGCTGCATCTTACAGCTTGGCTCCTGAGTGGTTGACCAACGCAGAGAGGAGTTGTTCGTGGCCAGTGCAACAAGTTCTGCTGGAAAGCAGGAAGCCTTCGACGCGCTCTACCTACCTCGCGAAGTGGAAACGCTTCGCGATTTGGTGCGACCAGCGAGGTCTTAACCCGTTCTCGGCCCCCATCCAGACCGTCCTCGACTACCTCTGGTACCTGAAAGGTCAAGGTCTCGCGATCTCGTCCCTGAAGGTGCACCTGGCGGCTCTGTCAGCCTTTCGACCCGCTATAGCAGGCCGCTCCGTCTTCTCCAACCCAATGGTTGCCCGCTTCCTTAAAGGGTTAGACCGTCTCTACCCGCAGGTGCGTCCTCCTGCTCCGACTTGGGATCTGAACCTGGTTCTCGCCCAGATGATGGGCCCACCCTTCGAGCCCCTGGCTACGTGCTCTCTGCTCCATCTCACCTGGAAGACGGCCTTCCTCGTGGCAATCACATCCGCCAGACGAGTCTCGGAACTCCGCGCCCTGACGGCGGGTCCCCCGTATACCGTCTTCCACGGGGACAAAGTGCAGCTTCGACCGCACCCGGCCTTCCTCCCCAAGGTGGTGTCGGCCTTCCATCTCAACCAAGAGATCTTCCTCCCGGTCTTCTTTCCGAAGCCGCACGCCTCACCTCGTGAGCAGCAGCTCCACACTCTGGACGTCCGCAGAGCCCTCGCTTTTTACATCAGCCGGACAAAGCCCTTCCGGCGTTCCGCCCAGCTCTTTGTGGCAATTGCCGACCGCATGAAAGGCGAGCCGGTCTCCTCGCAGCGGATTTCATCCTGGGTAACGTCCTGCATACGAACGTGCTACGAGCTTGCTCGCGTCCCCCCGTGCCGACTCACCGCACACTCGACGAGGGCGCACGCCTCGTCGGCCGCCTTCCTGGCCCATGTCCCCATCCAGGACATCTGTCGAGCGGCCACCTGGTCTTCTGTCCACACCTTCGCTTCCCACTACGCATTGGTGCAGCAGTCTCGAGACGATGCGGCCTTCGGCTCCACGGTATTACACTCCGCCACGTCTCATTCCGACCCCACCGCCTAGGTAAGGCTTGGGAATCACCTACATGGAATGCATAGGAGCAATCACTCGAAGAAAAAAAGACGGTTACTCACCGTAGTAACTGGTGTTCTTCGAGATGTGTTGCTCCTATCCATTCCAGACCCGCCCTCCTTCCCCACTGTCGGAATAGCCGGCAAGAAGGAACTGAGGAGCGGACGGGCCTGCTGGGGTATATATCCAGCGCCATAGCGGCGCCACTCCAGGGGGCGCCAGCCGGCCCGCCGGAGTTGCTAGGGTAAAAATGTTCCGGAGAAGCCGTGCACGCGCGGCGCGCACACCTACATGGAATGGATAGGAGCAACACATCTCGAAGAACACCAGTTATTACGGTGAGTAACCGTCTTTTTCTTTAGCATAAGATTTTATAAAGTTGGTGTCGTCAGATGTTCAGGTGTGTGTGTGTGTGTGTTCTTTCGGTTTTTTCTCTGTGTGCTGCCCCAGCTGTGCGCAGACACCTGGCACAGCAGATCTCGAGTGACCTGCGCAATGACCACAAGATTTGTTAAGGTACAAAGGTGCTCAGCCAGGTTTCTTGTCAACGAAGCATGGTTCTAGCTCCCTGGATCAGTGTCTGTAGTTACACAAGCACATGTATGGCTCTGACAATGAATGCAGCTCAGTGAATGGCGGGACTTTCCATGCCCCCCTCGGCTGGCCAAAGACACTTCCTCTGAGACTCCATTTTGTACATCAATACAAACAAGTTACGTATTGCCCCTCTGACATAGTTACTGCCCCCTGACATGGGTTGTTACTACCATTACCTTGTACTTGTTGGTTCGATCAAAACATCTCTATACTGTCATCCTGACCTTATCTTTAAGAGAGGTCAGCATGTTCCTGTTATATTTGGGATGGTGGTGTTTGTACCATACTTGGTATTGGGCTGCTCTGGTACCATCCTTCTGGATGTGTTTGTGTTAGTGTGCTGTGCCTTGGGTTTCTTAGGAATGTGTGTGTTTTTGCAATACCTCCCTTGTTCTTGTCAGGCTCTGAGTGTATGTATGTATACAGGCAGAGCCTGACTTCTACTTACAGCCTGTCTCTTGCTGACTTTGCTTGGTATTAGCAAAGCTTTGACCACTACTTTAGCTCAGGCCTCACACCAGGCCTCAGATACAAGGGCTTATGTCTCAGGCTCTCTTCATACTACAGTTGGTACTTAAGAGTTAAGTTCATTCCTTTTGTTGTTTTTTTGACTTGATTGTGGGGAGGTTGACCCTGTGAAATCCTTGCTGAAAATCCTCAGTGACTGAATACTGGGGCTCCATGTGCTTTTCTATGGGAGTTGTTTTTAGGCAGTAGGAGAAAGGCAGTGAAGTAAACTCTAGCCCACCCAAAGGTTACACTGGCACTGGGGAAATTCTCTCCCAACCCCTCAGCATGCCCTGCATGTCACCACAGCAGGGGGAAAAAATCCATCCCATAAAACCTGACTTGCACCAATAGCCATGTAGTGAGTTGCCACACCAGCTTTTATGCACTTAGCACTAATGCACACAAGCTGCTGGACGTTGGAACCTCTTCCATTAAGAAACAGAGAGTGGAGTTTTTCTCTGTTCCTTTTCATAAAGTGTCCGAATATCTTTAACCTCCACCTAGGCAGCCACTGCAGTTAGCCATGTAGGTGCATGGAAGTATCCATATTTAAACCCTGTGACAGGTGGATCTCCCCCAGCATCACTCAGCAAACACCCAGTACCAACTGAGAATACTGCCTGTTTACCCTTGTTCATTCTTTACACTCTTTGGGTTTGTTTGTTTTTTTTCTTTCTGTGGTTCTGTGCCAACATGTTTAAGCTTAACCAGTTCCTGCGGGCAGCATGGAAACAAAGGACTAGGGTTCCTATGTCAGCTCCTTCTCGTATCAGTGAGCTAAAACAAAATTCCATTCTAGTTTTGTAAGCAGCCACAGATACAGAAAAAGCATGTGTCTTTATATTGGCCCATCCATCCTACTCAGGTCCCTTTCCACTTTTCCTTTTCTGGATTTCCATGTAATGCTAAAAGGGATTGATAGTTACTCTGAGTGAGTTTTTTACCACAGTGACACTTCTCAGCCTCTCTCCAGAGCATGATCATATTTTCAAACTGTGTCTACTTACCAATTTCCCGTCTAAAATATTTCCACAGGTGTATGCTCCTGGGCATTTACAAAAAAGCCTCTAAATGAGTCCAATATGCCACATGAGGGGAGAAATATTTTTCAACTTTATACCCCAATGAAGTGTGCCTGGTATGGAAACAAGCTGTGGGGAGGTCATAGGCTATGTTAGCATCCCCACAACATTGGGGAAGACAGGATTAGAGTCCTGCAGCAGGATTGGGATCTGACAGGTTCCGCAGGACCTGCTGCCATAATAGCAGGAGTAGTTAAAATGTACTTCATTGGGGGTGGGCAAAAAAGCCAGACTGCGGTCATTTGCGGGAAAACACTAAATCTCTCGTCAATTTGTCATAAATAGAATTTCATCAATGTAAAGCAAGTTTTTCTTTTTAAAAAAATAGAGGTTTAATACTTAAATTTAAGCGAGGTATAGAAAGAGATTTGATGTCTATAATAACAGGAGTTAACCTATTTTTACATGGTTCAAGCAAGACTTATTTTATTCTTATAGTGGTAAAAATTATCTGAATTCCATATATATATATGACCATATTTTTTTTTAGGTAGCATGGGGGAATCTGTCTCATTTGTGGGACCTAAGGTTTTTTGAATGGGAGCAGGATAAAAATGCAAGAAACAATGCCAGAGTGGGAGGAGTAGGAGTGGTACTGCAGGACAGGAGTGGTACTGCGGGGCAGGACAGGAGAACAATTAAAAAAATAGTCCCAGGCAGGAATCTAGAAAGGATCCTATGCTGCCTATGGCAACCAGAAATATTTTTAAAATACCAGAATTTTATAAAGTACAGTAACAGGCTATGCAAGGCATTGCTGTTAATTAGGATAATATTAACGAAAGGACTTGGGAGAACTTAACTAATGGAAATGGTAATAGATACGTAAGCCTGATTGTTCAGCTCTGCTTTGTGCAGGAAAGGGGTTGTGTGTGTTTGGCTTTAACCCAACTTTGCACCTCGCTGGATTCTCACTCTAGTTAAGGGTCTGTACAGCCCCCAGTGCAAGTTAGATCAGTCTCAAGGTTTAACAGCTCCCAGGGAACTGCTCTGCAAGGTGAGAATAGCCAGAATGCAGTAGTTCTGCAGCCATTGTCTACCACTTTCTCTGGCTCCCCTGGAACTATGCTGGAGCTGCAGTGGGAGGAGGCATTCCCTTGTGATGGGATCTGCCAGTTCTTAAAGCCCCTTTACACTACATGGGCACTGCAATGGGCTGCATCATAAGAGAATCAAGCTTTCTGATTATTTTAAATGATGGGGCATCTCACTGTACAAGCCATTGAACAACTGAAAGCTGGTGATTTTCATGTAAAGACCTAATGGTGGATGTGAATGGTTGTTGAATTAAAGTATAGTTTGTGCATGATGTTTGAAATTGCTATGGAACATTGAACGTTTTCCTTTATGTTCATAATGCCACCCCTCTGCCAATTATTAGCAGATGTTAGAACCTTGTAGGTTGCCTTCCTGTTGCAGGAGAAATCACTGATGCAGCATCTGAGTGTATCCTTAGTGCAACTAGTCTCATTTGCATGATATATATACCAGTCCTGGAAGAGAGGTGGTCACAAATGGCATGCAGGCAATTCCTTCTTTCAGGAATCTCAGTCCAAATTCCCAATAGCCAGTTTCCAGAAAGCAAATCTATCTCACATATTGACTACTAGTTAGAGAGATTGATACAGAGTGAAAATTCCCTTGCTCCTTGCCACAGCTTCCTGAAAAAATATGCATCCTAAAACTAACAATACAAGTATTTCTTCAGACTGAACAATGGTCATGTGCTAAGAAAAAGAACTTGTAAGATTATGTGTAACAGCATCACTGGTGATGCCTCCCAAAACAAGAGTTTAAAATCCATACTCTAGTGACCATGGGCATGTCAGTCAATGTGCCTCAGTTCCCCACCTGTGAAATAGGGATAATAACATTCCCTTCTCTCACCCTTTGTATGTATCGTCTATTTAGATTTTAAGATCTTTGGGTCTGGGCTCACCCATTACTATGTGTATGTATATTACCTAGCTCAATGGGACCCCCTTCCCAGTTGGAGCTTCTAGGTGCTAGTATATTACAGATAATAACTAATAGTAATAATCAAAAATTTCATATGGCTGGCTCACTCGGGCAAAATAATGGTATATTCTTGAATGTTTCTTTAGAAGGTAAGCGGGGTAAGTCAGAGACTATTTTGCACAGTGGCAACAGCTTCAGACATTCACATGTAGACTCACCCACCCTCCTTACTCTGATCAAGGTTACAAGGGAAAATGTAGTTTGAACCCTTTGGGATCTGGCAGAAGGTTCAGTTTGGTAGATTTTGGTGGTTTTCTGTGTGGCAGAGAACCAGTGTCTCCATACCTAATTAGGTTGACCGTGTTTCTCAGAAGGAAAACGTGACACCGCATGGTGCTAGCCCAAGCCCTCCCCCCACCCCCGCCCCAGCGCAGGGCTAGCCTGAGCCGCTTTCCTGAGCCCTCCTCCCTGCGCAGGGCTGATGTTGCTCCTTTCCCGACACCTGCCTGATCCCTGCACGAGGCTGGGGCTGGCATCACTGCTCACCCAAACCCTGTCTCCCCCCTCATGAGGCCTGTTTCCCCCACTGTGTGGGGTCAGCATCACCGCTTGCCCCCTTCCCATTCCTTTGCACCCCACTTTTTAGACAAAAGTGGGCATTTGTCCCATTTGCTCTTGCCCACTGGTTAAGAGGCAAGAGCAAACAAGACAAATGCCCACTTCTGCCAAAAAAGTCGGGATGGCCAGGACAGGGCTTATAAAAGGGACTGTTCTGGCCAAAATGGGATGCATAGTCACCCTATACCTAATAATACACTAAATATGTCCTGGAAAATGTTCTACTTAATGACTGCTCTAGCTTCAGACACTGCATAGGAAGGAAGATTTAGATTTAAATCTTTTTATAGTGAGGTTTAGCTCACAGCTGTTGAAAATCACATGGTCAGCCTTTGAATGAGCAGTTCAGTGAAAACCTCCAGGGTTAAGATGGTGAAGTGAGGAGGACAGCACAGGCAGATTCTGCAAATAAATAGGCAATAGCCTATATTGATGAGCAGATATAGGGTCTCCAACGGCTTGTGCTCAGTGTGGGCCAGCTGAATACAGTATATAAAGAATAGCACATATGATAAGATACTAACAATTCAATTTGCTGAAAGGCATGTAGGCCAAAATTGTCAAAAGTATATGCTGATTTTTGGAGGCCTTTATTTTTGGGTGGGCAACTTGATACAACTTAGGGCCTGATTTTCAGAGGCACTGAGTCTCTGCAGCTCCCATTGATTTTCCCTGGAGTTATGGATGCTGAGTAACCTTGGGTGTCTCAAGTTGGACATTTTAAAACTAATGGGAACTCTTTAAAATTGAGACCAAAACGTGTAGCCTCTTCAGTATACTCTTAGACAATCTGTACATTATATCGCTATGACTGAACAGGGAATAATGTAATTTGAAGCAGCAGTCCTTTGGTTCAGCTACATGCAATGGGACTTAGTATTAAGGAGGAAACCCCACTTTTGATTTTGTTATTGTAAAGAATCCAGATGGGTATTAAAGTTGAAAGCATAGTCTTGGCATGAAACCATATATTTTTAAAATGGGATTTGTTTCACCATCTGATTAATAGTTATTGCAATTTAGGTGAGCTGCCATTAGCCATGTTAGATGCAATATTCCTGCTAAAAATAAATGTAGCTTTAATTGAATTTAAGGAATGCAAACCAGTAAATTTTTGCCAGATTTCATTAAAGTTATGTTGTTATTCATTCTTTACTGATGACCAAAAAGTACCTACAGAATACAAAATGGTATCATCAGCATAAAAATGAACTGAAGAGCTTGCAGCACTATATTATTACTATAACTGAAAAGTCATACTGGGACTAAAATAGACTCTTCTGCAACTCCATTAGTAATCAGATTTGGCTGGGAAATAAAACTGTCTGATTTAACACACTGTTTAAAGATAGCTCTGGAAAAAAATCAAATAACCTGTAAGTCTATTTAATAAAACAATATGGTCCACTGTATCCAGCATTGTAGACCAGGCTATGAAGGCAGTTCCACAGACTGATGGAACAGAACTGGAAATGGATCTGTCCAGTCACAGAGTGGAGCTTGTTAAAATGAAGACCCCAGTTCTCTGATGTGGTCATGGAGATATTTACAGAAGTTGGTGGAGTCATAACTAAATGCCACCTTTATGTCCCCCAATCTTGCTGGTGCAGTGCCCAGAATAAATTACAGGCTGCTTTTTAGGTCAGCTGTTGTTAGCCGACAGGAGTTATTCTGGCAGAGGAAGATCAGCCAGGCACCAGGACACTCCAAAACATCCCCTTTTCCTTGGCCACTCCCCTAGTGCCAACAGTCAGGATGAGGTGAACAGTGATAACGGCTATTGCAGTTCTGCACCACCAGAGGATCCATTGAAGCACGGGAATCCTTCATTGGACTGCTTAACTGGGTTTAGGGCTGACAGAGCAGCACCAGGTAGCTTTAATGTACTAGTGAATCAAGTCCAAAGTTCATTACACATACAAATCAGTCTCCACATACTAGCCATTACCCCAGCAGTGATAACATAGGAAATAACTCTGCTATCTGAAAACCTCTGTGTGATAACAGTTGATAAAAATTGACTCTTTAAGGCCGTGCACCATAAATGATCAGAATCAATATATTTGTGTCTATTTAAAACTACAATCAGGTGTCAAACATTACAAGGATAAACATACTGTAGTCCCTCAGTAGGTCCATACTCCAGAGAGGCCAGTATATCCCTAACCATCAATAAACAATCAGGAATGGTTAGCAGAAACAGGTAAGATTTCTAGAGCCAGATCTTATTCTCCACACCAAGCCTTCACTCTGGTGGAAGTAAATCCCCTATGATGGATCAGGAAGTGTCATTTATGATAAATGATATGGCAACTCAAAAGACTTGGGGAGGGAGTTGGGACGTAAGGCCGGCTTTTAGGGATATAAGGAGAAGGCAGCCAATATTAGTGACATGAGGAGAAACAAGCAAAGATGAGGAAGGCTCAGCCCAGGGAGAAGTAGAAGAGGCAGCCATCATTGCAGGCAGCTACCACGAAAGGCATAATCAAACACCATGCTTCTGTACAATCTTTAGCTCTGAAGGACTGGCTCTCATAACCAATGAGGGTATTTACAACACTGGCAATAGAGCTGCACAGAGGACGGAAAATCCATTTTGCAAAGGATTTCAAAATTTTGGCATTTGTCTTTGTTCAGATTAGGAACAAAACCAATAAATTGAGAAAATCTCAGTGAAAGAATATTCTGGAAAAAACATTGATTTGAGTTGATTCAAAATGTACCATTTCAACACAATTAAAATGTTTTATTTTGCCTTTTTATTTTATATTGTATAATACTAATGAGATAACTGGCTGTGTTATATTTAGACCCAGCAGAGAAGGAGAGGGAAACAGAGGGAGCTGATAGAAACACTGTCTTCTACTAAGAGTAGCAAAGAAATCCGCAATTCAAGGTAGTGGATGCTGGCCTGCATATAAAACTAGATTCAGTGACAAGATTCCAGTGTTCCCTGAACAGTCCAAAACAACTTCCCCCAGAGGCTTCAGAACAGAAGGCACCACTCCGGGCGTGCAATATTTTGGCTGGCTGTCAGACTTAACAGTGAGCTTCACTGACACGTCGCTTATCTCTCCTACTTCTTTTTCAAAAACTTGGAGTGACTGCCTAGTATTTCTTGAAGATTTCAAGTTGCTTCCATGATTGCCTTGATCTTGGTCCAATTCACATAAGCTTCTCAAGTCAACATCTGCCAAATAATGGTGGATACTTCCCTTCAGTCACATACAAGGGTAAATGACTGACTTCCATCTAGTTGAACTTTTACCTAGAGAATCCCTTTTGGGACTAACTTTTCCCCGGTATAAGTCTTCAAAATTATGAAGGGTTCTTCCAGAGAAACTTGTGATAAAGTCTGGTGATATGTAGATGCAAAAATAAGTGAAAGAGCAGCTCCAGTATAAAACTTCATTCTTGCAGAAACTTCTTGGATCAAGGATGTGACCCAGATGTCATCTCTCACTCCAGTTTCCAATAACATTTGCAGTGCTAGGTTTTGATCAGTGTTACTAGAGCACTTGTCTTTTGCCACATTATGAATTCCTGACTTCTGTCCTTTCTTAGGTTCAGCCTTCATGGATGCCTTCTTGGATGGATGGTTATTCTGTGTTGCTGGTTGTTGAACTGTGCGACAGGTCACAGTGTTGTGTCCTTTCTTCTGTAAATAACCTAGCATTCCCAGCCTGTATAGTTTGTGCACAATACCCACGTGGAAATTCCTTAGATTCTTATGGTTGTGTGTCTCACTGATTCACAGGATGCACTTCTCAGTTCACACTAAATTCCAGAGAATCCTTCTCTATGGTTTCCATTGTAATTGCTACTTCAATGGCCTTTTTGAATGTAAGCACTGTTACAGTTAGTAACTTCTTCCGGATCTGGTCATTGCATAATCCAGAGACTAACTGGTCATGCAGGGCATCACTAAATGTTTGTCCAAACTGACAGTGTTTTGACAACTTCCTTAGAGCATCAACAAATGATGCTACCATCTTTCCACTTCCCCGATGTAGATGATGAAACCGATATTGTTCTGCTATCATCAACAGGGTAGGAGAAAAATATTCCTGCATTGAACTGAGTAATTGAAGCATATGTGGTAGTTCCAGGCACAGTTGGGGACAATAGATTATGCAGCAGTCCGTGTGCCTTCGGATCCATCACTGTCAGCAAAGTTGAAACTTGTCCATCTGCTTTGGTGTTGCAGGTTACAAATTGCTCAAAACCGAGGTACACCACCCATGATTCACGACGGTTGTCTAATTCACCAATGTTTCCCACAAAAATTGTCCGTCCTTTGCTCTCCTGTTGGACTTCATCCCTCTGGACATCTTCTCTGCCACAGGGAAAGTGTCTTTTTTTGTTACTGCACCGTCTGCGCTAGCTCTGCCTCTTCTGGCTGCCTGCTTATGCTGCAAACTGAAGTATTCTTCCTTTGGCTGTACTCGGACTCCCTCTGCTGGCTATAGACCCTCAGTGCAGGCTAAGCTGCCTGTTTCTCTCTGATTGCACATGGTCAGTCAATATGGCTGCTTGCTTCCCCCCCACCCCTCCAACTGCTTTGTTTGTACAACTCAGGTAGTAATTGCAGGACACTTCTCCTTTGTTCTGCTTTTATTTGCTTATTTCCCCTTTCTTGCTAGCTGGCTCACCCTCTCCCAGCAGCAAAAAGCAGTAGTTTGCACCTTCTATTCCCACATAAACTTTTCTTCTTTTTCTTTATATTATCTGCTTACTTGTCATTGCCGTTCAGGCAATGGAAGCACTGGCCACTTGTGGGACAGAAATTCTCCATTGCCAAATGTTATATTTGGACCCACCCAAACAGAAAAGGAGATAGACACAGAGGAAGTGGATAGAAACCCAGCTGTCTGCTGTGCTACCTGTATTGTTCAGGCTGCAAAACTGAAACCAACATGAACATGTTTCAGAGTGGTAGCCGTGTTAGTCTGTATCAGCAAAAAGAATGAGGAGTACTTGTGGCACCTTAGAGATTAACAAATGTATTTGGGCATAAGCTTTTGTGGGCTAAAACCCACTTCATCGGATGCATACCCATTGTTTCATGTTCTCTGTGTATATATATATTTTCCTACTGTATCTTGAAGTGGGTTTTAGCCCACGAAAGCTTATGCCCAAATACATTTGTTAGTCTCTAAGGTGCCACAAGTACTCCTCGTTCTTTCAACATGAACATGAGGCTTTGCACAGGGGTAGGTAGGGAGTGCTCAAATATTTAAAGGCACAAGACATCACAAGGTTCTTCCATCATTGAAACTTTTTCCCCATTTGTTCTGGTAAGTGAAATTTCAGCAGAATTGTCACGATTTCACAGAGTGCTTTGACTTTGACAGAACTGCATTCTTCAATGGAATATGGGTTGGTGACATTTTTCTGATATAAAGTGTAAACCAAATGCTAACCTCAGATCCTTATATATTCAGTTCCAGTGACAGTTAGGAAAATGGGTGAGTATAACAAGCTTATCACACCTTTCCATGAATAAACCATATGGTCAAGAAATAAGCTTGAGACCATGATGTCTTAAGATTCTGGAGAATCTAAAGAATTTTGGGGGCCCTCTCTTGCCTTTTTCAACACCTACTTGAAGTAAGTGGGAGTCTTTCCACTGACTTCCCTAGATTTTGGCTCAGACCCTAGGCAGAACGACCAGGGCAAGATTTTTACAATCTGTGTTGGTCATTCCATGAAACAAGCAGGGAGCAGCTTGGGGACTCATTCCCTGGTGGAAAAATGAAAAGTGAGTTAGGGAAACCCTGGAAAATAAAACAATTATACAATTCCAAAAATAAAATGAAAAATGTTTCATGCTGGATAACATGGCCTGACAATGGAGCCTTTCAAAACCCTTTGTGATCTTTTCTTATTCCATAAAACAAAACTTCTACTTGACAAATGTAATTCTCTGCATAATCCAAATAACTCCTTCACTGCAGCAGTGATTATTATCCTATTTCAATAAAAGACCTGTGTTTCTGTAGTAATTATCATACTATATCCCTAATTAATTATTACTCAAAAATATCTGTTAAAATTCTTGCCAGCCATTTAGAAACAAGCACAAATTATTCCCTTTGATCAGACTTGCATTGCTAAAGGCACATTAAAAATACAAAGTCTGGAAAAGCCTTGGAAAATCAGCCATCCAGCCAAAATTATGTTAACTACAGCAGCAGCCCTTACTCTGCATAGTCTAAATTTGATTGTATACAAAGGGAATTGTTCTCTTTGGAGAGGATTTCAAAAAAAATTAAGTTGTCTATAGTTTATAAGATAAAACAATCAGCAGCTAATGGGAATGAATGGTGAATAAAATCATAAAAGTAGAGATTCAAAGTCTTGTTTGAGCCCCGAAGCACATCACAGATATCAGCCTGGTACAATTGCTGAGACTCAGCTACCTCTGGGATAGAAAGCAGAAGCCATCTGGTGTTCAGCACACTGCTCAATAGTCAAAGGAGGGGACAACTTGGCCAGGAACAGTGGGGATTAACCCCTAATCTCACAAAATGCTCCAGGAAACTTACATGTCATCACAGAATAGAGAAAATCTTAGATTTTCAGGTTTCCTCTGAAAATTGCAGGGCTCTGAGGTTAGCTACTTTGCCACAATCCAGATCTGGGGTTCCAGGTTTTGCTCTTCAAAACTCCAGTTCTTACATCCCCACCAGGCCCTTCCCTTCTTGTGTAATTTCCTATCAGTTCTCATCTTGAAGAGCAACAAAGTATCTTCTCCTTACATATTTTCATCTTAGCATTTAAATATGGACAATCCAGATATAATAGATACACTTTCTTGGCGGAGTTTGTTGTAGTTGTTGTTGTTTCCTCACACGATGTTTTACACCAACCTCAACTATGTTAAATGAGGAAGGCAGGGGAATAGGGTTTTTTTTAAAGAATGTTTCCCCTTTTTTAAAATGTCAGTTGTTACTAAATTAGCTGGAGTGGACGAAATGCAAAGATGATATGTAAGGAGAGGTACGTTTCCTAAAAGCATGTATGTGCGAGTCTAACAGAATCTAGCTGAATGAAATTTATCTCTGTGCTGCTGTAGAATTTGGAGATGGGACCATGGTGCTGAAGGCTAGTGTCCCCCCCTAACCTTTCTGGCATTGTTGGGGTACAGTTTGGTCCCTTGCACAAGCTAAGGCAGCCTCTAGGGCTCCACTAACTTGTTCCCCTTCTACAATGGCCCCTGCACTGGAGGTATTCTCCAAACGGTCTTTAAGTCCATAAGCAGCCATTTTGCAGTGGGATAATTGGTACAAAGTGTCCATTGCATAGGAATGAATTCCTCATGCTGAGCTTGATTCTGCTCTCACTTGCATTGGTGTAAATCAAGAGTAACTCCACTGAAGTCAGTGAAGTAACACTGGTGTAAAAGTGAGACAAGAGGCATCTAAGGATCTGTCTACCCAGCAGTTAGGGGGTGTGATTGCATGGCATGTAGACACCCCGGAGCTAGCTTATTCTAGGTAGTATGCACACCAATAACAGTGAAGAGCATGGATTTCAGTGTGGTCTGTACATGCCTGCCTGAGACCCTGGGTAATTTCTCATGTGGCTAGCCAAGCTAAAGTCTGTGCTGTGTGGCTTCACTGCTGGCGATATGCAAGCTAGCTAGAATAAACTAGACCACATATGACAACATGTGCTGCAATTACACCCGCCAACTGCAGTGTAAATGTGCCCTAACTTACACTTAAGGAACCAGACTTAGCCCTGAATTTGGCTCCATGACTTCTAGGCCAGGGCCACCAACAAACTGTGTGTGATTTCCAAAACTGACTACCAAACACGATAAATCTTGTATTTAGTGGTAACACTTGGAGTTAGTTTCCCAGACCTGAAGAAGAGCTCTGTGTAGCTCGAAAGCTTGTCTCACTCACCAAAAGAAGTTGGTCCAATAAAAGATATTACCTCACCCATCTTGTCTCTCTACCAAACAAGGGGACAGTTCCAATTCTATGGATGGGCGAGCAGTGCCAGCTTCCTGGCATGTCGTGTGCCGAAGGTTGCCGATCCCTGACCTAGACATAAGATCTAAGTCTCATGTCAATAGGTTTTTCAGAGTAATTTCCAAAGAACCCTGTTGGTTTCACTTGATACATTCTGTTTTTCTATAAAGGCATGACCCCATACACTAAATCAATGAGGAACACCATCCTACTAATTTATAAGAAAAATTATAAATTATTTCTATATCTTGCTTGGGAATCTTGCACTAGAAAATTCTAAGGAATCTGCTTTAGTAAATATAACTGAGCAAAAGATGAACAAGAAATCAGAAATGTGTTCATAACATGAAGGTTCACTCCAGTAACCCAGTCTTTAGATTTTTTTCCTCATATAGACACATACCATTAACTCATTTAAAAGTATGTAGGACAAGTCTACAACCAAAAAGGGCCTTGTCTCCCCTTGCTACATACGTGTGCTAGTAATGGGAGTTTTGTGCACTTGGAGAGGAAAATAAAAGTAATACCCATATGCTGTATTTGCCACAGGGAGTTTGTAAGACTCACTGATGGTAAATTAGCCAATTGCATATACATTTTTAAAAACAGAATCAGACCATAAAAATCCCACATATAATTACTCAAGCTGTCATTTCTCAGATTGTTTCTTCGCTGATATTAAAGTCTGAATGTTGTTCACTAGAGAGCAACTGATATTAAAGAAGTGATTGACAAACTTATTACTTTGGCTTTAAAAATAAGTTTGCCCAACTCAGGAGTCCTTTCAAGTCCCCTGAGATATGTGGTTTCTTCTTCATAGTAAAAGGCTTTAATTGGAAAAGATATACACAGAGGAAAAAATAGACTTGATTACCAGTGGGTCTGTATTATTGTATTTAAAGTTTGTAAACTCAGAATGAGTCTTATTGTAAATATCTAAAGGGCTTGGAGGGGGCAGCATAATTTAGTGGTTAGGGTGCTGGATTGGGAGTCAGGAGACCTGGATTCTGTTCCTAGCTCTGCCACTGCATGGCTGTGTGACCTTGGACAAGTCACGACTCCGCTCTGTGCCTCTGTTTCCCTACTTGTAAAGCAGTAATAATGATATGACCTTGTTTTGTATACTACTCTGAGATCTATGTCTCAAAAGGGCTGTGTGTCAGCCAAGTGATATTAATATTTTTTAGTCTCATCAGTCCTAGCTAATACACACTTGGCTTAGTGTAGTATAATATTTGTAAAAAGCCGTAATGCCCCTTGGATCGAGCCCTGTGGCTTTAAAGAATGTTTTTTCTTGAAGTTGTAATAAGTAAATTGCCTAAGGTCAGTATTTCTCTGTTTGACTGAGTGGACTAGTCATGCCTGTAAAGTCAAGCATGTGCATAAGAGCCACGGCCTTATTATTAAGCACAACACTTTCCATCACACGTAATCCCACTAGATTCAATGGCCCTACTCACAGTAGTAGCCACGACAGTCAGCAGTAAGTGTTTGTAGGATCAGGCCCAATGCCTCCAAATACAAAACTGGAATCAATCGCTGGACAGCAAGGACCTGATCCAAAGCCCATTGAAGTTGATGCAAATACTGTTATTGAATTCAAAGGGCTTTGAATTAAGCCCTTACAGTCAGGGGCGGCTCCAGGTCCCAGCACGCCAAGCACGTGCTTAGGGCGGCATGCCGCGGGGGGCGCTCTGCTGGTCGCCGGGAGGGCGGCAGGCAGGGTGCCTTCGGCGGCATGTCTGCGGAGGGTCCTCTGGTCCCGCGGCTCTGGTGGACCTCCCGCAGGCGTGCCTGAGGAGGGTCCGCTGGTCCTGCGGCTCCACCGAAGCCCCAGGACCAGCGGACCCTCCGCAGGCACGCCTGCGGGAGGTCCACCGGAGCCGCGGGCTCGGCGAGCAGCAGAGTGCGCCCTGTGGCATGCCACCGTGCTTGGGGCGACGAAATGTCTAGAGCCGCCCCTGCTTACAGTCACTGTTCAGCTTTTAGGCAGAGCCTCCAGTGAAATCAGTGGGAGTTTTGCTTCAGCCCCAATCCTGCAGACACTTATTAACACACTTAACTTTAAGCAGAGAGGCCAGAATTCAGGAAAGCACATGCTTAAGTCTCATTGGAATCAGTAGTGCTTTGCTGGCTGTAAGCAGTTCTACTAAAGCCAATGCAACGATTCACTCTTAAAGTTAACTGAGTGTGCAGGAGCAAGGTTAAATAAGGACTTTAATATCCAACCTGAGGATAATTTACTGAAACTTGCCTTTTAATCATCTTATAAAACTGAATGTACAGAAATAAGAAATGAAGGCCAATGTTTCATTAACACACATTCTACTAATGAGAACAAACTAGCCAGTTGTACCTTCCATGTGCCTGCGTCCATGCTTCTCTTCAAAATAACTAAATTAGATAATATCTGAAGAGCTGCCTTAAAAAAAAAATCCTGGGCCAGATCAAAATCTAACTGTGAGCTTTGTGCTGGTAACCTTCCATTTCTGTCAGAACCATTTGCTCTCAGAATGAAATCCTCAATCATGAACTTACACACTATTAACTGATGCTGCTGCTTTTCTCCTAGCTGCCTTTTTAAACTATTGAAGCTCTTTTTTTTTAAGTCAGGATCATCTTTTCTTTTCTTTTTCTCCTTACCACTAACTCTTGTGTTTAGGATATTAGCTATGTTAATTTATCCCACCATCGGATTC
Organism: Mauremys mutica; assembly: GCF_020497125.1. NCBI lineage: Eukaryota > Metazoa > Chordata > Testudines > Geoemydidae > Mauremys > Mauremys mutica. The sequence continues at coordinate 60,642,218 of NC_059082.1, forward strand.
ATCCATCTCTGAACAAACACATCTGCTGCTTCAGATGGGCACTCTAGCAAGTTCCCAATCTATCTGGCCACTTATTGAATTGCAGCTTGTTCTGATTTGAGATGTTAACTAGCATTCTGGTGCCAAGATGTTTAGCCAGATAACAAAACTGAACTCTGTGTACCTTTCCTCCTGTACAATGTACTATGACACAGTGCTGGGAATAAGCAACAGAACCAGCACGCTGGTACCTGTTTAACCCATTAGGCCCTGAGAAGGGCCTAATTAAGGAGAGGAGTTCCTGATTAGCATATCAGATAGGTGTGGGGAAGCTAATGAACTCTTTAACAAGGAGACTGGATAAAGGAGCACGGGAAGGAAGGCCAAGGAGGGAGAAGTAGGAAAGAGAGAGGGGCTTGACAAAAGGGTATTTTCTGGGAGGAGCCACCTTCCCCTAAGAAGGGATAGTAAAGCTGGATAGCATCGTGAATACTATAAATGCACTAGGATGTAAAGGTGGAGTGAGACATTGTCAATAAACTTCCTGGTGGTATCTGCATGAGGAAAGGTCTCTAAGCAGTCTGTGTGAAGCAAAGAGGATGGGGTAGTGGGTGTCCCATCACACATACCCACACGTACAACATTTCCTGGCATGATAGGTAGATAGCTTAGGTATAAAACTTTTTTAACCATCCGCTGAACATGACCATTTTCTTCCCAGGTGTGTTATATGTTCTATAGGGGTATGAAATTCCACTAACGAGTCCAACCCCATGATATGCTGGTTGCAGCACCTTGCAGGATCATGCTTTGAACACTGTCCCTTTGAAGAAATTGTGCACCAATGAAACAATATGGGGTAGCTCTGTGTTGGCATAGGCTACGGTGGACGTTGGCACTACTTCCATCTCCTTCCCCAAGCCTTTCACCCTCCCTGACCTCCTTCCCCACCAGAATCACACTTCTTTCCTCCCACACACTCTGTGTTTCCCCTAACTCTCTGCCCAGCATCGTGTGAGATGCCATCATGGTGCAGGTTAATCAAGGAGTGATGGGGTTAAGCATCATCACTTTGTGTGTCTGCTACCAGCCCAGGTACAGATATACTCACCCTAATTCATAGACATTAATGCCTGAACGAACCATTAGATCACCTACTCTGACATAACACAGCCATAGAACCTGACCAAGTAATTTCTGCAGCAGGCCTGTAACAGCTGTCTGAGCTATAGCATGGCTTTTAGAAAGACACCCAGTCTTGACTTACAGAGTGCAAGTGATTGTAAATCCACCATGTCCCTAGGCAATTTGAAAACGCTGGGCTTGGCTCTTCATCATCTTTGTACTTTTATGCTGCCTTACACTAGTGCGAAATGAGTATAGGATGCTTCCATTCTGGCTTGGAATGGTGGCATCAGCTGTAAGATATCACATGAGGTGCAGAGCAAAAGAGAATCAGGCTCTTGCTGTTCAAATATACATCAATACTTCCCCCCTCTCTCACACACCCTGAGCATCAGTTCTTGCCTTTTGAACAAGCCACTGGACTGAACAAAATGGGTTCTATTTTCTTTAAAATATTGGGACATACTAAGCATCATAATCCAAAAGAAAAAAAAACAAGCAGGAGCAGAGAATAGTTTAGGTAATAGTTTAAGACAACTTCTTGTGAAAATGCCGTAATCATTTAAAAGCTGAAATCCTAAATCATGCAGGTTTTAAAATTTGAGAGACAGCAGCTTGTGTGTATGTGTGTAGTGGAGATTCCCTGCTCTCAAAGCATGTTATTATGGAACCTGGCTTTCTTTGAATGGTGCCTGATGCCGGTGCAGATGAAATCAGCAGATTGTAGTGTAATACGGTAACTGCTTACAGAAACTGGTGCAAACAGGGAAGCAGCGGCTAATCGGATTAAGGGGAAGTCTATCACAGCCACAGCTGTAGGTGGATTTTAGCAGATTTTTTTTATCGCTATTTGTGGAGGAAGCACATGATAGAGGGAATCTAATGAAGGAGATTGAACTAATAAACAGAAGCACTCTTTGATCTGATAGCTGCTCTTCTGAGTTAAGTGCTCCGGAGGGTGCACAGAAAGTTTTGCCATAACTCTTCTACAAAGGAAATAACCTGTCGCCTGTGTTAAAGACTGGAGAATACAGTGATCCTGACCTTTCCCTCCCCACCCCAAAGTTATTACAGAAGTGGACTATTCTTAAATCCAGCTATTCTTAAATCGCCTTTTAGTGTTTTAAAAAGACCCGATAAATGAGGGTTAAGGTTTGTCACTGACTTTTTATAACAGCCATTTAGCAGCATAAGTGATGGGAGGGAGGAAGCGTATGCAGAATGAAATTTACTAGTAATATATGGGCCTGTTTCGTGCCATGGCCCTTGTCATCATTCACCTCTGCACAAAGGGGGCAGACAACTGCTTGGTAGCACTTACATGCACTGCACTCCATTTGCACAGGTGTAGCTGATGACCCCGGGCCATCCCTCACAGCCTCGCTTGGTGCACCAAGCCATCCCTCATGGTCCTTTGCTCCCGCCAGGTAGTTCCTCATCATTCTCTGCTCCTGCTAGGTGGTGCCTCTGGGTCCCTTGGCCACACTGAGGGGATCCTTTGGGGTCCTCTTGGCACCTCTCCTCTTTTCATCCTGGGATCTGCCCTGTGCTCCGCTATCATCTCGGGGTGATCCCTCATGCTGCTTTGCCTGCTCCAGGTGATTATTCATTGTTCTTCTGCTCCTCTTGCTCCCTGGGAGGGATTCATTGCAGTCCCCAAAGCCATGCATCATTGCTTCTCCATTGGGCCTTTTGTGGCTCCTATTTTTTTGGTCTGCCTTGTCACGTCTCTCTCTGCTGAGCCTTCCTTCTCTCTCCCTAGTTGTCTCTACTCTCAGTGCAGTTTTTAAATTAATTTAGTCCAGATTTCCCAGGCTCACCTGCCTCTGCTGCTGTCTCAGGTCACAATTTTATGAGGCTCAGGCAACAACAGTCTGAGCTGCTGAGGTCACAACTCTGTTGCATCATCTCCAGTGATGAGGTACATGAGGGACTCAGGAGGGTCCCAGCTAGGCTTGAACACTTTCTGTGTGTCCCACCAGTCCCCTGTCTCACTCATTACAAGGGGTACTGGTACAATTTGTATAGTGGGAGTTCTGATAGCCATTGAACCAAACTGTAAACCCTATATATAATGGAAACTACCCCTCCCCACCCACCCATCCACACGCACACACACACACACACCTCTAATTCCAGCACCTCTGCTCGAGGCAGGAAATGGACAGGGCTCAGAAACTGGGGCAGCTGCTCAATATTCCTGTTCAGCCTAACCTGTCAGACACCAGGAGAGAGACACTGAACTGACTAGAATGTGTCATGCTGGCCTCACCCATGGGGTACAGAGGCACAGAAATTGTAATATTTTGGCCTTACTGTCGACTCGACCCAAGCGGTCCCTCGTGGTCCCCATCTCCTTCTGAGCACCTAATCTGAGACTCTTAGGGCCTGATTTGTCAGATGATTTAGCATTATCTAGCACTTCATATATTCAGAGCAAAGCACCCATTGTCCTTATTGTCAGTATGAGAGTTCGAATCAGACCCATGGGTCTTGAATCAGGCACCCAAAAAATGAGGAACACACAATTAGTGACCAACTGCGATAAGTCTGGTTTAAGTGACTTTCCAGGGATGACATAGGAACTCTGTAACAGAGGCAGGGATGGAATTCAGTTCTTCAGAGAAGCATTCAGCTGCCCTAATCATGAGATCCTCTCTCCTTTCTGTTCCTACAATCCACTGCCTCACAACACACCTTCCAACTTCTGTGACAAATGAAGCAGAGTCCTGCAGACAAACTGGAGCCTTATCTACTCTCTAGTTCGTGACTTCTCAATCTGGGGTTTGTAACCCCAACCGGATCATGACCACCTTCCCTTTGTTAATGGCTAGATGAAAATGGAATGTCAAAACAATGGGAGGAAGGTGTAACATCAGGTCACAGAATGGAAAAGATTGAGATTTCCTATTTAATAAATAAAATTGGGAGCCCAGCTATCATAACTGAACAAAATGGAGTGACACTTGATTTGCATCTGTGTAAATGAGATGGGAATCAGGCCCTGTATTTAAAAATTTAGATCATTGTGGAAAGAGATCAAAGGAATTTCTTGGGTTTTGTTGGTTTATGTTGTAACTTTCATCTTGAACTGGGTTTTAATTCATTCAGATTCACTGTTGTGTGTGAGTTGGGAGGGACATTCTTTAACCTTCCAATTCTCCCCTTTATCATATATTGGCATCAGAACTCAGTGCTAACTAACTGGGATTATTTGAGGCAGAAAAGCAGTTGGGATTTGCTGGATACTCTCTGTGAATGCAGGTTTTTCTTCCACAAGCCATGTCAGAATCCTTTAATCCAACTGTGGCTTTTTTTTAATGCATGCAAAACAAACTGCTGTATCAGTGTGTTCAGTTCTGGAACTAATTGAATGGAAGGGATTTACTCTGAGCTATGAGTGAATTAGAAAAAAAACAACTTGTGAAATAAGTTTATTGTTTTAAAAAGAGAATCAGTGACCATAGGCATGGACAGTGAGAGAAATGTTATTTTCTGAGATGTAAAATATTTTTAGTAGGTTCTTCATAATCATTTTGAACATTGGTTATATTCGTTAAGGGAAATTAGTGTAATAGTTTCAAAACAATCTTCATCATCTTGCTGTTACTGGGGCACCTCTATCTTTTTGTTGCATCCACCTGTTGTCTCTCATGATATATTTTGGCCCCAATCCTGTAAAGACTTATGCACATGCTTAACTATAAGAACTGTGAGTATTCCCATTGAAATCAATAACATTTAGGGTGACCAGATGTCTTGATTTTATAGGGACAGTCCCGATTTTTGGGTCTTTTTCTTATATAGGTTCCTATTACCCTCCACCCCCTGTCCCGATTTTTCACACTTGCTGTCTGGTCACCCTAATAGCATTACTCCTGGTGTGTTAAGTTAGCTATGTCAGAAGCCTTTGCTGGATGGGTCCTGGACAAGGGACTGTCCTTCCATGATACGTGTGTACAGCACCAAACAATATAACACCTCAACTTCTGATTGAAGGTCTGGGATGGAGTCACTGGGCTTCTGCTTTATAGGACAAGAAGTGACCTGGCATGAAAAGGGACATGCCACATTAGGATTGGAGTGACCATTGATGAGGGTACTGAGCCAAAAAGTATCACAAGTGAGTGACACCCTTTCTCTCTCTCTCACACACACACACACACACACACACACACACACACACACAGGGCTGTGGCCTGTTATCACTGCATAAATAATTGTCCTTACCTATCTCACAGGATGTTGTATTTATTAGCTAATGTTTGTAAGATGTCACATAAATGCTAAGTATTATAATTTATTCAATTCAAACACACCTCTATGAGAGTCCACAACACAGAACTTGTATAAATGTATGATACATCTTGCACATTTGCTCTCTAGTTTCTCTACTTATGAAAAGACAACTGTTAATACCAGGGTACTACAACTGTTACTTCCATGGGCAAAAGCGCAAGTTTATTTTTCATATCAGCAAACACATTAATTTAAGAAAAAAAAGTATTTTTTAAAAAGACTCAAATATTGGGCATGTTATGCTTCAAAATGTCCCTTAAAATGAAGCCTATTTAGGTATATTCATTGCAATTGATACATACGCTTCTCAGATGAAATGAAGTCATTATTAGAATGCACCTGTGGCTTCTACACCAAGTAGGTGCTTTTGGGCATTTTACCCCTAATTTTGGTGATGGCTCTACTGGGAACATAGTTAACAATTCAGATGAGGACAGATGAGCTACAACAGAATGTCGCTCATTCTTAGAAGGTGGCAAGGTTAGTGGGAGCAAAAAGTTGTTCAAATGTATTTTTATCAGAAAAAATAAGCGTTTATCACTCTGAAAACACACACAGAGCAGGGTAAGTAAGAGTGAGTACTGAGTAAGAAGGGACCAGTTTGACATTTACCTATACCTGCACTGTGAAATCATTCTTCACTGAAGATTTCAGATAATAGCTAATGACATCCCCTTGTTGAGCCACTTTGCCAGCAGGAACCAGCATTTACAAAACCGTAGTACAGAATAAACCGAAGCCTCCTCTACAATAGAGAGTTCAGTCCCTAGTGCACTAAGGCTGCTTTCAGTTGCAGTTTGCACCAGTGTAGTTTACCTCAAGTTTCAAGCAGGGGTACACTGCACTTGTGCAAATAATAACTTTGCCTGTCTCTGGTAGGGAGTTGCACTCCTGTCGTTGCACTGAGGGCTGTAACTGAGGTGAATCCCCAGTTTAGAAAAGGCCTTACTGGTTCAGATGTTTATAATATCCCATACCCAAGCATTAATGTCTCTATTTATCTTGGGTAACCTTAGCAGCTCTCTCATCTGTGGCTGTTACGCATCGATAGTGGGAGAGAGTTGTTTTCAACAGAGGTGAGTGATAGCATGAGCTTAAAATGCTCCTCTGGATCTTCGGTGGTTCTTAAGTTTGACCCTGGTTCAGCTCGCTCTGTCCTATCTGAGTAAGTTATTAGTACACAGAGGGGCTTATTAGCCTCTCAGCATTGGACAGAGGGTCTGTCATGAGTAGCCATTGTAAGGCAGGGTGCTAGCTCTCCTTTCCCTTTGCTTTTGCATGCCTGTGAGTAGCCGCAAACTTGGGGGTGTATCAAATTGACAAACATGATAAATAATCAGCCTCACAAGTATCGCTTCAAGTACTCAATTTCTTTGCTCAGTTTGGTCTAGCCTCACAATTTCCTTCAGCTTCCCCCACAGGATCCTTAACAAGACTAATCTTTATCCCCCACACCCTCTTCATAATTCAGTCCCCTCCCTCATATTGCCTCAGCTGGTTGACAAGTGAGAGCGGTTCAGCACTCAACAACCCTTCAGGGCACAACTCATTCAATCAGGATGCCACCGATTTATGGCTCCTTCACTTGGGTCCCAATTTCCTGTGTTGACACTCTTATTTGTTTTGGAGACATTAGGGGTTTGCAGAGGATATTGTTTGCTACTCAGAAGGTATGTGAAGTGGTTTGTTATGCAAACAGCCTGCAACTGCATTATGCAGGGCTAGATGGAGGTCTTTGCCAGAAAAGGCAGGCCTGCTTCTGTCTGGTCCTTCCCTGCAGGAAGAATAGTTTTTGTTCATCTAGTTTCCCATTTTCTAGCGAGGAAATATTATAATTTACTCTGTAGGCCGTGTTTGTGCCTATGTTGCATTAAGCTACCAAAAAAAAATAAAAAATTATGCTTCCCCTCCATTATCCATCATCCTGTCAGATGTGTGTAAAGTACATGCCATCTTGTGTTGACAAGCCTAAAAAACAGCTATGATTTTCAGTATGGTTTGAAATTAAGTCTTCTGTTATATGAAAAGCAGACAAATATAAAAGATCACAGGAAAGGTCTGATATTGCCCAAGTTTCATCTGCCAGCTCCTCTGCAGATTGCATGAGGAAAACATGTATATGACCATATCAATCCAAAAACGTCTTGGGCCTCAGAAAGAGCTTTTATTGTCTAGAACTGCACAGGCAGTAAGAGAAGAGACCTGTATTTTTTCCCAGAATTTGTCAGTCAAACAGTAATAATGGGTGGGATGAAAAATCTTTTAAAAATAGCATTCAGGGGAGTATTAAATAGAGACAATCTGTCTCTCTTTTTCCCTTTCATGTACTGCTCCAAATTTGGAAGAAAATACACCACACTAAGGGTATGCCTGCACTACGAAATTAGGTTGATTTTATAGAAGTCGATCTTTAGAAAGCGATTTTATACAGTCAATTGTGTATGTCCCCACTAAGCGCATTAAGTCGGCGGAGTGCATCCTCAATACTGTGGCTAGCGTCAACTCACAGAGTGGTGCACTGTGGGTAGCTATCCCACAGTCCCTGCAGTCTCCGCTGCCCATTGGAATTCTGTGTTAAGCTCCCAATGCCTGATAGGGCAAAAACATTATCGCGAGTGGTTTTGGGTACATGTCGTCAATCTCCCCTCCCTCCATGAAAGCAATGGCAGACAATCGTTTCATGCCTTTTTTCCTGGTTACTCGTGCAGGCACCATAGCACGGCAAGCACGGAGCCTGCTCAGCTCACCACTGCTGTTGAGAGCATTGTAAACACCTTGTGCATTATTCTGCAGTATGTGTAGACCTAGCTAGGAGTTGCCAGCACGAGGACGATTGTGAGGAGGACATGGACACAGACATTCCTGAAGGCATGGGATGTGGCAATTGGGACATCGTGGTGGGAGTGGGGCAGGTTGATACAGTAGAACGCCGATTCTGGGGCCAGCAAACAAGCACAGACTGGTGGGACCACATTGCAGGTATGGGATGATTCCCAGTGGCTGCAAAACTTTCGCATGCGTAAGGCCACTTTCCTGGAACTTTGTGAGTTGCTTTCCCCTGCCCCTGAAGCGCAGGAATACCAAGATCAGAGCTGCTCTGACAGTTGAGAAGCAAGTGGCAATAGCCCTGTGGAAGCCAGAAATGTCTTACTGCTACCAGTCAGTCGGGAATCAATTTGCAATGGGCAAATCTACTGTGGGGGCTGCTGTGATCCAAGTAGCCAATGCAATCACTGACCTTCTGCTACCAAGGGTAGTGACTCTGGGAAATGTGCAGGTCATAGTGGATGGCTTTGCTGCAATGGAGGTTCCCTAACTGTGGTGGGGCGATAGACGGAATGCATATCCCTATCTTGGCACCAGACCACCTTGCCAACCAGTACGAAAACCGCAAGGGGTACTTCTCAATGGTGCTGCAAGCACTGGTGGATCACAAGGGACGTTTCACCGACATCAACGTGGGATGGCTAGGAAAGGTGCATGATGTTCGCATCTTTAGGAACTCCGGGCTGTTTGAGCCGCTGCAAGAAGGGACTTACTTCACAGACCAGAAAATTACCATAGTTATCCTTGGGGAACCAGCCTACTCCTTGCTCCCATGGCTCATGAAGCCATACACAGGCAGCCTGGACAGTAGTAAGGAACAGTTCAACTATATGCTAAGCAATTGCAGAATGGTGGTAGAATGTGCCTTTAGATGTTTAAAAGCTCGCTGGTGCTGTTTGCTGACTAGGTTAGACCTCAGCGCAACCAATATTCCCATTGCTATTGCTGCTTGTTGTGTGCTCCATAATATCTGTGAGAGTAAGGGGGAGATGTTTATGGCGGGGTGGGAGGTTGAGGTAAATCGCCTGGCAGCCGATTTTGAGCAGCCAGACACCAGGGCAATTAGAAGAGCACAGCTAGGTGCGCTGCACATCTGACAGGCTTTGAAAACCAGTTTCATGACTGGCTAGGCTACGGTGTGACAGTTGTGTGTGTTTCTCCTTGATGCAAACTCACCCCCTTTGTTGATTTTAATTGCCTGTAAGCCAACCACCCTCCCCCCTTCGATCACATCTGGCAAAGGAAATAAAGTCGCTATTGTTTTGAAACCAAACGTTCTTTCTTAATTAAAAAAATGTGAGATAACTGACAAGGTAGCCCAGGTGGGGTGGGGAGGAGGGAAAGACAAGGCTACATTGCTTATTGTAGCCACACTACAAATCAAAACTGTTTGAACGACAGCCTGCTGTTGATTTAGCCATCCTCTGGAGTGGAGTGGCTGGGTGCCTAGAGCCTCCACACACACACCCCCCCCGCGTTCTTGAGCATCTGGGTGAGGAGAATATGGAACTTGGGGAGGAGCCCAGGTGGTTATACAGTGGATGCAGCGGTGGTCTGTGCTCTTGTTGCCTTTCCTGCAGCTCCACCACAGCATGTCTGTTTGCTCCCCCATTAGCCTCAGCACTGCCTCCTGCCTCACTTAATGCTTTCCTGGCCTCTGTCATTGAATGCCTCCATGCATTCAGCTGTGCCTTATCAGTGTGGGAGGACTGAATGAGCTCGGAAAACATGTCATCGCAAGTGCATTTTTTTCCACCTTCTAATCTGTGATAACCTCTGGGACAGAGATAATAGCGGGAGCATAGGAACATTTCCTCCTGCAGGGGGATAAAAAGGGAGAGTAGAATTTAAGAAGATACATTTCTGAGAACAGAAGGGAGACTCTTTCACAGTGAATCAAGGAATTCACAGCAGACAGTACATGTGCTTTAGGTACAAGGGCGCATTTTGCCTTTTATATTGAGTGCCTGCCAGTATGGTGACACAACGGCTGGGCAACAGAATTCGGTTTCCAGGCAGCCATGGAAAGCCAAAGGGTACGCAGGATTGGATTCTTCTGCCTTCATAACATGTGGGAATAGTTTCAAACTGCAGCGCCCTCCTTTTCCATAGCAAGAAATGCTGGTTGGGTTTGCTGTTTAAAAGGAGGAGCTGTGGTTTTGGGGTGGATGTGCAGCACACCCCTCCCCTCACCCACCGCATGGCTATTCTCTGGGATGATCCCTTCACCCCTGCCCCCACCATGTGGCTATTCTCAGGGATGATCTCTTTTAGCCAAGCGCAAACAGCCCAGCAGGAATGGGGCCCTTTTACTGTTCCCTTACAAAAATTCCCCTATTTCAACCAGGTGACCATGAATGATATCACTCTCCTGAGGCTAACACTGAAAGTTATAGACTGAATGTTGCTTGAATGTGACCAAAACCCAGGACCATTCGCTGCCATGCTTTGTGCTGCAATGATTCCAGACTACTTGCTACTGGCTTGGCATGGTAAAGTGTCCTACTGTGGAGGATGAAATAAGGCAGCCTTCTCCAGAAACCTGTTGCAAAGGTTTTCAGAGTACCTCCAGGAGAGCTTCATGGAGATGTCCCTGGAGGATTCCCGCTCCATCCCCAGGCACATTAACAGACTTTTCCAGTAACTGTACTGACCATGAATGCATCCCAATTCCTCATGGCAAATCAAGCATTAAACACAATTGCTTTTAAACCCTGTAGTGTAGTTACAAATGTGCCGCCTTCTCCAGCATCAGGGTCTGGGAACCCACCTTGGGAGGGTATTGGCTCCAGGGTGATGAAAAGGTCCCGGCTGCCAGGGTGAACAGATTCTCCACTTGCTTGCTGCACATTCTCCTGCTCCTCTTCCTCATCCACAAAATCCTCCTCCCTGTTGCTTGAGTCTCCCCCCTTGCAGGTGTCCACAGACAGTGGTGGGGTAGTAGTAGGGTCCCCCCCCCCTAGAATGCCATGCAGCTGATCCTAGAAGCGGCATGTATGGGGATCTGACCTGGAGCAACCGTTTGCCTCCTTTGTCTTTTGGTAGGGTTGCCTGAGCTCCTTAACTTTCACGCGGCACTGCTGTGTGTCCCTGGTGTAGCCTCTCTCCACCATGCCCTGTGCGATTTTGGCATATATAAGCATTTCTTCTTTTTGATCGGAGTTCGGCCTGCACAGATTCTTCTCCCCCTACAGCAGTCAGATCCAGTGTCTCCTGTTCGCTCCATGCTGGATCTGGTTTGTGATTCTGGGACCTGTGCTGCTGAGCTCACCGTGCTGACCAAACAGGAAATGAAATTCAAAATTTCCTGGGGCTGTTCCCATGTACCTGGCTAGTACATCGGAGTTGAAAGTGCTGTCCAGAGTGGTCACATTGGAGCACTCTGGGATAGCTCCTGGAGGCCAATACCATCGAATTGTGTCTGCACTACCCCAAATTCGACCCAGAAAGCTCGATTTTAGCACTACTCCCTCGCCAGGGAGGAGTACAGCAGTTGATTTTAAGAGCCCTTAGGTCAACGGAACGGGGTTGGTTGTGTAGACACATTGCTTATAAAATTGACCTAATGCAGCTAAATTCGACCTAACCTCGTGGTGTAGACCAGGGCTTACTTTTTGCATACTTTGAGTTTTAACAATATATGACCTCCAATGTATGTTGTAACTCATTGAGTAAAGTGAAAGTTGTAAGTGAGAGGGGAGTCAGAACCTGACAGTTCAGCAGAACAGCTTATTACGTTGGTCTAAAGTGGCAAATTACACACAGAACTAAATAAAATTAGTAAAAAAGAGAGCGCATGTAAGCGGGGTACCACTTTTACTGCTGTGAGTGATCTGGCTAAGCAGTATTGAACTGGTATTTGTATCTCCAGGAGATCCATTCATAGATTGTGTTTTTCTCTCTGAATCCGCACAAAACCAAAGCTCCAATAAGATTAGGGTGACCATACGTCCTGTTTTGGCCTGGACAGTCCCTTTTTAAGCCGTGTCCCAGCCATCCGGAATTTTTTCACAAAATTTACCATTTGTCCCATTTGTTCTGCCAACTGATCATCAGTTGGCAAGAGCAGACAGGACAAATGCACAGTTTTGCCAAAAAAAAGTGGGGTGCAACTCATAGCAGAGCATAGAGGAATATGCGGGGTGAAGCGAGTAGCAATGGGCTTGGGAGAGCGGCTTGGGCCAGCCCAGCCCCGTGCAGGGAGTATAGGAGGACCTCGGGCCAGCCCTGTGCGGTGTCCCGTTTTCCCTTTGGGGAAAATATGGTCACCCTAAATATGATGTTAGGTAGCATTGTGCTTTAGCTAGAGCTCAAATCTGAGCCCGTGGCCATTTGAAGATAGGGTTCTATATTACAAGAGTAGGAATGTTATTGGTACCTCTGATGTCCAGGCTCAGTTCTAAATAAATTCTTTCAGCTTAGTTAAGTTCATCCAGCACTTTCTTCTTGACTTTTTGGTCCACAAAATCTAATACAACTTTTGGCAAAGTGGTGTTATCAATGCTGTTACCATTAGACATGGTAGGTCCTGTAAAATTGTTTCACAAGTTCAGGCTTAAATGTTAAGATCAAAACTGCCTGGTAAGGACCACAAATGTGTCAGCAAAATCTCCCTTTTGTTGGTACTGAAGGCAGCTTACAAATTTGAAAGACTGAGCAGCAGATTAATAGTTGGCCAGTAGTTGTCCTTAAGGTCATATGCAAGTTTAGGACTAGTTATTGGTGAAAATCAGTACACATCCTTTTCATTTTGCGTACACAAACTGACAAAAAATATTTCCATCCATCATAACTGAAAAAATGCTGACTGAGAACTTATTAGAGTTGGATTTAAGGTTATGTAGGTACATTATTTTTCCATGTAATGTTGACAGTGTATTAACAATTTTAAAGCTTCAACTTTTGAATCTCAGCATCTACTATCATTAAATAATTATTTTGACTCCCCCATAATTTCCCACAACTGAAAATTTAAATTGATACAAATGGAAAAAATGCTTAAAAATAAACATTGATATTATCCATCAAACTTATTTTTTAAATGAATTCTGCCAAGCTTAGTCATACGACACCTTGTGCTACTTGTTGACAACTTCCATCAGCAAGTGCCCCAACACCTCCCTCTTGGCTTCCATTAGTTAGGAAGGACATGGATCTGGATCTAAATCTAAGGAAGTGGGAGGAAGATCTGCTGCTACCGCTAGACCCTCCCTGAAAAACCTAAGGAGGAGGCAGTTCCAGGGAGCAGTGGACAGCTGCAGAAGAATTATGAATTTATATGAGTGCCCCATTTTTACCTTCTCACCCTAGCTCCCCTCCTCCCGTGCTGAGGACCCATAGCCATTTAGAGAGCTCTGTCGGGGCCCCAGGGGTAGTGAGGTGCTGCAGAGGCAGTAGAACCTTTCTAAACATGGTTCTCAGTAGGATGTTGAGACCCCATTGAAACGCCCCCAGGGGAACAAATTCACAAAGCTGTAACCTGTGGCTGTTAGATTATGTGACAAAATGTTCTGTTTACTCAGTGATTTCTGCAGCTACCAAGTTTTTAAAAAAATAGAAAGACTCTGAGAAAGCAATTTCAATGTTTTAATTTTTCTTTGTAAAAATACAAGCTAGTGTTATCAAGTGTCATTAGCAGGTCCTAAGGTAACATCATAAATACAATCAAGGGGAGAAGTGAAAAGATTGTTCTTTGAGCATATATTTTAAGAAAGCAATTACCAAAGAAAATGACATGAGATGGAAAATTGAAAGTCTTCTGTATTTTACTGAATATTTTATAATTTATTTTAAGGCGTTCTCAAGTGTCTTGGATTGATAAATTTATAACATTAATATCTAGCCTGTTCATCGCTGCATCATGTCAAGGTAAAAAAAAAAAAGAACTTAGCGTATGCTTTCGAGTTTCATTTTAAAAAATCTGTAAAAGAATTTGATTGAGGGATTTGCCCATTAGAAGTCTGAGACTTGAAAGAGTGCAAGTGACTTTGGTGTAGCTATTATTATCTGCCTATAAAAGGAGTCTGATTTTCCAAAGTGCTGAGCACCTAGCAGCGTCCAATGAATTGAGTGGGAACTACTGTGTGTTCTGCCCCTCTGACAATCAGACACCTTTACTGAGGTGCCTGAATATGGATTTAGGAACTTTTGTCACCCATTTTTTAAAAATTTGGCCAGGATGGGTATTATTTAAGATTTTATAAGTGATTATTTCATAGATTCTGAGGACAGAAGGGACCATTGTGATCATCTAGTCTGAACTTCTACATAACACCGGCCATAGAACTTCCCTGAATTAGTAATTACTTCAAGTCCACTAGTTGTTGTTGAATCAAATTTCTTAGGACTGGATTGGGGAATAAGAACAGCCTTACTGTGTCAGACAAAAGATCCATTTAGCCCAGTATCCTGTCTTCCGACAGTGGCCAATACCAGGTGCCCCAGAGGGAAAGAACAGAACAGGTAATCATCAAGTGATCCATGCCCTGTCACCCATTCCCAGCTTCTGGCACACAGATTATGAGCCCCAAGGCAATTCTCTGTTTGCTAAAATATGAAAAGGCCCCAAAGCCATTCTTCATTCCTCCAGAAGCCACCAGCAGGCTCAAGTGAATACCTGACCCATGCCATCTCACCCCAACCCACCTCCTGCTATCCCAGAGCCACATGGAAAACTCTCCACAGGGGTCTTGAGGTAGGTGTGTGTGTGTGTGTGTGTGTGTGTGTGTGTGTGTTGGGGAGCGGGGGTTAAATCTGCCTGAATTAGGCTTGGTTTGTATAGCTTACTCCTTACTGGCATTTTTCCAGATCAGTGGGGTGAGGTAAGCAATGCTCTTACAGCTCATGTCATATGACAGACATCTAAGGGTAAGGAGGTGTAGTGGGCTCTCTCTAGTCCCATGGAGATTGGTGACAAGAGACATTGCCAGGCCAGGCTGTATTACCTTGTCTACATAGGATACTATCTCCCAGGGTCCTGGGGGGTCTTGGCAATGTGCTAGCAGAGGGCAAGGTATCCAGGGGGCCTGACCTGGTGTGACTGTTTGAGGAAATCTCTGTGGACAATTTATGAATTCTGGTTGGTTTTAGGAAGCTGCTGAATCATGGAGTCAGCCATCTGCTGTGAGGGCTATTGCATGTCCCACCCAGACCAGGGACAATGATGGCTCATGAGATGCTAATGGTCACCTATTGAGGTGAAATCATCTTGATGCAATGGCTTGAGTGCAGCCAGGAGAACCACTTTTCTCCAACTTCTCTGAGAGGGGCTGGAGCTGATGCTGGCCTTTAAAACCACAGAGACTGAGTGGGTCAGGGAGACTCCCAGGGACACACACAGGAAGCTTTGGCTGGAAAGAAGGGCATGTTTTTGTAGCAGTGGGTCCTGTTTAACTGTGGGACCAGCCGAGGTCAAAGGAAGGCAAGGTGAGAGTGAGTGTCTCGCGCTCCATGGTTCAAAGAAGAAATCATGTGCAAGAGGGGATTCTGGGCCCCCAGAGGGCTCTGCCCAAGTCCAAATAACTCTCCAGAGTGATGAGGAACTGGAGGCAGGGAAATGCATGCAGGTGTGTTGGCTTATTTATTTATTGCCTAGTTCTGTGTATCTCCCCTCAGTTGTCGCTTTTCCAAGCTAAACAGTTGCAGTCTTTTTAATCGCTCATTTTTTGACTGCTGCTGCACACTGAGGAGATGTTTTCAAAGAACTATCTACAATGACCCAAGATCTTGTTCATGAGTGATAACAGGTAGTTTAGACCCCATTATGTTGTATGTATTTTTGGGATTGTTTTTTCCAATGTGCATTAATTTGCATTTATCAACATTGAATTTCATCTGCCATTTTGTTGCCCATTTTAGTGAGCTTCCTTGGTAACTCTTCCCAGTTTGCTTTGGACTTAACTATCTTCAGTAATTTTGTATCATCTGCAAATTTTGCCACCTCACTGTTCACCACCTTACCCAGATCATTTATGTATGTGTTGAAAAGCACAGGTCCCAGTACAGATCCTTAGGGAATCCCGCTATTTATCTCTTTCCATTGTGAAACTGACCCATTTATTCCTACCCTTTTTTCCTTTCTTTTAAACAGTTACTGATCCATGAGAGGACCTTCCCTCTTATCCCATGACTACTTACTTTGCTTTACAGCCTTTGGTGTGAGACCTCGTCAAAGGTTTTCTGAAAGTCTAGGTACACTATATTGACTGGATCGTCCTTGTCCACATGTTTGTTGGTTCCCTTAAAAAATTCTAAGAAACTGGTGAGGCCTGATTTCCCTTTACAAAAGCTGTGTTGACTCTTCCCCAACAAATCATGTTTGTTTGTGTCTGATAATTCTGTTCTTTACTATAGTTTCAGCCAATTTGTATGGTACTAAAGTGAGGCTTGCCGGTCTGTAATTGCCAGGAACTTCTCTGGTGCCTTTTTTTTTTTTTAATGGTGTTATATTAGCTATCCTCCAGTCATCTGATACAGAGGCTGATTTAAGCAATGGGTTACATACCACCATGAGTGGTTCTGCAATGTACTATTTGAGTTCCTTCAGAACTCTTGAGTGAATAACATCTAGTCCTGCTGACTTTTTACTGTTAATTTATCAATTTGTTCCAAAGCCATCTCTACTAACACCTCAGTCTGAGACAGTTCCTCAGATCTGTCACCTAAAAAGAATGGCTTGGATATAGGGATCTCCTCTGCATCCTCTGCAGTGAAGATGGATGCAAAGGATTCATTTAGCTTCTCTGCAATGGCCTTGTCTTCCTTGAGTGCTCCTATAGCACCTCAATCATCCAGTGGCCCCACAGGTTGTTTGGCAGGTTTCTTGCTTCTGATATACTTTAAAAAAATTGTGGTTAGTTTTTGAGTCTTTTGCTAGCTGCTCTTAATTCTTTTTTGGCCTACTTAGATGTTTACATTTGACTTGCCAGAGTTTATGCTCCTTCCTATTTTCCTCATTGGGATTTGACTTCCAATTTTTAAAGGATGCCTTTTTGCCTCTTTTACTCTGCTGTTTAGCCAGAGTGGCATTTTTTTTGGTCCTCTTACTTTTTTTAATTTGGTGTATACACTTAGTTTAAGTCTCTGTTTCGGTGTTTTTTAAATAGTTTCCATGCAGTTTGCAGGCATTTTACTCTTGAGACTGTTCCTTTTAATTTTGGTTAACTAGCTTCCTCATTTTTGTGTAGTTCCCCTCTTTGAAGCTAAATGCTGCTGTTGTGGGTTTCTTTGGTATTTTACCACCCCCACCACCACCACCAAGGGTATTACATTTAATTATATTATGGCCACTATTACTGAGCAGTTCAGCTATATTCACCCCTTGGACCAGATCTTGTGCTCCACTTGTGGGTTCCAGGACTAGCTGCTCCAAGAAGCAATCATTAATGGTGCCCAGAAATTTTATCTCTACATCCTGTCCTGAGGTGACATGTGCCTAGTCAATATGGGGACAGTGGAAATCCCTCATTTATTGGGTCTTCTGTTTTTTTAGTTTCTCTAATCTCCCTGAGCATTTCACAGTGACTGTCAGCATCTTGGTCAGGTGGTCAGTATAGTCTTATTGCTATATTCTTATTATTCAGGTGAGTAATTTCTATCCCCAGAGATTCTATGGTACAGTTTGATTAAGACTTTTGCTATATTTGACTCCATTTTCTCTTGCATATAGTGGCAGTCAGTCATTCTGATATATTTCATATCTTGGTATCACTGTGTCTCATTGATTATCATCATCTGACCAAGTTTCTGTGAAGCCTGTTATATCAATATCCTCATTTAATACCAGGCACTCAAATTAGCCCATCTTAGTATTTGGACTTATAACATTTGTATGCAAGTACTTGTAACATTTTCTATATTCAGTTGCCTGCCTTCATGTGATGTAACTGAATGGGACTCTTTTTCATTTGACTGTTTATCTTGAGTTCTTACCTGTATTTTTAGCAACTTCTATCCTCTTCTCTTTCCTAGGATGAAGCGTATCCCCTTTAATAAATTCTCCCCTAAGGGGTATCTGTGTCCAGATCAAGTGCTTCTCAGCATCTGTCAGCTTTCCCCCAGCTCTTAGTTTAAAAACTCCTCTATGAACTTTTTAATTTGATATGCCAGCAGTCTGGCTCCATTTTGGTTTAGGTGGAGCCCATCTTTCCTGTATAGACCCCTCCTTTCCCAAAAGGTTTCCCAGTTCCTAATAAACCTAAATCCTTCCTCTCAACTCCGTTGTCTCACCCATGCATTGAGACCCTGCAGTTCTGCCTATCTAACTGGCCCTGCACATGGAACTGGCAGTGCTTCAGAGAATGCTACTATGGAGACCCTGGACTTGAATCTCTTACCTAACACCCTAAATTTAGCCTCCAAGACCTACCTTATACCTTTCCCTACATCGAGCTAGCCACTCCCCTGATGGGCTATCCTCAGGCAGAGTATCTTCTGATTAATAGCCCCTGTTATCCAGAGAGCTCTAAAACAAGAATTGACCAGGACATAAGATATACATCAGAAGATGATTGTCAAAGTGAATTTTGACATTACACTGAGCTCTGTCTCCTCAAAGAACGGGTCTATTGTGAGTAGAAGTGTAAAGTTAAGGGGGACATTTTCAAAGACACACATGGGAATTAGCCACACCATTTCCATTGGCTTTCAGTGGGATCAGGCATCTAGCTACCCTTTGTTTTTGAACATCTCCCCCAAACACAGTCTCATAAAATATGAAATGCAATAGGCAGCTAATAGAGACATAAGTCAGATTCTTATTTTCTTAGGCTTTGTTAACTTTTGAAGCAGTAATGCATGTCCATTTTTTTTCAAATGGAAGCAGATAAACACTTTTGTATCACTCATTTCATACCATGTACATTTCCATTTGTCTATCATATCCAGTCTGGAGAACTATGGGATGTTTTATTGATGTAAGAGAAAAATATCTTGAGAAATCTCAAAATCTTGCTCTCTTCCCTTCCCTCTTGCACGGTCTTAGCCAAACTCTTCTCTCCGTAGCACTGGTGCAGCTCAATGGCAGTCAATGTGATTTCACTGTCACAAGAGAAGAATTTGACTTTGCCATCTTCATTCTGGTTTTCTAGTTCAGAAGCATTACTCATAACAAAAGTAAGGGCTTCTATCAATTCAGCATTTCTGTTGTGTTATGGAGGAATTTGAGAATGTATTACAGAAATTAATTTGTGTGAATATTCATGCTTCATTAGTTACTCATCTGGTGGAAGATAGTAGAGGAACTTTGTGCTTACAGATTTTTTCCAAGTTAAACTGCCAGACTGTCTTTGACTGATATTCCCATATTAAGCGTGTGCGGCTTTTAACACTTGACTTAACAAGTGCTTTAATTTCACTGAACATAAGTTATTGATCATGATGCTTGTTGCCTCTAAGCTCCATCCCTGATTGTTAATTGAGCCATTGATTTCTTTAACATTAACAAAAGGGTAAACTTCCTATTGTAAGGTGGTCTGTTTCAAGCAGGGAGGAAGTAATGTAACTTTGCAAAAACACAGTGGGTGAAATCTTGGTTAAGGGCAAAACTCACGTTGACTTTGATGGAACCAGGAATTTTAGCCAGTACAGACTTGATCTTGCACCTAATGATGTTAATGGAAAAGTCCCTATTGATTTCAGTACTGTGGGATCAGACCATATATTTGGTATAGACTTGTGTGATGGGGTGTACACTCCACACTAGCTTGGATAGGGTTAATGAGGCTGAGAAGGGGCCAATTAAGCACACCTGAGGGGAATTAGGTGACCTAAGTAACCCCGGATGGATGGGGAGCCAGTTGAGAAGGAACCAGTGCAGCTAGTATTGAGCCAGGAAGTTGACAGCAGAAAAGGGCTGCAGTGAGGAAGCTGGCAGTCACTCTCTTGGCATTAGCAAGGGAAAGGCGGAAACCCAGGGAGAGTAGAACTCTAAGTATCCAGGCCCTGAAGGAAGGGTTTGAACAGAAGCCTGAAAGAGGCAGAGCAGGAAAAGGCCCGGGGAAATGGCAGTAAGATGGGACGTTGCAGATCTGGGCCGCTGATTAGAGGGTCCATGAGCTGGAACCCAGAAGAGAGGCTCAGGTCCCCCTACCAGCCACTGAGGGACTGGCACAGTCTGGGTAGTAGATCTGAAGACTGCCAGAGACAGGCTAGTGGGACTTTGATACCTAGGAATGGGGAAAACACATAGTGACCTGGGTCAGAGAGCCAAGGTACAAAGAGGGAGCCACTGAGTCACAGAGGGAAAGATCCTGTGGGGAGAGCGAACGATGAAAGGGGGCCAGACCAGATGAGAGCTGATTCCCCACACATAGCCACGAGGATGTGTCCCAAATGTGAGTGAATCCCTTGACAACTTAGTAAAGGCTTAACTAGTAATAATAGACCAGACACTCAGCTGGTGTGAACTGATGTAGTTCCGTTGAAATCAGTGGAACTATGCAGATTTATACCAGCTGAAGTTCTGGCCCCGTAACTTCATCTTTATTGCTATGTGAATTACACAGTGCTTGTATTTCAAATGGACAAATAGCAATAGTTTTTAGATTGAAATTAAAGGCAAGATTTTCAGAGGTAGGTATATGAAATTGCACCCAAAAATACCCCGTGTTTGTGGGTTTATTAGAAATTGAGGTACATAGTGATTATGTGTTGCATGTGCAGATTCACAAAGCAATTACCTGGCCTTGTGGGCTTCAAGCCTTTACGTCCATAAGTTAGTTGTGTGCAGATGTATGCAGGGGCAGTGGAACCTAGGGAGTGTAGCCTGATTTGGGGTGGGTTAGTAGGGTCAGTGGAATTTATCCACTTAATTTAGTTTTATTTGGTAATTAATTTTCTAATTAATTAGTAATGTTAGTAATAATTAATAGATATTAATAATATGGGTATGGTTTGCCAATATGTGTGATCAGAAGATAAGAGTTCGTCCTAAATCAGGCTTCACAGAATTTATACAAGGAGATTGGGGTATATGACAGGAACTTACACTGAGACAAAATTAGTCAATCAAGACCTTTTATTTAAAATCAATGAAACAATAAGCAAATGTTAAAATGTTAAAAGCAGTTTGAGATTACAAAGTTACAAATATCACAGTTCTATAAGAGAGATACCTATGATAATAAACAGTTCTAAATTCACTCTGTGCAGTAGCACTAGGGTGTTGTTCACACCTCTGATAGATAGAGGAAGTGATGAAAATGGTTATGAGTTAAACCCCCTATAAACTAGATGCTGTAAAGGTAAAGCAGAAATTAGATTCCTTGATACTTACAGCTTTGAAAAGAAATAATACCACGACTTATCAGTAGTTGACAGCTTTCGTAGGAGAGACAGGGTGAGACGATGGAAGATAGAAAGATGGATGTATCGCCTGCCTAATGGTGGATCGTCACCCTTTTTATAGGGAGAAATCCTTCCTCCTATGCCCAAATTTGTCTTTCCCCCACGGAAAGGTTAGGGTACCATCCCTCATAGGCCAACATAGATATGCGTATGAATGACAGATATGTACGTAGTTTGTGGTGTACTTGTTAAATTTGTGGGCAAAAATCCCCACTTTTCACCCTTACTAGGTGAAAGGTCTTCAGACATTCAAAAGGTCCCCAGACATTTACGTAGGTTTGTATTCTATTATTACTTTTCTGAGTAAGGGTCCTAAAGGTTGCCTTCAGCGTCATGCAGGATGTGACCAGAGTGTCTGGCCTGGATATCAAAAAGACATTTTATACAGACCAACAGATTAATCTTCAGGGCTACAGGAGCAGGAGGGCTAGCGTCCCTGCAATGGAAATGTTGTGGATGCTCTTCCCCCATGTAAACTCTCACATGCCTGGGGGAGTGGAGGTGAGAGCAGGATCCAGAGGGGCTGGAGGAGCCTCTATGGGACCCAGGATCTGGCTGGGGAATAGGGAGTGGGGCCCCGAAGGGTTGGAGCAGCTACCATGGGGCCCAGGATCCATCCAGGGAACTGGACCCATACAGGCTTGAGTTGCTATGTGGCTTGGGATTGAGCTGAGGAGTAGGTAGTGGGACCCAGCAGGACTGGAGCAGCTGCCGTGGGGCCTAGAATTGGAACAGGGAGCAGGACTTGGAGGGATTAAATGGCACCGGGAGCAGGTAGGAACCTCTGGGACCCTCCTTACCAGCCTGGAACACCCTCTCCACCCCCCAGCTGAGTTTTAGTACTTCCACTCATGCCACCGCCTATCCTTCCCCTCTCTCCCCCAACCCCCGCCACCCCATTTGCAAGGAACTTCTGCCTTCCCAGATGTATTTGTACCTTCAGTGCACCTATATCAAGCTGGTAACTGCTTGTGATGGGGTGTAAGCCTTACATAGGTGAATAAAGGGTTTTCTGGAGTCTGAGGGTTCTGTTAACCCCGCTATGCTGCACCTGGAGGACTTGCCAGGCCTGATTTGTGATCATACCCAGCTGGGGAGGAGCAGGGTCTCCGTAAAGGAAGGAAGAGAAAGCTACAGGGGAAGGTCTAGGAGCAAGAAGGTTAGAATGTATGTTCCTTATTCTGGGAAGGGACCCTTGAGGAAGCTGTGGCAGAGGAGCTAACCTAGTGGGAAGAGGCAAAGCTCCAGAGAAGTAACCCAGGTGCCACTGTTCTGTAATAGCACCAGGGAGCTGGGGAGAACTAAAGGCTCCAGCCCAGATGTGTGGAGGTTGCTTTAGTTGGGTTTGGTTTGTTTGGGGTTTTCTGTGTTCTGTTGGGGGAAGCCTAGGAGCCCACTGATATGAGAGAACAGCGAGACTGTAGGAGGCTGGGATGGGAAGAAGATGCCATGTTGTTAAATAAAGTTGGGTGGGACACTGTACAAGATATTGATACCACAGAAGGGGTGAGACTTGAAAGTGACCTGGCCAGAAAGCTGAATCACGTGATGAGGCTGAACACTACAGGGCCAGACTGGCTCTCAGCAGGGAAGGCAGACGAAGACAGCCTGCCACACCCTGCCCAGTCACAAGGGAGCGCGCTGGTCACCGAGTCACTCTCCTACACTGCTGTCTGACACTCACGGTCGGATTCTCCAAATGGTTCAGCGTCCAATGTCCTGAACTCTTTTGAAAATCTGACCACTTACTTTGTGTGAGAATCCCATAGGTCTTGAACCCTGGTCCACAGGCATCCTTCACATCCCACCTGCCATCTGGAAGCTTGATAGAAACTAGTGGGTTGAGTAGATATTGGAACTCTGGTCCCACGAGAGGCACCGCCCACTGGTGTCCTGTTTGGAGGAGCCTCCGGCTGTGCTATTTAAGTCAGAAGGAGGCACAGCAAGTTGTCTGTGCAACAGGGTGAATTTCTTGCTAGTTGCTAAATCAGACACTGTTTTCTTGCCTGACTCCTGAGCCCTGCTCTCCGCAACTTGTCCCTGATCCCTGCTTTCCTTACATCTTTCTGTTGTCCTGCTTTGTTCCTGGCCAGTGCCCTTGTTCTCTGACTCTACCCCTTGGCTTGACCCACTGACTCCCGCTCTGACCATTAGGACTGACTGCCCAAACCTTGGTCATGACACCTTGGTGCGTAAATCAGAGCCAAAGAGCTCTTTTCAAAATTTGGGCCTAAATGACCAGGATATGGCTAGCTGTCTTTGTCTGATCAGGATCCATCACCTCTGCCTTAGTATGGAAGAGGAAACTGCTTTAGAAATATAAGGAGAAGAAATAAAAGGATGATCAGGTGACAGTACTGTGCACATCTACAGTATGTCATATCTATGGCTCTCACAATATTTCATAACCATTAACTCCCCCTCACATCAATCCCATGGAGTAGGTATGTTTATTTTATTGCTGGGCAAAGACACACAAAGGGAGGTGAAGGGACTTCCACCAGGTGACACAAGCAGACTTTGTGATCCCTAAGATATGCTCTGCTCCACATAGGGGATATGTTGTTGAGGAGGGCCATAGACCAACCCTCCTACCCCTATGCGTTTCTCTTGGGGTTCAAGGGCAGCACTGAAGAAAGCATATGCTAAATGTTTAGAAGAGGTGGAGCAAGGGTGGTGGGTGGATACACTGTCCCCAGCATTCCTGGAGGCATTATGCTTGTTTCTGCTCTTCCTGGGCACCTCCATTCCCACCATTCCCATCTACATAGCTACAGCAGTCCCCTAATCCCAAGACCACTGAAGACAATGAGAGTCTTTCCACTGACTTCTCTGGAGTGTGAATCAGGCCCTACAGTCTGTTTGACAGTATATGCCTTCCATCAAAATATCAAAAGGGCTGAATAAATGTTAATGTTCCTTAAATTTTTGCATGTCTCTGCTCACGTGTCTAGGTGAGCAAATTATCCAGCCTACTCTCTGCTTCCTTGTCTCCTCCATATCCTTATGTTAAAAACAAGCAAACAAACAAAAACAGTCTCTCATTTGGTTTGATTTCTTTCCCCCCTAACATTATTAATTCATTCACAGTTCATCTTCTGAGTGATCCAATACAAGGATGCTCAACCTTTGATTCCACATTTGCCTAGTCCAGACAGAGAAACAAGTTTCCAATGGGTATCTGTAAAGTTAATACGAATGATGTACAAAATTCCTGCCCACCAAAGGGATTTGCTTTTAAGCTCCTCTGAACCACAGTATCTGGATGAAAGCTCTGGTGTTTAGAATTAATGATGTCTTGGGTTAACTTACACAGCTTGCAGCACTCTAGGTACTGTAGTTTGATGACTGTCACTGTTGGTTGGGTCAAGAATAGCAGCTGCAAACATAATCAGTGTGTTCCCTCATTTTATCAGACTGGTGCAAGAGGTAGTCATTTTTTCCAGGGGACAGAATTAGTAGGTGAATGTGCTGTGGGGATGGCACATGCTGCCTCCAGTTTAATTGCTGAATTAGAATCTTTTTAAACGCTTGGCACCAAGAAATGCGATTTCCCGATGCTTAGGACTAATGCACTGTTAAATGCTGGGAAATCTTGACTGATAGTGCTAAGAGTTAACGGGGGGGGGCGGGAAATGAGGGAGATAAATTCTACCTGAAGTGTTTAGCTGTGCGTATATTAAGTATCTGCATATATGTCCCTGTGTGTAATGTATATGTACAGAAGAGATATTAATAATATTTTTATGTGTTTAAAAGGATCAGCAAATCTCATTTTTTCACTAAATATTTCACCATTGCTACTGGTGGCCAAGATGGGAGGGCAGAGATTTATAGCCATTGTGCAGGAAACTGTATCAAATAAATAATGGGGGGCAAATTAAACACATTGATTAACTATCATTCACTATCCTGGAATTTCTTAATGACTAGGGTCTAATTTAAAAAAGACTTGAAGCAGGATTAAATTCCCTAGGAACCTGAATTACTATTATTATTACAAATGTTCATTAAGTTCCAGGGGAATTCAGCACAGATTAAAAAGGCACGTATGAATTAAGACTAGCTATTAAAGTTGGAGGGGTTTATCTTTATTAATGGCACTTTTCTTATTCAGACAGCCTAGTAACTGGTAGCATTAAACCCTTCCAGGTTGTCTGTGTGTTCCATGGATTCATCAGTTTATTATCACAAAACTTATGAACCGCCTGCAATAATAATAGTCTGACTATCATGCTACATTTATTAATCCAGTATTAGAGCATGATTTAGAGACTTATTTAGGTGTATTTGAATGGGAAGCACATAAAGTACAGAGTAGATTCTGCAGCCTTTTTGAACAGCAAGACTGGAGAGACAATGGGTTGGGAGAAAGTGAGAGGAGCAGAGAAACCTACTGGCTTGTTTTAATTGGCCTAGACTCTCACAGATGTGCGCCTGGAGATCTGAACATTGTTGTATGCAGTGTTATTGTAGCCATGTTGGTCCCAGGATATTAGAAAGACAAGGTGAGTGATGTAATACCCTCTATTGGACCAGTTTTTGTTGGAGAGAGAGAACAAAGAAGAGCTCTGTGTAAGCTCAAAAGCTTGTCTCTCTTCAAAATAAGTTGGTCTATTAAAAGATATTACCTCACCCACCTTGTCTCTCTGGACATCTGAACATTTAACACTATGGTACATCATCCAGTCTGGACCTGAACAAGCTACTAAACCATCCAACCTTGTAGGGTCTCATCAACCTCCCATCAAGGTCAGTGGGAATCTTTATACTGATGTCAATAGGAGTTGGATCAGACTCACAGTGGAGTCAGTTACAGGCTAACAGCTTTTAAGCTTATTCCTGGGGTTGGTTCTTTAAATGTTCCAAGTGGGTAGCCAAATGTACCACGTACAGTGGTCAAAGTTAGTACTTGCCAATATTAACCACATAGTGATACCTGTGATTTCATAGTTGTATCATATATTTACAGAGTAACAGCTTTGTTACCTGTGGGTACATCAAGCCATTAAAGGGATCTGATTTTCAGAGGGCAAGCATTCAGCTTTCCTCTGAAAACCAGGGCACTTTTGGGTATCTCAAGCTGAATACCCATAATCCCTGTCTTTGTCTGCTATCTGCTCTTCTGGAGATGCCCAATGCAATGTGTTCCTCTTAAACTCTAATATGATAGTGTTCGGTGTTTTAGATGCCAATCCAGAAAAACACACAATCTTTTATGTATTTTAAGAGGTTTTTTTATTTCTAGATCACTTATACTTACAGCAATAAGAGGTGGAGGAAGCGTCACCTCAAATTTTGCTAGCCCTCTTGAGGCATAGATCAAGTGCCTTGGTACATTTTCCTTTTTAAGGATAAATATGTAACTTTAATGCATAAGTCTGTCTTCTGGAAGCATGATATTCTGTATTCCATTTAATAATCAGCATATGATCTCTTAACTCTCTGAGATCAGGAGTGGGTGATCTGGCTGAAATCTTTAGCAGCTGGCGATATCAACTAACTTATTTGCAATTCTAATATCTCCCCCAGTTGTTATTTTGGTAATTATGGAGTTATAATTTCTTAGGAATGGGTTTATTAATTGTACTAAAGCAATGCTTCACCCAACACTCAAAATACAAATTAAACCTTTATTTTAAGTTCAAAATGCTTGAAGTATGTGTGTGTGGTGGGGCAGGAGATATACTTCTGAACCTCCTGTCTGAGTCTGGAAATGACCTATTCCACTCAATGTCTATTGTAACAGTAATTTTGGTTCATCTGTGAGAAGAAAGTACTAGAAACTTCATTGAAAAGCCTTTTCTTGTGAATCTCAGTATTTGCAGAATAGATTAGATAAGTACCAGAAGTTCAGTATCTATGTTCAATGGACAGGGCTGATGTATTACAAAGGACTGGCCAATAGACTGTACAGACAGTGATCCAAAAAAGAAGGCTCAATTTAAGTTTCTGAGTTATCATCATGATCTCTTGCAGAAGAAAAGTGTTCGTATCTGATTTGGACTGCACTTTAGTAACTGATTATACATCCAATCATTATAAAAACTTCACATTTTCAGAAAATCACATTGTGACTCCACAGTGCTTTTAAATCCCTTTTTAATCCCTGTTGAGTTCTGTTGGTTTTGCGTAGTCAACTTTAGGGACAAATACAATTCTCTCATTTTCATATGTCCGGTCTAAGGCACCAATCTTGCAGCGGACTTCTGCCTACACAGAGCAGGAACCTACATTTGGTTCTCAATTTTTTTTTGTAGCTAGTTGTGCTCTTTGATATTCAGTGGCTCGATTAAAATCCCACCACAGGAACAGTAACTGGTTGGAGTTTTTAACATCTTTTGATACAGAGTGGATCATCTGAAGTCTAGCAGTATTTTTCTCTACTCTAATTGAAGAACTGTCTGCAATGGTTCTATTCCAAGCAGCTAATTTGTATTCTGAATGGAATATATTTGCTTAGATTTCTTGTTAGCAAAGTGGCTATCTTATCTTATATTCTATCCTGCCCTTTGTTCCTTTTGTGTTGTAATGTTGCAGGCCGCAGTTAGCATAATACAAAAATATAAATGTGGGCTTTACATGAGAGAGAACAAGTTTCTCCTCAGATGCTTTTAGGGTAGGGCCTTCTTAGTAGAGAAAGATGAATCTTGTCAAGTTTGAGTCTTTCTGGGCCTCTGATGCGATGTTTGAGGTGTATGCTGAGTTTGCAACCTAGATGAAGTTGACAGACCCTTTTATTGGGGACTTTAAACCCATATTTGAGTGATTTATTAGAAAAATGATCTAATTCAAATGAAAGCCTGTCTTGTGTACTAGTGATCAACACTGAATGTTTTATGGAAGGCATTGAAGGACCGCCCCCCAGTGATTGCCATGGTATTAGGACCTGAATAGAATAGAACTGACAAGTCCCCCTGCAATCTAGGACCCAAATTCAGCAAGATAATTAAGCACGTGCTTAACTATAAGCACGAGTAATCCCCAATGACTTCAAATGTAACTCCTCGTGTGCTTAAAGTTAAACATGATCATCTTGTTGAATTGGATCTAGCACAAGCTTCTGCCCAATATATTCCGCGTAAACTGAATTTATACCACTCTCTACACTTCACTGTTAAAAATAATCTATTGTGTTTCATTCTTTTCCCCACTGGCACATTTTTCAGTCTCTGGTTAAAAGACAGGGAACAAAGGGTAGGAATTAATGGTAAATTCTCAGAATGGAGAGGGGTAACTCGTGGTGTTCCCCAAGGGTCAGTCCTAGGACCAATCCTATTCAATTTATTCATAAATGATCTGGAGAAAGGGGTAAACAGTGAGGTGGCAAAGTTTGCAGATGATACTAAACTACTCAAGATAGTTAAGACCAAAGCAGATTGTGAAGAACTTCAAAAAGATCTCACAAAACTAAGTGATTGGGCAACAAAATGGCAAATGAAATTTAATGTGGATAAATGTAAAGTAATGCACACTGGAAAAAATAACCCCAACTCTACATACAATATGATGGGGGCTAATTTAGCTACAACGAGTCAGGAAAAAGATCTTGGAGTCATCGTGGATAGTTCTCTGAAGATGTCCACACAGTGTGCAGAGGCGGTCAAAAAAGCAAACAGGATGTTAGGAATCATTAAAAAGGGGATAGAGAATAAGACTGAGAATATATTATTGCCCTTATATAAATCCATGGTACGCCCACATCTCGAATACTGTGTACAGATGTGGTCTCCTCACCTCAAAAAAGATATTCTAGCACTAGAAAAGGTTCAGAAAAGGGCAATTAAAATGATTAGGGGTTTGGAGAGGGTCCCATACGAGGAAAGATTAAAGAGGCTAGGACTCTTCAGCTTGGAAAAGAGAAGACTAAGGGGGGATATGATAGAGGTATATAAAATCATGAGTGGTGCTGAGAAAGTGGATAAGGAAAAGTTATTTACTTATTCCCATAATAAAAGAACTAGGGGTCACCAAATGAAATTAATAGGCAGCAGGTTTAAAACAAATAAAAGGAAGTTCTTCTTCATGCAGTGCACAGTCAACTTGTGGAACTCCTTACCTGAGGAGGTTGTGAAGGCTAGGACTATAACAGTGTTTAAAAGAGAACTGGATAAATTCATGGTGGTTAAATCCATAAATGGCTATTTGCCAGGATGGGTAAAGAATGGTGTCCCTAGCCTCTGTTCGTCAGAGGATGGAGATGGATGGCAGGAGAGAGATCACTTGATCATTGCTTGTTAGGTTCATTCCCTCTGGGGCACCTGGCATTGACCACTGTCGGTAGACAGATACTGGGCTAGATGGACCTTTGGTCTGACCCGGTACGGCCGTTCTTATGTTTTTATGTTCTCCTGAGTGGAATTCAGTTATGAAATGTAGAATCTTTTTAGTTCGAGGTGAATTTTCAAAGCCATGATGAGTGAGTGAATTTGAAATCAAGCTGTATGAGTTATTTCATCTCTACTTGAAGGGACTCATTTTCAGAAGTGTTGAGTTACCCACAAGTCCAAATGAAGCAAATGGGCACTGTGGTTGATCAGTAGCACTGTAAATCAGCCCTTAAGGTCCAGAATCATAATCTATTCACACAGCAGGCCAGGTGCCCAGCTGATGTTGACTTCAGTGGACTGAGGCTGATTTACACCAGCTGAGGATCTGGCCCATAATGTACTCTAATGTTCCTAAAATGTAACACTTCTTTCTTTTGCCATTTTACTTCTAACCAAAAGTTTAGTGTGAGATTCAGCTGCTTTCCCAGTAATCTTCTCCGGGTTGACTCAGTTCTCTTTCTTCCACAAGCCCATCTAAATTGCTCAATTGTGCTGATAAAGTTTCAAACTTTCCCTTCCAGGGAGGTCACTGAAGCTTGTAATTTGTCACTTCAAGACAGCAGTTCCTCCAGCAAATCTCTCATTGAATTTTCCCTGTGCATATCCGAGGTTGAGGTCACATGGCCCCAGGTTGTCATGTCTTGGGAAAAGCTGGCACTGGAGTATTTGATTGCTCCATTGCAGGCCCAGTTTGAAGAAGTCAATCTTTTCTGGTTTGCTGTGCCTTTGGGGCATATTTCCTCCCCTATGCAATTTAGCAATGATTGGCTGCTTTAATAGCTTTTGAATAAGATTGCTCTTAAAAGTGCTTCTGCCAATTTCCCTTAGTTAAAAAAGCAATATATGGTGTGGAATTTGTACTAGCAACTTGTAAGTTTGGATCTGGCACCTCCCATCGCCTCCGCTCTCTCCCATCTTCTAAGTATAGTAGTAGGTAATTAGGGAATGGCATTTATGGTTTCTAATTCTGATTCCTTGAAAAGAGGTGATGCTTATCATGTTTGCCTAGATGTACTCTCATAATGTTCCTATAAGAACTCCTCAGCTATCTGCAGGAGCCTGAGTCTATCTGTAATTACTTTTCCAGCATAGTTCTCTAGTAAGAATATCCATTATCACTCCATGACAAGTTGTCTTCTCATCTTCTTGGTGACTTCTGTTCTTGGATCACACTGCTTTAGATTTCTTTACCCTGCTCAAAGTATTCAGCTACATTTATCACAATGAAATCTTTCTCCATCCATTTAGTTTCTTTGTTGGGTGGTTTGTTTCACTAGCAAATTTGATCAGTTTCTTGCCAGATACCCAACAGTACTAGTCAGCCCCACTGCAATTTTAACCTTTGCATTCATTGTCACGTACTCTCTTTATTCTATGCAAACTTTAGAATCTTTTCCTTCATTATGAGACAATATCTGGTATCATTTTTATACAGTTTTTGTAAAATAATTTCTCCCATCACCCTGCCAGTTACTTTCCCCTTAGTCTTTCTCTGAAGGTCAGCTAGCATGACTGGTCTATGCAAGTGAAATCTGCCTCTTCTTTTAATTTATCATTTGAAGTTTTATTTCCATATTCACTTTCATTGTTTCATCAGGAAGAAACCTTGTATCTGTGGGTCATCAGAAGATTTTACCCACTTTCTCCTTTGAGTGATTGTGCATGTACAGTCCACTATAGGTGTAATGCACCCAGTGCATTCGAATCAGAGACTTTTGCCAGCAGTACCAGTAGATGGTACATATGCTCTGCTCTCCTCATGTACCAAGCTGGGGGTATAAAAGGGGCATCATCTCCCTCTCAGTTCCTTCTCTCTGCCCGTGGCAAAAGTTGGAACCCCTCATAACTTTGGTTCACCATCTTTCAAAACAACTGTATGGTATATACTTGTATATAGTTAGTCTTAATGTATAAGTTAGCATAGATTGCAGTTTTATGGAAAACTGGTGGGTTTGGAATGAAAAAGTCAGCAGTATTCAAGCAGTGTGCCATGTGTAGGGCTGTTATTCTTGTCAGAGATAGGTGAAGAGCTGCTTGATTTGTCTTGGTGAGGGACATGTGAGGAAGAAATGCCCTAGTTGTACCTCCTTCTCTACCAGAACCAAAAAAGAGGTATTTCTGCCTCAGACCATCTGATGGAGGTGATGTGTCCCTCTTAAGAAACAGACACCGAACACAAGAGGACTGACTCCACATCAATGAGGAGCACCCCTCTAGCTGCTCTGGCTTTCAAACACAAATCCAGAGACAAATGCTGTTCTTCATCCTCATCAAAGTACTCTGAACTGTCCTTGTCCAACCCTGATAGGTGATTGAAGTCCCAGTTATTGCCTTATTTGAACGCCCCTAGTAAATCTTCCAGTACTGAGTTGAAGTCTGGTCGGAGATAGTCATTCAAATTCCGTCCATTGAGTCCAGCTCCTCTGGGGCCATCAAGATCAGTGTCTTCACCATTATTGAGTCATGGCAATGCTCACTCTAGCACCATAAGCACCATTGGTTGAGCACTTACCTATTTCAGTGCCTTTGACTCCACAGGAGTTCCTTGTGGTGAAGGATCTCCTGTGCCTCCCATTATCAGAGTCCCCACTGTTGCAACACCTGGTACTGAAGATGTCTGCTTCAGAGGCATTGTCACCATTGGTCCAGCCAGTACCATTGGCACCAATCTTGTCACCTTTCCAATTGCCTCATCTGCTGGATTCCACGTATGGTTCTTCTCTTTTGGTGTCCTTATGGCAGTAGCTGGTGTCTTCAACACCAAGACCCCCAGAAATATGAACAGGAGCTAACCCCAGAATTTATTGAAGACAGCTACATCTCTTCTTTGCATTCAGACCACAAGAGACCAGCATTCCCATCCAGGTCTTGTAGGACAGCTTACAGATCTTGTTCCAAGGTTACTAGATCTCAGGATCAAGACAGGAACTCTAATAAGGAGATCCCAGTGTGGTGTCCAGTGCAATGGGCAGTTCAAAGAGCGGAGTAACCTCTGTCACCTTATTGGTCTTGGACAGCTCCAAGGGATGCTAGACCTCCTCTGGAGGAGAGCTCCTTTTCCTGTTCATGAAACCTCCAGAGAGGTCATTCTATCATCCCTTAGCATCCTATCTACAACCCTACTGGGGAAGGGAATTTAAAGAGGAACAGATGTTCTCCCCTATATTTTATCTTCTCTGGGTGAGGCTGTCACCCTAGAATCAAAATCTCTTCCTCCAAAGGACTTTAAAGTATCCCAGATCCTTATGAGAAGGGTGGTCAGATCTCTGCTGGTGGTGCTTGTACAAGATAATCCACACGAGCTTCTGTATATCTTACAGATTCCTAGCCCTGGAAAAGTAACCCTTCCCAATAATGAAGCCTTGCAGGAACTGAACAAAACCCTTTGGCAGACCCCAGTCTCCATGCCACTCACTGCCAAGTGGTAGACAAACACTACCAGGTTCCTCAATGAGACTTTACATTTTTCTTAACTACCAAGGAGTCCGGATTTAGGTGGGTAATGGTCACTAGTGAGTGTTCCAAAAAGTCTTATCCTGGAGCCACTCTGAAGGACAAGTAGTTTAAGAGATTGGACACATATAACAGGAAGGCCTGTTCTTCTGCTTCCTTTCAAATGTGCATGTCTACTTATCAGGTACTATTGTCTAAATTTACATTTATTAATTAATCAGAGATTTCCAAATTTGCTGACAAGTTGACTGAAGACTACAGGGAATAGTTTTGGCCTTAGCTTCCAAAGGATATCTCATGTCTCAAACATTGCTCCAAGTGGTCATTGATGCCACACACATGGTCTTGCATTCCATGGCTCCTCTTAGCTGCAGATCTCTGGTATCTCTTCATAATACAGCTGAAGATTTACCTTTTGAAGAGTCCAAGCTGTTTTCTCAGAAAACGGATGATGGCATGTGAATTTTTAAGACCTTTGTGAGACTCTCTATTCATTGGTGGTCTACACCCCAGCAACAAAGAGGAAACGGTTTAAGCCCCCAACTTCACTGTAGAATTTCTTTTCAGCAGAGGTCTCAGGACACTGCCAAGAGAAGGTATTGGTCTCTTTGACATCACCACTCAGCATCATCCACAGCAGGCCCTTCTCGCCAGATATCTTCAGCTTTGAAATAGTCATTTTGACCGCTTGGTCAGGGATGGAAAACAGACTACATCTCTCCTTTCTCCCTTTTGGAGCCACCTGTTCCTCTTTTACAATGCTTAGAAAGACATCACATCAGACAGGTGGGTATTCATCATTGTAAAGGAGGGATATGTCATCCAATTAGTCTCCCTTCCACATCCCTTTTCAGAGACCCATCTCACGAAATTGTATTGCATCAATAAGTATGGTCTGTTTGGAATTGAGAGAGAGAGAGAGGATTCCTGTCCAGCACAAAAGGTATTTATTCCCAGTACTTCCTGATTCCCCCCAAAGACTGGTGTTCTTTGTCCCATTCTAGACCTGAGAAAACTGAACCAGTTCATCAATAAAATCAAATTCAAGATGGTCACCCTTGCCTCCATTATCCCTTCCCTGGAGATTGGTATGCTGCCTTCGATTTTCAGGGTACTTATTTTCATGTGGCAGTACATCTTGGCTGCTGGAGCTATCTTGGGTTCATAGCAAGCAGTACTCATTGCCAATAAACAGTGCTTCCCCTCAGCTTATTATTGGCCTATTGTAAAGAGGAGGTGGGTTTAGAAAAGCTATTGAGAAAGGAAGAGTGGAGAACGGCCTCACAGAGGAGGAAGGCTGTGTAGTCACCAGACTATCTCTACAGATGCGCAGCCGGGCAAGACAATGAAGAGAGGAAGCAAGTGTGGCCGGAGAGGCAAGGCTGGGGTTTAGAGGGCAGCAGTGCTGTGTGAGAGGAGAGAGAACAAGTCAGATGTCAAAGAGAAGGCAGAGCTGGAAAGAGAGAGAGACCAATCAGCAGTGTCATGGAGAGAAGCTGCAGAAAAGTCAGATAGGTTGAAGGAGTTCGTTTCAAAAGGAGTGAGTTTCAGGTCAGGGCAGATTAAGCGAGATGGAAGGAGAGCAAGTGTTAGTGGAAAGAGGGAATTTAGACTGAAAGACCAGTAAGAACAGTCCTCAGTAAGAGCCAAGTGACCAGAGTGACTGAAACCAGGAGTATGGGAGTCAGACCAGGGCAGAAGAACAGATGTGGAGATAAAATACTAGATTCTCCTTTCACCCACACTACTGTAAACCAGTGTGAAGATTTGAGGCGTCCGTCTATGTACAGCATATGAATTCTGGTTCATATTATGAAGTCGTTTACTTCTTCTCATGGAATGCATCTGTGCGGCTGTGGAATCCACCATGTGCTAACAGGTACTGTAACATCTCTGCCAGACAAAGGCAATGGTATATCGTTAAACCTTAACTGTCACGTACCTTGGTGGAAACACTTTGGAACAATGGGTTGGCTGAAGCTAAAAGAAGCAAGTCCCTCCTACTTCTCTGCAGGGAGGGCAATGGAAAATCCAGCAGAACAATGAAACCAGGTGCTGGTGGGAGGATGTATAAACTCAAGTGGAGTCCCAGGCTATGGCTATATTAGAGAGCTTACAGCAGCGCAGCTGTACTGGTGCAGCTTCACCACCATAAGCTCTATAGTGTACTCATTCTAAACTGGCAGCAGAGAGCTCTCCTGTTGCTTTAATTAATCCACCCCCAGTGATAGCGCTTAGTTTGGTGTAACTTAGGTCGCTTGTGGTAGACCCTTGAGTGACATAAGTTACACTGACATAAGTGGTAGTGTAGACATAGCCTCAGAGTAAAGGACAGAAAGCTTTGGGTAGGAGACAAGGGCATGCTTTTAACTGCAGGAACAGCCAAGGATAAAGGGAAGCAAGCTGACCTGGAGCAGAAGGGGTGGGGGAGGAAGGGGAAGAGAGAAAAACTGAGACTGACTCTGACTCCATGGTTTAGAGCAGGGATCAGCAACCTTTGGCATGTGGCCCGCTAGGATAAGCACCCTGGCAGGCCGGGCTGGTTTGTTTACCTGCTGCGTCCGCAGGTTCGGCCAATCGCGGCTCACACCAGCCGCAGTTCATCATTCCAGGCCAATGGGGGCACAAGGAAGCAGCAGCCAGCACATCCCTCAGCCCACGCCGCTTCCCACAGCCCCCATTGGCCTGGAGCGGCGAACCGCAGCCAGTGGAAGCCGCGATCGGCTGAACCTGTGGATGCAGCAGGTAAACAAACCGTCCTGGCCTGCCAGGGTGCTTACCCTGTGGGCCACATGCTGAAAGTTGCCAATCCCTGGTTTAGAGAAGTCATGTTTAGGAGAGGATCTGACACACCCCAGAGGGCTCTGTTCAATCCCAAATACTTCTCCAGAGTGGTGAGGAGCCTGAGCCAGGGAAATGCATTAAGCTGCAAAAACAGTTAACTGCAGTGTAAAGAATGAATTTCTTCACATCTTTCAGTTGCAGTAAGAAAGCCTAGTAAGATGATCTTTATGAACCCATAATGCTCCTTAAAGGCATCTAAGATGATCCACTCCTGGACAGGCAAGTATGAGCTGTAACTCTGTATGGCTGGCATTTGAAAGAGTTAGGTCCCCAGGTTTTATTGGCTTTCAATGGGAGCTGGGTGTGTAACTCCCTTAGGCTCCTTCAATTTCCCAGCCTACAAGCCAGATGTGTCTGTTATGAATATTTGACTAAACAAATTGCACATCCTTTCTCTCTTGGAAATTTAAAAAAGGTAATTTAATACTATTAGAGAATCCAAAGTAACATGACATTTGTTGCTAAGTGGAGAGGGAAACTATTTGCATTTCTAATAGAAGCCACTGGGAAAAGAGAGATTTGAAGAAAAATCAGCCAGAGGGAATAGGTTGATGTAAGCTCTGTGGTGTAAGAGGGTTTTATTTCTTTGCTGCTTTGTTGTTCCTGTGGGTAAATGAGTAAACCTGGCAGTTCAAAGTACATTTTCCTGAATATCTCAAAATTAATTTGACCTCCCACATTACTAATTATTTTTTCCACCTGAGAATCAGCTATTTTGCTTCAGGCTATGGTGAGGAAGAAAGACGCAGCTTTGTTACCAGGGTCAAAGTTTGACAGTGTTCTCTCTCTTTGCATCCTTGATATAACATGCAGCATGTTGTAAAGTACAATAGCAGACCACCTGTTCTTGTTTGGGTGATTGTACTGAAGCTGTTAGCACTTGGTGGGGTGGAGACGAGATTAGATTCCCCTGTATCCCCTTTCTTTGCCATCTCTAGGGAATTGGTTCACTTATAAAAAGCTCATTGTGCTGAAGTATAGTGGATTCAGGACAGATTTTCAAGCAATGAATTTCAACATCTGTGTTGAGAACCTTGGAAACCTTTTGAAGCAATAATATTTTGCACTCTTTCAACTAAAGGCCTCAAAGCACTTCAGAAGCAGAGACAACTTATCATATCCATTTGACTGTATGGTATGGAGAGGTTAAGGGCCTGATCCAAAGCCCATTAAAATCAATGGGAATCTTCCCACTGATTTCAGCAAGCTTTGAATCAGGTCTTACAGCACTTGCCCAACATCAGACAGTGTGTGAGTGGCAGAGAAATAGAACTCAAAATTCCTGATTCCATGTCGTCTTGACCACTCTGTAACCAGTGTTAGTGGG
This sequence comes from Mauremys mutica, assembly GCF_020497125.1. Classification (NCBI taxonomy): domain Eukaryota; kingdom Metazoa; phylum Chordata; order Testudines; family Geoemydidae; genus Mauremys; species Mauremys mutica. The sequence goes on from NC_059082.1 coordinate 60,679,745, forward strand.
AGAGTGCACTCAAAGAAAAGCACTGTGGATCAAGGATAGTCAGCATGATTCTCACAAGGGGAGGGTTTTGCTTTAGCTAACTTGCAGGCATTCGGCAGAAATATTACAGTCATTATCAGTAAAGGAAATTCAATGGATGGCATGAAAAGTACTTACAGACTCAAAAAGCAATTGATAAGGTTTCACATCTGAAGTTAATAGTGAAGGTCAAAGAACAGGAAATAATAGGGGGCTAAAAGCAGACTCTCCTAGAGGCAGAAGGTAACGGGTACCCATAGATGGTAATGTTAACAATATATACATAATTTATTGAAAGTAAGAAAGCTTCAGTAACCGAGGCATATGGAGAAGGACAAACTAGACCAGTGGTGGGCAACCTGCGGGCTGCATGCGGCTCATCGTGGTAATCTGATTGCAGGCCACAGAGACGTGCTTGCCACCACTTCCTGCTGCTCCCATTGGCCAGGAACGGTGAACTGCAGCCACTGGGAGCTGTGGTGGGGGCCGTACCTGCAGATGGCCAATGTCAGCAAAATGTCTTGTGGCCCGCAAGCAGATTCCCCTGATGGGCCGCATGCAGCCCACAGGCCACACGTTGCCCACCACTGAACTAGACAATCCCTAGATCCAAATCCAAAAAATACTTACAGAGGGTAGCAACACACCCAATAACAGAAAAGGGGAGTATCCCTTTATGGCCAGAGGAGGCAGTTGGAGAGGCCAGTTACCCTGTTCTGTGTAGCTAGAAAAGCAAATGAAGCAGTCATTAAGGAAGAGGAAGTTGGTCCTGGGGAACAGATAATGTTGGGATGGGGGAAGTCTTGCAAAAACCCAGATAATTGTTCCTTCATGGGCCTGGGACCAGGAACCTTCTAGCGTGGGCAGGGAAAAACTTTCTTCTCTCCCAGCGAGTGCAGAGAGGTCTCAGGGGTTACTAGTCCCCCATGGGGAGGATCAATAGACTGATTAGTTGACTCGGTGAGTGACTAAAAAAAGGAGACTCCAAGCCCAGTCCAGGGAGGAAAGCTGCTGAAGCTATCTGCTGGAGGAGCTGTCGGGGGTGGAAGGGGAGGGGAGGGAAGGTGAAAAATCAGCAAGGACACAGCCCTCCTTCCCTGAACCTGAGGGGAGAGTACACAGGCCAGGGAGGCCACACCTGGAAACACAGTCTCAAGAAGGGTGACCGTAAACCTTAAACCTGATGGGAGAGTGGAATGGACCTTTTGGGGAGCTGAATTACACTTCATTAATTAGCTCCAGGGGAGGAGGAATATTGTTTCTAAGATCTTGGCTATGAATGGGTTTTTCTGGGAACTTAGAAGGAAACTGAGACAGGGTGCCCACAAAGTCATCTCAAGCCTCGAGGGGGTACCCTGTGATAGCACTTGTCTACATAGACCACACTCAGGGCAAGGATGGTTGGGCCTAGTATGGAAGGGAACTGCTATACAGATTCTGATGGGGCTTAGGGTACCTTTTCAAGTGAGCTCCCCACAACCCTGCTACTCCTAAGCAGACCTCTGTGAATCTGCAACATTCTTTGTCCCCCTGATATGTGGCTGCTCCAGCCCTAGTAATGAAACCCACCCCTGGGTAGGGATTGCAGGTGTGCATCTAGGGAGGTGCTTTCCACCCACCTTATGTGGTGGTACTTGTCCATTCAGAATCTGCTCAAACATCCTTCGGTGTGAAATCCATCATGACTCCATGGCATGTGGCTCCAGAGTTCTTATGGTCATTGGTCCATGAATGCTCCTGAGTCCAGATTTTAGTACATAATCATTTTTGGTGAGATTTGAAAAAGCAGGGAAGGGAGTTAGGCACCCTGTCCCCCCTCAAGGTCAATGGGAGTTGGCTGCCATACTTCTGTGGGTACTTTTGACAATCCCACCCTTTTAACAATGGAAGGATATTTCTCAGCTGCCAATGGTCGAAATCCTTGTCTAGTGATATGATTATCAATGATAGTTGCAATTTTTTTGTCACACATCTCCATTACTTTGGGTTAACTGTTGTTGTATTTGAATAGGCACTTAACATTGAAGGAAAGTTCACTGTGCAATAGATAATAGCACAGGCACTGACTTTTCAAAGTGCTGGGGAGCGCTCGACCCCTGGCTCCGCCTCAGGCCTTGCCCCCACTCCACTACTTCCCACAAGGCCCAACCCTTGCCCCGCCTCTTCCCGTTCCTGCTCCACCCCCACCCTGCCTCTTCCTGCCCAGTCCTGCTCCCTCCCCAAGCACACTATGGCCTTGTCTATACTACAAGACTATTTCGAATCTACTTAAGTCGAATTTGTGGATTCGACCTTATGAAGTCGAATTTGTGTATCCACAGTAAATACACTAATTCGAATTTCTGAGTCCACAGTAACGGGGCTGGTGTCGACTTTGGAAGCGGTGCACTGTGGGAAGCTATCCCACAGTTCCCGCAGTCCCCGCTGCCCATTGGAATGCTGGGTAGAGCTCACAATGCCTCCTGGGGGAAAAATGTGTCGAGGGTGCTTTTGGGTAACTGTTGTCATTGAACCGTCAATCACGCCCTCCCTCCCTGAAAGCTCCGGCGGAAAATCTGTTCGCGCCCTTCTCTTGTCGGTTACAGCGCGTACGCCACGGCACTGCGAGCATGGAGCCCGCTGCGATCATCGCTGCACTTATGGCCGTTGTCAACTCCTCGCACCTTATCGTCCACCTCTTCCACAGTCAGATGCTGAGAAATCGTGCGAGGAGGCTCCGGCAGCGCGGTGAGGACAGGAATTCACAGAGTGGCGCAGACCTCTCACAAAGCAGGGTACGCCGCGCCGTGGAGATCATGGTGGCAATGGGTCAAGTTCATGGTGTGGAACAGCGATTCTGGGCCCGGGAAACAAGCACGGACTGGTGGGACCGCATAGTGCTGCAGGTCTGGGATGAATCACAGTGGCTGCGAAACTTCAGGATGCATAAGGGCACTTTCCTTGAACTCTGTGACTTGCTGGCCCCTGCCCTGAAGCGCCAGGACACCCGGATGCGAGCAGCCCTGAGTGTGCAGAAGCGAGTGGCCATAGCCCTCTGGAAACTTGCAACGCCAGACAGCTACCGGTCAGTAGCGAACCACTTTGGCGTGGGCAAATCTACCGTGGGGGTTGCTGTGATTGAAGTAGCCCACGCAATCGTTGAGCAACTTCTCTCAAAGGTAGTGACTCTCGGAAACGTCCAGGACATCATAGATGGCTTCGCCGCGATGGGATTCCCAAACTGCGGTGGGGCTATAGATTGGACTCACATCCCTATCCTGGCACCAGCCCACCAGGCCAGCGAGTACATTAACCGAAAGGGCTACTTTTCAATGGTGCTGCAAGCACTGGTGGACCATAGGGAACGTTTTACCAACATCTTCGTTGGGTGGGCGGGCAAGGTTCATGACGCGCGTGTGTTCAGGAACTCTGGTCTGTTTAGACGCCTCCAGGCAGGAACTTTCTTCCCGGACCACAAAATAACGGTTGGGGATGTGCAGATGCCTACAGTGATCCTCGGGGACCCAGCCTACCCGCTAATGCCCTGGCTCATGAAGCCCTATACAGGCGCCTTGGACAGAGAGAAGGAACTCTTCAACTACCGGCTGAGCAAGTGCAGAATGGTGGTGGAGTGTGCTTTCGGACGTCTCAAGGGGAGATGGCGGAGCTTACTGACTCGCTCGGACATCAGCAAAAAGAATATCCCCGTAGTTATTGCTGCTTGCAGTGTGCTACACAATCTCTGTGAGAGCAAGGGCGAGACCTTTTTGTCCGGATGGGAGGTTGAGGCAAATCGCCTGGCTGCAGTTTACGCTCAGCCAGACACCCGTGCCGAGAGAATATCCCAGCGGGAAGCGCTGTGTATCCGGGAGGCTTTGAAAGCAAGTTTCCTCGGAGAGCAGGGTAACCTCTCCACTTGCTTTCAAGAGAAACTGACCCTGGGCCTGTGTCTGTATGTGTCGATTTCGATCTGCGGTTACATACCCCGTTCTCCAAGTTTCCCCCACTTCCAAAGCACGTTTTAAAGCAAATTAATTGTAACACTCATTATTAATAAATCTTTGTTTTACTTTGCATTTCTGTTCAGGTGTTGAAACATGGACGCATACTGTGCTGGGCACGGTGTGCACTGATGTACAGACCGCTTGTTCCATAGAGGAATGACATCCTCCTGCTCCTACATAGGTCTCTGGGGTGGGGGACGGTTGCAAGTGGTTGTGCATGAAGGGGAGGGTTTGCAGGAAGGGGTGGGTTTGCAGGAAGGGGCGAGTGGTGCCTTCTTTGGATAGGGGTTTGGATGACGGCAGTGGGCTGCGGGTTTGGGCGTAGGAAGGGGTGAGGGGTGTGGGGGAAGGGTGAGTATCTGTCCGTGGATGAGGGCTCTTGTTGGGGCTCAGGGCAGCGGAGAGGCTCGTTGCTACGGTGGAAGTGCATGGTAAGGGCAGCGTGCCTTAACATTAAGGGGGTGGCAGGCGCTAGGACCCTGGACAAGCATACACATCACAGAATGACCTGGGGCAGCATACACCACACAGAGTGACCCTGGTGCCTACTGACTGCAGTGTGTGTGTGCCCTGCAGTTGATCATGGCCCCAAGTCTGTACCCTGGTAATGTAGGCTATACCGTGCAATTATAAATCCCCTCCCCCCCCATACACAAAAAAATCCTCTGACACGAAAGACGTGACCGAAACAGTGAATAACAGCAAACAGCTTTTAATAATCTAATACACACTGGGGGGATGAAACTTGGATTTGGGACTGGGTGAGCCTGTAAGGGAAGCACTTCTACAAATTTATAGCGTGAGAGGTGTGTGGTACATTAGCGCTATGCAGTGGTGCAGTGACAGTTCTCACGGCCCCTACCGCCCCGCCGTCTTGTACTTTTGGGTGAGGGGGGGGCAGGACTTTTTGGCGGGGGAGGGCGGTTGCAGATACACTGCAGGGGGGCTCTGTCCTCCTGCCTGCGGTCCTGCAGAACATCAACAAGGCGCCGGAGCGTGTCCGTTTGCTCCCTCATTAGCCCAAGCAGCGTTTGAGTCGCCTGCTGGTCTTCCTGCCGCCACCTGTCCTCCCGTTCGATGTGTGTGCGATGCTGTTGACATAGGGTCTCCCTCCACTGTCTCTGCTCTGCCGCCTCGGCTCTGGAGCAAGCCATCAGTTCCGCGAACATCTCGTCCCTAGTCTTTTTCTTTCGCCGCCTAATCTGCGCCAGCCTCTGCGAGGGGGATGCCGGGGCAGTCCGGGAAAGAGCCGAAGCTGTGTGATGGGAAAAGTAACTGATTTCCTTGAACAGATACATGTTTGCGAACAGTGAACACAGTCTAGTCAGTTTCTCTGAACAAGACCATACAGGGCAACAAGTCTCACGAGATCTCAGGACAAGTTCGAGATTTCGGAATACGCTCTCATTGGCTGCGGCATTGCACAGGAGAGCGGACAAGTGGGGAGAGACAGCTGAATCCGTCTAGCAGACAGTCCTGGTAAGCCTTACAGTACATTCTGCTTATCAGTTAATGGATAGCTGTGCCCTCCCGCTAAAGGCAATCTGGAAATCATATACTCTGACCCTTTTCCAGCCACTCCCGCCAGTGCACGGGAAAGATCAATGTATGCTTTTCCTATGTGGCCTACAACACGTGGCTGTTAAGCGAGGGTCATTGTTATGCAAAGTAAAAGTCAACCATTCACAACAGTAACAATACACTAATTGCCCTAATTAGATGCAGCATTTCATGAACGAGATCACCCTGATGCGGGTCCCTCGGAGTCACAAAGAGCGGATGCTAAGGGAAGCCCTGCAGAGACCAGGACCATATGCGGCCATGCTTGTGGAGGCGATGATTCCCATCTACATAAGGATGTCCTGGCGCGGAAGAGTGTGCTTCCACGGAGCACCCAACAAGGCACCTCTCCCCAGGAACCTCCTGAGGAGGCTTTTCGAGGACCTAAATGAGACCTTTCTTGAATTGTCCCTGGAGGATTATTGTTCAATCCCTATATGTGTGGACCTACTTTTCATATAGTTTTTCATTGAAAATTTTATATATAGTATTTCTATTTTTTTATACCTGTTTTATAAAAAATAAATGTTTACATGTTTATAGCACTTACCGCCTGATCCTTCCCCTGATTCAGAGTCCGGGTTAACGGCCGGGGAGGGTTGGTAGGGGATCTCTGTGAGGGTGATGAAGAGATCCTGGCTGTCAGGGAAAGCGGTATTGTGTTGGCTGTCGCCTGCGCCGTCCTCCACAGACCCTTCCTCATCTTCCACATCGGCGAACATCGAGGAGGAACTGTCAGGTTCACTATGCCATCCACTGAGTCCACGGTCACTGGTGGGGCAGTGGTGGCAGACCCACCTAGAATGGCATGCAGTGCCTCGTAGAAGTGGCATGTCTGGGGCAGGGCTCCGGAGAGTCCGTTTGCCGCTCTGACTTTTTGGTAGCCTTGTCTCAGGTCCTTGATTTTCACGCGGCACTGCATTGCATCCCGGCTGTATCCTTTCTCTATCATTGCTTTGGAGACCTTCTTGAAGGTCTTTGCATTCCGCTTGCTGGAGCGCAGCTCCGACAGCACAGACTCCTCGCCCCACACACCGATCAGATCCAGGACTTCCCGGTCTGTCCATGCTGGGGACCTCTTTCTATTCTTGGATTGGCCGGACTCCTCTGCTGGAGAGCTCTGCATCGTTGCAGGTGCTGCGGAGCTCGCCCCGATGTCCAGCCAGGACGTCAGATTCAAAGTGCCCAGACAGGAAAATGAATTCAAATTTTCCCGGGTCATTTCCTGTGTGGCTGGTCAGAGAATCCAAGCTCCGACTGCTGTCCAGAGCGTCAACAGAGTGGTGCACTGTGGGATAGCTCCCGGAGCTACTAAGTTCGATTTGCATCCACACCTAGCCTAATTCGAGCTAGCCATGTCGAATTTAGCGTTACTCCACCTGTCGGGGTGGAGTACCAAATTCGAACTAAAGAGCCCTCTAGTTCGAATTAAATGGCTTCCTGGTGTGGACGGTTGAGCAGTTAGTTCGAATTAACGCTGCTAAATTCGAATTAAAGTCCTAGTGTAGACCAGGCCTATGTCCTCACTCCTCCCAGCTCTCTCCCAGCCTCCTGCACACCACGAAACAGATGATTGTGGTGGGCGGGAGGCGCAGGGAGGGAGGAAGAGGCGCTGATCCATGGGGCCTGGGCTGGGGGGAGGTGCTGGGGGGCTGGGGAGGAGCTGTTAAAGGGGCTGCTGGTGGGTGCTCAGCAGCCACTATTTTTTCACCATGGGTGCTCCAGCCCCGGAGCACCCACAGAGTCGGCACCTATGGATAATAGTCTGCCAGCATTTCCATTATGTACCAACTGATTCAAATTAAATGTGAAGCCACATTTAAATGTGTCGTCTTGGTACATTTTCCATTTTAGATGCGAAATACAGAACGTATGATGACAAGGTGAAAAATGGGAATTGTCTTCCATGGAAACATTTTTTTTAATTAAAATGTTTCATTTTGTTCAAAATGGTATCTCCAAAATTTCCAATAAAACAATCTTTAAAGAAAAATCAGGATTTGATTAGAATCAAAATTAACATTTTTCCTTTTGAATCCATTTGAAATGGAATTTGTTTCAAATCAGTTAAAAATAGTAAATTTGAATATGAACATTTTTCATTGAAAAATTTGAAAAGATATCTATCATTGAAAAAATATTTCAGTGCAAACTTTGGCCAGACTCGTGTGTGTGTGCACGCATATATATTGTTACATTTTATTTAGATTAATCCAATAGTCTCTGCAAACAAACATCTACATTTTGGGGTAGGTTTCTTTTTCTTTTGTACTTTTAGAATAAAAATAACCTTTTCGGGGGGGGAGGGGCAGGAGGAAGGGACAGAATGCCATTTCCATGTAAATCACACTGAAAACCTAAGCATCTTGCCTCAATAGTGCAAAGTGCCTGAGAGACTGAGATGTATAGAGTACGACTGATGGCAGAAGATGGCCTCCAACCCATCTATTTTAATGCTTCATGTACAGTCATTTGATACCCCATGTATCTAGTCACAGTCATAAGAATAAAATGAGCCCATTACAAAAGTTCATTTAAAGGTAAAAGTATTAATTTAGCTAATTCACTTTATTGTCCAAGAATGAGAAACTCAGAAATTAAGTCCTAGAAGTGTTAAGTAGAGGTCAAGCTCTGTCACTTCATCTGCATGTAACTGTGGTTTAATTGGTTATCTCTAATTTGAATACCCCTGATTGTGTCGTTATTTTTAATTGTGATGAGCAGTTCTAATGTGGTCATAAATATCAGTGGAGACAAGTAGCAACCTTGTCTTGTCCCTTTGCCAACACTGTATGAAGAAGATATTTATATAATTATTGTGACGGAGGGACTAGTTTATAATACAGGATAAAAAGTGGCCTAAAATAAAATCACTATACAAAAACTTAAGGGCAAGATCCTCAGCTGGTGTAAATCAGTCTCTTTTTGTACAGTCAATGGAGATGTACTGATTTGCATCAGCTGATTTGGTCCAACATATTTCAATGAACATGGTCATATATGGAATGAGAGTGCTTCCTTGAAACAAAAAGTTTCCAAGCATTATCTGACTACAGTTTTGTTTATTTTTATGAAACTCCCCTGGCTTTGGTTGATGATTCTATATTTCCATGGAGTTAACAAAAAGATTTACATGTATTTTACAATACTAATTTATTAGTGAAAGGCACTTGTAAAGTCATTTGGACACAAGACAGGGTTCCTTTCCAGGTCATTGTCTTGTAAATCTATCTTGGCTTGAGATGTTTGCCTTATTGTCAAGAGCTTTTGTCAGAAGCAGGGAATGGGCGATAGGGGATGGATTACTTGTTGATTACCTGTTCTCTTCATTCCCTCTGGGCCATCTGGCATTGGCCACTGTTGGAAGACAGGATATTGGGCTAGATGGACCTTTGGACTGGCCCAGTATGGCCGTTCTTATGTTCATACTTTGTTCAGTTGTTGAGTGAGTGGTTCTACATAGGAAATGCAAAAAGCTGTGATGGAAGGATGCTCCTGTTTTTCAATAACTATAAAAATGGTCAGGTGGATCAATAGTAGGGAATTGGTATATACATAGTTCAAAACAAAAAGAACGTCATGGTTCAATAGACAGGCAATTTTGTGACATCACACATAGAGCAATGAGCACTACAAAAACAAACAAACAATAAAACAACTAATATCAAAGATGCATAAATAATTTGGATATTTCCATAATTGCCTTTTCACAGGGTGTACAACATAGTGCATTGTGGCATATTAAAGAAAATGTCCATAAAGCTAACTAGTGGCCTTTCATGTTCTCAGCAGCAACAGTAAACTTACCCTGGCACACTTCAGAAAAATGTTGGCCACTCTTGCTGCAGCTCTCGTCCTCTTTCTTTTGGGATTCAGGTCATAATAAATCCAGTTCCTTACAGAATATGAAAGACTGGTGGCTTTATTTTAATTAAATTGTGATGAGGGGTAAATTAGCACATTCCACAATTTGAGATTTATTTTTTTTAAGTATTCTCCCTCCAGCCAGCACCTTACCTGAAATGTGCTACTCAGTCATTTGGATGTGTCTTACACGAGCATTGCTGAAAACATATATGTGTAGCTTCACTATATATTTCTCTTTGGGCGGGATGGGGGACTTTGCTGCTTCCCTGAGTATGGCACATCTTACTTGTTTTCCTGAAAAGGGTTACAGATATTGTTGTCACTTTTTTTTAATATTGCAACAGTGCTTAAATGCTGCCACCAGATTAAGCCCCCATTGTGCTAGGTGCTGTGCAAATATATAGTAAGTAGCAATGCCTGCCCCAAACGGGCTGTGGTGGGGCTCAGGGAAGACAGGGTAACAAATATTAGATGATAAAAACTAAGGACTGGGCCCCATTGTGGTTCTGCACATTGGGATTTTGCATGATTGGGCAACAAACGGGCATTTAGTGCCCAGGCCCTATTCGGGACATTACTTAAGCATGTGTTTGTGTGTGTTTAAGTGCTTCCCTGATTCAGGGGCTCAGTCCTGAAAGATGCTGCTGGCCTGACTTTCAGAGATGCTGAGGACCACAGCTCCTATAGACTTCCATAGGAGTTGATAATGCACCAGCACCTCTGCAGATCAGGCCATGAGTGTCTCCTGTGAGCTGCTGAGTGCTCTGAATGCCCCAAGTACAATGGGAGTTGGGGGGCCCTTGTGACCTTGCAGGATCTGGCCCTAACTATCTTTACATAGAATATACAAATATATCCTTGGCTTGTTTGTAACTTTTGTTATGCAGACATGAAGGAAAGATACATGTGTTTGAAGTAAACAGATACTGTAGCTTCCAAAGTATGGTAAGTACATAAAACCATCTTTAGAACTTCAGCTATTCTGCAAAATATATATATATATATATATATATATATATATATATATATATATATATATATTTGCCAGCAGATTCCAGGTTAATACTGTCATGCAGATGATCATTCACCTTGTACAAACCACTCCTGAGAAACATGATTATCACTTTAGTATGTTTTTAATTCAGAGGTCAACTTTGGGGGCTCTAGAATGTATGGCCAGAATTAAAATGTTACAATCACTATTATACCATCCTCTGATTCTTCATAGTTCCAACAAGTGCTATAAATACTATTGTTATGCTAAATTATGGATCCCCAATGTAGACATTTAATTTCATGGTATGTTAAAAGTCATAACAGCCTTATTAAAACAGGGCAAAAATCTGTATGCTTCAAAAAAAAATGTTCAGTAGTATTTCTCCAAGAGAGCCATTTATCAAAATCCAAATCTAAACAGATAAGTTATTTGAAATTCTATATTCCCCACTGGCTAATGAAAAGCATGATGTGGACATACTTTTTAGCGAATGTTCACTGCAATCTCAGGAAGACATAGAGATGGGAGATTGAGAGGCTATTCTGAAACTCAATTATGCAGAATTACACCAACTAATAATGTATATGACTCCACCAAAGATCAGCTTTCTCCTTATATTTTTACTAAAAGAGCTGAAAAAGCTATAACCGTTAGTGATTTTCCTAATATAATGTGATTGGAGAAGTCTTTGATACTGTACTAGTGCCCAATCCTGCAAAGGTTTGCTTTACTTTGGAACTGTGAATAGTCCCTTTGACTTTATGCACATGAATAGTCTCATTAGAGGGAAGCATATGATTGGCAGCAGTGGATCCTTAGACACTATACTAAGTAAACAAAGAGAAAACTGTGTACACCTCATATCAACTCTCAAAGAATTGTCATTACCAGGCTTAGATCTTTCGGTGGAACTTGATCAGAACTAATGAATTTAACCCACCATCCCAAATTGTCTCCCTATACTTCCATAGGTGCCAAAACACCAACACTCAACTACCAAAACTTTCAGTGCCTAGGTCATCGGTACAAAAAATCTATGGGATAGCCAACACTGAAAATAAGAGGTGATGCAATAGAAATAACTCCCAGGCTATATTGATGGTATCATTGAATTCCCTGAGTGCCTGTTTCAATGCCATTTGAAAACAGGAATCTTTCTACTGGCATTAGGAAGTATTAGGATGGTTCCTAAAACTCTACCTTTAATAATTAAATGAAGTTGCTCAGAATTTTCAGTGAATTTTCAGCCATAGTGCTGAAGAATCCAGAATGTTGGTGTAGGATTTAGGTCCAGCTTATGCTGAGGAGATACCATCTGGGTACCATGGAAGAAGCTGAAATAGAAAGAACAATTAAAAAATGTGAAACTCATTAAAACATCTGACCAAAGAGCTATTGGCCCAGATTGTACATTTGACCCATGTTCAGAGTTTCCATTGTCAATTATTATTTACATCCCAACAGCACCCAAAATATGCTAAGGAATGAGCAAGTTAGTGCAAGTCCATGCTCCAAAGATCTTGCATTCTAAACAGACAGATGAAGGTACCAGGGGAGAAACGTTCAAAACATTGAGTGGCCAAGGTGAGAAGCAGCCAACTCCTGTCATTTTTTCCAAATCATTATATCTCAATTATTCCCAAAGGTCCACCTTCCTGGCCATTATCAGCTGAGTAATTTGTAGGTGCCATGGTAGAAGTGGATGCTTAGGTGGGGGTTGAAAAATGGAAAATGTAGTGGCCTGGGAGGCTAGAGTGTTCAGCCAGAGTGTTCCATGTGTAGGAAGCTTGGAAGGAATTGTGGGCATGTTTTTAAAAATGGACCTGGTGTCATTGGTAGACTGAAGGAGACAGGGGCAATGTGAAAAGAGCCTCTGATAGTCATGTAAAGGGAGCAGAATATTTTGGGCCTGGAAGGCGAGGACAAGAAACTTGACTATGATGGGATTCAAAGAGCATTTGACTTGGAGCTTTCGATGCTGAGGCAGTAAATAATCAGGGTCTGTATGAGTGTGTTAGCTGTGTAGACAGAAAGGGAAGGTTGGACCTTACAAATGTTTGAACATGGACTGAAGGCAATATGACTAGTACTGCTGGGGTCTTTCAACAATATAATGAGTTTCTGCCCCTAACTTAAAGGTTTTCTTTAAAGAGCTTGAATCAAAAAATAACTGTCAAGGGAGCTTCACAGAAGCATTATTTATTTTCATTCCTAAACCTGACTCTGATCCAAATTTTCATTCCAACTGCCATCCCTTTTCCCTTATAAATTAAGATTGCAGAGCTAAGTTATTGGCTTCTAGGACTGAAAAAGTAATTTCCCACACCATAACTCAGTCCCAGGTTGGATTTGTTATATGTGGATTATGCACAAACAGTGCTAGAAACCTCTATAGCATTATCTCTTGAGCCAATAAGCGCTTCTCTCCTACCAAATAGCACTTTCTAATGACGCTGTGAAAGTGTCAGACTGCCTAGAATGGGATTACTTTTTCCATAATCCTCCAGTGTTTTGGCTTTGGCCCACACTTAATAAATCTAATTTTTCTCCTTTATAAAAAAAAAGCACCCCATGTGTTATGATTTTGTGAATGGTATTTTTCCCATTGCTTATAATAGGGAGATATGAGGCAAAGATTCCCTCTCTGCCTATTTCTTGGTTCTGCTAAATGTCGTTGCTATAAGTAGATGAAGTTGTACATAGAGGGCCTATATATTTCATGAATACTTGCACTACATGGCCTAGTGTATCCCAGGCATCACTAGCATGGACTTTTTTTGGGGGGGGGGAGGGAGAGTGGACATGTTAATTAGCTTTGGATTTGATCCATTTCCAATAAACAGCACGTAGATCATCATACAACTGAAGCTAGATTTGGTCTCAATATCAGACAAACGTCTTGCTTTTCTCTGCAGTTGGGTTTAGACACTTGATCCTATAGACACTTACTATCAGGAGTAGTGCTTACTGCCGGTGCTTAATTTGTAATGAAAGTGGTACAAGCAATTAGGTGCCGGGGCTCAAGCAATTTTTTTTACATTCATAACTGATGCAGCAAGCCCAGAGGTGCCAAGGCTGTGAACTGCCAAACCTAGAGGTGCCGGGGCTATGAACTGCCACGCCTAGAGGTGCGAGACTCAGTCCTAGCATTCCCTGGCACAAATTATACACTGTTTATTACTGCAAATAGTTGCATTGAGTTCAGTGGGGCTGCTCATGTTGGGTAGTAAGCTCTTCTCCCAGCAGTGAGTAAGTGTCATTTCATGTCTTACAAGGTGACTCAGTTACTAAGGTCCAAAGATCTTACTGCCCTGTTCCACCACCACCACCCTGTGCCCCATCTTCTTTATTCAGTAAGGGCTAGATTCGGACTTGGACTCTGTGTGAATGCAAGAGAACAAAAGGGAATAAGGACCCCTTATATGGGCTACCTTGCATGCAGATGTGTAAGGAGTAAGCAGGGCTAAGCGCCCACTCTCTCATCCCTTAGAGGTGGTGGGTGAAGAATGGGCAGAGCCTTGGTTATACCTCCCTACTCACTGGCCAGAACATCTGAGTCAGCAAAGGTTTTATAGGCCAGCAGTAACTTACTGTCACTCAGGAGAAAGTAGAGAGTTACACGGACTCCCAGGCCTTGCATGCACTAGAAAGGGGTTGCCAAGATACCTATGTAGTAGAAATATAGCCAATACAGGATACAAACTATCCTGATAAAAGCACAGTTTACATCTGCAAAAGAGTATTTTTGCCAGTCTGGTTTATACCAATTCCCTGAAATAAGCTTTATTGTCAAAACTTCGCACCAGGGACAGGGTAATGGAGAATCAGGCCCCTCATCTCCCTGCCAAAGACACCAAACATACATGAAAAATATTCTTAAACCTGGAGCTTCAGAAAAGTTCCTGATTTTCCCTAATTCTTACAAAAGAGAGAGAGAGAGAGAGAAACACACCACCCACCTATCTACACTGACATATCTTGGGAACCTGTGGGAAAATACTTTTCACAAAGCGATCACTCCATATCTGACCTTTCAGTCCTCATCCTCAAAGGAAACCTGCACAAAAGATGAGCATGGAAACTTAAATTCATAACTCTACTGGACATTAAAATCATGGCCTTATTGGGGACACTGATTTTATGGCTCATTATAACAATCTGTAACACACTGCTGCCTGCTAACCCTACTTTGTTATACAACTACAGAGGTGTTAAGTGGCTATTTCATTTTAAGTGGTCTCCTACACCATGTGTGACAGGTTTCAGAGTGGTAGTGTGCTAGTCTGAATCAGCAAAAACAATGAGGAGTCCTGGTGGCACCTTAGAGACTAACACATTTATTTGGGCATAAGCTTTCATTGGCTAGAACCCACTTTTGTGACTCTCTTAGGCTTAACAATCCGTCCCACCTTGTATTTAGCTGTGACACTCTGGTTACCTTTTCCCAACCTCTGTGCAGGACGAGCTCTGTGAAGCTCAAAAGCTTGTCCTCTCCACCACCAGTCCAATAAAAGATATTACCTCATCCACCTTGTGTCTCTCTTATATTTTGGGAACTTATATTTTAAGCAACCCTTAAATTTATCATGTAGCAAATCAAGTTAAAAGTTTTTTAAAAAGGAAAACAAGTATGTATCTTTCAGTATCTTCTCTCTGATCTTCCAGCTCTGTACAGTCAGTTAAAGGCTAACAGGAAAGTACATCTCTCTTCCATTTTAACCTAGAGTATTAGAAAAAAAAATTGATAACAAGAACAATCTGGTAGGAGAACAACCTGTCTGCTGCATTAATGAACAAACTTAGTAGAGTTTGGATGCGTCTGATGAAGTGGGTATTCACCCACAAAAGCTTATGCTCCAGTACATCTGTTAGTCTATAAGGTGTCACAGGACTCTTTGTAGCTTTTTGATAGAGACATTAAGTAAAGACTAGCAAAATAGAAGGAAATTATAGATTAGGATCTTCCCTGTTTGTAGTGAAGCTGTCTTCTCATCCAGTTGTCCTACACAGGAAAGTCAGTTCTGGCTCTAGTGGCCTATGCATGTATGGTCCTTCAAAGTGCTATCAGTGCTGTTACATTCTAATTCTGCTGTGATCAGGAACTGATCTTTCTGCCTCCTACACTTGCTCTGCTTTGAACCAGCTGGGTGCCATGGCAGTGTAAATATTCATCCTTATTTTTGTAAGCCAATGGGAAGAACAAATAATCTGGGTGCCTTTGCAAGTGAAGAGAGACAGACTTGTTTACCAGATCTCACATTTCTGGCAAACAGTTGGCTGTAGCTTTAATAATGGGCTGTCCATAATTGGCAAGTATTTAATCCACATTAATACACATGCACTAAACTTCCTAATTGGGAATTTCTCTTTATAATAAACAGATTACTCTTGCTTTCTCAACTGATGCTGAAGTGCTAATACAGCAGAGGGTGCACCTCGCTACATGAATCCAGTGAGCGGGCCCCAGCGCATGGTAATTTTTAAAGAAAACATATGGTAAAAGAAATGGCTGAAATCTGTAGACAGCTTGCCTAAATTACAGTGCATCCATTGAAACCAGGACACATGCTAAGCTGCTGAAAGCAAAAAGGTGTCATTAAAAAATGATTCATGTACCTTTACCATAATGAGTGCTCACATTGGAGGATTTCCAGTTGCATGATCGATATTGTCAATGCTGTCCAGAACAAAATACTTTTGTAGGAGGAAAATATTTACTATTGCCGAAGTCTGTAATTTGCACATATACACTTTTTGCCTTAAGGAATTTGAAAATAATTATTACTTTTTATTTTTTTCAGAGCTGTCTATATCCTAACCTAGCGAGTAAACAATCATGCACAGCCATATGGAGCAATTTCATAACAGCACATGGTGAGATTCTAATGAGTCTTATCATACTGTGCCTGACAGGTGAATCTTCAGCTTTGATTACAGGAGACCAAAAATAATTCATACAGGCCTATAAAGTGTGATTCAGATAAGCCTCAATTATTTTTGATGTCAGCCATTCAGAATGGTACATGGCGTGTTTTCATTTTCAGGCACACAAACTGGCAACAGACTATAATGGATATGTACTGGGCTCTCAAACCCACTCAGTTTTGTTTACTTGACTACTGTAATTACCAATATACTGTAGTCCATTGACTGTTCTCATTGAAATGTAGCTTAGGAGTTGTTTAAGTTCAACTCCTAAAATGTCAGCAATTCTTTTGAAGTTGTCAGTAGGTATTACAGTACTGTAATTCCTGAAAGCTCCATTGTACAAATATGCAGCAAGAAACAGTCCATGCCCCAAAGAGCTTGCAAATGACCTTTTGTAAATTCCAACCAGAAGACAGACAGGGTCAGACTCAGCCCTGACGTACGTGGGTGCTTCTCCATACAAGTCAGTGGGGCTTAAGCCCCCTTAACAAGGCAGACTTTGCTAGTAAAGGATTAGAAGCATTTTAGGCAGTGTGTGATCTAGTGGATAAAGCACTGGACTGGCACTCAGGAAACCGGGGTTCTATTCCAGCCCTTTGGGGTGACCTTGGGCAAGTCACTTCCCCTTTCAGTGCCTCAGTTCTCCTAGCTGTAAAATAGATACTGAGCTTTTGTAAATCACTCTGAGATCTCTTGATGAAAAGTGCTATATAAGAGCTAGGTATTATTATTTTCTTCCAGGAAATATATATCTCAGGGTACGTCTTCACTACCCGCCATATCGGCAGGTAGCAATCGATTTCTCGGAGTTCGATATATCGCGTCTCATCTAGACGTGATATATCGAACTCCGAATGCGCTCCAGTCGACTCTGGAACTCCACCACTGTGAACGGCAGTGGCGGAGTCGACGGGGGAGCCGCGGACGTCGATCCTGCGCCGTGAGGACGGGTAAGTAATTCGAACTAAGGTACTACAACTTCAGTGTAGACCAGGCCTCAGAGGTATTAGGAACTATGAATGGTCAGACTGGATCAGATCCATGGTCCATCTAGCCCAGTTTCCTGCCTCTGATATCAGCCAATACCAGATGCTTCAGAGTAGGGTGTACTACTACTACTACTACAGTAGGCAATTGTGGGGTAATATGCCCCCCATGTACATCTCACCCAGGTCTCTAATAGTTAGAGATCATCTTAAACCCTGAAGCACAAGGTTTAATATTGATGTGACAAACTAACCACATTCATTTTCTATGACAAATTCTCTAATAATCACTTTGATTGCTGTATCTGGGAGCACCCTTCGCAGTAAACGTGGGCACTAGAACATCAACAGAGAGTGAACACAAAAAGGGGTGGGGTGAACACAGCTGATGCGAATTAATTTTTTTAGTTGAGCAAATATTTGCGGAGACTCGTGGGGGATTTGTCTAGTTCTAGTTCTTGTTTTATGTGAACTTACTTTACAAGTTCTGTTAGAAATGGGTGAGAAAGAGTTTTTAGCTATATAGCTGTCACTCTGATTTTCCTACAGTGTCCTAATGAGAGTAGTGTTTAACAAAAGACACAGTAGTTTCTAAAGTAGCTGCCATCTTGTGTAATACTCTACTGTTTAACCTCTGAAAGAAAAGTGATGACTACTTTTTTTCTTCTCTTTAGTAATACATGTGTACTGATTTAGGACTTGAACTCATTCCAGCAGTTCTCAGGTATGGAGACCTGGATGCTTTTATGATCACTGATCATAGAGTCAGCTAGGAGAGGGATGCCCTATTTTGTAGCTCTGCATACAGACAACAGTGCAGGAATCACACATGGATGATGCAAGAATTCTGTATTAAAGATTCAATGCAAGGATCAGGGCTAGTGAATAACACTTAGTTATTCTGTACATAATTGTTACATCATCTACAACAAATTCTTGATTTTTTTCTCTGGGTTGAATTTACATACAGTGGATAGTACTGTTGCTGTTGCCATAAAAATAAGATAAAAGCCTGTTTCCACCTGAGATGAACATGTGTAGCTCTCACCAAAGTCACTAGGGGTTGCATATTTGGCGATAAACTTCTCATAGAAGATTCCTTCTTGGTACTGCTTCCAATTTCTCAGCTGTCTTAGATAAGCAGCAGGGTTTTATCATCTCACTCTGTTTCTTTCAGCCCCTTTCCTTATTCCTCCCCATCCTTCCCTCTTTGGAAATAGACACAAGTTCAACAGGTGAAAAATGAACATTTATGCCTGTTCACAACATTGTATGCAGTGTTGGTGTAACTGTGTTAGCCCCAGGATATTAGAGAGACAAGGCTGGCAAGGTAGTATATTTTATTTGACCAATGTCTGTTGGTAAGAGACACAAACTTTTGAGCTTGTTCACAAAATTGGTGAATAGGTGGGATATGTCATTTCTGCTTTGTGTGTGACATTTTATGCAAAGCTTTATCTCTGGCCTTTCTTTTCTTACCCTTAGTTCCATTTCTTTTTGCCCTGGGGTTTGATACAATGAAAAGTTAATTAGGACTCCTGCTAGTCTTGAGAGTTTCCTGGGCTCCTCATACATACCTACAAAAACATATACCTTGAAGATTCCTTTCATAAGAGAGCTACAGATCTTGACTATCTTGTACTTGCTCTCCATTACTTTCCTCTCCTTTACTTCTAGTGGAACTTTTAACCTTTAAGTAGAGATGATGTACCTGTTCATTATGAGTAATATTGGTTACAAATTTAGCCCCACTTTTTGGTTAGAGAACCATCTGTGGATTGATTGTGGCAAGTTTTCAGAAATGGGTGCCTAAAATTAAGATTCTAAATCCATATCCTAAATAAGACTTGATTTGCAAATGTGCTGAGCACCCAGTAGCTCCCATTACTGTTGAAAATCTGACCAATTTTTAGATGCCTAAATATGGAGTTGGAAACCTAACTTTAGACACCCATTTTTGAACGTGTTGTCCCTGATTTCCTTCAAATGTATTAGGTACGTTTATTCACCAAATGGTTTGGATAAATAATTTTCAGTTTATAGCCCATATCCTCTGCTGCTATGAAGTAGCTCCAATGACTCCACCTGTGTTAATATAGCTGTATAAAATGTATTTGCTTAGGAAAAGTACTTGCCATCAAGCCTTTTCCATGGTAGTCATGGTGGACTTTGGAGAAAGCTGTGATACTGGTGCTTAGAGAAGGACTTATTCAAAGATAGAACCACTATGATCATGGGAGGTGGGATGTGCTAACCCAACCAGAACTGGAAGAGCACGAATCTTGTCATCCTAATTTAGAGACCAGATGCAATACTAATGTAAAACCAGCAGCACAGGTCAATTTAATTTCATTTCTGTCACAAGGTTCTCTGAAGGGAACATAATGTGTGCAACTCACTGCAGCCCCAAGCTGATGGCTCACAGGCCTGTGACAAGATCTGACATGTTTGGTGTGAAACTAATTAACCCATGTCAAGAATGGATAGTTAAGAGCAGGTCAGTAATCTCTTATTTTGTTCACCAAATGCAGGGTCACGATCATTTGAAATCACTATTACTGCTGAAGTTTAAAGGAGCAAATAAATGGTTAAATAAGTAGATTAAAAAAATTGTTGGACATTAGAGGAAAAGTGAAGGCTGGAAAAAAATGAGACTGGGCTTGTTTTTATCCTCGGTTTTTATGGCAAGTGCTTAGTAAGCTTAAGATAACAAAAATGCAACTGCAGCACTGGCTTGTCTATGATATCTAATTTTCAAACAGACATAAATACTACAGAACAACTTGTCACTTTAAAAGGGTAAACAGAAAAATCAAATAAATTAAGTGACATTTAAGAAGTTCAAGGTTTATATTGCTGCCACCAGGGAAATCAGAGACCCAAAGGAAAAAAAATAGTTTCTTTAAAATATCGATGTAATAGAGTTTGGGGAGCAAAAACCTAATTTTTCAACAGTTGTCCAAATAATTTACAAGAATAATTTTGGAAATAGAATGTCACAAAGAATTAATGGGTTTTTTTAATTGTGGACTCTGTGTTTTGGAATTAATTTTAAGCAAGGCGATTGAAAATTAGTTCAGTAAAGCTGTAAAAGAGTAATTGCAGTCAGGTGAAGAGAGGAAGGAAAAAAGCTCCATCCGATCGTAAAGCCCAGAGACATTGTTTTGAAAGCTGCATAAATTGTTGCAAAGGAAAGAGAGAAGTAAGGGATAAGGAGGGAACTCTTGTCAAGGACAAAAAAACAGCATTGTTTTAGAGGGAACCCCATAGAGTCTTGTGTATTTTGATTTTTTTCCCCCTTGGAGCAGGGAAGACTAAGGGCATGCTTTTGTTCGAGAAGTGCGGAGCACCCACAACTCAAATAGAACTTAATGGGAGCTATTCGTGTTTAGCACTTCTGGAAATCAGACCCTAATGATGAGATCCTGCAGAGAGTTTTGCCATTGACTTGACTGACAGCTGGGTCAGACATGGAATGTTTTATTAGGGATATAATAAAGGAGAGGTCATTGCCCTAGCACAGGGATCGACAACCTTTGGCACGCGGCTCTCCAGGGTAAGCCCCCTGGCAGGCCGGGCCGGTTTGTTTACCTGTTGCATCTGCAGACTTGGCCGGTCGCAGCTCCCACTGGCTGTAGTTCACCATCCCAGGCCAATGGGGGCTGCAGGAAGCGGCACGAGCCAAGGGATGTGCTGGCCGCCACTTCCCGCTGCCCTCATTGGCCTGGAGCAGCGAACCGCAGCCAGTGGGAGCCGCGATCATCTAAACCTGCAGATGTGGCAGATAAACAAACCAGCCTGGCCCTCTAGGGTGCTTACCCTGGTGAGCCGTGTGCCAAAGGTTGCCGATCCCTGCCCTAGCAGATAAGAGTTCCACTGGTGTTTTAGGCTCCTGGGGGACTTGACTAAGAACGGGAACAATTAACTGACAATGGGAACATTAGCAGCCTGCATACTTAGTTGTTACATTTCTGCTCTGGCTCAGGGGACCGGGCCTGCCTCACAAAGCCCTTCCCCTCCAAGCCGGGGACATCGCAAGAGCGAGTGAAAGGGACAGAGTGTCCCACACACGTGCCCAGCCCTTCCTCCTTGATGTCTCTCCATGCACACCCAGCCCCCCTCCCCTCCACGCACTGATCTACATCTCTGGCTGCTCTGGGCAGATGCGCCCGGGTTGCCAAGGAAGGGGCATGTGTTTCCCACAGATTTATTTGCTCCACCATTTTTCTGTGGGGAGCAAAGAAATCTGTGGACGGTATAAATTCTACACCCCCCTCCCCCCCCCGAGTAACTCAACAATAAAGTGGATAGTCCCTGAAAGGTTTGTTCAGAGCAGTCGCTGACAGTGAATGTTGTACACTTGTTCTCTTTACAGTCTGCAGTTAGATTTTGCTGTATTACCCTGTAAATGAGGAAGGGAGCAATTACAAGGGCAAGGTCACCTCCCAGGCTATCACTGCGTATCAAATGGCTTGCTGATATTTCAAACCCCTAGCTTCAGGAATGCATTATCCTCACGCCACATTGCAGGTGCTCTCTCAGTGCTGTGTTCAGAACACAGCACAGAAGCTTAAGGCTTGTCTTCACTACAGAATGTAATAGTGTCAGATGACCTTGAAGAGTCCAATTAACTGACATAATGCTGACCATGACTCTTCAATAAGTGCAGAGGGCTAGTTGTATGAAGTATTCCATCAGCTAGCTATGCTTGAACCTGAGTGGGAGCAAGGTTTGACCATGAGTAGCCAAGTCAGTGCTGAATAAGACCCATCCTAATTATCCTGCCTTGTGAGTGATAATCGTGTTCGTTATCTCATTTCTTCAAGGTCCTGTTCCAACATGATACGATTCTGTAGCAAAGACAAACCCTAAGGTAGAAATGTATTTTCATGACAAACCTCCATGTTTAGTGTTTAGGTTGCAAAACACATCCATACAGGACTATTACTTGCAATACAGTTTCTTTCTTGATTTGTTTCCTCCTCAAAATGTGGTAATCCACATTAATTTTGGTCACACTTTATATTAAAGGTACATTCATATGCAGTTTATAAAGTGTTAATAAAATTATTATGGAAAATGAAACAGTTAATCAATTGTTATAGATTGTTAGAAAGCACAACAGGTCAATAGGTTGCAACTATCTGGAGTACCTTGTACTGATGTGTATACAGCCATCTAGGATACATTACTCATTAAGTGTAACAAACTTATCACATGAATCACTTATTACCCCTTTTTAAACTATGTATAAATGCATGCTTAATATAAATGGTGACCAATTTTTTTAAAAAGAAAACTAACTGCCGAAGCCTTTCTCCACTGCCTTCCCTATGCCAGAGCTTTTCCCTGCTGCTCTGGAGTCTTTCACTGCAGTGGGGAAAGGCTCCAGCAGCTCCTGTGGTGGAGAAAGGCTCTGTCAGTAGGAGGCAGCAGGACACTATACTGCTAAAAATAGCAGTGTAGACATGGGAGGCACTGCATCGGTGACTAGAGAGCTGTGTAAGTTATATACCCTAAGGTTGTGGTGTGTCTTTACTCACCTAAGCAGCGCTTCACCATCTATACTGCTATTAACACCCATGCTATCTGGGCATGTAGTATATATAGTCTGCATGCTGCTGTAAATGGAGACACAACCCATGATAAAATATCTCCTATAGCTGTGAAATTTGGAGTTATCCCACATGCGCAAAAATCAGTATCTGCATAGAAAATGAAAGCTTTGTAACACTCCGTCCTAAAGGGTTTCATAAAATGTTGTGAGTGGAGCTGGTAATATTGCTTATAGTTAAGGGTGCTCAACGCTTTCCATTATAGGACCCTGTTTTCAGTAGTTTATAACTTTGCCAGGTTTTACCCCTTCAAGCTGAATATTGTCAGGCTGTGTGTCTGCCTCAAGCTGAATTGTTCTGGTAAGTTTCAGCAAAAGTGGTTCAGCCATTTCCAAAACTGGAACTGGGGAAAGAACTGTTTTCCCCATGTTAAACAAATTCTTAAACCATTTAATTGGGACAGCAAAAGTCATATCCCTGGCACTAGTGCAGCCTCCTTGCCTTCATGCTTTTGGACTTGAAATGGGGCAGGGAGGCTGCACTAGTGCCAGGGATATGCCTTTTGCTGTCCCTGTGAGAAGCTGTATGAGTTATGAGCATCAGAAAAAATTCAGTTTGCACGTGCTCAGTAGAAAGCTAGGGCTGGGCTGCTAAATTTTCCAGAGATTCTATCTGCATGGGGTGTGATTGAGCCCAAGACTGCAGGACTTAAGTAGTGCTTTCCCTGCAGCTGCTTCTCCCAGCAACAGCAGCTCCAGACACCGGTATGGAGAACAGGCATGCTGTCTCTCCTGTGCTCACAATGCCCCTTCTTCCCCACTGGAGCCCAGCGGGAGGTGGAAACAGGCTGCTTTGAATGCAGAGGGAGGAGGAAAGGTCAGGGGGCAAGAGCAGGGGTCAGGGATGGAGGATGTACTGGTAATTATCCACATTTGCAGTTGACTATTAGATGGATTAACAATCCCCCTCCCCTGGTTGTTTAAAGGAGTCTTTAATGACCACAGTTGGTTTTAATTGAGCTTCATCCCAAAGACATCTCCTCTAAATCAGATGGTTCCATGTGGATTTATGGGGAATGCAGATACCAGTCAGATCCCAACAAGATTTTAGTTCTATTTTCATGACATGTCTATAGTATTAGAGTCTAATCTTGTCAGTCATTGCTTGCATCCAGATGCATTAGCTGTTACTAGAGGGGATATCACTATGCAGTGACTCTGAGGGAAAGTTAATGCATATGATTTTCTATTACTTAAAAGAGGCTCCAATATAGTCACCATTAGTGTATGTGGAAATAGTAAATACAGTGACTGGGTCTAATCCTAGTATAACTCTAAAGAAGAAAACATTTAATTATTGATCTGCTAGCACTGTACATTCAGCTTTACTCAGACTTGGAAAAGAATGGAATTCATTTTGAAAAAGGTCAACTAACTACAGTACAAATATTTGTGGTTTTTTAAGGAAATGCAGACGAATGTGTTTTATATAGGCCAAATGGTGATGGCTTGTCTTTGCGGTATCCTTGTTGGTCAGGGGGTTTGTACTGTTGCATGAGATACCTTGGGAGTTTGCTGGATGGCACTGGAGACTATTGGTATGTAGTTAAGCGGCTCTTTGAAATGCAGTCATTGGTTAGTTAGAAATTCCAGAAATAAACAAGATGTTAGCTGTTGCTCTGACTTAATCAGAATGGTCTTGATCCAGGAAAGCACTTATGCATGTTCTTAAATCCATCCTTATTCAGGGAAGTGCTTAAGCCTCATTGACTTCAAAGGGACTTAAGCATGTGCTTGAGTGCTTGTGGGAATAAGGATGCTTCCCTGCATCCAAGCTAGTACATACAAGTCTTATATTGCAAAAACAAAATCCTGGAGGGTTTAGATGTACAATCTATTTTATCCTAACTTCCACATTTTGTGGGATTTAGATTACTGGTTCTAGCTAATTTCTAATTAAAAACATAGCCACCCTGTAACACTAGAAGCCGAAGAATGCCCAGCTCCTGAGGATGAAACTCACCAGCATCTTCATGTCTACAGCAAAGAACAGTAACACCTTGTAATGCACCCAAGCACTGGAGGAGGCGACTGGGCATTTTATCTTGGTACCTTTGTGTTTGTAGCATTAACATTCCCATACTGTGTGTGTGTGTGTGTGTGTTAGTTTTGTGACACAACACACGTACCTTATTTTGATTCTCTTTTAATTATCCCTGGCTTTTTTCTTCAAAATGAAGACAACAAAACAGATATATATCCATGAGCAAGCAGATATGTGGATGTAAAAGAGATGCACACAGTATTCCTCTGTTGGCAGTACCAAAAAGAAAGGTCATGAAAAGCCCCATAAACAGCCTGTATTACCAGGAAAGAATGCCTCAGTAAGTGTCTAACAGAGAGCTCCCCAGCTCCCAGTCGCCGTTAAGAGCAGAATTTCACATTCAGCCATTAGAACATGAAGCTTTTTAATGAACGGAAGATGTTTTTAGTCAAATTGTTTTCCTTTCATATTTGTTTCCTCCACTTGAACAAAATGGATATGACAAATAATTCCTAAACTTATGTAAAAAGATCACTGTTTAAGTGGACAGTGTAAATCGTAATTAACAAAAAATGCTATTTAAATGGAAGCAGTCCAGACATCATTAAAATAAAGCAGAATTCCTTCAGGGAGAAATTATTTCTGGTTTGATTTCTGTCAAAATGACTTTGACTTTCAGAATTCTTTTACAAAATGTTTCCTGAGGCTTTGCCTTTGTGAAGGGTATTTAAACAAAAGAGCTATTTGCTTCTAAACAGGAAGAATCCAATAAAAGATTCCATTCAAATTAAGTATCTCTGCCTCTTTTTTAACAGAAGCATTTCTTTATTATTTTATATTGTTTTAAAATGTCACCAGATTAGCACATAAATCTTCATTGTGGCCACTTGACAATCTCATTAATTTTCTGTGAATATTTCAGTCTAAAGATAAGATATAATTCCATGAAGGTAATTGATTTCAAAATCAGGTGGTTTGTATTTTTAATTCTGTGGGTTTTTTTAAATGAATACAATATTGATTGTATACTCCTGAACTCAGTTTTCCCTGTGGATATTGCATGATTATAGATCAATATTATAAAGAGTGTAAAATGTATAAGGCCGGATTCGACTCTTATGAACATCTGTGTAAAAAAAGAGTAACTTCACTAGAGCCACATTAGGATAAAAAAAACAATGTAAGCCAAAAGAAACCAGGCCCAAAGGCTTCTACAGAGTTTTAAAAGCTTTTCCACATTTACATTAGGGCAGTGGTTCTCAACCAGGGTACATGTATCCTGGGGGTACGCAGAGGTCTTCCAGGGGGTACATCAACTTATCTAGATATTTGCCTAGTTTTACAACAGGCTACATAAAAAGCACTAGCAAAGTCAGTACAAACTAAGATTTCATACAGACAATGACTTGTTTATACTGCTCTATATACTATACCCTGAAATGTAAGTACATTCTTTATATTCCAATTGATTTATTTTATAATTATATTGTAAAAATGAGAAAGTCAGCAATTTTTCAGTAATAGGGTGCTCTGACACTTTTATATTTTTATGTTTGATTTTGTTAGCAAATAGTTTTTAAGTGAAGTGAAACTTGGGGTAGGCAAGACAAACCAGACTCCTGAAAGGGTACAGAAGTCTGGAAAGGTTGAGAGCCACTGCACTAGGGCCCCTTTACATTGCTGGAGTGCTGTGACAGAGCTTTAGTGTAATTGAGAATTAGGGTCAACACAATGAACCTTACATCCCATTAGTTCTATAATCCTTGGGCTTTCCACTGGTGTGACTACTTTGACATAAGTGTAGCAAAATAGGCACCCACTTTTACAGCTCTTGTGCTATTTAGCCCAGCTGACCATCCTCGTTTAGTGAGGCCTGCATAAACTGGATGGATGCAATGATGAATCAGGCCCCTTAGGGTACGTCTACACTACCCGCCGGATAGTGATCGATCTATCAGGGATTGATTTATCGTGTCTAGAGTAGACGCGATAAAATCGATCCCTGATTGCTCTGCCGTTGACTCCGGAACTCCACCGCAGTGAGAGGTGGAAGAGGAGTCGACGAGGGAGCGGCAGCAATCGACCTCACGGCCAGGTAAATCGACCTAAGATACACCGACTTCAGCTACGCTATTTGCCCCCCACCCAGTGTAGACCTAACTTTACATACACCAAAGCTGTTTGCTTTCTCTACGTCTCTCTCATTAAATTTCAAATACATTCCCAGCAAACTGTCCTGAGAGCAGCATTCTGTTGTGCTGGGGCGGGCGGGGGGGGGGGGGGGTACTTACACATTTGGGGCCTGATCCTCCACTGCCTTGCACTTATGTACTCATTTACATGTGTAAAAAGTGGGGGTAAAGTGCTACTGAATCTGCATTCTCTATTCACTTATCCCAGTGGCAGTGTTTTACTCCAACTTAGCTATATCTTGCATAAGCTTTGCTGCTGCTTTTCCTGTTTTATCCATCCTTTTGCAAAGCAATAACAGGCATTTTGTGGGACATAGCCTGCGACTCTGCAGTCTCTTTCCGACCTTTATGGGGACCTTGCAGAGGAGTGGGGAGAGGAAGGGGCCAGTCAAACTCTCTGATCTTCTTCCCCAGGGAGATATGTTAGCGCTGAGAGAGCCCGTGTCAGCCACTGGGCTGAAGTGAGTCTGCAGCATCTCCAGTGCTGACTTCTCACAAATATATTCTGTGCACAGTCTGCAACTGGGTCTCCACTTTGAATGCCTGAGTGCATACTGTAACTATAGACTAGCAAAATATCCTGAGTTTGTCTGCTCACCACTTCTCTACTGAGCAAAGAATCAACTTCTGAAATACAACTCCTGGCCAATACCATACAAGTCAAATATTGTGGCTATGTTTTTTGAAAGGTTGGCTATATACAGCCAATAATAATTCTGTGCATAGTCCACTACTGGGTCTCCATATTGGATGCCTGAGTGCATACTGTAAATATAGATTAGGAAACAATATCCTGAGTCTGTCTGCATTATAATGAGGGTTTTAATATTGCATGTGTGAAAGCATGAGCTGGTCAGCCTAGGGGGCAGGAAAGATATTTTTCTCCATATACAGCGGTGAACAATTATCTTAGTGCTCTGGGGTTTCTTTCACTTTCCTGTGAAATATTGGGCATTAGCTACTGTGAAAGCCCAGGCTATTGTTGGACTAGTGGCCTGATTAGGTATGGTTGGTTCTGTGTTCCTACAGCAAAATGTTTTCTGCACAATAATATCCAATTTTCACAGTTCCTGTTGTATCGTTCATCAGGTTCAAATACTTGTGCTTGTAAACCCACATTAGCACCTGAAATAATGAGAGAAATTGCATGAGATGGGAGCAACCTTCCTTCTGGTGACTTGGACCTTTAGCAAATATAAAAAGCAATTTCCTGCATTGTCTGAGGAGTTTCAAAAACATGCAGAGCAGAGTGTACGGAAAGCAGCTTTCAAAGATGATTTTGGAAATTGCTAGTATTTGAAACCAGCTGGTGTAACAAGGTTATTGAGGTGAAGAGAGAATTGCTGCCTGGAGACATGTATTAGAGGGATCAGAAGATGTTGCAAGCAAGTTCAATATCAGTTGCTATTTTTTATAGTGATTTCATTGCAACATTGACCATTGAGAACAACCACCCTTCATTTAACCAGCTAGGCAACTTCTTTGCCCCCACCCTTTTAATCTTCCAGTGGAGGCAGCTGAATAATACTTTTTTTTTTCAAGGCAAGTGCCTGATATATTACATCAATCACTAGAGTTTCTTGTAAGATCCACATACTTTAAACCTTGACCTTAAAAGCCATATCAGCATCATAATTTGTAGGTATAGGAAGGATTTAATACTAGATCTAGGGAGCAAGGTGTAGGGGGCTTCTTTTATGAACTATGACAGGTAGGAATAAGATTCTAATGTTCTCCCATAGGGACTTCATTTTCTTTTTCGCCAAAGTTTTTTCAAAGTGGTTATGTTGGCTTTTATGGGGACACACACCTGTCTGTACAGTTCTCAACTTAAGTAATAATAAGCACTAATAGTAGCTACCAGACAGATGGCCTTGGAGAGAGATATGAGGTTCCCATACCAGCTATATCATGGAGAGTAGCAGTGGAGGCGTCATTGCATCATCCAACCATGGTCTGGCAGGATTTCCCACCTCTAGGGGTTTGAAAGTAGTTCAGTTTTCATGGCCTGCTCATTCTTTGCCTCACCCCTGAGACTGCAAAAGTGACAGCTAGTGGTTTTGAAATGTTGGCTTCTGTGATGGGTTTACCTGTCTATGGGGAAATGGGCTGTGACCATCAACTCACTTTCACATAGTATGCAAAATGTTCTTCAGGTTGTAATGAGTTTAAGTCCTAGAAGAGGGGGAGGGATAGCTCAGTGGTTTGAGCATTGGCTTGCTAAATCCAGGGTTGTGAGGTCAATCCTTGAGGGGGCCGTTTAGGGATCTGGGGCAAAAATCTGTCTGGTGATTGGTCCTGCTTTGAGCAGGGGGTTGGACTTGAGGACTTCCTGAGATGCCTTCCAACCCTGACATTCTATGATAAGAGTCTGGATCCATGGCCATTTACCAGTATCTCTAGTCCTAGAAGAGTGTGGCTCCATAACCACTTAGTCTGCTAAGCCATCCAATTCACTTGCATATGATGCCAAAAAACATTTAGCCCTTCTTCTGCATGCATAAAAGATGGGTAAACAAAACAGCCCCCAATCAAGCATATTCCCCTAATGCGCAAATGTCACTAATGCCTAGCAAGGCCATTGTGCTCTTCTCACGTGAGGAGTCCATTTATCCCCATTACACTTCTCTAGACAAATCTTTAACTCTCAACATTTCATTGATCAACATCTGTGACAAATGCACAGAATGTTAATGCACTCATGAGGGTCATTGTTCAAGAGCTTTTGAATGACTCATGCTCTGGGTCACCTGTGTCTAGAGCCACTCATGGAACTGGGTGAACCTTAAGTTCTTTGGAGGCAGTTTTCTTTTATATGGCAGTTCTTTTTGCTGGTTGTTTTCCCTCAATTGTAGTCTAGCCAATTGTGGGTGGGATTTTCAAAAGAGCCCAAGGGATTTATGAACCCAGCTCCCATTGCATTTCAATGGTATTTGAGTGCCTAATTTCCTTGTTCTCCTTTGAAATTCTGAGCACATCTGTGTTCTCTTCCTGATATTTCATAGGAGACGCCACATATTCTGACCAGTGACTTCAGAAAATAAAAATTGCTGTTGACTAGAAAACAATTAAATAGTGTAAACATTCAGTTTTGTTGGGTTTTGTCTTAATCCCAGCATGCCTCAGACAAACACAAAGAACATAGCAGTTTCAGCTGAATTATCCAGATGGAATCTCTTCTAGTTCACCTGACAAAATTGCTACCTTTGAACCAGGGGAGAAGACAAACTTGGGAAAGGGTGTTCTAGTGGTTAAGCACAGGACTGGGATTTAGAAGATCTGTATTCTCTTCCCAGATCTGTCCAAGACTTTTTTACTTGGCTTTGGGCAAAACACTTAACTTCTTTGAGCCTCAAATTCTCCATTTTTTAAAATGGAATGATAATAGCTATCTCTTAGGGATGTTGCAAAGGTCTGTGCATTAATGCTTAAAACACAGAGATCCTCAGACGAAAGGTGTTATACCTGTACAACATATTCTTGTTATTCACATAACTCTTGAGAAAAATTGAGTCTCTTCCTAGCTGATCTCTTGCTGATGAGCCAAGTCATTGCATGAGTTCCCCTTCCGGGGATGTCACAGGATTTCAGCCATAGCCTGTTTATCAAGCGGTTGCTCCAACCAGGGCCGGTGCAACCATTTAGGTGACCTAGGCGGTTGCCTAGGGCGCTGGCATTTGGGGGGCAGCATTTTCTTCGGCAGCGACCGTGGCAGCCAGATCTTCGGCCGCCCCGGTCGCTGCCAGCATTTAGGCGGAGGGAGCTGGGGCAGAGGATCGCGGGGAGGGCCGCCTGCAGCAAGTAAGGGGGGGTGGGGGTGGCACGCAGGGGAACTCTCCGCCTCAGCTCACCCCTGCCCTGCTTCCTCCCTGAGCACACCGTGGCTGCTTCATTTCTCCCGCCTCCCAGGCTTGCGGTGCCTAAGCTGATTGGTGCCGCAAACCTGGGAGGCAGGAGAAGTGAAGCAGCCACGGTGTGCTCGTGGAGGAGGCGGGGCAGGGGTGAGCTGGGGCGGGGGGGTGCCTCAGGGCGGAGGGGGGAAGCTGCCGCGGGGGGGGAGGGCGGCGCCTCAGGGTGAGGGCTCGGGGACGGGGGAGGACGCAAGGTGGAAGTTTTGCCTAGGGCACGAAACATCCTTGCACTGGCCCTGGCTCCAACCCCTACTGAAGTCCATGGGTATCTTTCCACTGATGTAAATGAGATCTGAATCGGGCTTCAGAATACATAGCCATAGCCAAGATAGTATAATAGGTGCCTTAGAACAATGTACAATGATTAATGAGACAGCAAGATCTCAGTAAAACAGTCAGGTGACTCTATGAGTGATTAAGGACCTCCCTCCTTGCAATTTTTTATAAATAAGGATGGGTAGATTAGTGCTTTATTCTAGTGAGCATTCTGAATGACAAAGAGTTGAATCTTACTTCCTGTGTAATGTCTCCGGATTTAGTCCACCAAAAATGTATTCACTATTGGAAAAAAGGCATATCGTCTCAAAGAGTACAAGTGTACTGTGCACAAAGAAACACTTTGCCTGTAATCTGCCAATATTTATGTCTGAATAGCATTTTACTCTGTTTCCACGCCACTTCTCCATGCTTCTCAATCTAGTAGTGAAGTTGTCATAATCTTACATTTATGACATGGTCTGTTGTCATTGAATATATTGTGATATGACAAACATAGCATTCAGACCTATAGGATCATGCAAAAGTAGTTGAGCTGTGAAACAGACAGACTTTGGTCAAACTCCTATTTTTAAGATCATTAGTAAAAGTGACTAGGACAGCTATGAAAAACATTTATAATGGTATATTTTCTATAGTGGTTAAATCCTTATTTAAGACAGTGCTAAAAGTCCTCCCTGATTGAGGTAAAAATCAGTCAAAGAGAAAATCAGTTATTTTTTGACATGGACATTTTATTTTAGGGGACACAACTGAAGCCTGCTTATTATTTCCCTGCTTTGGTCTGCTCCTGGGTAGAGTTGTCAAAATGGTGGTTTCATGTAGCATACCTACTACATCCATGTTCTTTATAATCATTTACACAAAGTAATTTCTGTTATGGCAAAACTGAAAACAATAAAGCACCCCACCCCATGTTTTAATCTCAGCACCTTTCCATGGTGTGCTGGAATCTGCACAATTCCAGAATGCGTTTAATAAATAACACGTCATTCAGCTATTGGCTGGATTATAGCACACGGCATAAACTCAAGCAGTCAGCTGACCTCTTATTCCCCCCCCCTTCCCAATTCTGTTCAGTGTGAGAAGAGTTATAGAAGGGTTTTTTAAGCCATTAATAGAACACAGGCAGAAGATGATGAATTAAGGGAGCCTCCATTAATTTTTCATTTTGACAGATTATCGTCTGTCAAAAGGCAGAGGAGATGCCTCTTGTACACAGAGCTAGGGAGCTTGCTCTTTGTAACACAGGCTTATGTTTTTCGCATGAATTAGGTAGTGGGCACCAAAAGGATAAAAAATTCATGACAATCTATAATTTACATGCTGGAAGATAAATAATGAACTAAATCCTGTCATTAAATTGGTCTTTCATTTTTCTTAATCCCCTGGGGTGATGAATCTGATTTTGCATCAACATTTAGTATAAATTGAATTTTTTTTTTGGTGGGGCAAAGCTGTTTAAAATACCTTTGTTATAAATAGCTTAAGCTGTACAGTACATTGCCTTAGGCTCAAAGATACACCAGGCTATTAATGTAATATTACATTAAGATTGACATTAATTAATGTCAATATTAACATCACCTTTTATAAACCAGGCTAAGCTACAAAAAAAATCATAAATACTGTAGAGTTTTGTTTAATTAACTTGGCTTTTTCTTTTAAAAAAAAAAAGAAATAAAAGTACTGATATACAGTGAAGCCTCCTTTATCCAAATGGAATTAATGTGGATAAATGGGAGTTTTCAAATTGTTTAATACACATCAAGGGACATGACCTCATTTCACATAAATGAGGCTTTTTCAGATAGCTGAGGCTAGGGTAAGTGAAGTTTCACTGTCTATAATAAATAATAAAAGTGGAAACCTTAAAAGAAAAAGCTTAACAATTCCAGCTGTAGGATAGGCTGGTTACTAGAGACAGCTCAGCTAGTAAATTTCATGGTGTTCTGTTTTGAAAAGACTGAAAGAACCCTGGGTGTTGTGACAAAGTTCCTCCTCTACCTTGGTGGGTCCTGCGCTTACTGGCGGATTTGCTCACCTCACAGATTCACCATGTGGGTCAGGAAACAGCCCAGAGACCTTCCCCTCTGATAGAAACCACAGTCCAGGTCAATTCCTCCTGTGTCTGATCAGGAGTTGGGAGGAACTCAGGCCTGCTCTCTACTCCGGGTTCCAGCCCAGGGCCCTGTGGACTATAGCTGTCTAGAGTGCCTCCTGGTACAGCTGCGTGACAGCTACAACTCCCTGGGCTACTTCCCCATGGCCTCCTCCCAATACCTTCTTTATCCTCACCACAGGACCTTTCTCCTGGTGCCTGATAACACTTGTACTCCTCAGTCTTCCAGCAATATGTCTTCTCACTCTCAGGCCTGGTCTACACTAGGAGTTTGTCGAATTTAGCAGCGTTAATTCGAATTAACCCTGCACCCGTCCACACAACGAAGCTATTTAGTTCGACATAGAGGTCTCTTTAGTTCGATTTCTGTACTCCTCCCTGACAAGGGGAGTAGCGCTAAATTCGACATGGCCATGTCGAATTAGGCTAGGTGTGGATGGAATTCGATGCTAATAGCTCCGGGAGCTATCCCACAGTGCACCACTCTGTTGATGCTCTGGACTGCAGTCCAAGCTCGGATGCTCTGACCAGCCACACAGGAAAAGCCCCGGGAAAATTTGAATTCCTTTTCCTGTCTGGCCAGTTTGAATCTCATTTCCTGTTTGGACATCGTGGTGAGATCAGCAGCACTGGCAGTGATGCAGAGCTCTCCAGCAGAGGAGTCCATGCAATCTCAGAATAGAAAGAGGGCCCCAGCATGGACTGACAGGGAAGTCTTGGATCTGATCGCTGTGTGGGGCGATGAGTCTGTGCTTTCGGAGCTGCGCTCCAAAAAACGGAACGCAAAGACCTACGAGAAGGTCTCCAAAGCCATGGCAGATAGAGGATATAGCCGGGATACAACGCAGTGCCGCATGAAAATCAAGGACCTGAGACAAGGCTACCAAAAAATCAAAGCGGCAAACGGACGCTCCGGATCCCCGCCCAGACATGCCGCTTCTACGAGGCACTGCATGCCATTCTCGGTGGGTCTGCCACCACTGCCCCACCAGTGTGCATGGACTCTGAGGATGGGATAGTGTCGACGGCCGGTTCCTCAGAGATGTTCGCGGACGGGGAAGATGAGGAAGGAGATGAGGACGAGGCAGTCGACAGCGCTTACAATGCTGATTTCCCTGACAGCCAGGATCTCTTCATCACCCTCACGGAGATCCCCTACCAATCCTCCCCGGCCATTAACCCGGACCCTGAATCAGGGGAAGGATAAGTCGGTAAGTGCTTTAAACATGTAAACATTTATTTTTAATGGAACAGGAATCTGAACTATGTGAAAAGAAGCCCAATATATATGGGGATAGAACAGAAATCGTCTTGGGAGATCTCCACGAAGCTCTCCTGGAGGTAATCAAAAAGCCTACGCATGAGGTTCCTGGGGAGAGCTGCCTTATCGGGTGCTCCGTGGTAGGACACTTTTCCGCGCCAGGCTATCATCAGGTACTCTGGGAGCATTGCCTCCACGAGCAGGGCAGCATAGGCCCCTGGTTTGTGCTGGCTTTCACGCAGCATGCGCTCTCTATCTCTGTCAGTGATCCTCCTCAGGGTGATCTCGCTCGTGAGTCCTGCATTGAATTAGGGGAATTAGGGTAATGTTAGTATTGGGAATGCTTCACTGTTCCTTTGCATAACAATAAGCGTCAGTTTACAGCCACGTGGTGGAGGCTGCAGAGGGGCAGCATACAGGGATCTTTCCCGGGGACAGCCGCGAGGGGGTGGAACAGGGGCAGAGTTCATGCTTTCCGGATTGCCTGCAGCAGGAGGGCACTGCTATACATTAAGTTTTAAGCAGCCAAAAGTCTACGGCTTACCATGCCTGCCTGCTCCACGGATTCTGCTGTCCTGCCCCGCTTGTCTGATCTCCAGTGCAAGACCCCAGGCAATGAATGCGAAGGCCGAAAATTCGAACTTGTCCTGAGTGCACATGAGATAGGTGCTGTGCATGGTCTTGTTCACAGAGACAGACTAGACTATGTTCATTGTTCACAAAAATGTATCTTTGTAAGGAATTCACTCCCTTTTTCCCATCATACAGCTGCGACTGTCTCCCGACCTGCCCCAGCATCCCCATCACAGAGGCTGGCGCAGATTAGGCGGCGAAAGAAAAGGACACGGGATGAGATGTTCGCTGAATTTATGGGCTGCTCCCGAGCCGAGGCGGCCCAGCAGAGCCAGTGGAGGGAGAACTTCTCTCAGTACCAGCGCTCACACAGCAAACGGGAGGACAGGTGGCGTCAAGAGGACCAGCAGGCGACTCAAACGCTGCTTGGACTAATGAGGGAGCAAACGGACACGCTCCGGCGCCATGTGGATGTTCTGCAGGACCGCAGGCAGGAGGACAGAGCCCTCCTGCAGTGTATCTGCAACCGCCCTCCCCCGCCACAAAGTCCCATACCCCCCTTACCCAAAGTAACAAGAAGGAGGGGTGCCAGGGGCCGTGAAAACTGTCACTCCACCCCGGCAGAGTGCTCAATTACCAAAAAGCTCTCATTCCCTAAATTTTGAGAAGTCCTTCCCTTCCTGACTCACCCAAGCCCCAATCCCAGTTTCATCCCCTAACTGTGTAGTTGATTATTAAAAATACTTTGCTGTTAATTACTGTTTCCGTCATGTTCTTGTACAGAAGACTGTGTTTGAAGGGGGGGGAAGGGGATTGGTAATTGCATAGGACAGTCACCTTTACCAGGGTACAGACACGGGGGCAGGATCAGCAGCAGGTCACACACACAGTGCAGTCAGTAGGCACCCTGGTCGGTCTGGGAGGTGGTTTTCATGTTCTGTGTGGGTGGGGGGGTACGTGACTTTGTGGCGGGGGAGGGCGGTTACAGATCTTATGCAGCGGTCCTTGTCCTGGACCACAGAGCCACGCAGCAGGGGAATCTTTAACCGTCCTCCCCCGCCAAAAGGTCACATAGCCCCCGCACACAGAGTCCCGAAAAGGAGGGATGGCAGGCTCCGTTGAAACAACCAGTTCGGCACTGCAGACCGCTCTAGGAGCAGGAGCCTGTCACTCCTCGAGTTTAGAAGCGGTCTTTACATCACTACACACCCTACCCACCACAGTCTGCGTCCCAGTTTCAACCCTTTAACACAAAGTTATTAGTAAAGAAAACATTGTTAATTAACAATGTTCCATGTATTTTATTTTTAAACGTCTGTTGGAAGGGGGGAAACAGGGTGAACAGGGTATGTAACTGCAGAGGATAGTCAACAGTAACTGGGTAAAGAAACAGGGGCAGGTTCAGCTTCTCTGTAAAGAAACTGAACAGTCACAGATCACGCTGCTCGCTGAGGAACCTAGCTTTCAAAGCCTCCCAGATGCACAGCGCTTTCCGCTGGGCTCTTCTAATCGCACGGCTGTCTGGCTGAGCGTAATCAGCAGCCAAGCAATTTGCCTCAACCTCCCATCCCACCATAAAGGTCTCCCCCTTGCTTTCACAGAGATTGTGGAGCACACAGCAAGCTGCAATAACAATGGGGATATTGGTTTCGCTGAGATCCGAGCGAGTCAGTAAGCTCCTCCATCTCCCCTTGAGACGCCCGAAAGCACACTCCACCACCATTCTGCACTTGCTCAGCCGGTAGTTGAAGAGTTCCTTGTCACTGTCCAAGGCGCCTGTATAGGGCTTCATGAGCCAGGGCATTAGCGGGTAGGCTGGGTCCCCGAGGATCCCCATAGGCATCTGCACATCCCCAACAGTTATTTTGTGGTCTGGGAAGAAACTACCTTCCTGCAGGCGTCTAAACAGACCAGAGTTCCTGAAAACACGTGCGTCATGAACCTTGCCCGGCCACCTGACGTTGATGTTGGTAAAGCGTCCCCTATGGTCCACCAGTGCTTGCAGCACCATTGAAAAGTAGCCCTTTCTGTTAATATACTGGCTGGCCTGGTGGTCTGGTCCCAGGATAGGGATGTGAGTTCCATCTATAGCCCCACCGCAGTTTGGGAATCCCATCGCGGCGAAGCCATCTATGACGACCTGGACGTTCCCCAGGGTCACTACCTTTGAGAGCAGTAGCTCAACGATTGCGTGGACTACTTGCATCCCAGCAACCCCCACGGTAGATTTGCCCACGCCAAAGTGGTTCGCTACTGACTGGTAGCTGTCTGGCATTGCAAGTTTCCAGAGGGCTATGGCCACTCGCTTCTGCACAGTCAGGGCTGCTCGCATCCGGGTGTCCTTGTGCTTCCGGGCAGGGGACAGCAACTCACAGAGTTCAAGGAAAGTGCCCTTATGCATGCAAAAGTTTTGCAGTCACTGTGATTCATCCCAGACCTGCAGCACTATGCGGTCCCACCAGTCCGTGCTTGTTTCCCGGGCCCAGAATCACCGTTCCAGAGCATGAACATGACCCATTGCCACCATGATGTCCACGGTGCGGGGTCCTGTGCTTTGTGAGAGGTCTGTGCCACTCTCACACTTCATGTCCTCACCGCGCTGCCGGAGCCTCCTCGCCCGATTTCTCAGCAGCTGACTGTGGGAGAGGTGGACGATAAGGTGCGAGGAGTTGACAACGGCCATAAGTGCAGCGATGATCGCAGCGGGCTCCATGCTCGCAGTGCTGTGGCGTCCGTGCTGTCACTGACCAGAAAAGTGTGCGAACAGATTTCCCGCTGGCGCTTTCAGGGAGGGAGGGCGGGAGTGACGGTTGAATGACGACAGTTACCCAAAACCACCCTCGACACATTTTTTCCCCCAGCAGGCATTGGGGGCTCTACCCAGCATTCCAATGGGAAGCGGGGACTGCGGGAACTGTGGGATAGCTGCCCAGAATGCACCGCTGCCAATGTCGACGCTTGCCCCGTTAGATTGGACTCACAAAGTTGAATTACTGTCCTTAGTGTGGATACACACGTTCGACTTTGTAAGGTCGATTCCACAAATTCGAGTTAAGTTAAATCGAACTACTCTGGTAGTGTAGACATACCCTCAGCTCCTCTTACTCCCATGCATGCCACAAACTGAAGTGAGGTCCTTTTTAAACTCAGGTGCCCTGATTAGCTAGCCTGTCCTAATTGATTCTAGCAGTTTCTTAATTGGCTCCAGGTGTCTTAATTATCCTGCCTGTCTTAATTGGTTGTAGCACGTTCCTGATTACTCTAGTGCAGCCCCTGCTCTGGTCACTCAGGGAACAGAAAACTACTCATCCAGTGACCAGTATATTTGCCCTCTACCAGACTCCTGTACCCCACTGGTCTGGGTCTGTCACGGTATGTAAAATGGAAACCCTTTTGTAAGTCCCTCTTGTTTCTTTCTAAAAATTAGTGTACACATTGTGGGGCCTGGTTGAAAGCTCTCTAAATTCTAGATATACCCCACAAGACATTGCCCAGATCATTCCCTGCATCTCGAGCAACTGGGCTGCTTTCACAATAAACTTTCCTTTAAAAGAACAAGGCCCTGAGCCTGTAAGTTGTTTCACCTGGGTGAACCCCTGCCCCCCCTGCAAAACCCCACAGACGTCATTGGGGCTCTGTAGGGGGTCCTTCTGGATGGAACAGCCTCTCTAGCCACCTGCCTTGCATGCAGTGAAATCAGTGCCAATTTCCTCTCTACCTGGGAGGTGCTCAACCCCTCCGCCCCAGGCCCCACCCCCATTCCACCCCACCTCTTCCTGCTGTCACTCCGCCCCCACTCCACCCCTTCCCTGAGGCCGCATCTCCGCCCTGCCTCTTCCCACCCTGCCTCAAGCATGCCCCCTCCCCGCTTCTTCCCCTCCCTCCCAGCACCTCCTGCATGCAGCAGAACAGCTGATCCGCAGCAGGCTGGGAGGAAGGAGGAGTAGCTGATCAGCTGGGCTGCAGGGGGGACCTGGCTGCTGGTGGGTGCTAAGCACCTGCTAATTTTTTCTGTGAGTGCTCGAGTCCAGGAGCACTGACTGAGTCGGTGCCTATGAGTGAAATCCCAGTATTGAGACATGTGGCCCATACACCTCCCCTAGGAACATACTCTCCTCTCTCTATCTCAAGGAGGTGGAGTCCCTTATTTGACTTCTCCTAACTCAAGTGGTTTCTTTCATTTTTGGGCAATTGGCACACAGAGCAGAAAGGGCAGAGAACATCAGGCTATGTTATCCTATTCAAAAGGATCAGCTAAACTAACTGAAGCTGAGCAACCCTGGTTGCAATTAGTAATGATAAATAAAGCAGAGAATGTAATCACCTCCATTCAAGGAAATCTAATCAGTACAGCTTTGGTCATCCTTCTTTATCAGATTGGCTATGGAACAAATCATTAATGATAATTACAGAAGCTGAAAGCTGAAGTCCATTTAGCCTGGATATACTAGAAAACAGGTATCTTAATGCACTACTAACCATATCCTTTTCAATAATGGAGAACATTGTAGTGCTGGCGAAGATCACGTGGCTTTAGAACCTGCTGCAATATAAAAGGGAACTGCTGTACCCAGCAGGATTTGCCATTTGATCTGAGGTGACGATTTGTTTGTTTCTTTGCTGGAATTGTTGCTAAAGGCAGGTAACCTAATCTAGTTAACTAAGTGCATTCAGTCTCATTCTTCTCTCAGTTACCATGGTTTAACTTCATTGACTTCAGTGGAGCTACTCCTGATTTATACTGGTACAAGATCAGAATCAGGCCCATTAATTTCATGGTTGAGCCATGCCTCAATTAGAAATCAACTGTTGATTATCAAGACATTCCTCCTTAAGGAAAGATGCAGTTCTTGTTGTGGCACTCTAACAGTCAATCCTACATGCAAAGAGTAGAGGTGAAACTTACAGGGAGATCAGTGATTTTGCTGGAGAGTCCTTTGTACATCATTTTGTAACTTTCTGACAGTAGGCTAAAGGAATAAGACTAGGAAAGTCATAGACTTTAAGGTCAGAAGGGACCATTATGATCGTCTAGTCTGACCTCTTGCACAAAGCAGGCCACAGAATCTCAAAGAACGTAACTTAAAAATCACCTTTTGAGAATGTCTTATCAGTGTACCAGAATCACAGCATACTAAGGGATGAGATCAGCAGGTCGATAATTGTCTCGGAGGGTTTGAGCAGAGAGGAAAGATTGTCCAGTGGTAAGGGTGCAAGTCCAGGACCTGGGAGACCTTCATTTGAGTACCTTCTTTGCCAGAGCCTTGAGTAAGTCACTTAGCTTTTCTTTGCTTTGGTTCCCCACCTGCTAAAAGTGGACACCAGCACAGGGCTGTTGTGAGGATAAATATATTAAAATTATGGGTTGCTGAAATACTACACTAATGGCGGGGGGCTGTAGTAGGAAAGAAGATCACCACCACACATGTACGTGCACACACCACCCCCACTTCCCCCAGTCAACCAGGGGTTGAAGAACTCCTGTGGTTGCAGCCAGCCCCAGCCTGCCATACCTGTGTGGCTTATCAGGCCTTGGGCAAGGCCCTTACAAGAAGTCATTCAGCCTAGCTGGGGTGGTGCTCAAGCCAGCAGAGCTAGAGTTTCCAGACCAGGGTACTGGGTTACTTGCTGAGGAACAGCTTGAAAGCACTGCCTACCCGAGCCATCTGTGGAAAGAAGATGGGCTGATTTATTTCTTTTGTTGAAATACTCAGGACTAACTCTTGGCCTTTAGCCAGCAGAAGAGTGGGAGCTGAGACTTCCTGTGTTCTGCTTCCCTCCTTTGTGTGAGAGTGAGGGCCTGGCCCCTCATGGTCCATGGAACTGTTTTCCTTTTTTGGTTTGGACTGTTTTATTACCACCTTCCTCCTGAGAGGGGCAGACTTGCTAAGAGGTATTGCTGGAGGATTATACCTCATTCCCCAAGACCAGATTACAGGACAGTTTTTGCTCAGGGAGCGTTTTATGTGATCAGTGAGGCACTTACCTTCACCTCAAAGAGGTGACCTTGAGACATAATATTTGACAGGGTGTGACGTTATTGATATAATCTGGGACCATATAGAACATGGTTGCAACCAAAGTCCTGTAGTGGCACCAAATCTTGTATAAAGGGGGGTCAAATGAGGTTATAGGTTGCTGGTTATGATTATGCTGTCTGTATGCATGTGTCATTTTTGTAGTTGAAGTTATGAATATTGGCTATATACTGTCTGTACTGCAAACTTATGCTATGCTTCTGGGTGAAATCCCAGACAAGTTGGTGTTAGCTCTGGGATTCTCTCAATGGGTCCATTAAGGACCATCAGCTATACAATTGACCCATTGAGAGAAGGCAGATAAGCCTTGTAACTCAGCAAAGTATGCAGGGACTTGCCAATGTGACTCCAGACTCCATTTTGCTGTACTTTTCCACAGTAAGAACAAAGAGGTGTTCTTACACCTGGAAAAGACTATAAAAGGCTGATGCCTCATCTCCATCTGGTCTTCAATCCTGCTTCTTACCTGTGGAGGGACTTTGCTAAAAATGGAAGCTCTACACAAAGGACTGAATGACCCATCCCAGTGGGGGATGTACTTGATTTGAACCTGCGGTTTATTCTATCACTGCTACAAGCCTGAACCAAGAACTTTGCCATTACTGTATGTAATTGATTCCATTTAACCAATTCTAGCTCTCATCTATATCTTTTTCCTTTTACGAATAAAGCTTTAGATTTTAGATTCTAAAGGATTGGCAACAGCGTGATTTGTGGGTGAGATCTGATTTGTATATTGATCTGGGTCTGGGGCTTGATTCTTTGGGATCGAGAGAACCCTTTTTCTTTTACTGGGGTATTGGTTTTCATAACCATTTGTCCCCATGACTAATGGCACTGGTGGTGATACTGGGAAACTGGAGTGTCTAAGGGAATTGCTTGTGTGACTTGTGGTTAGCCAGTGAGGTGAGATCAAAGTCCTCTTTGTCTGGCTGGTTTGGTTTGCCTTAGAGGTGGAAAAACTCCAGCCTTGGGCTGTAACTGCCCTGTTTAAGCAATTTGTCCTGAATTGGCACTCTCACTTGGGTCCCACCAGAACCGCATTGTCACACAGGGCCATATAACTACCACAGGTAGACAGCTAGATAATGTCATCCACACACAGAGGAGGAAGATTCAGGGCAAAAGTTTCAAAAGTAGTCTTCAACTAGTGATTTTTCCATGCTTCACTTTTTGGGTGCTCCACTTGAGCTATGCTGGGGGGGAATAGCTCAGTGGTTTGAGCATTGGCCTGCTAAACCCAGGGTTGTGAGTTCAGGCTTTGTGGGAGCCATTTAGGGAACTGGGGTAAAAATCTGTCTGTGGATGGCCCTGCTTTGAGCAGGGGGCTGGACTAGGTGACCTCCTGAGGTCCCTTCCAACTCTAATATTCTATGATTCAAGGGATTGGATTTTCTGACAGAGCTGAGCCCCCACTCCCAATTGTCTGCAAACATGGCCCCTTTGTGGGGTCTCAAATCATCAGTCACTTTTGACAATGTTGGCATTTAATCAGTAAGACTGCAGTAGGATTGCATTTTCCTGTTTCAGTGACATTGTAGGATTTGGCTTGTTATGAAACTCTTCTAGCAGCGGCCAATGGTAGATATCTTTCCCATTCTAGAAATTAATGGCAGTGAGACACTGAAAGTGCTTCATCTGTTCAGCTTATCAAAAAGAAGATTGAGAGGTGTCTTGATCACAGGATATAAGAAGACACAGGTGAAAATATTGAGTATTCAAGAACTCTTTAATTTAGCAGGAAAAGGCAGAAAATGGCTAGAAGCTAAAGCCAAACAAGTTCAAATTATAAATAAGGCAGAAATTTTTAACAGTGATGGTGATTAACCAGAGAACAAACTACCAAGGAAAGTGGTGGATTCTCCATCTCATGATGTCTTCAAATAAAGAGTGTGGATGCCTTTTTGCAAGCTATTCTTTAACCAAACTCAATACTGGACTCAATACAGGGGTAACTAGATGAAATGTAATGGTCTGTAATATTCAGGAGGTCAGACTACATGATCTAATGATCCTTTCTGCCTTAATGTCTGTGAATCAGATGGGAAGCAAAAAAGGTAACAATGTGAATCTTAATAAGATGTTTCTTGTCACTTAATGCTCTAGATCAATAGTGGGCAACTTGCGGTCTACGGGGCCACATGCAGCCCATCGGGGCTGTAGTAAGAGGAGGCTCTGAGATATAAACCTTGGTATCAGAGGCCTGGTATGAGGCCTAAGGCCTGAACTAAAGTAATGGTCAAGACTTTGCTAACATAAAGCAAAGTTAAGCTGTGAGCCAGAGGCAGGCCCTGCTCACAGAAGCTGGCAAGGAAAGGGCTGATGCTGCAAAAAGAGACATACCTAAAAGGTACTGGACACTAGATATCAGAATATTTGCATACTTGTACATTCCACACAGATAACAAGGAACAGGCACCTTGCTACATGGTGGGGTTGTACCTTGCTGTGTAGGGGAGTTGCACCTCAATACGCCAGGAGTGATGTGTAACTTGTTTGTACCTGTGTATAAGAATGTATTCCTTGTGCGGTGTCTTTATCCAGTGGAAAGTCCCGCCACTGACTGAGCTGAGTCCATTGTCAGGGAGCACATATGTACTAGCTAGCAGCACTTTAGCAGCACCTTGGACTTCTATGCCAGGGAGGTCTTCGACAATAAACCTGGTCCGGGTGCCTTCGTACCTCAGTAGAGTCTGTGGTCCTTGGGGTTCTCTCGGGGTCTGCTGGGTCAGCTATCTGTGCAGAGCTGCGGCAGCACACAGAGAGAACACACGCACACAGCCGATTGATATCAACATTGACTAGAACAGAGCACCACACCGGGGGCGTCTGATGACAGGGGTAATCTGATTGAGGGCCATGAGACATTTTGCTGACATTGACTGTCTGCAGACATGCCCCCCCGCAGTGCCCAGTGACCGCACTTCGCCATTCCTGGCCAATGGGAGCTGCGGGAAGTGGCGGCCAGCACGTCCCTGCGGCCCACCACTTCCTGTAGCTCCCATTGGCCGTTCCCGGCCACTGGGAGCTGTGATGGGCCATGCCTGTGGATGGTCAACATCAG
This sequence comes from Mauremys mutica, assembly GCF_020497125.1. Taxonomy (NCBI): domain Eukaryota; kingdom Metazoa; phylum Chordata; order Testudines; family Geoemydidae; genus Mauremys; species Mauremys mutica. Next base: position 60,724,119 of record NC_059082.1, read on the forward strand.
CAAAATGTCTCGCAGCCCACAATCAGATTTACCCTGATGGGCTGCATGCGGCCTGTGCGCTGCAGGTTGCCCACCACTGCTCTAGGTCATATATGTACCTTATTTCTTCAGGGCTTGATATTATTTCTGTAACTTTCAGAAATCTCCTCGATATTGCTCCTTATAAAGCTTAGTTCTCAGCACTGCACCACCTCTGATTTGAAGAGCATCCTCCCAATCAGCCATTGGAGAATTATGGATTGCTTGCCAATCAGTGCACGGCAGCAGTGAGCTTACCCATGACATTTTAAAATTGTTAGAGCTACAAAAGAATGGCATAATTCAGAACTTTCCTAAGCAAGAGGTGCATGTGTGGCTTCAGTATAACAGTGCAACATATTAAAACAGATTAGTTCACTAACCAATTGTCAACTCACCTATAAGGGAGACAGTGTAAATGTGTTTAGATAGGACTTGAAGTAAAGTATCCTGATTCCTCTGTCTATTGAGCTCAGCCTTATAGACTGTAGGGACCAGGGGTTAAAATTTTCCAAAGCACCTAAGTTACTTAAGAGCCAAAGTCCCCTTGAAAGACAATGAGATTTAATCTCCTAAGCCGCTTAGGCACTCTTGAAAATGGTACCCTGGAGCATTTAGTAAATATTGCTTAGAGAAAAACTACTTTAGGCTACTCAGTTCACTATTGGTTTTGTTTATAACTTTCCATTTCTACCTAATGTTCCCTGAAGATATTTTTCTTTGCATTGTTATCCCTTTTGACCTGAACAGCTAGTCAATATTCAAGGCTTTGCTGAGTTGTTTCCATTCAGAGGAGAAATTGAGGATGGAGTCAGGTATTTATCCGATGCAATGCTGTTTATTTACAAAGAATGTACAAAGTCCTATTTCCCTGAACACAGCAGGAATCAAGCAACAGGAGGCAGTTTCTTTTCTCCATGCCTCTCTCCAGCCAGTGCTGTGCCCTATAAGTTCTCTCTCGACCGTGTTACCTGTGCTTCTCTTGACATCTGCTTCTGGCTCTCCTAGTTTTTCTCTCTCACAAGCACGCACAACTCATGCATTTGCATTCAACCTTCAGCAAAATCCCTTCACCCACATAGCTCAGCTTCTTACCAGCCTTCCATTTTGGCTCTTATTGTTTCAGCTATTTTACTCAAAGGAACTTAATTTCTTTTGACATTTATCCTGAATGTACAGTAACTATGAGGCTCACCAGCTTCAGTGAGGTTTCACCCAACCTCCATCATGACAGTATCTTCTGGATAGAAATCAGCCATTTCTGTATTATACCGAATATCTTTCGTGATTTAAGATGTTCCTAAATACTTTTGTGGAATTTGGGCCAGATGGGGTGTTATGCCAGTTTACACCAGCTAGAGGTCTGGCCCAATATTAGGTACAGTGTGAAGAACATTATTCTTCTGATTAGTAAGGCCAGTCATGGTAACATCATAAAACAACAAAGAGTCCAGTGGCACCTTATAGACTAACAGATGTATTGGAGCATCAGCTTTCGTGGGCGAATACATGCATCTGACATGTATTAGTCTATAACAGGGTCAGCAACCTTTGGCACACGGCTCACCAGGGTAAGCACCTTGGCGGGCCGGGCCAGTTTGTTTACCTGCTGCGTCAGCAGGTTCAGCCGATCGCGGCTCCCACTGGCCACCGTTCGCCATTCCAGGCCAATGTGAGTGGCGGGAAGCCGCGGCCAGCACATCCCTCGGCCTGAGCCACTTCCTGCCGTGAGCCACGTGCCAGAGGTTGCCGACCCCTGGTCTATAAGGTGCCACAGGACTCTTTGTTGCTTTTTACAGATCCAGACTAACACGGCTACCCCTCTGAAACTTAAAATCATAAAACAAGTCACCTGGACACTCTCATCACTGAAAAAGATTTCTTTAGCCCATGCAGTCTATACCAGTGGTTTTCAAACTTTTTTTCTGGTGACTCATTTGAAGAAAATTGTTGATGCCCATGAACCAATGGAGCTGGAGATGAGGGGTTTTGTGTGTGGGAAGGGGCTCAGGACTGGGGCAGAGGGTGAGGTGTGGGCTGCTGGGTGGGGCCAGGAATTAGGGGTTCAGGGTATAGGAGGGGGCTCTGGGCTGGGGCAGGGCGTTGGGATGCAGGAGGGGTCGGGGTCTGGGTGCAGGCTTGGGGTGGGGCCAGGTATGAGGGGTTTGGGGTGTAGGAGGAGGCTCTGGGTTTGGGGGGGCTCAGGGCTGGGGCAGGAGCTTACCTCCGGTGACTCCCGGTCAGCGATGCAGCCTGGGTGCAGAGGCAGGCTTCCCGCCTGTCCTGGCACCGCGGACCGCACTGCACCCTGGAAGCGGCCAGCAGCAGGCCCGGCTCCTAGGCCGAGGCGCGGCTCTCGCCTGCAGGCCTCGCCTCCCCCAGCTCCCATTGGCCAGTTCCTGCCCAGTGGGAGTGCAGAGCCGGTGCTTGGGGTGGGGCAGCTCATGGAGCCCAATAGCCCCCCTGCCTACGAGCCAGACCTGCTTCTGGCCGCTTCCGGGGCACAGTGCGGTGTCAGAACAGACAGGGACTACTAGCTTTGAATGGCCAGCTGCCATGGTCCCTTGGTGCTGAGCAAGGCGACCCAGTGCCTCGCATTCTGCGACCCAGTACTGGTCTATACCACTGAGACATTTGGGGTGAAACCCTGACCTCATTAAAGTCAATGGGAGTTTTGTCATTTACTTAGCAGGGCCAGAATTTTGCAATCTGAATCTGTAATATATTGTATGTTGGGTGTTTTGTAGAAAATGTGTATAACAAATGCATAGGAAATACTGGTGGTTTTCACTATGGATTAGGCTTTGGTATTCTCCCAAATTACGTTGGCCTATTTAAGTATATTTAAGTGTATAAGGGCTAGGGCAGAGGATTGGAGTGCAGGGGGCTGAGGGCTGGGGATGAGGGGTTTGGGGTGTGGGAGGAGCTCAGGCTAGGGCAGAGGGTTGGGATGCAGGGGGGTGAGGGCTCTGGCTGGAGATGAGGAGTTTGGGGTGCAGGCAGGCTGCCCCGGGGCTGGGGCCAAAGAGGAGGACTCCCCCTAGCCCTCTTCCCGACGGCAGCAGCGAGCTCCGGCAGAGGGGCCCCTCCTTCCCCTGGCAGCACATTCACTTTACATCACTGTCACTGTACATGCTCCTAGGGCCCCTCTCAGGTCCAGGAAACCCCCTCGCCTCCCCTGTGGTGGGTGTCGGTGGGAGGGTGGCCATCCCATGTGCGCCTCTTCCTCTAGAGCTGCGCCTCACTGGGGGTGGGAGATGGGGCGGCCCCTTGCCCAGCATGGGGCAGGAGTGGTGACTGTGGGTGGGGGGGCCACCTGTGCTGGAAGAGAGTCCCGCCAGAAAAGGGAAGGGTCTGAGGCGGAAGGGCAGGGTCAGGGTCAGTCTGCCCGGGCACTAGTGGAAAGGGGGCACTAGGACCCCGTGGTGGCAGTTGATGCCAGGAGCTAGCAGAGCAGAGCTGCAGCGGGCAGCCACCGGCTTGAGACAGGGACGCTCTGTGGTCCAGGGGAGGCATGCGGGGGCAACAAGTGGGGGCTGGGGGACACGCGGGTGCAGCAGGCGGGGCCGGGGAAGAGACCGGGTCCCAAACATTGATGGAGTCGGGCCTGAATATTGCTGGAGCCTGGGCACCACAGGCCCATATAACTCACCACCCCTGACAATCTGCTTTGTAATTTAGGTAGCCTACAAAATATACACCTTTGCACAGCCATTGTCCCCATATACATTTCCTTTTACTAGTTTTTAAATGAGGAATGTGCTATATAGATTCCTTCAAAGAAGAATTAGAATTGAGGATTTAATAATAATGACAGTTTATACATGTACATTATTACTCTTTCAATTTAGTAATTCTGAAGGAAGGGACTTGATATGAAACAACTCTAATGTATATGGTGAAACTGCTTGTTTTATCACATGAAACCAATAGATCGCTGTATTCTCTCCAGAAGGATTAAAATATGATATGCTTGAATATTGGGAAAATTCATCCCTCTATATCTTTAAGGAGTAGTAGGTTTTCAGTGATAATCCATTGTCGTAACCCTAGCATAACTACCATTCAGTTAAATGGGAGCAAAGTTAACCAACACTGAGCACTTTTGACAATCCCAGCCCCAAGTGATAGGTGTCTTTAAAAATGTAGAGACTGGCAAGCCAAATTAATGCACTGTGATGATGGGATTTCATTTTTTATCTCAGACCTAGAAGCAATTCTAGAAAAAAATTCCTTCATTTATCCATATATATAGTTCAGTGGATTTTGTTATTTGTTTTTTATTGTAGATGTCACTTGGAGCCCCAGTCATGGACCAGGACCCCATTGTGTTAGACATTCTACAAACAGAGAACAAAATGGTGAGTCCCTGCCTCAAAGAGCAATCCGTTTAAGTAGGTTTGTATTTTTATTATAATAGGTTTTAACAAAAAGGAAAATAAGACAGAGCATTTCAGAGTGCAAAACAAATGGGGGGAGGGAAAGGATGGATGAATGAGTGAGAAGCAGCCTGATAGATTTATTCCCACATTAGTGACAGGATGGGGATTATAAGGCATCCACCCCCTCCAAAAAAAAAAAGTTTGAATAATGAGAAGAATAGGTGATGAATGCAGAGTACAATGATGAGACACATATGCATGACTTTTACAAAGGAAAGAACAAAGTTGGCAAAGATCAAAATGATCAAGTCTCCAGTTTAATGTTGTAATAACTGTCACTGCCAGTCAGAAAAGACCTCTTCTTCAAAGACATGGAGCATTTCAGTGAGCAGCAAGATGAATATTCAAACTTTCAGACAAAAGGAAAGATGATGATTGAAGAACTCTGGGAAGACAATGTATGGCTGATGAAAAAGATGCTTGGAATCACAAGTATTAGCATTATAAAATGGAATGGTGTGAGGCAAAAGGGTTGTTTATTATATTGGAAGCAAAGCTGTGCAAAACTTTTGAGATTTGCTTCATAGATACTTCACAGGACAGTGACGCTCCATTAACTTTGCATCCTAAAATTTCCTTGGGACAATATTTCCGTCTACCAAAGGACAACAATTGAGACCAGCACAGCCATTCCTGGGGAAAAGGAAAAACTGTAACATTAAGATAGAGCCATTCCAGATGGCTAAATATTTTATTTACAAACACATGGCAGAATTTAAACTTCTATTATGTAGGATAATGTATAATGGGATAAGATCCCAGGGCCTGATACTACTGATGATGAAAGCTTTGCCATGAAATTTCATTGGACTAGGACTGGGTCCTGTTTCTCTAATTTTGTTGGCACTTGATGGCCCATGCTTTTGAAAGGAAAGGGCTATATGCTGCTGTTAGTTATGCTGTCGTAAATTCAGATGGCAATACAAAATAATTGTTGATTGCCTGTTCTGTTCATTCCCTCAGAAAGACCTGGCATTGGCCACTATCGGAAGACAGGATACTGGGCTAGATGGACCATTGGTCTGACCCAATATGGCCATTCTTACACTAGACTTCTTTCCAACATTACACAGATAGTATATCACGATGTGCCTGTGTCATTTGACTGAAATCAGAGGAGGTTCGGTGAGAATCTAGAATTCCTCATGACCGAAAAAGTTGTTAACTTAATACTCATACACTGTAGAATATTATCATGTTACTAACTGGGGTTTCAGGATGCCAGAACATTGAATTACATTGTTTGTGGTTGCTTTAGGTTAGATTATTGGATCTTCATTGCTTACTGTATATTTTTTGTCTATTTTAAATACAAGAGTTTTAGAGATCCTAAACTGCTCCCATTGAAGTTACTGCTAAAAATTCCCATGAGGCCAGATGCTCTGGTCTGGCCAGACTCAGATCATAGCAAATGAGGTTTTATGTTGTCTCTGCAGTGTCTGGATTGTGTAGCTGATCTTTACCAGCTCAGTTCTCCAATGCATGTTAGAGCAGCCTCTGGGCTGCTTTAACTTCCAACAGCTGCTTATGTTTCTTAAGTTTCTGTTTTGGGGGTAAGGAGAGCTCCAGCATCAGGTACTGGGGGGGTGAAAAAAATAACTAGAAGTTCTGCTACCCAAGGATCCCCCTACTTAGTGGGAATTCTCAAGTAGTCCATTAAGCCAGCTTTAAGGCTGCTTTGTGCCTTTCAGGGCTGACATTGACTTTAAAAGATCAGGATTCAATCAAAAGTAGATAAACAAGGTCAAAAAACACAAATGGTGAAATCCTGTGCCATTCAAGTCAATGGGAGTTCTGTCATTGACTCCAGTGGAGCCAGGATTTTACCCAGAGGGTGTAGGATGAATTAAATAATCACCTACATACCATGGAAAACAAACACAATCTTATCTGTATGGAAGACTGGAAAATATTTTCAGAGTATGTTGCGGAAAAATTAAAGTAAAAAACCTGAAAAAATACAGCAATACTTTAAGTATTTTACAAAAGAAGAGAAACTTAAGAAATTAATCACCAATTAGTAACAAATTACTCAACAGCTTAGCGTATGATGATTTACTAAAGTGTCAATCAGCTGACTCATACAGCTGTTATTTCAGTCAAGAAAAGGGACAACACTATGAAACTGGACCCTAGAAAAACTTGGAAATAACAGACAGTAATTATTTTTGGCCTTCGAGGATTATCAGCTCTTACATAAATTAAGGATGGCGTGCAAGTTAAAAGGGTAGGCTGCTGTAGTAGAGCAGTACATTGCCAGAATACCAATGCATGCTCTTGTTTACTGTAAGATCAAAAGTCTACCCTCAGTTATATAAGGAGGGTTATGTTTCTATGAGCATACAGGGAAAAGGATTTGCCTCTACTCTTAATTTGTTCAAAATGGAATCAGTCAAGCTATTCTGCTGGTTGAAAAGGAGACATTTGAATACAGAGAATCGCCTGATTGCTAGTCAATAATGGAGCTTAATTCAATATTCTGATATTATTCAAAGCATCTATCACCATAGCATCTGGGTTTCAGATATTCAAGAGCTCAATAAGAGAGAAAAATGAATTATTACAGCTAGCAAAGTTCCAAGTCCTTATGAGTATAGCACAATGCCATTGAAATGTTCATAAACATGGAAATAACTGTGCAAATAGACGTGTACATCAATATACTAGTAAAGGGACCGGATTATGAATTCAGGTATACACAAGAGCTTCCCATTGAGTTTACTGGGATCTATGTAAGCATCGGAGGGTGGATTTGGCTCTAAAATGAAGCTGGCAAGAATGCTTAGGATGGTGATGCTGTTACTTTGCAAATGAATTTTTTGGGGGAAAATCATAAAAGAAGAAATTACATTTGAGACAATGAGAGTCTGATCTTTCTAAAAGAGGATTCTGTATTCTTGTTATGTCTTAGTCAGAGTGTCTTATAATACAGGAAACTGACATTATTGCACAAGAGAAACCAAAGGAGAATTTAAATAGATGTAAAAAGAAAAGACTATTAAGAAAATATCAGGACATCAGTTGTCTCCTTTTATGTAATCTCTTAGAGGTTCCCTTTATTACCATCCAGATTTGCTTTGAAAATTCGTGTTTACAATAAACTTTCACCATTACGTAGTCCAGCTATCTGTCCCTAAAATTATTGTGGGTTTAGATTATTTATTGAAGTTTGAAGCTTATATTCTTGCAACACTGCGTTCCCCTTGGGGTATTGTTATTTTTGCTAAATGAAGAAGAAACAACAAGAACCTTTCATAAGAATAAAGTTATTTCTTTATGGTGAGTTAAACTGATAAGTGTTCGCTTTATGTTCAGAGATCAGCATTGCAGAAGCAATACAAATCTGAAAGTTAGGAAGCAATGCACTATACTTCCCATACATCACATTAAAGGGAAATAATCGCAGCTAATTTCAGCTTTCTGTTACACCCATGGAAACCTATTTACATCCACAGATGTAAGTGAGGGCAGAATTTGATTCTCCGTTCTAGCACAGCATGCTTCTAAACCAGTCCTTTGTGCTAGATTCAGAAATGAAGAGGAGGTGGGCACACCAGGGAGCCAGTTCTGGGTTTCTGATGCATGGCATCAGATTCATCCCCAATGCAATTTAAACTGCTGCAAGGCAACTTTAAATTCCATCACTGTTATAGGGTTCTTAATGGAACCTACACCAGCAGGAAAGAGCTGTGGGAGAGCTCTGCTCCATCACCCCCCTCCTCTTTGTCACTACTACTTCTGACATGCACCCTCATGCCACAGATACACCAGTGAGTAATGGTCCCATATGCCAGAGAATTCTGCTGGTGGGCATCTAAGGGCCAAATTATGGCCTCAGTGGCACAGTGAGGCTGTAACCTGGCTAGAGAATCTAGTTCAACGTGTTTAGAGTAATTAAGTTTTCCGTACTGTCAGAACAGTTTTTGTCACTCTAAAAGCACAATATGATTGAAATCTGTGTCATTTATACATTTATATGCACTATTGATTCTCGCTTGCTTCCCATCTTTCCATTTCAGTTTGATATGGAAGCACTTAAAGCACTGACTCCAGCTCTGTCTAAGCCTATAGTTAGAACAGTGTAATGTCCTAGAAGAAAAAGATTTCTGCCATAAAAAGCCAGAGGTGGAGAAGCAGTGTGTTCTAGTGGCTAAAACAGAGAACTGGGACTTGGGAGATTTGGGCTCTTTTCTCATCTCTATTACTCACCACTGTATGACCTTGGAAAGGGCACTTCTCTGTGCCTGTTTCCCTTCCCACCCATTTGTCTATTTAGATTTTAAGTTCTTCTGGACAGGGACTGTATCTTAATGTACTTCTGCACAGTGTTTAGCACAATGGAGCCCTGGTCTTGGCTGGGGCCTCGAAGTACTACTGTAATACAAATAGTGAACCCACCCTTTTTTGGCTACTAGTTACAATGCTACCTTTCCCAATCCAAGGCCCTAACTCCATTAGAATAACCTATACTCAGTGTAACTGCATCAGTGCTACTATACTGCACAAATCCCTAATGTAGATGTGCAAAGTGCTCCAGTGGAGCTTAGTTCAGGAATATAGCAAAGTAAGCTACTCTGGGTAGGGTCCCACTACAGTGCAGGTTATGCAGGTGTAACTACATCAATGGGGTTACACCAGTGTGAATTTTCTTAATGTAGACATAACCTAAGAGCTTGATCTTTCACCGCCTTGCAGCTGATAAGGTGATATACTGCCATACAGAGTGCAGGTAAATCATGACCATTCTTAACTGTCCGCCCTTTGCAAAGGTATAAATGGAGGTGTAGGTTCCCTTTCTGGGACTTTAGAATCAATAAACTTAGAATGGCAACATCTTTATATTTCCCCTTAGACGATGGAACTGGGACCACTGAAGAGCAGAATTGGGTGATGGGAAATTTTGGACAAGTTTGCCAAGGAATGTAATTATGTTTATGAAAAATACTTTGTAATCTCTAACCACACAGAACTGACTGGACCTCAGCATTTAAAGTTTAATTCAAAAGACTCACATCTAAGAATTATGGGTAGAACTGAATCTCTCTCTCTTAGAAGGGAGGGTTGAAAGCTATAGTTCTCGAGAGGCTAGAAGTCTATTACCCTATGTCTTGCGTAGGAATTCCTAAGTGACTTTAAATAGTTACCATTCTGATAGAGTTTCAGTTTACTCCCACCTTTCTTTCAATTCATACTGGGGTGAATGACTACACAAAGTTCAGGGCAGTGGAGAATCAGTCCCCAGCTGTTTCATTCTGATGCTTACCCATTAAGCCATCACTATTACTCTGCGACTTCTGAAAGTCATTTATATTTATGTTACAGTGATACACCTGAATGCAATATCTCTATTGGCAACTTTGTGAACCCTATTAAAGACTGTGATCTTGTTCCATTGACTGTAGTGAATATTGGATCAATCTCTAACTCTCTGTGACAGGGTGGTCTGATGCTTTTTCTTTGGGCTTTCTCCTGTTATAATTGATCCCAAACTCTGCTTTCTTCAACAAGCCTCACCTGGTCTTTCAGGATTAAATCAGGGAATTAGCCCATGTCTTTCCTGCCTAATTATTGTTAAAATAACCCAGCTGATTCCCAGGTGTCCACATTCTCTGCTGCTCAGTTGAAAGAAAAGAAAGTAGAAAAGGAAGTAGAACATAAAAATTCTGCAGCATAAATAAACCTAATGCAGAGAGGGAGAAAAAAAACAGACAATATGATCTTTCATACTCCATTAATATCATATTCACTCACTTACTCATACTACATGGAACATAAGAGTAGCCTAATGTATCCAACCCCACAAAGCACCAGGCCACTGTGTCATACTCTGCTGAATGCATGGTTATCCTTCTATCACTTTGACACATACACGCACTCAGCATGTCTTTTTGGAGCTAGCCTTTTAAATCTGGCAGAACCAGGCAGCTGCAATGCTACAGTAGCCATCTTGCAATGGGTAGCTGCAATTTTCTCTTTTCCAGTTGGTAAGTACCTGTTACATTTTCCCTTTCTTGTTGCTGAGATGGCACTTTCTGGCATGCTGCCTGAATCTCAGATAAAGAAACCTCACCTTTTTTGTCCTAGAAGTGAATTGCAATTATAAAGATGTTTTCAATATTTAAACTAAGAGGAAATCCAATTATTTGTACCACATAATACAGGTGCTCCATACATTTTTTTTTCAACGTGGTCTTTTTTTTATATATTCTAAAAATATAGTTTTACAAACCTATTTCTTAATATAAAATGTAATGAGAAATGATACTTTGTCCTTCTAACTTTCCTCCTTGTGTGTTTGTGTTTTGGAACAATTTTTTTACCACACTTGCACTCCCAATCTGAATTGGAAAGAATTAGAACTCCCCAACCAATGTCAAAGCTGAATGATTGTAAATCAATATAGCAGTGCATAGCAGTACCAATAAGCATTACCTATTGAAATAAAAGGGCTACTTATCTTGACTCCTAATGTGCTATGTTATTTCTACCACAGATATTGCTATTCTTTGAACTATGTCTTTGCCAATTAAATCAATTCAGAGCAGCCACTTGCATCCTGAAGACAAGACAAAGCAGCTCTGGGAGAACATGAATAATATTTAGCATTTCCCCCATATAGTAGAAGAACAACAAAGGTAGACATACTAAAAAAAAGCCCATGCAGTAAAACTAAAATCTGTGGGAAACTTTGCAACCACAGAATCAATGAATACATGTATAAAGACCCCTAGAAAATTTCTCTGACCCTAGGAAAGCCTTAAAGTAGCTATAGCCATAGTTTGTGCCCCTGAGTGTCATCAGGTTGCTTGTCACAACAAGCTGTCCTTTTATATCTTGTGAACTCTGAAATTACATAACAGAACAGCAGTGATAACTTAATAGGCCTGTATGGTTAAAGAGATATTACTCAGCTTCTTAAAGTAAGCAAGCACTGCTTCAAACACTAGAAAACATGTTTGAACGTTTTAGCATATTCTGTATTTGGAATCCGTTTGTTTGTAAGAACTGCCATGTATACCTCTGAAGATTATTACTTGCTATATTACAGTATTTTACAATATTCTTCCCAATGCACCAGATGTGTGATTGAGAAAATTAGAAGGTTCAACTTGAAATGAGAATCAGGTTCACTGATATTTTATTTATGCTCATGCAATGCTGTGATCTACTTAAAGTATTAAGCACACGCTTCACTTTAAGCATGTGAGCAGTTCCGTTGAGCTCAGTCGTTTTTAACTACATGCAGGGGCAGTGACTCATGGCAACATGACCTTGCCTCCAAAGATGTCAGTGGACAACAATAGCAATGACTTCAGAGATACTAGTCATGTGCCTAATTGCTTTGCTGGACTGGCAGGGCCGGCAGGGGAGGGGGGGCAGCAAGTGGGGCAATTTGCCCCGGGCCCCTCAGGGGCCCTGCAAGCCCTGGCCCAGCTGTGGTCCGAGTCTTCAGCAGCCTTTCAGCAGCGGGAGCCCTTCAGTCACTCCAGGTCTTCAGCAGCGGGGGGCCCGTCAGTGCTGCCGAAGACATGGAGCGACTGAAGGGCCCCCCGCCACCAAAATGCTGCCGAAGACCCGGACCAGCGCCAGGTGAGTACGAGCACCACAGCTCCCCCGCTTTGCCCCAGGTCCCCTGAATCCTCTGGGCGGCCCTGTGGACTGGGGCCTAGGTTGCTAGTAATGTGCTAATGTGCACTAAAAGTTCTATGCTCTTTAATTTACTCCTATTTCAAACTGAAGTAAAGCATGCTACACTATTTTCAGCGTGCAATAGTAGGCTCTGTATAGCCAGACAGTGCTCTGCAAACTAGTGTGCTATAAGTTTATACCCCAGTTTACCAGGCATTAGTTTTCCATATAAACGGCCCTAAATAAAAGAATCAGGCCCACTGAAGGCTGTGGGGGGAAAGGATTTGATTGCTTTGCTGTTCTAAGGCCATAATCCAAAGGTATGCTATGTGTTTGGGTCTTCTTTTAACTGTGGCTATTTTTAAAACATACAAACACCTGGTCTGAGATTTTTCAGAGTTGTGCCAGGGGATTTGACCACATATCTTCTGTTAATGTTCACTGCTTTGAAAATCTCAGACCAGACTTTGGAGACCTTTCAGCTGGGGAAAAAAGTGTGCCTGGAAAAGGTGCTAATTTATAGGCACAGAAATGTTGGGAGAAGATACAGAAATACAGGAGGCACATTTAGGCTCCTGCTCTCTCTACTCCATACATTGCACTCACATTATTACATCATAATAGTTTTGCAACATATTTTATCTTAGGATCAAAGATAAACACTGATGACTTTTAACTCACAATTGCACTGGGATGTAGATAAATAAGTGTAATCCTCACATCACAGAAAAAAAAAATGAGGTACAGAGAGGTTCCAGAACTTGACTACTCAAAAACTTGAGAAGTTTGAATTGTGATGCTGCTGGAAATCTGATTGTGAGATGGGAATCCAGAATGTAAAATGGGTTTCATTGTCTACACAGGAGGCCATGTGGCGTCAGCTGCTAGCGATAGATGGAGAGTCATGTTGCCACTAGTCTCTGCCCTTGTATGTGGGATGAAAGTTATGGTCTAGTGCAGCAGTAATGCACAGATGTGGGGAGGAATAACAGAAGAGTGGGGAAATGTGTGGTGGTCCTTCCACATCTTGGCTGATGCAACAAACCAGGGATTGAGCCAGAGACTGAAAGTGCTCATCTCTGCAGCTTGAGCTAAAGAGCCAGGCTACATAGCCTGGAACACATCCTCTGTGGATTGAACTCAGAGGGGTGTTTGTAACACATAGTGACCAATAGGTTGCATGTGCAAAAGCATGAGTGATCTATAATCCTTATCTGGTTTAATAGGAAATAAGCTTGAATAGTAGGTGTTTAGCCTTCTTGTAAAGATCCTGCAAAGTGCTGAGCATAGGGTGACCAGATGTCCTGATTTTATAGGGACAGTCCCAATTTTTGGGACTTTTTCTTATATAGGCTCTTACTACCCCCCACCCCGTCCCGATTTTTCACATTTGCTGTCTGGTCAGCCTAGCTGAGCACTCTAGTGCCAACGCAGCAAAGCACTCAAGCATATGTTTATCTTTACCTGAGTTTTACCACTGAAGTCAATGGGAGTCCTCACAGTGCTTTGCTAGATTCGGATCAGAGGCTCAGCCCCTCACAGCATCAAGCCCCAAGGTCCCAATCTTGCAAGTCACCTAAATACTTGGGTATTTGTGACCATGCATATCTTTAATCTAGTTAGCACATGCTTAAAGTGCTTTGTTAGATTGTGCACCAGTTCCTAATATTCCTGTATGAGGATGCAGTGGCATTCTCTCTTGAAAATAGTGCTAGCAGGGCCAATGCTGAAAGCTAGCCCACAGCCCTACTAGCAGGCTGTAGGGTAGGCACCTCTGTAGAGTAATTTAGGGTGGAAGAAATCCTCCCCCAGTGCTGAGGAGCTGCTGCACTGATACTGCTTGTTCCCGGTAGATGAAATGGCCTTAGTATGCCATCATTATGGTTGGAGGATCTGTAGAATCTGGGCAGCAGCCTGCTCTGTTCACCCCTTGCACGTTACCATGAGTCCCTACAGTGACAGGCTTCATACCAGAGATGCACGATCCAGGCATGGTCTCCCAGAATCCAGCTTCCCGCCTTGTGCTGTGGAACAGCACTGGTTCCAGAGCCAGAGGGCGCTCTGCTGCCAGAGGGGTGGGGACTGGAGCTCATGCTTAATGCAGCCACTGTACGTTTTCCCCTTTTTCGTCTAATATCACTCAGTTTATTCGTCTGGCCAGGTTGGTTTCTTTTCCTTTCCATTAATTTTTATGTCACAGCATTCATGCATTCTTCCCCAGAGGCTCAAGGAAAATAAATAAGGAAGTTCAATTGAAAACTAAGGAAGAACTCTGGTATTTAAGAAAAATAAATAAATAAAATTGATTATTTATATAACAGAAAGAATTGACTTTGTGACTTACATGATTGAAAGAAACATTATTGCCTAAGAGAAATCAAACCACATTAGTGTCCAGACAGCCCAAATCATGAGTCACAATTATGCTTTGATAGAAAGCATGATTTTGACATGTTTGTGTGTGTGTGTGTGTGTATATAATACATACACAAGTATGAAGTATGATTGTATATAGAAATATGCATCATATTTTATATATAAAACGTATAGATATACACATATATTTTCAACATCATAATCATGGTTTATTTTATATATCGTATGTGTATCTAATAAATAGGGCCCTACCAAATTCACAGTCATGAAAAACGTGTCGTGGACCTTGAAATCTGGTGTCCCCCCGCAATGAAATTTGGTCTTTGTGTGTGCTTTTACCCCATACTATACAGATTTCATGGGGGAGACCAGTGTTTTTCAAATTGGGAATCCTGACTCAAATGGAGTTGCAGGGGGGTCACCAGGTTATTTTAGGGGGGTTGCAGTCTTGCCACCCTTACTTCTGCGCTGCCTTCAGAGCAGAGTGGCTGGCGAGCGGTGGCTGTTGGCCCGGCACCCAGCTCTGAAGCCAGTGTCCTGCCAGCAGCAATGCAGAAGTAAAGGTGTGTAGACATATGCCTCCTTGCTTGCTGTACAAATTAGCTGGAGACCTCTTATTTTGCAACCCAGTGTCCTTTTATTTCCCTGTGTTCATTCCCTCCACCATCTATATACAACTCTATGTACAAGTCAGTTGCGGTTAGTTAGGTAGCCAGCCGGGGGACAGTTAGTGCCTGTTGCTAGCTAGGAGCAGCAGTTCCTTACTCCTCCTGTTTCTCTCTCCCCCCCTTCACTTCCTTCCTGTCAGCTTTATAGGCCTTCCCCTCAACAGGCTCACAGGTGATTGCTCTTAGGCTCCTTTAATGAGCCACACCCTGCTTGGCTCATTAAATCAGTCCCCCTGTATGGGAGCTACGCTAGCAGATTCTGAGCTAACAGGAGTTGGTTCAGTGCCTCTTAGGCCAGCACCCTGTTACAGGTGACAATACCATACCATACCACCATCAGAGCTGGGTGGCCGGAGAGTGGTGGCTGCTGACTGAGGGCCCAGCTCTGCAGTCAGCAGCGCAGAAGGAAGGGTGGTAATACCATACCATGCTATCCTTACTTCTGCGCTGGTGCTGGCAGTGACTGTGCCTTCAGAGCTGGGCGGCCAGCCAGCAGTCACCACTCTCCAGGTGCCCTGCTCTGAAGGCAGCATTGCTGCCAGCAGCAGCACAGAAGTCAGGGTAGCTGTACTTCAACCCTTCCCTACAATAACCTTGCGACCCCACCCTACAACTCCCTTTTGGGTCAGGATCCCTACAATTACAACACTGAAATTTCAGATTTGAATAGCTGCAATCGTGAAATTATGATTTTTTAAATGCTATGACCATGAAATTGACCAAAATGGACTATGAATTTGATAGGGCCCTAATAATAAAGCATGATTCTTGTATGTGTACATGTACAGATACATGTGTATCAGAATCATTTTATCTAATCTCTAGATTTATATCTAGAAGAAATTTTATAGATAGAAGACATAGATATATATATAAAATAAGTTATTGGGCTTGATCCTGCAGTACTTAAGAAAAATTCCTAGTGACTTCAGCGAGGCATTTAACTGAATAAGAAGAACAGAATAATATTAAATGGTTTGGGTGGTCAAATCTGCCATAGGGATTTGGATTCCAAATTCTCTCCCACAGGGGAGCCACAGCTCTTGTACAAGCTGTTCTCTCTAACATTTAATCTTATGCTGTAGCACAATTTTTTCCTACCCTTTGTCATTAGCTCAACAGTCTGATTAAGTTCAAGTGATGCTTTAAATGCAGGAGAGGATGTCAGAACTTTGACTAGTTTTCGGAGATACCATTGGCTCTTTCCAATAAAAATAAAATGAAGTTGGGTGTTTGTATCTAAAATTAATGACTGTATCACTAGGTAATCTGTTCTTTCATCTTTCTTTCCTTAAATTGATTGATCCCTGCATTCTGAATACAACACCAAGCTTTTGTGGCAACCTGAAATAAATTTTGAATTGTGCTGTAATGGCATGGACGCTTGTTAAGACTTTCTGAAAGGTTAATCCACTAATGATTTATGGGTTTGTGTAAGAGCAATAGCAAACATTATTTGTATTATCACTCCACAAACCTATTATCTGACACCAATGGTAATTTTTTATTGTTTGTACTTCAATGAGTCTGAATTATAATTATGTGCAATAGCAGCTCTATGATGAATATCTTAGTGATTTACAAAGTATAATTAATCCTACTCTACAGATGGGGAAACTGAGGCCCAGAGGTGGTAAGCAGCATGCTTGAGTTCCTACAGAGAGCAGAGCAGGAACTGGACTTCAGATCTCCTTTTTCCCAGTCCCATGCTCAAACTACTACCCCATATGTCAGAGGGGTATAAATGAGGGGAATAATAAGAAATGTATGAATAAGTACCCCAATTCTTCTACTCCTTCTCCCTGTACAATTGGATGGCCTAAGCCCAAGAGTTCTCATCTTTTTCTGTTTGTCTGCCATTTGCCTTCAAGCAATTTCCTGCCTCGCTCTCTCCCCACCCCCGTCCTGATATGCCTGTTGCAGGCTGTCACTGGGATTGCCAACTTTGGTTGGACAAATTCCTGGTGGTTTCATCACAACACAGTCTTTAATTCCTGGAGGCTCCAGGACAATCCTGGCAGGCTGGCAACCCTAGCTGCCTTGCACTCATTAGGTCTGCCACTCTCTGCTGGGCCAAGCTGGTGGCTGTATTAAAATCCTGCGCATGTGGGTTGTTTCCCCCAGGTCAGGGATATCTGCACATGTGCCTCTCTGGGGAAGCTGAGGTTTAAAACTAGCAGCCACCCCAGCAGAGCTGACCAGGTCACACAAACATCTAGTGCCCTGCAATACATTTGGCAAGGTTCAATGAAACTGAAGGCAGCACTTTTAAAGGTGATATAAAGAAATACTTTTTCATGACTCATAATTAGCCTGAGGAACTCATTGTCACAAGCTATGCAATCTAAGAGCTTAGCAATTTTTAAAAAATAAAACTGGATATTTATATGAATATTCAGAATTTAAATGTATAAAAATTTTGGAAGGGTAAAAACCTTTATGCTTGAGGGCACAAGCCAACCTCTAACTGGTGGAGATTAGAAAGCAATTTTCCTTTGCATATGTATCTACCTCCCCTGCCTACTGCAAGGTTTCTTACACAGGTTACTGAACTACTCTGGTATGGCAATTCCTCTGTCCCCAAAATGTCACAGAAGGTGCTAGAGGAACTGGAAGAGTGTTGGTGGTGTTCTGGGGCCACAAAATAACTTAGATCAGGTAGGGAATATTTATCTGTAATGATCAAACTTTTCTAAAGTTCAGGTCAAAATTTGGTCTTGAATTTTAAGCAGATTCTTAGTTAATTTGAACCAGTTTGCTTAGCTCTAATGAAGAGGATTTTTTTCTCATTGCTGTTAACACCTGTAGGGATTTTATTTATTTACAATTTGTGCTTTAAATGTAAGCTGAATCGCTTCTATGGGATGTAAAGAAGGGCAAACGCAAAGCTCTGCAGACCTAAGGTGACAGGTAATAAAGGCAACATGTGAGGTAGTAGTATTAAAAATTAATAGTCTAATAATAAGAAAAATGTGCTGGTCATTGTGTAGGAAAACAAAAGTTCAGCCTGTGATTATGGCTTTCCATGTTGAGCCTTAAGGGGCTAATTTAGATCTGTGGCTTTGCAGCACAGTGCAGTGGAATCTTTCAGAAGAAAGCTGCATATAGTTTCAGTGCAGTGTTCATGTCTCATGATCTGAGGGCTGAAATACAAATGATAAAAAACATAATTTTGTCATGTAAAAGAGATGGGCTTCGTTCAGTCTTCTCTGCGAGGCTGCTGCCATGGGACAATATATTTTCAGCTAAACATTTCTGTTGCCAGGATCATTTTCTCCCTAACTAAGCTTTCAGAACAGTGATCTTCAAATTAACTGTGATGCTGAAATGCTAATATTGGTATGTAAAGGCATAGCTTACTTAATATACAGGACCTCTGGTACTGTAAATTGGATATAGATTCTAGGTATTTCAACCTTACAAAGTTAAACACTACAATCTTGGACCAGTCAATTGGGAATACTTGACACTACTTTTGACATAGTATAATAACTGTCATGGCAAAGCAAATGATCTAGGTTGCCTCCGTTCATCATATAGTGTCTGTTGCACAGGCAACTTAATGTAGGTATTGAACTGATTTCTGCACCCATATCTAGTATCTCAGACGTAAACAGGATACTGCCTCTTTGGATATTAGCTAGTCCAGCAACTGCTCAGAGCATGCTCATAAGAGAAGGCGCTGCTGTTCAGTTGACCCTGCTAAGGACATACAGAAGAGATTTCCTGACACTAGCTGATGGGAGAAGCAGGAGAAAAGACTACTTGCTGCCTCTGCCAAAGAAGTGGAGAGAGGTGTGTCTGGAAGAACGTTCATTGATCAGCATTAACTCAACAATTATCACAGAAATTCTATATTCTAATCAAATAGAATGGATGTGACATCTTAGCAAATATTGACTTTTTAATGACCGCTACCATGCGAGAGACAAAAGACTTCTGTGCCTTGTGGTGCAAAGAATCAGTCTGAGCAGCAGACAGCTTGGCTTGGTCTGGCCCAGTAAACTTGCACTATTCATTTTGACAAACTGGAGTGGGCAGAACAAGACCAATCGTAGAGGTATAGGACCTTAGTACAAGATGGCCTGGCCTCTACCAGACATTAAGAGATCATCTGCTTTAAACCTAACCCTTACTGCCTCTATGGGTAGGGCAGCCATCTACATGGGAGTAGTCCATATAGGGCACAACATAAACTGGACATAAACTGTTTTATAGATACTGAGTGTCAGCCATGCACAACACATACTGAGTGCAAACATCTAGTTACCTCTTTGTGTTGGGCCTCCATCATGCCACTCATTTTCAAGTGCCTCATGATGATTAATTCCATGTGGATGATACCAGAACCTACTGGTAGGACTCGTCTCCCTTCATTATAAGGACTTTTGTGTGTGCTTGTTCTGATCGATCTATTTCTTGAACTATGGTATTTCTATGGCTTCCATTCAGGGCCAGCTCCAGGCACCAGCTTATCAAGCAGGTGCTTGGGGCGGCAACTCTGGAGAGGGGCAGCACTTTCAGGTATTTGGCGGCAATTCAGCGGAGGGTCCCTCACTCCCACTCGGAGCGAAGGACCTCCCGCTGAATTGCCACAGATCGCGATCGCGGCTTCTTTTTTTTTTCTGCTTGGGGCGGCAAAACCCCTGGAGCTGGCCCTGTTTCCATTACCATAATAACTGAGCACCTCCCAATATTTAATGTTCTCACAACATTCCTGTGAGATGGACAGGACTCTTATCCCTGTTTTAGGTGGGAAACTGAGGTTCAGAGAGACTAAGTGACCTGCCCAAATCACACAGGCAGTCTGTGGAAGAGCGGGGAAATGAACTCAAGCTCATTTCCAGGCTCCTAATGTGTATCGTGTGGGTCCCAGGAACCTCTCTCCCTCTTCCCTGTGTTCTTCTTTTCCTGTTTTCTTACTACTTCTCTCCTTCAGGCACTATCTTTCTTCTGAAGGTCCCCTCCTGATGCAGGCTCTCATCTGTCTTCTCTCTAGCTGTACTACTTGCATTGTCTCAGCATCCTCTCAGCCACATGATGCTCCAGATGGTGTTTGCCCTCTTCTCTTGTCCTGAGACCACCAGTCCTGCCTGTTATATCAGCCTGTACCTCAGTGGGGTTGATGAAACATCAAACTCACTGTCCCAGCCAGTGAAAATCAAAGGTAAAGTGACACTACCTTGAAGTGTTTAGTTCCAAGCATGATTTTTAGGTCATGTTGTATATGTAAGCTGAAATAACTCAGCAAGTAATAATGTCCCCACCTAGACTTAATCACTAATTAATGTATTTACTGGATGGAGAGACACTTTGTAAGCAAGTAATTTGAAGTTTTAAAAAAAAACCCACATTGTGGCTAAATTGATACTTTGTCCTGAACTTTAGACATTGTGCATGAAGATTTTTGCACTTATTTTACTTCTCAAAACAGAAAGGGTTATGTTAGTTTTCTAATCAAAGGCTATGACTTTTCTTTGAAATTGAAGAATGGTTAAGAATTTCTAGATTGTCATAAGGTGCACAATGACCTCTAGTTCTTATTCATGGTAGTATCCCACCTTAAAGATGAACTTCTAAAAACAATAGGTATTGCTAAATCAATAGAATCCAATAACATTAGCAATTATTTAGAGGTAATTCATTTTGATTTAGTGGTGTTATTTCACTGGGGTTCACACTTCAGATAAAAACTAGAGGCCATAACAATCCTTCTGTACATTTAAACCTCAGATGAGTTGAACTGTCAACCTCCATCTTCTTCACATTTCTGTACAACTCAGAAAATATTTCTGATTTGCATTGTATATCTATAATTAACTTATGAACATTTTGCTCCTTTTTAAGGGAGTCTAGTAGTAGTTCTTTAATACTGTGATGTGATTTATTTTGATTTTGAAGTAGCAATTATTGTTGCTTTGTTACAAGTGCTATGTGAAAGGTAAAATTTGAAACCTAAAACTAAGCAAAGTCTGTAAGTTTGGACTTTGAACCTAAAAATGGAACAAGTCAAAGTTTACGGTGAACCAGCTTTTATCAAACCAGGAGACTTTGCTGCTTCTAAACACACTTGGTTTATTTTTATTTTTTTTCTTGTGGTTGAATTTTGGTTTTGTCTAAATGTTTGTAACTTCCATGGTAGGTTTTCTCCAATGGAATTAAATTCAAACTAAAAGGCAATATTCTGGAGCTGAACATAACTTCACTCGTTCATTTTCAGTTCTGGATTTGAACAGAAATGAATGTGAAAACATGTAACTCAAAGTTAATGAAAAAGTTGGCTGATATGGATGTGAACTGAAATTTACGAGTTTCACACAGCCCTATCAGTTGTGATTGATTTGACTTCAGTAAAAAAAAAATGCATGTATTTCAAAGTCTTCATCATATTTTGCATCAGCAGTAAGGATAAAGGAGCCAATCCTGAAGTCTTACTTGGCAAAGCATCCCATTAACTTCATTGGGAGTGTTGTCTAAGGACTAAAGGCCAAATTCTGTGTCCTTACAACAAAATTCCCATTTAACTTCAATGGGAGTATTGGAGGAGCCCAGTATTTGTATTACATTAAGAACCCTGCCCCCTCCCTATCCCCAGGACTCCCTGCCTAGAGCTCGCAACCCCGCCCCCTAACCACATGGCTCTGAGCGAGGTGGAGCCCAGGGGCCCTGCCGGAGCCACGCTGCAGCACTATCCAGGGATGCTGCTGGATGTGCTGAGGCTCCGGGAGAGGGGCGGAGGCGGGGTCAGGCCAGGGCGGGAGCCTTGGCCGTTCTCATGGGGGCCCCTGCGGATCCCGGGGTCTGGGGCAAATTGCCCCACTTGCTTCCCCTCCCCCCGGGCGGCCCTGGTGGAGTCTGGGGCTTGCCCCCCACAGTCACTCCAGCCGCGGAGTGGGATTCGGGGCTTACCTCGCTCTGAGTGTGCCGTGGTTCCATGCAGCTCCCAGAAGCAACGGCATGTCCCTTCTCCGGCTCCTATGTGTAGGGGCAGCCAGGGGGCTCCACACACTTCCCCCGCAGCTCCCATTGGCTGGGAACCATGGCCAATAGGAGTTGCGGGGCGACGCCTGTGAACGGGGCACCATGCAGAGCTGCCTGGCCATGTCGCCACATAGGAGCCAGAAGGGGGACATGCCGCTGCTTCCGGGACCTGCTTGAGGTAAGCGCCGCCAGAAGCCTGCACTCCTGACTCCCTGCTGTGCCCCAACCTCCAACCCAGATCCCCCTCCGAACCCCTCGTTCCCAGCCCGGAGCACCATCCTGTACCCCCAACCCCTCATCCCCAGAGTCCACCCCCCCCCAGCAGAAGCCCTCACCCCACCCCACCCTGCATCCCAGCCCGGAGCCCCCTCCTGCACCCTGAACTCTGCATTTTTGCCCCTATTCTGGAGCCCAAACCCTAACCCCCAATTTCATGAGCATTCATGGCCCACCATACAATTTCCATACCTGGATGTGGCCCTCGGGGCAAAAAGTTTGCCCCCCCCCCCCCCCGGATTAATGTGTAGACAACATTTTTGATTGGTTGTGGTAACTTCTTTGGAATCTAGTCAAGGGCTTATTTTGAGACTGTAGAGCTCATAGGTCAGTAATCAATCTGCTTGAGATCAACTCAGGTGTCATATGTACAGTATTGAATGAATCCACATACTACAGATTACTGAAAAATTTGTGTTTGCAAAGATGTGTTTTCAGTGGAGACTTTCTGTAAACTGTCTCTGCACAATGTAATGTCTGAGAGAGATTTGTGCATACAGTCAAATTTTGATTACCTGAAAAACTCCTTTATTTGTAAAGAGAATTTTATTAGATATATATTAGAGTACATTGAAAAATAAAGCGATAATGGATGGTCTTGTGGTTAAAGAACTGGCCTCTGTCTCTGGACATCTGGGTTCAATTCTGAACACTGCAGTAGAGTTCCAATGGGACCCTAAGCAAGTCACTTAGTCTGTGTGCTTTGGTTCCCCAGCTGTGAAATGGATGTAATATTTTCCTACCTCACAGGGGTGTTGGAGGAGAAAAAGACTTTAATGACTGAGGGTGCCTAGATACTATGGTAGAAAGATAGATGGTTCCCTGCTTGTCCAGAACTATGTTTATTTGAATTATTTTCATCTCTTCCTTTTATTTGGATAAATGAGTGGTTGATTGAATAAATACTGTAAATAAAATCTTGGGTTGGATCTCTTGGGTCTGCAAAAAGCAACTGGAAAAACTCTTGAGGAAAAAGTTTCACACCAGATTTCTAGTGTTCTTCTAGTCCTAGTTGCAGACTGAGATTGCAAGAGACACAGAAATCTGAGGGGCAGGGAGTGAGTAGGAAAGGAGATTTCTTGCAGTTTTTACATTACTAGAAGTATTAAATTACTTGCCAAAATGTCATGGCAGTGAAGTATAAGTGTAATTAGTATGATGATAAAATACAGCATTTTTTGTCCTTTTTTTTTATTTGATAATTCATTTCCTATCAGACAAACAAAAAAGTAAACAGCTGGCATGTGAAAAAGGCAGTTGCTGCTTGCTGGCAAAGCAGAGGTTAATGTTTCAGCTCTCTTTATATCTATCCCAGCTCACAGCAGCCATATGCTTACCCCCAGCCATTCTGAAGTGCATAGGCCCCCTTTCCTCATGAAGTTCAATAGCACAGAGTTGTCATAAGAGCACATTTCCATGCACTGATTAGGCATTCTCTTGACACAATTTATGCGTTGTTTTTAAGCATGCTTTCAAAGTACAGTGCCAAATGCAAACACTTGCAGTATTCACTTGACATTGCATCCCATGCCATCCTTGGCAATGTAAAACTTGTTCCTTTTTTGCCCTCCATCCCTACTCCAGCTCTAAGCTGAATGCTGATTTAAGGTTGGCATCTGAAGCACCCAGATGTCCAGCGTCAGGAGGATTCTCTTAAGTACAATCATCTGGTTGACAATTCATTTTTTCCTTGGCTGTTTCTTGGTTTTGTAGCAGGACCTGCCCGTGCAGTGAGGCAGGGCCTGACTGCTGCAGCTCTATGTGATCCTCCTTGATGGATTTTATTTTTCCCTAAGCTTATTATAAAAAACTGTTTTTCCTCCAATGTGAGACTCAGAAAAGGGTGGGGCAGAATCTTATCACATCCTGTAGATTATAGGAAAGATTATAGGAAAGATTTTCTCCTTTTCTCCTGTTTGGAGAGTGTATGTTCATGTGCAAACACACACCCTAATCATAAAGATTGTGGAAAGGAGATTTTTTTTTCATCTGATGTGTGTAAATATATTTTATAATGCTGCAATATGCCACATACAATAGGGCACGTCGTGATTTTTTGTGGGTTAACTGGGGATCATAGAAGCGTATCGTAGGACTGGAAGTCTTCTAGTCCAGTCCCCTGCACTCCTGGCAGGGCTAAAGTATTAAAATCTGGGGATGCCTCAACAGGGGACAAAGTGTGGACTGTCAGTGCTTTCTGAAAATCAGGCCCTTGTTAAGGTAGCTCGATCCAGGTACCCAAAAATCACTAGTCACTTTTGCATCTCAGGTGCCGCTGTGTGTTAACTGTCAGCAATTATTGTATTTTCTCAGTCAGGAATTGTGCTTGTAAATTCAATTCCCTAATTTTGGACCCTGTGTCTACACTATGTATGAGACAGAAAGCTTAGTTGGAGATTCTGTGCTGCCCCTCTTAGAGACCAGAGAGTGGGAGGAAGAGTAAGGAGGGGTAAAGCCCCCAATGTGCCCTCCCAATTCTGGGTTGCCCTGGAAATCAGAGTGGACCCAGGTATGACTTGCACGGTCCTGGAGGCTGCCTGTCACCCGCTGCCTGTGAGCAGGGGCACTATTCAGAATCATCATAGTGCTATGGCCCAACCTCTTCCCAGCCTCAGCCCATTCTTGGCATGCTCCCTATGGCTGGTTTTGTAAAAAAGTCCTTGGAAGGCAGCCTGTGACTGCCTACACTACTGGGGTAAGTCGACCTAAGTTACACTACTCCAGCTATGTGAATAACGTAACTGGAGTCGACATAGCTCAGGTCGACTTACTCCGGTGTCTTCACTGGGCCGCGTTGATGGGAGATGCGCTCCCATCGACTTACCTTACTCTTCTCGGGGAGTTGGAGTAGCGGACTCAACCAGAGAGTGCTCTGCCATCGATTTAGCGGGTCTTCATTAGACCCACTAAATCGGCACTTGCTGCATCGATTACAGCAGCGTGGATCTCCCCAGTGGTGAAGACAAACCCTTAGTTCCTGTGTCTGGAGAATTTTCCCCTAGCCAGATCTAGGGTTTTTAGAGACCCTTTATGTGGCATTCAGCAGCTGGGTTGGGGGTGAGAGTCTCACCCCAGTACTTGTCTTCCTCTGATTCCATAATATACCAGTGTTAGAACTATTAAACAAATCAAGTTGTGGAATATTTCAATGAAAAATAAGGTGGATATTTTTGTGAAAAAAATTGCCAAAAACTTCCTATTTTGACCAGTTCTTTAGCCTGTTGGAAAAAAGAGTTTCACTTTTTTTCCACAATAAAGGGACAAATTTTCATGATCAGTGTCTCAACTAAAACCAAGCTCTGGGTTATGCTGTGTACAGCTGAACTCTAGATTTGCTTCTGAATAGCAGCCGCTCTTATTAATTGTTGGTTTTACCTCAATTTTGAATTAATATGAAACTATAAATTGGCCCAGTTGTATTCAGAGTTAGGTTATCACAAAGTTTCACACAACACTTAATAGAATCTGGAATCAATTTTGAGTTAGTAACAAGTCCTGATTACTAGGAAAATTGTACTGGGGGAGAGCTCAGAGCTCCAGTATGAAACTGCAGAAAAACCTGCTCAGAGCTCCAGTATGAAACTGCAGAAAAACCTGAGTGTCTCTGGATTAAATTTAGAAGTATGAACAACAAGGGTAATGTCGTGGTGGGAGTCTGCTACAGACCACCGGACCAGGGGGATGAGGTGGACGAGGCTTTCTTCCAGCAACTAACAGAAGTTGCTAGATCACAGGCCCTGGTTCTCATGGGTGACTTTAATCACCCCGATATCTGCTGGGAGAGCAATACAGCAGTGCACAGACAATCTAGGAAGTTTCTGGAAAGTGTAGGGGACAATTTCCTGGTGCAAGTGCTGGAGGAACCAACTAGGGGAAAAGCTCTTCTTGACCTGCAGCTCACAAACAGGGAAGAAATAGTAGAGGAAGCAATACTGGATGGGAACCTGGGAGGCAGTGACCATGAGATGGTAGAGTTCAGGATCCTGACACAAGGAAAAAGGGAAAGCAGTAGAACAGAGACCCTGGACTTCAGAAAAGCAGACTTCGACTCCCTCAGGGAACTGATGGACAAGGTCCCCTGGGAGAATAACATGATGGGGAAAGGAGTCGAGGAAAGCTGGCTGTATTTAAAAGAAACCTTATTGAGGTTGCAGGAACAAACCATCCCGATGTGTAGGAAGAAAAGTAAATATGGCAGGCGACCAGCTTGGCTTAACGGTGAAATCCTTGCTCGTCTTAAACACAAAAGAACAGCTTACAAGAAGTGGAAGATTGGACAAATAACTAGGGAGGAGTATAAAAGTATTGTTCAGGCATGCAGGTGTGAAATCAGGAAGGCCAAATCACACTTGGAGTTGCAGCTAGCCGGAGATGTTAGGAGTAACAAGAAGGGTTTCTTTAGGTATGTTAGCAACAGGAAGAAAGTCAAGGAAAGTGTGGGCCCCTTGCTGAATGAGGGAGGGAACCTAGTGACAGAGGATTTGGAGAAAGCTAGTGTACTCAATGCTTTTTTTGCCTCTGTCTTCACAGAAATGGTCAGCTCCCAGACAGCTGCACTCTGCAGCACGGTATGGGGAGGAGGTGACCAGCTCTCTGTGGAGAAAGAAGTAGTTCGGGGCTATTTAGGAAAGCTGGACGAGCACAAGTCCATGGGGCCGGATGCGCTGCATCCGAGGGTGCTAAAGGAGTTGGCCGATGAGATTGCAGAGCCATTGGCCATTATCTTTGAAAAATCATGGCGATCGGGGGAGGTCCCGGATGACTGGAAAAAAGCTAATGTAGTGCCCATCTTTAAAAAAGGGAAGAAGGAAGATCCAGGGAACTACAGGCCAGTCAGTCTCACCTCAGTCCCTGGAAAAATCATGGAACAGGTCCTCAAGGAATCAATCCTGAACCACTTAAAGGAGGGGAAAGTGATCAGGAACAGTCAGCATGGATTCACTAAGGGCAAGTCATGCCTGACTAACCTAATTGCCTTCTATGATGAGATAACCGGCTCTGTGGATGAGGGGAAAGCAGTGGATGTACTATTTCTGGACTTTAGCAAAGCTTTTGATACAGTCTCCCACAGTATTCTTGCCAGCAAGTTAAAGAAGTATGGGCTGGATGAATGGACGGTAAGGTTGATAGAAAGCTGGCTAGATGGTCGGGCTCAATGGGTAGTGATCAATGGTTCCATGTCTAGTTGGCAGCCGGTATCAAGTGGAGTGCCCCAAGGGTCGGTGCTGGGGCCTGTTTTATTCAATATCTTCATTAACGATCTGGAGGATGGTGTGGACTGCACCCTTAGCAAGTTTGCAGATGACACTAAACTGGGAGGAGTGGTTGATACGCTGGAGGGTAGGGCTAGGATACAGAGGGACCTAGACAAATTAGAGGATTGGGCCAAAAGAAATATGATGAGGTTCAACAAGGACAAGTGCAGAGTCTTGCACTTAGGACAGAAGAATCCCATGCACTGCTACAGACTAGGGACCGAATGGCTGGGCAGCAGTTCTGCAGAAAAGGACCTAGGGGTTACGGTGGACAAAAAGCTGAATATGAGTCAACAGTGTGCCCTTGTTGCCAAGAAGGCTAACGGCATTTTGGGTTGTATAAGTAGGGGCATTTCCAGCAGATCAAGGGATGTGATCATTCCCCTCTACTCAGCACTGGTGAGGCCTCATTTGGAATACTGTGTCCAGTTTTGGGCCCCACACTACAAGAAGGATGTGGATAAATTGGAGAGAGTCCAGCGGAGGGCAACAAAAATGATTAGGGGGCTGGAGCACATGACTTATGAGGAGAGGCTGAGGGAACTGGGATTGTTTAGTCTGCAGAAGAGAAGAATGAGGGGGGATTTGATAGCTGCTTTCAACTACCTGAAAGGGGGTTCCAAAGAGGATGGATCTAGACTGTTCTCAGTGGTAGAAGATGACAGAACAAGGAGTAATGGTCTCAAGTTGCAGAGGGGGAGGTTTAGGCTGGATATTAGGAAAAACTTTTTCACTAGTAGGGTGGTGAAGAACTGGAATGGGTTACCTAGGGAGGTAGTGGAATCTCCTTCCTTAGAGGTTTTTAAGGTCAGGCTTGACAAAGCCCTGGCTGGGATGATTTAGTTGGGTTTGGTCCTGCTTTGAGCAGGGGGTTGGACTAGATGACCTCCTGAGGTCCCTTCCAACCCTGAGATTCTATGATTCTATGATTCTATGAGAGGAGGAATTGTTAGGAACATTTCACAACTCTACTCAAAATCATGAAATACCTTAATTCCATTAATTGGCCGTAAGATATTTGCTATATGGGAAGACTTGTCTTTAGCCACTGTTCGAAGGTCTGGCAAAATTGTTCCGTGGCAGTTGGCTTCTAATAAAAATGTACTCGTAATACTTGAGGAATACTTTGGCATGGTCTCTTAAGACAGGAAGTTGCCTAGTAGGGGCACTCTCTTGTACGTTGTCCCCTGTCAATATAGTCTTTGAAGAGGAGGGTTATTTCATATTTGTAATGTCCGATTATGATATATCCAACTCGTAATGGATTTGTACCAGCCAGACTAGTATATTGTGTCTTTGAGACTGAACAGTCTCTATAACTATGTAATAATTTCAGTCACTTGTCTTTAAGCTGAACTTTGCATACAACTCTGGCATTTTTGAGTCAGGCAGAGGAATCTCAAATACTGGATAGCATATAACCATATTTTACACAATTCTCTAACTTCTAAATGGTTAAGCTTCTTTGCTTTTAAATTTCATAAGAAATGAGCGCTCCCTGGACAAGTCTTTGTACTTGGGCTTTTAAGCTAAGCTTTCAACCCATCTAAAGATATAGGGTTAGATCATGCTTGCTGCCCATAAGGCATAAGTGTCCACTTGCTCTCAGTGTAGGGACAAATTTATAACCCCTCTGCTTGGGGTGCAACATACTTATCACCATGTGCATTCAGCTGATTCTACTTACCAGTGCATAGCTGGGATAGAGCCATGAGTTCATTTACTCCTCACCCCTCCTTGCCCCTTCCCCGCCCCATTGTTCTGTGGGGAAGTATCTGGGGTGCAGCCCCTGTGTTCCCCTGAACCTAAGTCAGGGGGCATAGAGGCATTTCTGACTCCCTCCTATGCCTTTCCCAACTGTGATAGACAAATGCACTATCTAGCCTTGGGAAGTGGCTCCTAGCCTTCTTAGCAGGGGTGCAAACATTAGGGCTAGAATAATAATGGAGGGTGTGATTTTTCTGGAGACCTGAAGAGTTACACAGGATGTAAAAATAAAACTGCTTTTCTGTGCTCAGTGGAAAGCAGATGCTAGGCCAATGAGTTATTGATGCAGCAGAAGGACAATATGCAGGTTGTAAGTAATCAACAAGCAGAATCCTTTACAAGACTGAAGTGAAATATTGAACAGAAAAGGGAGCCTTGGTATATGGAAAGGGGGTGGGGGTGGGAAAGGTGAATAAGCGCAAAGGGCTGATCTGTTTTAGGGATACCACAATGACGGATACCGCTCTGCAAGATGGCAAATGAGTCACAATTCACTATTAAAACTGAAATGCATTTTGTGGGCTGTTTCCAGCCCACTAATTGCCTATGAAAGTTCAACTCTAGTGTTCAACATGTTAATTACCCAACAATATTTACAGTAGGGTTTGCAGAAGGAAACACAGAGAGGCAGTAACTGATCCAATAAAAAAGTTGGAGAGAGGGTTTTAAGACAGTACTTTGGCATCTCACTCAGATGATGTTCTCTTGGGGCCAAATGCTGCCCTCTGTTATGCATCATGGAGGGGAGCAAAAACACAAATGTAGCCCAAAACAAAGGGAAAGGAGTTGCAACTACACAGCAAGCTCCACTGCTCACATGCCCTCCCAAGCCCCGTGCAGCTGGAACACTGAGATTTGGAAAGTCCTAGCTAATAGCTTGCAAGAAGTCATGAGCTCTGTTCATCCAGAAATCCAGGCGCAGACCTGGTTCATGCATCTTTTTCCACTTCCACTCTTTCCTTCTGCTCCATACTCTATCCATCAGAGTGGTATCTTGGCACTACGGACTGTGTAATATTGACAATCATCCATCTACTATATCAGATCCAGATCCTCTGCTGATGTCACTCAGCATCGCTTCACTGAGGTCATTGACAGCAGCTGCGGATCTGGCCTATAAATTTTAGGAAACAGCATAAATGGATAAAATGTTCAGCGATGAGGAGTCACCTACAAGTCAGTTTACATATGGGTAAATAACTATCTACAGATTTGATCTCAGCGGGGCACAAATGAAAAATGTATCTTTTCCACTGGCTGTCATCGATTGTGGTCTGAAGAGCACTTATAATGTACATCCGAGAAAAGGGATTTCTTGGATATGGAAGGAGTTAAGGCTTGAGTTATTATAAGAATTAATGCTTTTTATTGACTCTGATAGTCCAATCTTCCCCACCATTATAGTTTTACCAAAACATTAAACTACCTTAAAACTTTCACGTCCCCTTTAAAACTAAATTAGTTTTATTTTCTCCAGCACTAGTACCAGCCTAAGGCATGCAAGTTACAGTAGAGCAAACTCATAAACAGCAATCAAGACATAATAATTACTAGGTGGGAACACTTTCTAAAGTTGACTTCCCCACCCTCCAATTTTTCTTTGTACTGTGTTAGAAACCCTCCGTAGCTATTTTTGATGGGATGCTGCAAGCAGATTTCAGGTGTATTCAAGCTTTGGGGTATTCTAGCGTGCATGGTGTGATTACTGTGGAATCTGGAGCTTTTATGGTCCTCCTTTTTTTAAATTCAGAGAATTTGTTTTAGGGATAGGCAAGCCAATTTGTGTGTGTTCCTTTTTCACACTCTCTCACACACATCCACCCTGAACCTTCATGCAAAATGAAAACTCTATTTTAGGTCTAAAGGCTTTCCTTCCCCAATCCCCTATTATTTTTTGATGCTTATGTCTCTGCCAGGACCAGCACCATAAATGCCAATATATTATACTATAAACTGGAATTTGAAGGATTTCAAACTTCGCCAGTTCCAAGATTGAAACTACCAAAATAATCTCAGGACAGAAACTATAATTGAGATTTTTAAATTCAGTTTCATAACACACAGGCTTTGCTTCAGTTTCAGATAAACATTCAACATTGGAGCATATATCCAAGCAGAGCTCAAGTTTTGAACCTTTCGTGATTCACTCATCACTGGTCATTTTTCTGTTTATCTCCGCCCTTAAAAGGAATTTACAGTTGAAAAGTTTGAGAAAGTCAAAATGCTATCCCTATGCAATGCAATGCTATGTAACTAACTTAAGGTTTCAGATATCTCTAAATGTCATGGATCCACAGGGTTCATATCTAGAAATACCTTGGGTCACAACTTTTATTGCAAGTATACTATCCACCAATTTTACAAAATATTAAAGCAAGCTAATTTATTGTTAGGCTATTTGTATTATCACAGTGTCTTTACAAATGCAAAGCAAAAAGAGGATCCCTGCCCTGACGAGCTTGCAATCTAAGTTTAAAACAGGAGACAACAGATAGTTACAGGGTGACTGGACAACACAATGGCAGATGACAGGAGATAGATCACTTGATGGTTGCCCTGTTCTGTTTGTTCCCTCTGAGGCATCAGGCATTGGCCACTCTTGGGAGACAGGATACTGGGTTCGATGGACCATTGGTCTGACCCAATATGTTCATTCTTATGATGATGTTTCGGCATTAAAGTCATAAATGTGCACTTGACATAGAGAAAATGAGTATCGGAGCACATCAGTGAACCATGCAAGAATACTTAAGTGATGACTAGGCACTTAGACCTTCCCCAATTAGGAATTTCAGTGTTGTAACTCTGATTTCAGTTCCTTGCATTTCAAATCAAAAGCATTTTTTGAGAGTGAGCAGTGGAAATGTACAGCCCATTTATGCAGTGTCTGTCTTTAAACAGTAATAAAGAGTTTCATCACAAATTAATGCTCACTGAAACCAAGAACAGCAGAAAGGCATCACATCATTAATCTGGCCAGAAGAGAGCCCAACAGGGGATATGCTATGTAGAAAGGTACTTCAGGGTGCTCCAGCAAGACCTTTAGCAATGTGTGGGCACAAACCATGTAGCAAGAACTCAAGTCCCAGAAGACTTCCTTGTTACAAGAGAGGTTTATTTTACTATTGGGAGTGGGTGTCTCATAAACTCATATCTAATAGTATTTTATGCAGCAAGTGAATCCAAAGCACGTTCAAGGGCAATGGAAGAACCTGAGCAAATGTGTTCATTCAGTGCAGCTGGACTTACTCAGATGGCATGTAGGTGATGCTGCCAAATCTATTTTGGAGCATAATTGCCATTGGGTAATCTCTAAGGTTCCATGTGTAGTTTGATATCTACAGCGTTATTTGAAAGCAGAACCCAATACTGTGTGTGCATCTGTATGCAAATAGAAGCAAATTTAATGTTCAGGGGCATTGTGTCATTCCCCAAGTATAATGAGCCAAATTATCCCGTTCTTACAGTCTAAGGCCCAAATTTAGCAATGCACAGAAGCACTTGCTTAACTTTAAACTTTGAAGTCAACAGGACTTAAACACATGCTTAAATGCTTTGCTAAATAGGGATGGTCTTAAAGTTTAATTATGTGCTTAAGCACTTTGGTGAATCAGGGCTTAAATAATGTGTTGTTACAGGCCAGAGGAACTTGCAGGGATGACCAATTAGTATTACTTTTTCTCCTGCATTTGGAAAAAGGGAGCAATTTGAATGCTTACAGTTAGGAGGACATATCTTGCTTGCTCTCCAAAGCAGGGACGGCTCCAGGCACCAGCACGCCAAGTGCGTGCTTGGGGCAGCAAGCCCCGGGGCGTGCTTTGCCGGTCGCTGCAAGGGCAGAAGGCAGGTTGCCTTCGGCGGCATGCCTGCGGAGGGTCCGTTGGTCCCGCGGCTTTGGCGGACCTCCTATAGGTTGCCGCAGAATCCACAGGACC
Organism: Mauremys mutica; assembly: GCF_020497125.1. Lineage (NCBI taxonomy): Eukaryota > Metazoa > Chordata > Testudines > Geoemydidae > Mauremys > Mauremys mutica. The sequence continues at coordinate 60,757,466 of NC_059082.1, forward strand.
GGGGTCCTCCCGCAGGCAAGCCGCCGAAGGCAGCCTGCCTGCCGTGCTTGGGGCGGCAAAATACCTAGAGCCGCCCCTGCTCCAAAGCAATCTCCTCTGGCAAAATCTGGCACTGGAAAATGGACTGTGAAATTCTGTAGTTTAAGTGCCATTTTGCCAACTCTTGGATGTGAGGAGGGGTGAGCCAGTCTGCTGAATCGGAAATTAAATTACTTTGCTTTTCCTAGTAAGTAACAGTTGCTATTCTTAAATAGGGGGCATATTGTTTAGGAAACACTCATTTCAAGGCTCACACAGTCTAGCATATCTCTCTTCTCCTTTGGCAATGTTAATTCTGCTTGGTTCTGCACACATTAGCCACAGTCAGCATTTTTTTTATCATTCACTTTCTGTTTTAAATCCTTCCAACCCAGGAGTCATTTGGTGAGTGAGGGAAAATAATTATGCAGTAAACTCTTCTCAGCTGCAGATTTCCCACTTTTTTATGTATCTAGTCATAATCTGGCTTGTATAAAACGTAAGCGCTGCTGCACCGTTAGCATTTCCATTTTCCTCTGTGAATTTTTCTAATAATGTGTTACCAATTTACTTGAAAGAGAAGCCAGAGTCTGTGTTCACAGCTAACATCTTTAAATTCTGTTATGATATTCCATGAAACAGTAAATTGGGTGAAAATGTCACTAAATTTTCCTTTATTATATTCCTCCCAAAGCAATCACTTGGAAGGATTATTATTCATCTGCTGGCTTTAAAATAATGTCACCCTGAAACTCCTTGTTCAGGCAAACAGAATTACTTCTGACAAGAATTCCTCTCTGAGCGAGGGAAAAAACCCATTGAAAGACTAAAGAGATCTTACTCCATCTAGTAAGGGGGCTTAGGGATAACAAACCCCAGCTCACCTGTGCACCTCAGAAGAACTCAAAAACTCCTGAGTAATTAAGGTAACCTGTTTTGATTTGTACTTGGAAAAACTGAGCACTTGTGTGTGAATAAATGATCTGTAAATGAAAGAGTTAGAGCTACATTAGTATTCTGCATTATTTGCTGCCATGGAGTGAAGTGAAGGAGAAAACAAAACCATGGAAATAAGAGGAAGAGGGAATGTGAGAGACATGAGAAGAACAAAATGTGTCTTACCTGTATGCTAGCAAGGGTGTTCTCTTTCCACTGGATCCCTCTCATGCAGCACAAGTGGTGAGTACTGGGTAGTCCAATTTGAAAACAATCAAACCCCAATGAAGCTTTATCCATTTCTAGAACTGAAACTCTCTTAAGATTCTGACATATTAGATTGTATGTGCCCTTTGCATTTGCAGGGCCAGAGCCAGGCATGATGTCAATTTCCTCAGAAAGGTTCTTGTCAAGAAATTTCCATGCCAGCTTTGCAGTTTTGAGAAGTTTGGGCGGTGATGCAAAACTCTAGGATGCTTCTCCACTGGGCCAGCTGTAGGCATCAGCAAACAAAGCACGTGCTTGAGGCGGCACAATTTCAGGGGCAGCCTTCTGGCCACCTTATTTTTTTGTTTGTTTTTTTCCTTGGGGCAGCAAAAAGCCTAGAGCCGGCCCTGCTTCTCCAAACTACACTGGAATTCCAAATCTGGTGGTGGTTACTCAATGCAAGTTTTAAAGAGATTTTAGTGGCACAGTCAGCTGAGTGAATATAGGTGCTTGTTTGTATCCCAGCAGCTATCTCTTTCAGATGTGAATACAGACAGTCCTCTTCCTATCAGGATTAAGTAGGAGGCCTATGTGTATAATAAAAACTAGGATCTTTCTGCCTGCACCAAAATTACCAGACATTACTTAAGAACGAGTGGTTTGATATTCAGAGGTGCTGACAACCTACAATGAGGTCCGTGAGATCTGAGAGTGCTCCACCCCTTTTGAAAAGCTAACCAAGGATCCATTCTCACCATAGTGCAGTAGGAACAGTCAGTAAGTTAGGTGAACAACCCTTTGATTTGTCTTTGTCCTTCTATGCTGTAAATTCTTCAGGGCATGGATTGTCTCCTCTTATACAGCTGTACTGTGCTTAGCACATTTTGGGCGCGACTATCATTTTAAAAAAGAACAATAAGTGACATTGGTATGGCAGTGTTATGTCTTTGCATACAGCACCAAAAGATTAAAAATGTCACTTTTCACCTAGAAAACATTTAGGAAAATAATATCTAGCTGTTATAATGGTTTTCATCTATAGATCTTTACCACTATCCTGAGAAAACGGAGATACAGAAAGGAGGAATGACTTAGCCCAGGCCATCCAGAGGTCAGTGTTAGACCCATGTCTCTTGAGTAGTTCAAGTGCAGTACTCTATCCGCTAAGCCACGCTGCTTACTCGTACACATCAGGAAAACTCATCAGGAACTTTCCTTTCTCAGTTATTAGTCAGGTGCAGACTCAGGGTAGGATGCTCACACAAGCCCTCTAGTTAAAAGTAGGAAAAACACACAGCAAGGATACTCTATATCTAAATGTTCTTCAGCCACTTCCTCCTTTTTGGGGGATGATTCCAACAATGAGCCCACTCTGTGGGACACACGTCAGTTAAACAGTGCCCAAGACAACAGAGAGCCTGGTGGCTGTCCCACTTATAAATAAGTGTGGACTAATATGCGCCTGTGGTTGCAAAGATGCACCCTCATTAGGGATGCCCTGTCCAGATCAACACTCTATTCAGGCTGGCTGATCATTGGGGTAATTTTATACCCATTAGTGTCAAACATTACCTGGCTTTGAAGAATCCCTCCCTTTTGCCTCACGCACATTCATCATCCTTTCTTTCTAGAAGTGAACTGTTGTTCTAGAAAAGGGCTTACTTGGAGGTAAAGGTCCAGTAGGTAGCAGAGTTTGTGCCAAAGCACATCTAAAAATAATTACTTCAACTGTATACAATGATTAACTCTTTTCTTCGTGCAAAACAAACTGGCTGCTACTTGGCAATTTCAAGCAATGTGATCCCCCTATGGTAGCTATCTTAGCGTGTTCTTTCAGTTTTTAGTTATTAATACAGACACTTTAGTTATCAAAGGTTTGACAGAAATGAAGGATTGACCTCCTGTGATTGAAGATGCAGACAATCTTGGCTTGTTAAAATAATAAATGGGTACCTGTCAAACAGGCACTCAGAGCAAATGTGACCCTTGTAGATATCTCTATTGTAGATTTTTAAAAACTCCTTCTGCTTCTTTGTGGGGATATTAATTAATTAATAATAATTTTCTTTCATAGAGATAGATGGAAATACTAATTACTTTTTCCCTGTGAATCCCTCACTAGTACCACTTATCCTGCAATAATAGAACAATCCGAGTTAAAAACTGGCTGGTTAGAAATAGTTAACAATGACAACTGATGGAAAAGAACGGCATGTAAATTATTTCAAAGGCAGCAACAGTGGTTGCTAAGCCACTCATAAAGAATATAACAGTGTGAAAACAGCCGCAAGGTTTTGTTGTATTCTACCCTCCAGTTTCTCTGCTCATCTTTCTCTTGGCTTTGAAACTGGGCAATAATATGGCACACAACAAAACCCCAGTAGAATTAAAAAGCCTCATTAGAGAGTGTCAAAACCTGGGGAGAGAGAAACAGACTTTTCTGTCCCATTCTGTATGGTCACTGCCACACTAACCTGTTTCAGCACTTAGAGCTCTCCGCAGGGCTCTAACTGGATGTCTATTGCACCCATGTGGAGTCCCACTGAAGTCAGTAGGACACAGGGTAACCAGATAGCAAGTGTGAAAAATCAGGACAGGGGGTGGAGGGTAATAGGTGCAGGTATAAAATAAAGCCATGAATATAGGGACTGTCCCTATAAAATAGGACATCTGGTCCTCCTAGTAGGACACAAATGTAGGATCAGGTTCTTGGATACCACAGATTGGTCCAATAGAGAGACCTCAGACAGACATTACATAAGTACTGTATCCACAAACACAGACTCCCACAAAACTACAATCAATCTTGTATAGTTTCTTCCTACTAACCCCCTCAGCTAGTATGTCTGCTGACACTAACTACATGCAATTCAGATGGTGTCCTACTGTAAGAGCCCCAGGTTTCAGAAGGAAGCTAGCTTTACTATACAAACTTGGAGGGCCAATTGGGAACAAATGCAGGGGCGGCTCCAGGCACCAGCACACCAAGCGCGTGCCTGGGGCGGCAAGCCTCGGGGGGCACTCTGCCAGTTAACGCGAGGGCGGCAGGCAGGTTGCCTTCGGCGGCATGCCTGCGGAGGGTCCGCTGGTCCCAAGGCTTCGGCGTACCTCCTGCAGGCTGCCGCCGAATCCGCAGGACCGGGGACCTCCGGCAGGCAAGCCGCCGAAGGCAGCCTGCCTGCCGTGCTTGGGGCGGCAAAATACCTAGAGCCGCCCCTGAACCAATGGCACATGCGAAATAACCCCATTGCATTGCTTTCAGTTGCTATGTGCATGGCAGTGCCCAGAATGTCCAACTTTCTGTGGAGTTACTCTAGATTTACATTAATATAAATAAGATCAGTCTCAGGCCCCTCATACCCTGTGAGTTCAAGCCAATCCTTCCTGAAATATTCAGATGCCTTTACTGTCGTGGAGATATGAGACAATCAAATAAAGCAACAGGTTATTTGTCTCATTTCTCTGAGGAAGGTTGGAGATAGCTTTATTGCAAAACTCTTCCAATTACTAATTCACTGTATTGTTAAGACCCCTGGTGTACTGATTGAGAGAGAGGAATTGCCTCTTACTATGTGTACAAAGTAGGGAAGCCTGTTCATATCTACAGTGAGTAATTGAATACATGTGTTAGTTCGTCCATAATAGATTGTTAAAGAACATTAGTTTTGAACACTTAAAGCGTGCTGTGGAGAGAGATAATGAAATGAGCTGGTATTAAGAAATGGTCATCAGAATCTCCACTGGAAGCAAATCTAATGCTTCCAAGTATTTCTTAAGGTAATTATTTTAAGCAACAGATAAAAGCTGGAATTGTTATACTGGAACTATGTGGTGTGGGATATATATTTATTTTATATATAATATATAAAAAAGAAATGGAATAAAAGAGGGCACAGATGATGATTCAGATATCTCCTCGCTTTGCTTTTTATATGCAAGAAAATGGACTCTAAATGTCCTCTGCTAAAAGCAAAAGAAAGAGACATTTTTCCTCAAAGTTAATTTTATTTACATTCTAGGCTTGCATTGTGTGATCTGACCCACTGGTGTGGACCCCTTTGCCAGCACACAGCCCCATTCAAGTCAGTGATACTCACTGGTATTTGCACCAGATACCTAATTCTAGCAGTAATATTTATCCAAACAGGAAGCAGAAACATGCCTCGTGATCTCTGTGAAATCATACAGCTCAGGTTTAAATACTCTAATCAAGCTGCTTGTAAAATTGTTACAAGCAAAATGTTTTATTTGCAGAAATTGTTCTGCAGATAATTCTGAATACAAAATTAATGTGTGAAAATAATGGTCTGTCCATGAGCTATTGATTACCAGCAGAAGAGGTGAAATCCCTCATATAAATTCTATGCTGTGTATTGTTCTCCTAGCTCTACTTTTCCGAGTGGAAGCACATTTTAATTAATTTGTGAAATAGTATAGACAGACCTAAACATATAGGGCCAATAGAGTCTTGCATGAGTAAAGCGAGCAGGATTTGAACTATAATAAATTGGGAACTGGTCCTGTAATGGAGGATGGCAATGAAAGGGGAGGCCCTAAACACATGCAGGGGTTAGACTATGAACAATGCATTTCAGGAATGAACTTCTTTTAGTAGGTAACAATACATTGCTCTTATTTATTTGAGAGGGTCTGTTGTTTTTATTTTGTTTTAATTAAGTTCTGTGTTTCTAGGCTTTGATGGTACCAATGATCAAATACAGCATACTGTGATCAGGTCAGCTAGCATGGACCCTTTTACTGTGCAGAATTGCTTTGCAGAACCAGGCCTTACTTTATGGCAAAAGAATAATTGCAAAAGTGAGAATCTGATTGGTCACTGAAAATTCCAGGCCCAAATGTTGTGACATGTGATCATCAGCATTTCCAGGACCTGAAATGAACAGAATGATTGTTGATGATGATTATTTGAGAGGGAGAAGAAAGATGGATAAACTGTCTCGATCACTAGAACCTTTTCTACCAAATTCCCGCCCGAATTATTTTTTTATGACTTCCAGAAGACCTAGTCTGAGAAACTGCAGCAGACTGAATGGTGCTGTTGTAACAGACTTCTAACTGTTTCCTCATTTGTGGTTTTAGGTAAAATAATATGAGTTAAGAAAGAAAAAGAAGGGAAACTTTAGTAGAATTCTCTCTGCAATAAATCTAGTTGCAGAAATCAGATCATTAGCTTTGAAATACTGAAAACAGGATGTGAATAATTTTTAAATCAACTGAGGACAAAGGAACTGATACTGGTGTTCATTAGTCTAGCCAATAAAACAGTATCAATGCATCAGAGGTCTTACTAAGATTGATGGCAATTGAGGCACAAATTTGATTTTTTGTCTATGGCTAATCAAAATAATTTACCACTTTCCAGCCATTACAATATCTTTGGGACTAAAACTAGACTTGGAACTTTCTCAGTATATCATGATCTTCAAGACGTCTCTTATGTTCATTTATCAAAGTGTTTCTAAGAGATTTCCAGGTGGAAAGATTTTTAAACTGATCTGAAGCAACCCTGTATATGGCATTAGTGCCTTGGGGAGGGAATAGAGGGAAATCTTACATAATCTCAGTTTGCTATTTTAGGCTGCCATCCTACATTTAGAACCACATAGGCAGATTACTGCAGATCACTTGCAGGATTGGAATCATAATGAGATGAAGGGTCTTTATGACTTTGGTTTTGTACCATTCTTGCAAAAGCCTTGGCAGTAGTGTTTAAGGCTATGTCTACACTCTGACGATTATCAGTAACACTTTTTGGTCAGGGGTGTGAAATAATACGCCCCTGACTGATGTAAGTTACATTGATAGACGCACCGGCAGGCATGCGTCTCCCGCTGACATAGCTACCGCTGCTGTTGGGGATGATTTAATTATGCCGGCAGGAGAGCTCTCTCCCATCGGCATAGAGCGGCTACACAGGAGACCTTACAGCACCGCAGCTGCAGTGGTACAGCTGTGCTGCTGTAAAGTCTCTAGTGTAGCTCTAGCCTCAGAGTCTGACTCTCTGTCACTGAACTCAGTGGGAGCTTTGCCATATGCTTCAGTAAGTGTAGGATCAGACCCTAGTAGAGGATCACCATTCCATGTGCTGCTAACAAGAAACACTGAGCAGCTACCAACAAGTATCTGCTGTACAGGTTTCATAATAGACAGAAAGAATATAACTGGCACATAACCATTGCTGAATGGTTGCTAGTAATGAGCTATGTATTTCTTCAGAGTGCTAATCTATAATATGGCATATATTCCATTACTGTCCGTGATGTTAAAATCTTGATAAATCATTTAGTACTCTAAAACACACTCAAAGATGTATTAAAGCCATCTACTGCAACACAAAACATGGAGGCCAAGATTTTAAAGAACTAATGAGTTTGTGTGTGTCAGTTTTTTGGTGGCCAGCTGCACATACCTTTACAGGGGCCCATCTTTCAGAGGTGGTTCTAAGCTTTCGAAAAAAAAATGTCAAATTAAGGTATCTCAAATTGAGCACCCAAATTCCTTAGCCACTTTTTAAAATCTCAACTGTGGCATCTAACGTGCCACTGTTGGCAAACTGTGATGTATTTCCTCAAATAGTGAGGAATTGTGCTCAAAAATTCAATTGCCTACTATTGTTAGATTTATTATGCTGTTGCACCTCTGAGGCTATGGGTAGGCAATTTTCTTTGATTTGCTTATGAAAGAGCACATTAAGATAGCATAACAGAACACAGACTCACTTGGCAAATATCCGTAAGATCAAAGTTAAATGTGCACAAAAGAAAGGTGTAGCATTTTCTGCCTATGTAGCTGCTAGATGCTGTTAAAATGAAACCTCTAATTCCCCCAGAGATGCACTGTTGGTCGAGAGGGAGTGTCCATGGCTCAGTGAAAGAGTTCATTTTCATTTCCAAGCAAAGAGAGCTTGAAGGAGGACATGTTCATGGCTGAGTGTAACTCTGTCCTTTTTCTGTCTTGCAGTTCAGACTAAAGGAGGGTGAATAGCAGTGCACACCAAAGTGCTGCGCTGTAACTGCCCCATGTGGATGCCATGGGTGTGAACTTAAAGGTCCTGAGTGCACACTAATGTTGTCCTCTTCAGAATCCCATTGACTACATTAGTGTGCATTCAGGAGCCTAAAGTTTGCTCCCTCAGCATCCACACAAGGGAGTTAGAGTAGTGATTTGGTGTGTTCTGCTATTCACACCCCGTTAGTCTGAACAGTGAGACAGTGTAAATATGCTCTTAGTTCATTATTTTCATGGGGCTTTGGCATTGTCCTGAAAGCCTGAACACGGTGAAAATAAATATATATGCAGCTATTCTGATTCCTATTTCATCTTCAGGAAATGGATATGGTCAAAGATCAGAAACAGAATAGCAATTGTAAAAACATTCAAGTGTAGTGTCTCACAAATACCTCCTCTCTATTAGGACAGTTTCTTCTATGTCACCTGTCCCTTTTGGACTGATGGGAAGAACAAACTTCTGACTTCACTGTCTCTTTAACTTGTCAAGCTTTAAAATAACATGGGTGAAATCCTGTCTTCACTGAAGTCAATGACAGGACTCCCATTGACTTCAGTGAGGCCAGGATTTTACCCTGTGATCAACAAGTTCAGAGTATTACTGAAAATTCATGTTTAATCATCTTCCTTTTTAATAATATTTAATCATTTTAATTATTTGTATTACAATAGTGCATAGAGGCCCTGGTTGAGATCAGAGTTCTATTGTGTCAGACTCTAGAGAATCATAGACCATTAGGGTTGGAAAAGACCTCAGGAGGTCATCTAATCCAACCCCCTGCTCAGAGCAGGACCAACACCAACTAAATCATCCCAGCCAGGGCTCTGTCAAGCCGGGCCTTAAAAAATTCTAAGGATAGAGATTCCACCACCTCCCTAGGTAACTCATTCCAGTGCTTCACCACTCTCCTAGTGAAATAGCATTTCCTAACATCCAACCTAGACCTCCCTCGCTGCAATTATTGCGTGATTAACACATGTATAAGATGTGATCAGCTATCACAAGAGAACAGTATATTCCATTAGTTTGAGTAATGTACAGCAACATCATAAACAAAAAAAGCAAGACAGTGCAAATGTATCAGGAATGCTCTGTGTGCTCAAACCTTTTCATGTTGAGCATCACAATTACAAGTAATTTCTTCTTTTTCCAAAGTAATAGGTACAACACCTTCTTTAAACTACTACACAAACCTGGGCTCCAAAAAAATAGTTTATGTTCTATTAGGTGGTGATAGGCCTCTGTGAGGTCTTTTCCATTTGGCGCCCCAGGTGTTCAATTAGCCTGAGTTGGGAATGATCTACTAATTCTTCTCTCAGTGACTCAAATGAAAAGACTCCCAGAGGAACAGTTTCTAAAATAGAGCTTAGTGCATTGAAGAGACACCAGAGATTGAGTACTACTAAGTATAACCAATTATATCATTCCATTGATGTGCCACCCAAAGTCTTTCTTTGAGAGAGACAAGGTGGATGAGGTAATATCTGTTATTGGACCAACTTCTGCTAGTAAGAGACAAGCTTTTGAACTCCACGATGCACTCCTTCAAGTCTGAACAGTCCTGGTTACCAAAGTCTTCTGTTTGTGCACAAGCCAGTTATGTGCTGCCCTCCCAGTCTGACTCAATCCTGAAATGGAGAGATCCACTCAAATGCTGGCAGGGTGAGTCTCAATAGACAGGTCAGTCTTTGGCCTCTTGTGCTGAGACTGCAGCAAGAGTGTCAATTGTATTAGTGATCTTTTTGTTTTGTCAATATGACTCTACTGAGGTCACCAAGCATACTTCACCCAGGCCACTGAAAATTTAAAAAAAAAAAAACCCACTCATTTGATCAACTTCCAAGTGAGATTGTAACAAACTGCTCTATAGGTTGAAGTTGTGTGACTGCTGCTAGGTGACGGATACTTAAATTTGGTGAGCAAATATTTGGTGCAAAGCAAAATGATGTGGGATCCAAATCATTCATATTTCTTTCTGATTTATTGCCAGGGATTCTTGTTTAATATGGAAACAAGCGGAACTATTCACAGTTCTAACTTTGGTTACCCTAAAGGCATGGGGATTTCATTCTTTTAATATACATAAAAATAATTGATTTTTAAAAGTCATTCTAGAGGGTTTTTAATTGCTGTCCATTCCTGCCTCCATGTCTTTCTTGCTTTAGATATTCAAAAATGTGTTGGGATCCCATAAAGATACAAACAAAAATGGAAGTCAAGAGTGTCGGTACAGAGAGATCAGCATGGCTTCTAGAAGGGTTATAACAGGAAGAGTGTGCTCTCTTTCTCGCTCCTCGCTCTCTCTGAAAAGCAGGTCCATACTTTCCATGTAGAAATTGGACCCGTGTGGCAGAGTTTGAATTACTTTATTTTACAGCGTCTGAGAACAAATACAAAAATGTTTCAAGAGCATTCAAAGTCATTACAGTATTTTGCAGAATTGAATCAATTGTCATAACCTCTATGGGTGTGTGAAATATGAAATTACTATCACACTTGTTGTCCTACCAAGTTTGTAAACTAGAAGGAATTGATTATAGGTGCTTTTAGAAAGTACTCTAGTGTATTAAAAGTGTCCTGATGACAAACAACAATATATTATTTGTGAGATTGTGTTTGAAACTATCTTGTCCACTAATGACTGTCTTTATTATTGTTCTGACTTGCCTTCTAACAAATTGATGTGTGGGTTGAGGTTTATCATGTGATGACTAGAGGAAACAAGAGACTTTGCTTATTATAATGGATGTAATACTTTAAAAGTTTGTTAGTGTTTGACATTTTCCAGCTGAGTTGCTCTTTCCCTGGGAATTTATTCTTAGAAATAGCTGCTACAGCTTTAGTTAAAATGCCACTAATTATGTGTGTGTTCTTCCAGCTCTGTCTGGCTACATGGGTTTTTTGCTCTCAAAGGGAATATATAATAAAGATATGGAATTTACCTTCATGAGTCAGAATGATTTTACCACATGCTAGTTACGTAGTTGTTAAATGACCGTGGGGGGGGGACGACTTCACGAATATCTAGAGTGTTTTAATAATATATTGGTACTGCTCTTCATATCCTTCCACCAGACTGTCTAACCACCCCAATTGTAAGTTGTTTGATATAATTTACAACCTGTAAAGCATCACGTAAACCTCTGAAATAGTTATTCTACATGTTACAATTTAAATTACTCCAAAATTATACTTGTCTAAGGCCCAGGACTGTCAACATTCAGCACTCACCAGTGAAATTGTAGGGTCTGATATCTTGTGATATTTCAGGACTAGAATCAGTGGTGTACATCGTCCAGCTGGGAAGCTGCCCTTTCCATTTGGATTAAAGCTACTGTTTGTAAGACCAATGATCATGAAATATCAGACCTTAATGATGTCATTGATTGAAGACTGAATATTGACACTGAGGAAGAGGGGAGAAGATTCTGCTTTTAGGAAAATGGGAAGAAGGAATCATCTGTCAGGTTGGAAGGATTGGTTTGGTTTGGTTTCTCAGAAGAATGTTAGTTTCTAGAGGAGATGGCTTAGTGGCCAGAGTGCAGAGTCATTCAGTTTCCACACATCTCTTCAGTTTATTAGATATGTATCGCTACCATGCATGTAGTCTGAGTATACTAGAAACAGACACACCAAGTTGATATGCTAATGCTAGGTATCTATCAGTAGTATCTCCTAATTTTTTATGACATGATGAATATCTTGGCACTGAAAAACTGAAGTGAGAAATTAAAAAAAAAAGACAGGAAAACCACAGCTCTTAAAACAGTATAGACTATATTTTAACTTTACAAGGATAGGTCTAAAGAAGCACCATAATGTCAACAAAGCAGGAAATGGTTCTGGAGACCCATAATGCATTCATTAACCTTGGTATAGCTGATGTAAAATAACAAATCAAAAAGTGGGAACAGACAGTGACTATACATCCTGCCAGCAGGCATAGTATATACAGCAGTACCTGAGTTTGTGCCAAACTATTGGGCAAGCTCTGGTTCAGATGGCAGCTCACATCCCAGTGACAAATTGCACCACACCAGGACAAGGACGGAAAGCAAGCACGTCAACATTTTTCCTACTGGTTCTTTCAATATTACTAGAGTAAAATATTACTCTCCTAGAACTTGCGTTTTTAAATAGAAATCTTCTAGCAGTGATCAATGTAATCACAATGAGTCCAACTGACCAGTTCAAAGAGGTTATCCAGGTGTTCTTGTCAAGGCACAAATAGATGTTCCCCATGCAATCCTTCCTTACTCCATGCAGCACATCACAGAAACATTTCATCATGTAATAGTTGTCATTCCTTTCAAAACCATAAGCCTGGGATGTCTTTATATAGCCTCAGCAGCAGTACAGCAGTTCACTGTGGCAAGCTTTATGGTTTTGACAATATATGCCTTTGCTCTTCTTTAAAACAAAAAGGTTATTGAGGAAGTCCCTGTGGTTTTATTACATACAAGTGGCAAGCTCTTTACTTTTTCAGTAATCCACATCTGTCAGCCACTGCTTACTAGGTAGCCCGGGGGTTGTCTGCCTTCCATTATTGCTTCAATTCCTTTCATTTATTTGCTAGCCCAATTGAGTAACCAGGATGGACCTGGCTTCTTGATGACTTTGTTGGCATAACACCAAACTCATCCTCATTTAACTCCTGGGTGATGCTGTGGCTACAGCTATATTCAGCAGCAGTTCTGAAGCCACAATATAAGATCAGCAACTTTGCTTAAGTGTTTTGCTGTTCAGCTTGCTCTGTGTCTTCCTCAGCTGCTCAATAATCAGCTTTCAGCAGCCATGTAGATTTATTTGTAACATCTCGGGAAAACGGTTCCTGCAGCAACAAAATTTCCTTTGAGTGCAGGAACCAGTCTGTTCCATGGATTTGGGTTTTGCCAGGTTAAATATTTTAAGTATTAGGATATACCACTGGTGACGTCCTTGTCTATGGTTGTGAACTAACATTGTGATACATACATGAGGATGGATGCAGAATAGAACAGAGCATAAAACTGACATGCAGCATCCATGAAAAGTTCTATTTTTAAAAAAAACAAAAACAAACTTGTATATCTTCAAGTTGATGTATGAGTCTGTTTCCTACCCACTCCCCAGCGCTGTTGCTCACCCTTCAGGGTCACTGATGCTTGTGCCCTGTCCTTGCTGCAGTATTGAACGTCCACTTGTGCAATGCTTAGACACAAATACCTGTTTTCCCACTTTCCAAAAAAGAAGGTTGCAAGTATTGGAATTGCTGTTAAAAGCTTTGCAAAATGATGGTTGAGTAGGTGAAATTCTGACCGACTGATTCTGTTAGACGAATTCTGCTGAACTTGAATGAAAAGTCAGTTGTAATATTAGGGATAGAAACATTCTTCTGGCTGGAGGGGAAGGTGCCCCATGCCAGTGGGAGTTCTGGGGGTTCCTTTGTCAGGGTGCAGAAAGCATTCTATCCCATGCATTCCTAACTGTCCTGCCCCTTTCGGTGGGATAGCTTTGTTGGCACTAGCCTTTCATGGTCTATGCATTCTCTAGGCCTAATTCTCCACTGCCTTGCACCTTACATAGTCATTTACACCAGGGCAAAGTAGGTGTAAAATGCTACGGAGTCAGAATGGTAGTGATTTAGATTCAAATTTGCTCTGGTGTAAGTGACTGTGCAAGGATGACCTTTATGCCAATGTGGGGAAGGCTATCCTTTTTTTTTCTTCCCCTGTTTCCTTGCTTGGGCCCCCTGTATAGCACTGGACACAGTCTAACCTTCAGTGTTTGCAGTGAGTGTTCTGATTGGGGAGCTCCTTGCTAGCCATGAAAGTACTGCATGTGGCTGGAGCAAACTTCCTTTGGGAAGGGGGGCATTTATAATAGGCTGTGGCCTCTCTGACCGAGAATGCACAAAGTGTCTCACCCAACCGTAACCTCGGAGAATCTTTATCCCTGGAAATGGGGTAAGCCAGGATTTGATCCAAATGGTGAATGATGGGATGGTGCCAATGAACCACTAAGCAGGAGAGTACTTCTCCATCCCTCTGTTCTTGGAGGCACTTACAGTTTCCAGTAGAAAGCATTTGTGATATGCAGATTAGTATCTGCCTGTTTCATCTCCCAAGAGCAAAACCACCAACCAAGTTCCTTTTTTAACATAAGAAATTACAGCTGCCCCAATATAAATTCAATTCAGACTAAGTATTTCTTGTTTGAAAGATGAGCCAAAAACCTGCATTTCATTTCAAACCCCCATCCACATCTCACCAGTGGTTGAGCTTTGCTATCTTTGCTTCATACTGTTCTATTTACTAGGCAGCCACATCCCACTGTGTGACCCCCAAATTATCTCATTGGGTGGAATATGGTTTCTGACAGATCAGTGGGAGAAGATTTGGAGGGAGGGGACAGATCAGTGGTTTGAGCATTGGCCTGCTATATCCAGGGTTGTGAGTTCAATCCTTGAGGGGGCCACTTAGGAACCTGGGGCAAAAAATCAGTCCTTGGTCCTGCTAGTGAAGGCAGGGGGCTGGACTTGATGACTTTTCAAGGTCCCTTCTAGTTCTAGGAGATAGGTATATCTCCTATTATTATTAAGCTTTCCCACAAGTCCCAGTGTTAATGGTAGCACGGGACTAACTTGGGGTTTATATGTCAGCCAAAGTGTTAACCTTCATTGTCAGCCTTCAGCATGATTTACAAAATAGCTGAAAAATTCATGAATTTTCTTCTTTTATAAAGAATTAAGTTAAACATTTTCTCACATGAGGTGAGCTTTTTAACCATCATTCATTTCACAGAAGTATCTGTAATTGCTATTTCTAAAGGACCTTAGAAATCTAGTGGGGTGGAGGTTTTTTCTTATTTTGTTTTGGGTTTTTTACATTTTATGTAGTGATTGATCATTTAAATAATGCCTTCATTCATGAACCTTGTAAGAAATGCCATTCTAACTACCTAGAGTTTTCTCTAGATTGCAGTTCAGTTCACAGGCTTTGACTGGTATGGAAATAAGTGTGGGGTGGGGGAGAGGGGTGCAGGAGGGGGGGGGATCTCTTTCTCAAATAGAAGCTTTCCAGAAGTTAAGAGCTAATCTAGTTGGAAACGCAAGTATTCTAATTAACCACTTCTTGAGAAGTGCAAGTAGATAAAACACAAGCTTCCAGTAAAGTTTGCTTTTGATCTACAGATACTAACCTCTGCTGGGGCAAAAAGATTAGTGTGTAAACCCTATGGCATTACACATATCAATTCTTAATAGGTTATGATGAGTGAAGATAGTAGAACAAACAAATTAATTTGTATACATTATACCTACCTGTTAACATTGATATTAAAAGTAAATGTGTGTGTTTCTGGTGAACATATGATTGGAAAGTCAAATAAATGTTTTCATGAAATCAAGATCCAGAGCTCTATTTACAAAGAAAAAGTAATTGGGCCAGATCCTCAGCTCCTGGTGTAAATCAACCCAGCTCCACTGAAGTCAAAGGAGTTTTTTATAGCCAATTTACATTGGCTGGGGATCTAGCCAACCGTGTCTGAAGAAGGTTAGAGCTAAAAGATGTTGTATTGCTTTGGTGGAAGTTATTGGGGAATCATGTTTTAAATCTAATAGTTAAGTTTTAGAGCACTCCGGTAGATACCTTACTTTCAAGTATGATCTCATGACAGTATTGTAATGGCCTTGCCCTCTCCCCACAATCTAGGTTGCAGGTGGGTGTGGTTTGAGAGATTTGGTTTTGTGGTAGGTCCATGCAGCCAGTTAGTTCACGACAGGTTAGTATGCTGGAGAGTCATACTCCACTTTCCATGCGCTGTATAGACCAGCCTCAAGTGTCCTTTTGACAGGTGAAGCTGCCAGGCACTGCTATCTTAGGGCTCAGGTTGCATTAAAGTTTGCTGGATTTTGATAATGTGGTTCTCATAGCCCTGTGTTTGAACATGGGCTGCCACAACCATGTTTAAACACAGTTATTTGTAGCATAGTCCAAGATGCTGTCTACTTCAAACAAGTCCTACAGCAGGGGGGTGAGTTAAATAAGTGACTTGAAACTTCACTCAGAAGTTAACCAAACTTTGACCAAAAAAAATGTCTGTAGATTGAAATTCTTTATTATCTCTTTATTATTTTTCCCCAGTATTTATGTTATGTTCTCTCACCCTGGCACATATTGGTTCCAGGGCTGGAAGTGAAGTATCAAACTAGTAGGCGAGAGACTCTTCTCCCTGAATTGCTAGTCTGACGGAAGTATTGAGGAGATCAGTCTTATGAGAGATCCCGTTCTCTTCAACTTCCCAGCCTAATCTTGCAGACAGGCAAAATAGAGATACTTCAGATATGGTCCAAATAACCCTCCAACCTTCTAGGAACCAATCTGACCTGAAACACCAGATCTTTTGAGTAAATTTTCAGAGTAGATTTGTACAGGGGTGGTAAATTTTGTAATTCTGACACGTAACTGGGGCCAGGTAACCAAAATCAGCACTGAAATGTGTCAAAGCTTTTTACACCCCCCATCTCCCAGCCCCTAGCTTTGGGTTTGCATCTAGTAATAATGAACTGCTTGAAACACTAAACAAAGGGTAGTTCAGGGACGAAATGCAACACCCCCACCACTGCTCTTACCATCAGCAACACCCTCAGTTCAGAAGGGTCACAACATAGCTTCACTGAATGTGGGAAAGGGAGAGAAAATCCAGATTGCGTGCTCTTGCAAACTTGAAAGCAGTAAAGGAGATTCTGGCATATGGCTCATGGCAAGTTCAGTAAAGCTACTTAGGCATTATATCTTCTCTGTCTGTTCTAAGGACAAACCAGAGCCGACAGCAGAAAATCCTCCTAGCCGCTGATTCTGAATCAAAGACTTCTTTCCCTTCCTCTGTTCTGCCAACAGCTGATTAGCCCTTTTTGCTACTAGCTCTGTGATGAATGCAGCTGTATTGTAAGAAGTACACATCCCCTACTGAGGTCCATGCGATTGATAGCTTCTGCCTCGCTACCAAAGGTCAGCTTCAGTAATGGAATAAGCTTCAGCCTCCCTGCCAGTGATTTGTAAGAGGAGAATGGCAATATCACTGAGGCCACAGGCACAAATCAAGCAGCATTGTATTTTCAAAGCTGAGATTCAAAGCCTCTAGTCCCTTCCTCCACAATCCTTATACACCAAAACATGAGGTGTTATTTTTAAGGGGGTGACTGTTCATAATGGTATATATTTATCATGCACCTTTGACCACTTCACCTGCCTTGGCTCCTTGTGACTAATCTGTCTGTCTGCCCCAGGACACATTCCAGAACTCTGAGACGTTTCAGCGAGACAAAATTTTTTTTAAAGTAATCAACCAATCATATAAATGTTGCCATTGTCATCTCGCAAATGCAAAATTTTCTCCCCAAAGTTACCCCGGTCCTGGGTCAGTGACAACTCTTCCATCCATAAATAGGTTACATATTTAAAGTTAGTTATTATATGGGCCTACTTGGCTAGAAACAGTAGCGTTATACCATTAGAAAGGTACATTCTCAGCTCCCCAATGGCTCTCATCCCTCTGAAGAGCTCAGAATTTCAGAATGTTAAATTGTTTTTTCTTGTTATATATTGGCAAGCTATTTGAGGACACTTTCAGTGGTGTTTTATGCCTCTTTCTGAGCCTGGTACAACTGTACTCATGGCAACTCGTAACATGTCTTTACAAATGGAGGGCTATAAGAAATAGTCACAAGATATTTTTAAAACTCTCTCTAAAATATTCCCCACATAGTTTTTCTATATCATACAAACAGAGCACACAATGGGATGGTGCTTTTTCAGCAGTTTTATCTGCACTCATTGAGGATGACGTGCATAATTCACTTTGGGCTTTGGTGCTAGTGATTAAGGCAAACATCCCAAACTCATGCCAATAAAATGTTGATGCCATTCCAGATTAGATTGTGAACTCTTCCTTAGACACCCTTTCCTCCCCATTTTTAAAGAAATCCCCCATAACAAACGGCTACACAGCACTGCACATATAATTATCCCCTAGTAGAGAAGTGGTCTCTGTGCACCATGCAGGAGCCATCTATGCTTTGACAGTTCAAGGGGACTGCTAGCGCTGGCAGACCAAGATGGTGGCATAGCTGGAACAGGTTAGGCCTGGGCCATCCTTCCCCATGAGAGTGCATGATTCAGTAGAAGAGCACCAGAGGCTAGTCTGAGCCAGATCCTCAGAGTTAGGCATCTAACTTCCAATTACCTTTGAGGGTGTGGGCCTCTGTCTGTACCTGTTGAATAGATGCTCTGCTTCTTGTCTCAGTGCCTCCAGGCACTCTGCTGAGGCATACTCCAGGATCTCTTCCTCAGGGCAATGGTGTGACTACAGAGGCAATAATCGAGCCCCTAGCATGTATTCCTACTACATCCTCCTTCAGAAATTCCCGGCAAACTATTTTGTAACTGTAGATAGAGACACTGCTCTCTATTAAGGCACTTGCTACATTCAGCTCTGGTACTGTTTGAATCATAAATTACATGCTAATGGCCTAATTCATAAACCATTGACATTTTTTATGAGTCCTTAACATTCAAAAATGAAAAATGTGTGCTCAAAAAATAATTTGCATTGCAAAATTCAATAATTTAGTTTCTCATATTCATTAATGCTTAAGCCCACAACACATAACTTATCCAACCCTAACTACACTCCCCAGCACACTGATAAAAACAAGAGACACCATAGTCTCCATAAAATGTTTCTATTTGCAACTAACTCTTTACCTGCACTGACTGATTATATTTATAGAGAGGAGAAATCCAGCTATGCGGCAAGTGTGATGAATGCACTATCCAATAGCTGTTCCATAGCTGCTTTCAGCTCTAATCCTGTTCTCCCCCCCCCACACCCATTCATAGCATTAACTAACAAAAAATATGTAAGCATGAAGGGTAATGATAGCAGATAACAAAATCATCTGGCAGTCTGCACAGTCCCACCATATTAGAAAAGGATTCACGTTTCAGCGATGAAGAACTGCTGTGTTTTTGACCAAATGCCATTGATTGTCGATAATAGTAAATAATTCATAGATTCAAAATTCATCGTTCCAAGGTCAGAAGGGACCACTCTGCTAATCTAGTCTGATCACCTGTATAATCCCAGCTATAGAACTTCCCCAAAATAATTCCTGGGGCATATATTTTAGAAAAATATCCAATCTTCATTTAAAAATTGCCAGTGATGGGGAATCCACCATGACACTTGCTCAATTGTTCCAATGGTTTGTTATCCTTGCTGTTAAAAGTATATGGTATGCCTTATTTCCAGTCTGAATTTGTCTAGTAATGATGATAAAACCTAGCTCCAATTTACAAAGGAGGCAAGTATCATTATTCCTAGTCTACAAATGGGGAAACTGAGGTCAGCAAGGGGAAGTGAATTGTCCAAGATCATCCAGCAGGACAGCAGAAGAGTTGGGAATTAGACCCCAGAGTCCTAGTCTATCCATTAGGCCATATTAAGTCTTTAAGATGATCTAGAGTGTTAGCAACCTGAAACTATTACCCCCCTAAATAACTGAGGGTCTCTTTCCATAGCTGAACCTTGTGTGGTGGCTGTGGGGGAAGAAAAAAAGAGGGAAGGAATAACAGAATTGTGAACTTATCATAGAATATCAGAGTTGGAAGGGACCTCAAGAGGTCATCTAGTCCAGCCCCCTGCTCAAAGCAAGACCAATCCCCAATTAAATCATCCCAGCCAGAACTTTGTCAAGCCTGACCTTAAAAACCTCTAAGGAAGGAGATTCCACCACCTCCCTAGTAACCCATTCCAGTGCTTCACCACCCTCCTAGTGAAAAAGTTTTTCTTAATATCCAACCTAAATCTCCCCCACTGCAACTTAAGACCACTACTCACTGTTCTGTCATCTGCTGCCACTGAACGAACAATCTAAATCCCTCCTTTCAGGTAGTTGAAAGCAGCTATCAAATCCCCCCTCATTCTTCTCTTCTGCAGACTAAATAATCCCACTTCCCTCAGCCTCTTCTCATAAATCATGTGCTCCAGCCCCCTAATCATTTTTGTTGCCCTCCGCTGCACTCTTTGCAATTTTTCCACATCCTTCTTGTAGTGTGGGGCCCAAAACAGGACACGGTACTCCAGATGAGGCCTCACCAATGCCAAATAGAGAGAAATGATCACGTCCCTTGATCTGCTGGCAATGCTCCTACTTATACAACACAAAATGCTGTTAGCCTTCTAGGCAACAGTGCACTGGGGCACACTGTTGACTCGTATCCAGCTTCTCGTCCACTGTAACCCCTAGGTCCTTTTCTGCAGAACTGCTGCCTAGCCACTCGGTCCCTAGTCTGTAGCAGTGCATGGGATTCTTCCGTCCTAAGTGCAGGACTCTGCACTTGTCCTTGTTGAACCTCATCAGATTTCTTTTGGCCCAATTCTCTAATTTGTCTAGATCCCTCTGTATCCTATCCCTACCCTCCAGCATATCTACCACTCCTCCCAGTTAAGTGGGTGCAATCCACGCTGTCCTCCAGATCATTAAAGAAGATATTGAACAAAACCGGCCCCAGGACTGACCTTTGGGGCACTTCGCTTGATACCGGCTGCCAACTAGACAAGGAGCCATTGATCACTACTCGTTGAGCCTGATGATCTAGCCAGTTTTCTATCCGCCCTATAGTCCATTCATCCAGCCCATGCTTCTTTAACTTGCTGGCAAGAATACTGTGGGAGACCATATCAAAAACTTAGAAGGAGATGAAAAGAAATCAATACTGCTTCTGTCCAAGAGACCACCTTGCACTGGCATTACCTGGCAGGTAGCATGGAACTTGGATTACCCTGCCCTGTCATATTCAAGTATGCACATGTGGCCAGATTTCTAAATGGCTCTCAACCAGGACTCTACATTTTTGTGGATACAGTTTATGGTGCCATTGATATCAGTGGACAAGTGGACTTTACTCAGGATTTGTGAAAGCAAGTTGAGTAGATATTAAATGCCCGGATTCCATGTGCAAACCATGTGGGCATGTGAAAATTCAGTGTGCAAATTATTGTGTGCACAAAATTGCATACTGATATGAGGTCCATTTTAGAAAACATAATCCTAGGTTTCTGGTATGTTTCATTTAATGTTTGCAGCTCATGTCACAATAGAGCTACACAGAAGATGGCTTTGAAATGGCATCTCCAGTGTGAAAAGCGTAAAGCAAGATAAAATTTGGACATGTCAGGATTTGGGAAGTGTTCTGCAAAACCTTTCCCTTCTAATACTACGATGCCATTTCTACTTTCATCCAGCTGCATTTGACTTTTTGAACGTCACTTGCCATGTCAATGGCTTTAGGACTGCAGCAGCCATGATTGTTGACAGTTAATTAAAAAAAAGCTGCTACAATATGACTGCAGAAATTCCTGCATGAGGTCAGTTGCTAAACAGTCCCGAAGAGTTGTTCTATAATTAATGTAATGGTAAAGGCTTCAGGAACAACTGAACCATGGATTGTTCAATTTTAAAGGTCAGCTGAAATGCTACTTTATCATAAAATAAATCAATACAAAAATGCTCAGCTGCTGAATTATTATTAGAAAACGTGGATTTTTAAATGGCACACATCGTGTGTATGTGTGTACACACACACAGGTGTGTCACTTCTTTATTTATTTAACTGGCAAGGCCCAGACTGAGAGTTCTGCATTTCTTCTGCTGCACTGGATGTCCTCGCAAGCAAACAAAGCGATGCTAGAACTGCAGGAAATGCAGATCCTATACTGCATTCGGTATTGGCAAGTAATCACTGGTTGCAAGAGGACAGAACATGAACTGTAGTTTGGCATGTCTCATTTTAAAACACTGTATTTTGGTTGCTGTGATATAGGGTACAGATCTTTCAGTGCTCAGTACAGAGGATCTGTAGCCTTGTCTCTGCCTATCTTAGTGGTGCCCTTAGAAAGTGGCTCTGTCACGCTACAGAGAGCAGGCTGGGCCTTTGGGAGTTAATTTGCAGCAAGGGTTTAGAATCATGCCAGGGAGGCACTCTCAGCTAGGAGCTAATTAGTAGCAATGGGTTGTGTTGCTCCCTTGGTGGGGGAGATTGGATTGGCTGAGCAGAAACCAAGAAAAGGGGGGCAATGCTGATTTTCCTTCAGAGATCTTTCTTCTGGTTGGCCACCAAACCCTGCTTCTTTTTCCCTGTATCTAATAACCCGCTGCCATCAGTGCACATTCCACACACATTCAAGGGTCCACGTGGGTGGATCAGACTGTGGAATTGGACCAAATCCTTAGTATCCGAGCTCTGAGTCTGCAGTTGGCTTCACAAATCTCAGCACCTTGACACATTCAGGTTAGTAGCTTGGAGTAGTTCATAGATATTCAAATCCTGACTCATTATTCAAGATGCAGAGAATAGACACATGCAGAGAAAATGGCATGACCTAGTTGGTTATTACTTTACACAAAAAAGTGCACAGCTGCAGACAACACTAATTTTGAGCAGTGTTTTCAAATTCAATTCTAAGGGCCCCATGGTGTTAATCATCATAGCTGGAGCTTTGTTGACCATCTAAGGATATGGCTATTAATTTGCATTAGATACCTTAAATTCCATTCTCTTCCCTAGATCTCAAGTTGGAGTCATCAGTCTGCCTTCCATAAAGCAGTCCACAGTGCCCTTGAAAATGCACAAGTACTTGTGCTGTGGCTGGACAGCAGATGTGGCGGTACACCACAACTGCCGTGTGGATAACAAGCCCACGTGTTCCTAAGTAAAAGCAGCACTGAAGCCAGAGGCAATTAGAGCCAGGAGGAAATTTTTCGACAAATGATTTTTCATCAAAACCTGAACTTCCTGACCCAAAATAGTTGAGGAGATAAGCATGTTGTTTTGATATTTTTTTAAATGAAGAATTCTGATTTTTCTGGTTTGAAATGGCTTTTTGTTTAGATATTTAAGCTAATTATACTGAAAGTTTTAAAAAACGAAAAAAGTCAAAACTGACACACAACATTTTGAAATTACTGAAATGAAGCATTTTGGCATGGAACTAAAAAATAAAAATTCAGTGTTTCTGTTCGTGAATACTGTTCAGGTTTTGACTTTTTGGCTCAATTCAAGATGGGAGAATAATTTCAAACTCTCAAATATTCACAGATCAGGAAAATCATTTCAGCTCTATTGGTAATTGCACCAGAAAAATCCGCCTTCCGCTACTCCTCCGTTACGTTTTGTATGTGTTGTGTCAAATCAGTTTTCTGCTATTGCAGGGGCATCAGTGTACCTAGGTCCCTCCTATTCTATCAGTGGCATGCAAAAGTTTATTCTCTGGGGGGCTGTAATACTTTGGTCTAATCCAGGTCATTGGGCTCAATGCAAAGGTAACCTGGTGAGGTTTAATAGTCTGCAGTATGCGGGAGGTTAGTATATGATCTGATGGTCCCTTTCTGACATTAACCTCAGACACCATGACTCTCTATCAAAGGGAAGACTCCCAAACACATGTATTTGCATGAGATGCCACGCCAGCATGGACTTCAATGTTACCATTACTTCTAAGTGAAGCCTGCATTTGTAATTTAAAGTGTTCTCTCTCCCCCACTCCCACCAAAGCAGTGATGGGAGCCAGGGAGTTGTTTGGGGCTACAGAATATCAATCTAAGTGCATGCAGATCATATTTTGCTTGAACTAATTCCTCCTGCTATGTTAATATCAAACATAACCCATGCTAGTTTTAGATCTCAAATATATGGTGGTATTTAAAAAAAATAATTAATAGTGTCAGTTTTATTAATGTGCTCAAATATGAATTAAAAACATGACAAATCAATGAGAAACAGCAGTCTGTTTTAATGAATATTTCATCCTGTACATCAATAAATCATAGATCAAAGGGGATGAGCCACATTCTCCAATATTTCTTTTCTGTCAATGTGGGGTTACTAGAAGTTTTACAAGTTAGTTGGCACTTAGTTGCACTTTTGAATTAACATCTTAAGGAAGAGAAAAAAGTTAAGGGTTTGAATCCCAGAAAACTGACTGTTTTCAATTCTTATTATTTTATCACTTAAAAAAAAAATCATGATTGACCATGTAAGTGAGGGTGTTAGGTCTGGTGTGAGTGCAGGCACTTTGCTCTTCTAGCTTTCCTAATATAGCTCTCCCAATGGACCCTAAATGGGGACTAAAATAAAACCACCACATTCATAGTGGTTAGAACATGGTCTGGACATCATGACTCCCTTTCCTAGCTCTGCAACTGATTCTCTGAAGAACTTTTTACAAATCACATCGCTCCATGCCTCGGTTTACCCACCTCTACACGTAAACTGAAACATAGAAAGTGTATTAAGATCTTTGGAGGAAAGGCACAATATCAATGGAAAGTATTATCACTGCTACCAAAGCTTGGACCTAAGGCAGGAATTTGAACTGGTAAAAGGTTTGTGCACTCACTCACTAAACCCTCTAATTCCATTATCAATTAGCTTCAGGGCTCGAATTGTGAGTAAACAGGGATAAATGGCAAGCCAATCTCTCCTGAACAGACATCTGTTGATATAGAATCTCAGCTTTCTTTTAAAATATAAAGTCTCTGCCCTTTATGGCTGAAATACGACTTTTTCAAAATGTGGCCCAGTGTAACGGATGCAGCCAAGTCTGCCTGAGTTTGCAGAGAGACTGAAATAATAACTCAAAGGTGAGTAACTATAGGCCTGTCAGTTTGACATCTGTAGTATGCAAGGCCTTGGAAAAAAATTTGAAGGAGAAAGTAGTTAAGGACATTGAGGTCAGTGGTAATTGGGACAAAATACAACATGGTTTTACAAAAGGTAGATCATGCCAAACCAACCTGATCTCCTTCTTTGAGAAGGTAACAGATTTTTTAGACAAAGGAAATGCAGTGGATCTAATTTACCTTTATTTCAGTAAGGCATTTGATACGGTTCCACATGGGGAAATATTAGTTAAATTGGAAAAGATGAGGATGAAAATTGAAAGGTGGATAAGGAACTAGTTAAAGGGGAGACTACAATGGGTCATACTCAAAGGTGAACTGTCAGGCTGGAAGGGAGTTACTAGTGGAGTTCCTCAGGGATTGGTTTTGCGACCAATCTTATTTAATCTTTTTATTACTGACCTTGGCACAAAAAATAGGAATGTGCTAATAAAGTTTGTGGATGACACAAAGCTGGGAGGTATTGCTAACACAGAGAAGGACTGGGATATCCTACAGGAAGATCTGGATGACCTTGTAAACTGGAGTAATAGTAATAGGATGAAATTTAATAGTGAAAAGTGCAAGGTCATGCATTTAGGGATTAATAACAAGAATTTTGGTTATAAATTGGAGACACATCAGTTGGAAGTAACAGAGGAGGAGAAGGACCTCAGAGTATTGGTTGATCACAGGATAACTATGAGCTGCCAATGTGATATGGCCGTTAAAAAAGCTAATGCGGTTTTAGGATGCATCAGGCGAGGTATTTCCAGTAAACATAAGGAGGTATTAGTACCGTTATACAAGGCACTGGTCAGACCTCATCTGGAATACTGTGTGCAGTTCTGGTCTCCCATGTTTAAGAAGGATGAATTCAAAGTGGAACAGGTACAGAGAAGGGCTACTAGGATGATCCGAGGAATGGAAAACCTGTCTTATGAAAGAAGACTGAAAGAACTTGGCTTGTTTAGCCTAACCAAAAGAAGGCTGGGGGGAGATATGATTGCTCTTTATAAATATATCAGGGAGTACCAATGTGGACACAAGAACAAATGGATATAAACTGGACACTAGGAAGTTTAGACTTGAAATTAGATGAAGGTTTCTAACCATTAGAGGAGTGAAGTTCTGGAACAGCCTTCCAAGGGGAGTAGTGGGGGCAAAAAACTTATCTGGCTACAAGACTAAGCTTGATAAGTTTATGGAGGGGATGATATGATGGGATAGCCTAATTTTGGCAATTAATTGATCTTTGATAATTAGCAGATAAATATGCCCAATAGTCTGTGATGGGATGTTAGATGGGGAGGGATCTGAGTTGCTACAGAGAATTCTTTCCTGGGTGCTGGCTAGTGTGTCTTGCCCACATGCTCAGAGTTTAACTGATCGCCATATTTGGGGTCGGGAAGGAATTTTCCTTCAGGGAAGATTGGCAGAGGCCCTGGAGGTTCTTTGCCTTCCTCTGCAGCATGGAGCACGGGTCACTTGCTGGAGGATTCTCTGCACCCTTGAGGTCTTTAAACCACTATTTGAGGGCTTCTGTAACAAACCCCTAACCTATGTCTGAGTTATTGGAGTGGGTGGGTGAGATTCTGTGGCCTGCATTGTGCAGGAGGTCAGACTAGATGATCATAAGGTCCCTTCTGACCTTAAGTCTATGAGTCTATGAATAGGGTTTTAATACAGTTTCCAGTGATGGTAATTTAAATGTCAGTATTAACATCTATTTCAGTGATCAAAGCATGTAAGAAAGGAAAGGAAAGAATATAAAATCTGCTGAGAGCAGTATTTCATTTTAGTTTGAGTGGACAGAGCCTGGAAAGAGTATCCTTGCTTCCCCCTCCCCAATTCAACTTTGTATCCACCCTGGTCAAGTATCCATGCCACCCAGCACTGGGACTCCTCGAGTTGTGGGCACTTTCTCTGTCCTTGAATTCTATAACCAGTTCTGGAGCTCCTCGGGCATCTTTATTATCAAAGACACAGTGAGAGTCAGCTGATAATCTGAATAGACAAGACAGACAAAAGCTGGGAGGGAAACAGACGCAAAGGGGTTAGGTTGCAAAGCAGGTTAGTGTCCAGACAGGGAACAGAACCCAGCTCACCTGACTTCCTAGTATCTGCAAGGCCACTCTGTCTCTCAGTCAGTATTTTTGGCTTCCCTAGCTACCTGCCTGTTTCTGTAGTCACACCTCTGTTTGCAGAAATAGGCGAGCAGGCTTGCAAGAGCAGCATTGTGGGACATCTGCCTGAAAGGCAGGAGACAAAAGGAAATTTAAGACTGGGGAATGGTATTCAAACTGGAAGCACTTTTCCAACTTCAATTAAAAAACCAGAAACTTTTTTAAAACCAGACCTCAAGCCAAATGTTCCACTCGGATCTGCAGGGCATATATAGTACAAAAGATCTCTATCAATATCCATCTTGTTCATATGAGAGGAATTTTCCCCCTAAACTGGCTTTTACTCCGTTTCAGCCTAATTTATTTCAGAAATGTTGTACTTGAAAGTAAACCTGCTAAGTATTCTTCAAAGTAATTTTTGGAAAAGCTGATTAATAAGGATAAGAACATAAGAACATAAGAACATAAGAAAGGCCATACCGGGTCAGACCAAAGGTCCATCTAGCCCAGTATCTGTCTACCGACAGTGGCCAATGCCAGGTGCCCCAGAGAGAGTGAACCTAACAGGCAACGATCAAGTGATCTCTCTCCTGCCATCCATCTCCATCCTCTGACGAACAGAGGCTAGGGACACCATTCCTTACCCATCCTGGCTAATAGCCATTTATGGACTTAGCCACCATGAATTTATCCAGTCCCCTTTTAAACATTGTTATAGTCCTAGCCTTCACAACCTCCTCAGGTAAGGAGTTCCACAAGTTGACTGTGCGCTGCGTGAAGAAGAACTTCCTTTTATTTGTTTTAAACCTGCTGCCTATTAATTTCATTTGGTGACCCCTAGTTCTTATATTATGTGAATAAGTAAATAACTTTTCCTTATCCACTTTCTCAACATCACTCATGATTTTATATACCTCTATCATGTCCCCCCTTAGTCTTCTCTTTTCCAAACTGAAGAGTCCTAGCCTCTTTAATCTTTCCTCATATGGGACCTTCTCTAAACCCCTAATCATTTTAGTTGCTCTTTTCTGAACCTTTTCTAGTGCTAGAATATCTTTTTTGAGGTGAGGAGACCACATCTGTACACAGTATTCGAGATGTGGGCGTACCATGGATTTATATAAGGGCAATAATATATTCTCAGTCTTATTCTCTATCCCCTTTTTAATGATTCCTAACATCCTGTTTGCTTTTTTGACCGCCTCTGCACACTGCGTGGACATCTTCAGAGAACTATCCACGATAACTCCAAGATCTTTTTCCTGACTCGTTGTAGCTAAATTAGCCCCCATCATGTTGTATGTATAGTTGGGGTTATTTTTTCCAATGTGCATTACTTTACATTTATCCACATTAAATTTCATTTGCCATTTTGTTGCCCAATCACTTAGTTTTGTGAGATCTTTTTGAAGTTCTTCACAATCTGCTTTGGTCTTAACTATCTTGAGCAGTTTAGTATCATCTGCAAACTTTGCCACCTCACTGATTACCCCTTTCTCCAGATCATTTATGAATAAATTGAATAGGATTGGTCCTAGGACTGACCCTTGGGGAACACCACTAGTTACCCCTCTCCATTCTGAGAATTTACCATTAATTCCTACCCTTTGTTCCCTGTCCTTTAACCAGTTCTCAATCCATGAAAGGACCTTTCCTTTTATCCCATGACAGCTTAATTTACATAAGAGCCTTTGGTGAGGCTCTTAGGAACTTTTGTTTCAGTTCTCTATTTTCTGGATAGTTGGTTGCTTGCATTTTCACAGACTATGGCCATCTAGTTGATACATTCCATGGCAAGCAAGGGAATTTTATTTGCTGACATAAATTTCTAATTACAGATATTAGGCAAAGCATCAGATACACTACATAGCAGCTATCTTTAGGGCCTAATCCAGACTATACATGCCAATGAAAAGCCTCCCATTGACTGAGGTGGGCTTTGTTTTAGGCCCACACTTTGCAATAGTTATCTTATAACTAGAATTGGAACTATTTATACCAAACAATTTATTTGTCCAGTTTAGACCATTTTTGTTTTCATGAGTTGGCTGTGAAAAGATTGCGAGTTCTGGAAACAGAAGCTAACTTTTCAAAAGAGAAAGGAAAGTGAATGCTGTGGGAATGGTGACTCTCTCAGGGGAGAGTGACAGCAGCAGACAAGTAGTCCATGGACATTGCAAGGAATTGTAAAGGCGTTCCTTTCCACTCTTCCACAAGAGTACTATGATTAGTGTGACCGTATTTCCCTACGTTGAATACGAGACACCTGGTAAAATTACTCATATTCAAGCAAGTTCAATGGAAATCAAGCAGAACTATGCAGTACAAACATTCAAATTAACATCAAGTTGACTGAGCCCCTGTCAAAAAGAAATACTGCATAGTTGGATTCTTTTTATTTACCTTCTTATCTTTAAGGCTTTAGGGTCCACACCAAGAGGAGTGACACACACACACACACACCCCTACCCTGACCCTCCCTGCCCAGTGCTCTCTGCCCTCCATGCCCGGCTGGGTCGCTAGGATGGACCTGCCTCTCCTGGTACCTAGAGCCGTGTCTTCCCAAGGAAACACATGAGGGGAGCACATAGGGCTATATGTACAGCCCCCCCACCCCAGATTTCTGTCAGGGTTCACACCAGAATGTGGCCAGCAGCAGCCTTTCCGAACTGTGTAGGAGGGTAGGGACTGGAATTGCTTCTGGCCTCAGGGGTGGGTGGGGGGAGGGATGACCTGGCCTGTATCTTTGCAGAACTCCCCCCCCACACACACACACACACACACAATCCCCTCTGGCTGGAAACCTAGCTACAGCACAGGCAGGAAGGAGTTAAGCCCTAAGAATTCATTGTGCACCAAGGCCAAGGGAACCTGACTGCAGGGGCTTCAGCAAACCTGGCCACGGGGGGTGGGGAAGGAATATGGAGGAGCAGCAGGGTTAGGGGGGTGAAGGGGAAAAGCAGGGAGAGGACAGCTAGAGATGGAGCTTTAGTTCTGACACCTTCTTCTTTATAGTGGGCTGGGCCAAAACCCTGGGTCCAAAATCCCCAGAGCTTTGAGTTCAATACATATAGCTTGGGCTTGTTGGCCTGATGGGCCATAAGTTCTACAGACTTAGATCTTGTGTGACTTCAGTGACTCCATTTTCTTTTCTTTTTAATTTTGACCCAGCTAGCTTGAAGTTGGAGTGGGTTTTGCAAGACTATTATTCTTTCCCAGATTTTTCATGGTAGAGGTTTATCAGGTTAATAAACTAAATTAATTTCTGGTTCAAATTCAATCCTTAGAAGAATGTATCGATCCCATAGATGCATCCAAGAAAATAATTTGGCTATCATTATAAAACAAGTCTACCTTTTCCAATGAATCCAGCTGCCTGCCTTCTATCTAGCCCACTGTCTTCATTTTCCCCTTTTGCTCTAGAAGAGCTGGAACTAGCTATTATATTAGAATATGTTTAATGGGATCAAGGGAATTCACACAGATGTCAGTGTCCATTGCATTTCAATTGACGAAACTGACCTTGATTTATATCACTGATCTAAGTAACAAGACCCCAATTTAACTTAAAATTACTCATAAACTTGGTGACATCTCAGAAAATAAGAATCATTTGGGTAATTCTAGTGGGATTTCTTTATCAAGATCTTATTTCCTGGAGCTGGAACAAATTCATTTAGTGGAATTTGTATGCCTTTGAAGAGTGACGATTTGGCCTAAGTACATTATTTTAGATAACACACTGTAAGTACAGTAATTATATGAGATGTTTGCATAGGAAAATACAATAACTGTTCATATTTAATGGTGTTGGCTTTTGTTACTGAAGTTCAAGGAAAGCACTGTATTTCTGACCAGCATCCTGTTAGAGTGGTAAAATGCAGGAATTCTGGGGAATAGCAAAGAATATAAGAATAGGTGCCAATAAAGCACTAAGGAACTAGAGAGAACTCAGAGGGTGACATCCAAAGACTGACACCTTGATGCTGCATCCATGGAATTTTGCCAATGAATTCAGTAGGTTTAGGATAGGCTTTGAATGGACTCAGTCAGTGAGGGAACAAGAAGAGGGCCAGGGAATTGCCAGGAAAGTTAGAAACTAATAAAGAAACAAGTCTTAAAAAGAGAGGCGGCTGAATGCAATTCAGAGAGTCACCCAACATGTTGCATGCTTCCATGAAGCAGAATCTGAATAAAATGAACCACGAGTCTGTCCATCTGGTACTGTAATATCTTCACTGTAGCAGTGTCCCAATTATATAAAGAGAGAAACAACAGTCTCTCTCGCAATATCTTTGCAGGAAGGGTGGTATGTGTGTGCTTTCTTTATTTAGGGAAAGCCAAATCACTGAGATATATTTTTCATTCAGTTCTCAATATGCTGAGACCTTGTGACCATTCATATCTCTTGCTGGAGTGAGTGGCATAATCTAGGTCCAGCTGCTGTGAAGAATCAGTCTGCCAGGTTCATGAGACTCCTGCATGTTGGTCAGCAGCTGCATTGTTCCAATGGAATGCAACTGTGATGGATCTAGTGAAAGGCACCTTCTCAGATTGCTAGGGCCAGTCCCATGCAAGATATATTTTAATGATATAAGAAATCATATTTTAAAAAAATAGATGGAAAAGCAGTGAGACAAAGAAATACCTGAATGTTGTTAAAGATAGTAGAGGTTGCAGAGGCAAAGGTTCTCATACCAATAATAGTGTGAGCCAGCTAATGCTAGAAATAAGAGGGGTCAGGGATAAAAGTAGAGACAAGGCACCAAAGTCATCCAAGATATACCCTGGTGTAACTTGGCTTCTGTGTGTATTTGAGTCAAGTTCCACCGGAGATGTCTGTGTCCTCAGGTGTATGAGGTATGCTTGAAGCATCTCTATGGAAGGATTTAAAAATAAGGATGGCAATTTTGAATGGACACTCTTTGAGAATGGTAGCCAGTGAAGCTGTCTGAGGATGAGGGTGATATAGTCCATAAGAGAAGCCAGGCAGTAGCATTCTGCACATGTTGAATCCTGGTTGAGGCTAGAGATGCAACAAGAGAGGGAGGGATACAGAGAACTTGTAATGGAAGCTAACCCAGCTGTGTTGTAAAACTACTGGGAGCCAGAGTTCCTGAGAGCTCCCAATTATCAAGAAAGAAAAATCAGCTAAAGAGAAATCACATAGACCAGCATCTCAGAAAACGTCACCTCCATGTCTGAAGAGAAAACTGAAATGCCAGAATGTGCAGAGATTAATCCGAAATGAATGCCAGTTGCTGCCCATCATTTTCAGTATATTTGACATAATTACCTTACATACAGTCTAAAATTGTTATATTGTTGAAGCTGCCAGAAGAAAGAAAGGAATTCTGCTGGTAACCAGTGCATTGGGCAAGAATACCAAAGAGCCTCCTGAAAAGTTTTAATTAATCTTTTTCTCCTTTTCATACAATTGACATTATTTTAGGCTCATTTCTTCCAGAGAGACCAAGCAGTTGGCTGCTGGTTTTGGCACTTGAATGAAATAAAGGTTTCTCTAAAGAGAAATAATAAAAGATGAGGCTATCTGCTGATATGAAAGATGCTGCGGGGTTACCTTTAAGAAGGGATGGTCGCCACCATTATGTGCAGCAGAACTTCATATATCACCATTGACACAATATGGTGTTTAAATCCATAATTTTTTTAAAGCATTTATCTTCTCTGGCTGAGATCCATTATTTTATTGTACTAGTTTGAAATGACTACACTGCATGACACAACCATGCTTTTAATTAGTCTGAAAGGTTTTAATTGGAAAACAAAGGGAGAGATCCTGTAGATTATTATTGCAACCTTGAATTGCCTGTCTCGGGAGACCATTAATTATCTTGATGGGGATATGACACCCCCTTTTGAACTGGGGCATTCATGTTTACCCTAGCTTTGCAGAGTGTGGCACCTGTTGACTTTCTTCCAGATTTTCATTAAGTAACTGCTGTGATAGGAATTAACTACAGTAATTCCATTACAAAACCTGCTGTCCAGTGGAATTTTTCTGGGAGATTAGATTTCTGAAAGGGAAAAAGGCCATTTAAGCTAAGCATTTCCTCAAGGTCCAAAGTAAATAACCAATGGAGAAGGTCAGAAAGAATTTAGGCTTGTTAAAGGTCTGATGTACGCTTGCATGCAATATAAGGAAAAATAAACAGCACAGCTTTCCAGTATGGTGGTTTTTATTGTTTTAAATGTTTCACATTTCAGTTTAGAGGAAGAACAACACAGAGGATGAAATCTGATTGAAATGGGTTTACTTAGAGAAACTGCAACATTTTAAACAGACATTTCAAGGTTGAAGCGTTGCTGGTAACAGACATTTTAGATTGCTACCAGAGGCAAACACTTGTTATAACCATTAGGGCAGAAAGGTCTGGAGAGAAATAAAATAACCTTGAGTCCTGTTTGTGGCACAAAACACCTCAGCAGTGGATGGAGAACACACAGATCACTGGGTTGGGGAACAAGTGCTTTCTGTACTTTATTAACTCCTCAGAATGCTTTGGCCTCAAACGTGTCTGTCTGTGGTAGGGTCTCATGTGACCCGTACTGGGCCTTGCTATCTAGGTGCTTTGTATAATGAGAGCCCTGCCCACCATGCAGCATCTGGGGTATTTTCAAGATGTCGTCACTTATTATGTCTATCGTTGATTTTTAATTTAAGAAATAATGGTAAAGAAGAAAGCCTTTGCTATCAAGTTTATCCTGTGTCTGAGTATTCAAAAGCAGAAGAATTTAAACACATGATTAACTATGGCGGATATTCCATTTTTCTCAGAGACAAGCAGGATCTCCCCTGTCAGGCAGATTGTGTTTGGTACTGTGAACCTGTGCAAGTGAGTAAGAACTACCACCACCCTCTGTGACCCAATGTGTTACCTTAGAGCTTGGTTTCATGAATAAGTGCAGCCATGTGCCTGCTTTATCTCTCTCCAGAGTTGGTGGCTCGGGAATGGATGGAGCCTTGATTCCATACACAAACCCTTCCCCCCCTTCTTCCCCCCCGGGCACTCATTCACCAGCACAACCCAGCTGGTGTGGTCAGTATCCTAATTTGCTAATATTGGAGCAATGATGAAGTAGAAGTGTGTGTCTGAGTCACTGTGCCCCCAAGAGTGATTGTGAGGATTGTAGGATACAAAAAAAGACAAAACCCTTACTTAGCACCTAGCCCTTCTTGATTTTTCTCACTAGCCATTCTATGTGATAAACCATGTAAAATTAATACAAGTTTGTTGAATATATGGTATGTTCCAGCACAGGGTTTACGTTTGCATGTCAGGAGGAAGTCAATAAAAGGAGTAGAGTATACTTTGTGTGTGTTCCCACTTACCAAACACTGAGTGGGAAAACAAAGTTTTAACGTCTCCTGTATTCATTTGGGGAAATCTTTCAATGACCTCAAAAATCTTTACATTCCCTCTGCAGTAGCTACAGTCATTTGCAGCAAAGAGGCTATCAGTGATGCTAGAATGTTTTCTACAGCAGAGCTTTGCAAATTAAAAGTCTGATGGTGCATGTTGATTGAATGCTGCAAACTACTTCCCTCTCCGCTGTCCTTTTTTTTTTCTTCTTCTTCTCTCAAGATGCTGTCAGTAGTAATCCCTTTCCTAATATACTAAAATGGGGAAAATCTCTTTGGGATTTTTTGGTTTGTTTGTTTGCTTTTCAATTAATCTCAGCTACACCAACTTTCAACAGATGACATTGGTTTGCTATTCACCTGGGCAACACTGCATAATACAGATATGCCATGTCCAAAATGCTCTGAGGATAATATTGAAACCAGAGGAAAATCTTTAGCAATGCAGGCTGAACACAAACTTACAAACAGAACTACTGTTAGCTCTGTATTGGTTACTGATTTTAAAGGCATCTTATTTGTAGGTTCATCTAATGACAGAAATTACTGTGACTTAGAGAACTTCAACAGTTCAAAGAAGCAATCACCAACTGACTTCATAAATCAGTAATGGCATGGCTTTCAAAGGGTTTGATACCTGCAGCTCTAGCTAACCAGAATGATTGCCAGTGCACTTACTGGAGCCTGACTACATAACTTGTGTGTGCATGTGTGATTGCAGGGCAGGATTGTGAGATGGCTTCTATCCACAAGGTTGGATATATAGTTCCCAAACTTTTAGGTAGTTCATATCTGGATCCAGATTGAAACAATGTGACTTAAAATGAGCTGAACTGGAAAAACAAATCTGAATGCCCCTAAACATGTTGGAAATTCAGATCCCATCGATTAGAGTGGGCGTTTCAGGTCTCAGCACCATGGAAAATTAAACCATGAGTGTACCAATTTATTTCATTTCACACAGACAGCACAGTTACTGTTTTCTGAATCAATTAGCTTTACAATCCTATAAATTTCCCTTCTGACACAAAATTTGGGGGGAGGGTTGCCTTTTTGAAGAAAACGAAAACAAATGCCATTTGGTTTCTAAGAGTGTACCTTTGTATCTATTGGGTTTCTGGGAAACGGGGCGGGCGGAAGCCCGCCCCATGCTAATGGATCCCCCCCTCAGCCTAAGGGGAGGATCTACAGGACCTCAGAAACCCACTAATTGTGGGGAACAACTAATAAAATAACAGGGACAGGAGTGCGGTCAAAGGGTCATAAGAAGGGAGCCTGACGGGGACACCGAGCAGAGAACCCCGGACAGCGCCCACTGCTCCTCGAAGGCGTCAAGGGAGCCAGCGGACGCCACCCAGAGGAACTCCGCCCGGAGACATGAACGGACTAAGGATCGGAAACAAGCCCCACAGTCGCAGGAGTCTCCATTGGCCAACCGCCTCTCCTTGGTCGCGTAGATGGCCATTTTAGCCAGGGCGAGGAGGAGGTTGACCAGGAGGTCCCGCGACTTTGTGGGGCCACGGATAGGGACTGCGTGGAGAAGGAGGTGGGGGGGAAAGTGCAGCCAGAAACGAAGCAGGATGTTGGTGAGGAGCCGGTATAGGGGCTGCAACCTGGCGCACTCTAAGTAAACGTGCACCAGGGTCTCCCTCACGCCGCAGAAGGGGCAGGTGTCTGGGACAGGGGTAAACCGCGCCAAGTACACACCAGTGCTCACGGCCCCATGGAGGAGCCGCCAACTGATATCCCCGGCGGGCCTCGGGACCAGGGTGGAGTAGAGGCTGGCCCACCGGGGCTCCTCACCCTCCAGAGGTGGCAGGAGGTCCCGCCACTTGGTGTCGGGGCGGGACACGAGGACGAGGAAGTGAAGGGTGTGGAGCACGAGCGTGTAGAGATGCTTCCTTGGCGCGGTTTGGAAACGGACCGGCTGCAGATCGTGCAGCCGGCTTGCGGAGAAGGGGCGGTGGGGCCGGTCAGGTCCACGGGGCCGGGGCCCAATGAAAAGGTCCGGAGGGCTTGGGGTGAGGAGTGGGTGGGGCGTGCCCTCACGCAGGACCCGGTCGAGGTAGGCCTGAGCAGCGGGCGGCACCTGCACACGGAGCTGGGGGTTGTGTAGCAGGGGCTCCGTGAGGAGATCCGCCCCCTCGGTGGCCGCCACGGACCTGGTCGCAGAGAACAGCTTCCAGGTCCGGAGGAGGTCCTGGTAGATAGTAAGTTACCTTCTCTTGGTTCAGCATGAAAGATATTGTAACAAACCCATAACCATCTAGGAATTTCATGTCTGACACCACGCTATCATGCCCACTTGGAATTTCATGCCATGAGTAAAGAACAGAACCCAGATCCTCCATTTCCAAAAGGAGATGTCCCTACCATTTGCTGGTAAACGAGAACTACATCATCTGTTAGCAGTATAGGGCCTTTCACAGATAGCTGCGCAGTTCTGATCTCACCCACAGGAAGGGTAGTCATACATATAAACACTGGCCAGCTTGGTATTTCATAGGAGTTATGGAATTTCATTGGGGCTGGTGGGGGTGCTGATCCACCCCCTGGCTTGAAGTAGTAATAACAACCCAAATGCATGTTTTCATGTTTCCAGCACTGCTGTGGTATTTATATAAACAGGGCCCTGTGCTTGGAAAGACTGTGTGTCTTAGGCATCATCTTGCTACCTAGTCCAGACAGTAACTGCTTGTCCTCTCTTTCCCTTCTCAAAGTAATGCTATTTCTCTTGACTAAGTGACATATCAGATAAGGGGGCTCTTAAAGCTCTTACCAAGAAAAC
Organism: Mauremys mutica; assembly: GCF_020497125.1. Lineage (NCBI taxonomy): Eukaryota > Metazoa > Chordata > Testudines > Geoemydidae > Mauremys > Mauremys mutica. The sequence goes on from NC_059082.1 coordinate 60,794,657, forward strand.
TGCTTTATGATTAAGTATGACTTGTGTACATCTGACTTGGTCCTGAGGTGCAAAGTGCAGATCTGAATCCAAAATTTCACAAACTACAAGGGTCCCAGAACCAGAGTTTCTGTTCAGTCAATTATACAGAGAGGAGTAGCTGCAAATTTGTAATCTGGATTCATATTTAGATCGGGTGGGGGAGAAGAGGTTGTATGGAATGTGATCTGACTCATAGTGTTTGGATCTGGATCAAGATGGTTCATACTCAGTGTATAAACCCATCTCATATGTAGACAAACTCCATTTTACATGATAAAAATCACTCGATTATCTGAAATAGTTCTGTATGCTGTTTCATGCTACGTATTTAGCTCATCCCCATGCACCTAAAATAATATATAATATGCAGCACTTGAATCATGATCACTTCTGCCTAAGTTACCATTTAGTTCTGTGATCTGTTCATCTTTATCTGTCAACATGAGGTCTAATATAGAATTCCTTTGTGTTGGATGCAATACTTTTTGAGTTAGGAAATAGTCATCTATAATATTCAGAAATGTCAGTGATTGTTTTAGTACTGGCACCATGAGACTTCTAGCATATGTCACTCAATTTGAAGTCCCCCAGAATCACTGAGGTTTTTTCCCCTACATGTTATAGATAGATACGTAAGGATTTGGTCATCCTGTTCCCTAGTGTGATTTGGTGGTCTATACCCTGTCTTGTGCTTTATCTGTAAAGACATTGATCCAGAAGCATTCAAGATCATTTTGTTCCAAGTTTGCAGTGACTCAGAAAAAGATAATGCCATTTTTGTCCTAAAGTGCCACTCCTCCTCCCTTCTTGCCCACTCGATCCTTCCTAAATAGATTATAACCATTGATTTTAACATTCCATTCATGGGAATCATCCCACCAGGTTTCAGTAATACCAACTAGATCAAACTTATGCTCATAAATGACTCAACTTTAAGCACATAAGGAGTCCCATTGACTTTAATAGGACTTCTCAAACACTTAAAAGTTAAATGCTTTACTGGATTGGGGCCAAGATGGAGGGGCTTGTGAAACACTACTTTTGAGAGGACCTAGGGCTGCATGTAACATCAAAGTTAGCTGCAGTTCAGTGCAGGGATTTTGTGACTACAGCCATTGCTCATGTATTTGCAACAAATGGCAAAAACAGTGGAACTTTTAATAATTGCTTTTCAAGTTTTTGACTGATAATAGTTATTTTTTTATTATCCAAGAAGAGAGAGAACTCATTTAATGGGTGAATGCAAGAGGAAAAGAGGATTCACTCAGGAAACCCAGATCATATGCTGAAGGTGGCAGAAGACTCTCTCTGAGACTAGAATCCAGAAGAAGAGGTGGAGCGCTGTGCATTTTAATTACAGCACCATATGTCACACTATGCTGCGTATAGAGCACCCTCTAGGAAAGCATTGTGGAGTGATTAGCAAAGCAACGTGAGGGGTAAAAAAAAAAAGTGTAACTAGCAGTCAAAAGCTGATCAAGTTAAAATTAAAACTTTGCAGTATTCAAGTACTTAACGCCCAACTTTGATAGATTTCCAATATTTTCTCTTCTTAGCAGCTGTGATAGTATGTTAGGTTATACAGTCCCTTCATAGGTGTGCAGGGTTAATCTGACTGACTCAGCCTCACAGTTGGACCAGACAGGTCTTGATAGCTCCATGTCAGGAATATAACAGGTGCGGTCTATAGGCAAAAGAGGGCCTTCAGGTGAGTGATCTCACAAGAAAAAACTAAATAGGCGGCTCAAGAGGAAGCACAATCTACGGTCTATGTTTTTAGGTCTTAAATTAAGAATAAAAGAAAATCCATGGGACCAGGGGGTGATTTTAGACACTAATCCCACGTGCTGTGCTATGTAGAGAGCTGAGCCAACAGCTTCCAGCCATTCTCAGATGCATTTCAAATGGTTTTGTGGGGATTTAGCCATTTGTTTTGGAACTAAACTGCCTAAGTCTCTCTTGAAAATGGAGGTGCTTATCCCCTTTCTGCCAAGCTAAAAACACCCATCACTGCCCCCTTCAGCTTGTCACTTCCTTTTTATAGTTTCAAGGAATTGTTTAGATAAGCAGTTAGTGCATGGCAAGCTGTGGTGTAAATCTGCTTCACACTAGCATGCTGTGCACTAAATGTCCACGTGGACCCTGCTGCCTAACAATGAACATTCCCTAGTGCGCTTTGATCCACTCCACTTTGAAACAGGAGCAGTAGATCAAAGCAAACTAGGGAAAGTTTTGTGTGAGCCAGCAGGATCCACAGGGACAGTTAGTGCATGGCATGCTAGTAGGGTGACCAGATGTCTCAATAAAATCGGGACTGTCCCGATATTTAACCCTTTGCCCCGCATCCCGGTCAATGTACGATTGGGATGCCATTTGTCCTGATATTCAGGTAAGGAGGCAAGTGGGAGGGAGGCGCTGACTCCGTGGGTGCTCCAGGGTTGGAGCACCCATAGAGAAAAATTGCAGCCAAGATCCCCACTCCCTCCCTTCTCTCCCCCCCCCCGCACTTTCCCCAGTGTACCACGTCCCCGCTCCTCCCCTGCTCCCAGCGCTCCCCGCTGCCTAACCGCTGTTTGGCAGTGCTTAGCGCTTTCCAGGTGGGAGCAGGGAGGAGTGGAGATGCAGCGCGCTCAGGGGAGGCGGTAGAGAAGAGGCAGGGGTGGGGACTAAGAGGAAGGGGGTGGAATGGGGCAGATCGAGGGCAGATGCTTGGGCAGGAAGAGGCGGAGGGGTGAGCGCCCAACCGGCAGAGGGAAAGTCGGCGCTGTAGGGGTAAGTGGTGGGCAGGGCGGTGAAGAGGCGAATGGTGGGTGGGGAGGGTGAAGAGGCGAGCAAGCAAGTGGCCGGCAGGCAGGTTGTGGGGGTGAGGAGGCAAGCGGTGGGTAGAAGCCTGAGGAGGGAGGCAGCAAGCCAGCAGGGAGCCAGGGGATGAGGAAGGGCACGGTGGGGGGGGGGCCCGAGCGGGGAGGAGGCAGGACCTGGGGCAGAGCCTGGGAGGAGAGGGGTTGACTGTGGGCAGGGCTGATGGCACCCCAATGTGTCCTGATATTTTAGTGTTGTGATCTGGTCACCCTACATGCTAGTGCAAGGTATCTTTACATCCAGTTTGGCATGCACTAACTTGTTCATTTCTAGACAAGCCCTCTGATGCAGGGGTTGCACAATTATGACACATTGGGATACTGACAGAGACAATGGAATCTCATCATAGCACATAATGATTCCCATTTGAAATGAGAGAAAAAATGGTGTCTCTTGCATGGTAACAGTGTAATTACAATATGTAATTTCATAACTTGGCTCTTCTTTTGGCTGAATAACAGACCTATAATACCATATTTTTCTAATTATGGTAGTTTATTCTGTACAACCTCAGTATGTAATTACTCCCTCATTCATTACAAGTTCCTCTTGAAATTTCCCTTTTCAAGAACTAAAATCCTCCAACACTGTGACCTAAAACATTCTTTGTATTCCTCCCTATTCTTTCTAAACAACATCCATCTTTTAATAATAATAATCCCCTAATTATTTTCACCTTCTGGATTGCTTTCAAATATGCCCACAATACCAAATTTCTTCTGTATGAAATTTACTTTTCACCTATATTTCTTTGCTGAATGAAGCTTTTCATAAAGTTTGCTGTAAACTTCTTAGTAAATGAGACCACTGCCCTATTAAGATGAGTTTGTTATTACCAGAATGGTTCAATACATCCATAAACAAAATATAGTACACACATGTGGCATGCACAAAGTTCCAATGCCTGCTGTTGTCAGAGCTGTACTTCACATTCCCCATGTAGTTTGACTCCATGTAAATAGTCACAGTCACGCTCATTTTCTTTCTGGGGTTTGAGTCACTGCTGTGGTGCTCAGTTCTCCTGTAAGTTGCCCTGATTATTGGAATATGCCTCTGACAACAGTGTCTTTCCAAATCAAAAGCTCCTGTGCAGCGGCAGGTGCCTAAAGCTTGTTTAGCCTAGCTTGAAACCCTGATCACAACTTTGTTCCAAGAGAACATTAGTCTTTGTTGTTTGGTGTTTTGCTGTTACTATATGTGTTGTGATTAGATCTGTGCGAACAATTGATTTGGTGGGGTCGTCGATCCACTAGCAATACCAATTTTAATTTTTTGGTGAACCAAAACGTTTAAAAAATCATTTTGGATCAAACAAAACATTTTGTTTGACCTAAAATGAAACATTTAATTGTTGAGCTTTTTAATTTAAAAAAATCAAATTTAAATACATTTCAAAATGACAGTTAATTACAAATTGAAACATTTCAGGTTTTTCAGAATTTTTGTTTTTTCAACCAAAATAATTCAGTGAATTCAACACTCATGCACAAAATGTATTTTTCAGTGGAAAAAAAGTTTTGTCTGAAAATTTTGCCCCACTCTAGTTGCAATCTAGTTCCAAAGGGTTTCTGTGCCTCGCAAATAACATGCTCTCTTTCGCACAAGCTCAGATTCCATTTTTTTCATCTTCCTTGTCCTTTGAACAAGTTGACACCATGTTAAATAACTGTGGCATGATTCCTTTTCCCTCATTTTTCAGATCAGGTCAGGAGGTCTCCTCTCCATTCATCAAAATAACAGAACTATCTCAGACATAAATCATGCCCCTGAGGCTGAGATTTCTAGGGGATTTGGACCATCTTCCTTGAAAATTAGAGGAATTAGACATAGCTTCCTATTAAGATGTTTTGAAAATCCCAATTTGTCTTCCCCTGCTTCTGCATGACCTTGACTCACATGTGATGTGCTTTTTCTACACCTGAGAACTTAGGAACAGACAAAACTCATGAGATTTAGTTTTAACTTCACCTTCTGCTGTCTGATATAGCCTTAAATTCACTGCCAAGGTTGCCTGCATTTCCCTGTCTGCCTTAAACCTTGTTCTGCTAGAAATAGAATACTAATTTAAAGCATACTGTGCTACATTGCATCACACCTGTTGAAATGTATATGCCAAGGCACATTACACAAACAGAGGAGGAAAGAAAGACACAAATCAGAAGGCAATTGTGTCTACAGACAAGACAGGTTCATCACAGATCCCATAAGAATACATGGGTTGTCAAATACATCGTGTGTGTTTCATAAGAGAACTGGCCACAGGCATTGTGAAGGCATGCCCATGGCAGGCACTGACACCAAGGGACCAACTCAAACATGTAAGAGTCAAGGCAAAGGAGCAAACAAGCTGTTCATATGCCTTGGGAAATGAGAAAAGCGCTAAAGGTCCATCACCCAGGCTGGCCCTTTCTGAACAGTGTTCTATACTTGCTTATTGTACAGAGGCAAAAATGAGGCATTTCACATGTTTCAACATGAGACTGTTACCTTCATTTTCTACTCTGACTGTGCAATATAAGCTGGAGAAAGAGCAGAGAGACCAGGTAATTTTGCTCTTAGCCACAGCCAAGCAATTATTAGATATGGATCTTGGAGCCTTGATCCAAGGACCTTGCTGCAACCATAATGGTCTAGAGCAAAGATGACCAATATATTGATCAGGGTGTCGTCCAAAGGACTGGACAAGACCACAGGCAAAGCAAGACAGCTTTTTTAGATAGGAACGCAGGAACCAGGTCAGATCAGTGGTGTGACGGGTTCCCTCCCGGGTGCCACCTGGAACTGGGGTACCACTGAGCCCTCTGACCCACCAGCCTGGGCTCTCCCTCTCACTGTGCTTCTGTGACAAGCTGCAGACCCACTCTTGGTCCTACACTTCCACCAGCATTCACACAGGTAGGGGGACACCCAGCTGCAGTTACATGCAGGCTCTCTGACTAGCCACTTTACGAACCAACAGCAGAAAGGTTAAAGCCAAGGTAACTCTCAACTCCCCAGACACACACACACCCCCTCTGAAGCATAAACCAAAAATTATTCTGTATTGCACTGCATAGGGATTTGTACGGCGTCCTCCCTCAATATGAAGAGGAATATTCAACAGTCTTTGCCCCTTGAGCTATGATTTCCCATGCATTTCACTTAAACTCACTGGTTTAGATAAAGCAAAAACAAGTTAGATAGATGTTAAGTGATTATAAGTGATGGCAAACAGATCAAAGCAGATTACCTTGTAAATAAACAAAAATGCAAACTATGCTTAACATAGCAGAAAGATAGTATTTGAATTAACAATATCACCCTGATGGATGATGCAAGTGGGGAGCACATTCTTAAGGCACAACTACACTTGCTTTGCAACTAGGAGTCCCCAAGTGTTTTCATACACAGACTAGAAATCCCTTTAGCCTGGGTCCAGCACTTCCCCCAGTTCAAACTTTGTTTCTCAGGTGTTTCCAGGAGTCATACTGTGTGAAGAACAACAGATGATGTCACTCCCTGCCTTATATAGCTTTAGCATATGGCGGGAACCCTTTGTTTCAAAACTTGGTTCCCAGAGCAGTTTGTGGAAAAATACTGACATCCCAAGATGAAGTCCAGAGATATGTGGTCTAGTCACATGCCCTTGCAGTGTCATAGCAGCCATTGCTTACAGGCATACAAATAGGATAATCATATTCAGCAAATCATAAATTTTCCAATGACCCCTTACATGACATCAAGTATCAGGGGTTAGCCGTGTTAGTCTGTGTCCACAAAAACAACAAGGAGTACGGTGGCACCTTAAAGACTAACAGATTTATTTGGGCATAAGCTTTCATGGGTAAAAAAAACCTCACTTCTTCACTACATGCATCTGAAGAAGTGGGTTTTTTACCCACGAAAGCTTATGCCCAAATTAATCTGTTAGTCTTTAAGGTGCCACCGTACCCCTTACATGACCTATCTTGTACAAAATGCATCATAATTATGCCATAACCATATTATAATAATATTACTATGATGAATATGGGGTGCAGTGTCACAAGTGGCTCATTTAGTCTAGTATCCTGTCTCTGACAGTGAGCAGTGCCAATTGCTTTAGAGGAAGGTGCAAGAAACGTTGCAGAAGCCAGTCCTGGAAGAACCTGCCCACAAGGAAAATGTCTTTAAGCCTCATTAGTTAGAGATTGCCCTGTGTCTTGAAACATGGGGAGGAGGAGGTATGTACCATCCAAATATTCTTAGGATTGGTTGGGTGGATGTTTAACCCTGATCATTTTAATCTTGGATCTCCTTATTATCTCAATAAACATCCAGTCCAGCTCTTGGTCTCAATGATATCCCATGGCAATGAGTTCCTGAGGCCAGCTGTTCATTGTGAAGTAAAGTATTTCCTTTCTCACATTCAACTTTGCCACCTTTCAGTTGAATTTCCCCTCTTTCCTGGAGTATTTTTCTCGGAATTCAAACAGGAACAGGTACATAGAAGATGATCAAGAGAATGGAAGGTTTACCTTATAAGTGGAGACTGAAAGGGTTTGGCTTGTTTAACCTAGCAAAAAGAAGGCTGATACGATTGCTCTCTATAAATACACTGGGTGATAAACAAGAGGGACAGTGAAGAGCTATTTAAGCTCAAGGACAATGTTGACACAAGCACAAAGGGGAATAAACTAGCCATAAACAAATTCAGGCTTAATTATGTTTTAGAGAGCTGGACAAATTTGTGTGTGTGATTGTATGAGGGGTTGCTTTTGATGGTAGGGCCGGGAGCAGGGTTTCATATCATGAGTGTTGCTCTGGTGTTTTATAGGGGCTGTCCCCCACAGTGTGTTGGAAAGAAGTAAGTGATACTTAGAATCAGAACCTTCACAAGTTGTGTATTAGACAAGCCAGAATAGTCAAGCTCTTATGAGGTGAAATATCAGAAATAACTCCTGAGAAGTCAATGGAAGCTACACTACTGTAAAAGTGGTCTAAGAGAGATCTGAATTAGGCCCTGTATCTCTTGATAATGGAATACTTAACGTGTGCCTTATGTACCTGGAACCATAAATGATTGCCTTATGTTTCTGTCCGTTTTTAGTCCAGTTTGGCATATGCCAACTGCAATAAATATTATGACTGTAACTTTAAGGATGTATCATTTTTATCATAAATAAATTTTCTTGTGCTATAATAACACAACATTAAAAAACCGCTTCTAGCTAAAATTTTGTATTATAAAGTTTCAATATCTGACCTATTTTTTCCCAATTGTAAAAAGAAAACTTGTAGTTATTTCTATATATTTGTATTTGTTCATTTGCTTGTCCCTAGCTTCAAATTTAGTTTCTCACCCCAGATCCTAACCTCCCAGACAAAGGTCTGATCATATTTTGCATGTAACAATAGCCCAAGTCTGTAAAACAAGAAATCACTGTAATTGTAGGGGAAAATGCATTATCCTTGGCCCGTCTATAAACTGATACTCAATTATTTAATGGTAAAACAAAAATCCCTTGACAGTTAATTTGCCTCCATAAGTGCTTCTTCAGTACAATATTATGTAATGTAATAGATTAGGAGACGAAACGGACAAAAAGCCCCTGTTCAGCTACTAAACAACGTAGGGAAAAGGTCATTAAAAATATTTCACAATGTTGAAGCCTCACTGAAAAGCCTAATGGTTGTCATACATGTTGTCAGTAACTTTAAAAAATTTTCTGAAAAGTCGACAGCTCTGTAAGTCCCCCACAAGTTAATTGTAGCATTGGAACTTTTCAGCTTTCTCAACCCATTCTGTTACTTGCAGGAAAATAAGGGTAAAAAAGCAAGCGCTCGCTTGCTCCCTCTCTCTCTCTTGTTCCACTTTTAACAGAAGCCATCAGCCAATATCTCTGACAAACTAGCAGACTCCTTGAGATTTGTTTCTGCAAATATCTTACAGGCCATGCATTATTAAAAGGGACTTGTTCCTTTTTGTTTAGAGTTCATCAGGTCAAGATACATATTTTCTCCTATCTTCTGCTTCACTAGAAAGGACAAAGTGATTTGAGGAAGAAAAAAAATATTTTCCTTCCCTCGCCATTATGCTGTCACTGTAGCAATTGCTGAACTCAAGTGTCTGCAGTGGGGAAACTTAGTCAGTAGCTGTTTTTAAGAGCAAGATGAAGCTAAAAGATGTTATTTAAAAATGGATTAGTGAAAACATAGGGATTGTCTATCTAACTTTGGCGATGGAGATCATGCTGAGCATCTCTCAATTTTTAAGGTATTTATCCGTGCAGTGCTGCTGTGTGGCAGGGAAGAGCTATTATTTCCATTTTACAGATGAGAAACTGAGGTACAGCGAGGCTAAGTGATTTGCCTGTGGCAGAGCAGCGAACTGAATCTAGGTCTCTTGAGTTGCAGGCTAATGTTCTAACTACTCGGACCCTCTTTCCTCTATTGTGCTAGATGAGATCACTGGTCCATCTAGTTCAGAACTCTGTTTCTGAAGAGGAAGGAGCCAGCGATGCTCTGGTAGACAGTTATGGGATAACCTGTCTCCAGGAAAAGTGTAGAAGGCAATGCCATCTTTAAAAAAATAAATCAAGCCAGATTTTGAACTGGTGTAAATTGAGATAGCTCCACTTAAGTCAAAGGAGCTGTCATGATTTACACCTGCTGCGGATCTGATTCATAGTGTTCATTAGCCCTTCTTCTCACATTAATACTTAAAAAAGAGAATTCTGCATAAAAAAATCTTTCAAAGTACCCCACATCTCTGCTACTCACCCCACCATGGACCCACATACCATGTTGTGTCAGTGACATTAAATACTGACCCCCACCACTATTTTTAACTTTCTAAAACTGGTGGTTGTTCTTTTTAAGTTTGGGTTTTTGTTTGTTCACCAAGGACCACAGACTCCATGTTGCCTTCCTCACAGCCAGAGACAGACAAAGGCTGCCATTGTGTAGTACACCCAGCATATCAAGTAACAGAGCCAGTTGTTCTGAAGTGAAGATGAATTAATTATTCAGAGTTGCCTTGTCCTCCTACGTCTTTTTATTTTATTTTATTTTATTTTATTTTATTTTATTTTTTTGCCAGTTCAAACAAGAAGGCACAACTATCCTGAACCTCCAGTTGTGAACAGCGGTTAGTGAGGCTGACCAATTATTTGCACTAGCCCACAGGTGGCTAGGAAAGTCTTGTCTGGAAATGCACACATTTTGTTTCTTGTCGCTGCTGAAGTTACATTCTTAACTGCAAGGCTTTGGTGAATCGATTCTTTTGCTTGGAGAAATAGATTAGAAACGTGCCATCAGGTACATTGTGCGCTAGATAGGTACTATTGTATCCGCCTGTCTATCTGCTACACGGAATTGTCCGAGGGGCACAACTCATCACACTGGTTCTTAGAGGGGTTAATTTGCTGTTGGTAAATTATCTATTTTTATTACCTCACATCCTCAGATTGTCAACATCCTCAGCTTTTTCCCACAGCTAATTAGACAGGCAAAAGTCTTATAGTCGAAAGAACCAGTCTGAGCAAAGCACCTGCCAAAAGATCTGTTGTTGTTTTTTTAGGAACTCAAGTGTCAAAGTGTGAAGGGGCTACAGATTGCATTTAAATGCTCTCAGCATCAATAAGATGATTATACCCCTGAGACAAACTTTCAAAATGTCTCTTAGACGACCACTGAGAGAAGGCAAAATAAAACCGTAATAGATAAAAATCACTGTGCACAATATCAGAGCTAATTATTGTGCTGAACTCCTGGAGAAATCTTGCAGAGGGTGTTGGACTACAGCTCAGTGTGGCTACTTCTGTTCAGGAGAGTGATGTTTAATTGCCTAGTTGAATGCAGTCTTTTTGGAGAAAATATGGCTTATAAAAACAAGCTCATTCTGAACCAAAAAAAGTGTGACTGCAATTTTACATATGCAGGTTTGGGAAATTTAAGTTTTAGTCCATAAGCCCTCCCCCCAACTTTCTTTCAAAAAATGAATGTATTTGTTTCTTCAGTGTACTCTGAGCTACAGCCAAAGAGAACAGGGGTTGCTGTTTTTTAAATTGCATGCTGTATTTTTAGTATAAGTGCCCTTATTGGAGTGTGTATAAAAGAGGTGTATGATAGCAATTCCTGCTACCTTTTAAGGCTGTTGTGTATACAATAGATCGGGGCCAATAACTGGTTTTATTTATTTTATTTTATTTTATTTATTTTGGGTGCATTGGCAGTTCCAAAACATCAACAAAAATTCGTTTTGTGTCCTCCTGAAATCAAAAAGTCAGGAAAGGAAATCTGAAGTTAAACAAAACATTTGAATCCCTGCTCTGGAGCAAGGATATAAATTCCAGGCTCCCACATCCCATGAGTGCCCTAACCATTAGACTATTGGCTGCTCCCTGCTGGATCTCAGTCTCTCCAGTTGAAGATGTTCTACTTTTATATATAATATATAATTATTTATACAATTATATATTCATTGGAGCAGGAACTGGAACTAGGGTGTCTCCCCAGGGAGTGACCTAACCACCGAGCTAGAATGTCATTTTGTTTCTGTCCCAACAAATATTTAATTATTTATTCAAAGTAGAATTTTGTACCTTTTTGTATTTCTATCAATGTGCTCAGGAAAAAAGAAGATGCAGAAATTTGTATGTGTGAAATTAAGCAGAATCATCTTTGGGGGAATCCCAAGAGACCCACCTTTCAGGGGCGGCTCTAGCCATTTCGCCGTCCCAAGCACGCAGCGGGGGGCGCTCTGCCGGTCGCCGGTCCCGCGGCTCCGGTGGACCTCCCGCAGATGTGCCTGCGGAGGGTCTGCTGGTCCTGCGGCTCCGGTGGACCTCCCGCAGGCTTGCCTACGGATGCTCCACCGAAGCCATGGAACCAGCGGACCCTCTGCAGGCACGCCTGCGGGAGGTCCACCGGAGCCGCCTGCTGCCCTCCCGGCGACCGGCAGAGCGCCCCCCGTGGCATGCCGCCCCAAGCACGTGCTTAGCGTGCTGGGGCCTGGAGCCGCCCCTGCCACCTTTGGACACAATGGAGGTCTTTCACTGTGTTCAGACAGTTCATTGCCTAGCTCTTGCATGTTTCCTGCTGTACTTCTGCACAATCCGCTAGTATTATATATATGAATTACAGAAATGCCCAGACATCTCTCTACCAATTGTGACTGGTGCTGTACAGATAGACACTGTGAGAGGTAGCCCCGGCCTGAACAGCTTCCTGTCTAAATAGTCAAGACAGACAAAAGATGGGAGGGGAACCAGAAAGGTGCTGTGATGTGCCCAAGATTACATAGTAAATTGGTAGTGGAGATGGGATTAGACCCCAGGACTCCTGCCTTCTGGTGACTGCCCTAGCCAATAGACCATGCTGCCTCTCAGTACTATAGTAAATCCATGTGTTTTCTGTATTAATCTCCAACAATTATTTATCTTCATATGTCCCTTTTTCTTTGAAAAGAAGAAATAATGTAGCTCTTCAGATATCTACATTCAGTGATAATGCACAAGAATTCTTCTATTCCTTTAATGTTATGAAAACTGACAGGTATGTTTCCCTGACATTTTTCATGGTTTCAATTTTAATCCAGTATATGAGCAACAAATTTAGTTACACTGGGTGCATTTAGCTTAAAATATTCTGTCCCATTTGTTAAGGAAGTGTGTTCGGATTGCTGTGTATGGTTACAACCCCAAATCATATCTGTAAGTATTGATAACACACACACACACACACACACACACACACAGAGCCACAACAACTTGCATTAGAAATTGACAACTGAATTGTTGACAAGATTTCAAATACAGAGCATCTATAAAATATACACCAATTTCTCTTCATTTCTTGAGGTCTGAATTTTTGTGTTTAAAAAATAATGGGTGGCGAGGTTATTGAAGGGTTGTTCTGCCAACGAGTTTTTAAAAAAAAACCACTCTAGCCTGCACAATAGATACGTTTTTCTTCATTCTATCCGTGTATGCCCAATGTGCCCATTCAATTGCGTCATCAGCCAGGTGGAGAGCTGGTAGCCTGCCATCAAATAAGTCTGTGGTACTCGGCAATGACATAGTCTGAAGATGACCGCAGCTGCATCACGGTGTGACATTACGCCCCATAGTCTTCATAGAAATATTGTTATGATATGAGTGTGGCATAACTAAGATGTTTTATGTAAGATGGGTCATGTGAAGTATCATTGGAAAGGTTGTGATTTACTGAATGTGATTAACCAATTTGTATGCCTGTATCATTTCTGTATCTGACAGTAGGAATATTGACTATGTAACAATTACAATTGTGTATGTCCTTGGGGAACACCCACCAGACAGTATGCGATAAGCCTGGATGGGCCATTAGGAAGGACAATAGGACTTTGAAGATACTAATCTCTCTCCTTCCTGAGAAGTTTCCTGGGATGCAGCTTTGACACTGCAGGGTCATATGATTGTATCATGTGGTACAGGATACCATCTTGAAATGCTGGTATTTTTCCACTGGAAGGGAGTGGGGGTCAAAACTGGGAAACAAAGGATTCCTGTCGTGTAGAATTTCTATTTAAGGCTGGGGAGTGAGTTAATCTGAGCACCTCTCCACTGTCTCCCCACCCAAGAAGGAAGACTGCTGAAAACACCTGAAGAAACAAAGGAACTAAGCTGGGAGAGGCAGGGGCTGAGCCCACGTGAGAAAGGTCAGCCTGTGAAGGGTATACATGGAGATTTAAGTTGCAAGCAGTACAATTTACCTTCAAGAAACTCTTCAACCTGCATAAAACAACATTTAGGGTGAGAAATTACTATTTGTAGCCTCATTTTGTTTTATTTGCTCAGTAATCTGTTTTGATCTGTTTGTTATCCCTTATAATCACTTTAAATTTACCTTTTGTAGTTAATAAACTTGCTTTTGTTCACTCTAAAACCCAGTTTGTGCAATTCATAACGGGGGGGCGGGGGAGGCGGAAGCTGTGCAGATCTTCATCCACATTGAGGGAAGGGATGAATTTCATGAGTTTATGCTGTATAGATCTCTGTACAGCGCAAGACAATATAATGTTGGGTTTACACTCCAGGGGGTGTGTGCACTAGAGTGCTGGGCAATTCCCCGAGCTGAGTCCTCCCACACAGAGCTGATTGCAGACTGTGTGATTTCACAGCTGGGTGTGTCCCTACCTGTGTGTGCTGGAAGGGGGCTTCAGAGCCTGTCACAGCGGCACAGAGTAAGGGGAACCCAGGCTGTTGTTCATTCTACAATAATTCTCAAGTGTTTAACCAATGTGGTTTATACTGTAGGTTCTAAAACAAACTGATCATAGAGCAGAGCCTAGTGCCTGGGTGATAGCTACAGAAGTCTGGTATCATAACACATTTTTGGTATAAAAATAGCTTGCATTCTGATTAGAGCTGGTGAGGAATTTTCCACAGGAAAATTTCAATTTTGCTAAAACATTTTCAGGGTACTACCGGGAAAATCTAAATGAAATACTTAATTTCAGGTGGCTTGAACCCAAATCAGAATATTTCATTTTGTTGACCTGACCCAAAATGTTTCCGTTTGAGTCGGCTGAACACTAAACTCCATTTCCCTGCTGTGGTGTATTGCATTGTGAGAGTTTTAGTGCAGACCCCATTTTCTCTTATGGGCTGGTCATCTGGAGAATTATGTCTCCCGTAATGCAATGCAGACTCCTCTCTCACCAAACTGTGTGGTGCATCATTGGAGTCATGTGATCGTGGGTGCATCATGTGCAATTTAGTTGGGCCAAGGAACCTGGGCTGTAGGGAAAAAAAGGGGCATCAGATCCTTGAACTACAACCATTAAAGGCAATATGCCATCAAAGGGAAATGCAGTCTAATGTTGAACAACTGAGTCAAAATTAAGCATTTTGAGTCAGTTCAACAAACCAAAACAAAACATTTTGATTTTAGAAATGTTGGAATTACAAAGACAATATAATGTGTTAAAGTTAAACACTGGGATATAGTTAATATTTCTGTTCAAGTTCAACCCCTGTATTTTATTACGTTTTTTTACTCAAAACAATCAAATCTAAGTAATTGCTTTCTCTGGGATCATAAGCACAATAGGATCAGGATCAATTCCTATTGACTTTAATCAACGATCCAAAGCAGAGCAGACCGACGCATGTTCATTTTCATCATCTGAGTCAGATGCCACGAGCAGAAAGTTAATTTTCTTTTTTGGTGGTTCAGGTTCTGTAGCTGCTCTTCAAAGTGTTGCTCTTTTAAGACATCTGAAATCATTCTCTACCCCTCGTCCCTCTCAGATTTTGGACAGCACTTCAGATTCTTAAACCTTGGTTTGAGTGCTGTATCTATCCTTAGAAAGCTCACATTCTTACCTTCTTTGCATTTTGTCAAATCTTCTGTGAAAGTGTTCTTAAAACAAACGTGTGCTGGGTCATCATCCAAGATGGCTATAACATTAAATATGTGGCAGAATGTGGGTAAAACAGAACAGGAGACATACAATTCTCCCCCAAGGAGTTCAGACACACAATTAACACTCTTTCTTTAATGAGCATCATCAGCATGGAAGCATGTCCTCTGGAATGGTGGCCGAAGCATGAAGGGGCATACGAATGTTTAGCATATAAGGCACATAAATACCTTGCAATCCCAGCTACAAAAGTGTCATGCAAATGCCTATTCTCACTTTCAGGTGACATTGTAAATAAGAAGCAGTCAGCAGTATCTCCCGTAAATGTAAACAAACTTGTTTGTCTTACCAGTTGGCTGAAGAAGAAGTAGGACTGAGTAGACTTGTAAGCTCTAAAGTTTTACATTGTTTTTGTTTTTGAGTGCAGTTACGTAACAAAAAAAATCTATATTTGTAAGTTACACTCTCACATTTAAGAGATTGTACTATCGTGCTTGTCTGAGGAGAATTGAAAAATACTATTTTATCATTTTTACAGTGCAAATATTTGTAATAAAAAATAATATAAAATGATCACTGTACACTTAGTATTCAGTTTGTAATCAAAATCAATATATTTGAAAATGTAGAAAAACATCCAAAAATATTTACTAAATTTTAATTGGTATTCTATTGTTTAATGGTGCAATTAATCGTGATTAATTTTAATTGCGGTTATTTTTATTTTTTTGAGTTAACTGCAATTAATTGACAGCCCTACTTTTTTCATATTAAGTTTGTATCATGATAGCTTTCTGGATTTGAAAATGTCTGATACTGCAATGGGTAAGGGATGACTCAGTGGTTTGAGCATTGGCCTGCTAAACCCAGGGTTGTGAGTTCAATCCTTGAGGGGGCCACTTAGGGATCTGGGGCAAAAATTGGTCCTGCTAGTGAAAGCAGGGGGCTGGACTCAATGACCTTTCAAGGTCCCTTCCAGTTCTAGGAGATTGATATATCACCAATTATTAAAAAAAAAAGAGTATGGCTCACTCAGTGAAAGTAGGGATGTATCATTGGCTCACACCAAAATATTGTTGATTTTGAATTAGTTGAGCAAAAGATTCTCAGAAGACTGAAAATAGTAAGGAAAAATTGGTAGACTTGCAGACTTTTTTTTTTCTAATTAAAAACTGGATGATGATTTTTTCTTGGTTCTTAATCTAGCCATAGGATGTTTTTCTATCGATTTCACTACATATTTAAAAATAAAGTCCAAATCCAAATTATTTAGTGTTAGAAAAAATCCACTCCACCCTGTCAATAGCTTTCTGGGCATTGAGACTTAAGATAGCATTTTCTTTCTTCTTATTTGAGTCCTCAATTGTTTTATTATATGAATATTGTTTTAAAAGTTGTTCCTGCTACAAAGGCGGTATGAACTGAATGCACAGTGATCTGAGCACTTTTGAAAATCCCAACCTATACTTTCCAACAATGATAACACCACTGGGAAGTTTTTATATAATTCCCAACCATTAAAATGACTTGTGTTTTTTCTCTTCTGTCTTAATCAGCAGCCATCATACTTTCCATAAATATGCTGCTTTTTCTCTGAGCCTTTTCTCTAGGCTGTGACACAATCGCTACATGTTGATTTTTAGTGGCTCACAGCTGTAGTTAGGAAAAATGGAATGAAAGGCATGTGTGTGAGAGAGAGAGAGCAGTGTTGCCATATAGATTAGCGTAAACAACAAACCAGGAGTGAATCAAGGTTTGTCACTAACTGAAGTTGGTCCAAAGGCCCAGAGCTGCTGACGTACTCTCTTATCTCTGATATTAACAAAGTTGAAAGAAGTACAGCAGTGTTTTTAAGGCAGCACAGCTTGGAAAGAGAACAAATGATCAGAAAAGATGGAACCACGCTTTATTTTTTTAAAATAAGATATGGTATTGCCCAGTTCAGAATTGTTAGGCTGCTGGCTGAACTGTTGCACTGTAGAGAATTAAAATGGGCCAGTGTCCTCTGAAATAACTCTTTCTCCAACTTGTCCTCAGTATAAGATTAACGTCTTGTTCAAAGACAAACCTATAATGCAGAGCTTGGGGCTACATCATCCTAGGTCAAGAATTCTTTCCCATCAGTTATGGTATATACATAACAGGAGGACATTTTATGGGTGTGTGGAAACCTGTTGTTCAGCCACTAAATAAGGGTATTTCATCACTATATGGATTTTAGATAAAGTTAGGAATTGCATGATAGCCAAAAAATCTGTTCTTTAACAGACCAAAGTTCTTTATGCTGCACAACATAAGAGACTAATTTCTGAGGTACTCAATGACATCTGTCTCCTCAACAATAAGAATTTGGGGGGTGGGAAACAAACTTTTTAATTATTTTTCTTAAGGACTAAATTGCCAGTTTGAAAAGAGGTTATTTAGCTGCTCTAGAGTCAGCTGAAAAAAGTTAAAATGTGATAGTGTTGCAAAGTATTTGCCTTAACTCTATTTGGGTGTGAATGATCCCAATGAATATGAATCGCATGTAGTCTTGTGTGAACTGGGGCATTCAATATTTTTCTCATAATTTTTTTTAATGAGGTTGGATTTTAAAAAGAGGAAAGCTTGTGATTTTTTTTTCAAATTAAGTACCAAAAGACAAATTAATTGCTGTTGGATGTGGGTTCAAGTTGCAAAACTGGACAAAACACTGTTTTGTGTAAAACCAACAATTACAGCAGAACAGGCACTGAAAAGAGAGACATTCCTGATTTTCAGGATCATTACATAGACTGTGAACATGTATTGTCATTAACACAGAGATGGTTAGCAGCAGGGTATTTGTAGTGGGCAAGAAGTACTTCCTGTTTTTGGCAGGGGAGAGGGGAAGAGTGGAATAAAAGTCAGTGACCTAAATTTTAAAAAGTGACTAGTAATTTGGGATGTCTCCAGTTTTTGGGTGCACAAATTGAAGCACCTTTGAGACACTTGGGGTAAAATCCAGACCCCATGGAATTTTACCATTGATTTCAGTAGGACTAGGATTTTTAGAAGTGCTGAGTCTTTCTTTTGGAAATAGTACGTGGGAGAAGTTGGTGGTAAAATTATTATTTATCTGTATTCAAGTCTAGACTGAGTTCCCACCTGGAGCTAGTCAAAAAAAGGAGGGTGAAATATGAAAAATTCAAAATGTGGATTTTTTTCCCACTTTGTAGAATTCCAAATGGAACCATTTTTTTCAACAACTGTGAATTTTTAATTGAATTTTCAAAATTTCAAATTTTTCTTTTGTCTCTTTGGGAGGGGGCGTGCACACAATAAAAATGAATGATGCCCAGGATATGTTTCTGTGTTTTTTGTTACTCTGGATATTTTGTAAACATCTCCAGCTTTGGAAAGTTGCAGTTGGAAGAGTCAGAGTTAGTTGCATTTCCCCGTCTAACTTTTCCAAAGCTGGGGAAGCTTTGAAAAATCCATAACAGGAAAAATAAAGAACAAAAGAAAATAAAAAATGGAGAAAATCTAGGCATTCATTCATTCTATTTCATTCAATAGCAAAAGGGAAAGAAGGGAAACATCAAAATTGTCAGTGTAAAATGAACACCACACACAAAAACAAAAAACCAACACCCCCAAAAGCTTATAATAAAATTTATTTTTTTAAAACAAAGCCAGATTTTTTTTTTCAAATGAAAAGTTTGCAGAAAACATCTTGGCCAGCTCCAGCCCCAACCAAGATTAGGGCCCTGTCGTGAGTTTATGCTAGGCACTGTACAAATACCTAGCAAGAGTTAGTGTTTCTCTTGGAAAGCATACCATCAAAATGGAGAAATGAAGGAAAGGATGTTGGAGAAACAGAAGCAAACAGAGGTGAAAGGACATTTTGAAACTCACACAGCAGCTCAGTGGAAGAGCTGGGAGTTTGATCAAAGTCTTCTGACTGTCAGCATAGTGTTACATCACAGACCTGGCAGAGCCTGGATCTTTTTATGATTGTCAACTGTTAGCACACAGTTTGCAAAGGGTGATTTTTATTTTTAAATAGTGACCATTTACTGTTACTGTTAAAATCAGTAAAGAGAACATTTAAGAAAGAAAGAGATTCCTGGTTGGACAGACGGTATTTAATTGTGCGAAATTGTCTCAATGCATATAAAACAGGCAGATGAAGAGCTTTCCTCTGAGTTTATTAAATCAGGTGCAATTTTGAAAGGCAGTGGTTTATACCGTGGTTCCGAGTGTACTTCCACCTTTCCTGGCAGAGGGGTAATGTCATCTTGCAAATCCTGGTGTTGGCAGAGGAACCTACTCAGCTTTTTGGTTCTCCTACCCTAGAAATTTGTTCCTTGTCTGCCAAGATATGAGGCAGCACATCCATAATCCATAACTCCTGCTTACAGAGCTTTGCTTTGCATGGATTTAAATAAAGGTATTTACTGGTCCCTGATGTATTTTTCTAAATTTTGTTTTTATCCTTAATACAGTCTCTGTATCTCCAGGCTCTGATCAGTTGTTTGGGGGTTTTTGTTTTTTAAGGGAACACATCAATGATTCCCCATTTTCATCTCCAGCAAAGCATGCTTTTATCAATGTATCACTCTATTTTCTCCTGGAAGTCAACTTTGAGCAGGGACATAAAATAAAAATGGGTCAATTTTAATTAAACTGATGAATTTGGAATTGCTCCTAAACTCTCCTGTAAAGCCCTGTACGCTCCTGAAATGGGTCACTCTGCGAGCTGCCCTAGCAAAGTCTGAAATAGTTTTTGTAATTAATTGGAATTAGTTTCTAAATCCTATCCACAGTTAATCAAATCCAAGAAGCTGGGCCCAGTGCTCTTGTGTGGTCTGCATCTGAAAGGAGATGCACTCCCTGCTCACAGACAATGGGGAGATCAAGAGGAAGGCTAACTTGAACTGTCATTCCTGCAAATCAAAGTGTAAGCTGATGTCCTCTGAGCACAGGTGTAGATGGGTTGGGCTAGTTCCTCTTTCAGTGGATATAAGAATTAAAGCCCTATGTAAAAGTCTAGTGCTTTTCCTCTCCTTTGTGTTTAGTGAATGTGGTGCTGGTAAAAGGCGCTTGGATGCCAGACTAGATATTAAAGTCCTCCATGCATAGTGCAGGTTCAGCACAGGTGATGGCAGTGCAACCTGCTCCGTATAGGCCAGCCTATATTCCTCAACAGTGACTTTGGGGGTGTAGTGGGTTGGTGATGGTCCCTCACCCTCTGGGTCAGTGGGAGGCCACTCTGCCTCACTACATCCCTGTGTGTCACCCACCCACCCTGTGTGGGAAATTAGCAGGGCAACACACAGCCTGTGGCTCTGGCCTGCAGTCAGGGCAGAGTAGCAAACAGTTATGGCTCCAGCGCTTAGACCAGGTGGGGTAGTAAGGAGTCTATGTCTCGGGTTGTACTCAGAGCCAAGCAGCGAACACCATTAGGAGCCCAAGCCCCTAATCAGGGTGAGACAGTAAGAGTCTCTGGCTCTGGCCTGTATTCAGGGTTGAGCAACAAGAGGCTCAGACATCCTAACTCCGGTGGACAGCCGACAAACGTAGGCTCCTTAGCTTAGAGAGGGGGAATGACACTCGGGGGGGCAGGGTAGGTGGCAGGGGTAGGGGGATGCAAGCCCATCCAACTCCACTGTGTCCCAGTCCAGTGGCAGAATGGTCTGCCATTGGGTCAGCGGGGAATCCAGCCGTAACATGCTGACCAGGTCTCTGGTAACAAATGCGGCTGGGCTAGGGTCAGCTGTCCCTAGGCCACTTCTACCTACCCTCAGGATGTACCTGGATCTGTAGGGGGTCCTCTGGGTCATCAGGATAGAAAGCCTGTGGAAGTCCCGGCAACTCCTCCGTGGCTTGGTCAGCGGGTGGCTCCAGGAGCTCTGGCCAGTCCTCAGCTCCGTGGCTGTCTCCCAACTCAGGAGCTCACAGGAGACATCTGGCTCCTTCGGCGGCTGCCACCCAACTGAGTTCCAGGACCCGCCTTTTATACTTCCTGTTCCACACACTGTTCCAAGCTCTGCTGCTGACCTGCTGTATGATCTTGGACAAATCACTTACTCTGTGTTTGTACAGGCCCTACTCTCAGCCCTGGTCTACACTACAAAGTTAGGTCAACATAAAGCAGATTACGTTGACCTAATTCTGTAAGCATCTACACTAAAATGTAGCTCTCACCGATGTGATTCACTCACTACATGGACTTAATAACTCCACCTCTGAGAGGTGTAGTGCTCAGATCTCTGTACTTAGGTCAACATGGTGTCAGTGTAGACATTGTGTTGCTTATATCGACTGTCACTGCCTTTCAGAAGCCATCCACCATGCCCCACACTGAATCGGTGCAAGTGCTCCTGGTGAGGATGTGCACCACTGACGGAGTGTAGTGTGAACATGCAAAAGTGATTTAATTATTACGGTGGCTGTACATCAATGTAACTTAGGTCAACTTAATTTTGTAGTGTAGATTTGCCCGCATTTGGGTTCTCTAGGCACTGCTGTAATGTACACGATGATGATGATTGATGATGATGGTGATCCTTCTTCTAAGATTACCAACAGGTCTGTGAAGCTGTCCATTGTGATTGGTTTTGTGCTTGTCTATAGGAACTAGACTGAGACCCATCATCTTGTTTGATGTATCCCTACAGATTGCAGCAATAAATCCCTTTGTGACTAACAAAGGTGAATTACCTGTATCCCTTTATAAGTAAACAGCAGAATTCATTAAGGATGAAGTGTGACTCGATGAGAGCAACTTCACTAGTTATCTAGAGGCAGATTTCATTGCTGCTCATTACTACTCTATAGTAATGAAGTTAGAGACATCTGGAGGGCAAATAGCCCTCAGCATATTTCAAGGCTATCATAAAGAGGACAGTGATCAATTATTCTCCATGTCCACTGAAGATAGGACAAGCTTTGTCTGCAGCAAGTGAGATTTCTGTTAGACATTAGGAAAAACCTTTGAACTATCCGGGATGGTCTAGACAGTATTTGGTCCTGCCATGAGGGCAGGGGACTGGACTCAATGACCCCTCGAGGTCTCTTCCATTCCTAGAGTCTAAGAATCTATAAGCTTTCTATAACTATAACTTTCTAACTAGTTAAGCACTAGGATAGGTTACCTATCAGGCTGCGAAATCCCTGTGTTTGGAGGTTTTTAAGAACAGGTTAAACAAACACCTGTCAAGGATGCTCTACGAATGCTTAGTCCTGCCTCAGTGCAGGGTGGGGGGAGGTTCCTTCCAGCCCTTCGATTCTATTGTGTTTCTCTCTGCCACTACCAGCTATTCTAAAATGGAGCTGTATCTCAGTAAAGCAGCTCATTTGTGTTTTTAAGTGACAGACATCATAGATAAGCATGGCTGCTTGATTCTCCTCTGCTTGTGCACCCTTTACATGTTATCTGTATTCTTTAAAATGGGCTGAGCTCACAAAACTGACTGTATAAATAGTAAGTTTCCCAGACCCGAAAAAGAACTGTGTAAGCTCGACAGCTTGTCTCTTTCACCAAAAGAGGCTGGTCCTTTAAAAGATATTACCTCTCCCACATTGTCTGTATAAATAGCATCATTCATGGCCATGTTTAGTGCCTGGCAATAACGTTCAGTTAGATTTTTTCTTCAATCTACAGGTAGAAAAATTTTTGTTTGTTTTCCCTCTGCAAACTCAACTTGGGATCTGAATCTTTCTGGCTCTCACATCACCACCAATAATAGAAGTTCCCTTAAAGAGGCAAATCTTAAAGGTTTAGCACCCTCAACATGCAAATGTAATGATCTTCAGCTCAGTCATCCTTGGGAACTGAAATTCCTCTGGCCTTTTTGGGAATCTCAGTGGGACATGCATGGGTGAGAAAAAGCAAGAATGGTACTTCCCTGCAGGTACAATTTCAAGGGCCCAAGTTAGTCCTAGTTTTAACTGTCTCCAGCTTTGAAGTTTTTTACCCTTCTCTTTGCAAATTTTCCAACAGACTTATAGATTCCGCCACTACCAGAGCTTACCTGCTGTTCAGTCTACGTTATTCCTTTTCTTTACTCCATCCCTTTCTTCTTATTAGTTCTTCCCTACTAGACTTCTCCAAGGGGAACCATTTAGGGTAACAGAACTCCATTGTTCCTCCAAATGAGCTCTTGCAGCTGGGAAATGATTCCAAAGAATCTAATATCAGTGCTAATGCTCAGGAAGTGTTTAGAGGTTATTAGCAAAGGGCCTGCTGCTCCCATTTTCTTGAATAATAAAAGGAAATATCACACACACCCCCTTTGCCATTTATTGTTGTGGGCTGTTTTATTGCAAAATATCAATAAAGCGTTTTTAAATGTAGCACTTGATCTAAGAATATCATTCTTATTGACCAAATAAATCCCTGAGAGAGTCTCATAATTCGGCTTTGTATTTAAATAAGTATTAGTTGTCCCTCCACTAATAACTAACAGATCACACCCAGTCCTAATCTCCCACCTTGTGAAATCACAATGATTGTTTTTGTTTGACCCTCAGCTAGTGTAATAAATAACCCTCCATTCTATTTCAGCATGTTCTGGGATTTGGAGAGCAGGTTTTGCTTTGCTTTCTCTAGACACTAGCCCTGATGTCTGTATTTCATTCTCTGTTTACTATCGTGTGTCCCGAAGTGCATTTCCTTATTTTTGAGAACTTTGGTTGGTGCTGTTGAAATATAAAATACCTTGCTCATCCCTGCATTAATTTCAACAACTTTACACCTAAGGTACGTTAAGCTACATTGTGGCCCTGTGCCCAGTAAAAGCATTTTGGATATTTGCCCCGTCCAAGCCAATAGAGGGATTTTCTGACGATATTTGACTAGCTGTTAGATTCTGATATTGCTCACTCTCTGTATGTGAGCAAAACAGAGTAAGTGTGACAGAGGGTGAAGGTGTTTAGAATTAGATCAACATTTTCTAAAATGCCTCATGATTTTTGGATGCCCAGCTTGAGATGCTGGGAGGGGCCTGATTGTTTAAAAAGTGCTGAGTACCCACCCTGTGAAAATCAGACCCCTTTAAATTATTTCATCTAGGACTCTCTCAATCACTGCTTGCTTTGGAAAATCCTGGCTTTTTTTTTTCTTTAGTGCCCCCTTACTTAAGACTTTTATTTGCTGTCCCATATCAGACCATTCATTGTCAAGTCCAGTATCCTGCCTAATGTCTCAGAGGAATGTGAAAACACCCAACAATGCGTGTGTGCTACTATAGAGGACGGGAAATTTCTTCCCGGACCCGTTCATCAAATCAGGTGCATCCAGCCAGTGCACTTCTCCTTTGCTTCCACATTCACTGAACAGCACCTTGGAATTCCGTTGTTTTCAGTGGAACAATCATTTCAAATGAGAGTGAAGTTTGCCACTAAGGTGGTAGGACTGAACTGGCAAATAAGTCCCAGAGAATTGACTGATTGCTATTGGTTCACTTTTGGAGAAACATCCAATTTCCTAGTCCTATTGACTTGAAAGAGTGACCAATCTCCTTCTCCTTGGCTGAACATAGCATTGATCTGTTAATCTATTTAGCTTTAATCCAAATGAACTGGGACTCTGTTAACCAGGGCTGGCTGTGATACCCTGCTTTACATAATGTCCATTAGTATCATAGCTCAGGATGTTAATATTTCTGTCATTTCAAAGGGTCTTTTCAAACTGTTTTCTCTGTTATTTATAGCAGCTTCCAGGCATCCATTGTTTTAAAGTATTTCATATGCTCTTGCTTAAAATCTATGGAGAGAATTCTACATTTGCCTGTAGATATAGAAACCCACACATCACAGCAGTGTGCCAATATTATGAGATCCAGCAAGTGGAACATGACCAGTCTTTGTTATGCCGTCTAAGCTGAGTGACGTGCCAAACATAAACAAACACTGCTGAAAAGGAAACTGGATTCTTAACATTCTGAGTGTTGTTAATCTGACAACCTGACCTGGCAAATGCATAACAACATGCCTCACATTTCTCATGTGAGAAGACTGACTAGGATCAGTGGGAGTAAAGTGAGACACTGGCATAAGAATATGCAGCATTGGGCCATAATCTAGCTGTCTGTCTACCTTAGGTGTTTATATGGCCCCATCACCATAGTATCTGAGCACTTCACAATCTTGAATGTATTCATTCTCCATAATATCCTTGTGAGATAGGGAAGTGATGATGTTCCCATTTTACAGATGGGGAACTGAAGCCTGGAGAGACTAAATCCCAAGATCACATAGGAAATCTGTGATGGAGCAAGGAATTGAGGACAGGTCAATAAAGTCCTAGAGTTGTTCCCTAACCACTGGTCCATCCTGCCTCCTATACTGCTTCTGTGACTCAGGCTTTAAAAACCTGTGTGTGTTTTTATCTCGACTATGTCACCTTCAACAGAACTTTTAGAAGGGCAAGGTGAATGAGTGATGATGTGTTAGTCTGCACATCGCTAACCCTGATGACTATAGGAAGTGCTATCTCATAAGAGCTGAGTTATGAAATATGTGAACGTTTATCCAGGGCTGTGGATGGGAAAATCTGGAATCTTAATTGTAAACACTCCTGGAGAGAGGGAAAGAAAGGGTCTCTATACACAGAATTCTGATGCTGTGTTGGCCAGAGGTCAGAGCTACTGAGTTCTTCACCAGTTGCTTGTGCTCCAACAAATGGCTAATCTCCTCAAACTTTTTCCTGAAAATGAAAGGTTGGAGGCCTGCATGATCACTCCCAAACCGAAATCGGTTCATTCTGCAGTGCTCTGCTCATTTCAGCTCATCATGGCAGTTCACAACTCTGCCCTGGAGCCACAGTGATCCGAAAAAGCTTTCAAAGCAGGAGCTGTTCCAAACAAACTGAAAGTTCAGACATGGATTATGAACTGATGCAGATTACAAACTGTTTCTTCTGGTCTGTGTGAGCGGAGATTTGAGAGAGAAAAAAAAAGGGAAGTATGAATCAGATGGAATCCCCAAAACATCATTTAAAGGACTTATTTTTCCTTGGGCAGAGAGGGTGAGTTTATACAAAGTGGACTTAATGGATGATGTGTTATATGTAACCCATCATAGAGGAAGATGTCCTACACGTCTCAAAATTAAAGTTAGGCTATCTGAGCACATACATTTAGTGGGGAAATGTGTCTTTGGCTGAGTGGCTATTAGGGCTGGTCAGAAAATTGCAGATGGAACACTTTCCCATTGGAAAAGGAGTTTTTGTTGAAAACTTGCACTGGAAAAGATCAATTTTGCCAGAATTTTGTGTTGGTAAAATCTACCGAAATAAGAACGGGTCAGGCTTCAAGATGCTCTGTCTGCAGTCTTGAAATCTTGGCATCACTCCTTTCAAACCTGCAATGTTAGACACATGCACTCAATTAGAATGATTTAATTTATTGTTTAGCAACCCCTTTGATGGAATGAATATATATTGTGTGTATTCGGTGGCTATACACGCTAGAGCGTGTTGTGTACAGTTCAGCAGAAAGTAAACAAGCTAGTCTGTCCCTGCAATGGGGCCTTCAAACACATAAGGAGGTCATTGCAAGGACCCTAATGGAGAAACAGCAGGAAAGACAAAAGGAACTGGCTCTATTATGGGCATTACAATGGGAGATGTGTCCATGTCAGGAAGAGATCAGAATGAGAGCAACTTATCCAGTCTGATACCTTTCCAGCAGTGTCAAGAGTTGCAGGGGGCAAGGGGGGAAGGTATGTGAACCTTTTTGCTCATTCATATTTATTCCAAAATAGCTTACTCAGCCCCAAGGAAAAGAGCTGCTTGAAGAAGAGCGTGAGAGCAGTGCCGGATCTCAACTGACCTCAGCTCAAAACCTCACACGTCATGGTGTAACTTGCTAAGGAGAGAGACCCTGTGCCAGATGGGTGCAGGCAATGAATGCTATGGAGCTACCAACAGCGTTGTGTGTTTTGCCATTTTCATTTGGATTGCTTTACACTCCTGCAAGAGAGCAGACTCACTAAGGGTATGTCTGCACTACCTGCCGGATTGGCAGGCAGCGATCAATCCAGCGGGGATCGATTTATTGCATCTAGTCTAGATGTGATAAATCGACCCCCGAGCGCTCTTCCATTCACTCCTGTACTCCAGCGCTGCGAGAGGCACAGGCAGAGTCAACGGAGGAGCAGCAGCAGTCGACTCACTGCGGTGAAGACACCACGGTAAGTCGATCTAAGTACGTCAACTTCAGCTACACTATTCACATAGCTGAAGTTGTGTAACTTAGATCAATCCCCCCTGCGCCCCCAGTGTAGACCAGGGCTTAGAGACACAGCTGGAGGGCTCTGTCCCATACTTTGAAACTGATCTACACATATGCCATCATCCCAGGAAGGATATCTGGGATGAGAAGCACCTATCCTTGCCCCCCAACAGGGTTCCAGAGAGGTAGAACCTGTAACCAGAGGTGCTTTTTTCCCCCCACCGTCCCCAGTACCTTTAACTCATTTCTGCCTGTTCTCTCATCAAATGGACACTTTCTGAGCAATAATTTAAGGTGGCACAAAGTTCTCTCAGCTCCATGTGTTTGTGAAGCTTTCATTGTCCAGGGCAGGCTTTCAATGTGCTGATCTTAATCCCCCAGTCCCCTCAAGAGTACATCTAAAGCTGCCTGTCTGATTTCCATCAAAGATTGGGATTCTAGGGCCTGGATTCCCTGCGTAATATATTTTGTTCCAGCACAGCCCTTCAGCACATCACAAACACATTTGGAAATAATTTGAATTATGCATTCCCTTTGGGATCCAGAATCTTTTGTTTAAAACCTTCATGTTTTCCTTTCTTATACCTTATTGTGATTGAAGGATTCCCACCCCCACCCCCACCCATACGTTACAGAGCTGGGAACACTAATTTGACACTGCACTGTGCAATGATCAATTAATGGACTTTGGTGGGGGGCAAGGGACTGCAATGCAATGGAGTTTGGCGATTGATGGGGTGAAATATGAGGTTTTATTTTCCTTTGTAATAAACTGTGCATTCTACAGTGTAAAAAACCCACCAGAAACAAGTTATCTAATTATAGACTTGATATGTGATTTGTAGGCGCCACCATCTGGACATACTGTATATTAGCAACTAGAATATAAAGGCTAAGGCCTGGTCTAAACTAGTGGGGGGAGGGTCAATCTAAGTTACGCAACTTCAGCTACGTGAATAATGTAGATGACATCGACATACTTAGATTGACTTACCATAGTGTCTTCACCGCGGTGAGTCGACTGCTGCCACTCCCCCGTCGACTCCGCCTGTGCATCTCATGGCGCTGGAGTACAGGAGTCGATGGGAGAGCATTCAGGGATTAATTTATAGTGTCTAGACTAGATGGGATAAATCAACCCCAACTGGATCAATCACTGCCTGCCGATCCGGTGGGTAGTGTAGACATACCCTAAGCCCTGATCTACACTACAAGTTTAGGTCGAATTTAGCAGCATTAGATCGATTTAACCCTGCACCCATCCACACGATGAAGCCATTTTTGTCAATTTAAAGGGCTCTTAAAATCGATTTCGGTACTCTTCCCCGACAAGGGGATTAGCGCTGAAATCTACCTTGCTGGGTTGAATTTGGGGTAGTGTGGATGCAATTCGACAGTACTGGCCTCCAGGAGCTATCCCAGAGTGCTCCATTGTGACCACTCTGGACAGCACTCTCAACTCCGATACACTGGTCAGGTAGACAGGAAAAGCCCCGCAAACTTTTGAATTTCATTTCCTGTTTGGCCAGCGTGGCAAGCTGATCAGCACAGGTGACCATGCAGTCCCAGAATCACAAAAGAGCTCCAGCATGGACCGAACGGGAGGTATAGGATCTGATCGCTGTTTGGGGAAAGGAATCCGTGCTATCAGAACTCCGTTCCAAAAGACAAAATGCCCAAATATTTGAACAAATCTCCAAGGGGATGAAGGACAGAGGCTATAACAGGGACCTGCAGCAGTGCCACGTGAAACTTAAGGAGCTCAGGCAAGCCTACCAAAGAACCAGAGAGGCAAATGGCCGCTCTGGGTCAGAGCCCCAGACATGCCGCTTCTATGATGAGCTGCATGCCATTCTAGGGGGTGTCCCTACAACTATGCCACCCCGTGCGTGGACTCTGTCAATGGATTCTCACGCAACAGGGATGCGGATTTGGGGGATGAGGAAGATGATAGCGCACAGCATGCAAGCGGAGAAAATGTTTTCCTCGACAGCCAGGAACTGTTTATCATCCTGGACCCAGTACCCTCCCAACCCACCCAAGGCAGGCTCATGGACCTTGAAGGCAGAGAAGGGACCTCTGGTGAGTGTACCTTTATAAATATTGTACATGGTTTAAAAGCACGTGTTTAATGATTAATTTGCCCTGAAGACTTGGGATGCATTCGTGGCCAGTACAGCTGCTGGAAAAGTCTGTTAATGTGTATGGGGATGGAGCATAAATCCTCCAGGGACATCTCAGTGGAGCTCTCCTGGATGTATTCCCAAAGCCTTTGCAAAAGTTTTCTGGAGAGGGCAGCCTTATTCCATCCTCCATGGTAGGACACTTTATCACGCCAGGCTAGTAGCAGGTAGTCTGGAATCATTGCATAACAAACATGGCAGTGTATGGTCCCGGTGTTTGCTGGCATTCAAGCAACATCCGTTCTTTATCTCTCTGTGTTATCCTCAGGAGAGTGATATTATTCATGGTCACCTGGTTGAAATAGGAGAATTTTATTAAGGGGACATTCAGAGGTGGCCATTCCTGCTGGGCTGTTTGCCTGTGGCTGAACAGAAATCATCCCCGCTGTGTGCCACGCGGTGGGGGGAGGGGTGAAGTGATCATCCCAGAGAATGGGCGGAGGGTCTTAGTTGGGTTTGTGCTGCACGTTAACCCAAAAACCACAGCCCCTCCTTTTAAATAGACAACGCATTTTAAATGGCCAACCCAATGGGTGCTTGGTATGGGAAAGGAGGGTGCTGCTGTTTGAAACCATGTAATGTTAACAGCTTGGATCACCGTGAAAGAGTCTACCCATTATCCTCAAAATGCATCTTTTTACATACTACTCTCCCTTTTTTTCCTCCTGCAGCTGCAAATGTTTCAAAGCTCCCGTATCATCTGTGTCCCAGAAGCTAGCGAAGATTAGGAGGCAAAAAAACCACACTCGCGATTAAATGTTCTCTGAGCTCATGCAGTCCTCCCACACTGAAAGAGCCCAGCAGAATGCATGGAGGCAGACACTGTCAGAGTGCAGGAAAGCACTAAATGAACGCGAGGACATGTGGCAGGATCAAGATAATAGGTGACGTCAGCGTGATGAGAGGAGGCAGGATGCAATGCTTAGGCTACTAGAAGATCAAACTGATATTCTCCGGTGTATTGTTGAGGTGCAGGAAAGGCAGCAGGAGCACAGACCGCCGCCGCAGCCCCTGTGTAACCAACCGCCCTCCTCCCCAAGTTCCATAGCCTCCTCACCCAGACGCCCAAGAACACAGTGGTGGGGGCCTCCGAGCGCCCAACCACTCCGCCCCAAAGGACTGCCCAAGCAACAAAAGGCTGGCATTCAATACGTTTTGAAGTGCAGTGTGGCCCTGTCCTCCCCTCCTCCACCACCCCACCCGGTGCTTCCCTGCTCCCCCACCCCTCCTGGGCTACCTTGGCAGTTATCCCCCCATTTGTGTGATGAAGTAATAAAGAATGCAGGAATTTGAAACAACAATGACTTTATTGCCTCTGCAAGAGGTGATCAAAGCGGGAAGGGGAGGGCAGTTGGCTTACAGGAAACTAGAGTGAACCAAGGGGGTGGGTTTTCATCCAGGATAAACAAACAGAACTTTCACACCGTAGCCTGGCCAGTCATGGAACTGGTTTTCAAAGCTTCTGTGATGCACAGTGCACCCTGCTGTGCGCTTCTAACCGCCCTGGTGTTTGGCTGTGCGTAATCAGCAGCCAGGCGATTTGCCTTGACCTCCCACCCTGCCATAAACATCTCCCCCTTACTCTCACAGATATTGTGGAGCACACAGCAAGCAGTAATAACAGTGAGAACATTGGTTTCACTGAGGTCTAACCGAGTCAGTAAACTGTGCCAGTGCGCTTTTAAACGTCCAAAGGCACATTCTACCATGGTTCTGCACTTGCTTAGCCTATAGTTGAACAGCTCCTGATTACTGTCCAGTTTGCCTGTGTATGGCTTCATGAGCCGTGGCATTAAGGGGTAGGCTGGGTCCCCAAGGATACCTATAGGCATTTCAACATCTCCAACAGTTATTTTCTGGTCTGGAAAGTAAGTCCCTTGCTGCAGCCGTTCACATAGACCAGAGTTCCTAAAGATGCGAGAGTCATGTACTTTTCCCGGCCATCCCACATTGATGTTGGTGAAATGTCCCTTGTGATCCACCAGTGCTTGCGGCACCATTGAAAAGTACCCCTTGCGGTTTATGTACTGCCTGCCTTGGTGCTCCGGTGCCAAGATAGGAATAGGTATTCCATCTATTGCCCCACCACAGTTAGGGAATCCCATTGCAGCAAAGTCATCCACTATGACCTGCACATTTCCCAGAGTCATTACCCTTGATAACAGCAGCTCAGTGATAGCGTTGGCTACTTGGATCACAGCAGCCCCCACAGTAGATTTGCCCACTCCAAATTGATGCCTGACTGACCCGTAGCTGTCTGGCGTTGCAAGCTTCCAGAGGGCTATCACCACTCACTTGTGAGCTCTGAGAGCTGCTCTCATCTTGGTATTCTTGTGCTTCAGGGCAGGGGGAAGCAAGTCACAAAGTTCCAGGAAAGTACCCTTATGCATGCAAAAGTTTCGCAGCTACTGGGAATCATCCCAGACCTGCAACACTATGCGGTCCCACCAGTCTGTGCTTGTTTCCCAGGCCCAGAATTGGTGTTCCATGGCATGAACCTGCCCCATTACCACCGTGATGTCCAAATTGCCAGGGCCCTTGCTTTGAGAGAAGTCTGTGTCCATGTCCTCATCACTCGTCACTGCACTGTCATCACCTCATCGCATGCTTTTGCAGGTTCTTGTGCTGCATACACTGCAGGATAATGTGCACGGTGTTAACAGTGCTCATAACCGCCGCGGCGATCTAAGCGGGCTCCATGCTTGCCGTGGTATGACATCTGCGTGGAAAAAAGGTGCAAAACGATTCTCAGCCGTTGCTCTCACTGAAGGAGGGAGGCCTGACAACATGTATCTAGAACCACCCGCAACAATGTTTTTGACCCATCAGGCATCGGAAGCTCAACCCAGAATTCCAATGAGCGGCGGAGGCTGTGGGAACTGGGATAGCTACCCACAGTAGATGCTCCGAAAGTAGATGCTAGCCTCGGTACTGTGGACGCACGCCGCCGACTTAATGTGCTTAGTGGGGACACACACAAGCGACTGTATCAAATTGATTTCTAAAAAATTGACTTCTATTAAATCGACCTAATTTCGTAGTATAGACATACCCTAAGACAGGTAGGAGATTTAGGCTTTTGCCAGACTGTCAAACAGGACTTGTCACAATTAATAAAGAACTATT
This sequence comes from Mauremys mutica, assembly GCF_020497125.1. Taxonomy (NCBI): domain Eukaryota; kingdom Metazoa; phylum Chordata; order Testudines; family Geoemydidae; genus Mauremys; species Mauremys mutica. The sequence goes on from NC_059082.1 coordinate 60,827,416, forward strand.
TTATTTGAAAAAGATATGTTTGGAGATGATAAACAGCTCGTGTTAGTCTTCTATGGTTTAATTCATCATTCTAGACTGCTGGGGCCAAATCCTAGGCTCCTTGAAGTCAGGACCAGAATTTAACCCCAGGGCTTTAACTCAGCTAGCTAAACAGCTGATTGGTGTGGTGGAAACATCTCTTTAGACTGTAGATTCTCTAACTGGCTTGTGTATATTAAGCTCAGAGTTTTTCCTCCCACTTTTGGTTGGATGCTTGAATAAGGTTACAGCATGTGCTTAGGTTTTCTGAACGGTTTTGGTGGAAATCTATCTTTGCACAAGCAAGGTCCTGCTTCAATGTCATGTGTTCAGGAAAGATGTGTATTGCAATGCACTGTGATATCAGCATGCAAATGTCACATGCTGTGCTGTGGAGGGGCGGGCCCAATCTTTCCTCAGGAAGCCAACTCAGAAGACGCCTTTGTTTCAGAAGCCTGTCCCCCTCCAGCATAATGCATTCCAGGGATCAGCAATCAAATTCAGGATTATCTAACTTTGTGCCCAACACCCAGACCCACCCTTCTTTGGATCCACCCTTCTTTGGTATCATCCCCTTCACACTAGAGAAACCCTGATTCTCCTTGGCCTGGTACCTTATATGGTCATTGACACTGCACAAAGTAGATGAAGCGCATTCTACCCCCACTTCCCATGCGCAAGGCTGAGGAGAATCGGACCTTGAGAGTGAGATCCTAGCTGCACTGAAATCAATGGAAGTGCCCAGAATCTCTGTTCTAAAGCATATTGGTCCTATCTGAACACACATAGGAATCTGTACTATTTGAGCCATAAAATTTAACCTCATTAACATATCATTAATAATCTGGCTAGTGAAATATAATGAAAGAATCAGATTTTAAACCGGGCCCAGATGTTGTTAATAGAATCTTTTATGTGATTAAATCAGTAGGTTGGGACACAGTGGATCATAGAAGCATTGATGTTATTTTTCTCTCTGCTCCTGCTTTCTCTTCTGAAATTAATATTGTTCTCATGAGAAGGTAAGACAACATAATTCTTGTTGATTTCAGAGGAGCGCTAGCTGCCCAAAAGCAAAGTCTAGGTTATTTTTAAAAAATGCCAAAATATCTCACTTTGAAGTCAGCAATTGAAAGTTGTCTCCCCCCCCAAAAAAAAAAATTTCAGAAGCCCCTGTTCACCCAGAGATTTTGGGAAGGCCCTAATGCCATTGGGTAATTGGGATTGAACTGTCTGTCATAGAAATTCTAGTTCAGAAACAAATGCAAATAGCACCTGACTTTTAAAAAGACACCTTGATCTATTCTTTGAATGTTTTGTTCTACAGTTTGAATAGTCCAGATGAGTTTGTTGATTCTGGGGGGGAAATGATCCCATATGTATCCCGTGCTTCATGTGTCTAACCTGTGTATTCCTCCAGCTCCTCTAGGTGCAGCTATGTTGTATTTATTTCTATATACATTACTACCTCTTCCAAAACATGTCCTGTTAACTAGTTGCAATGCACATGAGACAATGCATTTAAACATTACATTGATTTGCTGGTGTTCATTGAGGTATTGCAGTCAAGAGATAAATGCACACTGGTAAACACTCTGTAGCATCCCCGAGGTGCAAAATAGATTGTTAGAAAATAGCATAAGTGGGGTGTGGGGACTGGGAGTCCAGAAGAATATTCCTATATCAGCTGGAAAGACTTACAAAGTATAGTTACTCTTTTCTTTTCTTTTTTTAAAGGAAACTTTTTTTCTGGTCACCAAACATTGCAATCCTTTTATTTCTATCCATCCTACAGAGCCTTTTCCTCTCCCCAGTGGCTTATTCTTGCCTGCCTCTGGCTTGGGTATTTGCTATTTCAGAAATACATTGTTAGCTGTATCTTTATTAGGTGTTTAGAATTTACCAGCAATTTGGTCCCTCTCCCCTGTTCTCAGCACTGGAGAGGAGCTGAATGTTTTGCTATAAAACAAAACTAGAACATTTTGGGGGTGGTTGGCACTGGTAGTTTCACAAACAAAAGAGAAAATGTCACTTTTAGCTGGTTCAGAGTTGATTGTTCCCTGCTATAATGGTATAACTATATTGATGAAAACACACTGATTGGTGTATCCCCAGACTAGTGGTGACTATGAGCACAAGGGATTGTGCTATGCCTAATGCCAAATTCTGGAATTGATTATGTGCCTGTGTAATCCACTGGTGAGTGTCTGAGAGTCTCCTCTGCACCTGATTGACCAGGATATGATTCGGTTTCAGGTGCAGCTAGGGAGCCTTGTCTCTCTAGTTCAATCTATAGCATCTCATGGTTTTAGGTCTTGAGGTCCTTGGTTCAGTGCTCAGTGTGTTGGCCAACATGGTGGCCTTCACACATGCAATTCCCATTGACATTCCTGGGAGCTGTGCACATTAACTGAAGGCAGCATTTGGTGTGATGAGCTGGGGCAGCCATGATCAGCTTGGTGTAGTTGGGTGTTAATTACGAGTTTGATTTTTATAATTCCAATTGAGTTTGTGATGCAGACACTAAAAAATAATTATTTTGAATGAACAAATGTAGAGCCCTCCATTGGAGTCTTTCCATTGATTTTAGTGGGAGCCTTTACACAAACAATACTTACTCACATGAGTAATTCCATTGGCATGATTCAGGGCTAATTGCGTGAGGAAGGCTTTTGGGGATTAGACACTTGATCTGGATGTCCTGGAGAGGGAATTAAAATGGAATTCCATGTTGATTTTTACAGAATCATTTTTCCAAGTATAACTGTGCTTTAGATAGCATAGGTAGAAAGTTAAGCTGATATCATGGAGACTATTTTTAATCTTTTTCAAATTTTTCAAAGCATCAAAGCTTTTTGAGAACTACAGTAAATTCTACTACTCTCGTGTTTCTTTGAACGTAGTGCTCCTAGGGCCAGTCAAGGACCACCTGTATTTGCCTTGGTCTTCCAATCATGATTATTTTTTATGCCTTTTTCAAGTCTTCAGTGTCTATCCGTTGTTATTGAACCTTCCAGCAGGAACATTTCTATCACTGTTCATTCATTTCTATCGATTTACCTTTGTTGTTTTACTTATGTTGCATCAGCATCTCTTACCAGAAATGTGCCTTTATGTGTCTAACCTGTGTATTCCTCCAGCTCCTCTAGGTGTAGCTATGTTGTATTTATTTCTATATACACTACTACCTCTTCCAAAACATGTCCTGTTAACTAGTTGCAATGCCTTTATGGTAGACATTTTTTACTCTGAGGTTAGTCCCATGTGAAAAGTGTCCTGATCTAAATATCCTCTACTGAAAGGCTGCTGTACAGCAGCACAGTTCAACTCCAGAAATGCTGTAGAGCTTTCTTGATGTGTTCAAGCTCATCCTCTATTTTCAGTATTTACTCAACCAGTTCTTTGGGAGGTCACTTTCATCTTTCCAGCCATTGCTTTGTCTTCATATCTTGAAAGATGTTGCATCTATGATTGCATTTCTATCATTGTGCTTAAGGAGAAAGTCTATTGCTAATCCAATGCCAATTGTCATCTTATTTTCTTCAAGCTATTGATTAACCAGCTTGAGAATGTCTTAGATCATGTTTATATTGTATTTTCTGATGGTGTCTTTGATTTTTGGCTTCGGATCTCTGAAAGCTTAATGAATTCAACCACATCTTTATATTGTAGTCTCCTTTATGCAGATTTTTCCTTCCAATAGATTTGGATATTTTATTCCTCTTACCTAAGATCTTCTATTTTCAATACTTTAACTTTTTGCATATAATTTTGCTAATTTCTTAACTTCTCTTAACTGTGCCATTTTGGCTTTCTGGTCATTAAGATCTGTATGACAGTTGTGTATCTGGATGCTGCCTTCCACCCCAGAAAGGTCTGCAAAATCAGTGGGATTTGGTTCAGGTCCATATAATATCTCTTACTGCTGTAACTGCAGTTTGAAAATCAATGAAAGATTAATACAATATTTCCCTTTGGAGTAACTATTCTGTGCCTCCCCTCCCCTAAATGAACAAAACCACAAAGCCTGCAGAAGGTGTGCGAGCTCAGAAATTAGCTGCTCAACAAAGTGCTTAAGCATGTATTTAAGTACATTCCTATTCAGCAAAGTTCTTAATCATGACTTCAAAGAGCTGTAAATCCATGCTTGACATTAAGCACACATTTAAGAGATTTACTGAGCAGGAATGATTTTAAGCACATGTTTAAACATGTGCTTAAAAGCTTTGTTGAACTGGGGCCATAATCAACAGTGTCAGTACAGGGGTCTTAACCTTTAAGACAGACTTCGATTTACAAATTGCTTTGATTTTTTGTTTTCAGTTCTTCAGGTAATTGTGCTATATAGAAGATTTTCCCTATGCCTTTATCTTTCCATACAAAACAGGCTAGATAAATGTTACCTTCTTCAGTTGCTCACCACCGAGAAGCAAGCTTATATATTTTCAACTAAGCACTTACAACCTTAACAAAAAGATAAAATATCAACCTACAGGCTATTTTTGCTTCAGTTCTACTTTTCCGTGGTATGGCTCTATCAGTAAAACTGACATCTTTGAGCCCTAAGATACACATCAACATGGAATGCATTGCCGATATTTCCAACCTAGGATCATCCAAAAAGCACTATTGGCAGAAGAAAAATGCTTTCTTGTATTTCAGGAATATTACAGCTATCTATACTAAGATCTCAGTGTCAACTTTATCATCTACATTCTTACAATTATCATGTATAATGTTTCTCATGTACAGTGCTACTAGCAACTAGCCCTGCAGGCAGCACAAGGGCCACTGGGTTATTCCAGTTTTACTCTGATGTAATTCCATTGAGTTACACCCGCGTGAAACTGGAGTAAAACACAGAGGAATCAGCCAATGTGTATGAATTCTAAGGTTTACAATTATAATACAGATCTTAATTAATGGAAATCCAGAATGGCCCAGTTCCTGTAAAACAGAGCCATATGTGCTGCAAGCGGACTCAGAATAAACTATGGGCCAGATTTACAAAGGTATTTAGGCACCTAATAATGCAGATAGGCGTCTGGATTTGCATAAGTGCCTCAAGCAGGCTAGGTGCCAAACTCCCATTTAAATCACTTAGCACCTATCTGCATAGTTAGGTGCCTAAATATTTTTATAAATCTAGGTCCAGATCCTCAAAGGTATTTAGATACCTAAATCACATAGAAATCAATGGGAGTTAGGCACCTAGATCCCTTTGAGGATCTGGGCCCTGACCCTTAGACTTTAGGCACAGTCCTGTAAAGTGCACTGCCTCTGGAGTAGCCCAGGGAGGAACTGTTCCATCAGAAACACATCTCTGAAGCACAGTTCTATCCCTGCTCCCCTCTTGCTCTGGAAAGGTGTGGAGGGAATAAATTACTGCAGCCTTTGAAGGAGTATGGCTTAGCCACATGGCTAGATACTCTGGGCAGAGGGTCAAGAGAATGGAACCAAGGCCACTTGCCCACATGGAGGAGTACCTGGAGAGCAGGGGCTGTGCTCCCCACCAGACTCCTCCTGGAAGTCTGGATAGGTCTTAGTCAGTCTGGCAAATAGGTGAGAGGGGCCCTATTCCCCCTGATTGGCTGGGCAGAGCCTAGTCTTTTATGTTACTCTAGTTCTTTTAAATGTTATCTGCATTTAAATTTAAATATATATATATATATATATTGCTGAAAAGCATTTAAATTTAAATATATATATATATATATATATATATATATATTGCTGAAAAGCCAAATCACAACAAAGAACTTGTTTCAGGAATTTAGCCTGTTTTTCCGTTATGAAGCACTTTTTTTTTTCTCAGTCAACAGAGCACAACCACTGCTGGCTATACCAGGCAGGCATGTGAGGAGAGGGTGGATGGCCATTGTTATGGTCAGAGCATAGTTTACAGCAGCCCAAGGCTACTTTAAGCTATAGGAGGGCAGAGTTGGCCTTCACTTGCTCTGACAACATGGGGAGTTCAGAGGAGGATTATAGCCACCTTCACATCTCCCACTGGTTCCTGGGCTTTATGTCATCTTCAAATTTGATCAGGATGATCGGTATTCTGACATCCAGATAATTAATAAAGATGTTAAATAACACCGAACCCAGAACAGAGTCCCTGAGACCTCCTTACAATCTGACATCCTTCCATTATTAGTTATTTATTGTTTGCAGTTGTTTAACCAATTATACATCCATTTAATGGATTGGTAGTTTAGCCAAGCCCATATTTCTCCATCTTACTTATGAGAATGTCATGTGGGACTGTGTCTAAAGCCTTGCTAACGTCCAGGCCTATTATGTCCACCACATTCCCCCTATCCACCATACCAGTTACCCTGTCAAAGAAGGAAATCACGATGGTTTGGCATAACTTGTTCTTAGTAAATCTTGCTGGCTGCTAGTGATTACTTCTTCATCCCCCAGGTATTCGCAGATTGAATGTTTTGTTCGTTGTTTTGTAGCTTCTCAGGTATCAAGGTCAGGCTGACTGGTCTATAGTTTCCCAGCTCCTCCCTTTTCCTCTTTTAAACATGGGCCCTTCTCCAGCCTTCCAGGACCTCTCCTATCATCCATGAGTTGACAAATAATATTGCCAGTGGCTCCAAGATTTCTTAAGCTAATTCCTTCAGCACCTGGCCCCACTGACTAGAAATCATTCAAATTAGCCAGAAGATGTCTGATGTGTTCTTTACTTATTCTTGGCCTAAGTCAATTTCTTACTATTAGAGATCAGGATGAGACATAATGTAGGGCACAGATTACTCCACGTCTACCTACTGCAGCATTCTTACACCTTCCTCAGAAGTATCTGATTCTGGCCACTATAGGAGACAATATACTGAACTAGGTGGACCTCAGTTCTGATCCAGTCTGGCAATTCCTGTCCTCCTATGTATTACTCCATGTATGTATAAAATCTGGCTTTTAGTGGGTCAATGACAGAATTATTTTTGTTGTCACAGTAATGCCAAAGTGGCCACTCTGTCCTTTGTAATATTTACCAGAACATCTGCACTGCTTGAGATTAGGTCAGGCACAGCAAAACCACTGGCAACTGGAGCAAAATAAAAATCAGTCAGGTAACCTGTAATATGGACAACCACAGCCAGGCACAATAAAAATATTAGCACAGTTTGCATAAAAATCCCCTTACCATGGAAAGTAGTACAAACCTCCATGTGGTGATATCATTTGTGATTCATGGTATGAGACAGAAACACAATTTTACAGAAGAAAAAACACCATACAAAATAACTGAAAGGCACATGCATGTGATATTATTGCCTTCCAACAAAACGTATATTAGCTGCCAACACTGGCGTGCTTTCCATCTCCTTGCTATGGCAAGCAACCACAGGGAAATAAAACTTAGAAGTTAATATCAAAAGGTGGTTAATGCTTTCTGTGGCGGATTATACATGAAAACACAATAAACAAGAATTTTTTTATTTTTAAAACTTGGAATGAGCAATGAAGAGCCCTTTAGCTTGGAATTGTAAAAATGCACCAAGAATTTCTAACATTTGTTAAAAGAGAAACAACTGAAAGAACTTGTTGCTGGCTGGGGATGAACTCAGCCAGATATATTCTGGAGCCAAAGGGACAGGAAAAAGCTGTCCGACTATCTAAGCCCATAGAAATAAGGGTCTAATCATGCAAACCCTAGCTGCTGGAGTCAATTGGTCTGATCACGTAAGTAAACGTTTGCCCAAATGATACTAGGTAGATCAGAGATAGCTCAGTGGTTTGAGCATTGGCCTGCTAAACCCAGGGTTATGAGCTCAAACCTTGAGGGGGGGCACTGAGGGATCTGAAGCAAAATCAGTACTTGGTCCTGCTAATGAAGGCAGGGGGCTGGACTTGATGACCTTTCAGGGTCCCTTCCAGCTCTATGAGATAGGTATATCTCCATTTATTATTATTAATAGTTTTGTCACCAATGTTTGTTCCTATTAACAGAAATGTGCCGATTTCACTATTTGGGTGCATATACAACCAGTTACATTCCCCAAACCCTAGACTGAACCAATAGCTATAACAGAATCCTCTCCACTCATCTGGTGCACCAGAAAGAGTAGTTTACCATCTACTCCTGGAAACCTGTAAGGATACACCTTTCAAAATGCCAACAGGGTCAGCAAACTTGGACTCAGACTAAGGGGAAAGTGAATTCCATCCTCCAGGGATCTTGTATTTAACCAAATGAGCTGTTGGCTAACCTCAGCTGCTATCAGCATTATCTTGGAAGAGGATTAGACAGGAACCAAGCTATCCAGGGAATCAGAGGTCAGAAACAGCCCAATGAATTGCACCCATAAACAAACTAGAAACCTGTGCAGGTCCCAAACCACAGATGTGAGAGATGCTGGAATAGAGTAGGCAGACAGATTCTACCCAATCTTCAAGTGTGCCATCCAGGCTATACAATGCCAGCCATGCAGAGCTAAAAGCTATTGATAAACTTATCTCCAGGATCCAAAGAAAAGCAATCGCAGAAATCCTTGGAGTAAATTGTGGAGAGCCGTGTAGTGCACTAGTGAAGGACAATCCTGCATACAGTCTCTCAGTACCTGAAGGGGATTGGAAAAGGGATGCTCTTCTTCAAATAAAAAGGTCAGCATGGCTGGTTACCACACAGATAAATATCCCATTTGACGTGTTCATCTTTATGTTTATTCCATTCTCACGGCATTTCAAATTTTGACCACTTACGGTATCTCTGGATGAAAGGAAATTTGCTTACGCTAACTTACGGAGTCTGTTTTATCTTGAAACCAAAACAGTTTAGCTATAATGTCAGGTGGAGGCTCATTATCTTTCTCTCTAGCTTCAAGAGGCACCATGAATTCATAGGGCTCATTTCAAAACTAGTGATCCTTATTCCCATTTGAAAACATAATTAAATAATGATGCACATACACAAAAAGGGAGGTTTGCCCTCTGATCCTCCTACGGACCTAATATTCAATCTTCTGCTACGGTTTTCAGTGTTTTAATTTTGTCAAGTCTGAAACCCGCATCTCTCCTTAGTTCAAGACTTTCCAACTCAGCCTGTCTTTCTTTGCTCAACAACTTCTAGTCCTCCTTTCTCTTTCTCTGCTTATTTTAGGAGCCTGACTTGCCATTAAAATTGGGTGCAGAGCTTGTCACCTCACCTGTTCTATGCAGGATTTACGTTTGTCATCTTTGAGTCTCACCCTCTGATTCTTCCACCAGACTAGCAAGGCTTTCAGGGACACATCATCATCTTGAGAGAGAAGCTGGCCATGAAGGCATAGAGTAATAACTGCTAGATCATGCTGGTGAGCAGATCTGGTCAACTGCAACCAGATTACAAGAAGCAGTGGAGGGTGTCTCTGGGACAGATGGAAATAGGGGCCAGGAATAGAAGACAGCCAGCAGGGAAAATCCTAGGAACATTCAGTATTGGGGCGAAAGCTGAGGCTGAGATGTATGTTTTATTACTTCCATTTCCATAGAACCAAATTGCAGGAAGGTGATTAACTTTGAATTATGTAAAATCTTACCCTGATCCTTGAGTCCAGCTGAGCTATGCAGGACATGATAAAGGGGCTGAGTGGGACTGGTTCAGCAGCTGGGGATCACTATGCACTCTGGCCATGCTCCAGGGCCGCCGGGGCGGGGGGGGGGCAAGTGGGGCAATTTGCCCTGGGCCCCCCAGGGGCCCCCATGTGAATATAGTATTCTATAGTATTGCAACTTTTTTTATTAAATTGCTTTTCCCCAGGCCCCCTGAATCCTCTGGGCAGCCCTGCCGTGCTCCCACAGTACCTTTGGCATGCCCCCTGAACTGGGGTAAGGGGAGCAGCTTCAGCCAAATGCAGAGGTGTTTTTGTTAATAGGACAGGACCAAAGAAGGATCATTGCATTTGCACAAGATTCCTCCAGGAAAAAAAAAATCAACAAACATCCACACACACACCACCCAGGTACTGAAGGTTGGCCAACATGTAACCCTCTGTTCGGTACTGTCTGTAATTGCTTGTTTAAAATTCCAGAGCATCTTTTTTATTTTTTTAAAGACAACTCTAAATGTTTTGCCCACTCAGTGTATTTCTTGGCTGAGAACAGTGCCTGAAATATAAGGGCTGTATATTGATCACACCAGCCTCTGTTTGCATTATTTAGCTCTTGAAAAACATCTGCTGAGCATTCATTAGTTTTGTCTATATGCCATCACCATATGGAATGCCATCTGGTGGTTGAGTCAGGGATGTGCATTTATGCACCCATATATTCCAATACAACAATGCTATTAACATCTGGTATACCATGGTACATGGTTACTTTTGTGGCCCAATAACAGGAAATGATTCATTCCTAACGACAAAGAAGCTCCTTAATGAGAGTCACGGTAGTGACTCAAAGCCAAGTTAGAGAAACGATGCTCCCATTACTATCTGCACAGGCCCAAATTTGATGTGGAATATTATTTGGCACTATCAAATCCTGGAACTTTATTCTTACAACCAATATAGAAATGATGACTTTGGCGCATACTAATGGTCTCTCTAATTATGCAGACTGTCGCTGATCATAGCCAGAACCATGGGAAGTCCACAGATGACAATTGTGGAATAGGCTGCTCAAAGGGGAATTGTTCTTCCTAACAGCCTTCAGTTAGAGATAGGCCTGTGCCCTGATGCATGGGGGGTAATTGGCACTGTATTTTTTTAATCTGTTGATGAAACTGTGATGATTGTCCTTATCCAGATACATGTCTAATCCTCTTTGAAATCCCATAAAATCTTGACCTCAGTGATATCTTGTTGCAGTGAGTTCCACAGGCTTAATTATGCATTGAGTAAATAAGTATTTATTTGTATCTGTTTTGAAATGTGTTGACTTTCAGTTTCATTATATGGCCCCTTGTTCTTGTAATATAAGAAAAGTGTAAAAACGAGCACCTGATTTCCATCCTCTTATTTGCATGCCCCTCATGTCAATGGGATGAGTCACAGGTTTTAAGTTAATCCACATGCTTGTGTGTTTTGCTGGATTGGATTGGATCCCAACGCATTTGTCAGGAACTAGGTGAAGGAACTATTTAAGATTCCCTTGGAAATATGCTTTTACATCACTGTAATTTGACATTTTTCTCTCTAGCCCTAAGAAGCTTCCCAGTGATCAGAGGACCATTTGTCTCTTTGGGGACAAAGAGGTGCTTTTATATAAATATCATCCTTGCTGAGCCATTTTGATGGGTAGCTGCCAAGGCACAGGGAATAGCTGTGTCACATGGATTTGCCACATAAAATCTAGGGTTTTTACACTTTGAAAAACATGATTTTTATGAGTGCCTCGTGCTGAGAGTGCCTGGCATTGGAGATTGTCAGAAAATTCTATTTAAATGTAACACAAAAACATTTTCCCTTGGGATGCTGTCATGGAGGTCACGTAGGTAGGGTCAGTCATTTACTTAAGAGGATCTGGTTAAGTTTCCACTAAAATTATCTTATAGATATTTGCACCTTGTGCCTACTAGCACTGAAAATGCTTCCCTTTCTGCTCGAGTCATTCCTCAGCCCTGGAGTTCTCAATCTGTGGGAAAGAACAGGTTAATAGGGGTCATAACTATCCTCCTTTTTATGGAGTCATGGTATGGAGGAACCCTTATTCCTTATCCCCGTACTTCTCCTCTAGTCATGGGACTAAATCGGGGGGCCCAGATAATCTTCATCCAAGAATATTAAAGGAACTGGCACATGAAATTGCAAGCCTGTTAGCAAGAATTTTTAATGAACCTGTAAACTCAGGAGTTGTACCGTATGACTGGAGAATTGCTAACATAGTTCCTATTTTTAAGAAATGGGAAAAACGTGATCCGAGTAACTATAGGCCTGTCAGTTTGACATCTGTAGTATGCAAGGTTTTGGAAAACATTTTGAAGGAGAAAGTAGTTAAGGACATTGAGGTCAGTGGTAATTGGGACAAAATACAACATGGTTTTACAAAAGGTAGATCGTGCCAAACCAACCTGATCTCCTTCTTTGAGAAGGTAACAGATTTTTTAGACAAAGGAAATGCAGTGGATCTAATTTACCACAATTTCAGTAAGGCATTTGATATGGTTCCACATGGGGAATTATTAGTTAAATTGGAAAAGATGGGGATCAATATGAAAAATGAAAGGTGGATAAGGAACTAGTTAAAGGGGAGACTACAATAGGTCATACTGAAAGGTGAACTGTCAGGCTGGAGGGAGGTTACTAGTGGAGTTCCTCGGGGATCAGTTTTGCGACCAATCTTATTTAATCTTTTTATTACTGACCTTGGCACAAAAAGTGGGAGTGTGCTAATAAAGTTTGTGGATGACACAAAGCTGGGAGGGATTGCCAATACAGAGAAGGACTGGGATATCCACAGGAAGATCTGGATGACCTTGTAAACAGGAGTAATAGGAATAGAATGAAATTTAATAGTGAAAAGTGCAAGGTCATGCATTTAGGGATTAATAACAAGAATTTTTGTTATAAGATGGGGACTCATCAGTTAGAAATAACAGAGGAGGAGAAGGACCTCGGAGTATTGGTTGATAACAGGATGACTATGAGCTGGCAATGGGATATGGCTGTGAAAAAAGCTAATGTGGTCTTGGGATACATTAGGCAAGGTATTTCCAATAGAGATAAGGAGGTGATAGTACCGTTATACAAGGCACTGGTGAGACCTCATCTGGAATGCTGTGTGCAGTTCTGGTCTCCCAAGTTTAAGAAGGATGAATTCAAACTGGAACAGGTTCAGAGAAGGGCTACTAGGATGATCTGAGGAATGGAAAACCTGTCTGATGAAAGGAGACTCAAAGAGCTCGGCCTGTTTAGCCTAACCAAAAGAAGGCTGAGGAGAGATATGATTGTTCTCTATAAATATATCAGAGGGATAAATACCAGGGAGGAAGAGGAATTATTTAAGCTCAGTACCAATGTGGACACAAGAACAAATGGATATAAACTGGCCATCAGGAAGTTTAGACTTGAAATTAGATGAAGGTTTCTAACCATTAGAGGAGTGAAGTTCTGGAACAGCCTTCCAAGTGAAGCAGTGGGGGAAAAAGCCATATCTGGCTTCAAGACTAAGCTTGATAAGTTTATGGAGGGGATGGTATGATGGGATAGCCTAATTTTGGCAATTAATTGATCTTTGACTATTAGCAGTAAATATGCCCAATGGCCTGTAATGGGATGTTAGATGGGGTGGGGTCTGAGTTACTACAGAGTATTCTTTCCTGGGTGCTGGCTGGTGAGTCTTGCCCACATGCTCAGGGTTTAACTGATCGCCATATTTGGGGTCGGGAAGGAATTTTCCTCCAGGGCAGATTGGCAGAGGCCCTGGGGGGGGTTTCGCCTTCCTCTGCAGCATGGGGCACGGGTCACTTGCTGGAAGATTCTCTGCACCTTGAGGTCTTTAAACCATGATTTGAGGACTTCAATGGCTCAGACATAGGTTAGGGGTTTGTTGCGGGAGTGGGTGGGTGAGATTCTGCGGCCTGTGTTGTGCAGGAGGTCAGACTAGACCAGGGGTCGGCAACCTTTGAGAAGGGGTGTGCCAAGTCTTCATTAATTTAAGGTTTTGCATGCCAGCAATACATTTTACATTTACAGGGGCCTGCAGATGGAATCCCAGACAGGCAGTGGGCTGAGTGGGACCGGCGGCCAGGACCTCAGGCCAGCAGCGGGCTGAGCCACTCAGCCCACTGCCGGTCTAGAGTTCCGTCCGCCGGTCCCTGCCAGGCGGGGTCCCAGCCGCCGGCCCCGCTCAGCCCGCTGCTGGCCCGGGGTTCCATCCATCCAGGCCAGCAGCGGGCTGAGCGGGGCCGGCTGCTGGGACCCCAGCTGGCAGCAGAGTCCCACTAAAAATCAGCTCGGATGCCACCTTTGGCATGCATGCCGCAGATTGCCGACCCCTGGACTAGACGATCATATTGGTCCCTTCTGACCTTAAAGTCTATTAGTCTATGAAGGTGGATATATGAGTTTCTGGTTAAGGAAGTGGTGCCAGGATGTGTGTATTCACAAACAAAGGTTTTTGTGTTCCACATTCATTTTGGAATCTGTATGTAAAGAGGTCACATTGCCAATCCCTTAGTCACAGTGGTGAGCAGTTATTCATATAGGGTAATCCCATCTATGTCATTGTGAGAAGTGATTGGTAATTTGGCCCAAATAAATTAGAACTGGGGGTCAGCAAGGGAGTCTGGGAAGTATTCTCCAAAGCTACAGCACCTTGCACAATAGGTCTCTATTCCCGATTGTACATGTTGGTACGATAACCACCCTAAGCAACTGCATTCATCTGTCTTGGGGTGGGGGGGATGTGACTCAGACATATTAGAAGGAGCTAATTTAGGACATTATTCCTTGGATTTCTAACCTGAAAATCTGGTTAGCGTCTGAAAAGTTAGTTAATTTCAATTGCTGGGAGGAGGATGGGGAGAAGGAATCATGTAGACATTTTCTCAAAGGAAAACAGTATTTTAGAAGAAGTCTTTCTGAAAGACCTGTATTACTTCAATCTACCTCAGATGAGGGACACCTTTATTTTGATACAGTTACTTGTTTCTCATCTGAAAGTAGTTGCTAGATTCCAAGAGCCCTCCAGCTTGGTCCAGGGATACTGGTTGGATTGCTTATCAAATGGAATCCAACCAACAGATTTACATTTCCTCCTGAGTCTCTGATTCAGACTGTAGTTGCCAAAATTCTGTCAGAGAAGCTGGACAAGGTCATGACTGCAATTCCTTCATGGCCTTCTAAACCAGAATTCTCAGCTCATTGGTAGACTTCTTAGTTATCTTTACAAGGTTATCATCTCCAGGAATCGCTTCAATCAAAAAGATTATTCTTAAAAGATGTTGAGTTACTTATTCAGTCTGTCAAGCCTCATTACATTAGAAGGCTTCATGACAGAATATCCAAGAAATTTATCTTTTTGTTCATGGAAGGAAATGATGGTCCCACAAAGGAAATGGCAACTTTAATTATATAGTTTTTTCCTTGAAGGCAAAATTTCCAAGGACCTCTGTATGTCAGCATTTACATTCAAATCTTAATCGTCAGCACTGGCCCTCATTCCCTCCTGCTAACACACTTCAAGGGACACTGTTAGACCAAAGCAGTTTTCTTGGTCTCAGTTTTGCAGCCCTTACTCACTTTTAATAGTATTTACTCACCCTGCTAGTCCACGTAGAATTCAGTGGGATTACTTGTATGAGTAAGTATCAGAAGGGCAGCTGTGTTAGTCTGGTTCTGTAAAAGCAGCAAAGAATCCTGTGGCACCTTATAGACTAACAGACGTATTGGAGCAGGAGCTTTCGCGGGTGAATACCACTTCGTCAGATGCATGAGTGAGTATGCATGAATGAGTAAGTACTGTTTAGTGTAAAAGTTGCAGAATTGTGACCTTAATTATTGCTTTAAATTTAGTGTTAAAACCTGTGTGATCCAGTGAGTACAACAGTGGATTGGGAGACCTGGGTTGTATTCCTGGCTCTGCCACTGACTCACTATGTGACCGTGGGCAGGTCCCTTAATCGCACTGTAACTCAGTTACTTCATTTCTAAGTAGGAGACAGTGAGGCTTGCTTTCCTTTGTAGAGCACTTTGAGATCCATGAATGCACACTGAAGTCAGTGGAAAGACTTCATTGGGAGTCAGAGCAGGCCCACTAAGAGCTAAGTAATTATCAGTATTTGAGGTGTAACTAACACTTGCTCTCGTGTAGAAGGTTGTCAGCTTGTATGCAAGCTACTTCTTTAATATGAGGCTATTTAATAGTAATAACTATCTCTTACATAGTGTTTTTATTAGTAGATCTCAGAGCACTTTACAAAGGAGGTTGGTGGTATCATTATCCCCATTTTACAAATGGGGAAACTGAGGTACAGGGAATGAAGTGATTTGCCCAAAGCCACCCAGCAGGCCAATGGCAGAGCTGGGAATTGAACCAAGTCCCAATCTAGTGCCCTGTCTGCTAGGCATCATTGCTCCCCGTCCATCTTGCTTCCCATTACAACTTCCCTGTCAAATATCCTTTTTCTTTTCCTCATTTTTCTTTCTGTGCCTGTCTCTGTGACTTTTAGACTTCTTGACACTTTTTGAATAGCTGAATCGTTAGAGGGAAATTCCTGATAGGTTTGAAAGGGAGGCCCTGTTGGATAGCAAATGCAAAGCTCAAACTAATGACCTCCCTTTTATATTCTGCCTATTCTATTGACCCTAATGGGGTCAAAATAATTATTAATACATCTTCCCCAATTTAAGAAAAAAGCATGCAGCTTCTTTATATATACTCTTGGCCCTTTAGAGAATGCCAGTATAAACAGCATTAGCTCCTGGACCAAATCCATTCAGAGTTATTAAGCCAGCATTGATCTGAAATCTCACTCCATTAAAATTTTGAAGTTTAAAGCAGTTGCTGCTATGAATGCGGTCTCCCAAGGCTTATACATTAATTCATCCCTTTCCGTTGCCAGATGGTCAAGAACTAGAATGTTTCACCAACTTTAACAGTGCCCTTTGCAAAATGACTCTTTCCAATTAGTCTCCATTTCATCCATTTACTGTAAGGTGCTTCTTCCCATATGTAAACAAATGGTGATTCATTACTGCAGTAATAGAGAAGAACAGATTGCCTTGAAATGTATGTATAGGTAGTTCTGTTTTTCTTGGCTGGGATGATGAATCACCATTCTCCTGCCCGCTTGCTTTTTTAGGCACTTGCATGCTAATTAGTCTGTCTCTTTCCATGGGGCAGAGGAGGATGAGGAAATTCTCTGATCATCTTTCCTGAGTCTCCCCCCAAATCATTCCTGAAAGGGTGGTGGGCAGGGCTGCCCCCAGCTGAACCAGCCATGGCTCCACCCACAGATCTGGGAAGACCTCTTCTGCATGGTGGGCCAGTGCCTCTGAGCCTGCTCTTGAGTCCTTCACTCTCCCCTCCCTTCGTCTCCCGCACACTATATTATAGCCATGTTGCTGGGGTTTCCATTAGCTGGTTCCTCTGACCCATCCCAGCCCTCCTCTGTGTTTTGTGTCTAACACAGGGGGTGATAAATACCACTCAGTACTTCGCTGCTGGCATCACATCTATCCCCCTTTTGTTCCCTGCTAGCCCTCACCCGAGCCATGGATAGCGCTACATGGGCGATGGTTCTTAGTAGATACTTGCCTCCTTCCACCCCCACGCCCCCAAACAATCACACTGTCTACAAAGGATGGGTGAGATCTGCACCTCGGGTACTGTGCTGGAAAGGCCCTAATGTAGGGGAACAGGTTCTGGAGGCTTCTGAAATTTCAGGCCCACAATCCGCTGCTGAAGCTAAAGCTCTAGATGGTAGGGGTGTGTATGTGTGTGTGTTGTTTCTTTGAAAACAGATTATGTGCTGTACGGTACGTGATGAAGCAAGAAATTCCTGAGCTTTCACTGTCTAGCTCATTGATTTTTAAGAGACTGGGAGTTTGGAGGCTCTGGAAGCAGCTTGACACGTAATGTGAAACCTGCAAATCCTGCAAATTGCCAAGGAAAGGTGAGAGAGGTGAAAAAAATCATTTTACACTGTAGACTTTGGCTCATTTTTTGACAGTGAGAAAACAACGTCTGCCAGTGAAAGCGAAACCTGCGCAGCACAGGGTAGGGTGTGATGAAGCCAAGGAGGGGATCGGAAGGTCAAACAGTCAAATCTGCACTCACTGCATGGGGCCCAGTGCTGGAGGCCTTGCGTACCCAAAGCTCCCCAGCAAAACCAATGAGCTTCTTTCACATACAAAATCCTGCCGGCCTCATAGGCAGCATTTACACTTGGGACGGCAGCTCTGAGGGGCAAGGAGGTGACTGGCTGTCAAGAGTCAGTGATCTGGAGGAATGGCTGGAATTTTACCAACAAGGTGATTTTAAGCAAAATCTTTGAAGTTCATCTTTAAAATAATTGTGTGAACTCCATGCTGCTGCATGCTCATGGGTGGTTCCCTGTCCCCAGTATCCCTGCACTACCCATACGCCCTGCCCATCCTACCTCTGCTGCTACTAATGAATGCGCATGTTGTATTTCTATACCAGCTTTTCCCCAAGGGTCTCAAAGTGCTCTACACACAGGAAGGAATCAAAGCTCTCGAAACCCAGGGTGAAATCTTGGTCCCACTGAAGTTGATGGGAGTTTTGCTGCTGACTTTAATGTGGGGCCAAGATTTCAGTCCCAGTGAGGTAGGAAGTAGCCCCATTTCACAGACTGGAACAGTGCACTAACAGCAAGTGGGGAGCCAGAGAGCACTGGCTGTCCATTTGAGACAGCCACTGACTCAGCATAGATAGGGGAAACAAAACCAGCCTGGACCCTGGTGGGAGTTTAACACTTGGACGCCAAGCTGAAAAATGAGATATTTTTAAAAAACAAATGAAAACAGATTCTAAAGAAGAATATGTCCCTTTCTGCAAATGCAAGGACATTGTGGGATTACTGTGAAAAATTTTTAGAAAGTAGTTATACGTTATGAAAATATACCTATAGATGTATGTGCAGTGGTATAACTCAGTCATACTAGCTCTCTAATCAGGTTTTATACTGTGTCCACCATCACCATAGGATCTGAGTTTCTAGCTTTTTTATTTTAAGGTCTTTGGGGCAGGGTCTGTGTCTTCGTAGAGGCCAGATCCTGATACCCTGAATTGTGTGAGTGGTCCCACTGTACTCCGTGGAGCTATCAGTAAGATGGTACTCAACAGAAGAGAGGATATCGCAACCTGACCCCAAATGTGTGGAGAACATCTAGCACTACTGCAGTATAAATAACAATAATCAACAATCGTCTTCTCCAATGAGCACCAATGCAGATCTCCTTAATGCAGCCATCCTTAACTGAGGGCACCTCCATCTGTGCATGCTACACATTCTAGAATGTTCTAGTTCAAGGGCTCTGCCACAGGGTGACTAGCCCCTTTAAGAAGGAGAATGGCCCAGGGTACCAGTGACTGGTTAGCTGCCTCCCAACTGAAGTTACAAGACAGCACCTGGGCCATATAAAGGGGATAGACAGGAAGAAGCAGGTGAGAGCTACCTTGGACAGAGAAGCTTCAGACAGCAGAAATCTCTTCAAGCCTTCTCTGGGAATAGGGAGGAATTGGCTTGGAGACCAGTGGAGGAACTAGCTGACTGACCTTCCTGAGTTGAAAAGTCAGCACTGGGGAGCTGAAAAGGGCTGAGTCATGGGACTGTGTTTGGGTAGAAGAGTCAAGAGACTGGTCACTGTCCATTGGACAGCCAGGAAAGTGCAGCCCTGGAAAAAGGAGGAAAGGGAACTGGGAACCGGTGGACTCATGGATGGGTGGTGATCTGAAGTGAAGCCTCTGGAGAGGGGAATGGAAAATTGCTGTACCGTGGTATGTTTTACTGTGGGAACTGGGAGAACAGTTTTTCCAAGGACAGGGAGGGTCTATGGATTATTGTATGTGTAAATGAACAAGTTATGTCCAGAAGTGAGATTTTGTATTGAACATTGAGAGTGAGTGTGCTCTTGGTATGTGTTGATGAAGGAGAAACTGAGGCAAGTGCACTTGTGCCACAGCCTGCCACAGAACAACACCCTGGTGGGGGGTGGTTGCCTTATTGCAAGCTCCATGAAAATCGAAATAGAAAATAGTGTAGTACACACATGCCAAACCTTACTGTGAGGTTGCACTCTATATGATTTTATGAAAATGTGATAATGAGTTTGAATATAATGTAACTGAAATATGCTTCATGCAAAAGATCTCTTGTAAGGTATCATTACAAAGTTTATAATCTACTGAGTGTGGTCATCCTATTTGTATAAATGTATCACTCTGGTTTCTGAAACTAGAAATATGAAATATAACTTTTGAGGGCCTATTGTAATTATGCAAAGTGTGGGCCATTAATGGTGGTGTGGAATCTTGATGACTCCCATTAACCAGGACAACTGACTGCAGATGACTCTGTTTTACTTGTAAGTCTCTCTGTATACGTGTGTGCTGGCAAGTGGGTAATGAAGTCTTACAGTGACATGTGATCATGTCACCTGAACTGGAATCCATCTTTAACCTGGTGCTTTTCCATTGAGAAGAAAGGGGTGGGAACCCAGAGAGGGACAAAGGTTTCCCTCCTTATGCAAAAGATATATAAATGAGTGGAACAGAACAAAGAGAGGAGCCCTCATGAGGAATCCCCTAGCTACCACCTGAGCTGGAACCAGGGCTGTACCAGGGGAAAGGATTGTGCCCAGACTAGGAAGGCATCCAGTCTGTGAAAGAAACTTATTGAAACATCTCTCAGGGTGAGATTTTATCTGTACTCAGTTGTATTACTGTATTAGGCTTAGATTTGCATGCTTTATTTTATTTCACTTGGTAATTCACTTTGTTCTGTCTGCTACTACTTGGAGCCACTTAAATCCTACTTTCTGTATTTAATAAAATCACTTTTTACTTGTTAATTAACTCAGAGTATGTAGTAATACCTGGAGTGGGGGCAAACAGTTGTGCATATCTCTCTATCAGTGTTATTGAGGGTGAACAATTTATGAGCTTACCCTGTATAAGCTTTATACAGAGTAAAACTGATTTATTTGGGGTTTGGACCCCATTGGAAGTTGGGCATCTGAGTGTTAAAGACAGGAACACTTCTGTGAGCTGCTTTCAGGTTAAGTCTACAGCTTTGGGGCACATGATTCAGACCCTGGGTCTGTGTTGGAGCAGACGGGCGTGTCTGGCTCAGCAAGACAGGGTGCTGGAGTCCCAAGCTGGCAGGGAAAGCAGGGGCAGAAGTAGTCTTGACATATCAGTTGGCAGTTCCCAAGGGGGTTTCTGTGAACCAACCCGTCACACTTACCATTCATATTTTAACTTGTAAACCATTGAACTGATTGTCTTAAGACTTGTTTTGTTTTTCCTTCTTTGGTGAGGACCATAAATCAAGCTAAGTTTGAAGTTTATAGTTACAGCAGTTATTTTACTTATGCAAATGCAATGCTTCATCAGAACATAAGGGAAAGTGTATTTCCATACACACACAGGCACATAAATCAAAAACAGTTAAACCAATTTTACTGACACTGCTAGAAAACATCATCTCTGGGCTTAGGCTGAACATGGAAAACTTTAGCCCAACAGGAATGCATTTGGGTGACTAGGAGCAACTGAATAAGATGGAAACTGTAGCACTTAACTCTGTTTGTCATTGGCAAGTACTATAGTCTGTATTTATTCTTAGCTTAACAAATACTTACCAGGTATCTCAGCTTAAAAAATATGATAACGTATCTCTTGGGTTCCTATGTAAAATAACACATTGGAAAAAGTTGAGTAGGGCATTTATAGTTTCACTATTTTTTCCTGATATCTGTGGTACTTTTTCAGTTAAGAGCTATTTTGCGACAATATAAATGATGTTTTTTTAGAGGCATAATTCAAAACCTCGTGAACTGAGTTTGTTTGCTGAAGGAAGTGGATTGTCATTATCCCAACTGTCAAATTCTTTATTTTTTTTTAAGCAGATACTCCTCAAACTGTCTGGCAGCTCTAGTGATAAACTGTGATTTAAAGTGCTCCAATCCAACCTGCTATCACATTTGCAAAGAGCTTTCTGAAGTATTTGGATGTTGTGCCAAAAACATTGATAGCTCTATATCATCACATCTCTAGCATTCACTTGATGTGCCATCTTTTGTATATTAGTATTATTATTATTTAATTATTCTGGAGTTTACTTCTGGAGTGAACCCAACTGCACTGAGATTCATTCAATTACCAACAGAATAATCTCGACAAAGCATGTGCTAAGAAGCCCTTCTGAGAACATTCCCTACAAACCAAGCTCCAGATACGACACCCGATTATCATTCTCTCCTGTGCAGTCTCCCTTAATAAAATTATGACAGTAGCTGATTGCTAGGAAATTATCCATCTGAATGCTGTTTGTGTGTCTGCCAGCAAACCTTAGCATGCTAAAAGCACAGGCTTTGACGTTCATCACTTTGCTTTAGAGGAGTGCTCCTCATTATGGAATAGTCCCTACTGTTGCAGTCTTTGCTAGAGCAGTGCTCCCTTGGTAGCTTGCTTTATGGAGGGAAATTCTACAAGATAAGCTTATTTTTGTAATTATAATGATATGCTTTATCATTCCTTTGCAATCCAACTTAAATCCCTTATGTGCTGTGCTGGAGAAAGTAGCCTTTTCAGTGAAAACCTCCTGGCAACAATCTCAAGACTAGTATTTATTCTGAGAGCTGCAGAGGAGCCTGCTTTATCTGACAGAGAATTGCAGTGGAGAGAGGAGGATGGAGGGTCATTAAAATGTTGGACAATTGCAAATTAAACAGATTAAGCACAACAGGCAAAAAAACAAAATCCCCACTCTGTTTCCTTGTTTCAAGTTTTTGGCAAATCCTCAGTTTTCTTTAGATCTGTCTTCTAGGAAGTTATGGATTTCTCATCATGGCAAAAGAATGTAAGGAAGCTCCAGGGCTGCCCAGGGGGGGGGCAAGTGGGGCAATTTACCCTGGGCCCCGCAGGGGCCTCCACGAGAGTTTTTCAGGGCCCCTGGAGCAGGGTCCTTCACTCGCTCCGGGGGCCCCAGAAAACTCTCGCGGGGCCCAGGCCCCCGGAGCTTCTTCCGCTCCGGGTCTTCAGCGGTGAGAGGTCCTTCCGCCCGGGCCGGAAGGACCCCCCCGCTGCCGAATTACCTCCGAAGCAGGACCCGCCGCCGAAGTGTTTAGCGGTAATTTGGCGGCGGAGGCCCCCGTCGCGGGGTCTTCGGGGCACTTTGGCAGCGGGTCCCGGAGCGGAAGGACCTCCCGCCTCCGAATTATCACCGAAGCAGGGGGCCCCTCGCCACCGAAAACCCCAGGCCCCCTGAATCCTCTGGGCAGCCCTGGGAAGCTCTTTACATTTAATCAATGTGGCTTCAAGTTATGGGAGGGGAATGGGTGACATTGTGGCACGAGAGCCATCCTGCCAGTTCAGGGCTTGCTGAGGGGCAGGGGAAATGCATTACTACCCATACCTTGCTGTTCCTCCGAAAGCCCATCCCCTTGACTTCAGTAAGAGTTAGATTGGACTCTTGGGTCCCAATTAAGCAAGTAATTAGTCATATTGGAGCCTGTGGAACTACTTGTGCTTAAAGTAAAGCATGTGTTTTAGTGCTTTGCTGAATTAGTGCCTTAAAAAGAGCAGAGCTGAACTATTAGCTAATGCTTTGCTGCTCTCTGCAACCTGTGCTATAGCCACATGGCAGCCTGCTCAGGGCCACTTTGCCGTCCGATTACACTGCCTTTGGGTCATGTGAACATAGTGGAGTGGGAGCAGGTCTCTATTTGGGCACACGTCAGCATGCTAGGTAACAATCTTTGTCTGCCACTGCATAGTGTATGGAAGAGCTTCCCCCCGCCCCCCATGCTCTTCCCTCCCTCCCCTCACACCCTTTTACTGGAGGGCAGCATTCCCCCCACACACACACACAGTAATGCCTAGCTCTTATTGTAACAGCAGCTGTATTTCCCTGAAATCTGAGTATCTTCAACACTGGATTTATCCTTTGCATGGTAAAAGGCCTAGTTTTGCAGCTTACAGCAATATGCCATTCACATTGGAAAGACATATTATTACCCCAAACTTAAACATATTGTTTTACACATCTTGGCTTTCCTGAATTCCTTTGTGCCTCAGGGCTTCTGAGTAATGGGTGTCATGTGAAGCAGGCAGCAGAGAAAACACAGTTAGGTGGATACCACATTTCTATGCTCCCTCCACTCTGTTCTTTCATCTTTCAGTGGAAAGTTGGCGGGGGGGGTCGTATCTGATGGCTAAAAGTTGTTTCCATATGTACAGTATTTTTTTATATGTGGCAGACCCATGCTTCACATTCTCAGCATGAACGCTGGCAGCTGGATTCATGAGTCGGTCCCTCGTCTTTCATTTGACCCATGAGTTTGGAGTAGAATCGTCAGGGAAAAAATCCTGCAAGGTGATGCATACTGTGCTGGCTGTGGAATACTGTGGAGGGCACAGAGAGGTGTCCATTTCTGACTATTGGATATCCAGTGACTGGATAGGCAGGATCTTATGTTGTCTAACAGTCAAATCCTTAGCCCAGTGCACGGCCCAAATGTCAGGGCTGTGTACTGAGGAGTTCTGCATGGGCCTGGCCACTACTGCATCTTCGCTGACTCTTCCCTAATCATGCCACCTAGACAGCCCTGCACGCAATGAGACCACGAGGCCTGACAGAACATCCCTCCATGGCACGCAGGACTTAACTCCATGCAGAGGATCCTAGAATACTCTCCTGTGGCAGCAGAGTCACAATGGCACCCCTGGATCAGGAATTCTGCAGCCACAAAGGGGAGAGGCCAAGGTTAGAGAGAATGATATTGCCGATGAACTGTTATTGCTTAATGAACTGTTTCTCTACAATAGCAGATAAGAGCAAATTAACTGAAGATAACAGATTAATGAATAGTGCAAAATCCCTCTATCTTTGTGACAAATATGTATAAATATTCACAACCATGTTATTGGAGGTGTTTAGGCATCAAAGTACCCTCTGTGTGGCAAATTATTCAAAGACGATGCAAAGGGAGAGCTTCTGTTGCATATCAGACTCATTAATCGTCCTCAAGAATGAAATCAGGTGAAAGGCTGGCTATGTTCAGTCTTTTGTATTTGCCAGAAGTTGGGTTTGGCCAAGCTGTTGTCCAGAAAACAGTACATGATTTGCAAATAGAATTTGCAAACAGTTTTAAAAGTATTTTCTTTACCATGTAATATTACGTGGCTGCTAAATAGCCAGGTAATATGGAACAGGGCTTTAGCCTCTATTAGAGATTGGGATGAGATTTATATGGGGCAAGTTATCTTGAATCTGCCTCCTGTGAGGTTCTGATACTTTCCTCTGAACCATATGATGCTGGCGACTGTCAGAGACAGGGTACTGGACTAGACTAACCTTTGGTCTGATCTAGTCTGGCAGTGCTTATGCTCCTATGTAATGGTGTATGGTGAAAAAGCTAGCAAGTCATGGATGAAGTTTATTTTAAGGTTAATAAAAAAGTTTACTCCCATACCACTCAACCTTTATCAAGTTTGACATACTCAGAATAGAAGTCCTCTCCAGTGATATGGTTCACATACAGCTAATTGTACCATTAACCATTAGAGCTGGTCAGGAATTTTCTAAATAAACATTTTTGTCAGAAAATGCCAATTTGTCAAAACTTAAACAGTTTGTAGGAAAGAGTCACTTTTGACACATCTGAAAAACTTTTGGAAAAAATAGTTTTGAAATTGTCAATGTTGTGTTCCAATGTTTTTGGAACTTTTTTTTGTTTGTTTGTTTGTTTCAAAGTGACTTTGTTTTGAAATATAAATTAATTTATCCTGAAACAAATAGAAGGCCAAAATCAAAACATTTTGAAATTATCCAAATTAAATTATCTGAATGACCCAGTCTGAAACTTTTTTTGGATTTTCAGTTCACAATCTTTTTTGAAATGTTGACTTTTCATCCTGATTTCAGACGGTGGGGTGGAGTGGGAATTAAATCTTGAAAACTCTACTGGGATGGGAAAACCATCCCCTGCTTCCCTGTGTTAACTATCCAGCATTGAATGCAGAACTCTTATTGATTTCAAAGGGAGCTGTGCACATGCAACCACTGTAGGATGAGGTGCTTAGAGGTATAGATGTGCTGATGACAAGAATTCTGTTACCTGGAAAAGAATGGACTAGTAGTTCAGTAGTTCAGGACTGGGATGCAGGGGATCTGGGTTTCTAGCCTGTCTCCAATTTGTGAGTGTGTGTAAGTCACAGAACTATGCTTTAGCCAAATACAGGTCTTTGGGGTCAATATGGGGGTAACTGGGTTAAACTGAATGGCCTGTAACATACAGGAGGTCAGACTAGATGATCTAATGGTCCATTCTGGCCTTAAACACGATGAATAAGAATATAGGCTGTCTCAGTCCACAAGTGTAAACTGGAAATTCTGATATTTCTCTGCCATACGCGGGAGTTATGAGGATACATTTGTTAACTTTTGCAAGGTGCTCAGGTACGTGGAGTTAGGTTGAGATGGGTAGGGTTGCCAACTTTCCAATATTTTAAAACTGGACACTACAGGCCGCCCCGTTGCTCACTCCCTCTGTATATGTGGGACTCACCTGCCATCTGCAGGGTAGGCTGGGAGCTGCCTGTGTGACCATTCAGGGCATGGCAGGGCTAACTGGGGGCAGACCCCAGAACAAGGGGTCAGGGGCAATCGGGGCATAGCGGGGTGAGGAGGTCAGTCCCCAGAGCAAGGTGCCAGGCATGACGGAGCAGAGAGGTGATTTTCCTCAGAGTGAGGGGCCAGAGAGAGCCAGGACCCAGCTGAGAACACAGTACGTACCTCCTCTCTTGTGGAGCTGGGAGCCAGTTCCTAAGCTTCTCTCCAGTCCATTAGCTGATCTCCTCCAGCAGCAGTTGCTCTTCCCAGCCTCCCAGCAACAGAGGCCAGTCACTGCAGTAACTGGACTTCTGGTGTCTAGTCAGCAGTACTGACCGGACACTGCACAGGTCCCCTTTTGACCAGACTTTCTGGTTAATAAACTGGACATCTGGCTACCCTACGGATGATCTGGCCAAGATTATGAAAGTGATCTGAGACATAAAGGGGCCTGATTTTTCAGAGGGTGGATGTGTAGCGTGGCAGTGACCCCGATTCCTGGCTGAGAGGAGTTAAAAGCAGCCCTGGAGAGGGCTGCAGCTGAAAAAGGTAAGCTGATTGGGGAAACAGCCACAGCTGGGGCCACGACCCAATCAGGCCACAGCTGGCCCTATAAAAGGGATGTGAGGCAGCAGCTCAGGCAGTCTCTCTCTAGCAGCGGAGAGAGAAGGACTTGGCTGCCTGGGAGCTGAGCAGGGTGCCTGGAGTGGAGCAGGGCTGGGGGAAGGCCAGAGGATCTGGGGATCTCCAGCCTGGGAAACCCCCAGGCTGCAGGCCTTGCTGAAGGTACTGGGGTTGCAGAGGTGCAGCCCAGGGTTAGGCAAAGGCAGCAGGTCCATACCCCCCTTGCCAGTGATGAGTGGATTACAGACTGCAGTCAGCCCCAGGGAGCGGGGGCTAGATGGGGATTGAGGGTTGGGGGTTCCCCTGGGAGGGGAGACCCAGAGACTGTGGGGGTACTTCTGGGGGCTGAACCCTGATGTAGAGGGGCACCGGGGTCTGGTAGGGACATGGGGGCCAGCGGCAGACAAGACACTGGCCTGCAGAGGGCGCTCTGGGCTGGAAGAGCTAATTCCCAGGATGACCAGCAGGAGGCACCGTGCCGGCGAGTCATCGCCTCGCCACAGGATGCTTTTCACTTTTTGAAAATAATGGCCCTGTAATTGATCTCAAATTGGGCACCGAAAAATTCTGTTGTGCCTTGTATTTGCTTTTTGACATGTACTATTAACTGCAATGAGCTTTGCATCAGACCTGTGATGAGAACAATCCAGAAAATGTAAAACTCCTCGAGTAGAAACTTCAAATAAATATTTGAAAGGATGATAGTGCCTCAAAATTATTCATGAAAGCCCACTAAATGATCCCATCATGCACCTGTCATTATAATATTTAAACTCTGACTTTCCCCCTGCACTTGTGTTAATTAGTGATGGAACTGCTGCTTAAATATTAACATTTTTTTAGAACTGAGTTCAAATCAGGCTTACTCCTTTGTCTGAAACATCCAGCTGATTGATTTTTTTCATTGGAATTCTTGGTCCCAACCAAGTGCAGAAATCAGGTAACTTTATTTGTAGGAGGGCAGTAATGGCACAGTATTCTTTTGCTCTTGAGTAATCAAGGAAATGCAAATTCAAGGTCCAGTTGTGCCCCTACGTGGCCCTACTGATGCACTGATCTTGTCTGGTGGCTTTCCTTCATTATGCTCAGCATTTGTTTGAGAGGGAAGCTCCTCCCTCTCAGACAGGAAGCCAGCCCATCCAACTCATGTCACAAAGAAACCATTGTTGCATCTATGTTTTGGATGTATAAGTCTCAAGGACCCATTCTTCAGCCAATTGAGATCGAGCAGAAGAGGGGGGTACCACAACCCTGCTGGGAGAGGTCAAGTGAACAATAGTCTGGGCCAAAAGGGAGGACCACTCTTCAGGGAATGTGGAGTGAGGGGAAGTTAATGCTCATGTTAATCCTTCAGGTATTTAGGCCTTTGTACCAGATGAGTGTCTTTCGGTGAAGTGGGAGAAGAATCCAGGGTACTTGCAGATATGTAGTAACATCTGTGGTCTGGTTGGTGTTTGTCTCTGACCATACTCTGCAACCAGAGGATGGTGTCTGAGAGAGATGTTGAGTTGAGAGTCGTCTGGTAGTGCCAAGTCTCCACCTTATTACTAACCCCAATATCTTCCATGGCTGAGCTGTCCTCAGCCCAACAGTGCAAAGCCAAGTTGGGGTAAAACATGAGGTACCCACCTAAGGCAGGCGTTATGTTCATCTGCTCCAGACAGTCTGAAATGGAAGTGGATCCTTTGGGTGGCATTGCTCAGAAGGGTAGAGTCTGAAGGGAGGAGGGAATCCTCCATACCAACACTCACTGCTAGCATGAAAAAGTTAATCAGGACTAAAAGACAAAGGTTCATATATGGAGGGGAATCTGAATATTTGGTATGAGGAGCACTTATCTCTCATCTAGTATCACCTAAAGGGTAAGCCAACTGCCCAATAGGTATTACTCTCCCAGACATAACAGGCAGTTAACCAGGTTTCATATAGGTGTCACTTCCCAAGCTCTGCTATTTAAGTACAGAAGTGATCAAATAAAGATTATGCAGTTCTACTCCAAAAAGTCAGACTGTAGAAATGGCCCAATGGCAGGGCGAGGCGTGCTTATTGTCTATCAGGAATTCTGTTCTAAATGAGCTCTGCTTACACATTTAAAGTCTCTCTTCCTTGAACAGCCCTGCAAATTCCCCTTGGGAACTGAGAGTAAATCTGGATTTCTGCCGCCTTATCCGTCAACATCAGTAATAACAGTTCTACTGACCAAATTAGGCCCTTAGTGACCCCAGTGTCGCCCAATGGGCTCTCATAGGTGTAAATGTTTGGAAGTTAGTAAGCCACTCTGTAGATGATGTGCAAGAAGGAATAGAATTTCTCACTCTGTCTTAGCCTTCATGTCTATTAGGGAGGAAACACAAGAAAACCCTCTTTTTGTCAGTAGGGCAGGCAGATATAATTCTGAATACATATGCTGAGTAGGTGCCTTTTATTCCCATAGTCACTGTTCAGCACAGAACAACAATTTAAGGTCAATAGGTGCTGAATGCTTTCAAGTCGCACTGAAGTCAAAAGGAAATGAGTGCTCAGCAACTCACAGCACTGGGCTGAAACAAAATGCAATGCCTATGATTGTCATTAATTGTGGTACTCAGGCCAAATTCTCTGCTGATCTAATTCCGTTGAAGTCAGTGGAACAGACAATTTGGCTATTTTATTTTATTTAAAGTGTTGCCCGTCTTTTTTTGTTTGTTTGTTTTGTTTTCAAATGGCCCTTTTCTTTATTGGGACAGCTACTTAGCTGGGATGATGTGACATGGGACTAAGTGGCAGGCCCAATTAAACGTGCCATGTTCAGTTCTTCAGTCTTAAAATCCCACACACTTCCAAATTAATTTAGAATGGATTCAATCGTAGCCATTTAAAAGGTCTGCTGCTGGGCACTGCATGTAGCAATTTACTGGTGGGATTCTGATTCTTTTGAATGTGCAATAGCAAGAATTGCTCATGCCTCGTCCCACAGGACTAAAGAGCTGGAACTGTACGTTAGATTGTATGCTGTCTTGATACTAGATGTGCATGTCTGTTTACATTAAAATGCTCTAGAGAGTCAGGCTAGGTCTGTGAGTTAATGCTGTGCACCGCCACACAAGAATCACTTTACAGTCTCTGGTTTCTTATTACTCCCGGGGCCAAGAAGGAGCAGACTTAGGTCTTGAGTTGGAAGGAGTGCCTCCTCTTTTATCACAGTGACGCCTCTGATAATCTCGATCCCTTTACAGGCTCCCCATTTTACACCCCATCAAATTCAAGCTCCTTGTTTTCTCCTTCAAGGGCTTTCACGACTCTTATCACTACATTTTTGTCTCTTATTGGGGCAGCCCCTGCTCCCTCCAGTTGTTCCGGCTGTAATCTCCTCCAAATCCCTCTTCAAGGCTCACCTCTGCCCTGACACCTACAAAAGCCAGTCAGCCACCTAAGCTGACCAGTAGTTGGGCATAGCTGACTGTATTTATTAATTAACAAACCTTTCACAAGACATGGAATCACTAAGCTGAGCACACAGCTCACCTGTGTTACTGTGTCACCTCCTTACTGTTACCTTCCTCCTTATTCCCCATACTTGTTCTCTTGATTCAGACTAGATTGTAAGCTCTTTGGGGCTGGACTGTGTCCTTCAGCATCAAGTGCAATCTGACCTGGATCTTGATTGAGGCCGTTGGGTGCTATTGTAAAACAAGCAATTGCAATGTACTTTTCTGCCACACAAGTTATTATTGGGATATGAATAGTATTTTTTCCAAAGGGCAGAGACCTGGCCTCACTTCTTGCAGGTGCAATTTGTGTCTGGAAAAATGTGTTACTGCAGTATTTGATTAGTACTGGGACTGGCTGTGAAAAATGGACTCCCACTTCCATGAAAAATTTCAAGTTTTTGGAAAATTTATTATCCCAAATCCGGGTGGAAATCCAACACCTCAACATTTTTAATGGCAGTTTGTTTAATGGCATTTTGTTTAGTTAAGAACTAAATGTTCCCTGCAAAATGAACATTTTGGTGATTTCTGGAATGAAATATGCTCATAGGCTTGCAGTATCCTACCAGTCGAGCTATCAAGGAACTGGGGAGCTTGGGAGCCTGGGCAGGCTGCCACAGAGCCAAGGTTCCCAGGATTTCCTGGCTCATTAGTGGCTCACTGGAGTGCCTGGAAGCCCAGGCTCCCCCGCCACCTGCCAGGGGAGCTACTGAGGAGCCAGGAATGTAGATGGGCCGAGAGGCTTCCATCGAAACTTTGTCAGAATCAACATGTTCCCACAGAACTCTTCTACTTTGACCAATCAGCATTTTCTGACACAGAAAAATGTTCCAGTGGAAAATTTCTGATATCTCTCATAATCAGGTAAAGTAAATAATAATAATATCTAGTTGTTAAGTAGCACTCCTCTTCCATAGATGTCAAAAGCACTTTACAAAAGAGGAAAATATAACTGCCCATGTTTTACATTATATTGGGAAACAGGTATGGAGAGGTGAAGTGATTTGCCCGAAGTCACCCAGCAGGCCAGTGGGAAAGTTAGGAATAGAACCCAGTCTCCTGAGTTCCAGTCCATATCCTATTCTCTGGCACAAGTACTAAGGTTTGCACAAAATGTATCCACAGTAGAGAGCCAGCCCTGCTGAAAACTCACACTCCATTTTTCTGGCGACAAAGAAGCCAATTTCCCTAAAAGTCCACTACAGAGCTTTTGTTCAGACAGCACCAAAGTTTTTCTTTCTTTTCCTATAACATAGCCTCCCACTGTTTAGAGACCCTGGGACCCTAGAACTACAGGAAGCTGACTAAAGCCATGATTTCCTTCAAATCCTCTGAGTTTGAACACTGCAGCTTTTCTTTCTACATACAAAACCCCTCACAAAATCTTCTTGAACCAGAAGGCAACCCCTGAGAATTTTGGAACAGCAGGTGTTTCTGTCAGGAAATGAATACAAATCCTTTTAACAAATTCCTCCTCCACCTCCCATACAGTCTCCAAAGCATTGCATAAAAAACATAGTAACTTTTGCAGTCTTTAAAAGGACCTTGGCTGACAGCAAGAGAAGATTTTCTTCCTGATATCTGTTTTCCTTTCTGATTTTCTCCAACTTTCCAAGTGAGTCCCTAGAAGCTCAGGATAGGTTGTTTTATTTTTCACAAATGGCATGTTACCAAAAAGACAGAGAGGGAAAGATGTGTAATTAAGTACGATAATATTCTCTCAGTATTAACTACATGGTTTTTTCTTTCTTATGCCAGCTGCTCCAAACTTTAATGACATCACTGAATATGACATTATAATTCTCTGGCATCTTTAAAACCCACCTGATCCCAGAGTCCTCCACCTCATAGACAGTTGTTATTTCCAAAATTACTTCTAATTTGTTCTAATTTTTTTTCCTTACATCACTTTTGACAAAACTCTAGCCCAGGATAGAGAAGTGATTTGGAAACCAACCAGCTTCCAGGACCAGTATAGAGAGTCTACAAGAAGCATCAAGAATTGAAACCCAAGGGGAATGGAAAAATAAGTGTTTGCTTCTCACTGTCAGACCAAACCATTTCTGGAAATTTGAAGCTCCTATAAAAGAATATACTTGTGTGTTCTCATGAGTTTCTTGCGGTCAAATCCTTCAATCGCTGTACCACTTTCTCTCAGTTCTTGCTCTGGCAATATCTCATGGGTTTATAGTAAGGACTGAGTGAAAACTGAAAGCTGTATCATGCCATGTATATCTTAAGCAGAACTCCCCAACTCAGTCCTTCATTAGGGGTTTTGCTACCTGCTCACTTGTTAATGATGCCCAAAATAGTGGGCTAGATTCATAGTTTGTGTAAACTGGCATATCCATTTCAATGAAGCTGTGCTGACTTACACTAGCTGAGGATCTAGCCCAGCATTGACATGTTTTCAATCCTGTCCAGCATACTTGTGAGAGATCTCTCTTAGCAGAAGAGGAAATAAGAAAAGAGAAGTGCTAAAAGGTTGGGTATGTAGTTTGGAAATTATCTTTATCCCCATATATTCAAAAGCACACTGTCCATTAAAAAAAATCTAAATCTGTCATGGAACTGTATGTCATTTCTGTTTTTTTCTTTTTAAAGTTATAGTCTTATTGATCTCTTTTGATCTGCTGCCAACTTGTCTAACTAAGGAAAACTACTCCTCTGACATCAAAAATATTTACTGCCGTGTCAAGTAGAAAGAATTGTTATAATGCTCTCAGGTAAAGCAATCCATAGAGGACGATAATCTGAGGAAGTAATTCTTTTTTAGAACTGATTTCTTCTCTGACAATGGGAGTTCCATTTTCAGTGGGGGTTAACGTGAGGGCTACTCTAGAGGTTACCCATAATGCACACATGCCAAGCTGCAGTTGTTGCACGCACACACAGTTTTCATTGACTGAAGTTGACATTACGTGTGCATATGGACAGTGGAACTCAGCTGATTTTGAGGGCCAAAGTCTTCGCTTTTGAAAGCTCCATTTTACTTCAATGAATCTGCTACCACTTGGCTGAAAATGGCTTAGGATGAATGAATGAATAAAAATAAATGAGGAAAACGGTGATTCTGTGTTTCTCTCTGTCAGAAGCAGAATTACCAATTCATAAATTCAAAGTATGTCTAACTTTTCTACCAGCCTTGCAAAGTTCTGCTGTCTCAGGGTGACGAGTAAGTTAAAACACCATTATTTTTGTCGTCATTCTCATCAGTATAAATGGCAGAGGTGTAGCCTTTTTTTTTTTTTTTTTTTGCTCAGGCTTTTAAATTTTCATGGCAAGTTTACTAAGCTATTTAATATCGTATTAAACACATAATTTGTTTCTACCTATATCTTAACATGGTGTGTTAAGTAAGAGTTCCAGTAGGAGGGCAAATAAATCCTACACTCAGTTGGGCAAAACTTCCAAGAGTAGCCTTTAACTTCAGTTGGCTCAGTTTCTGGGATTTTCACGGTTCCTGACAGAGTTATTGACTTTCAGTGAGACTTTCCTTTTGGCTCCTTTGAAAATCTTTCAAAATCAGGCCATAGTTGTCTGTGCTTGGACATCTAAAAATAGTCACGCATCTGGTGGCCCATTCTGAAAACTGAGGTCATTGATTATGTTTCTTATTTAAAACAATTTTTCAGTGCTACACTTACTCATTTCTAGAAAATCTCTTCATGGTGAGACCTTGGAAGAGAACAGGTGCCCCAAGGGCTCAATCCAACTCCCATTGAAGTTAATGGAAAGACTCCTCAATGGGAATCGGATTTGTTTTCTTATGCACAACAATAGCCAATTTTGCGCACTGTTAATAATACTGTATTGCACATATCTCCTGGTGAAGAAGACTGATCATAGCTGAAACTTGACTCCAATAATTTGCTTATAAGATACAATAAAAGTCTCTGGATCAAGTCCTCAACTTGTGTAATTGTCATAACTCTACTGAAGTCAAATTACAGCAGCTAAGGATCCTGCCCTCTAAGTTTGTAATGGGCTTGATTTAGAATATTAGGTTAATGGTAATGGGTCACAGTAACAAACGTGCACTGAACTTAGCAGGTCTGTAAGTAAGTATTACTATCTTCTCTTAGAGCTTTCTCAACTCTCACTGAAATTAGTGGGAGTTTGCCTGAGGAAAAACTGTCTAAAAACTGAGCAGGGACCTCAAGATTTGACTTGAGGAATTTTCCCAGGGTGGAAAAATGAGTCATTCTGGAGTAGAATCCTAGCTACTTGCTCTAATCATTAAATAATGTTTTCAGTCAATAGGACCTTTCATTTATTTGTTGCAAGAGACTGTTTGATTTTTTCCCCAAATACATTTTCCTCCATACATTTAAAGTCTTGCATTATTCTTTGCATTTCTTTGCAAAACTGCCAGTTGTATATCAAGTTAGACCCCTTTTCCTCTCCCTTCAGTAATTTCTTGTTTTGCTGATAAGATTTTTCATACACAAAGGTTTTTCCCCCTCCTTTATAGTGTATTCGATGGTATTTCCAGTAGCTCTTCAGATCTAAAGCATGCTATTAGAAAAACCTAACACTCCATATCCCAAATGGGTCGCTTCCCAAATCTAAAGCTGAAATCCTTTTAGCTAATACTGTTCAGGTGACTTAGTACTAAATTATATTTTAGAAAGATATGGTCTGCCCTTTACATTTTCATGAGGCTACCATTCAGTCAATTTTAAGGCTGTAATTCTTTCTCAGAGTTGCCATGGAAACAAGTTAGTGTTCCACCGCTGCCTTCTGAAAATGAGAGAAGTGATCGTAGATCATTTTACTGCTCCTGGGTCGTTATGTAGTGTTGCTGTTCTGAGATTCTCTTCTCCTACACATGCTTTAACAGTAGAAAGCCACATGCCATTTTAGCTCTTCTAGTGCCATGTGTCAATTAGTTCAGCTGAAGCTGTGTTTAACATATGAATGCTCCATTAATTCTTCCCATCTGCTGCTCCTAGCATTAATCTTAATACACACGCCCAGTTTGGGGACGCTTGTCATTGGCGGTGCAATTTCTTGAAACTTGAGCTTTGTATCAGTTAACATCATTGGTTAACTTGGGATACTAAAGCATTTCTGGTATCCATGTGAAACTAATGATGATCTGTTCTCTATGGGTTCTTCTATCACACTCATCTGATGAGTAGTATCTGAGCACCTTCCAGCAGTGCGTTCAGTAAAAATATTTGTTACGTGTTTGTTCTCTCGTCCTCTCCTGGAGGGAGAAGTATGTGCAGTCAGTATCTTGTTTGGGAATTTTTGAAATGTATAGCGACAAGTGTTTATACATATTTTATGTCAGAGAAGACAAAGTCAAAGAAATGCATGCTGCACTTGGAGCGGAAGATGGTGACGTTTAGGATGGTCCTTTGTTCCTGAGGGGAGTTACTTCCACTGTCTTTGGTCAGCCCCCAAGAAAGCTCTGGTCTCATGAAATGTTAACAGATTTGTAGATCAAATTCTCTTGTGATGTAAATCGGTAGTGCTCTATTGATGGCAGTGGGTTTAGGCCAGTTTATACCACAAGAGAACTATTGGCCTGCAATGCTGATGGTAATATGGCAACCCTATATATACTGCTTAGGGTTATTGTACAGGAATTCATGCTGTTTTCATTTTGCATTTAATATTAAGTCATGAATGCTTCTCTAATATTGGCCACGAGGAGGTTTCTGTGAGCACTGTGCTCACAACAGAGTTCAGTTTTTCAGTTTGTCATCTTTGTTCATTTGACCCTTTTGAAAGGTTGTGCCTCAGTCTGCGATGCCAGCCATGTGCAAGAGTTGACCCAGCTTACTGAAGGGGTTTTAAGAAGCTGCTTTTATTGCATTTGCCACCTTTATTGGAGAATGCAATGAACAGAGAGCTTGCCATTCTAGTCTCTTCTTCGGTTTCTTGCCCACCATACTCAGAAATGAACACTGCATTAGTGACTAAACTGCTTTAATGGTTCTGTCCCTTGAAACACCCAATTATACTTGTGAATATAAACAAACTCTACAGACAACTCTTCCAGCTTTCATACCCCTGAAAAATAAATGTCAATCTTTAGAATCAAATTCCTTCTCCCTGCTCTTCCCTCCTCTTCCCCACCTGATCACCTTGTTTCTACCATTATGGAGTCAGATCTTTTTGCCATGCGCTGCCACTTTGGTGTCACTTCAGCTAAGACTTCATTTGGGAACAACATCAAAATTGGAGAAGAGGTAGATGCACAGGAGGATGGAACCAAATGACCTGCAGAGACCCCAGTAGTTGGGACCGTTGGGAGCTAATAAGAGGAAAGCCCAGAGCAAATCTACAGAGTTGGAGACCTTGAACTTTAAAAGAGTTTGAAATCTTAATCTGAATTTTGCAGCTCAGGCCCATTTCTTGTATAGCAGTAAATCCTCGCAAAGGAAGGAAACAGGTGAGATACAGAATAGAGCTGTAACAAAGCAGTCATGGCCATAACATTAAAGTAAACTCATCTGCATATTTTCTCCCTCAAGGTCAATATTTAATATCACTTCCTTCTTGTTTTCCTGTTTTCTGTAGTCCCAGAATTTGTGCTTGGACACTTAAATACATTAGTATTCTAGTACATCATCTATTGCAGACCAACTCATCATCTTTCTTTCATATTGGAAGAACATTCCAGACTAGTTACATGAAAACTCCCCTCATCCACTTCCCACCTAAGAAGCACTGTCAATTGGGAAAGCAGGAAGTTGGTACTTGAACGGAGGCCATCTAATCCATTACCATTCATCAAAGGGCAGTCTAAGACATATCTTCCTCTCACCACCCTAATCAGTTCTTCATTATTTTTCTTTCTTCACTTGTGCATGGCATTGGGTATATCTCTGTGAAAATTTCCTGTAGCTTCCTTCCTAGATTCCTAAAGTCATCCTTGACTCTGCAATGAAAAATCCCTTCACTTGTGTGAGTTTTCTCTCTGAAAATGATAATCTGTGGGATAGTCCCACCATTCTTCAAAAAACCCTTCCTGTCACATCTCTCCTCATCGCATTTCCTAGGAGATAACTCACCAGTTCTGTTCCCTTTACCTGTCTTGCAGCTTTTTTGCTGAAGATAAAGAGGTGACTTGATTATGGTGTATAAGTACCTTTATGGGGAGACAATACTGGGCACTGAAGGACTTTCTTTAATCTAGTGGGGAAACGCATAACTAGAACCAATGGTTTTTGGAAGCAAAAACCAGAGAAATTCAAATTAGGCACTCATTTTTAAATTAGGCACTCGTTTTTAATAGTGAGGGTGATAAACCCTTGGAATAAACTAGCAAGAAGTGGTGGATTCTACGTCTCTCTAAATCTTCAGATTAAGACAGGATGCTTTTCTGGAGTGCTTTAGCCAAAACACAAGTTATTGAGCTCAACCCAGACGTAACTGGATGAAATTCTATAGAGAGTGTTCTACGGGAAATCAGATTTCTTGATCTTCTGGCTTTAAATCCATGGATCTTGTTTGCACAATATTAACTTGTAAACTACTGTTTACAAAGCATCTCCCAAGTGGGTTGTGCATTGTGCATCTCAGTTAACAAATGCGAATGGTAAACTATGAACTACTGCATTACCCTAAATTAAACAAGTTGTTTGCTTTACTTTTAAACAAAATAAGAGAAGATAGTTTTAAATGATACTTTTACTCCTTTTTTTGTTTCTTTGTCACTATAAAAGGTGTAGTAAAAAGTGCCACCTGCAGTGACCAGACATCAAAATACTGCTGAGTGTGGAAAATAACACAACCAATTAGGGCTGTTTCACTGACCTCCAAGAGAAAAGCACCATCGAGCTGGATACATTGTGTCTTTTAGGTGTTGGGAGTTCAGAACACTGCTTAATGGTAATAAAATATGAGCAGTATCTCTTAAATACAGTTTAATCAAATGTTTGCTCACTGGATTTGCAACAAAAAATAGGGGATGTGGGACATTACCATCATGGAGGCATGAAGCATGTAGTTACAGTGCACCAATGAAAATCACCACCTCTGAGCACATGAACCAAATGAGGTTCTCACACTCAAGGTGAATAGGGGTGTCACGGGACAACTCTATTGCTACCTGGTGAACTTTGGCCAATTCAGGTGGCTTCACCATCACAAACACACACCAGGTGTGTATTTATTCTTTTCTCACCTAGCAACATCGGACAGTGTAGACTTCCCTGCAGCTCCCACTCCTCAGCCCAGGCTCACCCTTTAAGCTACCCTTTGCTTCCTGTTTCTTCCCTTTATATTCTCCCAATTACCTTGTTAGCCCAGTGATTGCCACCCAGGTGCTCACAATTCCCCAACAGAAAGTGTGTAATTGCCCCCAGCTGGGCTTGCAGCCTTCTTCAGGCTGCAGCAATGTCAGTGATCAGGATGCTGCTGATAGCACCCTGTGGCTTGGGGTCAGACTCAGAAACCAGATATGAAAAAAAACTGGATTTAATTCCCAAAGCATGCTGGGTACCGGAAGCAAAATAGCTGTCTGGCAGATAGATGGAGGGGGCTGGCTCCATTTAGGCAGACTGTGCAGGGTATGAGCTAACTGGACTCAGTGTAGGTGCAAGGCTTAGAAGCCTCTTTGCAGACACAAGTGCTAAGGCTGAGTGTCAGGCAACTTAAAAAATATCCAGTTGGGGATGAAATAGAGAGAGGAAAAATGTTGTTAGAGGTCAGATTATGGACTGTTGCTGATGCTACAGATGCTGCTCAGCCTTCTTCACAGGGCCATTTGTCCTGACGCACTGTGGTGGACTGAGGGAGACTCCCTTCTACCAAAGCCCTGCTGCTCATGCATACCCTGATTTTCTCCTCATTGTCTGCAGCTAGATCTGAGTGCTGAGTTTCCAAGTCTTTGGGTGTCACTGGACCCTAGCTGTCACATGACACAGTAGAACAAATGGCACACACAAGTATTGGGTGAACCGGGGAAATCTCCTCACCTCATGGTTTCTGCATTGACTCTTGTACGGGTGGCCTTACATGGCTGCTGATTCTGATGCCTCTTGGCTGTGAGTATCAGAAGAGGAGACAGCATGGAAATCAACACCCTGCTACCACTTATTCCCTCTTTTCCTCATCACAAGGACTTTCTCTTAGTTTGAGATTTAGGTCAAGGTGCAAATTGTTTTTTCTTCTATTTTAAGTGTTTCACCCATACTTACCGTCTGTATATCTGGGGATCAGAGTATGGGTACCCGTGTGTTCTCCCCCATACAGCCATACTTAAACATTTACACCGTCTGTTAAAGCAATTCAAATGAGCAGAACTTCCGTTTTTCTGTGGGTTTTACACAGAACTGTGGGCTGCCCCTTGTGACATCAGTGGGGGTTATCTGTAAGTAAAGCCCTGTGGATAGCTGCAGACCATGTCTGTGGATGGCGGGTTGGAAGTGAATACAAATTTTATATCCACACAGGCTCTATCTATAGGAGGAATGATGGTCTTGATGATAAGGAGCAGGACTCATCATGATGAGGTTCCTTTTAATTTCTGATTGTCCCCTTTTAGACATCTTTTGTGACCATGACCAGGACACTTCAGGCACCAGTGATTCAGCAAAGCATCTAAGCAAGCATGTAATTCTTGTTGACATCAATAGGATTTAAAGTGAAGCACATGCTCAAGTGCTTTGCTGAATCAGGACCTTAACTGCTATAAGCCTCTTTGTACAACCATAACATGTCTCTTCCTCACAGGGATGTGGTGAGACTAAAAGAATGTTTGGGAAGCGTGCTGAGTTAATCAAATGGAAGGTGCTGTGTAACTGCAGACTGTTCTTGAATATAATCAAGTAGTAAAAATGATGAATGTATTTGCACCCCTTCTTTCTTATGACCAGTTGTTCTAGCAGTGACATCAGCAAACCAGCAGTTGCTCAGATGGCATGATGGTATACACACATAGGTAGACTATTTAGAAGCTCATTTATCATAAGAGAATGATGTCTTTGTCAAATGGACATTGTAGAGTAAGATTTTTTTTAAAACAGTTTAATGTTTTATGAGTCTTGATAAAGGAGAACTGCATGCAAAACTACTGCTCAGCCTAATGGTATGGAATAGAATAGCAGATTGCTGGTCCTTCGGAGCATCGAAATGAAGTTTGCCTGTTTCCAGGAGTAAGCCTGACCCTTATAGAAAGTGACTACCTTCATTTTATTATTGTAATGTACTAATAGCAAGTCTTGGTATAACCTGCAGGGCTGGAAATAATGAGGGAGCTGAATACAATACTCTCAGGGCATGGGCTTAAAGTGATAACTATTCAAGCGTAGCCTTTGACTAATGCAGTTGCTCTTGCACATCAAATGTCAGAAATGCCACACTTCATAAGAAAGGGCTATAAAACTTCATTGTGATCCTCCAGCTCAGAAAGCCTTGCTCAAAGGACTAAAAAATGTTTAAATCTGCTGTATTACATGTAAGGAAATGTACACAGAAACTAAAGAAATTCCAGGTCACCTGCCTTACATGAGAAATGTTTCCCATAATCAGAGACTTTAGAGTACCATGTCCATACACAGGGTTCTTTCCCTCCACGAGTTTATTCTGCAATATTATATTAGCCAGATAAGGCCACTGGAAGGCAGCCAACAGAGTGATATGTTGAGAACAGCATGGATGTTTCTTAAAGCAT
Organism: Mauremys mutica; assembly: GCF_020497125.1. NCBI lineage: Eukaryota > Metazoa > Chordata > Testudines > Geoemydidae > Mauremys > Mauremys mutica. Next base: position 60,868,394 of record NC_059082.1, read on the forward strand.
TTTGAATCCTTCATTCCAAGCAAACCATCTTGCAGGAGTGAGTCTGATTCATCATGAGTTCACCCATCAGCTGGGTGGCAACAGCTGAGGAAGATGCAAACAGAAAGCAAAATGTTTTCCTCCCAGCAAAGGGACGTGATGTTAGAATGACGCTGTGTTGCTTTGTACTGTGAAAGAAAAAACTCTTTTCTTTTACTGAAATAGTCATACCAAAAACAACAAAAGTCTCTCTCTCATGGTGATTCTTGCCACATATTTTTGGGGACAGGGACTGTGATTTTGTTCTGTTTTGGTACAACACTTTGCTCAGTGTGCTCCTAGGTGCTGCCACAGTACAAGTCATCAATGAGATGGGCATTATTAACACTGATACCATAATACCACTTTATATGTCAGATGCATCCACTGTGAGCTGATGTCTTCAAAATGTGAGTAAGCAAACTTAGTCCAGATGACTGTTATCTATAACTTAGGTCATTCTTTCCTTTCCTTGGGTGGCCTCTGGGGAAAAAAGGCAGGCCCTGTCTAACCTGTGTGCTGGGGAACAGGAGTCTCTGGAGCATTACTATTGGCTGATTGGTGGGATTCAGTAAGATTGCAGAGCCTCTCTTGCAAATAAATATTGTAGAATCTCTCTTGGAAGTAAGAGGACAGGATTTTCTTTCTAGAGTCTTTCAACTCTGTGTAACTTCTGCCTTCAGCTACTAACTTGGTGCTAGGAAATGATTAAAGAGGTATCAAGCTGGTTGCATTAATTTCATGTTTACCAAAACTTGGATCAGATATTTAAGAGTTCATCCAAGGTTTGTTCTCAAATACTCTAAATCTCATACCATTGCCTTCAGATAAGTCATCTGGAACTTTGCCATGATTCCCAAAAGCAGCACTCCCGATGAAGACATCACTGTACTGGACATTTCTAATTGGCTAACACTATTATACAGTTGCCAAGGTGCCTTGCTTTAAGGCCTTACCTGCAGTCCTTGCTTCTAAAGACTCTCACTGGATTGTGTAAAATGCTTTCACAAAAATATATTCCAATTTTAGCGACAGAGTCCTGTGGCACCTTATAGACTAACCTGATAGACTTTCTATAAGGTGCCACAGGACTCTGTCACTTTTTACAGAGCCAGACTAACACGGCTACCCCTCTGATACTATATCCCAATTTTCTTTCAAGCAACGTCTTACCTGCAAAATTGAGCCTTTTCCCAACATTTTGCACTATGATTATTACCATTGTGCCCTGGTGCCAGGATTCCGATGTGCTAGGTGCTGTACCAACACAGAACAGAGAGACAGTCCCTTCCCCAGAAAGCTTACAATCGAAGTTAGGGGGTTACATATCAAACCAATATCAGAAATGTTAATGGTCTCATGCTAACAATGCATATCCTACTTTAGTCAAAAATGAGAGTACTAGTGCTCCAAACTTGGCTCATCTTCAATCAAAACTGAGAAGAACAGGGAGTTTCCCCATTGTTTGTTCTACAGGTTCATAAACCAGGAGCACTTCATTTTAGTCCCCTGGTTGTCTCTGGGATCTCAAGTAGCACTGGTGAGCTAACTTCTGATCACATGTTTACAATCCTTTCTCTTAGACCTGAACTTTGCCTGAGTCTTCCATAGTGTTGGGATTCCCTCCACGACCTCTTTCCACTCGGTTTCCCAAGAACTCAGTTCAACTCCAGCCTTCGTCACTCAGGTATCTTTATTTGGCGTACAGCAGTGCTATGCGCAGTTGATTAGACTCAAACACAGGGTATATCACAGCTCCAAAGTTACACAGAAACCGTCTCCATTTATATACAGTACATATCTCACTGCATTTACTATACATAACATCACACATTTTTTGATTGGCTTGGTTGCTTTGCAGTAACCAATCCCTGTGAACCATGTACTGTCCATGGTTCGACTTTCCCTCTACCTCATCTCTACATTCCTAACTTATTTTGTCCTTTATCTAGTTCATAGTAAATAATTCTCTGGCTGTTCTCCCTCTTATCTTAGTTGGCTCAGACATTGTCTTCTTAGCCTACTGACCTATTTACTTATCTTATTTAGCACAAACATTCTGTTTTCAACCTGATGATGCATTTACCTCTCTAATTCTGTCTTCCAAAAAATGAGGCCTCCCTCCATATGTTAATTACCCAGGTCAGGCCAGGCCCCAGCTACACATATCTTTGTGACTTCTTGGCTGGATCCTTTTAATGCACTGTACGTTAGCCTGCCCTTGAAGTCTCCCAGAAGCATAGGTGCTGGAACTATCGATGCTGGTAGTGCTGCCACACCCTGTGGCTTGTAGTGGATTCCATTATATACAGGGTTTACAGTTTGGTTCAATGGCTCTCATCACCCCTGCCCAGAAGCTATTGCGGGACATGTAATTGGAAACATAGTGTGCCTATTTTCTGGAGAGTTCACTGGTTCCATGTTTGACCCTAGGTACAATGAAAGCTATTGCCTTTGATATATGAAACTATATAGTTTGGGTCCTGGCTGTTTGAAAGAATGGCTCTCCCTCGTGTATCGCAAGGTGTAGTTGACCTCAAATTAGGTGTTCCACCTAACAGTCCCTAGATTAAGAGTGCTGGAGCTAGGTGCTGGTCATTCTCAGTACAGGAAATTGTTTCCCCTGGGTCGGATGGAGGATGAGTCTTTTGGTCACTGATGCTTGGTGCAAGGCACATCTCTTCCCTCAGGCTTTTAGGTCTGGTGGATTGGTGCTAGACTGCCTTCAGGGAAGGTCTGCTCCACAAAAAAAAGTTTTCTCTTTCAGATTTCATTCAGGTGTTTTGAGTTTCTATAATTAGGCCCATTTTACACATTAAGAATTATATAGAGATATAATCCATCTGTTGCTGGTGAGCATTGTGATGTTTTTATTTCAAAGGGGGCCTGTTTTATTTATTTTATTATGAAAAATGTGTGTTCTACACAGTGCTGGATAAAATACCAGAGCTATATATTCTCTCCCCCACTATCTCTTGAAATTTGGAACTGTCTGCTCTCAGCTCAGCTCATCTCTGCAGAACAGGTTGTTCTGTGCTCTAGATTACATTGGAGGCATAGATGCATTATTAGTAAAAGACGCTTTACCTTTGAAACTTTATTTTCTGTTGGTAGCTCAGTAATTCAAATGACTCAGTCAAATGACTATTGTTTAGTGAATTGTAACAGGAAGTGCTGGGCTGCAGGGGTTTCAACTCCTATGGTCCAGTAGATAAGGTGCAGAGAACTGGATTCTTTTCCTGGCTCTACCGTAGACTTGCTATGTGACTTTGGGCTAGTCATTTCCACTCTGTCTTTCTCCTCCCAACCTGTATCCATCTTGCCTCTTTAGAGTTTAAACTCTTCAGAACAGGGACTGTTCCTTCCTGTGTGGATACGTCCAGTGCAAGGGGGCCCCAATCTCATTGGGGGCCCTCTGTTACCATGAAAAGCAAAATACATCCATAGCAGCCTCTTTTTTTCTGCACTTTGAAGAACCATAGTGACCGGTACGAAAAAGTCACTAGTTGCCACTAGTTTCCACACAGCTACTCAGCGTCTTAGGTAACCAGCTTTTCCCTTTACCTAGATCTGTGCTGACGCTCTCGGGTAATGATTGGTATATCTCGTTTCATGCCTTCCACTCTGGGCATCAAATGTGCCTGATTTGACAACATCTTGGGTTGGTGTATGTTATGGGTGTATTATTAATTTGTAGTCAGTGCCCGCTGGGATGCTTGTACAGTATTTAGGTAGTACTGGACTAAATTGTCTACATGCCTCAGTCATTGACCACTGGAAATAATCCTCCTAAAGGCCCCTATATACTGTCAACCCCCAACTTCCATGTAAGCATTACCACAGTAGTACTAGTTCCCGCCTCCATCAGTAGATACTTTCATACTCTGGCTTATTAAATCATTGTGGCTTTAAGGGGGGTATGAGGTGCAGGCAGGCAGCACACTGGTGGCAGTTGCTAGAAGCATTCGAACTGCAACAGTCATCTCTGTTCATGACTGAGGAGAGCCCTCTGCAGCCCCTTTAAGAGCCTGCCAGCTGTTATGAAGTGGTGGCGGGACCACTACGACTTACCCAGTGTTTGTGCTCCCTGAATGCTGGGATTCTGGCTCACACCATGCAGTGTAAAAGGTAGGGGAGAGTTCCCTGAACCTTTCTGGTTCATCTGTGCCTCCACCACATCCCACACACAGGGAGAGCCACTGGCCCCAGCTGGCCTCTGCTGTGACCCATTTATATGGTGATTTAGCCATACCTCAGTGACCATGCCCCAGACCAAGAGCTGCCCTGCTGATGGACTGACATCATCAGCCTACCTTATTCCCCTTTGGTAGCTGCTGACACAAGGAGCAGGGCAGCGCTGGAGGACACATGGCCTGAACCAGCAGAGCAGGCCACTGATGGCTGGGAGATGCCTCTGTAACTTAGCTGAGGGGCCAAGTTGTTCCACATTGGGCTGGGCCCAGAATCTGTGATGTACAAAGTCAGCTTACAACTATCTTTGTACCCGCACCCCACCCCCAGTTCTCCTCCCTGAGAATTGCAGCTCTAAATTTGGGCAATAACTTCCCATCCATTAACTGCCTTTAGTTCCCCTCCCTCAAATAATGAGCTGATTATCAAAATCACCTTGTGACTTGTAAACTGTGTGGTATAAGTCAAAAAAAGAGTGCAAGGGTTTCAAAACAAAGTGCAAGACTTCCTGGTGGCAGCAAAATCAAGGCAGTTTCCCATATTTTGTTCTCTATTTTGCAACAGCATTTTTTCTAATGCTTTTACCCTATTAATAAAGAGCAACAGTTGATTTTTCCATAACAGTTCATATTTACTAGCCAGTTATGTCAGAAGCCAGTAATTGGGATTCTGAGTGAATATCCTTTTTCTCCATTAAGTCCTTCACACATGCAGTTCAGCAAAACAGTCAAACGGGGATTGAAAATTACACAAGTCCAAGCTGCAAGACTTGATTTATCCAGCCCTAAATCATTTACTCTCAAAACACTTGACTAAGGAACCTGTGAAGGCCTGACGTAGCTTTTAAGGTCTTATCAAACATTTGTTTCTATAACAGCTGAAAGCAGTGTGTCCTCATTTCCAAATATTTGACTTTAGCTCTAGTAAATTATCAAAATCTTTAAAGCGCATCATTCTAATTACCGTCTTGCCATTCTCCTTGCTTGCATTCTGACTTATTTCAGCAGCTTTAGAGTCACTACAGCTAGAAATCAGTGTCTGCCAGTTTGAAAATCCCCACCTTTTAAAACATTATCCATTTGTATTCTCTTAGTGTCTAGGAGCCCCAGCCACAGATCATTGGGATAGTTGTTGTGCAAACACAGGTGGTGCCTGCCCCCAAAACATCAGGGCTTGACTCTGCTGTCACTTCCCCCAGTTGGTGTAAATCAGGAGCAACCCCACTGAAGTCACTATGGTGGAAAAATCTGTTTAAAGGAGGTCAGAATCAGGCTTCAGTTCATAAATGGTCAACTGATACAATATTAGCTGTTAAAAATCATGTGGGAAAAACTCGTGCAAAGATGATTTGGCTGAAAGGTCAGAACCAACGCAGTCAGGGCCAATGAATCTCACAAACCACTGGAGTGAGACCAGTGATCAGAAATATTCTATTCTATACAAAAACCAAAGTAACTCAAAATAAGGTTTCTGTCATTTCCCAGCCGATTCTCTTTGCATTTATGCTTTTTATACACCGCCATCCAAAGCATGGATGTGTTTGCCAAAATTTACTGAATGCCTGTTCAGAGATTTACATCAGTGGAGTGTTTATCATAAGCAGGGCCGGCTCCAGCTTTTTTGCCACCCCAAGTAGCGAAGCAAAAAAAGAAAAAAAAAAGCCGTGATTGGCAGCTGCTCTACCGCGCCGCTTCATTCTTTGGCAGCAATTCGGTGGCAGATCCTTTACTCCAAGAGGGAGTGAGGGACCCGCCACCGAAGACCCGGACATGCCACCCCTTTCCATTGACCGCCCCAAGCAGTGGTGCCTGGAGCCGGCCCTGATCATAAGACAATAATTCCAAACTGTTGCAACTGTGCATTCAACCATTAGGCATTACACATAGCCCATTGTTCACTTATGTGATAATTTTACTTTCAGTTCTGTCTGGGTAATGAATAAAGACAGTTAAGACTGTAACCTATTTTCAGAAACCAGAGTTCTATCAACATGCACTTATTTATGCTAATGAAAATGATCTTTTTATAGCACTTGTCACTGAAATAGAATGATGTCCTGCCAACTGTGCATGTTTGCCAGTGGCTACAAATTAATCAGCTAAACTAGAGTGGTAATTGCAGTAAAGACAAGTCAAGGGGCAATAAGGCCAAGTTTAGCAGAAGGCGTTGTAAAGAAGAATATACCCTGTTTAGTCAGTGAAACAAAAGAACCGTTGGCTTTAAGTTGCTTACATAATTTTGTTGTTTATGTAATTCTTAGTAGCTGCTTCATCAAGGGTCTTTTGAAGATAAAACACACAGAAGATGGATGTGTGGGGGGAGTCAAACATAATCCAAAGAAAAAGAGCCCAAACTTTATTTTTTTAAAAAATCCTCATGCTTTTAAAGCCACTATCTTGATATGGAGGGAAGCTGTCTCACGATTTTTGAGCATTTGGGGTTTTCAGTGCTGTGAGTTTCCAGGTGGTGTCTGTCTTCCGTGGTACACATGGAAGTGCCTGAGATCTGGATGGACTGGGCCACCCTGAGTGTTTTGTCCCTATCTGCAACAGTTCCAGTCTCACATATTGTTCTAGCATCCATGCACTGACTTGGAAAATGAAAAATGAAACACTGAAACCAAGGGCAAAGGGTTGGTGAGGGCCTCACTGACGCTTCAGTCCCTCATTGTGCATGTGCAGAGAAGTTTGCACATGCTGCATAGCCAAAAAAGACACACATTTTGGTGATGGGCCCATTTTGACATGACAGGCTCTTTAGGTACAACTGTTGTGTAAGTGCCAGATTAAGGTATAAACTAACTAAGCTACATTTTAGGGCCTCGCAATATGAGGGGCGTCTAAAGAAGAAACAACTGACTCCATTTCAAATTTTATCAAAATTAGTTGATAAGAGATATGGGGAAAAGAAGATTCTCTCTAAATATAGACATTTTCGTTCAAATATGACAAAAATATACCCATCTGGTTACACAAATACTCTTACCCTACCCTTACCCTTCACTAATTGTTCAATATTGACAGGCAGGAGTCCAGGGCTGAGAAAAAAATGATAATGGCACTTGTAAAATTAGTATTTCTGCGAATAAGTCTATCACTCTCCTAAGGCGGTGTTCTGTTGGCCAGCTGCTACTGGTAAAATTCTGACTGTGCCATCATAATTTATTTAAATAAATCTCACTGCCGACAAAATCGGGGGAAAATGTGAGGTCGGAGATGGCAGTGTCATGAAGCAATTCTGCCAAGTTCATACTCGTATGTTAGTGTGTTCTTTCTTCTTTTGATCTGTACATACGTATAATTGTGTATTTTAGTGCGCACGCCACTTTCTGCATCATGCGCTATCCATGCTTCATGGGATTGAGTTGGCAGGTGATCCTTATGGACTTGGGTCGAGTGGGTCTTATGGACTTGGGTCAAGTGGATCTTGAGGAGGATAAATTTGCATTGGTTTCCCTCCGTCAGTTTCGGGAACTTTCACAGTAAATATCAGAGAATGCTGACGAAAGGAAAAATCGAGGGTTTTGAGAGAAGTGAAGGACGATATGTATATATATCAAAATATTCTGCATACTTGGTAAGCAAGTTATTTCAAACTATGTGCATATATGATTTATAGGCTAGTGAAGCCTATAATATTCATTATATTTGCTTGAATTAGGCTAGTTTTTCTCACTTTCTCAATGCCTGTCTAGAGATTACCACCCTTTTTTCTAGTAAATTCTTTCTCTCTTTCACACATATAGCTTGTTGTCACTCTGTGTGTCCGAGGTGTTTACTCAAGATTAATTAGTGGTCCTGGGGGAGACAGAGGATAGAGAAGTGAATGCAAAGAGAGATGTCTGCCTAGAAAAAGACGGATTTTTCTGCTCGCCGGGTTTGGAGTACGCAAGATAGTATTTTATTATAGGTAGTATGCTATGTAAAAATTCTTATACAGACTTATAAATCACATATCATGTGCATAATACATTGTATTTTTATAGTATAGCAAAAGAAAAATCCCAGCAATTCATTGTTCCATAGCGAAAATTAAATCAGAATAAACATTTGTAAATACATTTTTATATATAGTCTGGATAAACTTTGTATTTCCCTAACAAAATTAATCAAACATTTTTTTCATTTATTCATATGAAAAGAAGGATAATTTTCCTTATTCGTGATGTAAAAAAAAATTATATATCCTCTCTTGTTTTCCTGTGAGAACATAGACAAAATAGCACTAACTTCCACAGAAATATCCTGGTAAAATAACACAGGTTTTGGCATATATACATAAAATAATATATATATAATATATTAAAATATATATATTTCATCATAAGTATATAATAAAATAAAAATATTGTTTGTTGTACAGATATATAAATCTCAATATTTATAATATAAAGTTACATTTTTTACTTGTTTCAATAAAAAAAAATTTCTGCTACTAATTTTAGTACCAATATTAGGTAATTCCACATAGCCTTCTATAAAAACAAAACAAATCAATTTATTGGAAAAATACAACGCACATATAATTTCCTGATGGTTGTCTTATTGCCTGGGTGTAATTCATATTAATATAACTAAATAGTTGAGCTTTAAGCTCGTGGGTTATCCACATCCTATATCCTCTATTGCCTCTTGTATCCTCTGTTGCCATATTATCTAAGAGTCTCATTGCATCTTCAGACAAGGAATTCCACAATTTAGATGCCCCAACAGAGAAGAAAAATTTCCTGAAAACTGTTCTAGTAAATTGTAGTATTTACTGTATTTTTTATTTTATATTTTATATTGTTTACTTCTACTTTACTTACATATGCAATTAGTTCAAAGAATTAGTCTAAAACTTATTTCTGTCATGATGTCATGGTTACAAGGGGGCTGCTGAAAATGAAGATTATTATTCTATTTTTACAATGTTGCCTTTGTAGATATGCAAATATAAAGCTTTCGTGTTTCTATATTCAATTTCCTTTCGTGAAAATAATACATTCATTTTTTATGGTATGGTGCCTCTTTCACTTGTCATAGTTTAGGGCTTCAGAATGTCATAATCCAGCTCTGTGTAGTACAAATAAAATCAATTAAAAGCTAGAGCTGGTTGAAAAGTTTCTGATGGAACAGCTTTCCATCTGAAAATGCCGTTTCATTGAAATCTAAAGGATTTTCAGGAATATGTCAATTTAGACAATTTTCAATTTTATTGAAATGGAGCATTTCATTTCAGCTGTCTCATTTCATTTTGACTTTCTATTTCTTTCTTTAGATGCTTCACAATTTTTGTTCCAGGGTAAATTTTGAAATTTCAACTTTTTGTCATAGTTAGGAACTAAAGGAAATTTCAAAACAACAGAATTTCCCTTGGTATGGAAAATTCTATTAAAAACAAAACATCTTGTGAAATGAGGTGCTAACCATTTTGCTCAGGGAACCACAGAAAGAGCTTACATGGTGAGAACTCCTTCTACCATACACTGAATAAGCATTGTATTTAAAATTGCATTTGAAAATATCTTAAAGTCATAAAATGATAAAGACCTGTTCCACCAGACTGCAGTGTTGGTATCTAATTAAGCACATAATCTATCCCAAATGAGAAGACAAAAGGATTTCGTATTTGTGTTCGTCTTTACATCCTGTCATTGCACAGTTGTGCAGTGTTGTTGTGCGCTGTTAAAGGCAGTGTCTACATGCCATCCCAGAAAAGACTGCATTTCACTTATCTTGCAAGTATCTATTTACATAGGTTGACAGTTTTGACCTGGGTTGAATAGCAACAAGGCAAGAAAAAGGTTACTAGTTTGAAACAGTATTTAAAATTATGCTCAACACAACTTAATATTGATAAATTACTTCTCACCAGGGATCATCTAAAGTCTTATTGCAGGTACCTCTTTGTACATACTCAACTGCTTTTTTTCTGTAGCCATTGTTCTTTCTCTTGCCAGAGAAGTTCATTTGCATGAACAGCATGATTTGTAATTCTTAAACTCAAGTGCCTTTGTTGTATGTTCTGAGGAGTTAGAATGGTCGCTGTTGTACGGTCATGTGCTTAGCAATTCTGAGACTGTTTGCGGTCATTTGTAGTGAAGAAGGTGAACTTTGGCAGAATTGGGCCCTATTTGAGTAATACAATGTCCTGTAATTATTAAAACAACCTGTGCACGCATACAAACGCAGACACACACACACACACATTGCATTTGTGAGCTTGGCCCTGTGGAATTTTCAATAAAATGTGAGTAATTATGGTATAAGGGGTATAAAGAGCTTAGCCAAGGCACATGCTCTGATTAAGTTCCTTCAGTCGTCATTAACATCAGTCCCTAAAGGACAACAGTGCTAATAATGCGATACAGGCTGAAAACAGTGGCATTTAATAAGAAAACTCAGTGGAGTGATTTAAAAGCACTAAGCATCTCTTGCAGCCTACCACTGAGGGCCAAGAGAATATGAATGTTTGGAATTAGTTAATCCTTCCCATATTACATGTGGGCTAATTTGGATGCTCATTATTTACTTGGTATGAATTCAGCATAACAAATCAATTTATGGTGATACATGAGAGTGGAAAGTAATTCAAAATCAAAATTAAGGGGCAAGGTGAAAACTGGCTCTTTGTTTCAAACAGGAATTTAATAGGGAGAGCCTCTCCAATGGCTTTCTAGCTGCAAATGGCTGTGTATATACAGGAAAGCTTAACACAGAGGGCTCGGCAACAATTATAAGCTGATGTAGTATAGAGAAATGATCTTCTCCCATTTTCTTCAGCCCATAGTACAAGAATAGTGCAACTGTAGATTGAACGAAAAGGCAGCAGCTTCATATTTGACTGTATTGGGGCCACTTCACACAGCACTGGCATTTTCAAGGATCACCCCATGCTGGGGGATCTGCCTGATGTGAAGAGCCAGCATTGCAGGATAGACACAACCCCGACATCCTTAAGATCAGTGTAGAAGGCCTGGCCAAGAGAAATGGGGTATGGGATTCCCTGCACCTCAGCACACCCATGCTGCTGCAACAGCCCCTTAGGAGCCATTAGCAGTGAGTGTAATTTGGAGCAGCCTTCAGGGCTAGGGACCAGGCTGGCCCAGGACCAGCCAGCTCAGGACTGAGGGAGTGCAAAACTGGCTTAGAGCCACCTTGGCACATGCACATATTCCTTTGTGTTCACCTCTCAAAGAAGAGGGAGCACTGTGCGCTCCAGGGCCACAACCAATGATCTAAGCCGGGGTAGGCAACCTAGGGCATGTGTGCCAAAGGCGGCACGCGAGCCGATTTTCAGTGGCACTCACACTGCCTGGGTCCTAATTTTAAATGAAGCTTCTTTAACATTTTGAAAACCTTATTTACTTTACATACAACAATAGTTTAATTATATATTATAGACTTATAGTAAGAGACCTTCTAAAACGTTAAAATGTATTACTGGCACGTGAAACCTTAAATTAGAGTGAATAAATGAAGACTCGGCACACCACTTCTGAAAGGTTGCTGACCCCTGATCTAAACCAACATCTAATCCCCCCTTTTAGCACAATGTATCATTAACCAGTGGAATTCTCTGGCACAAGATATTAATGTGGCACAAAGCTTATTGATTTATTGAAAGGCTCAGACAATGATATGCATGAAGAATATTCTCCGTGGTTACGCTTGCTAGGATAATGTTACAAGGGCTGTCAGTTTCATGCTTCAGGAGATGAGCCAGCAATTCACCTTTACTTTGTGGTATACTGTTTTGAAATTAGTACTAGGGGAGGTTTAGATGTCCTCGGAAGCATCCAGCATTGTCAGCTGCCAGAGGCAGGATATCAATCTATATAATGTTCTCAGGTGCCAACTAGCAGGTACACATTTGGAGTAACTATTGATTTAATGGAGTTATTCTGGATTCACACTGGTGGAACTGAATCAGATTATGGCCTATGTCCTTCTGCAGTATGACAGCTTGTTTGGGTCTTATAAAGGAATTGTCTTGGTTCAGAGCTAGCTGCACCTCTGTTCCCTTTGAGATCTCTCTCTCTCTCTTTCTCTCTCTCTGAATGAATCCCTTCAGAAATCAGGCCTCTGCCTTTTACCTCTCTACATCTGCATGTTTTCCCCCACTCTCAGACCAGGGATCTGGGTTGTAGTACCCTGAGAGCCAACCATTCTTACCTTACAGATCTGACTGGGTTTGGTTACCTGTGGTTCTTGTTCCCCTCCAGGAGTTTGTAACCAGTGGGTTTCGGTCACCAGAGCCACCTTCTTAAAATGAATGTATGCTTTATTGAGGAACAAAGTATTTCAAAGAAAAAGAATGAAAACAACAAGAGGCCAGCAAATGTTTAACTTCTCCAGTATCCTACTCATGTAGGCATTTTAGGGTGAACAGATGTCCCGATTTTATAGAGACAGTCCTGATATTTGAGGCTTTTTCTTACATAGGCTCCTATGACCTCCCACCTCCATCTCAATTTTTCACACTTGCTATCTGGTCACCCTAGTAGGCATCCAAGGTAGACCCATTTCTTCAGGCACACTAGCAGGTTCTGCAATCTCAGCCTCAGTTTCCCTTTAGCTCATCTCTCTCTCCCCATCTGTCTGAATGGCCATCTCAATCTCCTGCAAAACTTGTCTCCCTCTTGCTTCAGGGAGAGTTCTTTCTAGATCAGGCAAAGTTCTTTGTTCTCTGACTCCACAAATATGAGTCTCATCACTTGCCAAACTCATTGGACAAGCCCACCTAGGCTCCTGAGCATTTGGTAGATGGATTGCTGACTATCTGGATCCACCCTCCCTTCTGCTTCCTGGCATCCATTTTCTTATAATTCTATATTGCACAAACTCAACACATGCATTCAGACAAATGTTTAGAGCATATGAGGTGCATGGGTTGCTACAGCCAACTCCAAATCTGTCTCAGGAATACAATCTAAAGCTGAGAGGTTAACTAAAAATAGGCTACTACCAATGTTGTTGGCAGAGCGGGGGTTTGGTCATTCAATAAACAGTAGATGCTTGCATCAGGAATGAAGGGCAGAGCTCACTCTGCAGTCACAGCTCAATGGGTACCAAAGATTTACCAGAAGGGTAGGCTAGAGAGCTAGTAAATAATTTTCCGTAGAAGGATTAAGAGAGGATAGGCAAGGCAGAGACGGAAGATATGGAGCATCTGATAGCTTATCACTAAATAGCCAGAGGGGTGTGAGCAAATGTCCCAATATTAAGCCACCACTTTGTTGTTTGACCCCCATAGTCTAATCCCTACTCCCGTCCCCCTCCCACACACAGCCACACACCTAACAGACTTTGTAAATAGTGTGACTTGTACATACTGGCTTGTTTTTAATATTTTTCAGGAGCTTTTCAGATTGTTCTGCCACCCCCCCTACCCTGGCTGTTGCTCAGTTCTCTCCCTGTCCCATTCAGAGGCATCGCTCCTCTTGGACATTTTCAAAGCTGCTACTGCTGCTGCTTATGAAAATGCATCTCCTGCTCCAAAGTAAGCGGATGGGCTAATAGCATAGGTGGGAAGGAGACATATGCTTTCCTCACCTCTAGCGGTGCTGATAATCCTTCTAACATGATTGATAGGTTTCATTCACAGGGTCCTGCTGGAGCCCAGATGGAAAGCAGCATTATTTTCCTAATTGCCTCATTTCACCCCCCACCCACCCAACAGAGACAGTGAGTGAAATCTACTAATCAAGTTAAACAGCCTGCCTGCAATGCCAAAGCTGTGACTGGCAATCTTGTAGCACAGCTTCAACTCCGCGATGAAAAGAAACAAGTACTGAGGGCTACTGTTTGGATTGGTGGGAATCTGTCTATTTGGCCACTGCATTATGCCAACCAGCTCTACCCAGTTAGCTACTCATTTTCCATCTCCCTTTCCTGTTTTTCATTTTCTCTCTCCTCCTCCTTAATACAAACCATCTGCTCCTGTGTGTGGGTTCAGGTCTGATAAGATTTTAAGCTGAAAGTTACAAGGCAGCTGGATAACAAGTTCAACCTGCTTTATTGTCAGGTGTATGATACTTGACTCTGTCTTTGTATCCACAATGCCCTATGTCCAGGACCCTGTTGTCCATTTGTGCTTGTTAAGTTATTGGATGCGGAAACAGCTTGATGCAGTATCCAGTGGAGACTTGCGGAAGCCATCAAAGATTGTCACCCACTTTGCGCAAAGTGTAACACAGTGGAGACTCAGGCCCAGGCATCAGATCCATTAAGAAGGCACATTTTTCACATCAGTCACTCTCCAGAGTAGAACTGCATTTGAAGAAGTGCTCACAGCCAAACAAGGCAACCACATCTTTTCCCTAACCGGACCCTACTACTACTTGTTCACTTTATTGCCCATTGTCTAAATTTTAGATTAAAAGTGCTGTAGGACGAGGAGCAAGACTCATTTTTGTCTACAAAGTGACTAGCACGCTTTGGGCATAATATAAAAAATGATGCTATGATTAGAGCTGGAATTTTGCTGGATTTTTTCAAAAATGTGTACTATTTTAATAAGTGGAATTTTTGACATAATTCAAAAAACTTTGTTGACATTTTTTGGATTGCCAAGAAATTTCAACCACCTCTTTAGCTAGCTGAAAAACCACAGAAATTTTGATCACATTTTTTGTGAGGAAGGGAGATGGTGGAGGAAGAGTTGTCAACTCTAATTTTTAATGAAAAATATCAACTCGAAAATCCAGGAAACTTCCCACCACCTCTAGCTACAATCTTTTTCTTGTCATCTGCAAATGGAAGGCCACATTGGCAGTTTGACTCCTGTGGCTACTTTTACACAATGGATATGGATCTCTGTCACGTGACCCTGGTACTAACCTTTTGTAACGCTGACCCGCATCAGGTAACTGCAGCCATTTAAAAAAAAATCTCTGTGCGGTGTCACACGTTTAGTACAGCTTGTCATTATCTGTGTGTTTGCATCCAACTATTATGGAGCGAGTAATTAAGGAAGTCATCTGCAAACACTTGGAAGGTGGTAAGGTGATAGGGAATAGTCAGCATGGATTTGTAAAGAACAAATCATGTCAAACCAATCTGATACCTTTCTTTGATAGGATAACGAGTTTTGTGGATAAGGCAGAAGCGGTGGATGTGGTATACCTAGACTTTAGTAAGGCATTTGATACGGTCTCACATGATATTCTTATCAATAAACTAGGCAAATACAATTTAGATGGGGCTACTATAAGGTGGGTGCATAACTGGCTAGATAACCGTACTCAAAGAGTAGTTATTAATGGTTTCCAATCCTACTGGAAAGGTATAACAAAGTGGGGTTCCGCAGGGGTCTGTTTTGGGACCGGCTCTGTTCAATATCTTCATCAATGACTTGGATATTGGCATAGAAAGTACGCTTATTGCAGATGATACCAAACTGGGAGGGATTGCAACTGCTTTGGAGGACAGGGTCATAATTCAAAATGATCTGGACAAAGTGGAGAAATAGTCTGAGGTAAACAGGATGAAGTTTAATAAAGACAAATGCAAAGTGCTCCACTTAGGAAGGAACAATCAGTTTCACACATACAGAATGGGAAGAGACTGTCTAGGAAGGAGTACAGCAGAAAGGGATCTAGGGGTTATAGTGGACCACAAGCTAAATATGAGTCAACAGTGTGATGCTGTTGCAAAAAAAGCAAACATGATTCTGGGATGCATTAACAGGTGTGTTGTGAGCAAGACACGAGAAGTCATTCTTCCGCTCTACTCTGCGCTGGTTAGGCCTCAACTGGAGTATTGTGTCCAGTTCTGGGCACCGTATTTCAAGAAAGATGTGGAGAAATTGGAGAGGGTCCAGAGAAGAGCAACAAGAATGATTAAAGGTCTAGAGAACATGACCTACGAAGGAAGGCTGAAAGAATTGGGTTTGTTTAGTTTGGAAAAGAGAAGACAGAGAGGGGACATGATAGCAGTTTTCAGGTATCTAAAAGGGTGTCATAAGGAGGAGGGAGAAAACTTGTTCATCTTGGCCTCTAAGGATAGAACAAGAAGCAATGGGCTTAAACTGTAGCAAGAGAGGTTTAGGTTGGACATTAGGGAAAAGTTCCTAACTGTCAAGGTGGTTAAACACTGGAATAAATTGCCTAGGGAGGTTGTGGAATCTCCATCTCTGGAGATATTTAAGAGTAGGTTAGATAAATGTCTATCAGGGATGGTCTAGACAGTATTTGGTCCTCCCATGAGGGCAGGGGACTGGACTCAATGACCTCTTGAGGTCCCTTCCAATCCTAGAATCTATGAATTATCATCTATGGGAATCTATAGTCTTCACATTTAACAAGCATCTCTGAGTGAGTGAGTGAGTGAGTGAGTGTGGGGCTTGAGGAATGGCCATTCAAGGAGCGGTAGAAACAGAGAAGGCACTTGGATTAAATTTTAAAATGCAGTGAATTTGCAAGAGAATATCAATTCTCTAAGCCTCACTTTCTATTGAACTTCCAGTCTGTGTTTCTATTCTGTTGCCTCCTGTTTATGTCGATTCCCTAAATATATACATATTTGATCCAGGATTCTACTATATTTCTAGTGAAACCATATTCCTGCCCTTTCTCCTTCCAACCCCCACAATTATTTTACCATGAATAAGGATTCATTTCTGCCAGATTCAGCAAGGTACATCAATACCTGTCTAACTTTAAGCAAGTGAACAGTCACGTGTTTAAAATTAGTCAGGTGCTGAAGTACCTTAAACTGGAATTTGCAGTCTGTGATGCAGTGAAAACAATTAGAACTTTCATTGTACTTCACTATGAGCCAGATCAGTCCGTCCCTAAGGCAGACCTCCCACCGACTGCATCATGAGTTTTGCTTGTGTAACCCTTTGGTCAGAGTTTGTTGTGTGTCCTGTGCCTGATCAACAGAGGATGTGAGAGTGTCACAGCTGTAAGTTCTGGACCCGGCTCTTTAGCTTGAACTGGAGGTCCCCAGTTTAGTCCATCCCTGGTGTTGGCCCAGGAGCAGTCATTGCACCTAAATAAAGACCACTGGTTGATATCAGCAGAGTTTATTATGCCCAACAGCTACGTTCTGCTGTACATATCAGTTGCAAGAAGAGACTCTTTTGGCTGGCTGTCAATTAATATTCAAAAGAAACAGATGCAACTGAGCTGTTGTAGGTTAACACCAAAAGTGTTTTTATTAATATTTCTGGCTAACAGTTTATTTACATTTATTTACTGATGGATAATTATGTGCTATGTTAGCAATCAAAATGAGTCTTTAAAAAATTATATTTTAAAGTAAAAGGTGTTGAAAATTGTTGACATTTACAGGAAGGGGAATTCATAACATCTCAGCATGGACTTTAGATTTTTTTTTTTTAAAAGTGGTGCTGAATATTTATTTATAAAAAACAAAACAAAAAAGATTCATGTTCAGAAAACACATGTGCTTCTGATCAGATTTTGTTAGGAAAGGACTATTAGGAAAATAACAAGTAATGACTGAGGGCACAAAAAATATTCTGATGGCTAAGTACCACACATTGAATGTTATTGCCAGAAGAAAAACTTCATTTATTTAATGCTACTCAGCTACAAATCGTATTTGCTGACTGAACCTTCCATTGTTAACTCAGCTAGTCTCACCACTTCCAGCCATCTGTGAAATGGGAATAATGCTACTCTTAAGGTGCTTTGAAATCTATGGATGAAATTTTATCTGAGATCTAAGTATTATAATTATTGAATGCCAGTGTATGACTTTAATTTTATCCTGCATCTCTCTAATAGTGCTTCCTAGGCACTATGATAATAATAAGTACTTCTACTAGTAGTAATAATCATACTGTATGATTACACCATAACGTTTAGGACATTACATGAGGCAGAATCCCTTGTGTGACCCTTAAGAATATTGACAGAACTATTCTGGGCTCACTTTTGTGAACTGTGCAATGGATAAGCAACCTGGATTTTTCATTATATATAGCAGTGATACAGTGGTTAAAACAGATGCAATGTATTCTAGGTAAACTGGTAGGTAATCAAGGTGCCCATTCTGCAAATATTTATGCAGGTGAGTAGCCCCACTCAACTTGATTAAATCCCTCACATGTGTAAGTGCTGTAAGCAGGCCCATAATTACTGCAGAACAAAACAAATTCCCATCTGCCTGCAATCCACTGATTTTTGCTGCTCAGATACATTCATATTTCAGATGATCGCAGGAACTTATTACATTTCTAGTTTTCCATAACAAAACTGCTACCCACAGACACTAATCAGATTTTTAAAACCATCAGTTCCTTCCTCTCCCTCCTCCCTTAAGGAAATGGCACAGTCAAATCATGAGAGTAGGGGACTATGGGTCACGAGACTCTTTGTGACTCTACTGCTAACTTTCTGTGTCACTTAGGGTAGAAAATCACAAACTGTCTGTGCCTCATTGTCCCCATCTGTGTAGCAAGGGTTATAATATTTACTTCCATGGGCATTGTGATGTTAGATTAGATTAAATTCATGAGGGCTACATTTTGAGTAATGACAACTGATTTGGGGTTTCTCTGTTTTTTCAGACCCCAACTTTTAAAGGGGCCTGACTTTCAGAAAGCAGGTGCTCAGCACTTTCCCAAGTGAAACAAAATAAAGGGGCCCTTCATGATGCCTCAAGTTGAGGATCCAAAATGGCTATCATTTCAGAGAATAGAAGCCCTTCTGGCTCTAAAGCATCCTGTGATCCTCCTGTGAAATGTGTCGTGCACTCTCTGCACTGATGTGGCTTATGTAAGTGCAAACCATGTGCAATGTTGGCTGCTGCCAGATTTAATGGGTATTTCTGAAATTTCAAGATGTTACCGCCATGCTGTGTGTGTGTGTGCGTGTGCAGCTCCCTTACCTGAACTGAGGAGGAGATATGAGCAGCTGAATATGTTCCTTAGCATTCAATTCAATTAATTATTTGAAGAGAAAATGCCTGGGTTAGTCCATTTGCACATTGTGAAATACAAATATCAACAGCATCAGATGGGAGGGAAACATGAACTCAGTGTCCATTTTATTTAGGTTGGAAGCTCTCATGGGCAGGGAACAACAGAATGGAGTCCCTCGCTCAGACAGAGCCTCAGGGCACTACTGTAAATAGAAACAATTAATAATATTGATATGCCCATTGACTTCAGTAGGACCAGTATTTGGCTATTCATGCATGGAGCTTTCTCCAGCTAGTCTTGGCAGATATCACAAGGTCTGAGGGAGCTATAGGTACCATCACATATTACAGGAACAAGTTTAGTTTTGGTTTGGACATTCAACTTTAATTCCAGCTGATGCCTGGTGTATGAATAATTCATTGTTTGGAACTGACCTTCGCAGAGAATTTAGTAAGTGTGAACACTGCCGCAGTGAACATATGCCTGGACTTTTTTTTTTTTTAAAAAGAGCTAGAAAATGAGGTTACTCCCAAAAAAAAGTGGGTAAAATAATTAAAATGTAAATTGAAATAAATTATTCACACTAGCAAATTTAAATAAATGACTTGAACACCTAAACTTAATTAAGCCGTGTTGTTAGAATACTTTCAGTATTGTATAGCAGATGTACAAAACCAGGAACTGGCAAAAAAAAAGTCTTCTTTGTGCATAAATGTTTTATAGGTAACAGAGTGTATACCCTAAGGGCTTTGAATATTACATTAAATTATACATTTCTAATAAAGAAAATATAAATGAATATGGAACAAATGCCAACTTTCTGCTTAAAGCCCCAAATACTTCTTTTAGGAAAGAGCCTACCATTGCATAGCAGTTGCAATATTATCTTGTTTCATGGCTTAAACACTGTTGTCAACTAACTAGCTGTGTGTGTATGAAAGGGAATAACTGCCATTGGCAACTGTTATGGAAAGTATTCTAAAAAAAGACATTTTGCTGTCTCTTCAAACTCTTTAAAATTTTCATAGAAATAACATATTCAGCAGAGGGGACTTATTAATTTGTAGTAAATCTTTTTTTTTAATGGCTCATTTGCCAGCATAAATGCAAATGTATCATCAAACCAAGATGTTAGGAAGGAATTATTCCTAACTTTCTGATGGGCACAGCAAGTAGCAGAATTTAGATGGTGAAATTTGAGGAACACTTTATATATTTGTTTGTTTATCCTTTATGCTGTGGAGCTTTATCAGCTACAATATAACACAGATGGAGCTACTTATGTATATAAAAGTTAGATGCTTAGAGTGAAAGGAGCTCTCTGTTGATGGAAAGGGAGAAGAATGGCTATAGAGAGCCTCATTTATGTATGTTACCCACAGTTCCACTGGTCACACTTGGAAATTACCCTAACTGTACCAGATTTAGCCTTTGGTAGGGAGATGAAGTTTGAACTGTGAGAAGGAAAGGGCTCTCTCCTTGTAATGAGAAGCTCATCTCCAAGTAGCAATGTCTCTTCTAGATGCTCTTGGCTTTCCTTTGCCAAGGATCCTTGGAGAGATGGTGCAGTGAGGCCTTCTTGGCAGGAGATAGCTTAGAACAGACTTCTCAGTGGGATGCATGTGGGGCAGTAACAGAGCTGAGGTGAGTTCAGAGTTCTCCTGAGCTGAATCATAAAGTTGGATCAGGTAGTGACAGCTCAAGGTGGGATTTGGTGAGCAGCTTCAGCAGGGCCTGAGCCAGTTCTGCACAGAGCACAGCCCTTACGCACCCGGAGTGGTGTTAATCACTGATCTGAACTCCGAGTGGGGTTTGTGGTGGGTGGAGTGACATGGCCCAGGAACTCTTGCCTGTTGGGCCTTCACAGAGACTCACATGGAGGGGGCTGAATGAATTCCTGCAGAATTAGAATACTCAAATCTTTATTTGAATGTTGTATTGCTGAGTTTTCCCAGAGTCTATGTCCCCATGTCCCTTCATAAAGATTTCCTTGTTTTACATATAGGCTCAGAGTCCTTTTGAGCAGAGCAGTTCTGCCTGCCCAGGGCAACCACAGGAGGATTTATTTATTTTTCCCAGAATGCCGGATGAATACTCAAGACACTGGTGTTAGTCTACAAGAGGCACCCATTGCATGTAATTCATTTCTCATTATAGTCAAGAAAAAAAGTACCCATGCAGACAGTGCAAATGAGAGAGCATGGAATACAGCCATGCAAGCCTAGGAAAAGGTATTCATTTAAACCCATAACGTCAAGGGTGAAAGAAAGGGAACCTGGCGAGGGACACAGCTCCCCCCTCCTTTGCTAAGAGCACAGCAAGGGCTCCCTCCCTTTTCCCAGGACTGGAGGAGCAGTTCTGCTATGCACCACCTCCTATTCCAGTGTTTCTCAAACTGGGGTCGCCACTTGTGTAGGGAAAGCCCCTGGCGGGCCGGGCCAGTATGTTTACCTGCCCCATCCACAGGTCTGGCCGATCGCAGCTCCCACTGGCCACGGTTCACTGCTCCAGGCCAATGGGAGCTGCTGGAAGCGGCGCGGGCCGAGGGACGTACTGGCCGCTGCTTCCAGCAGCTCCCATTGGCCTGGAGCAGCGAACCACAGCCAGTGGGAGCCGCAATCGGACCTGCGGATGGGGCAGGTAAACAAACTGGCCCGGCCCGCCAGGGGCTTTCCCTACACAAGCGGTAACCCCAGTTTGAGAAACACCGTCCTACTCCTTGACTGGCCCAGTGAGAGCTCCTCTCCTGTTTCAGTCTTTAACCACTGGAGAGCATGTATACTGCACTCCCTAAAACCAAACCACCCATGTTGCTACATCAAAACAGGATGTAGAGACAAGATATTTATACAATGCCAGTTGTCACGCAGCCTAGGCCCAGTCCTGCCCCATTGAAGTCACAGGGGCCTGATCCTGTGTTCACTGGATTTAGTGGAAAGGTTCCCATTAACTTCAGTGAGCTTTGGAACAGACCCTATGTTTTTTTAATTTACTCACCTGTGCAGGAGCGGGATTCCCTTTTAAGAAGTGTAATGTCAAGGGGTCGTGTGATTGTGGAGCTGTCTCTATTAGACAGCAGGAATGATCAGCCCTCTTCCAAAGGTAGCTTGTTCCAGTATTTCTAGCTCTGTTTCGCAGATACAGTAGGCCTGGACTGTTAGGATCCCTGGGCTGTGGCAACTGTTGTAATAATGGAATGAAAACTCCATTGTACGGAATGAGATCCCTCTCTTGGAAATCCAGGCTGAGTTGTTTTTCTCAGACACGTGCTACTGGGTGTGTGGAAGCCCTCACGTGACTGGCAAGGACAGGGTTAACCTTCTCCCTTGGCAGAGAGCATATCACAGCTGTCTGCCTCATTGCAGGAACTGCCAGCGAACCCAGCCAAAGGGAGAAGTATGCCCGGGCACAGCTGGAGTGAATTACTTTATCCCATAGGGAACTATGAAACTAATCTGGTGAGGCTGGCAGGTTTTCCTAGTCTAGCTTAGCAGACAGACTCTTCCTATGGGAAAGGGAGCAGAGGGAGGGACCTTTACTGGAAAGGGGGACTGCAATGGCAGCAGTGAATGAAACTGGATTTTTGAGTGACTTTTTATAGCCCTTTTGACTAGAGAGAACTGTTTTTCTTATTTTGGGGAGCAGTCTTAGCTTAGTTGCTTAGTTACAAGAGATCATGACAAACAGCCCTGGGCTCACTTCCAGTTTAAGTATGATGTTTCTAAAAGATCATGTTTCAGGGTTTCAGCCAGCCACCTGCAGGGATCAGGAAGAGAATGTATATTCTGGAAGGGGTTTTTTTATCTCCTTCCTTGGAAGCATCAGGGATTGCCACAGCTGGAGATGGAACACTAGCCAGGGTGGGCCAGGGCTCTGAGGTGACACTGAGCATTCTGTGTGGCTAGCTGGTTCTTGCTCATATGCTCAGGGTCTAAGTAATCATAATATGTGGGGTCAGGAAGAAATTTTTCACCAGATCACATTGGCAGTGGCCTCGGGGGAGGTTTTCCTTCCTCTGCAGCATGTGGATGAGAGTCACTGGCCAGAATTATCTGGATATATCTGTTACCGTGGGGGCATCAGGCACTGATGCACCTTAGTCCCTCCTGTTCTGTGCCTATAACATATAATAGTTTAGTCACCTGTAGGCTAATATTTTGGTCTAATTTTGGTTGTTGGGGTTAGTGTGCAAGTGGTGGGTGGTGTTGATGGTCTGTGATAGACAGGAGGTCAGACTAGATGATCTGAGGGCCACTTCTGCACTGAAACTCCACGACTGACTCTGTGACTTCATTATATTTGTTGGGTAAGCAATGGTGGATTCTCCGTCACTGGAAACCTTTTAATCAAGGCTAGGTGTTTTTCTAAGTGCATGTCTACACTACAAAGGTAAGTTGATCTATGTTGGTCGACTTACAACCACTGCGCTCATGTCCACACTACACACCGTCTGTCAGTGGTTCACGTCCTCATCGGGAGCACTTCCACAAATTTAAGAGGCACAATGGGACGGGGGCTGGGAGCCCAGGCTCTTCGCTAGACCCACAGCTCCCCGCCAGAAGCCCAGCTGCCCCCTCCCACTCTCGGCTCCACCTTCAGCTCCCTGCTAGAAACCTGGCTGCCCACTCCCACTCTCGGCTCCCTACTCCCCACTCCCCACTGCCAGGAGCCCATGGGCTCTTGGCCCGACTCCCTGCAGGTGGGAGCCCAGCTGCCTCCCCACCCCTCGGGCTTTGGCTCCCACTCTCCACCACACCCAGGCTCCCAGCTGCAAGCTCCACAGCCTAAGCCTGGCCGGCTCCCAACGGGGAGCCAAGAGCCTCCGGGCAGCTGCCGGGCTGCACCCACCTGGCTCATCACAGGGAGCCCGGTGGCTGCCCCGAGGCTCCTGGCTCCCCACCGGGAACCTGGCTGCCAGTGACAAGAAGCCAAGAGCCTGGGGGGCAGCCGGGCTCCTGGTGACAGGGAGTGAGAAGCCTCCATGCAGCTCCCAGTGGCAGGGAGCCTCCGGGCAGCAGCCCAGCTGGTGCAACTTGGCTCAGAGCGGGGAGCCCGGGCAGCAACTGGGCTGGGAGCCGGGGATCCTGGGGCAGCCGGGCTGTAGCTGGAGTCTCACGGCTTTCTTTTCAATTTCAAGGCTCCAGCATGAAGCCATGAAATTCACAAAAATAATAGCCAACTGCCGTCGTGGGTAACTCTGTCTCCACAAACACTGGCGCCCTAACTACACCGACATAAGCCCTTTGTATCTCCTGGAGGTGGAGTGATGTAGGTGTGGTAGAGCACTTCCATCAGCAGGAGCAAGGCTGTAATGTGAACGCTGACATCACTAGGTCGACATAAGCTCTAGGTCTTGTGTTGACCTAACTCCGTACCGTGTATCTTTTAGGCTTGGTCCACTCACGGATTCTATCATTATAAGGGACATCCTTAGTTTTTCCTTTTAGCTGTGCCAGCTCCTTGGCTTTTATTTAAAACCTGCTTGTGAAAATCTTTGTTCTTTTCTCCCCCCTGCACCTTCCCAAACTTACTGCAACAGAGAACTGGGTCCAATTGTGCTTTTGGTTTCCAAGCCCAGATGGGGCTGCTGTCTCCCCACGTGGCCATAATCCTCTGCTGAACTACATCATCTATTTTATTACAGAAGTAAACCAACCCATTTTCTTCCTATCCAATTACATTCTATTAAATGGCTTCTGCCTTTGCTAAGAAGATTAATTAAACTAAGAAAAATAGTCTCTATAGCTGAACTGAATGTGTGGCAGCGTAGAGGCACATGAAATGTTTTGGATTTCACAGGTATCCGGCATCACTACAAAACAGATAAATGTATGAATGGTGATCATTATTATTTTAACCTAAATGGAATTGTTCAACACCTTTGTAGTTCAAAGGATACTAGGAACAGAAGTGATTGGTTTGATTGCTCATGCAGAAGTTTCTCCAGCTGGCTCCTAGGGATTGATATTTGCTATACTGGGACATACAAACCTCAGCCGGTCATGCACAAACAACCTTCCTTCCCCAAAGAACTTCACGGTGTCAAATATGTGACTCTTTAAGTAGCACACAGATGCTGAGCATACAAACTATAGGGACAAAGCAAGTGACCTTTAATGATTCTTTAAGTCTCTCCTTGTTTTTCTATTGATAACATATATATTGATCATAGAGCTGTCTGGCGCAGAATTCCTCTGGAGAAATGCACCAGCAGAAAAGACCAACAAAAGCTTTAAGCAATGTCACTTCACTCCCTGGTCTCTGGCCATAAGAATTCAACCTCCAAGACTGCCCTTTTCACTTACTGACTTGAGAGGAGTCTCTTCCTGGCTCTGATCATGTTAGCGTTTCAGCAGCTTCTGCGCTAACTTTTAGCTTTCAGCCGAACTCCTGCTTATAGACTGCTAATGAAAACCCCGGGCAGAAACAGATGTGTGATTTGTAAGGCGCTAGGACAGTCCAGTCTGCGTCTCATTTTCTGAGAGTATACAGGATTGGAACATGTTCCAGCTCTCCTGAAAACTTCATTAGCAATTAACCTGCTAATTAAGTCATACTAGAGCAATTTAACAAAAATGTAACCAATGTCATTTCTTACACTTGTAGTTATTTCCCTGCCAACAACTTTTGTCTTCTCACGCTATCCTGTGAAGAGCACTGCCCAATGGAGGTTCTAATGACAAGGGCTGGAAATAGTGCAGGACTGATTTTTTGTTTTAATGTCTTTAATTTTCCCCCGGGTGGTCTGTCCATCTGTATACAATTCAGATGCCATGCTACTTATTTGTTATTGTAGTGTAGATTAATTGTGTGGTATATCTTTAAATAGTTTGTGAACTCTCTAGTGACTTTCACTGTGTTCTGTGTTTTAGAAACCAGCCAGACGAGTAGTATGGAAGTAGTTAGGTCATGTATGTTTAGTAAGTATGCTTATTTGGACCCCATTGTGCCAGAATGGTTCTACATGTTATGTTATTGAGTAAAGACTGAAAGAGAAAACAGTTATTCGGTGGGTTGTTTTTTTTTTTAAATCAAACTTGTAAATCCCATTCCTTAATGTCATCTGGAGAACCATCTGAAAGCCTAGATAGAGCATGATGGTATCGGGAGATATAGGTTCTAGTTCTGGTTCCATCACTGATACTCTGATCTTGAACAAGTCACTTGTATTAATTGGGTGTGGCATTGATTAATGTTTGCAAAGCACTGTAATATTCTGCAATAAAAGGCACTAGACGAATATTATTTATATTGTGCCAACAGCGTACACCAGAAGCTTTGTAGAGAGAGAGAGATGAAGAAAAGGTCTCTGCCCCAAACAGTGCACAGGATAAACACTTTGCTAAAGAAATACAAAATATCATAGATTAGGATTACTTAGTAGTATCCTGTGCAGTGATCATTATAGATAGCAAAGAGAACAGTGCATTTTAAACAAAACATGGAGCATGTGTGTAAAAATACAAATCTATAACAGTGCACTTTTCTTCAGTAAATAGAATTGGTCAAAAACTCAGATTCCCTCAGATTCAGATGGATGAGAGAAGTGTTTGTGTGTATGTGTGTGCAGCATACATTTTATATATACCAATTATAAATACTTACATCATGTTTTATGTGTAAGGTACATAATATACAGTATAGTACACAATGTTCATTATATGGATGTACAGGTTTTCTCTTCCACTAATATTCTGCCTTCCATTGTCCGATGTATTACAATAATACATCATTGGAGTGATGACAGTCTGATGGTGTATTGCTATCATTTATTACTGGAATATCATCACTGGCGTATTATTGCAATGTATCACCATAGCAGTAGCCAGCAGGAACATAACTGCAAGAGATGGGCATGTTATATCTTCTGTTCATTTCTAAATGCTAATATTAAAATTAGTATAGCTCAAAAATCAGCATACATCCTGTTTCCCTCTGATTCACACACACACAGCATGGACACACTAAACTATTTCACCCAATATTTTAACAAGACCCTGTTTTTCCAGTTGTGAATTGGCCTTCAGTGCTGAAATTTTGGATTGCAAGTCTTAGCTGGAATGTTACTACATTCATAATTATGAAATTATAGGAACCAAAAGAAAATAATTGTTTTATTTTTGTCTCTTCTTTTATTCATATTATTTGTATTGTGGTAGCAATCAGGAATTGGTGCCCTATTGTGCTTGGAGCCACACAAACACTTATTAAAAAGACAGTCCCTGCCCCAATGAGCTTGTCATCGAAATATCTTTTCATGTGTGCATGTGCTCCTATTGAAATTTAAACAACCCAGCTGAGTAAAATCACCGAAAATCAAGAACAATGACCAGGCTGTGGTATATTTACTATCATCTCTCAACTG
This sequence comes from Mauremys mutica, assembly GCF_020497125.1. Lineage (NCBI taxonomy): Eukaryota > Metazoa > Chordata > Testudines > Geoemydidae > Mauremys > Mauremys mutica. The sequence goes on from NC_059082.1 coordinate 60,895,845, forward strand.
TTGAGTTAGTAAGAAGGCACCCAATATTTAAGCATTCTTGCGGGACTATGGTTCCTCATCTTAAATTAATTTTTCCCCATCTCACACTACTTCCCACAAAGCAAGATTGTGCCAATACTAAAGTTTCTCTTCCATGCCAGGAGGAATTCTGAAAGCTATCATTTGAGAGAATGTCTGTTGAATTTATTTCTGTTTGCCACTGGAAAATATGTTCACTGTACGCTATGTAGAGAGCAACTTCTGCAAAGGCAAGCTCAGTACTGTGATTCAGTCAGGAGGACTCTGTCTTGTCCTACTGATACGGCTGCTGGATATGGCCTGCAAGGGTTCAAGTTGTAATGTCAACTGTGGTAACACAGGATGCTTGTGCAACTCCCACCACTGGATGGGGGATTGTAATAACTGGTTATATCCACTCTATTGCCTGGCCACTAGCTGCTAGAGACAACATCCACCGGTAAACAAATGTCCTCATGTTTTTAGTAGTATGCTGTTTTAGCCTGACAATGCACCTCTGATGCATCAGCTGATCTGTTCAGGATTCAGAATTGATATAGAAAATAGAATCAATATTAAGAATGAATTATACAGTTATGAAAGCCTTGCATGTTTAAAAACAAACTAGTTTCAGCATGACAGCCCCAGCAAAGACAACTAATGTGCCAAATCATGGCTGTTCAAGGCAGTGCAAAAGGGGAAGGGAGGTGCTTATTAGGGTTGATATAGTGAAAAAGTGGAACAAAACCTGAAACTGCATAGAAACAGCACTGCATCTAAATCTGGATGATTGTGGGGCTAGACTTTGGGGTGGAGCTGTCTAGTATAATAATAAGCCAGAAAGATAGAACAACAGGGCTATGAGAGAAGAGGGAGCAGAGGAAGACCTGAAATCCTAAGGAAAGTCTTCTTGAAGGGAAGATGGTCTTCTGCCTTCTTGTGAGAGGCAAGCCGTACCTATACTGGGATATTTCTGGAGAATGCCTCCCGGATACTGGCTGTGACCAGTGAAGGCACAGGGCAAGCTAGTGATGATGATAAAGAACTGCAGGTTACATCAATCTGCAAGATGGCGCCATTCTTTCTGTCTAGCGCTGTTAGCAGCAATTTATTAAAGTTTAAAAAAAAATCAGTAAATTGCAATGCAGTAAAATATGTACTGTCTGTCAGAATATTGCCACGTATTTGTAAGAACTGCAGCGAGTGCTGCTCATTGTTTTGTATAGGACAAAGGATCATGAGACAGTAGTGTGACACATACTGTATTCATAAGTTCCAGGGCCACAAGGGACCATTGTGATCATCTAATCTGATCTCCTGCATAACACAGGCCATTGAATTTCCCCAAAATAATTCCTAGAGCATGTATTTTTAGAAGAACTGTGAGCATGATCATTTGCGTTTTTTTATTTAATCTTCTACACTGACATTAATGAATCTCACCAGCAATAACCTCAGCCCACATTAGTAGTTTGGATGTCTGAGTCCTCTTGTCAATTGTCATATAGATTGGGCATCATTAAAAATGGTGCCTTTCCTAAGCGAGCATATAATCATAATCGACAATAGCTTAATCACGCTGTCTGACACATTGTAAGGAATTCAGTTCAAAAATGGTGGAAGAGATAGGGAACTAATGGAGATGTAAAATCTTTTTTGGCATACATTGGAGAAGAGAATTTAATTAAGAACAGAACTAGAGATTGATGCTTTGCTATGATCATCGGTGGCTGCAGTTTCTGACATACTCTAGTGTCTGTCATCACAAGAAAACATCTGGAGGATGGTAAGAAATTGCCAAACCTTGGCATCCATTCAGCATCATAATAATATTAAAGGCTTTTTGTCTTTTATTCCCCAAACTTCAGTGTATGGGATCAGAGAGAATGAGGGAGGGAGGGCTCTGAACCTAAGCCCGATTCAAATCCAAAAATCCACACTTTGTATGTTGCTACCATCTAGTGAGTTGAATAAAAACAATGCCTGTGTTTGCAGCAAGATGAATAATATTTGAGGGCTTGAACATTCACCACTGAAGTCAATGGGAGTGGGAGCATGTGCTAATGAAGGGGGAGATATTAAACACATCAGGCATTTGAACTGTGTATATGACGATAGGAGACATCATCCTAGAGAGTTGCACGTGTTTGTGAGCTAGATAATCGCACTAAATTGCCCAGAATAACATCACCCTAAAGGATTCTTAGCAATTTACAATTTTAAGCCAATGCAAATATGTCTGAAGGGATCAAAAAGACACAGCCAAATGGTACAAAGGGATGTGTGCTCAGGAGTCTTGCATTGCTTAAGTGAATTTAAGCCTGGGGGAATGTGCTTGATCACCAGCCTTAGAGACCAGAGATGTATGTTTTTGCAGAAAGAGGACACAATAAGGGCAGCAGCAATATATGCTCTGCCAACATTCCTCATCCCTCTTCTGGAGGAAATGCCTGTAAGGTGAGAAAGCAGCTAAGTCTTCATGCCCATTTAGGCTTTGGTGACTCTTGTCAAAAAGGCTGCTGGTTGTGATGTGGACACTTGTCCATTTAGACTGGGCCCCACCCTATCATCTCACAAGCTCAACACACCTTAATACCTCCAGTGAAATCCTGGTTCCACTGAAATTAATGTGATTTTCACCATCAACTTGGAGCCAGGATTTCACCCCATGGCTTCACTAACAACATGAATTGAGCTGGTGGCCTATAGGTGCAGTGATCCCTATCCCATTATTAATGTCCTAGGCCATTCAGCCCTCTCCATGCATCAGTAAGCCTCACTTAGCATGTGATATGCAGGGTCTAATGGTCAGAGTAGGAGGCAGGGTGGCAGGATCCAGTTCCCAGATCTCCCCGTGACTTTGTGCAAAGGCATTTCTGATGATTTTCAGAAGTTCTTAGTACTCAGAGCACTCATTAAATTTGCAGACATAAGTGATCAGGACTTCTGAAAATGAAGCTATTCATTCCGTGATTCAGTTTACGTATATGTACAAAGGTATAATGGCACTTGCCTGGCAGGGTTGTTGTAAAGCATGATTAACGAATATTTAAAAGTACTCTGAGATCCGACTATACTAGTACCAATTAATATTGTGACTTCTATTGTCTATAGATTAAAACCCCAGTTCTGCAAGGGACAAGCTACATGCCTAACTTTAAGCACATATATTGTCCCATTTACTACACATCCTTATAGTTAGATGCATACTTAAGTACCTTGCTGGATCAGGGCCTTGATTTTGATCTCACTTACATCAGCTCTACTCTTCTATACTAAGCAAGCTTCTATTCTATAAGGTTCATCGCCATAATATCTGAGCACCTTCCAGCAGTACATTACCCAATGCAACTAACATCTGTCGCATGTTGGTTGTTCTCTTATTTTCCCCAGGGCAACAAACATGTGCAATGTAGTGTCTTGTTTTGGTAGGGTTTAGCTGTTATTAGTTTACACGTGGCTTTTTGTTGATGGTTAGAGAAGGCAAGGTCCAAGAAGTGCACCTTGCACGTGGAGTGGACATGGTAAGGTTTGTGATGGTCCTTCGTTCCTGAAGGAGTTCATTTCACAGTCTCAGACTGGCCACTAAGAAAGCCCTGTTTTCTGCACAGGCGGGCTTTATCCTTATTGTAGAGAGTTTGTGTCAGAGAGGCATAGCTGTTGATTTATTTGGAGCTACTCCTGATTTACACCCAGGTGTGATCAGAAACAGACCTGTTAGTAATAAAGAATTGCTTTTTAATTCCTTTAGCAGAATTTGTCTCTTGTGACTGAAATATCCCATGACTAGAGCTGGTCAGAAAAACTTTGATGGAACAATTTTCCACCAGAAAATGCAGTTTTGCTGAAAATTGAAATCCTTCCTGAAATCATTTCAGTTCTTCTGAAATTTCATTTTGGAGGGAAAAAGCTCTGACAAATGTGAAAATGGGATGGTTCAATATTTTGGAACAAAAAAAATTGTTTTTCTTGCAAAATGGCTTTTTATTTCAACTTTTTTTAAAAAGTTGTAATCAACTAATGGGCCTAAAACAAAAACAAGCCAGTTAGACTTTTCCTATGCAGAGAATTTCTAAATGTTGGAATTTCCTACCAAACTGGAATGAAAACAAATTTGTAAATATTGAAATCCTCCGTGAAATGGAATTTCCATTCTCTGCACAGCTCTATTCACTGCCTTCAAGAAGCTTGGCTCTACCATTTTAACAGGCACTGACTTTAGGGAGGAATTTTGCTCCTTGATGTGGATTTAACATGCAGAATCATTGTATACTCCCTCCCCTCCAAAACTAATGATATTGTTTACCAATGCAGGCTTCAGTGGCTGTTATATTCTAAGGTACATTTCCTTCCTCCTTTAGTGGTTGCTTCATTATAACTTGTACTATGAGTTGCTACGTAAAGCATTATTTTTCTTTCTTCGTGGCAAATAGATGGGATCTTTACAGCAAGTGATTGTGAAATGCATCTTATCTTCCAGATCAGCCTTCGAGAAATTAATTTCCACTTAGTTTTTGGAGTCAGTCCAGCTCGTCCTCATGAGTCAAATACGGACATCAGAAAGTGGAACCGAGAATACAAAGCTAATGATCTGGTTCATGTTAGTTAGTTCTCTCTTAATCCATTGAAAGATCGCATTTCCTGTCTCTTGGTTCCTTTCACCCCACTCAGATTATAAAAGAAACAAGACAATATTTGCCATATGTTATATATCACAATTAACTGAAGAGGTAAAGATGATCTTTATAGCCATTGCTATCAGCTTATCAAAATTAGTTACATCAGATTGCAAGGACAGGATTTTCTTACCATTCATAATAATTCCCACTGAAATTTAAACTAGTGATTAAGGTAAAACTAGAAAGGACAAAGGGTCTCATTGTTCAACATTCTTATTGGTGAGAGTTCTGAGTGCACAAGGATTACAGAATTGTATCCATAATGCTCCTGAAATATTCAGACTGTCCTCCTCTTTAAACCTTTCCTCCTGCCTTCCTCGGGTATTGCTAGTACTCCTGTCTAGAGCAGAAATCTCTCAGTATCTGGTTGTGTTTGCAGAACAGAGCTCACTAAGCTGTAACTCTCAAACATCTCACTGTGCAAGATAGCACTCATCTTACCCCAAAATTGCATACATTCCAGGCCAATTAGGTGTGTCTAAAGTTGTTGGGTTTTTTGCCAGAAAATTGGCACTTTGTGAAAAGTTTTTTTTGTGGAAAATCTTTATTCCCCCGCCCCCATAAAAAAAAACCAGATGTCTGAAAACCAGACTATTTCAGCCAAAAATTAGTAGGGTTGAAGTTCAGTTGTTTCATGTCTCCCTTCTCCTCTTTGAGCTGTGCCCCCCAGCCAACTACATCTCCCATGATGCACCATGGACAGGGACTCCCATGATGCCACCTCTTCCCCTCTCCAGGCAGGAGACCATAGTTCATCATGGGAGATGTGGTATAACCACAAAGCTCAGGCAACAGGAGCATGAGGCATCCAAATTGCTGTTGCGCTACCTCATGGGAGTTGCATTTTCAAATTAAAATATCTTGTTTTGCAAACTTCTGCCAAAAAAAATTTCCCTGGAAGATTTACATTCATCTTTATTTTTCATTTTTATCTAAGTTTTCTGGGGTGGGAGAAGGGAACCCATTTTTCAAGATGCTCCAATGACCTCACTATTATTGTTGGAAATGACCTTACATCAGAAATAAAAAGTCATGGAACTAAGGTTGTGGAAAGAATGACGTGTACTAGAGGAAACCATCTCCTAGCACTTTGTTTCCTGCATGAATGCTTTTTTGTGCTCCTTTTTCTGGGTCTTTGTCTCTCATTGGATCCCACGTTTTGGCTTCGATAAGTTGAGAGCTACGCTTCAAGCTTATCTTTTGAATATTGGCAAAAATGTTTTCAATTGCAGCACAGTGACAATACCATTGGGATTGGCACAGCCTTGGGGGGGGAGGGAATTAAAATCCATTGTATTTTCTTGAATATGTTGGCAGCCTGATTTTGTAATATAGCACATTAGTTTAGTGTATGCAAAACTCATTTACAAATACATGTGTGTAATGCAGTGTCCTGGATTGGTTGTCAGAACAGCAATCAAACCCTGAACCTAAACATCTGAGCCTCTACAGTCTGAACTAAAAAACCTGCAGCTGTTAGCCTGAAGAGAGTAGCAGACTTACGAAGCTCTCTGCAGTCCAGCCACTGGAAGGAGACACCGAGCCACGGTTATATGTTCATCAGATCTGTATAGGTATCTGTCATGGGGTTTATGTACCCTACACTGGCCCAGCAACCAAGGCATTAATACAGGCACTGCCAGCAACTGCTGATTGGAAACTCAGAGTAGTGAGCAGGCCAGAGAAAGGAGCTCCTGCAAGCAAGTAGTAAACAGCTGCCCAGTGACAGCTTCCCAGAAGGGGATGAATTGACCGACAGGCTGGAGAGCCTACAGAGATCCAGGGCCAGGCAGGAAAAAGCTCAGGGCACTGTCAGAGTTGAAGAACCCTGACCCTGCTTATCTAGCTTGAGGGCCCAGAGGAGTGGGTGGGTGTGTGTTCCCCTACCAGCCCTCGATGGACTTAGGCATGGAGAAAGGTTTCAGACTCCTGGGCACCAGGAATAGACTGACAGCCCCGCTATGTGACCTCAGGGGATGCGCTATGCTTGGCCAGAGGTGAGTGCCATTGCACTGATGAATCACCCCACAATACCTTTCACCCCTAAGGTGGCGGCTGCATTTGAGGGGCAGATGAAGCAATCTCTGTATATACTCTGCATAAAGCTTTGGGATGAAAAGCATTGTTCACAAGTAAGACTATGACCACTATAGAGGTTTGTGTTGATTGAACAAGTACTGGAAAGCTATTCAGAGCAGAACTGGTTGAAAAATGGAAATAAAAATGTGAAACATTTCTCCTTTTTTTTGTTGTCCAAATTTAGAATTTGAGTATTTTTCCAACCAGTTCTGATCAGCCGTGAACACTGCTGCCCTGGCAACAGGCTTAATATCAATATTATTGGTTTGCAGAATTTGTTTATGAGGAGGTGAGCAATAGACATATGAAGCCAACAGGGGGTTTATTGCTTTTGTCTGCATTTGTTTTGTATTTTAGTGTGAGACTCTCCCAAATTGTGACTTCCATCTAGTAATTCTCCTGTTCAACACCTGGGAGAATGTTCTCTGATGCCCTTGCCCAGAAAAGCTATAGCACCTATCACGCATATATAGTGATGGGTGAATATGAAGAGGGTAGACAGTTTGGTTTAGTTCCAAACATATGGATGCCTGTTGGATGCTTATCAGAACTTTTTGAATTTCTAGTATAAGGCTACAAAATTCACAACAACTTCCTGTTCTGGCTGTGGTCAGAAACTCTGAAAGAAAGGGAAATGTATCCATTCATTTTCCAGCTGCAGGAAAGGTTTGGCTCTTAAAATGGATGAAGCTTCTTGGAAGGATCTAAACTGTCATCCATTTCTGCTGGAGATCAGGGTATCGTTTTTGAGAGACATTCATAATCTCTCTAAAAAAGATAGGCAATATTCAGATTTTGAGAATTTGCTCCCCACATGTACAGATTATACAGCTGTTGGAGGCTCAGAAACTAAAAAGACCTTGTGATGGGGTGCCGAAAGGGTTAATGTGTGGCGGAGAGGCCAATTAACCCACCTGGTTGCACTAATTAATGGTGAAACCCGGCTGGGGAGAGGCTGGATAGTGCTATGAATAAAGAAAGGTTGGAGCAGAAGGGGACTGAACTGTACAGTCACTCTCCTGGTAGTAAAGAGACTTCTAGGGAAGAGGAATCTCTTGCAGGCTGAAGAGAACATCCAAAGAGACTTTTTATGAAGAAGGTCAGGGAGGTGGCAGCAAGGAGTCTGGTGAGATAAGCCTTGAAGGTCTGTCCTAGGTCCCTGGACTGGAGCCCAGTGCTGAGGTTTGGGATTCCATACCAGCCACTGGTAAGATGGCATGAAGCCCCTCAGAAGGAGATATGGATGATTGGAAACCATCAATCATCCATATGATGATGAGAACTTCTGGGCCCAGAATTGAGAGTGGCAGACTAGATTGAGGGATCAGACATTTGTTTTTGCTGGACTTTGTTACGCCAGAAGGGGTGGGCGTAAAGCATGACCTGGGAGGGCTGGGTCACAAGAAAAGGAAGACCACTATAGGACCAGTGACCATCGGCAGGGGGCACTAGTAAATGAGGAGAGCCCACTATGCCACACCCAGCTGCGAGGGGGCACGACAGCAGTAAGTTGACCTATCTACAGACCTCAAAACACATTTGTTCTACTTTCTTCACTTTTCTACATTCAGTTCCCTGCTTGACACCAAGGAAGACAAAGGACGAGACGTTTTCAGTATCCAGCCCCAAGGAATATCCCTGTGGGATTACCGGCAGCTCCACATACCATTGAAAAAGGAAGATTAAAAGTAATAGTCATGTTAATATTATTTCACAATCCACAAACATAAATCCTCATTTGTTATTCATGAGCTCCCTCTCAGGAGCAAGATACTGCAGCATATGCAAAAATAGTACCACAAAGTAAACCATGAAGGAGGGGCAGGCTCTCAGTAGGTGGCTTTATAGTTCTTGTACAGTAAAGATATTGCAGGTAAAAGATGATATGGGTTCCTGCCTATAGGTGGTGATATACCAACCACCTATTAGTTAGCAAGAGGGTAATGCCATGCCTCTTGTGATGGCTCATAAGTGTAATGTGTTTTTGTAACTAGTTCTTTAATGTGACCCCTCCCTTAAACAATCGCTAATAAAGGCCCCAGTACTCTAGAAGCACTGGCAAGAGATACTCTGCTTCTTAATACCCTCCATTCCCGTTGATATGAGGGCATGTATCCCTTTGCCTAACTGAACTCAGTGTCTGAATAAAATATAGTTTCATTATGGAGGGAATTTTAATTAACGACAACAGCAAGTAATTCAAAACTAAATGTGTTATCTGAAATGGAGAAGGAATAGCAAGTCTCTGGGTTATTGAGATGATGGTGGTTTAATTTAGGCAGTGAGTCCATTTTTTATAACTAGAATCATCAGTGCTTAGTGCATCAGAACATTATAGGGCATTGTGTATAGTGTCACACATGCCCACGTTCTTTTAGGGGTACGTTGTGATGATGCTGTATGTGCCTCTCAAGCCACTCTGCCACTGCCTCTCAAAAGTCATGTAAAATACGCCTGCTTTTGTGTGGGTAATGGGACTTACCTAAGGCGTCCAAGTTATTGAATTGAAACTGATGTCTTAGCTTGGAGGAGGGATAAATGTCTGCTAGGAATTGAGTTGAGGCTAGACATCAGCCCAAGCAAAAACCCCAGTTCCGGATCAGAGTTTACCTGCTAGCTTTGCAGGGGGCACATGTCTCTTCAATTGAGTGAATAAGGCACCCCCAGGCTTTGGGAAAGTTCAGCTCTAGATCTAAACTTGATAGTTGGATCCTTCTGTCCATGAGCCACCAGAATCATTTCACTTGTGGTTTGAAGCCAAATTGTGATATATAGAGGTAAGACTAGTGCAGTTATGCACCACACTGTTGAGCCCCAGAGCCAATTGTCTTCAGAGTATAAAGCTATACACAGGAAATGTGTAATCAGAAAAGAACGTAAGATTCATATACAGAAAAGAAGAGATGAACCCCAATCCCAGATCCAAAGAGATTCAGAATTCAAAGCCAGATCCGTTTCATAGCTTATTTGTAGAATGGGCTGAACCAGCACTGTGAAGGGCTGCATCTAACTTTGAAGAGTTCAAACCCCATCTCCAGATCTAAATTTGATAGCTCCGGCCCATTCTCTTCCAGACAAAAGCAGCCCTTCCTGCGCAACATACTGTAGCAACTTTTGGTTCTGTAACTATACTCCCTGAATCACTAAATCTGAACTGTGCAGGGAGTTCTCCTTAGCTTGGTTAGAGCAGAGAGGGGACATTAAACTTTTACCAATGCTCCTCTTATTTCCCAATCATTTGCAAAGTCTCACCTAGAAACTAAATCGATCTCTAGTTCAGATAATTACTATCATAGAAGCAGATGAACCCTCCCATGATAGACCTGCTGATGAGGGGGAGGGTTTCATTTAATCTATAGCCACAATTGCTGTGGAAGCAGAGGACTCCCTCTCCTCCCTCCCCCCGACTCTGCCTCAGCTATATCCCTGTAGCTCTTTGTTTCCTCCAGCTATTCTTTTTTTAAGCTGATACATGTTTTCCAAAGCTGCTTGAGCTGTGACAGGAAACTTCAAAGATATCTTAGTAATTGGCCTACATGTGAGGAAGGAAGAGGTTGAGAATGACAGTCCAGGGGAAGAAACCCTTGAAAAATTGTGTATTGGGAAGCCTCTATCATAACCAGCAGCAGAGTTATGTGAAATTGTCGTATATGCAGAAAGAGCTCTTCCTCTCTGGTCAATACCTGCTCCCATATTTATAGGAACAGTGCTTGCTTTTATGTAGCAATCCTTGGTACATCAGTTTCTTGCCGTGCCTGGATTTTGTAAGCCATGTAAGCCATCTTCTGTAGCTAAGTGGAGCAGGCTTTACGTACACAACCTGTTTTATCTGAAATGTCATACATTTGGGCCCTGTTCCAGCAAATGCTTAAGCACAAGCTTAACTCTAAGCACACAAATAACCCAAATTGGGCTACTTTTAAGCTAAAGTGCTTAGCTGGACCAGAGCCTGAGCAAGCAGTGGCCATTAGATCAGATCCTCAGCTGCTATAATCCAGTATAATTTCATTGACTTCGGTGGAGGTATACCACTGTACATTAGCTGAGGATCTGGCTGACAGTGAGACACAATTTTCTTTGCAGGACTGCTGAAAATAATTGACTAAAAGCACAACAAAATCTCAAGCTGTGATAACTTTGCACATTTGTTCTTAAATGGGTGTTGAGTTCTCCTGACCTGATTTCTCGACTCTCAGGTTACAACCTGCCTGCCTGGTTTTCCAGAGAGACTAAACACCTGCAGTTCCCCTGTAGGCACTGAAGGGGCTCAGCACCTCTGATAATCAGGCCATATGTTTTAAATCCCAATCAAATATACCTTTTTGTTGTTGCCCCTTTTTGACACAAGTGTCCAGTGAAAGTTCAGGGCCCTGGGATGCTCCAGTTAGGTGGGGAAGGTGGTGATCAGCATTTCTTTGCTGCAATCTTGATTATTCACAGGGAACGTAGAAAGCCCTGTTTCTCCAAATGCCCCAGACCTCTTCAAGCATCAGACCCAAAAGCGCGCTCTCATTTTTTCCAGGGTTATGCTGTGCTCGCTGGCTTCTGTTTGGTTTTTTTGCTTTTTGCCTCTGCCTTTCCCTGTTCTCAATTTGTGTCTCCTGCGTCCCTGTACCCACCCTCACTATACTGAGCAAAACAAAGCTTCACCCACTCAGTCCAAACTCTTGGGCAGGTTCGCAACCTCCTTTTGTCTTACATGTGTGGGGCAGGGGAGCTTCAGATTAGCTCATCCTGATGCTTGTTAATTGAAGGATGTCTTTCACTCAGCTCATAACATTATTTATTATTATTATTGTTGTTGTTGTTATTTAAAGAACATATTTCCCCTTTTTTTTAACTGTTTAATGGAAGTAATAGGCAGACAGTGCCACATCTCACTATTTCAGGCTTTTGCACCTTCTGGAGTGACGCAGGTGAAACCAGGGTTTGTTTATATGAACAAATGTGGCAATAGAGATGGAAGAACAGAGTATGCTCAATATTAAACCACCCGAACATGGCTGAATAATAATGATCCCACTTGTCTTAGGTTCACCCATGCTAGGTAAAAACAACCAGAACAGGAAGAAAACAAGACCAACCGGAAGCAGGGCCCAGTTCCAGTCTCCCCAGAACTGTGACCTAGGGCAAGGAGAAGCCAGCATCAGAAGGATGGCAACAGGGGGATCTAGAGGCAACATCCTTAGCCCTTCTGGAGGGACTGGGGAAGAGGAGCAGCTGAGAACACGAACAGAATCTGCTGGAATTGGAGAGGTGGGAGAAGAGCCTTAGAGCTAGTAACAGAAGTGTGTGTGTGCATTTCACAGACATCAGACATAGTCACAGTGAGGCGACCAACATCCAGATTTAATTAAACAATCAAACAAAATTAAGGTTGTTTGGGTAGTAGAAATTGATTGGGGTGGTAGCGAATTATGTTATGGCCGTTGGGACTGACTGGATACCCTGATTGTGCAGTTCCAGTCTTTTGGGTATATGGTTTTGGGTGTTTTGTTTCAATGCGTCTATTAAAGGGAAGTTTTAAAATATTTGGTTAGGTGTTAGCTGTACGCTGACATCCTTTTAGCCTTAACTATCCTGTAACAAAGTTTTTGGTAGCAGAATTTCCTAGGTAAATATTCCTATCCTTTTTCCAGATGCCTTAGTTAATGTACCCAACTGAACAGGGTTTAGAGGAAGACACAGAAGCCTCTAAAAATAACTCTATATCTGAAAATGTCATCATTTAAAGTTGAATATCTCAGGCCTTTCCAGGGCTAATAAATGAATGCTGGATCCCAGTGGGAGGTTGGGCATTTCCCCTGCTTCATTTCCACCTCTGCAAGGTTGCAAGATAGATCTTATACATTATTTTCTAGTATAGAAAAGTTATTGGCCCAGGATTGAATCTTGTCCACCTGTAGCCTCAGGAACATTTAATTTTGAGGGGGGGATTCACCTTTGGAGAAAGAAAGTGGCAGCTGTTTGAAACCTCTCACGTAACTGGAATGTTAGAAGAAATCTAGAGATGGATTAGTGGGCAGAAGACATGTGAAGTAGTCAAAGGTGTGTCATGGAGTCCCCGGGCGATGCTCTGGAACTACTCCCCACAAAGCCAGTCAGGACTCTGGGGAGCCTCCTCTCCCTTGGAGCAGACTGTCTTCAGGGCAAGAAGCTCACACGGCTTCACCTTCCTGGGTCTGACCTTGGAGCATTCAGCATATGCCCCTCTGTGTGCTTCCCACAGCGAGTCCGCCCAGGCAGGGTTCTGGGGAAGCCAGAGGGTCCTCCATGCACCCCCACTTCGCAGTCAGACATGACTCGTAGCCAGCCAGTAAAACAGAGGTTTATTAGATGACAGGAACACGGTCTAAAACAGAGCTTGTAGGTACAGAGAACGGGACCCCTCAGCCGGGTCCATTCTGGGGCCCAGTGAGCCAGACAACCCCATCTGCCCTCACTTCCCATCCCCAGCCAGCTCCAAACTGACTCTTCCTCCAGCCCCTCCTTTCTGGCCTTTGTCTCTTTCCCAGGCCAGGAGGTCACCTGATCTCTTTGTTCACCTTTAGCTATTCCCTTGCAGGGGGAATGGCCCTGGCCATTTGTTGCCAGGATACAGAGTGTCAGCCATTTATGCACACTGGAGACTTAAGAAATGCATAGGGGAAACTGAGGCACCCACCCAGTATTCAGAGGAAACATTAAGAACAGTCCCACTTCATCACAAGGTGCATGCTAAATAAAGTGGGCCATCTGGAAATTCAATTAATCACATGGGCTTCCACATGTGTTGACTGTCTTCCCTCTGCAACCAATGTATACACCAATTTGACAGTTACTATATTCCTCAATCCATTTAGCTTGAAAATTACTGAGTGTGGTTCTCAAACAGAGAGTAATCAGGCTAGGATTATCTTTTAAAAGTTAGATGCTGCACAAAGCAAGACCTCCAGTTAAGAAGCCCGTGGGTGGTGATGCAGTATAGCATGGGATAAGCAATTTGCCAGCTTTTTAAGTTATGATTTAGGAAACATTTCCCTCCATTGTTGGTACACAATTATAATTACCTTATGTTCAGAGAAAACTGAATTTTTAGTTTTTGATCCAAATTGGAATGAGACCAAATTTTGGAATATCAGTATTACCTTTCTCTGCACAGCTCGAGTTAAAAACAGTTTGTTAAAGACTTTGAGATGCTTGATTGGAAGGCATTATTTTATAGAGTACCTTGCCCTGAGTTCTGTTTATCTATATTTGACTTATGTATACGTTGGTTTATCTTTCTCTGTGTGCACGTGTACATTACTGCTACTGCTGTTTTGGGGTCTGTCCCTGCTTGTTGCTGACTGGCTGCTAGATACTGCATGACCTCACTGACTCACTTACATAGGGTCAGACCATTAAGTATCAGGGGGAAGGTAGAGAAATTCCTCACCAGGTTCCCGAGGAGTAACAGAGATTGATATGACAGTTCAGCCAGCCCAGCTCTGCATCCAGAGTTCAGCCATTCATTAAACACCTATAAACTATATAATTTTATTGCAGTGTGCATGTTTCCAGGCACTTACAGCCAATAGTTTAAAAAAAAAAAAAGCAGCTCACATGGACTCGAGGTTAGGTCACATGCACAGACAATTAACCCCTTGGTCACCAGACTAAAATAGAACACTGCAAAGCCCACATCTGACATTCTCCACACTTGTGCTTATCTCAAACAAGTTCTGAGTGACCACTAGCCCTGCCCAACTGGAACAACTGTTCTGACAGCATCAACCCTCTGCTCCCCATGGCATAGGCACGTGGCCTCCTTCCAGATAAGAAATGAGCTCCTGATCAGAGAAGAGCTTGGCAGGGGCTACAAGAGCAAAACACAAAAGAGGAAAAGGCCAGGAGTTGCTCATCAGGAAGGGGCAGAGCTAAATGGAGAGAAGTTAAGAATGGCATAAAGAGGAAAATGAATGGAGCTCTTGGAGGCAGACAGCTGACAGAGAAGACCCCAGAGAGGCAAAGGGGAGAGGAACTGAAAGAAGGACCCTTGATACAATGAGGAGACTTGAATGGATACCACCTCTTTTCACAACAGCCTGGCATTGGGGAGGAGCAGGAGGTAGTGACTGGTTTTTTCCATGCAACTAGAACATGAGTCTATGCAGGAGTAAATAATATTTTTAAATGGCCATGTGACAGGGTTCACTCACCACTCTGGCACCTCCTCAGCCTGTCTTGGGAATTAGCTCTGCGGGTGAGTGCACCCCCTTCGGGTAGTGCATTGCTCCCATGACTCCTGCTCTTCGGCCCACGTCTCTCCGAGGACTGCGGCATTCCCTTCAATGAGACAGCCCTTCAGCCGTCCCACACACTGTGCTCCCCTCTCCTGGGCAGACCCACAGACCGTTGTTCAGCCACTTCCCATCAATGGCACAGTCTAGCCACTTCCCGCATGGCTCCAGCATCCTCTGTACCCTTGTGTCAGGGCCTCCATCTGCAACCCCTTTCAGCAGCCAGCCAGGAGCTGTCTCTGGCTCCCTTGGTCCCTGTTTGCAGCACTGCTCTGTCCAAGGTCCTGGCAGTTCTCTTGGCCCTTCAGGGAAACAGTCCTTCCTCCCTGGGCTCCCAGCAAAGAACTGCCTTCCTCTGCCTTGCAGTTCCCTTTTTATATGGGTCTACTTGGCCCTAATGGGCTGCTCCCTTCAGCCCGCCTCTGATTGGCTGCCTCCAGCGCAGCCTCCTTAGGGCTGCTTTAATCCCTTTTCTGCCAGTGAGGGGCAGCCGCCCCATCACAGGCCACCAAAGCTGAGAGGGTTTTTTTGGAAATCAACAGAATTGAATCCTCACTGGTTCTAATTGATCACTGTGGACGATATTCTGCCACGGCCCCAGTTATGCCAGTTCTTGTTACTTTCCTGAGGTAACACTTATGCATTAACGTCTTCCTGGATCCTCATGCAAACAGCACTGGAAAAGAGCATAAAACAGTCTAGATCGTTCGTGCTGTGGGTATGCCGATAGACCTACTACTTACATCGAAATTAGTGGGCATTATGTCCCTAAATACCTTTGAGGATCTGGGTCAAAGGGCTGAGCCCCAGTGGGACTATTCACATGCTGAGAGTTAGACCCATGTTTAGTGCTTTGTTGGATTGGACCAGAGTACTCAGCACCATGCAGGATCAATCCCATAATGCAGAATCTGTCACCCCATTCTGGGCAAGTGGATAATCCCTCTCATGGGGTTAATGGTGATTTATCCACCTTGTAAGCTGCTTTGAGTTCTCTAGATGAAAAGTGTCATGTAAGTGTTAAGTCTTGTTATAAGCCATTAAGCAAATTGCAATCCACAATTCAGACCAGGCACTGTACACATTTGCTCTCTATTGATGGTGGGCAAGTACTTAGGAACCTGCAGTTAACCTGCTTTTCGTTTGTTAGTGTGCCTGCAGTCAGGAGAGGCCATAAGGAGATAATTGCATGGTATCTCTGAACATGGCAGGGGCTACCTAATGGCTCTGTGGGAGGTGTACAATGAGCTCTTTGCCTATTCACAGCTTTGGGGAAGTTTTAGCATTCGAAGGCAGCTGTGACTAGAGAGGAGAAGTTATTCTCTTTAGCTGGCATGTTTTAATTATTTTAAAGACACTCAATGTTTACAAGTAATGAAACCTCTTTAATGGTTTTGTATGTTTCAGGGCCGTGTTCTTATTGGTTGAGTACCCCACCAAGGGCTCTGCAGGCGTTGGGTGATAGCAACAGTTCTCGGGGTTTGGAAGCCCCAAACGGAATCCGAGTGCAATGACCCCTTACAGTATGACAGTCAGCAGTTCTGTTCCACCTTCTGCTCAAGCATCTCCATCTTTAATGAACCTGAATTAATTAAATCTCACCACTAGAGCTGTGCAGAGAAAGGTAATTCTGATATTTCAACATTTGGTTTCATTCTAATTTGGATCAAAAACTAAAATTTCCAGCATTCTCCACAAAAGGGAATGGAGCCTTACATCTGGGGCAGTCTGTCTGGCCAATTACCCCCAAGAAGCCATGGACCCTGGAAGCCCTGGGGCCCTCAACTCTGAGGCAGTCAACCTGGTGGGCTGCCCCAGGAAGCCAGGGGCCATGGAAACCTGGACTGCTGAAGAGCTGGGAACCAGGGCTTCCAGATTCTGAGATCCCTGTCAGCCTGCCAGACAGGCTCTGAGGAAGAGGGCAGGTGAGCTGGCAGGAAACCAGGCAGGTTTCAAGTGGAACTCTGCCCAGCAGGAAGGGTTCTGTCAGAACTTTCTCAAAATCCAACCATCTTCATGGACCATTTCAGCTTCAGTGAATTGGCACATTCTGACCAGCTCTATTTGCAGCCCAGCTGTGAAGTAGGTACTTTATTGCCATCATCCTCATTTACAGCACCACTAAAAGTTAAGTGACATGTCCAAGCTCCACATCAAGTTTGTGGCTAAATTGGGAATAGAACACAAATTGCCTGAATACTCCTGTTCCCGTAACCACCAAACCATGCTTCTCTGCATCCATACCTCCTTTCATAGTGATAATATCAGCCTGAATCCAAGCCAGGAGCTATCTATTCTTATTTGGTGCCTTTTATGAAATGGTTTGCTGGTCTCAGACACTTCTTAGTGAACTGGTGTCCTCCTCACCAAAAACAGTTGCCACTAACCTTGCACATATTTGCTATTCAGATGGAATGGGCATGAAATCAGAACCATTTTCTCAGTGTCAGTAGTAGGCTTCTCTAGGTCAGAAATCATTCTTCACACCGGTCCCTGTTACAGGCCTGCCTGTCATCTGACCTGCACCTCACACCAGTGTGATTTTGGGGGAGAAATTCTGTTTTGCATGGTAAAGAAAAAACATTTTCTGTTGTGTTTCTTTGTTTTCCTATTTAAATAATGGATGTTTGAAGGTGATGAGCAATTTGGAGGGTAAACAGTAGTAGTACTACTGGAGATCAGGTTGGTGGGCAGAGTGCATGGGAGCTGGTCAAAAGTCAGTGATAAGTTTAGATTTTCACATGGCTCTGTGATGTAATTTGTTGATGTGCATGCCATAGGTAGTATACATTACTTTCAGGTGTCTAGGTTTGTGCTGTATATAATTTTTAAGACTCTTAGTTTGACTGTACGCTGTGAAATTCCTTGAGTTTGATGCGTGACTGCATTATGCAGTGAACCGTGTAATTGGCCATGATGAGCCATTGGCAGGGTTTTCCCAACTTTTAAGAGGCATCCTCCCCCTTAGGCTAGCAGTCATAAATATCCTTGTCTACTGGAGCTGAGCTGGTGACAAGACAAGCCCAGGTGTAACTCTTTTCCTGCCAGTCCTCCCACCGCCTGCTCTCCACATGCACAGGTTTAGGAAAGCTCTCCAAAAGAAAGTGAAAAAAATAAGTTGTCATTTGTATTTACAGTTTAGACTTGTTACCACATTGTGTATCTAGAAAGATCACAAAATGACTTTAGCCAGTCCCCTCTGCTGTCATTTGAATATGCTCCTCTTTACCTGAATGATACAGGCATGAGATTTTCTTAGCGTTAATAAAAAGTGGACTCTAGAAGAGAGGTTGTTCTGTAGATGAGGCCTTGCCTAATGCATATGGGATTGCACATGGTACAACAGGCAAATCAAAAAGGTCTCAAATTCTTTAGAAACGTGATTGGATAAGTCTAACATAAAAGCATTGGGGCCTATCTTATAGAGCCCTCCTCATACTGGACCAGGTTTTGGTGTTGCTGAGTCAGCTCATCCCCTGGGTTAGTTCCGTCTCAGCTCTCTCAAGGAATCCCGGAAGCCGTTTCCAGCAAGGTTAGTTGTTTTATTTTAAGCCTTCTTAATAAACAAATCAAAACTTCACAGACTCTTCCCTCAAAATCTGTGCAAGCCAGATAGTCCCTTCCCCAAATTTGCCCCTCACACCAGTAACCAAAATGTCCTGGCTTTTACCTCGGAGCCTCGTCAATAAAGAACGCCACACAGAATCCCCTCTGTCTGTTTGGTTTCTGGAGCAAGTTCTCTCTGTAGTAGCTCCAGTAGCAGTCCATTGGGAGCAGAGTCCCTGACCCCTCGGTTTTCTGGAAGGTATTGCAGTTCCCCCTCCATTTCCTGCTGCCCTTTTATAAGGGTCAGCTAATTAAGTTCCAGCTCTTTCTCAGGTGCAGTTGGTGGGGCTAATCAGCCAGCCAAACAGCTGCTGGCATCTGATCCAGAAGAAAAAAATCCAAAACCATAACGCTCCCCTACACACCCTTCTCCCACAGGGGAGAGGATGAGAGAACAAACATGTGACTGATGGTAGCCATATTACTTAATTCACTACTGGAAAGCGCTCACATACTATGGCAATGAGAATAGAATAGTCTCCGGTTAGGAAGTTGGATGTCATTACAAGCCATCAGTAAAGCTGCAGGTGAAACTTTGATCTCTGAGCCATGGTTCATTTTACAAGATGAGGAATTTCCTACTCCTAATCTGAGTAATGTGATTTATTAATGCACATAGTGTAGCACTATTCATCTTCAAAGCTCTTTACCTTAACTGATTAACCCTCACAAATACCAATTCAAGGTAGGTAAGTGCTTATGATTCTGGGGAAATTGAACCAGAGAGGTTAAGTAACATGCCCGAGGCCATAGAGGAGTCAGTGATGGAGCCAAAAATAGAATTTATGGGTTTCTGGCTGCTGCTCCTATCCTGGGACCCACTACAGCACATTCCTCCCAGCTGCACTGCAGGGCTCTTGAGTTTGTAATGGGTTTAACAATCCTTTCACTATAGGCCAGGAATTGGGGAGACCCAGTGTGGTGACACTAGTATCCTAGTGTTCTAATTAGCCTGTGAACTGAGGAGAGAGATGTGTTCCATAGTGTGTCTGTATTTCTTGCAGCTGAGCACTGTCTCTTCTCAGCCAGAAGAGTGTCATGCAGTATTATCTAGCTGTGATCTTGACCACAAACCTAACACCTCTGCATTTTGGTGGTGTTCCTGACCTCAATCCAGATCCAAAATCCACAGTTGGCTCCCAGCTCTGGAATGGATTGAACTAAACCCAAGCTCTGAACTCTTGGATGTTTGCAATGTAGATATGGTTACAACTGCTGTTGCTTTGGCCAAGCTCCAGTATTATCCTGTTTGCTCTCAGTTTAACATTCAGCATTGACGGTACCTGATATTCAAGGAGTTTCACTAGAGACCGCAGCATCGGAGAAAATATCAACACTATATTGTCCCATACCAAATGCTTCAGAACCAGCTAAGCCTGTAAGAGTAAGACCGAAAATGGTTACTCTGGCCAAGTTTTTTCTCTTGTGAATTCCCCCTTTTCATTATGATTTGGACTGAGCTTTTTCCCAGCTTTATAGCCTCCAGCACTGCCTGGGAAGATGAGACCACATTGAACTACTACACCCCCTGACAGTGAGAGTGTGCTAAATAACAAAGGCTGAGCTGTGTTTATTACAGAGAACTGAGTCCCTACTGTCCTAAGAGAGAACACAAATTACAGGGTGCTGTATTAGGCATCCTGAGCCCCAAAAGCATCTAAGCCTGGAAAGCCTATTGCTTTAGGCACCCACGTTTTTAAACCGTGAAGTAACAACAAGCCAAAGAGAGATTTGTTTGCCTTAATGCAAGTGTAGGATGTGGTGCTGTGACTTGTTGGAATCAATGTGGTTTCTTAACGATGCATGAAATGAAATCTTATTGTCCTGTGCACAGTGAATATCCAGTGTGGTGCTTTGTGATTGGCACTTCCGGAGTTGATCTGATGGGGGGGAACAACCACAAATGCCCATCACACCAGCCACATCCTCTGCCCTCCCTGGAAAGAGTTACCACCTGATATATACCAAATTGTTTCCTGTCTTTTGCTGTTCTATACTCCTCATTAGGCTAACACAGCTGTGGCATTTCAGTCAAGAGACAGAGAGAGAGCATTTTCCATGCACAACCACCACCTTTGGGGTGTTGAATCAGGCCCAGTGCTTCTAAGCACTCCAAGATCAATTGAACCAAATGTTTTTGAGCTACTTAAAACCATCTATGGCAAGATGAAACGGCAGCCTGGAAAGGGTTAAGGGATCCTCACCTATCATGTGTCCGAGTGGCATATACATGGAAGAGGAAACTGGGTCAAGGAGGGAAGGGTGAGTCCTGTTATCCCTTATGGGGGCAGCGTGAGAGAGCTTCTGTGGACGGGAGCCATGTTTGTCAGGGGAGCTATAGGTTTGCTATTACCTGTTCCTGTGTTGTTTTCAAACCATAAGTGGTGCCCTGAGACAAGGGCCTCAGACTTGGGTGTGGGGATCATCTTCCTTCCTGGAGCTGGCGAAACAGCCCATCAACTGGGGGCTAAACTATATGGGAAATTGACTGGCACAGCTATAGTGGAATGAGTTACTCCTGTATCACTATTCTGGTATAATTCCCTGTGTAGACACTTCATTCTAGATTAAAAGTGACTTGGTTAGGAATAGACATGTGCAGGAAGAGGAGGGTATGTTAATCCGCAGTTGCCTCAGTTCCTTATATCTTGTGCCCCCAAATCAGCAGGATTCTTCCCATTGTAAGTTCTTTGGAGCAGTGACTGTCTTCTCATTCTCTGTGTGCCCAGTGCCTAGCACAATGGGGTACTGACCCATCGGGCCTCCAGGCACTACCACAATGCAGATATGGAAGCGTGTGTATTATTAGTAATTAATATTCCTCGAGACTCCACTTGCTAACTCAGTTACAGCTAGATTGTCCCAGCCCTGACTCAGCCACCCCTGCAACCCCAGCTCTCTTCTTCAGCTCGGTTCTGACTGAAACGTCAGCCATGAAGAGCAGAGGAAGGGCTCCTCATTTAATATTCCCCACTGTGGGAGGATCCCTGGCTGTGTCTCACCGCCAGTCACTGATCAGCATAGCTGGACAGGCCCATATGGGTGGGATAAGCTATTCCATGGTGGTGCAGAAACTTCTCCCCCAGAGCTGTGGGGGAAGGGGATAAATTGTTACTCTGAGTTGCAGTAGCTTGTCTGGTCAGCTTCTGGTCCAGGACAGCTCCAAGCTACTCCTGGGATGGAGCAGATTATAAGGTTCCAATCTCACCCTTAGTGGCTGTGGTCAGTCTGCAGCAATCCTTTCCTGCCAGCAGCTACTCTGCTGTGATATGGACCAACTTCAACTGTATCTTCATTGGTTTAAAGCAGCTCCGGCCCTGCAGACTTATGGTTAAAATTAAGGCTTTGGCAAGTCTCAGGCAACGAGTTGCCCATTACTGCAGAACAATATAATGTAATTAATGTTTTTATGCTTAAGGAAGAGAAGGCAGATATGGTTCTTCGACTGCTGATGAGCAGATTTATAGGTAACACGTCTGAGTCAGTGCCCATGTTTATATGTTAGCATGACACATCACTTATCATCTTCTGAAGGATGTGCACCACTGCCCTGCTTCCCTAGATTTGCAAGCAGGAGCATGATACCACAGTGTGATGATAGATTTCAGGTGACACAAGGGGAGGAAGCAAAACATCAGTAAATGTTTCAGCATGTCTGTCTCTTCATAAGCAGATGTTCCTCTTAACAAGTACCATTCAGCTACACTATACTGTGCATTTTCTTAAAAGAAAACCCAGCCTGATTCCAGCAGATATTTTCAAAACCACCATAACAGCATATCTAAGCCCTTGAACTCCTTATTGAGACAAAACTCTCTCTCTCTCAGATATAAGATTTTTGCCCAGTTAAGTAGTATGGTAGTGGATCCATAGTATTTTTGCACTTCCTTTCCACAACCCCAAGAAAGGACAGATATTTTTCCCAAGGAAAGCATAGATGGGCCAATACAATGCCAACTATCTACGCAGTGCATTTGTGGATTTAATGCTACTATCTAGAGATAGTCGGCTTCATTCTCATCCCAGTTACACTGCTGCAAATCTAGAGTAAGTGCTAATTAATGCAATTAGTCCAAATTTATATTTGCTGTCACACAAAGACCCCTTGGTACCCTCTACTCACCAGATAGCATTTGGGGGATTTTACCTTGTTCTCACCAGTGCTGCCCCATGTAGTGGGGTGGACTGCCCCACTCCCTGTGAGAGTTGGCTGCAGAAGACCAGGGCACCTGCGCAGAGAGGGGATCCAATCAAAGAAGGGCTTATTGTAAGCCAATCAGGGCCCAGTTTGGAGACAGCCAATCAGGGCCAGGCTCAGACATATATAAAGGCTGCTCAGAGCAGGCACAGTCAGTCTGTCTGAGGCCTTTGAGAGGGGAAGGTCAGTCTCCAAGGGTGGAGACTAGCACCATGGACAGCGCAGGCCAGGCTCCGGGAGGCTAGGGAGCTCTAGCCTGGAGGCTGCCGGCCCTGAAGGGAAGGGCCTAGCGGGTGCAAGGGGCCGTAGGGGAAGCGGCCCAGGGAAGCAGACAGCCAAGGGGAGAGAAGGAGGACAGCGAGGCTGATGCCAGAGGGTCCCTGGGCCAGGACCCAGAGTAGAGGGCAGGCCTGGGTTCCCCCTTGCAGTATACCCAGCCATCGGCCGTAGGGAGCGGCCATTATACTACGCCAGATCCCTGACAAGAGGGATTGGACTCAGAGGGTGGTTGGACATGGTGGCTGGGGTGTGGGACTGCTGATCACCGACCCCCAGAAGGAGGTGCGGATGGACTAAGGGGCACAGCCGGAGGGCAGTGGCCTTGAAGAGGACGCCGCCGAGCAGGGAGCAGCACGGGTCCAGAGACGCCAACGGAGGGCAGAAAGATGGACAGGACACCACCAGGAGGGGTGCTCCGCCGGACAGAGCTAATTCCTGGAGTCACCAGTGGGAGGTGCCAGGTGGTGAGTCCCAACCCATTACACCCCAGTATAAGGCTGCTCCACAAGGGTACCATGCAGTCAAAAGAGAGGGATATCAGAGGCCCAGGGGCAGGGGCTCATTTGCATGACTGCCTCTTCGTGGGCCACTATATGCCAGTTGGGCAGCAATCCTGACCCTGAGTCCCACTAGCCTGGCCATGCTGTGGCTCAGTTAGCTCACTGCAGAGCTCCCCTCTGCTCAGTGAGGTCCCCCAGGATTTGGGCCATATGAGGTGCCCTCAATAATTTTATAATAGGCGTTGTGTATTCAAGTCACTATGGGATTTTTTTTCATTTACCCCAATGTAATATCAATCTGAAATCTAAATTGATCTGGGCTGTCTGGTCCTAGAATATGCCCCAGAAGGCACCACACAATGTGACAAAGCCACTATGTCTAAACATGTCTTGCTTGGAATAATCAGCATGTGACACTGATACCATCTGCCCATTACAGGCTAGGGACGGGGCCTGGGAGTGAATTATCTTGTGTCCAAGAAAGAAAAATCCTTTTTGAGTGGATCTGAGGTCACCAGCAGGCCAGCATGTTGGAAGCAAGCTTATGTTGTACTCTTAACATGTATAATGTCCTTGGACAGAAGAAGAACTTCAGTTCCCACAAATGACAGCCCCAAGGATCATGCAGATCCTCCAAGTGAAGCATTTAACAGGGCCCAGTCTGCTGAGTGGCATGTCTGTTAAATCTGCTAACGCAACACAATCAACTGTCAGAACATTCAGATTCATATTGGTGTCAACATTTGTGCTCTTCCATGTCAGTTGAGATATCCTCTTCTGTGCTTGTCTTTTGCAATGATTAGTAAGCTTTGGGAAAATGAAAGCTATTTTTGTAAACAGCTTGCTTGGATATTATAAAATGAATCCACTTTGCATCCCTCTGAAATCTGGTGACAATTCATACTTTAATCAACATAGTTGACATTTTCTACACACACACACACACACACACACACCCCACCCCACATAGGGACTTCCACACAAAGGGCTGCATTTTTCAAAGAAGTTTGCACTAGAGATGGAGCAAAAGACCTGATTCTCATTTACACTTAGGTTACACTACTCTGGCACTGAAAAGGGGACTTTAAGTGACCTTAAATCTCACTTAACCTTACCAGTGCACAGTAAAAGGGCCTTCATCCAAATGAGAGTCAGGCCTGTAGCGTTCAGGGATTTTCAAAGTAAAATAGTCTGATTTCATCCATCATGTTGATTTAATTGCAAATAAAAGTATTTAATGAAAGCTGAGAATAAGTTTCCACATTAAGATTTCATAAACACCTTAAAAACATTTTTCGACTTGCTCTAAAACTCCTAGTGTGATGGGGTGGACTAGGCCCAGAGGCCCCTGCCACACCCTTCCCAGGAAAGGAGCAGTGGAGCTAAGTCCTCCTCCTCCAAGCAGCCTAGAGAGACTGTGTGGGAAGCAGTCAATCAGGGGGAGGCTTCAAGAGGCTAATCAGTCAAGAGAGTTGCAGGCTAGTATAAAAGGAGTTGCAGTGCAGATCACTCAGTTCCTTGCTGGAGGCAGAGAAGTGCAGGTGGTCCTCCTGGCTGGCAAAGGGCACTGCAGCACCATGGACAGCTCAGTGCTTGCAGGGAGTGAGGAAGAGCTCCTGGCTGGCTGCTGGGCCTGATCATAGACTTGCCCTGAGGTAAGGGTGAAGCTATGGTGAAGGCTGGGGCTGTGGGGAAGTGGCCCAGGGAACTGAAAGTAGTTTTGTTAAAAGGACACGGTGGTATGTGGCTGCTATTCTTAGGGTCCCCTGCTTCCCTCCATAGGCCACTGGGGAACTGGCCTACAGTTAGACGGCAATAAACCCCCAGAAGGGGATATGAACTCCTTAGTGGCCCAGCTGGGGCCAGAAGGGCCCAGAGAGGGAAAAACCACTGTTTCCAAGGAGGAAGCCCTGGGGATATAGCCCGATACCAGGGCCAGGACTGTTTAAAGACTGCAGACACATCCGACCAGAAGGGGGTGCTCACAAGAGGTGGGTGCCATGCTGTTACATCTTGTAATAAGTAGGGTGAAAAACTTGTCCCCTTGGGGAAAAGTTCTGCAGTGCTATATATTTTGTTCAGGATATATAGTGGTACTAAAAATCATTAGAGTTAGACTCCCTCCCCCCTTTATTTTTTTTTTAAAGAAAAAGCAGCTAATACATGTGGACAACCAGTAAACGGTTCATATTTTAAAAACACAGAAATCAATTTCCCCCTAAAGCATTTTCCACAGATCAGACTTTTCCTTGATTCACAAATTACCCATTAAAAGCCCAAAAGTAGACAGGGGAAGGGGTGTGGTGATGGATTAACTTTATTATCCTGGCTGAGATTAAAGATAGTCCTACACCGCTTCCTCTTAAATGTACAAAGCAAAAATGATGACCTGAGACTTGTGTAGGCTACTTGGAATACCAATGCCCAGTCAGGCAAGATATCAGGTAGATGCAAGAATGAATCTGATGCTATTATCGTTTTTTGTATTACACTAGTGCCTGGAGTCCCTAACCAAATTAGGGATCCTGCACTGGGTCTCTGCAGGGGTTCTCCATCTACCCCTGGAAGAGGGAGGTCAGGGCCTGAAGTGCCTACACACTCAGGTCCATGTCTTCCGCCTCCAAGCCCTGCAGAGGCTCCTTTATGGTGCAGGTAGTCCAGAGTGGAGCGTACTGGTGCACGCCTTCCTGCGTCGCTTTTCGAGGGCTCCAATATGACCAGCAGCTCCTTTTATCTCCCTCCGAGGGGTCTTCCGCGAGACCTCTTCAGGCTGCCAGTCTTCTACCAGGATCTCCTCCAGACCTGGAAAATGTTCTCAGTGACCAGGTCCGTGGCGGCCACCAAGGGGGCAGATCTCCTCGCGGAGCCCCTGCTACACAACCCCCAGCTACGACCAGGGAGACTGGCTGGATCTCCTGATGCTTGCTCAGCACATGGGGCTCTCCAGCCCTCATACTCCCCAGCGCGTACTTCAGAAGGTGAGGGCCACTTTGACACCTGCTGCTCAGCCTACCTCGACTGGGTCCTGTGAGAGGGCACGCCCCACCCACCCTCCACCCCAGGCCCTCTGGACCTTTTCATCTGGCCCCTGCCCCGTGGACCCAACCAGCCTCTCCCTCGCCCCTTCACCATGAGCCGGCTGCACAACTTGCAGCCAGCTTGTTTCCAGACCGCATCAAGGAAACATCTCTACATGCTCGTGCTCCACACCCTTCACTTCCTCACCCTCGCATCCCACCCCGACACAGAGTGGCGGGACCTACTGCCACCTTTCAAGGGTGAGGCACTCCGGTGGGCCAGCCTATACTCTACCCTGGTCCCGAGGCCCACCGGGGATATCAATTGTCGGCTCCTTCATGGGGCCATGAGCCCAGGTGTGTACTTGGGGTGGTTTCACCCCATCCCAGACACCTGTCCCTTCTGCAGCATGAGGGAGACCTTGGCGCACATTTACCTGGAGTGCACCAGGTTGCAGCCCCTATTCCAGCTCCTCACAAATATTCTGTTACATTTCTGGCTGCACTTTTCCCCTCGCCTCTTTATCTATGCACTCCCCATCTGAGGCCCCACAAAGCCACGGGACCGCCTGGTCAACCTCCTCCTGGCCCTGGCTAAAATGGACATCTATAAAACCAGGGAGAGGAGGTTGGCCAGTGGAGACTCCTGTGACTGTCCGCATCTGGGCAGAGTTCCTCTAGGCGGCATCTGCTGGCTCCCTTGACACCTTTGAGGAGCAGTGGGCACTGTCCAGGGTTCTCTGCTCGGTGTCCCCATCAGGTTCCCTTTGCTTGACCCTTTGACCGCACTCCTGTCCCTGTTATTTCATTAGTTGTCCCCCTGGAATCACTTGGTTTCCAGATCCTGTGGATCCTCCCCTTAGGCTGGGGGGAGGCCCTTTAGCAGTGGGCAGGGTCCGCCTACTCACTTCCTGGATCCCAATAAGATCCTAGCATTTTAGGCACTGTATATTAGAGCTGAGCAAACCATTGGTTTTTCAGTTCAGTGGCCAAAATGAAAAATTCAATAAGTTTTCTTTTGGCTCAGACAAAACACTTTATTTGTTTCTATTTTTTCTTTTTGTTGTTTTAAGGTTGTTGTTGGGTGGGGTTTTCTTGCCTTTTTGTGTGTGTTTTAATGAACCTAGCTAATGTATAAACAAATCATCATTTTGAAATGGAATAATATTGCTTTTCAAAATATTTCTTTGCAAAATGTAGCGTTTTGGCATTTTGGAAAAAAGTTTTCCACCTGAAATTATTCACCGAATTCAACCTGCATTTGCAATTGCCTTCAGTTAAACCAAGCTGCATTTTTTCAAACTATCTGAAAAGCTAGTCCCTATTCCAAACGATTTTCAATCTATATAGGCAGTACAGGAAAGGAGTGAGAGGAGAAATAGACAGAAAGTGTCCTGCCTAGGATTCTGTTCCTAACTTAGGCTCATTGTCACTTAACTCTCTGCAGGTCAGTTACCCCTTCTTTAAAATGAGAAATAAGTCCTCCCCCCGCTTTGAAAATATCTTTGAGAAATATATGGGAAAAGCACTACATAAAGTCTTCATGTGACCTACAAAGCCATGTAATCTAGTTTGTTGACTTTAATGTGAGCAAAAGATTGCTTGTGGGAGTAAGAGTTAGAAGATTAGCCCCTTATTCCTGTGGATTATCCCTAAATGAAACATACTGACAGGATAATTCTTAACTATTTCACTCCTGATCACTTTAGCTAACACTGACAATTAAATCATAATCAGGGGGTTTCTACATTAATACATCATTGAGATGGTGGTTGCCATTTATATGTCTCATAGATCTATGGATTTATGCTGTCTTTCTGCAGATTCAGGCTAGCAGCATTGCACTGGGTCACATATAGAATGTCCTCTTCAAAACCTGCAACAGAAGAGCTAGAAAGGCTTTTGTTTTGTTTGTGTTCGTTTGTTTGTTTGAAATCTTCAATTTTCTGGAAACCACTTTCTTTAATGAACTGTGTAGACAGACCGTAAATCCAAATTAGAACATGTAGTTTTTGGGGTGCATATTTCCAGAGGCCTTAGAGTAAAATTTTCAAAAACACCTTAGTGATTATAGGGCCTAAATATCAAGGAAAGTCACTGGGGTTTAGGCTCCTAAGTCATGTAGGTGGTTTTGAAGATTTTACCCTTGGTCGTAAGAGGTTTAAACTCAGAATGAGAACATTGCAGGAGACTTTGGAACTTACAGCAATGGGAAAACTAGGAGAATGTCAATTAAAAAAAAAGACAGCTGAAGACAATGGAACTTTGATAGCAATTATGCATCAGTAAAAACTGCATGATCAGATTGACAGTATTCAAATACTCACATGAGAAAAATATTTAAAGCACTGATTATTATTATTACTGGCTAAAAGCCTGGAGATGAGCGATCACCTACTATTCATGATGTTATTCAGTTGCCAAACTATCGAGTAACATTTGGATTGTGCCATCTTGCTGCGTTATTTCAGCCATAAAAGGTACCCTCTAACCTGACAGCAGCTTTCTTAGTTAGAGAGGGGTGTGCCACTTACATCTAGCTGAAAGCCGGTATTTTGTGATTACAGTTGCAGTGCATTTAGACTCATTCAGCTACTTCTAGTTGAGAACAGCCTTCTTGGCTGCAAGAAATGGAGCAAATCTCTTTAGAGGGTGGATCAGTAGTACTAGCAAATCCAGAGACATGACAACAGGGCAAAACTACTGCTACCATTGCTCTGTCATAAGCTTCCTGTGTGACTGTGGCAAGTCATTTTGAGGGCCTGGTTTCTGCAATGAGTGCTTAAAACACCTACCGCCATCAATGGCAGCCGCAGGTGCTCAGCGCCTCTGAAAATCAGGCCTGTCTTCTCCAGAATGCCATCCCTGAAGTCAATGGGATACTTCCTGTTACCTTGGGGTGGGTGTGGATGGTTAGAACAGGCCTAAACTTATTAGCCATGGCCTCCATTCAGGGTTTTATTTCCCCTTTAATGACTGATGATCATAAATACAAGAGCTGGGCAATGAGTGCAGCTGCCTCTGATAGGAAGTGTTGTCTTGTATGTAGAGGGAGGTAATGAGAACCATGACTCTTGGGAGCTGCTACTGAATCACATTGTGGCCTTGGGAAAAATCCTTAAACTCTCTGTGCTTCAGTTAACCCATCAGTAATAATGCATAGTCCTACCTTTATCACCTGAGACTTGGTTACTGTGGTAAAGGGCTTTGATCTCCTTGGATGAATAGTGCTACCGAAGTTAAAATCATTATTTGCTGTTGCACAAAATATTCAGGATGGTGAACTCAAGGCTTGGCAGGCAAAAATCCATCCAGATCCCCTTTACCATTGCTCTGAACAGGTATGTGTTAAACTACACTGTGCAGAGATGTCTCTTATTCATTAACGAGCTTACTGTGTGATGAAAGGAAAAACAAACTCCATGGCTGTTTTGCTGATGTTAAGGATTTCATACAGATAATAAATTAAACATGAATGTTGTTGCCATGCATCCATTTCAGAATTCAGCCCCTCGGGGACTCAGTAATCCTATTCTCCTGAAGCTAGGAAGATCAATGCATGGAAACAATGAGCTAAATCTACTTGTATTTCATCTGTGGGTGTTAGGAAGGTAACATAAAAGAGGAGTGAAGGAATGTGGACTGAGCTCCCTACCTGATGAGAAGATAAGGGTTATTGACCTCATCATCCAATGTAACAAAACACCATCCAGATAGCCATCCTGGTAAAGCCCTGAGCAGTCTGAAGCCCCCTGCAGAATGAGGCAGCACAGTCCATGCAACTCGCATAAAGATTTCCATGTGGATAGTTTTTGTTCTTGGCAAAATGAAAGGAAGAGGTGGGGAGCCTCCTCATGAAATATGGGCTGATGGCTTGGAGTCTTTTCTCAAAGCGCCCTCTGGTGCTAATGACCGGAATAGTCTGCAGCATTGAAAGTTGTGTGAGCATGCTGTGTCTTTCAGCCACACTATAACTCGTTGAAAGAATTAATATAGATTAAATAAGACAGTCAGTACATATTAATTAAATATCAATTGATTCTTTAAAGAGTACTTATTGAAGGTTCTCAAATTGAAAAGGGAGAAATCTGGCTGTCATGTAATTAATTCAGAATGACACAAGCAACAAATGCATATTACATTTTTTCTTAACATATTAAACTGGTAAGAAATGTTTACACATCCAATTAACATTTAACAAGATAGCCAATTAATGTGCTATAAGGTTATCTACTAATTAAAAGCCATACCAAAATTAAAATAGACAATATGCAAGGCTGCCTAGCACTGCATATGTGAATAAAGAGAATTGACATCAAGGATTTTCAACAAAGCATTTTGAGAGACTTATAATATATGCAAAACTTAGGGGAACACTCAACCTGTTATACCTCGTCCCAGTCATCGTGCCTGTGATCCAACAATCCGATATAGTGACAAATGAGTGCCAGAGCTTTTTTCCTTATATACGTGACTGGTGAATGGCTCTCTGGCAAAAACCACTATCTCTAGTCCAGTTGTCTGTTCCCAGCACTAATGATGTCAATACATTAGAAGCCTTTGAAATTGAATAGGACGTTTCCCTTTGTTTCTTCTCTACAGAGAGGTAGCCAGGAAAAAATGAGGATTTTGAGATCCATGCAAGAAAGAACCAAAGGGGGAGGGGTGGGAAAGTCAGTTGGTGTTATAAGGTAAAGGTGGTTAGTTTAACTACAGGTATCCCGCAAACACCTGACCTGCCCATATGTGCACACCCAGAGATCCTCACTACAGACGATAATATTGATTCTCCTCAGTTCAGAGTGAAAGGAAAATAGGTGCCTGTCCCTGTTTTCCAAAGGAGAGGAACAGTTGTTGTCCATTAGGAGGAGACATAAATAATACTTATGCTCCTCTCTGTTTCACTGGGTTTAGGATTTAAGCACCTACCTTAGCAATTCGGGAGAATTATATGCCACTGTGCGAAGTTAAGAGAGCCAGGCTGATTTTGAGGCTACATTCCTTGCTTTTTATCTAGTCCCTCTTCCAGTAATTGCTGCTAGCTTGAAATTCTGTCACTCTTCAGACACTAAAATGGGCCACAGAAGTTTTAAAAGATTGTAAAATTGTGCAGGCCATGACCTCTTTTTCAAGTCAAACACTCCTCCTTAAAAGAAAGTAAAAGCTGAGGGAAACTCTCGATCAGTCTTCCTCTTGCTGGCACAGCACAGAGCATGTACTTACTCAACAAGTGCAAATGACTAATGAATTTCATGCTGATGAAAGTGCATGCACAGGTAACAGTTATGTATAACTTATGGAAAAGTGTATGCACACTGACTGCTCTGTGTTTGCTGCTCTTTATATGTATGTATTTATACATACACATACACACACACGTCTGAATTTTTTTCTTCAACTACACTATCAACTCAAAACATAGGAACCATTTTAAGTACTTTAAGGTAGCTGATTTCTGTAATACCATTGTCAGCCCAGTCACACTCTTGCATTACAGCACTCCTTTTTCATCTGTGTGTATTCATAATACGTACATAATTTAATCCATTGTATAGGAATTTTTAAGCCCCATACAGTAAAAAACTGAAAACAAAAACAATTTAAATCCAGCAAGCCAAATACAATACACAACCAAGTGGGAGTTTTGTAAGAAATCTGGCATAAGGACAAACCGAGAGCAATTGGGTAAACCACCCAGATAGAATGGGGGAAGGGCCGGGAAAAGGTTCAACATGGGAGGGAGGGAAGAGCAGGCCAGAAAGCAGGAATAGTGAGCAAAATAAAAGCACAAGAGCCAGCAGAAAACTGGGAGTGGTTTTGCTATGTCCTAAAAAGAGAGGGAGCAAACAGCATGGAAAGACAAATGTTGTGTATAGGAATGACATTGCTAATGTCTGTGCGGTGTTAGGCCTCTGCGCATGCCTGGTGTTCATTATGTCTTCAGAAGCCTGAGCAGATTCAAACTAAGCTGAGTATTCATGCAGTTAATAATACTTCTCACCCACTTGCCTCCTGAGCACTCGCTGAATCTTATAAGGGGAAAAGTCTCTCTTCAGTAGACTTCAGCTGGTGCTATCTGTCTTCCTCTAAGGCCCGGACCTGTCAGAGATATGAAAGCACCATCCTCTGCTAAACACCAGCTCTGTCTAAAATGCCTGGCCTGAGTGGGCAGAAGAGCTCTGCTGAACAAAGAATCCCTCTCTGCTTACTGCATAGTAGCTCGTCTCTGAGAGATGCTGCATTCCCCATTCTGGCCGTGTCTTTCCAAGGAAAGCCAGTGAGCAGAGGGACTGAAGAAGAAGCACATGTCAGTAGGATTCACACTGGGAGGAGATAAATGAGCAGGACTGGAGGGTGCAAATCAGGGCAGAAGAGAAAAAAGGGTGTGACAACAACCAATAGGAAGACAAAAGCAGAGACAAAATCCAGATCTTCATCCTAGTCCTGTAAATCTCCTTCCAGCAACAAGAAAATCTCCCTGCAGCCCTTGACTATGGATTGGCACCTCCCAGAAAGGTCCATGGCCATGTCTACCACTGGGAGAAAAGGGCAAACATTCCATATGAGGAGGAGTTGGCATTGGCAGTAGTCACTCTTCACCTGTAAGGCAACATGGGTCACCATTCTAGGAGAACAGTTGTGGATGGTCCTTAAGGGATGGGCACCCATTGACAGTAATATGGCAGTGGAGTTACACCAGAGATGGACTTTGGCCCATCCAATTAATTTAGATCATGTTATATGGGACACAATAGCTAAACTCTACAGAACTGCAGAGCATTACCCACCAGCAAACCATTTGAATCTTACTTTATAGCAACAAGAAAAACTAGACCAGTAGACCTTGTTATTCCTATTGATGAGGCACTAAATCCTCGTAAGTAGTGCAGGCTTGTAAGTGCTTCATCCATTACCTTCCAGCCAATCAACGTGATGTTGCGGAGAGTGCACATCAGTCGTGGGCCCGGTTCAGTGAAGGTTGTGACTGCCATTTTGTCATGCTACACGTGATAGCTGTCACTCCTATGATTAAGTGACCTTTGTTCTCCATTAAGCCATAGCATGATTTTTAGATTTCTGTATCTGACTTTACAGTTCCAATCTCTACGAGCAGACTAAAATTTGTGGGGAAGGGATTACTTGGCTGCAGGCCTGATGCATAGTACAAAAAATGCCTGTAATACCACCTATGGGCACCTTTATAGCCTATGCCAAACTCATCCTAAAACAGCCTTTTAATTTGAGTTACACGGCTGTTTGGGAGACAGAAATTAACTGTGGGATATCAGGATTCCTTGGTTTTGTTCCTAGCTCTGGGAGGGGTATGTGGGTCTAGTGGTTAGAGCAGTGGTTAGCAATAACAAGCACTTTGAATGGGCAGATCAGACTGAATATGTGAAATCTATTTCCTTTTTTTCTCAGCCTCAAAATATCACATGCGTACGTGATTGCTGAACCACACATGCTAAGTTCAGGTTCAGCCCAGATGCTTAATTATGCTTTCTCAAGCCATAATTAAACTTCTCGTATCTATAACATTTGGCTGGAAATCAAGAAAATAGTTTTGGCTGGAAATCAAGAGAATACCTAACCAACTCCAATCACTCAGGATATTCAGTCCTGGTGAGTTAATGCCCAGCCTACCATGAATATGAGGCCAAAGCTGGAGTAGCAGCCTCCATATCTCTGTACCAGTTGTCTAGTATGTTGGAAACACTACATCACTGCAGCATCCTGGCTCTCCACAGACCAGCCCCAGTGCTGCCCTCCACACCAGTCTATAAGGCCGGTGCAGAGACCTCTTCTGAGGCACTTGGAGTGCAGAGACCACACTGAATGGTTACTCTGGCCATAGGTACCCCTTGTAATGGTGCAGCCCTCTCCTCAAATGACACCCTCTGTGCTTGGACAGCACCATGGGCTAATGTGAAGGGGGCAAAGCCAATTTCCTCCCCCCACACCAGAGTCCTCAGGGAGGGAGTCAACAACTGTGTCCAGCGTTCTATGGGGCATGCAGGCAGAGAGGGGTTCTTTACATAGTCACATAAAAAGCAGAATGAGTCTGGCCTTATGCATTGTGGGTGCCCTCTGGTTCTGAATTGTTCTCATCTATATTTAAAGGTTGAAAATCCTTTCAGACAGATGTTTGGCATATATAGTGGAATGAGGGGTTATGGTGTAGTTTGGCAGTCTGTACACAAAGCTGGCCGTCAGAAAGTCTTGGATTCTAATGCTGACTATGCCAATTGCTTGCTTTGCTTTAGGTCAATTTCTCAATCTCTTTGTGTGTCTCAGTTTTCCCGTCTGGACAATGGGGATAATGATACTTAGAGGTGTGTTGTGGTGGTTAGTTAGTTAATATTTGTAACATGCTTTTTAGACTCTAAATGCTTAGTATCATTCAGCTTGACACAGTGGTCTCTTTCTGCCATGATTATATTTCTCTTATGGTGGTTACAAACAATGTGTATATATTTTAAAATGGGACAAATAGCTGGCCTTTGAGTTGCTGCAGAGACCAAAACAGATCATGAATCCACGGCAGTTGACATCTCACCTCCGTAAATCCAGGTTCTTATATCGATACTTATCACTGCAACCACTGAGAGTCTTTCAATGTTATCGTGAGATGATTTAAAATTGTAACATACCTGGAAACTAAGGGGTAATATCTGGAATTCACAGACAGGAAGATGATTCCACTATTTCTAACATAGATTAATTTTTATTTCCTTTTGAATCTGGAAGGATTTTTTTTTTTTAGTGTCACTGTTGATTTTGCCTGTTTGGACACAAGCAAGCTAAGATTCCAGGTTAAATATATAAATACAGTGTTTGTGTCTTTCCCTTGCAAACATAATAAATACATGGGCTCTTACACCTCAACCTAGAACAGGACGACTCCTATTTGGTAGCATGATAGCTGCAATCTCACAGGAGACAATAGTTATTTGCTATTTATTGTTACAGACGGCTGCATTACCAGAGGGATTTAAGGACATTTAGCACAACACATGCACTCTATCACTGAGAGAACATGCCCTTTTAAAAATACATCTTTCCCTCTAAGTGCTGCCTGGAGCAGTGGAACTCTCGGCACTCCCTTTATCTGAAATTGCTGACACCTGTTATATGGGAACAAATAATTCTAGAGTCCCTGTCATTTTCTTCTCAGCCTGCCATCTCACCTTCTCGTTTCCTAAGGGCCTTGTCACCCTTAATCACAGCTTTCTTTGTGATGGACACCAGAGGTGGAGAACTAGACAGGTTCCAGATTTGCCACAGCAGAATTTGCTTAACCTTATTCCCTTGGGGAAGAGGAGGAGGATGGGGAGGGGATGAAAAATGCAGATGTACTAAAATAGACGACTACACCTAAAGCAAATGAGCATGAGCAAATTTGCTGTCATATTTTCTGCTTCATGAACTAATTCCTTCCTTGGAGGCCGGGCATTCTGATATCCCAAGCAGTGTTCGAATGTCTCTGTTGAAATACTGTTTGCTGAACATTTGTCTTTCTAGAACCGAGGAAGGAGCTTTTCATTCAGACATTTACAGATATTAGAGATCAGGGGTTCCATTCAAGTCAATAACAAAACTTCCATTGACTTCAGTGGCGCCAGGATTTCAGCTGGAGACTATATAAAAACCAGGAGCCAGATTTTCAGGTGTCCAGCACCCACGAAACCTGAAAATAGATTTCTCAAACAATCCCAGCTCCCATTGGGGCACCTAAAAAGGGTCAGATTGTCCACAAAAAAAAAAGTAGCTCCCATTGTGATACTATTGATCAGATTTTCCCAAAAGCTCAATATACAAGAAGTACCCAGAATGGTGAGCACTTTGGAAAATCTGGCCCTGGTTACTGAACCTTGTGAAAACTCTGGCCCTTACTAGCTCTTTGTCTTTATCTTCAGATGGTAGTTATATTATATTGGAGCATTTTACAGCCAATCAAGCCCCAAAACCTCTGGAAGAAGATACTGAGGCACAGAGAGATTAAGGCCAAGATTTTCTGAAGCAGCCACTGATTTTTTTTTTTTAAATTTGTGTGAGTTCCCTCAAATGTGAGTATATCAGAAACCATTTCAGTGTGCAGGGTTTATACAAACTTTTTGGCATGTTCATTTTGGTGACCCAAAATTTTGTTTGGTTGAATCAAAAACTCAAAGCAAGATTTGGCCAAAATGACCAAATTTCCCATGGTCGTTCTTGCTGCCAAAACAGTAATCAGCCCAGGTTTGCTCAAAACTCAGATTTCAGCCCCTTACCCTGAGCTTTGGGTATGTAGTGAAAGTTTCACACCATTATAAGCCCTTGTTGCAAAACGCTATGCTACTAGGCAGGGCAGAAAAGGTGGGGGAGTTGCATTGTATGTAAGAGAGCAGTATGACTGCTCAGAGCTCCGGTATGAAACTGCAGAAAAACCTGAGAGTCTCTGGATTAAATTTAGAAGTATGAACAACAAGGGTGATGTCATGGTTGGAGTCTGCTACAGACCACCAGACCAGGGGGATGAGGTGGACGAGGCTTTCTTCCAGCAACTAACAGCAGTTGCTAGATCACAGGCCCTGGTTCTCATGGGTGACTTTAATCACCCTGATATCTGCTGGGAGAGCAATACAGCAGTGCACAGACAATCCAGGAAGTTTCTGGAAAGCGTAGGGGACAATTTCCTGGTGCAAGTGCTGGAGGAACCAACTAGGGGAAAAGCTCTTCTTGACCTGCTGCTCACAAACAGGGAAGAAATAGTAGAGGAAGCAATAGTGGATGGGAACTTGGGAGGCAGTGACCATGAGATGGTCGAGTTCAGGATCCTGATACAAGGAAGAAAGGAGAGCAGTAGAACAGAGACCCTGGACTTCAGAAAAGCAGACTTCGACTCCCTCAGGGAACTGATGGGCAAGGTCCCCTGGGAGAATAACATGACGGGGAAAGGAGTCGAGGAAAGCTGGCTGTATTTTAAAGAATCCTTATTGAGGTTGCAGGAACAAACCATCCCGATGTGTACAAAGAAAAGTAAATATGGCAGGCGACCAGCTTGGCTTAACAGTGAAATCCAAGCTCGTCTTAAACACAAAAAACAGCTTACAAGAAGTGGAAGATTGGACAAATAACCAGGGAGGAGTATAAAAGTATTGCTCAGGCATGCAGGAGTGAAATTAGGAAGGCCAAATCACGCTTGGAGTTGCAGCTAGCCGGAGATGTTAGGAGTAACAAGAAGGGTTTCTTCAGGTATGTTAGCAACAAGAAGAAAGTCAAGGAAAGTGTGGGCCCCTTGCTGAATGAGGGAGGGAACCTAGTGACAGAGGATGTGGAGATAGCTAGTGTACTCAGTGCTTTTTTTGCCTCTGTCTTCACAGACAAGGTCAGCTCCCAGACAGCTGCACTCTGCAGCACGGTATGGGGAGGAGGTGACCAGCTCTCTGTGGAGAAAGAAGTAGTTCGGGACTATTTAGAAAAGCTGGATGAGCACAAGTCCATGGGGCCGGATGCACTGCATCCGAGGGTGCTAAAGGAATTGGCCGATGAGATTGCAGAGCCATTGGCCATTATCTTTGAAAAATCATGGTGATCGGGGGAGGTCCCGGATGACTGGAAAAAGGCTAATGTAGTGCCCATCTTTAAAAAAGGGAAGAAGGAAGATCCAGGGAACTACAGGCCAGTCAGTCTCACCTCAGTCCCTGGAAAAATCATGGAACAGGTCCTCAAGGAATCAATTCTGAACCACTTAAAGGAGGGGAAAGTGATCAGGAACAGTCAGCATGGATTCACCAAGGGCAAGTCATGCCTGACTAACCTAATTGCCTTCTATGATGAGATAACCGGCTCTGTGGATGAGGGGAAAGCAGTGGATGTGCTATTTCTGGACTTTAGCAAAGCTTTTGATACAGTCTCCCACAGTATTCTTGCCAGCAAGTTAAAGAAGTCTGGGCTGGATGAATGGACGGTAAGGTGGATAGAAAACTGGCTAGATGGTCGGGCTCAACGGGTAGTGATCAATGGTTCCATGTCTAGTTGGCAGCCGGTATCAAGTGGAGTGCCCCAAGGGTTGGTGCTGGGGCCGGTTTTGTTCAATATCTTCATTAACGATCTGGAGGATGGTGTGGACTGCACCCTTAGCAAGTTTGCAGATGACACTAAACTGGGAGGAGTGGTTGATACGCTGGAGGGTAGGGATAGGATACAGAGGGACCTAGACAAATTAGAGGATTGGGCCAAAAGAAATATGATGAGGTTCAACAAGGACAAGTGCAGAGTCCTGCACTTAGGACAGAAGAATCCCATGCACTGCTATAGACTAGGGACCGAATGGCTGGGCAGCAGTTCTGCAGAAAGGGACCTAGGGGTTACAGTGGACGAAAAGTTGAATATGAGTCAACAGTGTGCCCTTGTTGCCAAGAAGGCTAATGGCATTTTGGGTTGTATAAGTAGGGGCATTTCCAGCAGATCGAGGGATGTGATCATTCCCCTCTATTCAGCACTGGTGAGGCCTCATTTGGAGTACTGTGTCCAGTTTTGGGCCCCACACTACAAGAAGGATGTGGATAAACTGGAGAAAGTCCAGCGGAGGGCAACAAAAATGATTAGGGGGCTGGAGCACATGACTTACGAGGAGAGGCTGAGGGAACTGAGATTGTTTAGCCTGCAGAAGAGAAGAATGAGGCGGGATTTGATAGCTGCTTTCAACTACCTGAAAGGGGGTTCCAAAGAGGATGGATCTAGACTGTTCTCAGTGGTAGAAGATGACAGAACAAGGAGTAATGGTGTCAAGTTGCAGAGGGGAAGGTTTAGGTTGGACATTAGGAAAAACTTTTTCACTAGTAGGGTGGTGAAGCACTGGAATGGGGTTACCTAGGGAGGTGGTGGAATCTCTTTCCTTAGAGGTTTTTAAGGTCAGGCTTGACAAAGCCCTGGCTGGGATGATTTAGTTGGGTTTGATCCTGCTTTGAGCAGGGGGTTGGACTAGATGACCTCCTGAGGTCCCTTCCAACCCTGAGATTCTATGATTCATCGGTTACCTTCCTATTTTTCTCTCTTCAAGTCATCTTTTAAGGCTGCTCTGCATTGACATGGTTCACTCGCTACACGGAAAGCTAAAGGCACATCCAGCAATGGCATGCACCTTGTTAAAGGTACAGCCAGCAACTGTGTGTGCCTAGTTTCTCAGAAGTCACAGAGGAACCTGCAGTTCCCCCAATACCGGATCCACAGGTGTGCATGATGTAGCTTTAGCATTTTAAGGGCTTGATCCAACGCCTATTGAAAGCAATGGAAAGACTCCCGTTAGGGTCTGATCCAAAGTCCATTGAAGTTAAGTGAGGGCAGTGTAAATAGATTATGAGGAAGGTTTAACTGAGCACTGTCCATTTGATAGCATCCCTAAGCCAATATTTACAACACTTATCATGAAGTGATTCACATTTTAAATTGTTCCCAAATAGACTATTGACAAACCTGCCTTTGGCCTTCTGTCTCCACACTCCTGGGTGGGTATTTTGGGCCCTCTCTCTTTTTATTTATTTTTTTATTGACACTTCAACTTTTTCAGCATGGAATGTATATTGACGAAGCCATCAAGAGAGCAAATACATTAAACCTAAAACAACAGCAAAAGCCCTAAATAATACAAAGCTAGACCTGCAGCCGGTATGCTGAAGAGCTTTACATAGTCTCATCAGCAAGTCTCTTCAAGCTTCTGTTTGGCCATAACAAGGGAGCAAATCTTTCAATTACATTAAGAATAGACAAACAGCAGGCAAAGAATACATCAGGTCAGATTCTCTGCCCTGATTCCAACCCCTACGCCCTACCTGTATGGCACAAAGGGGCCGGAATCTGGCCACAGATGCCTTGTTGAAGTCCACCAGCAGAGGGAGGCTCTCAGCAGCTGTAAAACTGGTATCGCTGGCTCCTCTGACAACCCACTCCAGCACAGAGGTTTGTTAGGGGTGAGGCAGAACACAGCTCTGCTCTTGGACAGCCTGAGAATCAGAAGGCCATAATGCCCTGATGTCCCACTTCCTGCTCCAAGAGAACTGTGCTTCAGAAGAGAATCTGGCCAGTCATTTGTGTTGGATTCCTCTAAATATCCTTCCACCACTGTAGGAAAGAAAAGTTATATTGCAGCTCAACTGTACATGGAAAAGCAGGGCAGCAGCAAGAATCATCTTGACTGGTGCATGCCACTGTGTGACAGAGACCTAAATCCCTGGAATTAAATCTCCCTTCACAGCACAAGAGGAATGGGGAACAAGAGCTAGAGGCAAAAGCAACAGTTTTTGCACAGTCTGAGGCTAAGCACTAGAGTTGGGTGATTCTCCAGTACAGTGGCAGTTTTGAAATATGAAAGAAAAGTTTGGCTCCGGTCTGAATTATTTTTTTTAATTTTCAGTAAACTGAAAAAGTCCATTATGGGTCTGTGCCAGAGTGGGGATTCACATCTGGGACTCCCGCATCCCAGATGTGTGCCTTAACCACGGCAAGAGAGGTTGGGGGGGAAGGGGGGCCGACACTGCCACTAGCACCATGTCCTGCTCCTCCTCCCCTTCTGGGCATTTTACTAATGACCAAAAACATTTCTGTCAAATTTGCAAATAATTTCAGCTCAATCAAAACTGCATTTTTCATCCAATAAACAATTCAACAAATCCAAAATTTCCCCTCATGTCCACTAAACAGACATTCACAATCATCTGTCTGGGAGTCTAGACTCTGATTCACCTTCATATTTCCCATCCTTCACTTAGTTTGGCAACTGCTTTGACCTCAAAGCTCTGTATGTTTCCTCTTTATAAATAACCCTTGTCTCAGCAGGATACAGCATTGCAGCTCGGTCACTTGCTTCAGGACAAGCTTTCCTTCTCCCTGGTCTTCTTCACTCTCTGGTTTTTGGAACTGGATTTATACAATGAATGTTGGTTTACTCCCTTCAAAAACAAAATTTTATTCTTGGGCTGCATGGCAAATTCTGGCCTGAACTTAGGTATTCCAGAAGGCTAAGATCACTGTTGGCAGTTGTAATAGAATTCCTCTCTGGAATTCTGAAACATTTTAGGATGATCTCTTCCTCCTGCCCAAAATGTCCACTCCATATATCTGAATAGACACAGGATTTTTGATGCCTATTTTTTTTATCGAGGCTTTAAAGGGGCCAAAAGGAGTTAGGCACCCACCACCTGCCATTAGCCCCTGGGTTTTTTTTCTGGAGTCCCAAACTCTGCTTTAGGCTCTGCTGGGTTCTGAGCGTTTCCTAAGATGTACTTTCCCCTTCCAGTGAAGCAGGTCCTTACTTGCTGGGCCATTTTTTTTTTTTAGTCCAAGCTATATATACCTTCTATCGCTAATAGCAGATTCTCCCCCATCCCCAAATGTTCCAATGTCTTGGTTTTATTTGTTTCCACTCTGTCTTCCAGTCTCCTCTTTCCCACCAGCAGTGAGAGTCCCCATTGCTGACAGTTTCACCTTTGTCTTCCAAACACATTGTGTAGTATGAAATCCCACTGAATTAGAAAGTGAGCCTTCACACTGCACTTCACACAAGAGAGCACTTGCTGAAAGGCCTGAGACAAAATCACATGTGATTTGAAAAACTTGGATTTGATTTTTGTCCCATTGGTCATGTTATAAAATTCTTTGCCTGGAGGAAGGGGCTCATAGTGTTAAAGCTCTGGCATATAGAAAACACTGAAAAGCTGCCAGTCTCTGCTCTTGGCTGGCTTTGATGGCACAGTAGCCCAATGCTATTGCAATCTCTGATCATGTGATCACAGACCATCATTAGCATGCATATATTAACTGCCACCAGAAATCTCTACCTGGTCATAGGGTCTAGTTGTGTCACCTGACTTGAACTAAAAGACC
The DNA here is from genome assembly GCF_020497125.1 of Mauremys mutica. NCBI lineage: Eukaryota > Metazoa > Chordata > Testudines > Geoemydidae > Mauremys > Mauremys mutica. The sequence goes on from NC_059082.1 coordinate 60,938,325, forward strand.
GTGAAAAGAGACTTTTCGGACTATGTCCTGCCCTCCAGAAAGATCATTGAGACTTTATTCCAGTTCTCATCATAGGCTTTAGAAAACCTGACCAATTCATAAGCAGCTCTTTTGTTTCTAAATTTACAACAAAACCTTCAAGTGTTTTCTTTTCCCTTCAGAAGATTCCACTGAGGATGAAAAAAGGAAATAAATGGAAAGGTATTTACGGAGCACCCATTACCATAGTACGTGAGCACCTCACAGTCTTTAATATATTTCTCCTCACAGCACCCTTATGAGGTAGGACAGGGCTATTACCCACATTTTACAGAGGGGAAACTGAGGCACAGAGACTAGGTGACTTGTCTGTGGTCATACAGGGAGCCTATGGCAGAGTAGGGAACTAAACCAGGGTCTCCTGAATTCCAAGCTTGTGTACTAACCTGTAGGCTGTCCTTCCTTTCTCATCAATAGGGGGAAGAGGAGACAGGGAAGAAAAAAATCTCCCAATTCACGTACATGCTAAAGAGAGCGAGAGAGAGAGAGCAACAAGTATCTTTTTTCCTTCAGTAGCAAATCAGAGACCCAGAATTGAGGCAAAATTACTCTTTAATTCCATTGGAATGAAATCCAGCCCTTGGTTCTTAGCAGTATCAAGATACATCGTCCCAAATCTTGAAGAGCAAAGGGGCTCTTCCCACCTGTTCATATGGATATTATTATTTGACTGCACTATATGGAACAACAGTGACATGCAGTGGCTACCTGGGTTAATCACAGCTATGTGGTAGCTGGGGCTAGATCAGGATGTGCTAATATTACAGGAATTGGATCTTACCTAATGGTTAAGTTATATGTCTAAGGAGCTATAATGCTGTACAGAAATGACAGATTGGTGAAATATTGAGTTATATTATACACGTAAAAGCAGTCCTGTTACTAATTTACACTCTATCCTGATTCCTTGTATAACAGTGCTATTAAAATATAGCCTCTGTAAAAATTCTATTTTTTGGCTCAATTCCCAAATTAATATACATCTTTTTATTGGTTTATAATGCTTGTCTTGGCTTTAACTGGTATAGCAGACTGAAAACTTCCTAGATTTTCTTTCCACCTGTTTGGCGTCAGTCTCTACCTTTGCCACCTATGTATCAAACAAGTTAATGACAGCATTTGTATGACACCTTTTTATCCAAAGCATTTTAGCTAGTGAGGCTAATACATACTAGTGGTTTAGTTATAGATGGAGAAACTGAGGCATGGAAATATTAAGAGAGCTGACCACCCAGTGAATCAATAGCTGAATCAGGTATAGAATGCAGAGTCTTCTTGCTCTTATTTTGAAGGAACATACTAATTCCTTTTCTTTAACATGCCTGTTATACCGATTAAAATGTAAGGAGCAGTGAGTTACTATCAGTCTGTGATGTATGATTTGTTTAGATAATCCTGTAGAGGGAAATCATCTCTTAACTTGGAAACCCTCTGGACCATAGACTGTCTTTTTCCATATCTTTTCTGCAGTGCACAGCCCAATGGAGCCGATCACAGGGTGATCTGGCCCCTTCAGGGAAGGGAGCATTCGGATTTAGCCTTACCTGCGCCGGATTTAGCTCACCTTCCCAGCTGGATGGGATGAGTGCAAGAGTCACATAACAGGGAGAGCATGTGATCAAGAACCAGGCCTGCTGGCAGTTGGAGGGAGACCCCAGAGACTGCAGTCCTAGGAGTCTGCACTCCAGTAAGGAGAGAAACACTGGCCAGGAAGGAGACTAAGGCTGGGTGTGTAGGAAGAGGCCCTGGGAAAGAAAGGCAGGGCACCTTGGGTGATGGGGCAGAGACCCCAATTGTTAGTGTCTCAGGGCTACTCCGCTGCAGGGGTGCTGGAACAATTTGTATAGTGAGGGTGCTGAGAGCCATTAAACCAAACTGTAAATGATGGAAACCACTTCAAGCCAGGGAGTGCGGGAGCACCCCCAGTTCCAGCACCTAAGGTCAGCTATAGCAGAGGCTGGAGCCCTCTTGAAAGGGGAGGAGGGATTGATTGAAGCCCAAGAGCATAGACCCGGAGAGGAAGGGCTTTGCCTAGCGGTGGAAGGGCGGACTGAGTTTTATATTTCCTTGTAGACGCTGACTGATCAACTCCAGAAGGAATCAACTTTTGTAACTTAGCTGTAGGGTTAACTCACCTCAGATACCTAATTATAGTGGGAGAGCTGGAGGACCACTGGGGGGGAAGACAGTGAGTCAGCATCTGAGAGAGAAGTGAGGCAGCAGATGGGCCTGAAGCCTGACTGGCTAAATCCCTGCTGGTCACAGTGCTTGGTGAGGCTCTGGATGCTACTGTAACAAAACATGTGCACAGTGAAATGCTACAAAATAGACTGTTCAAAAAAATCAGACCACGCCCTTAGTTAATCAATCCACCCACTGTGGCTGTTATCCACCTGGATTATTAACACTTACTCCCACCCCCTCACCCCCCCATGGCCCTAGGGTGATCAGATGTCCTGATTTTTATAGGGACAGTCCCGATATTTGGGGCTTTTTTTATATATGGGCTCCTATTACTCCCCACCCCCTGTCCCGATTTTTCACACTTGCTGCCTGGTCACCCTACCCCAGGCCCATGAGCCCATCCATGGCATGTCACAGATCAGGTTAAGTGGCTCCATATAGAACTGGATCACTGACAATGCTCTTCCACATTTCTGCAATGGAAGTTGGATCAGGCCCCCAGTAAAGCAAATGGGAGAGTTTCCACTTTAATGGGATCTAGATCAGGCCTGGGTGCTGCTGCAGGGTGAGTACTTCAAGGCTAAGAGCGATATGTCCTTCCTGGGCGTATGGTTTAGGGTTTGGAATGATTCAAAGAGAGGGGGATTATTTAAAGTTGAGTGTCATTCTGAAGAATGTAACTCACGGTTACCCAACTGCCAGGGAATGCTGCTGTGTGCATGAATTCTAGAGAATCACCACAGCAGCTCAAGGAATTAGTAATGGGGGATGAAGCCATCCTGCAGGTAAAGACGACGTGGATTTCTGTGACGGGGTCTGGGTTCCAAAGAAAGCATTGCAAAAACCTTGAGTTCTATTGGCCGCTTGTACATTGTACGGAAAAAGTCCATTTCCCAGTTCTAAATTTGCCATCTTTCAGTTTCATCAGACATCTCCCTTGTATTAGCAGAGAGGGCAAAGGGGAGCATCCAACTTACTTGCTCTATGCTTTTCGTTATCGTAGACCCCTCTCTCGTGTCCTCTCTTAATTTCTCCTCTCTAAACCCGGTCTTTTGGATTTTTCTTCCTGTCGAAGCTTTTCCATGCTTTCAAAAACCCTGGTCAGTGGGAATTTTACCTTTAATAGGAACAGGATTTAGCCTCATAGAATTTTAATACAAGTCTCATCCCAGAAGCTGGTGTGGGCATGTTTGCTGTATAGATTAGGGTCTCTAAAGAGGAAGGCACATAATAGACCTTGAAAGGCATGATTTTTTTTGTGAGTCTTGCAAAGTTTGTTTCCATGGGTTTGTGTCTGACAGTTATAATATTTTAATGTGGTTTTGCATAATTAAATTTCCTCTTTGTATAATGCTAGTCAAATGGGAGTCATTGCAATAAAAGGTTTATTACACCAAAGGTTTTTCACAGTGCTGATGCAGCCAATTCCAAAATGTTATGGAAATGAAACTACTCCACTGTGTGGTACAGCTTCTTCCCTCAGTATGCTGCATGCATAGCAGAGAATATTACCTTGTAAATATTTGAGGAGGCCAGGTTGGATGGAGAAGCAAGTCCGCTACCTCAGCAGCCAGCTGTGTTGTCTAGAAGCAGAAAGAAGTCATTTGCAAAATGCTGTGTAGCTAGTGGCAGATAAATTCCTTTCAACACCTAGGGATCATTACACTAGGCGAGTCCCAGTGCTATGTGATAAGCTACCTTCTGGGCAAAAGAAAAAACAATAAAATAATGAAGTATTAAATCTCTGCAGCAAACATCTTCCCTTTTTTAAAACCTCAGCAGCAAATTCTTCCAGCTGGTAGTTTTAAAAATTGGAATGTCTCCCCTCTTCCACCACCCTTTGGGACACTAGGATCTGTGTCCGGTTAGCAGAGTAGACTCAGAGCCTGGGTTTCAGTCTGGGGTAGCAACACATGTATGTATCCTGGGTCTTTGCACGGCTTGCGTAGAAGCCCTCACCTGCACATCTGCGCTGCTCTGTTTAGCCATGCTAGTGTGGGTATGTCTATCCATGCTGCAGTCACACCACGGACTGCAGTTGTAGATGTAACCTTAAGGGCTCATTTAAGGTCTGGTGTATGGTGTCTATTATATGACCTCATTAAGTGGGTGTTGCTCCTGCTATAGTTCCAATGAGATACAGAGTTTAATTGTCCTTCACTTCCCCCACATAACTGTGTAATGTAGCTGTGGACTGTCAACCAGCTGCCAAGTTTCACCACAATGGGGGCTGCATTTCAGTGGTGGGGAAAGAAAAATCCCCAAATGTTGCTTGTGTAATATACTAATTTAAGGCCCTGCTCCTGCAAAGTCTTGCGTCCACTGCAACCACTCTTATGCTGAAAGCTAAGCACATGGGTAAGTCTTTGCAGGATGAGGCCTACATTCGTAAAGCAGTTTTGGCTCATTGGGAATGGAAGGTGCAATATAAAAATGGATGTTTTGCTTAATACATATTGCTATTCGGGTTTTATAATTACTCACTATGGCCTATCCAGGTGCCTCTTCTGGGCCATAGTGAGGTGGGTTAGGTGAAGCCTTACCCCATAGAAAGCGGTATTTCAGAATGCACATCATGAGTTCTTACTTATATTCTCATCTGGGACTTGGGAATAAATAATAATACTCACCTACATGACAACTATTGGGATCCTTTAACTAATTGGATAAAAAACTTTGATTAAATACATACACTTCAAACAGCAACGTAACAATAACACTGCATTAACTTGAGGGCCAAATTCATTGAGTTACACTTGTGTACCTGCTGAATCATACGGGCCAACTCCTACTCAAGTTATAGTGGTGTAAATGGAGCCCTGTCTAGTTCCTCTGCATTTGAGCAACCATTGTAAATAAGAGCAGAGTTGAGCCCAATGAATTTATTGGAGATTGTAGGCCAGTATCTAGAGATCCCTGTATAGAACTATCACATTAGCAGACTCCTGCAGTGCGTGACTTCACAGAGGCTCAGGAAAGATAACTAAATTAACCAAAGGTGAGAAGTTAAAGGGCATTAAACCCCTCTGTGGACTCTCTCTCATTAAGAATTAAAGTGGCTTTAGATCACTTCAGCATAATCCCTGCAAAAACGTCAATCTTTTATGAAATTTTGAATATAAAAAATTGAAACAAAGTATTTTGATGGGGTCAAAATGTTCTGTTTAGACTTTATCGGAATGAACTTTGTTTTTTTAATTGACTTTTTGTTTTGAAATGTGTTTTATAATGTAATTTTAAAAGTCCAAAATCAGAACAAAACACTTCAATGTTATTGAAATTAAATCTTTTCACACACCAATTTTTTTCAAACATTTTAATTTAGTGGGAAATTTCTAAACTTTTTGTTCTGAATTGGAGCAAAAACAAATTTTGAAATATGAGAATTTCCTATAGAATGGAAATTCCAAGTTTTGACCAGCTCTGGTTTTCTGTTCCAATATCCACCTGCCATTGGATCAGAAATGGACACAGGAGATCAAACGTGAAATGCAGGCAGATCACATCTTTCTCTGACAGATGCCTGGGGGTGGGGTCTGTCTCTTAGTTCAGCAACACTTGTGTACTTGACATGCCAAGAAAGTCTCATTGCACTGAATTGAAATTGCCCAGGTTTTACAGAATCCAGAACTTTTGTTCTGAATTGGTCAGAGGAAATCTTTCAACCGCTACAGCAATGGTGTCCAACCTCTTTATGCCCAAGATCACTTTTTTTAATTTAAGGGAAGCCCAGGATCTGCCCTTCCCCAAAGCCCTGCCCCGTTCACTCCATCCTCCCGCTCTCCGTCGCTGGCTCTCCCCCACCCTCGCTCACTTTCACCGGGCTGGGGTAGGGGATTGGGGTTCGGGAAGGGGTGCAGGCTCTGGGCGGGGGCCAAGGGCTCTCAGTGTCAGAGGGGACTCTGGGCTGAGCCTGGGGCAGGGTGTTTGGGGTGCAGAAGGTAGTAAGGGGTGCTGGCTCTGGGAGGGGGGATCAGGACTGGGGTTCAGGGTGCAGGAGGGGGTTTAAGGTGCTGGCTCCAGGAGGTGGCTCAGGGCTGGAGGTTGGGGTGTGGCCTCCTGCCGGATAGCATTTACCTCCGACAGCTCCCAGTTGGTGGTACAGCGTGGCTGCTGCTAAGGCAGGCTCCCTGCCTACCCCAGCCCCACGCTGTTCCCAGAAGGGGCCAACATGTTCACTGCTTCCGTTTGCCACAGCTCCCCACTCTGGCCAATGGGAGCTGTGGGGGTGGTGCTTGCAGGCAGAAGCAGCGTGCCAAGGAAGACCCCTGCCCCCCCTTGCCCCTGCCCTCAGGGACACACTGGCTACTTCCAGGAGCGGCGTGGGGCCAGGGTAGGCAGGGAACCTGCCTTAGCAGCAGCCATGCTGCACCACCGACAGGGAGCCTCTAGGATTCAGGGGTGGCTCCAGGCATCAGCGCGGCAAGCCGCAGGGGAGCGGCCTGCCAGTCACTGTGAGGGCGGCAGGCAGGCGGCTTTCGGCGGCGCCCCTGCAGGAGGTCGACCGGTCCCGTGGCTTCGGCGGCAGTTCGGCAGCAGGGACACCGATGGCGTGGCACCGGCGGACCTCCCACAGGCATGCCACCAAAACCACATGACCAGCAGACTGCCCACAGGCGCGCCACCAAAAGCCGCCTGCCTGCCGTGCTTGGGGAGGCAAAAAACATAGAGCCGCCCCTGCTAGGATTGACCGGCTCATGACCACTGCACTAGAGGGTGTTTTTAATCAGCCACTGAAAACACTAAAATGCTCTTCTCTGTCCTGCAAACCCCCGCTAAAATCTGTAGGACAGATATCAGTGTCCGTCCTACTCAGTTATTGCTCAGTTCTAACTCAGTCAAACTCAGTATTTGGTCCTAGCGTTCAAAGCTCAGGACCAGCTGTGGGGTGCGGTGGTTTGCCCCACTTCCCCTGTTTGCAGTGTGCTCAGTTTGGGGTAGGGTTGCCAACTTTCTAATCACACAAAACTGAACACGCCTGCCCCGCCTCCTCTCTGAGGCCTCACCCCCACTTGCTCCATGCCCCCCGCCCTCCATCACTCGCTCTCCCCCACTCTCACTCACTCTCACCAGGCTGGAGAAGGGGGTTGGAGTGTGGGAGGAGGTGAGAACTCTGGCTAGGGGTGTGTGCTCTCAGGTGGGGCTGGGGATGAGGGTTTGAGGTGTGTGGGAGGGTGAGGGCTCCCAGGCCAATGGGAGCTATGGAGCCAGCATTCAGGGCATGGGGCAGCGCACAGAGCATCCTTGCACCTAGGGGCCACAGGGACCTGGTGGCCACTTCTGGGAGGCATGTGGAGCTGAGGCTTTGGCTACACTTGCACTTCAAATTCCCTGTGGGGAATATTTGCAGCGCTGGAGAGGGTGTGTTTTCACACCCGGCTGCAGCGCTGCAAATTTGCAAGTGTAGCCAAGGCCTAAGGCAGGCTCCCTGCCTGCCCTAGCCCCGGGCCCCTGCTGTGCCACTGACCGGACTTCTAATGGCCCAGTCGGCAATGCTGACCAGAGCTGCCAGGGTCCGTTTTCGACTGGCCATTCCAGTCGAAAACTGGACGCCTGGCAGCAACCCTAGTTTGATGGCCCTCTCAATCTGGCATAAAGGGTCGCAGCACCGCTCAGATTTGGCCCAGCTGCCCTTCCATGATGGAGGAGTAGTTGGGCCATATTTAAATGGTGCTGTGACCCAGTGCTCCAGGTTGCAATGCCACTCACCCAGTTTTGGCCCAGGCACCCCTTTGTGTCCAGGCCCAAGCTGAATGGTACTGTGACTTTGTGTGCCAGGTCGCAATTCCAGGAGACATTGGGGTAGGGGGCTGGGCCCAGCCCCAGGGGACAGGAACCGGTGCTTGCACAGAGAGTAGAGGTAGGGCAGGGGGAGCTCGTTCTCCAAACACACACAGCAGGCCTCTCTTCAATGGTGTTTTTTTATGGGAGAGGGGCTTAGTTTCAGCTTTGATGTAAAATCATGTAAAACTAATTCAATCCGAGCTAATCAAATCTTATTTTATCTAATCAGTCTATGTAATTTCTGTTGCACACATCACCGTAGTACAGTAAATGGCTTTAGTGAGTTACCATTACTTCACTGATTCTTAATTCTTAAGTTGGACTGAATGTCTTTCTAAAAGATGTGCTCTGTTATTGGATTCAGTGTGACAATCACTAAGTGAAATTCTCTAGACTGCACTTTTCAGGGACTGTAGGAATATATGATTACAATGACCTCTTCTGGCTTTAAAATTTACGGAAAAATTAAATGGTTATGTAACAACGTGCTGTATTTTCATAAAATGTAATAACTCTTTAGGTATCGTCAGTGATGTACTGTTGCCACTAGATGTCAGCAGAGACCACTGTTCCTCTTTTGCAAAACAATTGTATAGTGCAAGAAAGAAAAAGGTTGTAAAGACTTTTTCTGCTCTTAGATGAAATATTCAATGCAAAAAGATGAAGAGAGAAATGACACAGAAAACCACTCCAGCAATTTAAAAAATCAATATAGCATTTTTTTTGTTACCAAAATTAATAAAATACAGTTTTAAGAGAGCTCAGATCTAGAGCAAATGCTTTTCCGGTGGCTAAAGCTTCAGTAAAAGTTCTCAGAATTTTCCTTATAGCTTCCTGTTTTCAATAACTTTAAAAATAAATTCTCCTGTGGAGCCAGATATTCTGTGCAAGGACATGGAGCTGATGGGAACTTTTTAGGAAAACTCCTTCCGTCCTTGGAGCGTGAAAGAATGTATTTGATAGTGTTTAAAATAAGTGAAAGAGATTAGAGGGAAGGGGGGGGATGGCCTAGTGAGCAGGGCACTGGTACAGGACTTGGGAGACACTGGATTTAATGCCACAGACTTTCTATGGTCCCTTGGGCAAGTTATTTAATCAACCCCAGGCCTCAGCTCCCCATCTGTAAAACTGGGGTAGTACTTCCCTATCTCACTGAACGTCATATGCATAAATCTATGAACAGCATTTTACTTTCAAAAGCATTTCCCATGGAGGCTGACCGGTCATCTGTCATTGTGACTGTGACTCTGGCAGTCGAGGTACCAGCATATGCCAAAACCCCAGGCCTATTCTCTTGCACATTAGTATAATCAAAGGGATTGTTAAATGTGTGTGTGGATTTGGTGTTTTAACTTCATGAAGACTAATGGGATGTTAATTGCATTGTTTTCACTTATTTGTATCCTGTCAAAAGGGTGTCTTGCAGGGGCTCTAGCCACCCCCAAAATTTGCCTTAGCCACCCTGTAGCCAGCCTGTCACAGTGCCGCTCTCAGCCACCTGGCTCTGAAGGCAGAGTGGAGAGAGCAGCAGCTGCTGGCTGGGTGCCCAGCTCCAGCAGCAGCACAGGAGTAAACCCAGGCAAGGGTTCGGGGGGCCCGAGAGCAGCCCCTGGCCCGTGTCCCCGCCTGCCAGGACGCACAGCCCAGGATGGGGTGGGAGGTCTGGGGCTACCAACAGCAGCCAGTTCTGACCCACTCCAGCCTGGGCTCCTGGGCCCTGCTCTCCGCTGCCGCTGCCACCAAGGCAGCTATTAGCATCTGCAAGCAGCCAGTGCTGCACACTGCCTGGCTCTGGCTTCCGGCCTCTGACCTGGCCAAGGGTCCTTTTTCTCGTGTGCCCCAGGTATGTCAGTCTGCCTTTTTCCTTCCTTTTAGCCATGGCCATTTTACCTAAGCATGTTTACATGTCAGCAGGGGTTAATGGGACACTCTGCCAGGCTCAGTAACACATTGTGGGGAAGTACAGCAGACTACTGGGTATCAAACAGGCATTAATCTTGCTGGCAGAAAGAACCATGATGGTCACATTTGTCAACCTTTATAAAGCTGCCTCCACACTATTTCCTCTCTCTGGGCCAACCCAACAAGGACCCTTAATTCCCATGGACTGTTCCACCCAATCTCTCTCTAGGTATATGTGAGTTTTTGAATGCTGCACGTGGGAAATTATTTCAGAAAATTTTAAGGATTTTTCATAAACTCTCAAGGAAGAATAACTCTGGGCCATCATCACATCCAAATAGTGCAGGAAGTTCTAATAAGGAATTAGGGGAAGATTTTTAAAGCTCCTAGAAAAGACAGAAACATAATCCATTAGTGATTTATGGTGACAAATTCAGTTGTTCTGTACTTAGTTCAGACCACTCCAGTTCCTTTATATGAATGTATATATTTTATATTTATAAAAACTTTGTGCAGCTACAATTCAGATGTTTTATAGAGGCACTTTAATTAATGTGATATGCTTTCACATAATAACTCTGCACAGAAAGCTGTCTCATTCCTTATGGAAAACATACATCTTAGTTCTCCTGTGCTTTTCTAAATCATGCTTAGCTGTGAGATGTCATTTTATGGGGTTCATCACAATTCAGGCCCATTTTAATGGAGTAGCGGTAATAAATATTCAGAGATCAGCATGAAGCGGCTGCTTACAGAACATTTATAAGTAACAAACATTGAGAGTTACATCATACAAATTTTGGCATAGCATTAAATAACAATCTCACACATACAGAGATTTTTGTTAATATGCAGGTGCTGAGTCTAACACATAACATTTAAAGTACCACACTCAAGTGTGTGTAAGTTTGGTAATGAAGGATTTTCCCTACTTCCATTTTAAAGCAGTTACTATATTTTTGCACTGGTAAAGTGATTGCATGTTGATAGTACACAGACAGAAATGTATCCTGCCTAATACAAGTGCACGGCAACATGTTGAAAATACAACAACACTGGAATGTGGTGGGGTGAGATTTTCAAAAGCACCTAAGTGACCTTGGAGCTCAAGTCTGATTGACTGTCCATAGGACTTGTGCTCCTAAATCACTGAGGAGCTTTAAAAAATCCTACCAGTATTTCATTCTGATGAAAAGGAGGGAGAGGGTTTTGTGGGTAAGGCACTGGACTAGGAATCAGAAGATCTGGTTTGATTTCTGGCTCTGCCACAGAGTTCCTGTGTGGCTTTGGGAAAATCACTTAATCTCTTTATTCCTAGTCCATTAAATTCCCTTCTTTCCTGTCTTAGCCTGTTTACAGGGCTGGTTCTTTGGAGCAAGGCCCCTCTCTCTCTCTCTCTCTCTCTCTCTCTGTCCGTAAAGCACCTGGCACAACTGGACTCTGCTCTCAGCGGGGGTCTCTAGGTGCTACAGTATCACTAATGATGCAGTTTTTTAATACAAAAAATAATAAATTGCTATAACATTTAACAGAAGCAGGTGAGAACAGTTATCCCCATTTTCAGTAATGGAGAAACTACGGTGCAGAGAGGTAAAGGGACTTCCCCGCAGTCCCATTGCACATCAGGGGCACCTCTGAGATGTGACCGCAGCATCCTGACTCTCAGTCCTGTGCTAGATTTGCACAGTCTCCTTATTTCAGAATGGTTTTCCATGTGTCCATTTCATCTGGATCACTACACTGAAGTCCTAAAGGAACACACATCCGTAATAGGAATATAATGGAGCATGAGACTCAATATGGACTTGATCCAAAGCCCACTGGAGTCACTGGGAGTCTGAGGGTTAATGGCACTGGATCAGGCCCTCTAGTAGGTACTATTGGCCAGGATACAAAAAACAAGTACTCAACACATAAGATAAATTTCAGCTGAGCTGTATGTATGATTTTGCACAAGTTAAATACATCCTACCACCATGCATAAGAGTTCCCATTGACATTACAAATCCAGACATAAAAACACCTTGGAGAACAAAGTAAATTACAATGTTAAAGTATCAGAGAATATTAGAGTTGGAAGAGACCTCAGGAGGTCATCTAGTCCAACCTTCTGCTCAAAGCAGGACCAACACCAATTAAATCATCACAGCCAGGGCTTTGTCAAGCTGGGCCTTAAAAACCTCTAAGGATGGAGATTCCACCACCTCCCTAGGTAACCCATTCCAGTGCTTCACCACCCTCCTAGTGAAATAGTGTTTCCTAATATCCAACCTTGACCTTCCATGCTGCAACTTGAGACCATTGCCTCTTGTTCTGTCATCTGCCACCACTTAGAACAGTCTAGATCCATCCTCTTTGGAACCCCCCTTCAGGTAGTTGAAGGCTGCTATCAAATCCCCCCTCACTGGTCTACACTACGCGTTTATACCGAATTTAGCAGCGTTAAACTGATTTAACCCTGCACCCGTCCACACAACAAAGCCCTTTATATCAATATAAAGGGCTCTTAAAACTGATTTCTGTACTCCTCCCCAACGAGGGGAGTAGCACTGAAATTGGTATTGCCATGTCGGATTAGGGTTAGCGTGGCCGCAATTTGACAGTATTGGCCTCCGGGAGGTATCCCACAGTGCACCATTGTGACCGCTCTGGAAAGCGATCTGAACTCGGATGCACTGGCCAGGTAGACAGGAAAAGCAACGCGAACTTTTGAATTTCATTTCCTGTTTGCCCAGCGTGGAGCGCTGATCAGCATGGGTGGCCATGCAGTCCCAAATCCAAAAAGAGCTCCAGCATGGACCATACGGGAGATACTGGATCTGATCGCTGTATGGGGAGACAAATCTGTTCTATCAGAGCTCCGTTCCAGAAGACGAAATGCCAAAGCATTTGAAAAAATCTCCAGGCTATGATAGACAGAGGCCACAGCAGGGACTCAACACAGTGCTGTGTGTCAAGTGTAATGGAAAGCCAAAGAATCAAATGGATGCTCATGGAGGGAGGGAGGGGGGACTGAGGACTTGAGCTATCCCACAGTTCCTGCAGTCTCCAAAAAGCATTTGCATTCTTGGCTGAGCTCCCAATGCCTAAAGGGTCAAAAACATTGTCGCCAGTGGTTCAGGGAATATGCCGTCAATTTACCCCCCTTCCCCCTTCAAAGAAAAGGGAAAAAAATTGTTTCTCGCCTCTTTTCAATGTCACCGTATGTCTACTGGATGCTGCTGGTAGACGGGGTGCTGCAGTGCTAAACAGCAGCATCCTCTCCCCTCCCTGGTGGCAGACGGTACGGTACAATATGACTGATAGCCGTCCTCATCATCATCCTGTGAGTGCTCCTGACTGGCCTCGGTGAGGTCGGCCAGGGGCGCCTGGGCAAAAATGGGAATGACTCCCGGTCATTCCCTTCTTTAAGCTTTGTGTCCTGGAGATTCAGTCCTGGCAGATGGTGCAATAGGGCTGGTAACCGTCCTCATCGTAGCAGCTGGAGGCTGAGCTCCTCTCCCCGCCACCTTTTAATGAGTAATGGAGATGTCCTGCCTGGAATATCATAGCAGCAGGAGGCTGCCTCCCCCTCATTTTATCTCACTAAAAAGTCAGTGTTTCTTATTCCTGCATTCTTTATTACTTCATCACACAAATGGGGGGATAACTGCCACGGTAGCCCAGGAGGGGTGTGGGAGGAGGGAAGCAACGGGTGGGGTTGTTGCAGGGGCACCCCCTAGAATGGCATGCAGCTCATCATTTCTGCGGGATATCTGGGGCTCTGACCCGGAGCGGCTGTGCTCTGTGGTTCTCTAGTAGACTTGCCCCATATACTAGGCAGGACTGACCCTATTTTTAGACAAAACATAAAGAAGGGAATGACCTGGGAAGTCATTCCCATTTTTGTCCATGCGCCCCCGGCCAACCTCAGTGAGGCCAGCCAGGAGCACCCATGACAGCAGCAGATGGTACAATATGACTGGTAACCGTCATCGCCAATTTCCAAAGCAGCAGACGGTGCAATAGGGCTGGTAACCGTCTCTGCTACCTTGCAAAGGCAAATGAATGCTGCTGTGTAGCACTGCAGTACCGCGTCTGTCAGCAGCATCCAGTACACACACGGTGACAGTGAAAAAAGGCTAAACGGGCTCCATGGTTACCATGCTATGGCGTCTGCAAGGGCAATCCAGAGAAAAAGGGCACAAAATGATTGTCTGACGTTGCTTTCACGGAAGAAAGATTGAGTGACAACATTTACCCAGAATCACCCGCGACACTGTTTTTGTTCCATCATGCATTGTGATCTCAACCCAGAATTCCAATGGGCGGGGGAGACTGCAGGAACTATGGGATAGCTATGGGATAGCTACCCACAGTGCAACACTCCGGAAATCGACGCTAGCCTCGGTACATGGACGCACACCACCGAATTAATGTGCTTAGTGTGGCTGCGTGCACGCAACTTTATACAATCTGTTTTAAAAAAACAGTTTCTGTAAAATCGGAATAATCCCGTAGTGTAGACATACCCTTCTCTTCTGCAGACTAAATAAGCCCAGTTCCCTCAGCCTCTCCTCATAAGTCATGTGCCCCAGCCCCTAATCATTTTTGTTGCCCTCTGCTGAACTCTCTCCAATTTGTCCACATCCCTTCTGTACTGGGGGGACCCTTACTGGACACAATACTCCAGGTGTGGCCTCACCAGTGCCAAATAGAGGGGAATAATCACTTCCCTCGATCTGCTAGCAATGCTCCTACTAATACAGCCCAAGAATCATGCATCTCAAGAATCCCACTAGCAATGTGTAATAGATGGTGAGGGGTAAATATCGTCTACCATGTAAGTGAGTGCTATGTTCTGAAGGAACTCCCTTGCAATTAGAAATACCTGACCTGGCTTACAGGTTTCTTGGGCTGTTTCATTTCTAACATTAGCTTTGTGTATGCACATGCACATGTGTGTCATTAGAAAACAGAATCACAGCTATGGTATAAGAGATGAAGGTCTCCCATGTCTGAAGTGAGATGTAAGGAAACAGAAAGAATCTGTAATTAGTAAAGATTGTTAATTACTAATCTGTAATTAGTAAAGTGTTAATACCATTGATACTTCAGACCAAGTCCTACTACTGTACCTGGGATATCACTCAAGTACGCTGGAAGCCTGAGTACTCTGGATTGTCATTTGGGTGGTTTAGGTCACCCTTCAAATGCTCTGAAGTCCATGGCACTCTAGATCACTAATCTGAATCTCATTCTGTGCAGTGAAACTGTGCTAGGATATACATATTTATTATTCATGTGTTTTTTGTCTTTCTCACTCTTTCTTAACCAGTCTTCAGCTATATAGACTGTATATATGAGTAGACATGAAGGTCACAATGTCTAAGGGCTGCTTAGTAGCCTATGTACAATAAATGTAGTGATGGTCTCAGGCCAGCTGTTAAGGGACAGAGGCTTCCATCACAGCTAGCACTAATTGGCACCTTTGTCAGGAGTCTCAGCAGAGGCCCAGGATTAAGTGGGCTGTGGAGACAGGACTCCTGTGCAGTCATGAGGCACTCTGTCAGGGGCAGTTGATGGGGGAAAGGAAAGAGGAGAAGCTGTGTTGTGCTAGACCTGTCCTGCAATAAAAGGGGACAGCTCAGTCTCTGGGCTTGTCTAGTGAGCACTAAATACACACAATTTATTTTCTTTTAAAGACACAAAGGCCACCTCATTAACATTTAACAATGAACTGTTGCCATAGTGAGCACTGCACATTGGTTAAGAGAAGAGCTAGCTCAGCAGCATAGTATGCTCAGGAGCAGTTTTGCCATTCTTCTTATTCACATTGATCCAGCCAGTTCACCTTGTTAGATTCCACATTATTTTTAGACTGCATTGCTGCTTCAGATCCTCTGCTCCCGTCTCTGTTTGAGGCCTACCACTCGGGCAGCCAACAGGAACGCTGCCCCAGTCAGCACCTCTGCAATGAAGGAGACCCACACAAGCACCAAAGACCAGCCAAACTTGATGTCCACTTCCTCCAAGAGATTGTTCTTTCCCAAAAGGCAGAGAGCTTCCTTGAAGGCAGCCGCTGAGTATGCGATGTAGACACTGATCCCAGTGAGCGTAACAAGGCCTAGAGGAAACACAAATACAGTATAGTGTTGGGGTCCACTTTACCTGAGTCAAAACTGTGTGGTTAGGGCTCTGCTAGATCTCTTTTCCCATCCCTCCCTTTATACACAGGCAGGACTCTCTTCTGCCCTGTTTTCGTTTCTTGTCTCTAGTTTTGTTTTGGTCTCTGTATCACTTAAGTGATTAACCAAAATGTAAAACAGCATGTTTCCTGCATGTACATCTAATGATGTGTGTTTCAGACACCGAAAACATATACAGCCCAACTTACAAAATTATTTTATATAATGGGCCTGATTCTCCACTGCTTTGCACTCTATATAGTTGTGTACTCATGTGAAAAGTGGGTGCGAATGGGAGTGTTTTATAGACACTTTGCACAGCTGTAATGACTACACCGGGTGCAAGCAGAGAACTGGTTTATACATTTCAGCTCAATGATGCTGCTTGTATTTAGGCTAAAATTTTCAAGTGTGGTCTCTAATGTTGAGTCCCCAGCTTAAAACTCCTTGGGCTTTACTGTTTGCAGAATTGCTGTAGCTGTGTTGGTCCCAGGAAATGAGAGAGAGGAGGTAGGTGAGGCAATATTTTTTTTATTGAACCAACTTCTCTTGGTGGAAGGCACAAGCTGAAGAAGAGCTCTGTGTAGCCTAAAAGCTTTTACCTTCCACCACCAGAAGTTGGTCCAATAAAAGATATTGCCTCACCTACTTTGTCTCTTGAGCCTTATTGTCAGCGACTGGATTAGACTGGACCTGCTCACCACTTCCAGAAAATCAGACTGTAGGTATGTCAAGCTGGGCTCCAGAAAAATCAAGGCACTCAAAATAAGCAGCCACATTTTTTAAGAGCGGCTGCATACTTTGTCAATTGCTGCAGGATGGGTGATGAAATCTAAATTCAAGACAGGATCGCAGTATAAGGCTGCTTAGGAGGGCATGATCACTCAGGACAGCTCTCTTATTAGGTGCAGTGTATAGCCTGCTATGGAATCAGCCTCATGCTGCTTTCCCCAGGCAGATGCAGGGGGGACTTTTTGCCCAGGGAGAAGGAGATTTCCACCTCTGCAGCATGTTCTCCTAGCTCCGTACAAGGCCCCTCCCAGGTGCTTCTGTTCCAGTGAGGACAGAAAGGGCTGAGGGCAGGGAGGCCATCTCAGCTCCTCCCAGATTGTCTCCCTGCTAAAACCACAAGAGAAAACTCTAAAAGTTAATACTCCCTGACTTCCCTGGGCTGGCTTGCCTCCCTCTCCCACCAGCAGCAGCAGCGAGCAGGGCATCCTTGCCCCTGCATTTGCAATGGAGTCATGCATCTGTGGAATTTAGACAAAGGGTGGGGCCTCCATGTAAATTGCCTTGTTCACCAGACAATTGCTAAGATCCATGATATCTGGGGGCTGGAGCCCCAGGCCTTTTCTGCACAGAGGTGGGAGATACCCTAATCCCACTCCCCTGATGGAAGAACCCTAGGGAGCAGTGTAAATTAAAATTCTCAGTGCTTCCTGTCCCCTGCTCCTGTATAGGGAAGGATGAGGCCCTAAGGTGGTGCAAAGCAATCAAGAGTTACCAAGCCAAGTGTTAAATAGAGAAATTCCTCCTAGTGCACATGGCTAGCATGAGGCCAGTCCATTGCTGAAGTCTCAATTTCTCCCTCACTGTCATAGGATAAGCAGGGCCTTTAAAGTCCCAGCTCTCACCTGTGCCTGGCTCTTCTCCACCTGGATCATGTGACTGTGGGCAGGGAGCAAGGCCTGCTGGGAAGAAGGAAACAGGATAAAGGGTGGAAAAGAGGTGGCAGGAACAGCCCCCTGGATGATTCCCTGGTAATTAGAGTTTGTAGAGTGCTTAGAAGTGGCTCTCTGGCAGGAGAGAGCTGATAGAGATCCAGGGAGGGCAATAGCAGCAGCCTGGGAAGCTCTCCAGATGCAAGGGTTGACCTGGAGCTGGTGTCTCCCCCTGCTGGCAGAGGAGCCTAGAAAGAACTGTATGGAGGATGTGTGAGAGGGTCTAGGGTGCTGGCAAGTGAGCTAGTGTAGCCCCAGTGAAAATGTGGAGGCTAGAACTGAGGAATGCTTTTTTATTTAGGCTCTCAAGGCTAACGAGCAAAAGGACATGGGCTCCTCTACATCTCAGCTGTGCCACCTGAAAGGCTGCAATGATGTGACTAAGGACTATGGCCCAGAGATGTTGAAGTTATCTGTGGAGCACTTAAAAGAAGACTTGTGGTGGTTTTGTTTGTGCTCCTGTTTGCCTAGGAATGAGAGATCTAGTCTGACCATAGGTCAAATTGCCCTATCAGCCTGCGAAAGACCACTTTGGTGGGAAACTGAGGCACAGATGCATCTGGACATCAGAGAGGTAAAACTCATTCATACTCGTGGTTGAAGGCGTGCATGGGCCTTGCTAGACCTTGGCGTGAGGGTGAATCTCTTCCCCCCCTGTACACATCCTACCAAATAAGGATAAGGGGATTATTTTCATGGGGGCTTGGGCAAGGTCTGCTAGATTCTGATAGTCTCTAACCAGGGTGGGTGCATTTAAGAGGTGGCAAGCTAAATTGTTCCAGAACCTGGAACATACAAACTGTGCTGGCAAGGAAAAAGCTCTGGTGTTTGTGTCTGCAACCTAGTTTCTCTTTATATTGTTCTACATTGTCAAGCAATATAGAACTGCAGATAAAGTGGCACTCTGTAAAACTGTGTGTGCTACATTAAGCTACAGCATAAGAATTTGTAGTTACAGCAATTTACACCAGCTAAGGTTCTGGCTCAAGATTTTCCTTTCAACTGAGCTCTCGGAGTACAGCAGTCAGTGGGCCAAATCAAACCCAAGTGGAAAAACTGCATTATAAATTACAAATCTTCTGTGTCTTAGATTTTCACTTAACACTATCTTCAGTGGTTTCCCAGTCCCCAAAAACTGTTGTGACACTTCTCTCGTGCACGTCTATTGAATGGTGCTTCTTGAACAGCTGCAGAAACAAGGCGCTAACATGATGAGCTGGTCTTGTGAAAGCACCAAGACTTCACTCTGCCCAGAGCTCCCAAAACCCTGAAATAGTTGCTTGTTTGCTTCCAGCAACTCTTGTCCTCCTTCTCTTTTTTCCTTTTAGAAACAGGATATTCTGATTCACTGACCCATGTGTAATTGGATCTTAATAATGCAGACATGACCAGTGACCTGCTGAAAAGGCCATTAGCGGGGATAGCCTGGATGTTCCTCCTAAGCTCAGCCTGACCAAAGGGTCAGGACTTGGCAGACTGACAGAGGTGGGAGGCAGGCAGCATGGTGTGGGTCAGATCTCAGCAGCATGCCGCCTGCTGGAACTGCTCAGCAGGTAGGTCTATTCCTCGTCCACTTATCTGTTGAGTGAACAGTGCTGCTGTTGTTACCGTTGATTTGGAGCGGGGGGAAGTAATAAGCATCTGTGGACCGGGTGCTGTGGAGCAGTGCTCTGCAAGAACCTTAAGCAGAGTGATCTAGGCTAAGATGGACTCCTGACCCCCACTAGCACTGGGATGGCAGGGAGGGCGTGAGACTGAAGTTTTATTGTTGGCATTAGCGTGGCCAAGATATTGCGCCTGTTTGACTGGGGGGAACTTCTTGTGGTGTTTAATAGCAAATGGTAATTGGTTATAAAGTATCAAAAGCACAAACATCAGAGTTGTAGGGGCAAAACTCTGTATACTTGGCTATTCCTTTTATTAGGATGTATTCCCCATCCCCCAACTCTATTTTCTGCTTAAAGTATAAGCCTTCACCCTTTGCTGCTAAGTTATGAGCACACCAATATCTGATCATTTTGCAATCACCAACTTCCACTACACTTGGGTTTAGCATTCTTGTGGCCTGTTAAAAACAGTTATCAAGTACCACTGCAGAGGTGGCTGCGTTTCTTGTCACAGGTGAAATATTCCCTATAATCCTACCACACAGGGCTGTTGTCAAGCTGGGGGTGCGTGTGTCAAGTTGTTGTTCTGCAGTGAATTAAAAAGGCTTACCTGGCCCTTTCCAGCCATTTTACTTTTATACTATTGGTGGAAAAGGTGCTGAGAGATTTAGTTAGTATTGTTAAGTCTTGCCCTACGTAGCTTGTATATCACTTTGAGGTACTTGGATAGAAGATTGCTATTAATGCTAATGTGTGGCAAGGTGGGTATTTATAGGCTTTGTTGCTTTACCAAGGCAATGTATGTTATGGAAGAACACTGCATTGAAGCTGCTGCCATGTTTCTTCTCTCTTTTTCCAAGAGAGAATTCACTGATTTGTGTGTATGCAGTTAGCATGGTGTGCACAATGCCAGAGCTAACGTCATGCCTGTAGCAAATCCCCTGGAAAGAAGTAGGTCTAGGAAGTAGGGATCAAAATCGTACTGGAGGTTGATAAAATAAAGGATTACACTCATCATTCAAGAGATTCTGCTTTAAAGTTTGCTTTGGCTTGCTGCTCAGATTCCATAGTGAGCACCACTGTAAAACACTGATTGCATGCAGGTATTATGGTGATCAGTTAGACATTGTTAGATTAGATTAGATGTCAGAGCATCCTGGCCTGCATATCTCAACTCTTGCCATCTGAGCCTCTCAAAATGTTTGTCACTGTAACAAGATATCAGGTTCCAGACATCTGGGCAGAAATGCAGAGTTGTTTTGCTGACTCATGCTGATGTCAGGTGCTAGGACCCTGAACAGACTCAATTACTCTTACTCGGTGTCACCCAGACCACGTGGGTCCTATTAGCAATTAGATTAAATCCAGATGTATACAGGGGATTGTCTGTCTCTGAGCAGCTGCAGAAATAGAAAATTGCAATAGAAAACTATAGGACCAACCTTGGGAGAAAGCTTAGTCTGAGGCTTGTTTTGTTGTTAACAATAAAGGCAAATCCCAGAAAGGAGTTTAGAACCTCTCCAGAGTGGATGTGTACTGTTAGGAGAAGAGTGGGAGCCCCACCTGCTTACACTTTGTTTTCCACACATGCTAGCATGGAGCAGGATTAGACACTGGAAACTCTAAATATGGTGATGGGAATTCTACTACTTATTACCATATACGTTGTATGATCCCAAACACCCTACTGGCAGAGTTTACCTTAGTATCATGGGGAAATATAAACTGGCCAAAATGAAGACAAGTTAAAAGTGGGTGCAACTATCAGGAAGGAATGTCTCTCTCTCCTTGTGATGGCCTTACCTTCCAGCAGAATGGGCCCTGGTGCTTGGCATCTCTGAAAATCAGGCCCTTACACTGCAAGCCATTGCTAAGGACATGATGCTTTAGGATGCTCCAAGCAAGTGTAGATGACCTGGTGGTTTGAGAACTTACAGTGGCCTGTCTACAGTGGTTCTTCCACCATTGCTGGTGTTGATGAAGCTGCACATGTGCTAGGGCAATGGTAGCTTTCCTTAAAAGAGCCAGTGTAGAAATGGGTAGTGGAAGGCTTGCATAAGTGAAGACAGTGCAGGGCAGTCCATTTCAGTTAGCTTGCAGTTTGATCATGAAAATGTTAGAGGGGATTAGAAATGGCTTTGATACTCATTCAAACTGGGTCACAATCTGGCTCGCTGCTTTTTGATTCCACCCAATCAAAATCCTTACAATAGGAGAGGGGGCAATTATAAATCCAGCTCCAGGAATCCTCATCTTCCTGCTCCTAAGTAAAAACACTCTCCCTAGAGTACTGATGGGGACACCTGAAGCCTTGACCCTGTTGCTGTTAATGCTATTTGTATTAACTGGAGCCATTCATGCATGGTGCTGAGCAGAGAACTGAGGGCATTTGGTACCTCACAGGGCTGGGTAGTAGCTTCCTAGCTCTAAGCAAATAGTAAGGATAAAATAAATGAAATGGTTGGACAGACCACATAAGCCCCAATTTACAGGCCTGATACAGAGTCCATTGAAGTCAATGGAAATCTTCCCATTGATGGCTGGTTTTGGTTGGTTGTTTTTTTCCCTTGACCTTAAGATCAAGCCTTAACTCACTACAGTTCAAAGCTGTATAATGCCAAATTTCACAAATTCCAAAGCCATTTGCATTCTACTAAGATTTAAAAAAAAAATCTTGTCTCTAGAAGAGAAAAAATTGACATAACATTTGCTGAAAGGGTATTTAACCTTTCAAGGATGAAAATACTGTGTTCAAGATGTCTCTCAATCCTCCACCAGACACAACTACATGTAACTTTCTGCTATTCCTCCTTGTAAATGTCAGCTGATTCCCTCAGAATCCACATTACTAGCTTTTCAGTCTGCAAAGAGATGAATGAGAAAGCACATGAAGTGAATAAACGCTGGCACTCTGTCTGAAAGCAGACACTTGGCTGGTTCTGTTCGCATTGTCTCTTTACCCTCTGGTAGTTGAAGTGCTACAGTTCTAAGCTGTCACCCTTAGTCTCATTAACAACAAATAGGACTCAGTACAATACCTCCAAAAAGAAAAAGCCATCCCGTCATTAGAAGCAGCAGGTAGGCCCTGGCAAGAATACTGATAAATCCAGTCATTCCTCCAAAAATCATCAGGATCAGGCTGACAGGCAGCAGGATTACAAATGTCCCATGCATGTCTAGAGAGAAATGAAAGTTATCAGTGTTTCATTATCACTGCCATTGATTGTATTACAGTAGTGTCCAATCAAGATCAGGGCTTTATTGTGCCGGGTACTATACAAACACATAGTAAGGCCATCCCTGTTCCATGGAGTTTAGTCTAAATAGACAGGATGAAGGGTGAGAGAGATGAGATGTGACAATGAGATTTTGATCCCTTCACTTAGACTTAGTAGTACTTTATTCAGTGAACAGCTCTACTGATTGTGCTTCTCATTGTGAGTAAGGGTATCAGAATCTGGCCCATAAAGATCAAAGTGATGGGTTGCAAGCTTCATGTTAGTTCCAGGTCCTGGTTTTCTCAGATTCCATACAACATGGAATATTCTTAGTGCTGACTAACTTCAAAGAATCTGTGGTAGGGATGAGAGGTTACTGACATAATGGGACAGCAGATGGCTAGGGTGATATCTGATGTGGGTGCTCACAGTCAGATGCATCTCAGAATTCCCTTGAAAGACTTGTGTCAAAGCTTTTAAATGACAATTCTGCACAAGGCAATGGTCAGAGGGCTGAAACTCTTCTGATTCAAGTTAGTTTTTCACCCTGTCTCCCATCACTGTTGCTGATTTTTCTCTTCAAACGCTGGGCTTTTACCTCCTAGAATACTCCATTATCCCTGCTTTTTATTGTAAGTGCTGGGGTTGGAGAAGAAGCGGGGAGCGTAGTGTGATGGAAGCAGCAGGGGCTGGGATCCAGGACCCCTGGCATCTCTTCTCATCTCTACCACAGCCATGCAGGGGCCTGGGATAAGTCACAGGTTACTGGGCTCTGTGCCTCAGTATAAGTATCTGGATGTGGGTGATGTGAAGCTTAACTCAATAGCTTGAAACCTTGGTTTTGCCCACGCACCAAGCCTGTATGAAAGGCTTTGTGTGAGAAACCAGTACAATGGCTGAGGAGGACAAGCCAGAGGCAGAGTTCAGCGCACCTGCCAATCCCAGGCTACCATTCCTGCCCCTGGATTGTAATAGTGGCCACATTCCCATTGAGCAACCACCACAGAGCCCAGCTCCAGTGCATGCTGAGTGCTGAAGGGTCTCAACTGATAGCTTCTGTTTCCTAGCTTTTCCCATGTAGTGGTACTACAGGGTTCTCCTATATTTTGGTCCTGCAGCCCCTGAAGGGCTAAGAGAACTTGTCCTTTAATAGTTGTAATGCAGTTTGAGATCCATGCATGAAAGGCATTCAGCAGAATAGGCGAGAGCCCCATAAACCACTGGGGTTGCCCAGGGGTAAATCAGGGCAGCATTAGTCCACACACATACCAAACTGTGTGCATGCCCACATCATCTGGAACATAGGCAAGTCCTTTCCCTACTACCTCCGCTAATGCCAGTGCTGTATAATAAATACTTTTCAGCTTCTGAGGACATTGCAGGAATATTTATCCATTAAGTTTAGTGACAGCATGCGATTATTTAACCCAGCATGCCTTCCCTTTTCTGCTTAATATTATTTTAACCAGCCTCTTGCTCTTCCACCTTTTGTTGTAGTACCCTATTCTATATACGCTGGTTATGCTGTGTGTGAGACAGCACTGCCCCTCTCCCCTTGTGGAGTGTGTGTCCCCTCACATACACACATTTCAATCCTTCAGGGGGAAGCAATCTCCTTCATCTTAGTCCTCCTCAGAACACTGAGCACTTCCATTAGCTCACTGAAACACCTTCTTTGTCTTCAGCCCAGCTCCCTTAATAGTTCATCACGTAGATTCTCCAGACTTGGACTCCTCTTTGCTGCTGTCCATGAGATCCTCTCCAAAGCCAAAGTTCCGTTAAGTGGTCTGATAGCCTCCCACATGAACCCATAAGCCTTTTGTCCTTGCCTTTGTCCTACTTCATCCCAGCCAACCTCTCTATGTACTTAACACAAGGACACTACCTGTGTCATCATAATTCAGCCTTCTTGTGCATAAACCTTATGATCATCTCCAGTTATGTGACCACATATTGGGTTTCTTAGCCCACCACACCTCTGCCTTGCTTAAAGCCTAAGACGGATGATGATCACCATAGGCGCCAACTTCTAGTTTTCCCCAGGGGTGTTCCAACCTTGCTCCGCCCCCAAGGCCTCACCCTCACTCTGCCTCTTCCTGCCCCTGCTCCAGCCTCCTCCCATAAGGCCCCTGCCCACTCGCTCTCACTGCTCTCTGCCCTTCTCCAAGCCTATCCCCGAGCTGCCAAGCAGCTGTTTGCCGATTAGCTCATCAGGGTGCTGCCAAACAGCTGATAGGTAGTGGTGCCACTGAACAGCTGTGGCTGATGGGTGCCGACCATCCACTTTTTTTTTTCCCGTGGGTGCTCCAGCCTCTGAGCACCCATGGAGTCAGCGCCTATGATGTTCACTTAATGAAAACTATTCAAGATTTGTTTTATCCATTTTTTCAATGGGTGGGTGGCCCCAGGCCTTGTTTACTGCACACTATTCAAACCCAGCTCTGAAGACAGAATTATTAATTTTCTCCTGGGATTTTCTATGTTGTTCATCACTGCAGTGTCAGAAGGCATCACAAACAGTATTTTATTTTCAATGTCCCTGTGAGATGAAGGGATGGCTATATCCTCACTTCACAGATGGGGGAACTGAAGCACAGAAGTCAAAGGTATCGATTAATTTTGGGTGCATAGGACCTGACTCTTTTTTTTTGTTGTTGTTGTTTTTGTTTTGTTTCAGAGAAATTACTATTATATAGCACTTAAAATATATGCAAACACAGCTCCTGTTGGCTTCAATTGCAGCTGTGAGTGCTCAGTTCTTGTGCAAATCAGACTCCAGGGTCTCAAGTCAGGTCCCCAGAAAATGAGGAACACACAGCTAGTGACCATTTGTGAAAAGTTTGGTTGAAGTGACTTGCCCAGCATCACACAGTCTGAGGTAGAATCCAAGTCTTCAGGACAGGATTCAACTTCTTTAACCATGAGGCCATCCTTTATCTTCCTGCAATCCCTTGCCTCAGTCACTGCACACCTTCCAACTTCAACAACTGAGGTAGGGGTCCTACCAACAACAGACTTCTTCACTATACAACCAGGATTCATCCCTAGAGCAGGTCCATCCTGGGCTCTGAACAAGGTAGGAGTCCAGTGGCGGAAGGGGAGAAGGAGCGGGAATTGTGATCATGTAATTAAAGACACAGTCTCATAATGCATGCTCACAAAGGGGCTGAATTAAGGTTACCCAGGTAGCCTTAATTCTGGCATTTCCTAACTTTGAATACCTGACTCTTCAGTCTTAATCTTCTAATGTTGCTTTGTACATAATTTTATAGAGTTATTTTTTAAAGAAAAATGAAAAAATAAATTCCACTATGTCATCATACCAACCCCTACATGGGTCATCAGCAGGGCTGGAACCTTTAGATCGCCACACAGACCTCTGCTATTTGTGCTAACTGTGTAACTGATAGCAATAGTAGGTTATCATCTTCTAGGTGGACCTGCAACTTTGCTAGTGGATTTCAGTTATTTGCTGACTGAAGAGGAATGGGGAGAATCTTGGTTCCATTCCAGGCCCTGGAGGGGAGTGTTCTCTAATGGGCACAGACTCTTCTGTCCCCCCCCTTCCTAATTTTCTTTGTCCATGTCCTGGATCCCTGTCCCAGTCCCATTATCCTTGCCATTCCAGTCTCCACTCCTCAGGTTTCTCATCCGAATCTCCTTGCTGAGTCAGTACCAGTCTTCTCTTCCCCCATCTCTCTGGTCCGGCTCTTGTCCCCTCTTCATTTGAACTGGACAACTTCCTCCTTCACACTGTGGAGACTTGAAAGACAGGCTCCCTGTTCTTACTTCCAGTGTCTGAACCTGGAGCCAGAAGAGCCCACAGCAGTCTTGGTTGCAATTTCAAGGAAAGTCCTGCTCAGCCCCAGGCTGAAACATGCCCAGTGCAGGGAATCTCCAGGGAATTCAATGTTAAAATGTAAGTCTCTACTGAGCATGTGCAAGCTGCAGTATTTTTTTTCCCCAAAGGCTTATGACTTGAGCAACTCTTCACAGGGAAGGCCAAAGGCTTATCCTTGGTACCAAGGTCACCCTCTGCCAAATTTCAAGTCCCTGCTACAAAGAGGGGCCACTGGAGATGTTCCAAAAAAAGAAGTCTTCAGAACTCTTGGTGAGCAAAACATTTTTCCTAGCTGCCCTCTCAGAAAAAGCTGAATCATTTTGGCTGAAATTTTCCAAGACAATTAACCATTTGGGTTGCTAGATAACTCAGAATGAAAGTTTGACAAAACTATAAACAACTGAAAGCAGGGTCTTACAATGGGAAATGTTGGGCAACCAGCCCTGCCTACAATAGAACAATAACTAATAACATTCTGACTAGCACTACTCA
Organism: Mauremys mutica; assembly: GCF_020497125.1. NCBI lineage: Eukaryota > Metazoa > Chordata > Testudines > Geoemydidae > Mauremys > Mauremys mutica. Next base: position 60,965,280 of record NC_059082.1, read on the forward strand.
GTTTCCTAGGGGAATCCAACAAATACTTTACTGTGTCTTCTGTTAATATTCTGTTCTTCTGCTAAATCGACATAGTATCTTGTTTGCTTTTGTTCCCTGCAGCTGTTCACTCGGCTAATGGTTGATCTGCATTTTTCCATAACCCTTACATCTCTCTGGCTATCAGTGTTTTAGATAAGATAAGGCAAATGTACTAAATGAAATGGTTGAGTCCTTCCTCCTGTACTAAATGTTTTACATTTGTCTGTGTTGACCTTTTCACCCTGACCCACTTTGGTAGGGTATTCTAACAGCTGTGTAAACAAAGAGTTGCTATTTTCCTATTGCTTTGAAACTCCCTTCATAAGCCTTCTTTATTCATATTCAACAATCCCCCTCCCATGATCAAGAAGCACCTACCTACCATGATCTACATAGCTCACTCCAAGATCAAGAAATACACCCTTATTCTCACTGCTACAGTCCACCTGCCCCCAAGGATGATCAGCAGCCTACACTGACATCCAGATGCTGAGATCCACCTGCTTGTCTCATTGACACCTACCTGCCAGCTGCTGCAACCCACCTAGTCCACTTAAACCTTACCTGCCTATTTGGTCCATTCTATAGCATGATATGGGTTGTATGCTGCAGGACAGAGCAATCGGATCTCTCAGGGGTGTGTACTCAGAGTGGGTGTCTTCGGGGAGATGAGCACACATGGGGAGACAGGTATGTCTCAAACATGGGGTGGGGGAGCACAAGGAAGAAGTGACTCTCTGCACAATGAGTAGCCCACCAACCACCTCCACCACAACCCTGCTCTCCCCACAGTGGGAGAGGGGAAACATTCCCTGGGTAGAGGCTGGTATCATAATCCTATGGGGCCATGATCCATGTGGTCCTTCCCTACCCCTCATCCATCTGCCTTTATCTACATGAACCTATCATGTGGCTTTCAGATGTGGTGCTTCACTTGATCATCCCCATAAAATCATTAACCACAACCACCCCATGTTTAGGCTTCCTGAAGATTAAAGACACTATAGGGTTGCCAGTAGTGGAGCAGAGTTTAAATGTAATGGGCCAGACCTTCAGTTAGTATAAATCAACAGATCTCCATTGAAGGCAGCGAAGCTACGCCACATTACAGCAGCTAAGGATCTGGCTCTGACACTTTGGGGTCCACCCAGAACAGGAATGGGTTATGTCACCACCTGCCCTCGAACTTTGGCCTCTTTGTGCGGTGCAGCTATGGGTCTAGTCCCTGACACCAGTAGCCTGCCCATGAGCATAACGTCTCACCCTGGCTCTCATCAACCTCGTTATGCTTTGCAGATTGATACCAACTGCCCTTGCAGTCACAGGTCTCCCCGAGTGCATTCTTCCTGAGTTCTTAGTTACCAGACACTCAAACTGTTCTCCTCTGATTCGTCACCCCAAAGGTGTGAAACCATATCCCCATTATCGGCTCACTTTGGCGCTCACACACTGCACACCAGATGAAAATAAACAAAGTTTGCAAAGGATGCTCTTTAACAGCCGGTGACCCCCTCACTCCACATGCTTTGAATGATGAGTATGACCTGTCCTGAATTGACATACCCCTATTAAAGGAACCTTGGCTCTAATTCTAAATGCTGCATTGGTTGGAGAAGTTTAGGACTCCTGAAGATTAAATACACTTGTGTACTTTAATATAGTGGTTCTCAAACTTGTACTGGTGACCCCTTTCACATAGCAAGCCCCTCAGTGCAACCTCCCTCCTCCCCCATAAATTACAAACACTTTTTAATATATTTAGCACCCTTATAAATACTGAAGGCAAAGTGGGGTTTAGGGTGGAGGCTGACAGCTCACGACTCCCCATGTAATAACCTTGTGACCCCCTGAGGGGTCCCAACACCCAGTTTGAGAACCCCTGCGTTAATGCTTTCTGGTCCTCAAGCTAAAGTCTACATGGGATGCAATCTTCAGCAGATGGATGGTCTCCCCTTCGGGTTACTGATCCCTAAGATGCTCTCTGGAACTTCCTTGGACAGTAGATTGATATGTTTGACCAGCCATTTGTTCTGTTGCCATCTGAGAAACCCTAGGAATCACTTTAGAGCTAACAGTGCCAGGTGTCAACAAATGTTAAGAGCCAAAGGAGCTTCAGATCAACTCCCACACAAACTAAAGGCTATGACTCAGTATGTCACTTTAGAGTTAAACTCGAGTTGGTATTCAGTATGTACCATGGAACCTAACATGGGGTGTTGAGTGGCAGTAATAAAAGTATCTCCAAAACTGTCCTGGAACTTAATTCAAATGGCATGGATTCTGGTAGGGGAGCAGGGAGGAGTGACAATCCTGCATTCCTAGGACACAATAAGAGCAGGATCAAGCCCAGCCTTCTGCTTCCAGTAGACACTGAGCCTGATTCTGCTTTTCATACTAGTTTTACATCCGCATAACTTTATTGACTTCTATAGGGTTATTTTACTCCTGTGCAGGTCAGAGGAGAATCTGGCCTTTTGGGGGCAAAACGTGATATCACTCTGTAACTAAATTAAAGGAGTAAAAATGTAATGGCTCAATTCTACCCTCAGAACTGACATTGCTGGGAGTAGTACCATGCAAACACAGGCTATTATTGAATCTGTAGAATGAGACCAGGAGCAGCAAGGCTGACTTCGTTCCAGATCTGTTACCTGCTTCACAGCATCTCAGAATGCTGTCCTTCACTAGCTGATATAGCAGGATAGAAAGGCTAATGAATAGCTGCTTTCCAGTCTCTAGTTTGACTTCAGTTAGTCAAGACCTTAACGAAATGTGGATTTAAATATAATCATGTTGCAAGAAGAAGTGGATCTGGATACAGTACGTCCTCTTGTACTAAAAGACAGAATCCACTGCAGAGGGACCAGAAATCCACTTCAGACTATCCTCCTCCTTCCAAATGGATTCACAAAGTGTTGGAGCACTTTCCATGTCTAACCATGCAGGCTTGGCTAGCTAATGTTAATCTCCTGTGACAATCACATGCAAAATCACAGACACTTTAATGCCTTCTCCACTAGAAACAAATTTCAGGGATAGCCTAGGTGAAACCCAGGCATCCTCCCAGGATGGAGTGCTGCACTCTCTAGGTGTGGTATTGGGTTCCAGTGGCTTATGAGAAAATGTGGTGGTTTGAAATCTCCTAGTTAATTGTGCAACATCAGATTAAACAATGCATTTAGCATTTATACTGTGTGAATCCAAAGCCTAATACTGATTTTGTTCCACTTCAATACAGTCAGTCATTGCCTGGGAAACATTTTCTGAAATGCTGCCACGGAGACTGTTCAGTGATCCAAACTCAGGCCTTCTGGATTGTCATTAAGCTATTACACTGTGCCATACATGACAAAACTAGTCTGTGGAAGGATGCTATTTTAAATAGCTTTAGAACACTTCTGGCCTCAGTGATCCATCAATTCAAGAGGCTCAGGTGAGATTCCTACTGATACCCACTCCATTTCCTGCTTTTCCGGTGCAGATTGAAACACATGGTCATGTGTCCTATAATCATGATCATTCTGGTAACATGGAGAGATTGTATGGTTAAAAACCTATTGCTTTATTTAATAAATTTCACCCTTAGGGTATGTCTACACTATGGGATTATTCCAATTTTACAGAAACTGATTTTTGGAAACAGATTGTATAAAGTCAAGGGCAAACAGCCACACTAAGCACATTAATTCGGCAGCGTGCATCCATGTACTGAGGCTAGTGTTGACTTCCGGAGCGTTGCACTGTGGGTAGCTATCCCGTAGTTCCTGCAGTCTCCGCCCATTGGAATTCTGGGTTGAGATCCCAATGCCTGATGAGGGCCAAAAATTTGTCGCGGGTGGTTATGGGTATATGTTGTCAGTCAATCCTCCCTCCATGAAAGCAATGGCAGACAATCATTTCGCGCCCTTTTCCCTGGATTGCCCAGGCAGATGCCATAGCATGGCAACCATGGAGCCCATTCAGCCTTTTTTCACTGTCATCGTATGTCTACTGGATGCTGCTGACAGACACGGTACTGCAGTGCTACACAGCAGCATCCCCTTGCCTTTTGCAAGTTAGCAAAGACGGTTACCAGCTCTACTGTACCGTCTTTTGCTTTGCAGGTTGACAAAGACGATTACCAGTCATACTGTACCGTCTGCTGCTGTCATGGGTGCTCCTGGCCGGCCTCGGTGAGGTCGGTCGGGGCGCCTGGACAAAAATGAGAGTGACTCCCCAGGTCATTCTTTTCTTTAAGTTTTGTCTAATGGAGAGTCAGTCCTGCCTAGAATATCAGGCAAGCCTACTGAAGAACCAGAGAGGCAAACGGCCGCTCCGGGTCAGAGACCCAGACATCCCGCAGAAATGATGAGCTACATGCCATTCTAGGGGGTGCCCCTGCAACAACGCAACCCCTTTGCTTCCCTCCTCTCCCACCCGTACTGGGCTACCGTGGCAGTTATCCCCCCATTTGTGTGATGAAGTAATAAAGAATGCATGAATAAGAAACAACACTGACTTTATTGCCTCTGCAAGCAGAGATCAAATGGGGGAGGTGAGGGCGGTTGGCTTACAGTGAAGTAGAGTGAACCACCATTCTGCACTTGCTCAGCCTACAGCTGAAAATGGGAATCTGTGACAAGCACTAGGATAGAAGCACAGGCAGGACCGAATCTCCATTTGTGTGTGGGCCTTTGGTTGACACTGGTAAAATACAAAATGTCCCAGGATATGTACGTTGGGGGACAGTTCTAAACGGCAGCTTAATTTTCTTTATTTGCAGCAAAATGTAGAGGTCTAAGTATCTGATTGTGAGCCCTGGGAGCAAGGAGTAGGCGCAACTGCGCAGTGCTGCGGACTGGGGAGAGCAGCCTGAGGCAGAAGCCTCCAGCTGCTATGATATTCCAGGCAGGACTGAATCTCCATTAGACAAAACTTAAAGAAGAGAATGACCTGGAGTCATTCCCATTTTTGCCCAGGCGCCCCTGGCTGGGGCGGCTCCAAGCACCAGCACGCCAACCACGCAGGGCCGCCCAGAGGGGGGGGGCAAGAGGGGCAATTTGCCCCGGGCCCCACAGGGGCCCCCACGAGAGTTTTTCGGGGCCCCTGGAGCAGGGTCCTTCACTCGCTCCGGGGGGCCTGGAAAACTCTTGCGGGGCAGGGCACAGGAGCTTCTTCCGCTCCCGGTCTTCGCCGGCGGGGGTCCTTCCTCTCTGGGGCAGAAGGACCCCCCACCGGCGAATTACCGCTGAAGCGGGACCCGCCGCCGAAGTTCAGCTCGGTCTGCGGTGGTAATTTGGTGGTGGGGGGCCCTTCCGTTCCGGGACCAGCCGGCGAAGTGCCCCAAAGACCCGCGGTGGGGGCCCCCCGCCGCTGAATTACCGCCGAAGACCGGGCTGCCCTTCAGCGGCGGGTCCCGCTTCGGCGGTAATTCGGCAGCGGGGGGGCCCCACCGCGGGTTTTCGGGGCACTTTGCCGGCTGGTCCCGGAACGGAAGGGCCGCCCGCTGCCAAAGACCCCAGGCCCCCGGAATCCTCTGGGCGGCCCTGCAACCACGTGCCTGGGGCGGCAAGCCACAGGAGGCACTCTGCCAGTTGCCGCCATGCCTGCGGAGGGTCCGCTGGTCCCGCGGCTTCGGCGGACCTTCCACAGGCGTTCCACCAAATCCGCGGCACCGGGGACCTCCCACAGGCAAGCCGCCGAAGGCAGCCTGCCTGCCTGCCGTGCTTGGGGTGGCAAAATACCTAGAGCCGCCCCCTGCCCTGGCTGACCTCACCGAGGCCAGCCAGGATCACCCACGGGACGACAATGACGGATACCAGTCCTACTGTACCATCTGCCGTCCGCAAGGCAAGGGAAAGAGATGCTGCTGTGTAGCGCTGCAGCACCGCGTCTGCCAGCAGCATCCAGTAGACATACGGTGACATTGAAAAAAGGCAAGAAATGATTTTTTTCCCTTTGCTTTCACAGGGCAGGGAGGCTGATGACATATACCCTGAACCACTCACGACAATGTTTTTGACCCTTCAGGCTTTGGGAGCTCAGCCCAGAATTCAAATGGTTTTTCAGAGCATGCGGGAACTGTGGGATAACTACAGTCATCAGTCACCTCTCCCTCTGTGAGCGTCCATTTGATTCTTTGGCTTTCTGGTACGCTTGTCTCAGCTCCTTAAGTTTCACTCAGCACTGTGTTGAGTCCCTGTTGTGGCCTCTGTCCATCATAGCCTTGGAGATTTTTTTTCAAATGTTTTGGCATTTCGTCTATTGGAACGGAGTTCTGATAGAAGAGATTCATCTCCCCATACAGAGATCAGATTCAGTATCTCCCGTACGGTCCATGCTGGACCTCTTTTTTGATTCTGGGACTGCATGGTCACCTGTGCTGATCAGCTCTCCACACTGGGCAAACAGGAAATGAAATTCAAAAGTTCGCGGGACTTTTCCTGTCTACCTGGCCAGTGCATCCGAGTTCAGATTGCTGTCCAGAGTGGTTACAATGGTGCACTGTGGGATAGCTCCCAGAGGCCAATACTGTCGAATTGCGGCCACTCTAACCCTAATTCGAAATAGCAATACCGATTTCAGCACTACTCCCCTCGGCGGGGAGGAGTACAAATATCGATATTAAGAGCCCCTTATATCGAAGTAAAGGGCTTCGTTGTGTGGACGGGCGCAGGGTTAATTCGGTTTAATGCTACTAAATTTGAGATAAACTCGTAGTGTAGACCAGGCCTTAGTATATTTAGCAGTGTGCTTGTTTGTTCTTTTTTTGTTTTCACTGTTTGTTGGATAATCTCATCAGCCAATCAAACTAAATAATTCAAATGTTTCTGGAAAACAAATGCTAAAACTTACAAAAGTGGCTAAAACTTACGAAAGTAGCCAAAACTAATTCATTTCAAACCTCAGCTAAATGTTTGCGGGAAATTTCTTGCAGTATTTGTCCAGATCTGAAAATATTTTAAAGTTATCATTCAAGATGGAGTTGATTATTGGAAGTAGCCCCTACAAGCGTTTTACTGAATTAACTCCCATTTACATCAGCTGATTTTCTGATTATGCCAATTTAGGATCTGGCCCTATATTTTTAACTCCATTCTCTGCTTAATCTTATTGTGTTTGACTTCAAAAAAAAATTTTAAGGGGGAAAAAAAGTTTGGTTTTGAGTGTCTGGCATAGCCATGCCAAAGCTATAAAACAAGTAATAAGCATTACTGCCTTAGAAGGACGAAGAAAATAATATTGTAGAATGACAATACATAATAAAATATGTCCTTCCCTTTCTCTTTTCCCCCAAGCCCCATGTTCTGTTTGTTTTGAGTTGAGAGTTTCATTAGCCTAAAACATTCACCTAGTAGTGTGATTCATTTGGAGTAATAGTCACTACAGATCTCTCGGAGTCTGAGATAATCTCATTAAACCACTGAAGAATTTATCTGGGGAGCCAAGCACAGTAGCTCAGAAACAAATAAAATCAGTACAGCATACTACATACCGACCACATGATTGAAGCTAAAAACACTTAATTATATTAGTTAATTTCATTTAGTTTGTACCACGATGAACTGGCCCTTTAAGAAGCATGGTCCAGCTCTGCATGGTTACTGATTTCAGCTTAGAAAGAGGGGATTTTGGAGATTCTAATTCCAACAGATCATGCGTTCCGTAGGCCTGAGAACAAGGTGTGCTGGGAAAGGAGGCAGAGATGTAAGTAAGATCCCTCAATTCATAAAGGGAACAAAACCGTTCTTGGGACTCTCCAGATGAAAGGGGGGCAGCAGCTCTGGGAGAGGCCTAAAGGGACAGGGCTGTGTAAAGAACCACATGTCAGGGGTGATACTCTGACTAGAAAGCCAGAGTGATCCAACCCGAGAGGAGAATCAAGGGGCTGGGTATCTCTGTTATACTCCCGAGAGGGGAGTAGAGATAAATAACTCTCTTTTTAAGGTGGACTTCTGGCTGGTGGTTGAACTGTCCTTATGCTGGAAAGAGGGCTAAATGAACTTCATTTGAGAGGGAAACTGAAGCAGCAGCTGCTGTGTTATCATAACTAGGAGGTAAGCCATTGCAGCAAAGATTCATTGTCCCTCTACGGGAAACATTAAATTCCCCATAGCTATATAGTTCCAAGCAAGCTGATGCTAAGAGGTACTTTATGTAAAAATAATCTAAAAAGCTGATCCATGCCCAGCTGCACACACTATTCTCAAAATCATAACAAGGAAAGCATTTTCTCCTAGCTATATGGATGGAAAATCTGTGTGGCCATTAACACCTGATCACTGGATGTCTCTGGAGCGCCTAAGAGTGGTAACAAATGAGTTGTGACAGGAAATCAGCCCTTGGCCATGAGGTTTACATTGTTTAAGTGACTTTGGAATTGACAATGATTTAATCATGCTTTGCAGGTTTCTAATGCATTTATTGCTTTGGTGCACACAGTATGTGAAAGCAAACCAAGATTTCAGTCATTAATAATGGTCTTCCCTCTAGACTTTTCATTAATCTTTGTCATTTGTTTCCTTACACGCGATCACCCCAGCCCTGCGTCTGGATCCACATTGGTGCAGAGCTGATTGCAGGTTCAAGACACAAGATGAAAGATCATTGTTGCATTAAAGCGCCTCCCTACAGGCCTGTGGCAGTACCCATTGGGTTGGACCTCATAGGGTGGGAAACTGGATCTGCTGGCATCAAGAGCACCATTTGGCCAAAAGGCCTCATTTTGCTCAAGCAGCAAATTATTATACACTTCTTTTGACTGTATTTTTAAACCCAAATCAAAATAGAATTGAAAAGCCTTTAAATAATAATAGGAGATATACCAATCTCCTAGAACTGGAAGGGACCTTGAAAGGTCATTGAGTCCAGCCCCCTGCCTTTACTAGCAGGACCAAGTACCGATTTTTGCCCCAGATCCCTAAGTGGCCCCCGCAAGGACTGAACTCACAATCCTGGGTTTTGCAGGCCAATGCTCAAACCACTGAGCTATCCCACCTCCCTTTAGCAATTTAGCATTAGAAAATATAGCAAAAAAGCTCCTGACTAAAAGATCTTGGTATACTAGCAGATGCCCATGATTTGAGAAGAGACTCCCAATCCATTTTCAGGGATCTGAAAATTCTACAACATTTATATAAAATTTAAGTCACTTTTATTAAAATGTGCATATAGCTGCAGCACCCACAAGCCCCAGTCAGCATCAGGGTCCCATAGGGTTGGTGCTGTATATACATAGGAACACATGAGCCCTGTCCCAAATTGATGATAGTTCAGAAATCACTTAGGGTTCCTGTTTGTAGGATCTGGTGCTTAAGTTCAGTTCAAAGAGCTGTACGGGGGCACACCGGGCTGGACTATCTAATCAGTGCACAGCGGTGTCATACAGGCAGAGCACTGTACATCTTCCAGTAGTCTGAGCGTGTTTGCCCAGGGTCAGGTTTCTTTACTTCTTGAAAACTGAAACTCAAGTTTATAGCAGACTTTTTGTCAGGAAATGCCAACAGAAGGTGTGCAGTAAGGATTGCTGGTGAATTCCACCTGCAGGTCAGGTTGGTTGTCATCTTCAACTGGGCCCAGCGTGGGGAGCAATTCTCATTAAAGCTGGTTGAAATTTTTTGAAATTGTGTCCATTTTGCAGAGTTAAAAATCATCTTAAATCATTACACTTTTTTTGCTTAGCAAAAACTAGGGGGTTTGGTAAATGAAAATGTATTTCCAATACTTTTTCATGGTAACGAGAGAAATTCGAAAAATTAAGTTTATTTTAAAAAATTCCTTTAGACTCTGTTTTTACACCCCCTTTCCCCCAAGCAAACTCTTTATTTCAAAACAAGGACCCAGCTATCATTCGGACATGCCTGGAATGAACACACTTCTCTCCCATTGCATTTGACTTTGGTCACTGCAGAATCTGACCCTTGGTGTTATTTTGATTTGGAGCAATGCCTCTCCTGCTCACAAATGACAGAAATTACTTTCACAGGGCCTGATCCAGTTCACCTTGAAATCTATGGGGACCCCTCTGTTAACATTGAGAGCTTGATTGGGTCTACAATGAAGGCAGCTCCTCTCTCTCTCTCCCTCCCCTCACCTCCCAAACCAGACACAGGAAATCACGTTAGAAATTTAGAACAGACTTTTGTTTTGCTGATAGCTGACAGACACCTTTTAAAGGAGGCTCTCACTGGCAAGTGCTGTTTAACCTAAAGGTAACCACAGGACTCTAAGTACTATCTTGATTATGATAAATGCATCTTGAATGCTAGTGCTTTCCTTTATTCTACTATAAAGGAAAAGCAACACCAGGTATTGCAGAACAACCTTTCCATTCTGCAGAAGGTGATCTTCCCTCTGTATCACTCTTGAACCAATGCTGCAGCACAGTATTAAGGCAGCCAACTGCCAGGAGTTCTGTCTTTCAGATTTAATTTAATTCTCACAAGTAGTTAACAGTTTAGGTTTAAAGATCCTATGGTAGACTTCTGTAATAGTCAGGGTGTCCTGACTGGTTTGCACTTATGTAACTGTATCCTGACTAATGTATCTGAATTTCCCCCTGCAATAGTAGTTGGCTACAATATTCACGTTCAACTTCCGCCTGTAATTGTTGTGCTCCAGTAAACACCTCTGTTAGGTAAACCAAGTGATCTGTCTATGAGCCACTAATAATGACTCATAAATTTTTGGATGCACTATATACATATAAGCTACTCTGCTAGTACAAGCAAGTTTCAGACCCTTTGTATGGAGGTATTTATATCTATCGCCACATCCTGTGCTGCTGTTGGCAAAGTGGATCCTTGCAGAAATGAGCCAAAAAGCACAATTTGACCTGCACTCTCCATATGAGGTCAACAAGCTTCTGTCGTGCCCCAAAATCAAAACTGTAGGAAAAGGAACGATCAGTTTCTCTAAAGTAGAGAAGCAGCATGAATGAGATTGTTTCTTCCATCACCACCACCAAGTGCTATTGTTAGCAGGGCAGAGGAAAACCCACATCTCCAGTTGAGAGGAATTTTAGAAATTGCGTTGCAGGAACAAATGACTGGTTTATCTCATCCCATATCTGACAGTGGCCAGTGTTTTTAGAAGAATGTATAAACATCCCATGAGGTGTTTGATTGTGAGGTTGGAGGGAAAATGAGAAAAGTGGAAAGAGAGGAAATGGAAGCCTAATGTGGAAGAAAATGTAGCTTGTGTCAATTCCATTAGAGAAATTGCTTGAGTAGCTTAACCATGTGCAAAATGACATCTCCTATTATCAAGGTTAACAAGACGTGAGGTGATTATGTGAATAATGGCACTGGTAGCACAGACAGCTTTGGCTTACACGCCTGATCTTTTCTAAGTTGTCAGGACTCAGTGGCTCTGTCTGAAGCAGACAGTAAGAAAAGTCCCTTTGTAAAGGAAACCAGGGCCGCCCAGAGGGGGGGGCAAAGGGGGCAATTTGCCCCGGGCCCCGGGCTCCGCAGGGGCCCCCAAGAGAAGAGCGGAGGCTCCTGCCTCCGCCCCTCTCCTGGAGCCTCAGCGTCTCCGGCGGGGCCCCTGAGCCCCGCCCCGCTCAGAGACGGTCCCGGCCCTGGCCCCGGCCCCAGCCTCTTACCGAGCACGTCTCCGGCGGGGCCTGAGCTCCGTCCCGATCCGAGCCGCGTGGGGAGGGGGCGGGGCTGGGAGCTCCAACGGGGCCTGAGCCCCGCCCCGCTCAGAGCGGCGTGGGGAGGGGGCGGGGCAGCTGCCTCCGCTCGGCGTGGAGCTCACAGCCCCGCCCCCTCACCACGCGGCTCTGAGCGGGACAGAGCTCAGGCCCCGCCGGAGACGTGCTCGGTAAGAGGCTGGGGCCGGGGCCGGGGGCGGGGGGGAGGAGCGGGACCCGCCGCCGCCGCCGAAGCGCAGCCCGGTCTTCGGCGGCGGGGGGCCCCTTCTGTTCCGGGACCCGCCGCCTAAGGGCCCGGAAGGCCCGCGGCGGGGAACGCCCCCCCCACCGCCACCGAATTACCGCCGAAGACTGGGCTGCGCTTCGGCGGCTGTCCCGCTTCGGCGGTAATTCGGCGGCGGGGGGCTCCCGCCGCGGGTCTTCGGGGCACTTTGGCGGCGGGTCCCGGAACGGAAGGGCCCCCCCGCCGCCGAAGACCCCGGGCCCCCGGAATCCTCTGGGCGGCCCTGAAGGAAACTAGTGATTAGGAGGCATGAGCTGTTAGAAATTTGAGGGAGGGAATGCTAAGGCTTTTCACAATTCTGCTTTCACCAGTACTCCTGCTCTCAGTCATGCCCAGTGCACAGATTTTTCCCAGGCCTTCTTGACACATCCAGTTCCATACTCAGCCTGAAACCAAAAGTGCCCAAAAAGGTATCTGAACATTTACACACCAGTTTTGTGTGTGTGTGTGTGTGTGGCTACAACTTCAGTGTGCTGCAGCTTTCTCTGTAAGAATTCTGCCATCTAGGGCTCTGATCTGTGAGAGGATATTCGAGATAGAGGATCACAGAGTAAGACATCTCGACTGTCTCTCTCATGGAGGCTTTATAGTCATTATTTGTCTTACTGAATCTGAAATATGTCTTCCATACGGAATGGGCATGCTGTGCTCACTACCTATGGAAGACAACCCGGAGTGGGGGGCTGGGCTGCTGATTTCAGATCCAGAACCTCACATTGCCAAAGTTCATGGGTGTTCATATCTGGCTACAGCTCTAATTTAAAAAGAGCTAGATTCTAGAATGGGCAATGGCTGAAAGGCACTACTTATCTTCTCTGACCTCTATTTTCTCTAGGCCTGGCTAGGTGTTTGGAGCTATCTTCTAGCATTGTGAGAACCCCTGTGATGAGAGATGTATATGGAAAGGGGCTATGTAAGCAGTGGGGTTGAACTGCACCTGTACGGTTTCCACATGGAACCTGACAATGATGATTTAAATGTCAGTGTTGATAAATATTTCACTTTTGCTGTAAGCACATGAAGGATGATCCTATTGGCCCTGATCTAAATCCCATGGAAGTGAATGGGAGTGTCTCAGTTGACATCAATTGGCTTTAGATTGGGTTATTAAGAAGAACTTCCCAATCATCTGTGCATGGCATCTGTCTTCTGAGGAAGCCGGTTTGTGCATGGAGCTTAGGAGAGCATCACTACTTCATTTTTATCAGTTCAACCCCTGACACTGAAAGAGACTTTGATAACCTGAGACTTATTCAGAGGGGGGATGGGGCATGCTCAGGGGATGGAGCGGAATCATGTCTGGGGCTGCTAGTCCCATTGATCAACTCCTCCCTCCTCTCTCCCAGTGCCTCCTGCACACCCTGGAACAGCTGTTCCCTGGCGTGCAGGAGGCACTGGGAGGGAAGGGGCAGAAAGAGATGGGGAAAAGGAGGGGCAGGGGTGGAGTGGGGGAGGGAAGAGGTTGGGCCTTGGGGGAAGAGATGGAGTGGGGGCGGGGCCAGGGGCTGAGTGGGGCAACTTGGGGGTCCGTGAAAAAATTTAAATCAAAATGAGGGTCCTCAGGTTGATAAAATTTGAGAGCCGCTGCTCTAGCTGATACATCAGTGGTGCACCCCTTAAGGGTGTTTGCCTATCTAGTTGACTGGACAGCCTTTTTAAAAAAAACACACATGAATCTGTATCCAAATGTTTTCCAGTTCATTTAAGCAGCCAATCTTACCAGCTCAGAGTAACTGAAGCGTAAGTCAATTCTGGACAAACTGTTATATTTATTACAGCCAAGTCCTAGCATCTGTGTGGAGCCCAAGTAAATGGATTGCATAAAGGCAGACACAAAGTCTAATTCTGCTGAAATGCAAAACCTCTAAACTCAGTTTGTATTATATTCTAACCAAACCGTTATTGGAATGAGTCCTTCTAACTGGGCTGTCTTTCATCAGGCTAACCAATGAGCATGTCATTTCTAAATAAACTGCTACTGTCCATGCAAAATATGTGAGCCACTCTGTAAGTTAGTGGCCACTCTACAATTTTTCTAGAAATGGGAATTGAATTAGAATGAAAAATTATTTTATTCTTTGAGATGCACAAATATCCCCTAAGTCTAAACCATCATTATAAATCCAATTTTATTCATGTCCATTCTATCCCCTCTTTCTCTCCCATTTCCTGACCTGCTTTCTTGTTTCCAAACCAACAAGACTTGTCTAGTCATCAGCAGAACCCCTTGTATTCTATGACTCTGTGGCTGCAGAATCCAGCTCTTGCTGGAAAATTGTGCTTTGAAATTTAAGCTTTGTTGCCTGAATTACACTTCTAGCCCTCACAATGTGAAAATAACTTTCCAAATGTGAATTAAGTGCCAACCAGTACACTGCTTTTCTGTGTCTGAAAACAGCCTAAACTTAGAACTGAGGTGTTCACTGTCCAGTTCATTTCACTGGGAAGTTTCCTGTAAACCCTCGTTTAAATGCCAACAGCCAATCACTTTGCTACTTATGCCTTCCAAAGTGTGAAGACCCAACGCTCCCCACATCTCCTGCTGACAAAACCTCCAGCTTCCCCCTGCCAACTGCCGTGAAGCCTGTTTTGTCCATACAAATATCTATGCATATTGAAAATGGAACATGTAGAGGTTTGGGGTTGGGACTCAGTCTATCTGCATTGCACTGGACACTGGGATCCCAATCCTATCTGGATGCTCTGGATGCTCTTGCAACACAAGTTAGAACAGGCTAGTGAATGCTCAATAGCACAAGGCTTACTGCTTTATTCGTTTTCATGTTTAAATCTAACTCCAGCTTCCTCTGAATTCCCAATCTGCTACACTGGAGACCCACCACAACCAGAATCCTTGCTGTAGGACTTGGCTCCAGCTTGCCAGGGCATCCCTGGGTTCTTGATCTCTGGCTTTTAGAGTGGTTCATCCACACCCAGGACACAACTATTGTCTTCAACCAGAAATGGAGGACCACTGGTGGGGCAGAGGGTGCCATCCTAAAAGAGTGAAAAATGAAACCCTGCTTGACCAGTTTGCTTGTGGTTCCTGGCATTTGTAGAGGGAGCAAAGACTATGGTTACTTGCTGAATCAATTTGAAGTGCGCTCAGATTTCTGAGGTGAGGTACTTGCTACACACGGAGCTTTGAGGCACTGTCCTTCATTAGGGTCCCAAAACCTGCTTTAAGAGCACCTAGCATTTTTGCTGTCACGTTCCCATTTACAGTCTGTATTTAAATTTATGAGTGGCGGAACTGCCATACAAGGAAAAGCTAATGAGCCACTCAGTGAGGTCTGCTGACGACTGACTGTAGGTTTTGAAGAGCCTTATGCAAATTAATATGTGCAAGGCCCATCCAGTTTCCTCACTACCTGTGACCAAGCCTATACCTCCATGTACACACACCCTGGATACCTCATGCCTGCCTGCTATCCCTTCCCATCTAAGTAAAATCTTCTGCAGTCTGTGGTGACACAAACATAGTCTGGGAAGGCAGGAGGTGAAGCCAAAAGACTTGTTGGCACTAAGTCAGATGGGAGCCATGGGACAATGGATGAGGAATTGGGAATGGGATCTGGGCTGAGAGGTTGCTTGTGTTATAACAGCTGTAGGAATGGAGCCTTACCTGCATAAAAGCTTCACCCTTAGGGTGAGAGAGAAGTGTACTGAACAATTGCATTCTCTTACTGTATGATCAGGTGCCCACTGAGTGCCATTTTACAGGTCTTGGTGATTGGAAACTGCTATAGTTTCTTACTATAGCCAGTGTATCTCATTACAGTAGATCATCTGGTTGGACTTTGCTGGTCACTGATCTACTTTTGTATAGTCATATTTCATAAGGGGAAAGATTCGTTGGCACCGCATTGACATTGGAAATATTTCAGGTGGTTGCAAAATAAAGACTGATTGTATCTTCACCCTGTCTTCTTCAGCTTCTGCACATGAAAGATAACTATGCCCCACAAATAGTGTCTCCCAGGCTGGAGTATGCAAGCCATACAGAAAATGTGTGTGGCCTAATTCCAGTTATACAAACTTGTGTCCCAGAAACATATCAACAGGTACTATTATATCTTTATCTGTTCTGTAGCTTGCAGCTAGCAGAGGCTTGGGAGAATTGAAATATTAAGATTACCAAAGTATATTCTTAATCTTAGGGTACGTCTATACTACCCACCAGATCAGCGGGTAGTGTTCGATGTATCGGGGATCAATTTATCGCATCTTGTCTGGACACGATAAATCGATCCGCTAATCAACACCCGTACTCCACCTCGTCAGGAGGAGTAAGTGCATTCAATGGGGGAGCCACGGCAGTCGACTCACCGCCATCAGGACGGCCAGGTAAGTCGAACTAAGATACTTCGACTTCAGCTACGTGAATAGCGTAGCTGAAGTTGCGTATCTTAGTTCTAACCCCCCCACTAGTGTAGCCCAGGCCTTAATGTGCATGCTGCAAAATCCATGCAGCAGCACATAGATGCTAGTTGAACATTTTGCAGGAGAAGATGCAATGTGGACCCTGGGGAAATTATTTTGATTTTTTTTTTATATTTCTGGAATTTTATGTTACTTCATTTTATGTATGGGGGAGGCGGGTGCTGGGTCCTGCCCTGGTGCGGGGTTGCAGAGTGAGTCTTCAATGGCAGCTCCTTTCCAACCCCATGCTCTGGGAGTTGCAAGCTGGTGCATGGGGTCGCAGTGCTACTCAGGTTTGACTTGGCTGCCCCTCTGTCATCATGGCAGAAGGACAGCTGGGCCACACCTGAGACACTGTGGCCCCTTGTGCCAGGTTGCAATGCCACTTACTCAGATTTGACCCAGCTGCCTGCCGCTCCCAGTCATGATGCTGCTGTGGGGTGAGTGTTTACATTTTTAATATCTTTTTTTGTTGTTGTTCTATTTCATGTTATTTTGCATGTCTGAAAAATACAGAGCTCTAACGCTACGCAATCTTTGTTCAGATAAAAACTCCCACTGATGTCAAGGGGCTTGATCCGCCACTACCTTGTACTTTACATAATCGTTTATATCTATGCAAAATTACTAGCATGAGCAGTACCAATTTACAACTGATTTGTGCAGGTACAAATTGCTACACAAGACGCAAGCCAGTGGAGAATCAGGCTCAGTGGGACTGCAGGACTTAGCCCAAAAACCCACTCACAAGAGAACTTTAGTGCAAAGTGGAACCCATGCCAAAATATAGAGAACTAATCTAGTTAAGATTGTTAGTCTGTCTTTTTGTTCGTTTAAAAAAAAATCCCATGGGAAATAGACATCCTGCCTGAGTCTGCAGTTTAATAAAAGCATCTAAAGGCTTGTGAAGAAAACTGTACTTTGGGGTACAATTTAAATCAAACAGCAGTAACTCAGAGACAAACATCTCTGACATTTTAAAAAAAATTCACCCACAACTTATCTTTTGTTTGCCAATCACTAGATGTTTGCCTGCCATATATATAGGCACTATCCCCTTTGTCTTAAGTGCCATTATGTTTACTTCTAATGGTAACAATCAACAACTGGTGGTAGGCATTTCTGTAAGGTAATGAAGGTAATAATGCTGTCTACAATTGACACCATTGGCGCCAAGTTTCAACCCCATCCCATCCTCCTAGCACAACAAGAAACAGGCCAAAAAGCTCTCATCTTGTGGAGCTGCCTTCCACTCATTGTAGTGGATGGGAAATAGAGGGGCTTTGCAACTCCCCAACCTGCCCAGGGCCTAATCTTGTACGGTGCAAATGAAGTTGATGGGAATTGGAGCCATTTGACACCTTGCAGGATTAGGCCCATAAGAAGAATAGACAGGCTATGTGGCCTCCTAAACCTGCAGAACCCCGCACCAGATTCACTAGGAAATCCTACAGATGTCAGACCAAGTAAAGCTTGTGTGCAAGCAAAGTGACTCCGCACTACTGCCCAGCCTTCTTTTGTGGCAGCATGGTTCACTTGGGAGCCATGCTGCTATTTGTTCTCCAGTCCCCAAGAAAACATTGGGGAGGTTTCAGTGTGGAGGAGCAGCAGCAGAAGAAAAACGCTGGTCCAATCGGCCTTCTCCTACAATGCAGGATTGATGGGGTAGCCAATACCAGGTTGGTGGTTCTTTGTTGAATCCTCCTTATAACTCTGTAATCATGTGGTGTGATTTTGTTTCCATCTGTAGTTCTTAAATCACTTAACAGGAGCGATTAAATGACAAGGAAACCGATGCACAGAGAACTTACTTATCCAGGATCAGAGGTGAAATAGTTGCTAATAGTAAAATATCACTAGTAGATCTGTCATCCTGAGCAACAGGAAACTACTTGCTTCATTTGAATTGAGAGTGCTTGTTATCTCCTACGAGGTGCTCAGCAGGTTGCAATATCGAGCCCTAAAGTGTGCACATCCCATTGTCAGTACTGAAGATATTTTCAGGTCATACACTGATGCACAATCACCTGGGTCCAGACCTGATCCTATTGAAGTCCTTTAGGAACACACTTGACATCATCGGAGCTATTAATAATTGTGTGCGACAGCCCCTTACAGCTTTGCTCAGGGATGAGGACCCCACTGTGGTAGGTGCTATGGACACACCTAGTGAAAACCCTGCCCCAAAGTGCATACAGTATATCCCAGACATAGGTCCTTGCTTTCATCCCATGTGATGCAGGGGGGTGAAGACATGCAAATAATATAAAAGTTACTCACTTAAGAGTTGTTTGTGCGAAGCAGTCATGTTTATGTTCTCGTACCAGAAAGGGTTCATCAGAGGGAAGCATTTGCTCCTAGCTAATAGAGAAGTGGGGAAATAGTATGTGAATTTGTATTGCAAATGAAAATAGAAGACTTTAGAGTGTGTTCTCCTCAATATGTGCATACAGATCCTGCTATGTCCTCCCCTTAATCAGTTATTTTGTGTGCTGAGAATAAGGGTGAGAATTTCAGTACTGGCCTAAATGTGTTCTCACTGGGTGAAATCCTTGTCATTGATTTCAGGAGGGCCAAACGCTCATTGATTTCAAGGGTGCTAAGATTTGCTGAATGGGAGCAAAGGTCAACCCTGATGCTTTTGAAAATCCCACCTGAACACTTTTTCATATCCAGGCAACATCCTTTCTCCTCCCCACTTGATACACATTAATCATTGTGTGTGTTTTGTCTGTGATTTTTTTTAATTTAAATTCATTCAGATATCATGGTATTTGCATGCCAAGAGAAGGTAAATAGAATGGAAAATCCTATCACACCAACAAGAGAGTTTATCAGCCTTCCATTAATAGACCAAGGCTGTAAAATATGCCCAAGATTCAATTTAACATATATCCTTCTTTAAAATATCACTGTTGGTCATTTTAAATCTTACAATGTGGGGTTAATGTTCAAATTATTTCTTTTATCTAAAGAAAAAGGCAAAACTGACCTAAGTCTCCTCCCCCCCCAGTCAACCCAAGTATTTAAACCCACACAATTTTACATTTTAATCTAGAGGGCATGAGATGCCTTTCTTAATTTTGGATTGCATTTATGATGAAAATGTATATGATTTTTTTTTAAGTTTTACTTACATAAAAATACATTTGTACTTTTTTTGCAAGGTATTATTGTAAACCCTAAGTCTTGGGGGGGGGGGTGAGAATGAATTATGTTAAGAGGCCGGAAAGCTTCATAGCCTCACTCTCTTATTGTCTATTGTGCCTAGTTAGTGCAGCTTTTCTGGTACATATGCCACCTCATCAATTGGTGAGATTTCTTCAGTACCTAAATACAGATAAATAGACGCAACTCTGGCGTTTAATCTTCGGCACTGTGCTTATTAGGCCGTGGGAATTGTCATAACAATACCTAGGTACTGTGTGTATTTAATAAACCTACTTTCATTAAGGGGGGGGAGTAGCCCCCGTTTCAGGAGTCAGAGACCCAGGGCCGGGGGAGATTCTCCAGGCAGTGGCAGGGCTGGGGACACTCTCCATCCAGGAGCGTTGTTCATTGCGACTCTGCGAGCGGACTCCCAGCCGCTGGGGGCTGTGCCCCGCCAAGGCCGCTGGGGGCTGTGCCCCGCCAAGGCCGCTGCATGCAGCTGCCCTGCGGATCGCTAGCGGGCCGCGGGAGGGAGGCCGCGGGGTACTCACGTCTGCAGGTCCGCCAGAGCCCCGAGTGCGAGCTCAGCGCCGCCGAGGAACTGTTGACCCGCTCCAGCCTGGAGGCGTCGATGATGTACCAGAAGTCGGTCCCCACGGCCACCGCCAGGAAGAGGAAACTTAACACGCCCGCCAGCGCCACGAACACGGCGAGGCCACTTAACGTGATCTTCATGGCGCTGCTGCCTTGGGTCTCCGGCTGCCCTGCTGCGCCCAGTCCGGCCCCCTTCGCCGCGGCTCCGCGAGCCTGGCAGCGGGACCCGGCCACGTGCCGCTCCCGCCGCCCGCGAGCCCAGCCACTAGCGCCGCCTGCAGCCCCGAGCACGCGGCTGTGGCTGCGCTCCGGGCAGCTCCCCGGCCAGCAGGCGCTGGGCCAGCCCTGGCCTCACCTGCCCCCTCGCCGGGCGGGGTGCGCTGGGGCGGGGCGCACGGGTCAGCACCACGGACAGCTCCGCCGCAGAGTCCCGCCTGGAGCGAAGGGGCGCGTGGGCCACGTGTAAGGCACGGGAGAGCGCGTAGCAGCCAGATGCAAGGGGGGCAGCTCCCAGCCCAGCTGGGAGCAGTTCCTGCTGCTGCTGCTGCTGGGGAAGATCCTACAACACTCTCCCCTCTGCACTGGCTCCCAGCCCTGCCGGCGTCTCCTGCTCTCCTTGGCAGTTACACTGTATGTGCATCTGGATCTGCCCTGCTCTCCCTCCAGCCTTCCCGTGACAGGCTTGAAGGACCTGTCCAGTGTCCTCACGGCAGCATTAACGGGGGAACTTTCCTGCCCCTCCTGTGCTTGATGCCGGGAGCAGAGGTCCTTTGCAGCAGCAATGCCCCGGGGACTGGATAACTGCAACTGAGAGCAACCTTAATCGTGAGCCCCTGGTTCTTCCTTAACAGGTGAATGCCTGCAAGCTGTTGTTTGTTCGCTAAGTAGTATGAGCTAAGATGTGAAAAAATCATCTTAGTTAACTGGCACTTATATAGCCCTTTTCATCAGTACCTCTCAAAACAGTTTTAAAGGAGGAATGGATCTGTTGGGGTAGGGTTGGCATCCAAAGCCTCCCTAACGGATTTAGATAGTTATTAGAAAATAATGGGTATTCAGTATCCAGAGCTCCTAGGAGCTTTGAAAATCTCAGCATAGCTCTCACACAGGAATGGAAAATCTTCCCTTGGTACAAATCAGACTCTTATTTATCAGGAGGATGTGGGAGCACAGACTAAAATAGCTTGTGAGGTGTTTGGAAATGTTTTCTTACATTTGAACACTTTTGTAGGTCTATTTTTCCAGCTAATTGATGATGAAATGTACTTGGTTTGTTTCTTTGTTTTTGGTTTTTGTTTTGTTTTGGTTTTTTTGGACTTTCCAAATGTAGGTCTGAGTGAGGTGGGTTTCTTCAATCCATTTCAGAATGGAGGGGGCGAAGGGGGAGACCTGCTGCAATACCTACCTTTCAGGTAGTGTATGGCTCAGCTCTGTGTATCTTGTAGTTAGGGGGGGAAAGTCACTGAAAACATGAACAATGAGAGCAGCTGTGACTACACATCTTGTAAGAGGGAGCATATTTCTAGTGGTCAGAGAGCAAGCCTAAGAGCCAGCTCTTCTGGGTTCTATTTACAGTTCTGCCATTGAGTCATGTGCTATTGACACTGTGCCTCAGTGTCCCCATTTGCAAAATACTGGTTGCGTTGTGTGGCTTTATATCCATTAAGTGCTTTAAGATGGCCAGACAAAATATTCTCACTATGTGCAAAACATTTGCTATTTCATAATATATGGGCACTGTAATGTTACCAAAATACATTGATGATAACAGTATGATGCATCCTATTTATCATTCTGCTCTAGATGGTGTCCAGTAACAAAATAATCAAATGTAAGTTTAACACCAAGAATTAAGCATTTTTGCTACCTCATGAGTAAGTACCATCTTAAATATGGATTAAACACTGACCCTGTTTGCCAAATCATTGCTACCTCTGACTATCCCCTTCCAATAGAGCACAAGGTGCAGTGAGCATCTGATTATATAAAGCTGTAGTAAACTCAACGTGCTTCAGTGGATATGGCATCTGAGAGCATAAATATCTCCGATGTGTGCATCTCTTTCCATCACAAGATTGCTGAAAGACTAATGTGCATGTGATACAACAAGTGTGTGCCTCTGAGGGAATCAACACATTGGCCATGCTGCCACCTTATCTCCTGCTTAGCCTATGACTGCAATCAGTTGACTTCAGTCACTTACCCGGATCAAATCGCACCAGTGCATATTTATGCTTAAACCAGTGCAGAGCAGCTACACTGGAGGCTCTCTTTGCTGTAGCTACACAAGTGTAAAATATATACATCTTATAGACAGGGCCTATGAGGCATTTTCTTTTCTTGCTGAATGTAACTCACTTTGAGTCTCCGGGGTCTTCCTGGGTTGAACACCAATCATTTACAAACAATCTTGATTTACTTGCTCTCTGAAATAAATCTATTTTAAGAGTGCCTATTACAAGGCAGAGTTTGTGACCTAATTATCTATTCCATGTCAATGGACTGTCATAAACCTAAGATGATCAGAAGGAAAAGCTGCCTTATGCAAAGGAGAGTTCTTACTCAAATACAATAATCTTCAAAATTAGACAGATACTACTTTGTAGCATGCAAACAGACTTAGGGACATATTTTGATAGCATCCGAATAGTCTTTCCTTATTAGACAATGTGTTCAAAGGTTACAGTGAATCAAGTAGTCATACTTTTTATTTGCTCTATCAGTCTTTTCAGACATACAAAAGCGAAGTGCCATATAAAATGTATACAAAAGAGGAGAAATGTTATTAGCTTATTTTTCATAAATATAAACCAGAAGTGTACAAACCCCTTCATACCAGCAAATCCTTAATTCAAAGTCTCGAACAAATGCCCTCATTCTTCTCCCAATGAAATCCAGAGGAGTAAAGGATGTCAGAGTATACAATTGCTGAAATGGCTGATCCAAACACCATGGGCGGCAGGTATAATAGGCCAGGGAAGGCTAAGCCTTCCCTAACCCAGGCTATGGCCCTGCCTACCTCTGCCCCAAGGCCCCACCCTCGCTCCCCTTCTCCCCTGAAGCCAGCAGAGGCTCAGCTTGGGCCAGTGGCCTGGAGCTTGGGCTGGCTGGGGGTCGGGCTGGCCGGTGGCCAGGGCTGGGTTGGGCTGGCCAGCAGCCCAGGGTAGCTCAGGTCAACCCAGGGTTCGGGCCAGTGCTTGGGCCAGCTGGCAGCATGGGGGAGCTTTGGCCGGCTGGCAGCCCAGGACTCAGGGCAGCTGGGGTGGGCTGGTGTGGGGCTCAGAACCGCTGGGGCTCCTTCAGCCGTAGGGAGGGCTTGGGGCTCCAGTGTGTGAGGGGGGCAGGAGGGGCAGGGCCTCAGGCAGAAGGGGCGAGAGCAGGGGCTAGCCTCACCGAAGGGAGGTTTCACACACCGGCCATGCCAAAAACACTAGAGCTGGACTAAATTTCAGTTGTTTGGGGGATTCCCCCCTTTTTTCCGGAGAGAGGGACTAAAATACTCCTCAAATTTTTCATTTTGTTTTGTTGAAAAGTTCCATGAAAAGCTTTGTACAAAAAGAACACTTTAGTTTCTTTCTAACTTTTTCCTTCAGCCTTAAAACTCATAGCAGTAGCAAGTTGTGCCATTTCATGAAATAACTGCATGTATTTCTCTCATATTTTCACAGTGGAGGAAGGCAGATTCAATTCATGTCTCAGAACAGGATGCCAAGCAATAATGAGTAGCAATAGTTTAAAAAAAAAGTGCATGCAGGATTATTTAGTCTTTGGTGTCTTTCTTAGCAGCTTCTGATGAGGAGTGTGACCCAGTTGTTTTGGGGGCTGTACAATACATGGTAAGAGAGAGAGAGAGTCCTACCCTGTAGAATTTACTGTCCCACACACAATTTAGGCATACAAGGAGAATTAACTGTAAAGCTAAATCACTGTGGATGTCTTTGCAGAATCTGGGTATACATAAACATAGTAATTAATATCTTGATGAAGTAAACACTTAGTGCTTGTACGATTAGGCCATAATGATAGATGAGCCAACATGCAAGGATATATCAAAGGAAGATTAATTTCCATATCAATATGGTCTATTCAAATGTAAATCCTTGTCCTGAGGGAAGATGAAATCCCAAAAGAAAACTAAATTGCTGCACATTTTTAAACAGGCAATTCTGCATCAAAGCATCCTGACAAAATCATTATAAGGATCCCATCAAGAAAATGGGGAAATCAAAAACGGTAAAATTCCCTTTCCAGAGATTAATTTCTAATTTATTGAATTCTTCCAAAAATCTTCAAAAACTAGGACAGTAGGGTCATAAGATCTTTGACCAAGGGAGCCTCTGATTTGAACTGGCTTTCATAGACAGGGGGAAACGGTCATTTGTGCTTGGTCACACTTGCCTTTACTGAATAAATCAGTGACAACCAGTAACCGTTTGGAGGATGCTGCCAAAACTGCAACCATGGGGATCCCTAGACAGAGTGGTGCACAGGGGCCAGAAAACAGCTGGATCTAGTTAACTGAGCATTCCCGCAGTGTGAGGGAGATCACAGCTGGCCTAACTGACTTCTGCCCCCAAACTTCCACCTCTTGGCATGTTGGGTATTGAGGGGCATGTGACTAGAGTGTACTGTATTCTGACAATCCCAATCTGACTGACAGTTCCCTGGGAGCCATCACTGGCTGGTGTAGCTGAGAGCAGGCTGCTCTAAACTCCCTGGGGTTGGCAAAATACCAGCCTGAGCATTTGAAAGCCCATAACTATCTCCCTGACAGCTGTGTTGAGGGCAGCCCTGGTTGGTTCAATCACTTTTAATTAATGTTTACATAGTCCAAGTGAGATCCTTGAAGTCACTGTGCTGCAGATGTACTACAGAGATTAATATGTTATTAATGGAGAGATGAATGCGTGAAATTGATTTTTAGAACTTTGAGTTCATTCAGGAACGTCCAAATTGCAATGGAGTTGATTGTGTGCTGTTTCCTACTTTTGACCTTTATATTCAGTAAACAAACACTTATTATTGGCAAAATGTCACTGTTTGCCTGGATTAGAAATAGCAATTCTTCTGCTAAAGCCAGAGTTCCTCCTTTCAGACGGTTTATCTAAACTTGTATTAATTACTGATACCCAGCAAAATCTGTTTTTAAATCTCCAAATCAGTTAGTTTTTGGGTTTTGTTTTCAGTTTCCTCCACCACTCATATTATTTCTAGATTAAAAAAATTAATCACAATGAATCACACTGTTAAACAATAATAGAATACCATTTATTTAAATATTTTGGATGCTTTCTACATTTTCAAATATATTGATTTCAGTTACAACACAGAATACAAAGTGTACAGTGCTCACTTTATATTTATTTTTATTACAAATGTTTGCACTGTAAAAATAAAAAGAAATAGTATTTTTCAGTTCGTCTAATACAAGTACTGCAGTGCAATCTCTTTATCATGAAAGTTGAACTTACAAATATAGAATTATGCAGAAAAAACTGCATTCAAAAATAAAACAAGTAAAATTTTAGTGCCTCCAAGTCCACTCAGTCCTACTTCTTGTTCAGCCTATCACTCTGACAAACAAGTTTGTTTACATTTGCAGAAGATAATGCTGCTGCTTCTTATTTACTATGTCACCTGAAAGTGAGAACAGGTGTTCTCATGGCACTGTCGTAGCCGGCATCGCAAGATATTTAGTGCCAGATGCACTAAAGCAGGGGTTGGCAACCTTTTGGAAGTGGTGTGCCGAGTCTTCATTTATTCACTCTAAGTTAAGATTTCGAGTGCCGGTGATACATCTTAACATTTTTAGAAGGGCTCTTTCTATAAGTCTATAATATATAACTAAACTATTGTTGTATATAAAGTAAATAAGATTTTTAAAATGTTTAAGCAGCTTCATTTAAAATTAAATTAAAATGCAGAGCCCCCCAGACCGGTGGCCAGGACCCAGGCAGTGTGAGTGCCACTGAAAATCAGCTCGCGTGCCGCCTTCGGCACACGTGCCATAGGTTGCCTACCCCTGCGCTAAAGATTCATATGTCCCTTCATGCTCCAGCCAACATTCCAGAGGACATGCGTCCATGTTGATGTTGGGTTCTGCCCAGGAATACAGTATAGGACTTCCAGTAAGTTAAAGATCCCTAGGCTCAAGTTGGACCAATGTAACTCCATTTAAATCAATGAAGTTAACTCGGGGATCTTCTGTCCAATTGAAATGAAGTTATGGTCTTAGACTTAGATCAATGCATACTTGTAACATGAATACATCAAAGCTAAAATATACCCCAGGAATTGGAATCAATTGAACTGGTGGTGTTCAAAAAAAAATTTCCCAGGAAATGTCACTTTCTCCTCCCTGTTTTGTCTTAATCAATTAAAGAATTTAAGACAAGACCTGTTTACCATTCAACATTCCGTTAAAAGCCAGAGAGAAATTTTAGTAAATTCTAGAAGGGTTGTTTTGGTTTTTTTTAAATAGCTGTTTCAGGGTTCCATCTGCACTACCTTTACCAAGTGACTCAAAAGAGCATTGGTGGAAAATACAATACAATAATCAAGTTCAATCTCTTTGTAATTAATAATTATTGCTTGACTGGATTGTCTGAGCTCTGGTCCAGACTTCAAAGAGAAACTGCTGAGCTCCAGTTCATCTGCAAATTTGACACCATCAGCTCAGGATTAAACAAAGACTGTGAATGGCTTGCCAACAACAGAACCAGTTTCTCCTCTCTTGGTTTTCACTCAACTGCTAGAACAGGGCTTCATCCTCCCTGATTGAACTAACCTCGTTATCTCTAGCTTGCTTCTTGCTTGCATATACAAACCTGCCCCTGGAAATTTCCACCACTTGCATCCGAAGAAGTGGGTATTCACCCACAAAAGCTCATGCTGCAAAACATCTGTTAGTCTATAAGGTGCCACAGGATTCTGTGCTGCTTTTACAGATCCAGACTAACACGGCTACCCCTCTGATACTTAAATTGTATTGATGAAATAGACATCTCAAAACAGAGTCTAGTTTGAGGCAATGTCAAAAAAGAAAATCCCTGTTCAATCATTCCAAAGCTTCCTTTGTTGAAGCTAAAGCAATATGACCATCATAGCCCATGTGTTCCCATTGGCTCTGAACACTGAAAAAGGATAGTAATGTGCTACAAACAGTGCCTCAGAATCCAGGCATGAGCCAAAAAAATCTATTTGCCATCATATCTTACATCACAAAAATGGTTTCATGTGGAAAATTCTCTAATGATGCGCATAAGGCACAAATATGGGGTGTGGATGAAGTCTCGAACAGCCCCACTAGTTGTTATGATAGCCTAGAAATATTATGTAAGTCATTACACAAGACAGGGTTGCTATGGGCAGTGATCACTTACGACTGACAGATGTTTGCAGCAGGAGATTAAATGACAAGAAATGCTTCAGTGGACTCTTGAGTGTATATAGGAGGTCACCTGCAAATGCTGAGACTGTTTGGGCTTTATCAGTCTGCAAAAAGCTCTGATCATTTTGCCTCTTAGTTACAACCCCCTGCCCACCTCTTCTATAAACATTGCAGCATGTGCTGCTCTCTGCCCTGCATCTTCCCTTACAAAGTGTCCTTACGCAATTGGTTGCATTATCCTCATAGATAATAATATTTGGCACTCGTGTAGCACCTTCCACTAGGGGATCTCAAAGTACTTTAAGTTAGTAATAAATTGGACCTCTCAATGCTCCAGTATTATCCCTGTTATACAGGAAACTGTGACCCAGAATAGTAAAGTAACTTGCTCAGCATTTGCTGGGAAATATGTGGCAGAGTTGGGAATTTAACCTAGAACTCATGATGCTTAATTTTGTGCTTTAGCCACAAGAAAATCATGGCTGAGGTTCCCAGCCAATGGGAGCTGCAGAGCTAGTGGTCTGGGCGGAAGCAGCATGCAGAGCTGTCTGACCGCACCTCCGTCTATGAGCTGAGTGAGGGGGATATCGCCGCTTCTGGGGAGGCATTTAATTCACTTTAAAAATACAATAGCTATAATAAAAAAGGGCCACTGGTGGCCATTTTATTTTTATTTGTTTATTTTTGCACCAGTTACCCAGGAAAGTGGCTTATTTAATCTGAAATTTCTGACCTGCAAAGTTTGGAATGTCCCTTTCCCATTAGCCTCCCCAACCACTAGGTACAGCGTGTTAGGAAGTATTCATCAAAGTGCAAAGAAAGGAAGAGAGACTTACCTAAATTAAATATGTTTAGTGATTTAAGGCCCCAGTTCAACAAACTTAAGCCGATGCTTAACTCTAGGCATGAGAGTGATCCCCATCCCTGTCCAACGCTGGTCAATGCACTCTAAGCGTGTGCTTATTGCTTTGCTGAATTGTGGTCTAACTGCTCTAGCTTTAGTCCTGTGAGCTGCATATAAACATGCCAGGAAATCAATTGGTACAGATTGTTCAGAATTTTTCAACAAAACATGTTTTTGTTAAATGCAGATTCATCAAAACTGAAAGTTTTCGTGGGAATGGCTCAATTTTGCTGAATTTCTTGACTTGAAGTATTTTTGGAAAAAGTAGTTTTGAGATTTTTTTGAAACCTCGTGTTTTGACATTTTCGAAACAAAAAAAATTCTGTCTTTCTGGTTTGAAATGATTTTTCATTTTGAAATGTAAGCTAATCACTACTTATAAAAAATGAAATGTTTTAATCGACTGGAACAGAAACATTTTTGGCTTTTTAGTTTGTGAAACATTTTGAGATTTCGACTTTTTGTCCTGGTTTGGGATGGGAAACACTAGAAATCTCAAAATCTTTGCAGGGTGGGAAAAATGTTTCCCATCCAGGTTAGCTCCAAAACAGGCTAAAGAAAACTTTCTTGCACTATTCCTTGCTACTTTATTCAGTTAAGTGCACTTATTACTTGTACCTGTATTTCGGAGAGAACCAGGACTGGGCCTAGATACCATTTAACTCCTGCTTTTATCCTATTTGACAAGGAACATGTGAGACATAAGCAAATGTGGGAAAACTTTACCTTAGTTTTCTGTGGCTTGCAGGTGGTTAGCACTTTTCACATACAATAGTTTGTATTAGGAGAGAAACTGACTAAAGCAGCTGGTTTAGATACTTTCTATTTTTAAGATTCTCAAAATTCTTTTGTAGGAGAGGGAAAGTTCATTGAAGTAATTATACTATATATTCTTGTGAGTGCTTGACTAGAGCCAAAAAATCCTATATTTTTACCTACCTCTCTTTGAAAGGAGGGGTGTAGCTGATAAACAATATAACACATAGCTGGTAAACAATATAACACATAGCTGGTAAAATCTGTCTCATCTGTACAATAGGGATGATCCTTACTTATCTCCTAGGGGTGTTGTGAGGGCTAGTAAATGTCTGCACAGTGCTTTGAATATGTAAAGTGCCACCATAGCATAAGCATCATTAATGTGAAATATAAGATCCCCCTTCCCCACCCCACCCAACTGCTTTCAGCTCCGATAGCTTTATGCTACTCCTCTCCACTCTGATACTTCCCATTGCCATCTAATCATGATCATAGAGAGAGATGTATATAACAGATCTTTATCTCATGATTAAGGCTATGTTTTATTTTTAATAAAAGTCATGGACGGGTCACGGGCAGTAAACAAAAATTCATGGCCTGTGACCTGTCCAGGACTTGTACTATATACCCCTGATTAAATCTTGGGTGGGGGGGCAGCCAGGGAGGTGCCACAGGTGCTGGGGGGAGCAGGGGGCACCATGGGTGCTGGGAGGGTGGGCAGCAGCCCAGGAGGTGGCATGCAGCCAGGGGGTGCCGTGGGTGTTGGGGGGGGGGGTTGGCAGGGCCAGCAGGCTCCATGCCTCCCCAGAAGCGGCGATATCCCCCTCACTCAGCTCATAGACGGAGATGCGGTCAGACAGCTCTGCATGCTACTTCCGCCCAGAGCACTAGCTCCGCAGCTCCCATTAGCTGGGAACCTCAGGCAATGGGAGCTGTAGGGGTGGTGCCTGCAGGCAGACGCAGCACGTAGAGCTCCCTGGCGGCACCTCTGCCTAGGAGCCGAGGGATGTTGCCACTTCCAGGGAGCACCCCCCAAGGTAAGTGCTGCACAGAGCCCTCACCCCCTC
This sequence comes from Mauremys mutica, assembly GCF_020497125.1. Taxonomy (NCBI): domain Eukaryota; kingdom Metazoa; phylum Chordata; order Testudines; family Geoemydidae; genus Mauremys; species Mauremys mutica. Next base: position 60,995,505 of record NC_059082.1, read on the forward strand.
TTGCGCACCAACCCCTTGCTGTGAGCCCTCCACCCAAACTCCTGCTGCTGCTGGGGGAGGGGGACATGAGACTGCCTCAGCAGCGGCCAGGGAAGCTGGCCTAGGGGCTGCCTGAGTAACTCGAACAGCCTTGGGCCAGCCGCACCAGCTGCTGCAGAAGTTACCGAGGTCCTGGAAAGTCACAGAATCCGTGTCTTCCGTTACCTCTGTGACAAACTCACAGCCTTACTCATGATCTCACTAAAAGAAAATTAGATAGTAATTATTATATAAAAATAAGCAGGGCCGGCTCTACAGTTTTCGCCGCCACAAGCAGCGCGCGGAATTGCCGCCGCAGACGGCGGGGGCCGTCTGTGTGCCCTTAGGGCGGCAGGAGCGTTTCCACGGCGGCGGCAATTTGGTGGCAGCTTCTATGTTTAGCTGAAGCCGCCGCGGACAGCTAAACATAGAAGCTGCCGCCGAATTGCCGCTGCCGCGGAAACGCGCCTGCCACGCTAAGGGCACACGGACTGCTCTCGCCACCTGCGGCGGCAATTCCGCGCACTGCTTGGGGGCAAAACAACAGGGACTGCCGCCCCTTGCAGAATGCCGCCCCAAGCACCAGCTTGGAATGCTGGTGCCTGGAGCCGGCCCTGAAAATAAGCTCTCCTAATATCATTGTTCCCTTTCCTCTGGTTTGAGCCTCACTTTTCCCTTCCCACAAGCACATTCTGATGTATGTCCTTGTGTGTTAACTTTCTAATTTAGGACTCAATCATGCAAGTCTCCCATAAGTAAGAAGGTGTCTTGTCTTTCATACCTTTGTCAAGTGCCATGCACATCTCAAGTGCTATATTAATAATCACAATAAAACAAGGAAAACTAACCTCCACTTCAAACCCCTCAGAAACACTGGAAAAATCCCAGAGAGTAAGAGAAATGAGTGTTGAAGGTAAAAAGCAATCACCTTCCCTGCCTAGTTCCTTCTCTGGCAGGTTGTGTGCTCTTGAAATCAATTTGCAGACAGAGCTAAATTCTGTCCTCAGATGCATACATGGGATTCCAGCTAACAAGCTCTGAGGGGCAGAATTTGGTCCATTGATAGCAATCAGAGGAAGCACAGAGTAGTACAATCTAGACTCAAGTGAGTTTTTTAACAGAACCCTTTAAGAGAGAGATTCACAGCCAAGAAGAGTAAACAGACCAGGTGGAACAGATGCTGATAACCTACAGCACTAAAAGGTGACAGCTCTGACAATGGAGGTGGAAGCAATTCAGGAGGGAAAAAAATAAAGCCCAGTGAATCCAAGGTGTAAAAGCCCTGCAGATAAAATGGGAAGGAATCGATGCTGCTGTCAACATGACCAAACAATTTTTCACCTGCAGATAGATATGGAGCAAAAGACCCTGGAGTCATGTCCCTTAGAAAATGCACTTGACCTTGCGGTGTTTCATTATCCTTCTGTGGCAGTGGATGAATTCATCAGCACAACCTCCAGGATCACGATGTTTTACTTTTGGTTGGGTCTGCTGAAGAGGTTGTGTCCTTTGGTCAGCAAACAATGGTGTGTGCTCCATCAGGCCTGGCTGCCAGCCAGATTCACACAGGAGAAAGAAAGCATGCACCTTGCAATGCTAAATTGCTAACATTCATTTTAAAAATGCTTCTTAGAGACGATGAGAACCTAAAGAACTTGGTGCATGGGTTAAGCATAATACCAATTGTAGGAGTAGGGACCATGCAGGACCTGGATTACATATCCAGCTGCATACACTGAGCCACTCTTGTATTCACAATCCTAATGTAAAATAGAGAGATCCTGGGAGGAAATAAAAGGAATGTGCCAAGGAATCTCCTAAAAGGGCCAAGTTTAGCAGTGAGGTGTAAGGTGGTGGTTAGTTCAACAAAGGGGCCTGATTCTCTGTTGCTCTGCACCTTGTGCAGTCATTTACACCAGGGTGGGTATAAAATGCTATCAAATCAGAATGGTAGCACTGAACAGCCACTCAACATGGATGTGAATGACTATAACCTTGGCTCTGTGGCCTTCATTTGCACCCTTGCAACCTAGCTGAAAGAATAAGGGTTGCACAGATGTAGACAAGGGCAGAATTTAGTTCAGACTCCACTAGCCCCATTTGCAAATCGGTTAGGAAGCCTAAAGTGGTGTATGCTTACATGTCAAGCAACCAGAAAAAATTGTATGTTCTTCTTCAAGTGCTTGCTCATATTGATTCCAATTAGGTGTGCGCATGCCGTGTGTACGGCCGTCAGAACGTTTTACCCTAGCAACACCCGGTGGGTCAGCTGTGGAGCCCCCTGGAGTGGCGCCCTCATGGCACTGGATATATACCCCAGCCGACCCAGTGCCTTCTCAGTTCCTTCTAATTGCCTGTGACGGTTGCTGGAACTGTGGAGTCCTACTTCACTTGTTCTCCACTCTCCCTAGGGTATATCTAATAGTTAATAGTTATTTGTCAGTCAGTTATAGTTGGTTTTACTTAGTGTTAGTGGGGTTGGGGGGGTTTCCTCTCCTCCCCGATTTTTTTTTCTCTTGGGCTTATGCCCAAAGCTCCGGGATTCAAGCCCTACGGTTCCTGTTCTAAGCCCATGCCAATGGGCAACCCCCTTGCCTAAAGTGTCTGAGGGCAGTGCCGTAACAAGAGCGAGGGGTGCAACTCTATCATGATTGGCGGCGCTTCGGCGGCAGCTCTACTGCCACCACTTCTTCGATGGCAATTTGGCAGCAGGTCCCTGAGTCCCTCTTGGAGGGAAGGACCTGCTGCCAAATTGTTGCCGCAGCTTCATTCATTCTTCAGCAGCCTGCTGCTGAATTGCTACCAAAGAGCCTGGAGCCGGCCCTTGCCTCGGGCGCAAAAATTCCTTGTTACGGCTCTGGGTGGCACAGAGCAGCAGGCCCTGGCACTGTAGGGGGCCCTGGATGACTCTCTCCCTCCCGTGGCCTACTCCTCACCTGACGAGGCATTGGCAGGCATTGTGGTCGTGGGTCCACCTTCAATAGATCTCCGTACACACCAGGACCTCCTGTGCAGGGTAGCACAGAATATGAAGCTGCAGGCGGAGGAGGTAGTCGAAGTGGAGGATGCCGTGGTAGACATTCTGACCACGGAAGCCCCATGAAGGGTGGCCCTGCCCCTTATTCAGACCATCCAAACTAACGCCAGGACAATCTGGCAAACCCCCACATCTATCCCCCCAATGGCCAAGGGGGTGGAGCGGAAGTACTTTGTTCCCTCGAAGGGGTATGATTATTTGTTCACCCACCCACAGCCCTGTTCACTTGTGGTTGCGTCCATGAATGAAAAGGAGCAGCATGGCCAGCTGGCCCCAGCGCCCAAATCAAAGGACTCTAAGTGCCTTGATTTGTTTGGACACAAAGTTTACTCTACGTGGGGATTTCAGCTCAGGATCGCTAATCAGCAGGTGCTCCTGAGTCGTTACAATTATAACTCCTGGAACTCCATGCTGAAGTTTGAGCTGAGTCCAGGGAGGAGTTTGGTTGATGAGGGCAAAACAGTAGCACAGACCTCTTTGCAGACCTCACTGGATGCTGCAGACTCGGCCGTGATCACTTTGTCCACAGGGATTGCGATGAGGCATATTTCCTGGCTGCAGGCCTCCAGCCAGCCTGCCCCCGGAGCTTCAGCAGACACTTCAGGACCTTCCCTTTGATGGAGAGGGCCTGTTTTTGGATAAGACCGACTCAAGGCTTCATAGCCTTAAGGATTCAAGGGCGACTATGAAGTCCCTGGGTGTGCGCACACCAGCTACCCACTGGAAACCCTTCAAGCCTCAGCTGCCACAACAGCGCTCGTATCCTCCTCAGCTGAGGCAGGATTTCTGTAGGTGGCGGGGGCGTAATGGCAGAAGGAAGTCCTCCAATCCCCCGTCAGGACAAGGCCAGGGCCCGACAAAGTCTTAGTCAGGCTCAAAACAGGCCTTTTGAAGGGACGCCCGAGGACGGCACACCGGACCTCATTCAGGATCCTAGCCCACTGTTCTTGAATCGTTTATCCCATTTCCACCGTGCTTGGTCACAGATAACCGTGGACCGCTGGGTCCTCCGCACGGTGGAAGCGGGATACTCTGCTTTGTGGTCAACCATGAACATTATCAGTTCACGGCCCTTCCCTTTGGACTCTCCGTGGCCCCCCGAGTCACCAAATATATGTCGGTCATGGCGGCCTTCCCTCGTCGATGGTGGTTGCAGGTATACCCTTACCTCGACGACTGGCTAATCCAGAGAACAGGTGCAATCCCATTTCCGCTTGGTCACAGACACGTTTCTTCTGCTAGGCCTCCTCCTCAACATGGCAAAGCTGACCTTAGAACCCAGAGAATAGAATTCATCAGGGCAGTTCTGGACTCTGTGCAGGCGCGAGCCCTCCTGCCGGATGCTCATTTCCAGGCTATAGTGGGCTTTGTCTGGAGCCTTCAGAGTTTCCCAACCTCATTGGCGAGAAGTTGCTCGAGTCTTATGTACGTACATAACCAGGCATGCCAGACTTTGACTCCACCCGTTGCGAGCCTGGCTCACATCAGTCTATCACCCAGGTCGGTACAGCGTGAACTTGGTGATCACCGTCCCAGAGCAGGTCCTGGCCTCCCTCCACTGGTGGCTAGATCCCTGGCTGTTATGCGAAGGAGTCCCCTTTCATAGTCCACTACCCTCCTTGTCCCTGGTCACAGATGCATCAGCGCTAGGATGAGGCGCCCACCTTGGAGACCTTCAAACACAGGGCCTCTCCCTTCATATCAACGTCCATGATCTCCCTTCATATCAATGTCCAGGAGCTGATGGCGGTGCACCTTGCCTCTCAAGTTTTCCAGGAGCGGCTGCAAGGTCGTTGTGTGGTGGTCCTCACAGAAAACACCATGGCCATTTACATCAACAAGCAGGGGGGGCTCGCTCCTCTCCCCTCTGTCAGGAGGCTGTTCGACTGTGGGAATTCTGCTTAGCTCACTCCATTCACCTAATGGCATCCTTTCTGCCCGGGGTCCAGAACACTTTGGCGGACCACCTCAGCAGGTCCTTCCACTCCCACGAGTGGTCGCTTCGACCAGATGTCATCCACCCCATCTGCCAAAGGTGGGGGTTTCCCCAGGTCGACCTGTTTGCCTCCCACAGCAATTGGAAGTGCCCAGCATTCTGCTCCTTCCATTGTCGCTCCCCGGACTCTCTCACAGATGCCTTCTTGCTCTCATGGACGGGTTGACTATTTTACTCTTTTACCCTGTTCCCCCTTGTGCACAAGGTCCTACTCAAGGTATGCAGGGACAGGGTGGGAGTGATTCTGGTGGCTCCTGTATGGCCCAGGCAGCATTGGTACACCACGCTGTTGGAACTGTCCATGGACAACCCAGTCCCATTGCCTCTTCTTCCTGACCTGCTCACTCAGGATCACAGTCACCTCTGCCATCCCGACCTGCAGTCTCTCCACCTCATGCCATGGATGCTGCATGGCTGAACCCTTCAGAGCTTCTGTGTTCGGAATTCATACAACAAGTACTGATGGGTAGCAGGAAGCCCTCCACTCGAGCCACATATATGGCTAAGTGGAAGTGGTTTTCATGCTGGTATGCCCAGCGCAGCATGCCCCCTCTCCAAGCACCCATGCTTCTCATTTCAGAGTACCTCTTGGACCTGAAGCAGCAAGGCCTGGCAGTGTCCTCTGTCAGGGTTCACCTTGGGCCATTTCAGTTTTTCACCTGGGCGTGTCTGGCCGCTCTGTCTTCACCAGTCCCATGGTTGGTAGGTTTCTCAAGGGTTTGGACCGCCTCTACCCTCAGGTCCGGCAGCCGGTCCCCATGTGGGACCTTAACCTGGTCCTTTCCAAACTCATGGGGCCCCCGTTCAAGCCGCTAGCCACCTGCTCCCTCCTCTACCTCTCCTTGAAGACGGCTTTCCTTGTCATTATGATGTCGGCGTGGCGTGTCGCCGAGCTGAGAGCCCTTACCTCGGAACCGCCTTACACGGTCTTCCATAAAGATAAGGTGCAGCTTCGACCTCACCCAGCCTTTCTTCCCATGGTGGTGCTGGCCTTCCATACTAGCCAGGACATTTTCCTCCGTTTTTTTTTACCCGAAGCCGCATGCCGATCTCCGGGAACAGCGGCTGCATTCCCTCGATGTCCCTAGGGCCCTTGCCTTCTACGTTGAGCGCACAAAGCCATTCAGGAAAACGACCCAGCTCTTCATTGCAGTGGCAGACCAGGCGAAAGGCCTCCCGGTCGCCTCTCAATTCATCTCTTCATGGATCACATCCTGCATCCGTGCTTGCTATGAACCTGCTGGTGTAGCGACCCTGGCCCTCACCACTCACTCCACAAGGGCCCAGGCCTCATCTGCGGCTTTTCTGGCCCAGATGCCAATCCAGGAGATCTGCAGGGCAGTGACTTGGTCCTCGGTGCACACTTTTGCCTTGCACTAAGCCATGGTCTGGCACACCAGAGATGACACGGCATTTGGTAGAGTGGTACTGCAGTCCACGTTGCTTCACTCTGACTCCACCGCCTAGGTAAGGCTTGGGAGTCACCTAATTGGAATCAATATAAGCAAACACTCGAAAAAGAAAAAACGGTTACTCAGCTTTGTAACTGTTCTTAGAGATGTGTTGCTCATGTCCATTCCAAACCCGCTCCCTTTCTCCTCTGTCGGAGTAACCAGCAAGAAGGAACTGAGGAGGCACTGGGTCAGCTGGGGTATATCTCCAGTGCCATGAGGGCGCCACTCCAGGGGACTTCACAGCCAACCCACTGGGTGTTGCTTGGGTAAAGCTTTCTAATGGCTGTGCATGCAGTGCACGCGCACCTAATTGGAATGGATATGAGCAACACATCTCGAAGAACAACAGTTACAAAGGTGAGTAACCATTTTTTAAAGTAGGGAATGGTCTACTTTAATTATATACATTCTTACACCCCTTTGTTAGTTGCTTTTCTTGCTGCACTCTTCTCCTGGGGCCCCTGGGTGTGTGAATTACAACAGTTTACACGCAGTGGGCCAAATTAGAGGCGATGCATGGGAGAGGTGTGAGTTACCCGCTAATAAGTTGGTTCAAGACTTCAGAGACTAAAATGGTGTAAAATACATGGGTGGAGAAGGCTGGAAGAAGGCGAAGTTATGCCAACTTAGGCTAGAGTCTGCTCTGAATTTGGCCCAATCTTTAAACAAAGAGTAGAAAAATAAATATCAAATGAAAGGGGAATTGCTGATGGTCATATCTAGGTATTCTCCACCACAAAAATGCCATTTACTAAAGGTAGTGGCAAGATACCCGAGGACCCAGTCTTACAAAGTCCTGAGAACCTGTGACTCCCATTGAAGGCACTCAGCCCTTCAGTGGATCAGTCTATGACACATGAATAGTAGCATCTGATAGGTGGCACGTTTTTCAGCTATCTCAGCAAATGTGTGCACGGTGATTAGTTGTAAATAACGAGCTATGACCACACAGAAATCAATCCAGACACCTCTGCTCTCAGGTACTATGTGTGACATCACATCCACGCTATCAACGTGGCAGGGTTCCAGATGGAGCGAAGCAGTTCTGTGTTACACATGCTGATTTGCTGAAGGGAGAACATTCATTAAATGAGAGTGAGAGAGACTCAAGATAAGGAGTAAAAATGTTCTGGAGAAACTAGAAGTATACTGCACTGGAGACAAGAGAAGACTCCCATGGAAATTATTAAATGCACAAAGAGACTCCAGATATGAATTGAAGAAATGAGGCTAATAGCAACCCCAGCCTGTATATTTAAAATATGACCCTCATCTTCCTCAGATCAACAGCTTAAATATATTGTAATAGGGGAAAAAACAGCATATTTGCCCTGGAATAAGCTGAACTATGTAGACCTTTCTCAGGAATGACTTTAACAGGAGGCTTTTTCCTGAACTAGAACTGAGAGTCAACAATTCCCCTCCAGTTTTCTGTGGATCAAGTTCACTCCTGTGCAGAGGGCCAATGTACCACTTCAGCTCTGTTTTGGCTGGTTTTGCACATGGCTTTGTTCTTGGTTTCTGCACTGAGAGATCCCTGGCTGTGCCCGAAGATCTTGGCTGAAGCAGGAAAGAAGTGCCATCTCTGTGGCACATTTTCACTCCTACCTCTCTTCTCTCAGTCAACCTCATGGTCTGCCCTATGGGGCAGCCAGAGTCACAAATACAACATTCCAGCAAGATGTGTACATCCCAGCTCAGAAGTGATGTTCAATGGGAAGCTCAGAAGGCCAGTTATGACTGGAGGCTGGAACCTTCCCACCAACACCAGCATATTGCAGATCTTGTCCACATATCCAAGCATGGTGGAAATTTGAGAACTGATCAAGTTACTTACAGAATGTTAGCTGGCCCAGATACTGTTCTTTGGATGTCCAATAGAAAATTATTCTAAAGGGCAGCTAGATGCTTAGCTGCCAACCCTTAGGAAAGGAAAGCTACTCTAAGCAGTTGAGCACTGGATAGTAAGTTTCAGGAATCCTCCATAGTAGAAAATCTTCTGCATCTGATTAAAATCTGGCAACAGAGAGCTACTGTTTAGAAAGGAGCCTCTCCAGTAAGCTCATTGCCAAGAGTGTGTGCCAATGTAAACAAGAACACCAACCTGTGCAAATCTTTTGAGTATTTTGTTCTGCCTAATCTGAGAATGCAAATTTTCAAACGAACGTGGAAGGAAGGGGAGAAAAAGTCAAGGACTTTTCCAAGACTGTGGAAATCAGGGCCTGATCTTTCTATGTGAAATGGAAAATTAAAGTCTGATTAGACAAGGTTGAAGTCAGACTAAATGATCTAATGGTCCCTTCTGATCTTAAAATCTGCAAACAACTGTAATTTCTATCAGTGGCACTGATGTGTATTGCCTGTACTAAATGGCTCTATTGCACCAAATGCATCCCTGGTATAACTTCATTTACTTCCCTGAGGTTATGTTAGGGGTGAATTTGACCTATTCTAGCTGTAGGATTGGACAATCCTTTAACCTCTATAACACACCATTATGTTTGCTGGAAGATATGTTTAGATTGTACCTTCTTTTTAAATGAAACTTTACACAATATTTTTGAAATATGTTGCACAACTTTTTCCTGCTGAGAACTGCATTGATTGGCTAACCTTTCAGTCTGAAGTGTTTCAAAATAAATTGGATCGCAGAGCTGAGCAGAATGATGGAGTCGTCTCTTACATTTTTAGAGCATGACTCTATATTAGAGAGAGTCTGCTAAAATCCTGAGACTTCTCTCGTTTGCAGAGCAGGTACACTCCAGATTAGTCCAAAGAAACATGTCTCTGCACTCCCTCATCATCATCTAGCCTAGAGGGATCAGTTTATTTAGGGTCAAGAACCAATTAATTCTCTCTGGTTGCAGAAGGATATGAAACCTCTATTAGCAAGTATTAGGCTATGATAAATTGCTTAGTGTTTTACTGACATAGTGTAGTGGAAATGAAAGAAGCTGAAGACAAGATTTTACTCTTTGACGTGACTTTTTTCTTACTGCAGAAATATTCATTTGTTGTTTCCTATCCCAAATCCTGGGACTCCTGTTGTTCTAAATATCACTTAAGATATTTCAAATCAGCTTGGACAAGAGCACTGGAAAATAACCTGTGAGAACCCACATAGACTGGGCCCTGAGAGTATGGATAAGATGACCTAAGATGTCTTCTCCATCTTTTGTCTTGAACGATTCAATGGTAGGAAGATGCTGTAAAGCAAGTAGAGTAAATCCATGTGTTAAATAGCCATATCATATTTAATGAAGAAAAGAAATGCATTGTGGGTTATTTGCTCTGAGATACAGGATATTTTGTTGCCTGTATACATGGACTGTAAGTCACCTTTTAAGACACTAACACGGGGCAGAATTGCAGCTCAGGCTGGGAAGGAGAAGGAGAAAAGAAACCACTGTGTACCGTTTTCCTGGAGGCTTGGAAAATTAGATGTCTGCTGCAGAGAGACCCTGTTTGTCTACTGGATTTTAGATTCCCCCCTCACCCCACCCTATGCTGTGCACCCACCTGTTTTGCAAGTATTTTATTTTAGAGGCAAATTCTCATCAGCTACCTAGGAACTCCACCTGGGAGAATCTGAACATCTGAGATCAATACCGTTCTGGCACTGTTTACTGTGGGGAGGGGGGAGCGCTGGCCGAAAAGCCAGTTGCTAGCTATGCTGCCTGCTGCTCCTCCATACCATTTTGACAAGAACATGATGCAAGGAGTTTAATTTTATGGATTCCGCACACCAGCTGGTGTATCAAGGCTCTTGTGGCTCTCGCTCACGCAATGAAATACAGAGTTTATGCCACACAGAGCCACACATTTCATCTGATGTTTTACCCTAAATTACTGGCGTGTACTCTCGGCTTTAGTTCCACTTTAATGTAATTCTTGTCTGGAAATAGTAAAATAATCTGGACACTCAGAGGGTGCTTTGAGCTTGAATCTGAACTACACTATCTTGCACATACACCCAAACCCCCAGTGCTGCCTCAAGTGAAAATCAAAATCTGAATTTACACACTCAAGGAGGCCAATAAGATAAAGGGAGAGAAATTGTTACTTTTTCCCTCATGTGAAAACACAGTTGTTAAGTGATCCCATCAAGCTAATTCTAATATCTCCTCTTGATTGTGTTAGGTGCTACTTTGTATGAAGTAAAAACAAATATGATATTTATAAAAATAAAAATCTGGCTTTGTGTCAAAATTGTAATGACACTGAACCAGAAAAAGGCTTCTTTAAACTGTCATTTCCACACATGCTAACAAATTGGTGTTTATATTTTGGAGGTTGGGGGTAGCAGGCCACGGTTAAGAACTGTATGATGTGGCAGTACTAAATATCCTGCCCCTGGATGAAATTGACATTAATGGGAGTTTTGTCATTGATTCCAATAATGTTATTGCAATAATCATAATGGGACAAATCCTGCAGTCTTTGCAAGTTTCCACAGTTATTAATTTAAAACAGGAAGATCAGAAGGTCAGTGTCCATGCTGGATTAAATACAATTTGAAATGAGAGCTCTGAACTTACTTTCAGCTATTTGTTTCTTAAACTTTAAAATATTTTCAGTGTTTGGGCTCATGACAATGGCATATCTATGGAAAAATGCAATTCACTTTGTCAGTATGCCTTGGGAAATTAGAGATGCACTCAATCCTGAACAAAAATATTAGGTATATTAATATCAATTTATTTGGGATTTTTCTCCTTTTATTTTTTTGGTGTCAGCTTCATCCTACCACTCAGATTGCTTGATCAAAGCAGATCTTTAGAGGAGCAAGTGTCAGGCAGTGTGTCATACTTCCCCCTCAGATGCTGGCAGGTAGGAAGTTGAATTCAGACACCAGAGTATTGTTATCTGGCAGTGGAGAGGTGTGACTAGAAAAATAATACACTTATGAAAGAGAGAGATTGTACCTGTTATGGCAACAGCTTCCCTGGCATCCTCTATCTGCATTATCTATAGCATCTGCTTACATAATTGGGAGCAGAGATTGCAATGTTGTTGCATTGCAGCACAAACATGGGTGAAGGCTACTCCATGGAAGTAAGGATAAGAGCTAGTGGGACCAGAACTTCACCACGGGTTCTTATTTTGATCACACTAAACAGAGTATGTCTCAGGCTACCTACATGCCCACTTCCTTACTCTCGAGAGTACAGAGGGTTTTGTTGAGGGGAGGGAAAGCAAGGAGCAAAGGATGGCAGCAGAGAATGAGTGTTTCTGAGGAATCATGGGCTTAAGCCATCATTCTTGATGGGGGTCTTAGCCAAACATTCCCTTCTTTGGTTTTACTCCTGCAGTGGGCAGTGTGATGCTTTCACTCAAGCAGAATCGAGTTCCTGTGTGCTCCCTACCCTGCTCATCATGGTTTTTACCTTGCACTAAAATGTAATTCTTTAAGCCTACACTGTGCACAGGATCAAGTCCCATATGCACTCCGAGGTTAGAGGCCTTCTATGTAACCCACTGACTTGTCTGACATAAAATAGAATGAGCTCTGCAGTAGGCGAGCTTTGGCTATGTATACACTGTAACATTCCACTCTATAAGAGTCTGAGAAATTGTGGGCCTGTTTCTCAGAATACTGATTTTTTTACAGTCTGCTTGTGTTCCTCAATGTGAGCTGAAAGATGGCATCCCCTCTCCCACATTCAGTAGCTCTTTGGGATGACACACTGTACCAGAGCAAACTGAGCTCTGCCTTGTATTAAAGGCCCCATCTGTATAGCTTAACAGAGAGGAAAGTTGAGTTGAATTGGTCTCATCTATCAAATATTTGTTCCCCATGTAGATACTTATAATGGGCTCTTCAGTCTAGCAGATACAGGTATAACAAGAGCCAAAGGCTGGAACTTGAAGTTAGACAAATTCAGACTAGAAATAATGTGTAAATTTTTAACAGAGAGGGCAACTAACCATTGGAACAATTTTCCAAGGGTCGTAGTGGATTCTCCATCACTGGCAATTTTTAAATGAAGATTGGATGGGGCCTTTTTAAAGGTAGGGTCTAGTTCAAGAAGGAATTGTTTTGGGGGAACTCTATAGCCTGTATTACACAGGAAGTCAGACTACATGATCATAATGGTCCCTTCTGGCCTTGGTATCTAGGAACACCTGACAATGAGAGCCTAGTTCAAGGGTTCTCCAACTTCATTGCACTGCAACCCCCTTCTGACAAAAAAAATTGCTACATGACCCCAGGACGGGGGGACTGAAGCCTGAGCCCGCCCGAGCCCTGCCACCCCCAGCAGGGGGGCAAAGCCAGAGCCTCACTGCTCTTGGCAGTGGGGGAGCCAGACACACACTCAGGGCTCAAGCCCTTGGGCTTCGGCCCCAGGCAGTGGGGCTCAGGCTTCAGTCCTGGGCCCCAGCAAGGCAAATGCCAGGTCCTGGCGACCCCATTAAAATGGGGTCGCGACTCACTTTACTTATTCTCCAGCCACCTGGCAAGCTGTCCTGTAGGATCCCTGAATCTAAGGAGCCACTGCAGGGAAGTATGGTGGTAGATCTTGACCATAAACTTCCCCCATACAGATACTGTAGTGATGAAAAAGTTCTATAGATTTAACAACTGCAAGGAAATTCTTTCAGGTGGTGCAATAATTTCTCGCAGGAGAACTTAGACTTTTGATATAATAAACTACCCCACAAGTCCTTTGCACTTGCATAAGCACTAGCATCTCTGTAAGGAGTTTTGAAACATGGGTAGGCCAAGATAGGAGCAATCATTAGAGTCTCTTTCAACTCTGAAAATGCTACATCACGCTCTGCTGACCACTGGAATGGTTTCCCTTTCTCACCCAACCTATGCAGTGGTGTTGCAATATAGGCAGACCCACAAATGAACCTTCTGTAATAGGATCAGACCCCTATAAAACTCTGCACATCTGTGAGTGTCTGGGGAGTTGGCCAGTTCTATACATCCTCAATTTTCCTTTTGTCAGTGGAGATTCCCTCCTCACTAATTGTATGCTGAAGGTAGATTACCTCCTTTTGGAACAACTCACATTTCTTTGGGTTCAGTTTCATATTGGCCATCTTCAGATTATCACAGACCATTTGTAAATGTTTTAGTTCTTGCTCAAAGACTGTAGCATGTAAAAGGATAGCATCTATGGACAATAGACAGGCTGAGAGGGGCATGTCATGTAATTCCCTCCCCGTTAGCCTCTCAAATGTGGCTGGTGCATTGCACAAGCCAAAAGCCATCACTTTAAATTGCCACAGGCTTTGTCCTGCTGTGAAAGCAGTTTTTTTCCTTGTCTTTTGGATCAACTTCCACTTGCCAATACCCACTGGTTCCTATTTTACAACTGCATTTTCCATTTTTTTACTATTTTCCGCTTGTCAGAAATATTCAGTAAACGAATAGGGATCAGTTCAGATCCACAAGAACTTTAGCAGCTAAGATTCCACTGAGACCCTAAGTCTCAAAACAGCTTTCAACTACTTACCATCTGTCCCCTGGAGGAAAGCTACCACAGAATATAGTTGTTATAATGGCTACTGTCCCTAAGGGCAGGGCAATTTATTCACTGCAAACTAAGTGTCTACAAAACATTTGTCTGCCTGGGCCATATCTTTCAAAGGGATTTCCACTGAGTGAATTTTCAAGACACCTCTGCTGATTATACAGCTATTAGAGCACAATAAAATCCAAGCCAATTATTAGCTCATCCACTATTTCAGCTACCCAGACTTCTTGCTCAAATTGTAGAGGTCCAGTCTTCAAACCCAATTTTCCAGTCTTTGGACTGGTGCCTTTGCTCCAGTCACTGTCTCCATTGGAGACCAATTAGGTGGTTCAGTTTTGGATCCCCTATTCCTGTGCCTTTTTAGTGTTTCTGGTCTAATAACTGTTATGTTTGAGCCTGTGTCAATTAGCCCTATACACATCACAGACTCTATTATACACTCAGTAGCCAAACTTCTGTTATTGTTGTTTAACTGCCAAGATCTAAACTAAAACTGTGGAGCTGATCCTTCGATCTCCAAGCTTTGCCCCTTCAGCTTGGTGTCCCCCAGTTTCCCAAACTGGGAGAGAGGCACCTAGACACCTGCGGCAGTCTGTCTTGGCCCACTTTAAATTTTGTGGCCAATTTTGTCACACTACCTGCATTTTTATTTGAACTGTTTCCTATGATTTTTACATTGTTGCCCAATTTCCCTTTTTATTTTCAAACCACATTTATTGTCTGTTCTAACCATTGAATATGGTCCTGAACCAGATTAGAAGCCCCTCTTTCATCATACATATTAGACAAAGACCTGTACTTAGAGGGCTCATGGCAATCAGTTCCCATATTCCTGACTCGCAGCTGCTTCTCCTTCTGGGGAACTGCTTCAAGAAAAGATTCAAGTTCTATCTGTGGCATATTCCTCAGCCTGCTGGAGTGTCTTTGGCTTCCTTTCTCTGATCTGGATCTGCAAGTCCAGCTGAGCATCTATACATCTGTGGCATCCGGATATGCCAGGAGCACAAGCCATCACAGGTCCTCTGCCACTTCAGGTGGGGTTTCTTCTTTCCCTCTTCAAGCCCTTAGCTGTGCCCAAGCCAACTCAGATTAATGGATAGGCCCAAGGCTTGTACCAGGTCTGGTTAGTTCAGTCTCTTTTATGTGGGTAAGTTCGGCAGCACAATCAGAGCTGGGCCACACAAGCTGGCTGCTAAAAACCCACCATTCTGTCCCCTTTCACAGCCATTCATTTGAGCTATAATGTTTAATTGAGCCAAATAAGCCCATCCAGAGAGTTTTCCCCTCAAAAATCGTGGGCTTTTACACTGAGCTGCTATAGCCTGCCCTCTTCCTTCTGGGTCTCTGTGGGTTACAAGCAGGGTAGAAAACTGTTGTAAATGTCTGGTTTTACCCTAGTCCTCTGGCTGACTCAATTCTTCATCCTGATGGCTGTATTCCACTGTGGTCTATGACCCTTGGATTTCCTCCTCTCACTGAATTTTTAGCTCCAAAATCCTTGCTGCAGCTCATCTCTATAGGCAAATTCCAGATTGACTAAAACTTGCTTGGTCTCCACTGTTTCATGGAAGAACTTCTTGTCTATGGCAGCTAGGGTGACCAGATCACCCAGGTCAAATATCGGGACGCGGGGGGGAGGGGCGGGGGCAGAGGGGGAAAAAATAGCGGCAGAGCAAAAAAAAAAAAAAATCCCCCACCCCCGATTCCTCCTCCCTCCGCAAGCGCTGGAGGGAGGCCCGGGAGACTCAGGGGAGCACGGGGCCGGGGTGAGTGTGAGTCCAGCCTGGCCCCGAGCAGGCAGGACTCAGGCGCGGTATCTGGAGGGAGAGTACGGGGTGGCCTGCGGGGCCAGGCAGCAGCTGTTCTCCCCACCTGGGCAGCAGGACTCGGGAGCAGCCGCTGCTGCAGCTCCCACTGCCGCGGGGGGAGGAAGCGGCCACTGGCCAAGCTTGGCAGCTGCGGCTCTGGCGCCCACGAAGCCCCCGAGCCCGGGCCTGCTGCGGGGACCCAGCGCGCACGCTGCGCATACCCAGCCCCTGGCCACTCGCGTCTGGGCTGGCTGCCCAGCTGGTGCAATCCTGCGGGCGGCCTCGGAGTGGGGGCAGCAGGCCCCAGCCCCCCGCATCCCGCTCGGGTCCTGCAGGGGAACGAACGGGACTGGGCTGCCGATGCCTCCGCCACAGGATTGCACCAGCTGGGCAGCCAGCCCAGACGCGACTGGCCAGGGGCTGAGCGCAGTGTGCGCGCTGCCCCGCAGCAGGCCCGGGCTCGGGGGGTTCGGGCCCGGGCACCAAAGCCGCAGCCACCGAGCGCCATGTGCTTGGCCACTTCCTCCCACCGCGGCAGTGGGAGCTGCAGCAGCAGCTGCTCCCGAGTCCCCTGCCCAGGTGGGGAGAACAGCCGCCACCTAGCCCCACGGGCCGCCCCCCTACTCTCCCTCCAGGTACCGCGCCCGAGTCCTGCCTGCTCGGGGCCAGGCCAGACTCACACTCACCCCGGTCCCACACTCCCCTGAGTCTCCTGGGCATGGCATGCTTGGAAAGAGGCAGGGATTTGGGGAGGGAGACAATGGGGCAGTGAGGGGGCAGGGATGGGGGCGAGGATTTGGGGAAGGATCCAATGGGGGAAGGAGGGGGTGGAGTCGGGGCAGGGGAGGGCGTGAGCCCTTCGGGCTCCGGAGCCTTTGCTTGTTTGTCCAGTGTCCTGACCTAACATTGGTCGGGACGCGGGACAAACAAGCAAATATCGGGACAGTCCCGATAAAATCGGGACGTCTGGTCACCCTAATGGCAGCCAGATTATTGGTCACCTCATCATTCCATTTTACCATTCTAGACTAGGAGTTTGGGAAGCTGAAGATCTGCCCCGATGTTTTGTAGTTGTTGCTCCAACAGAGATTTCACATCTGGCTGCAAGTCCTGTGTGACCCCTTTCTGGCAAACCTCCAGATACTCCTTGAATTCCATTCATGAAGCCTCCAGCTCCTGTTTTAGGTCTTATCCTGCTGGCCATTTTTTATTTCTGCAGGTACCTCCATCATTTGTTCCATCTTGGTTCCCCAGGAATATCGAGTAGCTTTAATCTAATCTGATTTACATACTAATAACAGTGAAGCCATAGCAGCATAAACTTCAGCACAGACTAGCTATCTAAGGAATTGCCAGGGTCTCAGGTGAGCTTGTACACCCATGTTGCCGTGGCTTCACTTCTATCAGTAGGCAAGCGAGCACCATTAAAGCTAGCTCAGGTATGTCCATGTGTCCTGCAATCACATGCTTTGACTGCAGCGCAGACATATTGTTAATTGCTCTAAAGGGCTAGGATTGGTCCCAAACTACATGGTTGTCCTAGGGTCATCTGCATGGATATTCTCTTCTCTATACCTACTGCACCAACTCCTGTGCCCTGACAGCACAGTTCCCTTGGAGCCACCGTGCAAGGACGTTTCCTGTCAACAGCCCTGGTAGTAATGTCCCTTTTTAAGGGCAGTTTCCTAGCATGGAAGAAATGGGCAAAAGTTAATGCAGCTTCAGGTAGAAGTTATTACTGCTGCTATTCCAGTGTTGCCAAATCTCATGATTTTATTGCAATTCTTATGAGATTTGTTTTTTTCTCTTAAAGCCCTAGCTTCAGGAATCATGTGATTACAGGAAACCCTCTGCTTTTATTTTTTCAAACAAAGCAAGTTTCTAGCCCTTATGGCTGTGGAGAAAAGCTTGGAAACATGGTCATAGTGCACCCTAAGGCTCAGAAACCAGAAGGCAAATTTAAAAAATCCTAAAATATACTTATGTATTTTTAAAAATCTCGTAGGGTTTTTTTTAAGCCAGTGTCATGATTTTTTGTCTATGTGTCTGTCTCATGAGTTTTTAACAGATGAGGCTGGCAGTGCTGACATTCTGAATCGCAATGTGGATAGTTGGCATAGAAAGCAATAAAAGTTTTGTAAGGCTCAGACAAGAGGCGGCGATTTATTGATACATGGGACTGTGTAAGAAATAAGCACTGACATTTAATAGGGTTTTAGTTCTATGCTTTTGTATTGAATAAGGAAAGCTAGCATCAAATCTATTGCTGACAAGAGATTGCTCTGCCTTGTAATGTTTCAAGATCTAAAGCGAGCTTTGTTATTAGATGCTATCATCAAAATGCTGAGGGGAAAAATACACAGTTGTTAAGAACTGCTCAGAAAAAGATAATGCTTTTCATTTCAAGATAAAAAAGAGAAAATTGTTTAATCTATAGGGAAACATAAGGGAAAATGTGTGTAGCTTGTATTATGCTTGTAGCAAAGGGCCTAAAGAGAATAGTGACCATAATAGTCTATTAGTAGGAAGAGAAGCAGACCAGAGTGAAGCAATTTAATAAAATATAAAATATGGACAAGCAAGAATGTCAGCTTGAAAACCCTAATGTGATTACTGTGCTCAAATGTCTCATCAGACTCAACACTGCTATAACAGAGGGGAAGGTTGGCCACTGACTGAAGTGCAAGAGCAGGAAGTAGAGGGGTTTTTGCAGCAATTGTCTAAGGAAAATTCTCCATCTAAGCATCAGACACAAAAGAGTGCAGTAAGAATATAAAGGTTTATAAACATACTTTGTTTTATTTGTAGCGCTATCTCTAAAAGCATCTGAAGCTCTTTACAACATGCAAACACATTAAAGACTAGAAGCAGAAAGCAGTGAAATAAGCATATCATATGATCATATGATGACCATTCTGTTTCCATTTCAATAGGCGCTTGGGAGGACGTTAACCAGCAGCTACTAATTTAAAAAATGAACACTAGAATATTTAATGGATTAACAGTTGGCTAACTGACAGGTCTCAAACTGTGATCGTGAATGGGGAATCATCATCAAGCAGGTATGATGCTTGATATCATGCATCCGATGAAGTGGGTATTCACCCACGAAAGCTCTTGCTACAATAGGTCTGTTAGTCTATAAGGTGCCACAGGACTCTTTGCTGCTTTTACAGATCCAGACTAACACGGCCACCCCTCTGATACTTGACAAGCAGGTATGTTTCCAGTGGAGTCCTATATAGGATCAGTTCTCAGCCTTACGTAATTTAACACTGTTTTATCAATGACCTGGAAGAAAACATAAAGTCATCACTGATAAAGTTTGCAGATGGCAGAAAAATTGAGGGAATAGTAAATAATGAACAGGACAGGAAACTGATACAGAGCAATCTTGATAGCTTGGTAAGAGGGGTGCAAGCAAACAATATGGGTTTTAATATAGCTAAAGGTATATACATCTAGGCGCAAAGTATGTTGGCCATACTTACAGGATGGGGGACACTATCGTGGGAAGCAGTAACTCTGAAAATGATTTGGGAGTCACGGTGGATAATCAGCTGACCATGAGCTCCTAGTATGACACTGTGTGGCCAAAACAACTACGGCAATCCATGGCTGCATAATGTGTAGCAGATAAAGGTATAACTCGATCCACTTGCTGGAAGATGAAGCTAGAAAAATTCAGACTGGAAATAAGGCATAACATTTTAGTAGTGAGAGTAATTAACCATAAGAAAAATGTACTACTCCTGAGGGAATTCTGCACTAAAAAATTAAAAATTCTGCACACAATATTTTAAAATTCTGAAAAAATCTGCATATTTCATTTCTCAAAATAACACAATATAATCACACCAGTTTCAATTATTTTAGTAATTTATTTCAAAATACCTGTCAGCAATTATGTCTGTAACAACACAGACAACAAAAAAGATTCCCCCAGGAGTAGAAAGTTAAAGAAATCCCTACGACAACCCAGTTCCTGTTTCTCTGTTGGGCACTTCAGCAGACATGCCAAACCTGGTAAAAAAAAACCAGTTGTTTTTGGCTTAATTGGCTTGTGAGTTGTTGGGGTTCTTAGGGATTGGCTTATTTTGAAATAGAATTAGCTTGATTGTTGGCTTATTGTGAAAGTCGGTGTGCTTATTTACCATGTGAAAGTTGGCAACTGTGCACCTCAGTCTGGGTGTGTCAGCTGGGCACATCTGGGGAAAAATTCTCTGCCCCTGTGGTCTCAGACACCCATACCTCTTCCCCCCCAGATCCCACCGTAGGGCGCCCCCGGCTCAGACAACTGTTCCCTCCCCTCCCACCCCCAAGCCCAGCTGTGGAATATACCCCAGCACAGACACCCATAACCCTTACCCCCAGAACCCAGCTGCAGGACCACCCCCAGCCCAAACACCCACACCCCTTAACACCCAGAGCCTAGCTGAAGGGTTACCCCCAGCCCAGACACCCCCCAACCCCTACCCCATAGAGCCTAGCAGTGGGGTGCCCCACAGCCCCATGTTTTATAAACAGAGGACTTTGGTCTTCAGCAGGCCTGTCTGTTAGGCACCTCACACCACTTCTACAATTTAATTTTTAAAAGTGAATGTAGAATTTATTCAGTAATTAAGTTATGGAACATTAATTCCACAGGAACTATAATACTGTTATTTAGCAGCATGTGATTGATACACAGCGGAGGGGGGGAAACAAGGTGAGGGGAGAGGAAGAAATGAGATGTAAGAAAAGAAATCATCAGTTTGTGGACGAAAGATTTTATCAATTAAAACTAAAAACTGTTTGAATTCTCATCATGCTTCTGCTTGCATCCCTTGCAGTAATGTACAGTACCTGCAGAGAGAGAGAGCTCAGGAGAGAAAAACTGAAATGAGTTACACAATGAAAATGTCAGCTAGATATAGCACACGCTATCTGTTAGAGAATGAGCAGGTTGATCCAGAGGCGGATTTGAGTAGATGGTCTTCTTTACTGTGATACTTGTTCCCCTCGACTCAATTGTCGAGTAAGCACTGAATTAGTTACAACACACTCTTTTAATCTAAGTTAGTATGTAAATATTTACAATTACTACAACACCCCCAAAACCCTTATTAAGTAATATGAATGCCCATACAATGAATATTAATAATTATATACTGAATATAATTATCCCCGCCCCTGATTACTGTTTACAGCATTAACATAGTCTACAGATAACTTTTACTTTGAAGATACATTTCTTTACAATAATTGCAGCCACAAATTCTCTGGATCAGCAGTTTGCAAGGAAGGGAGGAAGTGGCCATGACCCTGAGCTCATTTGTGTAGCTGGGAAAGGAAGGGAGGGAGAGATAACACTGCTTTACCTAAAGGGTATTCTTTAGATCCCTACATTCCTTATGCAGATGTTAGCTTATCAATCCCCTAACAAGGAGAAGTGAAGGGAGAGAGGTAGCACTTTATCTATCAAGCTGAGACAGGTGCCTGCACTTTATCTATCAAGCTTAGAAGCAGTGCCTGCTCATGACTCCATTCCCTAATGCCATGTCTGCACACCAGCGGTCTCCCAGTTTTCTGCTTTACCCTTACATATCCCAACACTATCATTTTTCATTTGAGCTATGACTGCTGCTGGGAATTCTATGAGAGGCTGCAGCAGTTTAGTTAGGAATCGGTCTCTCGGAAACTCTGGACGAAAGGCTCTGAAATGTAAGTATTAAGTATGGCTTCTATTTTCCTAGCTCCAGATTTGGCAGACGCACAGTCTGGTCTTTTCCTGTCCAGTAAATAGGATTAATTTCTATAAAAGTTCTGCCTAATTTTAAAATCACTGGCAGTGCCACTCTGCAATAGCTGTCCCCTGAAACGTCATTAGCATCCTCTACTCTCCCTCTGCTGGGGACTTAGGCCAACATCAAGCACCTGGGCCCAGTGCCCTACCTCTTCCCATCCATGGCCTACCTTGTCCCTAAAGCATTCTTGGGCAGAGACACAGAGAGCTACTGTGTAATCCTGTACCACAAAAGGAGCCCCCATATGCAGAGCCTCTCCACAGCTGGACCTCTGCACAATGCAACTCCGGTTCCTTGGAGACCCCTCTGCCACCCACAAGATTTTGCTTATAGTGCTCACTGGGTAAATAACATATAAAGGCCTGATAATTTCATTCTTCTTCAGACTCCCTGGGGCAGAAGTTCCAAAACTAATTAATTGTTATATAATTTGCACTTTGGTCTAAAACCGTCTTTGTATTGAACTTTTTAGAGTCACTGTTAGTGACATTTACTGATGTCGTTTTTGTGTTGTTTTTCTCTGTTGCAAATTGATAAGATTTCATAATGAACATGACCTGCTTTGCTTCTATGAATGGTTTTAGCACTTTGCAGCAGCAGGGACTATGCTCACATAGAGAGGCTCCTGTAATAACTTAAGTGGCTGCATAGCACCCCACGAGTCAAAATAATATTCTGGTCTTTTCACGAGAGGCAGATGAAAGGAAGAAAAAATCTTCAAAGCACTTTTCTCTGATGCTGATCCAAAATAATTTAGAACAGTAATTACAATAATGGATGTGAAAGGCTGGATATTTCTCTCCCCTTACAACTTGTACATTGTGGACCGTAAGAGTTCCACAGCCTAAAGTTCCTAATATTCCATAGTATTCATAGTCGCCGACTCCATGGGTGCTCTAGGGCTGGAGCACCTACAGGAAAAAAATGGTGGGAGCTGAGCCCCCCCAGCAGCCAACCCCCTTTCCCGTCCAGCGCCTCCTGCTCCCCGGCAGCCCCACCGATCAGTACCTTCCCCTACCTCCCAGCACCTCCCACCTGCTGCAATCAGCTGTTCCATGGCATGCAGGAGACGCTGTGGAGGAGCAAGGGCTGGCCATACTCGGGGTAAGGAGGAGAACAGGTGGGAAGAGGCGGGGTGGGGTGGAGTGACGGCAGGGTGGGGGTGAAACAGAGATTGGAAGAGGCAGGATGGGAGCTGCAGGGAAGGGGCAAGTGGGGACGGGGCGAGTGGGGCAAAGCCGGGGACGGGGACTGGGGCACAGCACATTAGAAAGTCAGCACTGCTGATAGTATTTATAGGAGGGCTCAGCTACTATGGTGATGAGAGTCAGAAAAAGTCTATAAATGAATGCTTTGCAATTTCAGAGTGCTTTACCAACATTAACTCATTAACCCTCACAACCTTTCCCCTCCCTGCCTAGCCCAAGACAACCCTTATAAGAGACATATAAGGGTATGAGGCAGCTAAGGTGTTAGGGTTGCCAACTTTCTAATCGCACAAAACTGAACACCCTTGCCCCACTCCCTACCCCATCCCTTCTCCAAGGCCTCACCATGCCCCGCCCCATCTCTGAGGCCCTGCCACCCGCTCACTCCATCCCTCCTCCCTCTGTCCACTCGCTCTCCCCCACTCTCACTCACTTTCACTGGGCTGGGGCAGGAGTTTGGGGTGCAGAAGGGGGTGAGGGCTTTGGGGTGGGGCCAGAAATGAGGGGTGCTGGGTGTGGGAGGGGGTGAGGGCTCAGGGTGTGATCTGTGGGGTGGGGCCTGGGATGAGGGATTGGGGTGTAGGAGGGGGCTCTGGGCTGGGGCCGAGGGGTTCAGAGTGTGGGAGGGGGTGAAGGCTCCGGCTGGGGATGAGGGGTTTGGGGTGTAGGAGGGGGCTCAAGGGTGGGGCAGGGGGTTGGGGTACAGGCTCAGGGAGAGAGTTAGGATGCAGGAGGACTTTTAATGGCTCGGTCAGCAGGAGTTCCGGTCGAAAACCAGATGCCTGGCAACCCTATAAGGTGTAAGAGATTCTCAAGGACCAGTTACAGGCACAGCTGTCAAAATCAGGTCACGGTTAAGTCTGCTGTAGCTGACAGCTCTTTGACCTGATTTTCCTGCAACCAGATGCATGTAATTCCAAGGACCTTCATGGGGCCTTGTGATGGGTGATGGGGTACAAAACCCTCACACTGTCTGAACAGGTTAAAAGACAATACTTGGCCTATGTTGCCCCAGCCTCTGGGCCTGCAGAACATGCTGTGACTGGAGGAGCTGATTAAAAGGGAATTCAGAAGCCAAGGTGAAGAGTGGTAGACAACCTGCAAGAGAGAGGAGCCATTCTTCTGACTGGTTTCCTGCAGGTTGAGCCTGAGAGGGGAGAGCAGGTAAGGCCCCCAGGCTTTCTTTGAGAACCAGCAGATCATGCAGGGCCTTGAACCTTTGGACTTTTTGGGTGGGGGTGGGAGGGAGACTGTTTGGACTGTAAGGGTCACACTCCAAACTGAAGGGATATTGTGGTAGGAAGTAGCCCAGGAAGATTAATTTGGACTTCCTATAGGGACAACCGTGCCTGTGTTGCTTCCCACGGGGCCCTGCGGTGGGACACAGTGGAGAGGGAGGACCCAGGTCCCCCTACCACACCCTAAAAGGGTAAAGGCCCAGAAGTGGATGGAAAGCTGCAGATTCCTGGCTTAAGGTCAGGCACAAATATTGCTACTGTCCTGACAAAGGGGCAAAGAGCTGCAAGTTGGATGCATTAATTACTAGGCTACCTCATCTAATAAGGGTTTGTCTACATAGCAGGGCAACGTGCACTACAGGGTGTGACTTTGAAAGCACACTAACCTGTTGTGCATTAATTGGTCCATGTGGATGTTGCTGGTGTGCACTGAAGGTTCTTTAGTGCACTTTAATGTACTGCCATTTCAAACTTTACATTACAGTGCACTGGGGAACCTTTAGTGTGCACCAGCAGGTATTCAATAGGCAAACCGTGGGCTAAATCTGGAGTGCCAGACACTTTTGTACAGACCCTAATATTTATACTGTTTTTTATTATTATTTTCTCTGGAGTCTGAACCTTGATTATACCTTGACCAAGAAATTTGGACCTTGCCAAAAAATAATTGACTACTGCTGGGCTACACAGACCAACTAATTTGTAATAGGTTACAGGGGCGGCGAGTTATATGGGCCCATGGGGCCCAGGCCCCACCAATAATCCAGGAGCTGGGCTCAGCCCCACCAATGTTTGGGCCCCAGGCCCTGTGCTGGGGGTCCCCGCTTTGCAACACCCGGCGCTCTCACTCACCGCAGCGGCAGCGGCAGCTCCCGGGAGGGGCCTCAGGAGCGACTGGACTCCCAGCCCATTGGCCGGGAACCCCAGCCAATGGGAGCTGCCGGGGGCGGTGCCGGAGCTGCCTGGCCACGCCTCCACAGCAGGGAGGGGGAGCGAGCCACAGGCAGCAGCTGAGCCCTGGGCATTGTGAGCAGCAGACAGACACAGACGGTGAGCTGTGGGCAGCCAGAACACACAGCCGGGGAGGGGGGGTTGGTGGGGACAAACACACACAGCCAGGGGGTTGTGGGACAGACACACACGGGGGGGATGGACAGACAGACAGACAGACACAGCCTGTGAGCTGTGGGGGCAGCCAGACACACACACACAACTGGGGAGGGGGGTTGGTGGGGACAAACACACACAGCTTGGGGGTTGTGGGACAGACACACACAGCGGGGAGCAAACAGACAGACACAGCCCGGGGGGGTGGGTTTGGTGGGGACAAACAGACACAGCCAGGGGGTTGGGGGTTGTGGGACAGACACACACAGTGGGGGGCAGACAGACAGACACAGCCGGGGGTTGTGGGACAGACAGACACAAGGACACAGCCAGGGGGTTGTGGGACAGACACACACAGCGGGGGGGAAGGGGGACAGACACACACAGCCGGGGGTGGTGGGGGCAGCCAGACACACACAGCCGGGGGTTGTGGGACAGACCGACACAAGGACACAGCCAGGGGGTTGTGGGACAGACAGACGGACACAGCCGGGGGAGATGTGGGGACAGACAGATGGAGTCGTGGGTGGGGAAAGGAGCAGCAATGGGCACCCCGGGGCTGGTATAAAATACACAGGATGGGGGGGGGCTTCCTGAGGGGACTATAGCAACACCCCCCGCAGAGCAGACCCAGGTTGCAGCTGGCTCCGTCCATCACAGCCCCCTGCCCCACAGAGACCCACACAACCCTCTGCTCCCTCGAGAGACTCCCAATGACCCCTGTGCCCCTGTCACTCCTCTCCAAAGAGCCCTCCCCTTTGTGCCAGCCCACTCCCCTCCCCTCCTCCAAAGCTCCCTACAATCTCCCCCTTTGCCTTCCGCCCCCCAGCCCAGCCCATTCCATTGGCCGGGAGGCTCCCAGTCTAGTAGCTAGCAGGGCCCATGGGAGCTGCACCTGAGGCAGGGTGCCTGCCTGCAGATGCAGACCTGCCTGGCTGTGCCTCCACAGCACAGGGAGGGGGAGCCACAGGTGAGCAAGCCCTGGTCATCATCATCATCACAGGCCCAGTAATTCTCTGGATATTTAATTTCACTGAGGCAAAATGTGTGCAATTTTATGGGTTGAATGATTGAATGACATAATACCCACCTGCCTGCATTGTCCGTCACTAAAGTCCAGTAATTTTGTCAAGTGTTTGTTGCACAACATGGTGGTGCCTACCCCTACCTTGTGCTTCAGGGGTGATGGGGTCAGGGCAGCCAACATATCCAATTACTAATCAGGTAGTTCTATATGTTGGCTGGCATCTTTTTTTACGTGTTTGCTCCCCCTGATGTTAGAACCTGGCTACACCACTGGGGAGGGGAGCTTTCTAGACCTGTGCAGCTGGGGCTTAGGTGAATTTTGTGATACTGTGCCCCTTCCCAGCTACCACCCTGCAGTCCCCACTCCTGCACAATGCTGGGCAAGGGGCAGCCCCATCCCCAGTGAGGCTATCGTGAGGGGTGGCAGCAGGGGAGGCCATACGTGATGGCAACCTCCCCCCTCGGTACCCACCATAGGGGAGCCGAGTGGGCCTTCTGGACCTGAGAGGGACCCTAGGAACATGTGCAGTGAACTGCGGGGGAGAGGAGGGGTCCCTCCCCTGGAGCTTGCTGCTGCCAGGGAGGGTGGAGGGGAGTCCTCTTTGGCCCTAGCCCTGGGGCAGCCTGTCTGCACCCCAAGTTCCTTATCCCCAGCCCTGCCCCAGAGTCCTCACCTGACCGGAAAAACACGCAACTTACATTTGGTGGTCAGTTTAGAGTATCATAGAATATCAGGGTTGGAAGGGGCCTCAGGAGGTCATAAGGTCCAACCTCATGCTCAAAGCAGGACCAATTCCCAACTAAATCATCCCAGCCAGGGCTTTGTCAAGCCGGGACTTAAAAACCTCTAAGGAAGGAGATTCCACCACCTCCCTAGGTAACCCATTCCAGTGTTTCACCACCCTCCTAGTGAAAAAGTTTCTCTTAATATCCAACCTAAACCTCCCCCACTGCAACTTGAGATCATTACTCCTTGTTCTGTCCTCTGCTACCACTGAGAACAGTCTAGATCCATCCTCTTTGTAACCCCCTATCAGGTAGTTGAAAGCAGCTATCAAATCCTCCCTTATTCTTCTCTTCTGCAGACTAAACCATCCCAGTTCCCTCAGCCTCTCCTCAGAAGTCATGTGCTCCAGCCCCCTAATCATTTTTGTTGCCCTCCACTGGATTTTCCAATTTTTCCACATCCTTCTTGCAATGTGGGGCCCAAAACTGCACGTAGTACTCTAGATGAGGCCTCAGCAATGTTGAATAGAGGAGAATGATCACGTCCCTCGATCTGCTGGCAATGCCCCTACTTATACAGCCCAAAATGATGTTAGCCTTCTTGACAAAGGCCAGAGGAGGGAGTGTTAGTGCCTGTGTGGACTTCTGAGAAGTGCATGGGGTGGAAGGAGATGCTGGGATGCTCTGGAACCACTCCTTCAAAGCCAGTAAGGACTCTGGGGGAGCCTCCTCTCTGAGCAGACTGTCTCCAGGGCAAGAAGCTTACACCTTCCTGGGTCTGACCTCAGAGCATTCAGCATGCCCTTCCACACCATGCACTTTCCGCAGTGAGTCCGCCCAGGCAGGGTCCTGGGGCAGCCAGAGGTCCCTGCACCCCAACTCGGCAGTCAGATGTGACTCTCAGCCAGACTGTAAAACAGAAGGTTTATTAGATGATGGGAACACAGTTTAAACAGAGCTTGTTGGTACAGAAAACAGAACCTCTCGGTCAGGTCCATCTTGCGGGGTGGGGAGCCCAGAACCAAGTTCTGAGTCTCTCCCCATTTCCCCAGCCAGCTCCAAACTGACACTCCCTCCTCTGGCCTCTGTATCTCTTCCGGACAAGGAGGCCACCTGATCTCTTTGTCCCCAACACCTTCAGTTGGCATCTTGCAGGGGAAACTGAGGCACCCACACAGTATTCAGAGAAAATATTAAGAACATTCCCACTTCATCACAACAGGTACAACAAAATATAATACTGTATATTGAAGTAGGCAAGTGCTGCTTCTGACTTTCCACTTTTAATTGACCCTTGTAATTTTGTGGCGCTGACGCGTTGTAGCTTCATTTTATATCGGCTTACAGGGCGGGAGCGGGGGGGCACCACCATTTTGGGCCCCACCAAAAATTATACAAACCTGCCGCCTATGATAGGTTAGTGTGCCTTAGCAATCACACCGCTGTAGCCTGCATTGCCACACTATGGAGACAATCCCCCAGTGTGTCTCCAAAGAGTTTTAGGGAACATCCTGCATCAGCACCGATTCATCAGCTACGCAGTCCCATCAGTGACTGTGCAAACCCCCCAGCGGTCATAGCAGCCAGCCCCTTAGAGACGTGTGGTGCTGGAGCTGAAGCCCCTCAATACCCACACACAGGTGGGAGGTGCAGGCGGATGTGAAAATACAGGAAGCTGCAGGAGCCATTGGGGCAGCCCTGGGGGGCGTGAGGGACCCAAAGAGCAGGGCGTTGCCTAAAGCCAGGGGGGGGCAGGTTAAAAGCCAGGCCTCGGGCCACTGAGCCAGGCTACTTAAAGGCGCGACTCCAGCCTGGCCCCACCCCTGAGCGAGGGGGCTCTCGGGTAAGTGGGGGAGCAGCAGCAGCAGCAGCATCCGGGTCCCTGCTGCCCGCTTTGTTCCCCCTCCGGCTCTCAACAGGCCACGTCCCTGCTAAGGCCCCGCCCCCACCTCAACGCCTGGGCGGGACGCAGGGTGATGGCGTCATGCGAGAGCGGCGGCTGCTGCCCAATGGCGGCGGAGGCCGCCTCAGCGCTGCCGGGGGAGGTGAGCGGCGGGGCAGCGCGGGAGGTATCGCAGCGCCGGGCCGGGCTCCCTCCCCGCCAGCTCCGGTCCCGTAACGCCGGGGCTGGGCCGCACGGGCTCCCGCGCAGCCTGCCGGGCCTCCCCCCGCCAGCGCCCAGGCCTGAAACTCCGGCACCCCGAGCTCCGGCGGGGCCCGCACCAGGGCTGGGAACGCCGGGCCTGGGGAGCTGGTGGCACCGCGGCGCTGCCCCAGCCATGGCAGGCGGTGCGGGGGTGTCTGTCCTACTGCGGGAGCCGCGGCTGCGGTGGGACGCGCTGTCAGCGAGAGCCCGGCGCGGCTTTGTTTCTGGCAGGCACAGCTCGCCCCGCGCTGCGGGGAAGGGAAGCGGCGTCCCTGAACCAAGGGGTGCTTCGCCCTTGTGGCAGCCCGGCGTGTTTGCTTTGGTTAACTACGAGTGTTTTGCAGAAAGAAGTCAGTTAGCAACCCCCTCCCCACCCCCACTCAGAGTTGGTAAGAGACACAAAAGACACAGCGCAGAATTCGTGTTTCTCCTCTGTACGGCTGTGGGGAAGACAAAATGTCCCAGGCCGGCTTGAATTGTCATCAAGAAGCAGCGGGGTAGGGGGAGAGGAGGCAATTTCTTCTTTGCAGCTTGTCTTTACGACTTGTCACCTACTTCTTTGAAATAGCATCTTGCTTCCTTGCCTGAAACATTGAGAAGCCAGCCGGTGGGGAATGCCCATAATACAGCAATTTGCATCCAAGTTGTGAAGTGTAGCTTGTAGCTGCCCTTATAGGTCTTGCCTTTGCTAGGGAATTTTACACCCCCCCCCTCCAGAATAAAAATAAAGAAATCATTCTACTTTCATTTTACTACTGTATTTTGAAATTAAGGAGTTTTTCTGCTAATGTGAAACAAAGTATTTAGTTACCAATGCTGGTCATTTTTATTTGTCTAGTAAGTTTACCTGTGGTAGTAGCTATTCAGACTGAAATAGCCTTTCATGTTCATTAATTAAACAGTAGTTCTTGGTGGGCCCCTGAGCTCCTGGCCTGGGAGACTAGCCGCTGGTCCCTCCCCTGCTGGTCCCCCCTTCCCTGCTGTCCTCCCTCTCCGGCAGCCTCACCTCACTGCGCCACTAGCACTATGCTCTGGGCGGCAGCGCAGCTGCAGAGCCGTGGCCTGATCTGGTGCTCTGTGCTGCACGGTGGCATGGCTGGCTCCAGCTGGGCTGCACGGCTGCCTTTCCTGGTGCTCTGGGCGGTGTGGCTGTAACGCCGCCAGCCACCAGTGCTCCAGGCAGCGCGGTCGGGGGCAGGGAGCAGGAGGGGTTGGATAGAGGAGTTCGGGGTGGTGGTTGGGGGGGCGTGGATAGGGGTTAGGGCAGTCAGAGGGTGCAGAACAGGGGCTGAATGGGGGCAGGGGTTCTGGGGGGCAGTCAGAGAGGAGGGGGGGTTGGATGGAGTGCCGAGGGGCAGTCGGGACAGGGAGAAGGGGCGGTTGGATGGGGTAGGGGACCTGGGGGGACAGTCGAGAAGGAGAGGATGGGGCAGGAATCCCAGGGGGGTTGTCGGGGGTGGGGTTGGATGGGGCAGGAGTCCTGGGGGGGCCATTGGGGTGAGAAGCAGAGGGGGTCAGATGGGAGCGGGGGTTGGGCCATTCCTGGCTATTTGGGGAGGCACAGCCTCCCCTAACTATTCCTCCATACAATTTCAGAAACCCGATGTGGCCCTCAGGCCAAACAGTTTGCCCATCCCTGCACTAGAATGTGTAACTCTTACCTGCAAAGAGAGAGGGAGATTCTTTGAGTCATGGATGGGGGGAGTTTACTTGCTTGGGAAGACACATAGGAGCCCAAATTTTAGTTGAAATAGCTTATACTCCTTGCTTTATTGGTTACAAAGATCAAGGGCCAAATACAAGATACCGGTACTTTTGATCCCTTCTATATTCACCCCAGAGTTTACCACATTCTTCTAGTTTCTTCTTTTCTACTAGGGTCTACACATCAGCTTCCCTAACACCTCTGATAAAAGACCACATTTAGGAACTTTTTTTTTAATGCATTTTTTCTACTGATTCAGTTATAGTTCTAGGTTAGAACAGACTATTCACAAAATGTATTCTAAGAAAGGGGCCAAAAGTTTCCATTTTTCGAAAAGAGAAACCAAACAGCTGATGTTTGTGTTTGTCTATCCACAGGATCACAGATAAGGTTCAAAATTATCATGTAAGTTATAGAGATTTTCAAATGTTGAAAAGCATTTCCAAAGTGAGGGGTTATTTTCTATTAATTTATGTGTTTTGTCTCTGTAGAGGGAGCATGGTTTTGCCCTTGACATTAGTGCACCTAAGCATGCATGGATGAATTACTAGAAAGAATGTAACTAATATTTTTTAAAGCTCTTTGCCCTCTAATTCTGAAGCTGCAGGACAGAAAATCAGATTTGTGAATGCCCATGATCACTGCAGTATGTTGAAATATTGATGTTGCCAAGAGTTGGGGTTTACTTTGCCCTTGTAATGAAACACGTAGACACTCTGGCCACAGCTTGCAACAATGACTGGTGATTTTGGTTGCCCAAAATGAAATGCATTGAAGTTGCCAGACTTTTTGAAAGCGCTGAGCGCTCACGTCTTAAAAATCAGACCTTTTAAAGCTGTCTCAACCTGGCCACCAAAAGCCATTAGTCACTTTGAAAACTTTGAGCTGTGTATGTATGTACCAAAGTAAAGACCTGTTTGATGTGGTTTCAGAATGTGGTACAATATATTTTTTTTTACACAACAACAAACAAAACTTCCCTTTACAAACAGTTTGGTGCACCATTTGTGCCAGTCAGCCTGTAAAATCTTGGGTTTTAACAGGTATTGACAGCACATTGAAGCCTTGCTTTTGTGGAGGACAGAATGAGATGTCAGCAACTTTACTGAATGCATCAATGATATCATCTATAGTTTTTTCTTATAAGGAATGATATGGCAATTTTTAAAACTACCAGGCTATAACTCAAAGCTATATTTATATTGATTTGTTTTTACAGTGAACATCCTGCTTTTTTTAAAATATCTTATTGGCGAGTGATGTACTAAGTTTGCATGATTCTGACTTGCCTGGGATCTTCACCAGAACTGTCTTGTGAGGTTATTCCAATGAGCAAACATTTTAAATAAAGTGTATTGAGAAGAGAAGCATCTCCTGTTGTGACAGCATTTCACAAAGTGCTGTCTTGTTTTAGATGTCCCCAGCATACCATGGTAGATGTGGCAAAGGAAGAGACTATGGATGACATCACATTTAGAAGCGACACTGTACTTTCTGATGTTCATCTACACACCCCAAGCAAAAGACATCTCATGGAGCGATTGAATACTGTTGGACAGCCAGGTAATTTACAGTCAGAGGGTGCTTAGAGTTTCACCACTGGTAAAATGGGGATAATGATATCCACCTCCTTTGTAAAGTGCTTTGTGATCTACAGATGAAAAATAAATACCTAGCTCTTTTATATTGCACTTATTTATCTTATCTTAAATTTACCTACTTATTTGTAACAATGAAACCTGGTTTCAAGGATTAAATTAAATTCTTAATTGGTCCATTAAAAATTTGCCTCCAAACAGAAATGTCAGCATTAATTGTATTTAGTTATAAAATATTTTAGTTGTTAATGTTTACAGAGTAACATATTTCACTGTAATCATAGTGCCAAGTTTTCCAGCTACAGAGAGCTGTCTCATAATCTCCTGGTTTAGCTCTCATGTAAACTAAGTGATTTATCAAAAAAAATCCTGTTATGTTTATTTTTGTATGTTATACTGAAATACATTTTGAAAATGCAAGTTTCATATTGATTCTGTCTTTAATCTTTTATTGTTTGTCTTTGACATCCTTTTTTCTGTTTTTGTTTTAGTATTTCTGTCACAATTCCAGCTTCTTTTGAACAAAAATAATTGGGAGTCTGAGAGAGAAAATGAAAAAGAACTTACAACAGAAAATACGGGACACCAAACCAGAGGTGGGAAGGAATTGTGTGACAAAGGTAGTAATGATCTAGATTTTCTCAACAAAAATGGAAGAGAAGCAAACAATTTTAAAGGGATAGAAGCTCTGCTGGATGATGATGGGGATTTGGAAGTGGTCAGAAGACCTCGATATGTGTCTGATCCAGAAGTGGAGGATCTTTCGAGAGACAAAGTATATCCCATAATTCTGATGAAAGGAGGAGAAGGTATTTTTGAAGATGCAAAGCAAGAAAGTACCTACAATAATATTATTAAAATAGGTAAGCAAAGCCGTAGGCTGATACACAGACATTAATCACATACTTTTGTTCATACAAAAGAAAACATGGGCTATGTAATACACCAGTAGCAAGAGTGCTACTGTAGCACAATGGTTTTCGTGCTAATCTGTAGATCAAGAAGAGACTCTCATGCTTAACATATCCCCTTTCACCAAATATTGTGAAACTACATGTACTTTGAATACTTAGGCACATTTCATAAATTTGTTCAGTACTAATTGATTCAGCAGTTTGGTGATTCAGAATGTGCCAAGAAAAGTGCTTATTCCTATCATCTCCTTTCCTTATGCAGACCATCTGTGTAACAAGGGGGACATTTAAAAATACATTTATTTTTTTTTTACTAAAAAGAAAAATCAAACAAAACAACCAAAAAAACCTGCTCCAACATATTATTGTTTATGCTTTAAAACTCACGCTATAGGTTTGCAAAATCACCCCTTCTCTCTTAGTGCTGGGATGCTGGTGAGCCCTGCATTAAGGCATTCTATTTAGGTTTGGTGTCTGTGGCTGTTAACTGGAGGCCTTGACACTGAGCATTTAGTTTTTTCAAATCGATTGAGTTATTTTATGCCAAATGAACAAGTGCTCCCAACTTGATTTGCTCTTGCTTTGATATTTAGTTGAGTAGTAACACTTTGTTACCTAAATATGAAATTTTCTTTTTGACACCTGGTTGATGGGGAATTTAATTTTCATGTAACTCAGGAAGTTCCTGACATTCTGCACCAATCAAGGCTCTGAAATATAGCTATTACTGGCCTTTAGTGGCTGCAAAGCATAAACTCAAGCTTGTAGTTGTCATTCTTTAGGTTTGGAATCCTTTCATTTGCTTGAAAAACAAACACTTCTCTTTTTAAGGCTGGTTTAAGATGTGTAGTTTTTATGGCTAATATGGTTCAAATAGGTTCTCTTCTTTTTAAATTTATAATAAATCCTAAAGTACAGGGGGACATATTGTAAACATGTTGCTGTATATGGCAGTTTGTATTGTCAATTCACAATTGCTGGTATTTATCAGTAGTGCAAGAATAATGTGATCTATTTATATTTGCCTCTTTCATGTTTTAGCTACTAAAGCAAAATGTTCAGGTGTGTAATTCTTTACATAGTATGATTATTCGTTCAGGACGAAGAGCTCTGTGTAAGTTGGAAAGCTTGTCTCTCTCACCAACTGAAGTTGGTCCAATAAAAGATGTTACCTCACCTTCCTTGTCTCTCTAATATCCTGGGATCGATATGGCTACAATAACAGTGCTTCTGTTACTCTATTTAAAACTCCTTAGTTAGGAAGGGGATTGATTATACAGGGAATCAGAATTGGTCCGATGGTTTCCAGGGATCCAAAATTCAAGAAACCTTTTTCAGCTGAACTATACCAGATTAAGATGTTACTGAACAAAAGCTGTTAACATTTGGCTCTTGAGTGGCATATATGTGATGTTAGTCCAGTTGTTGGAGGGTAGTTGTCCACCTCTCAAACGACCATTATAGCTGGCACTACCTTAGCATACTTTTTGATAGTCTCAGAGTTCACAACAAAATATCTCTCATCCCTAGAGTTTTGTCTTTTTCAAGTCAGGATTGAGGCAGGTTGATAAATTACAAAAGAAGCTTATGCTACCGCTGCCTGTAGTCCACCTGTTATATGATTAAATGGAAGATCTGTGATAAATGTTCCAACATAGAAACAGCCACTTATAAATACCTATTCATTGTTATGTTACTGCAAACAGTTCCTTGCTTATGTTCAGAGACTGCATGTATAGTGTTACACACACTACTTTTTACTGTGTTTTATGTGCAAGTCTAAACATACAATTTTTAAAAATTTCCTTATTCATGTAACTTAAAGAATATGATCCCAGATGGTAAAGATAGTGTCCTTTGACATTAAGTTTAACCACATTTTTTTAAACAGGTAACATAAATAAGAGTCATAGCTAAAGGTTTTTTTTAAGTACTTTCTTCATTTTTTTGCTTTCATTTTACCAGAGCATACAATGGCAACACCGTTGGAAGATGTTGGTAAACAAGTACGTATCTTCTTCATAGTATCCTGCACTTCGTGAACTGTGCATCAGAGCCTTAACTTTCTGTGCCTTCTGCTCTCTCCTAAAGGTCTGGCGAGGAGCCTTTCTTCTTGCAGATTATATTTTGTTCAAACGGGATATGTTCAGATGTTGCACAGTACTAGAGCTTGGAGGAGGCACTGGAATTACAAGCATTGTCATGGCAATGGTTGCTAAGACTGTGTACTGCACAGGTACTTTGATGCAATTATTTTTAATTAAACACTAGCATGAAAAAAAGTCTAATTGTGTAAAAGCACAGGAAATTGGAATGAAGCATCTCTTATTTCTGCTGGTTTTTTTCTGTTTTAGTCCTTTTTCTTTTTTTATGATTATACACATTGATACCAAGTAACAGGTTCTCAATTTATTGATAATACCGTGTACGAAATTTCTCAGTAGATGACACAAAAAAGAAGTGGTGCCTTCTTATAAGTGTGAAATGGAATCAGGATCCTCATTTTAGGGAATGTTACATTTTTACATTGAATTTAAATAAAACATGCCTGGGTAGCAGCTACATTTCTCATAAGGAAGCTGTACAACAAAAAGCTTGTCTCTAATGTACAGCATTTTGGAAAGTTAGCTTCTGTATATTTTGTTAAGAAACTTAGAAATTTTAACTTTATTTGAGCAGCTTGCATGGTGTCTCAAACTTGATTGATACCAGCAAATGAAAAACCAGTTCTATGGCTATTTTTGTATTCATTTGCGGATCTTATTTTATTGATATACCATTGAAATTTCAGCTGCACATTGGAGATAACCTTGTCACTCAATTATGTATTAGCTTAGCTTTTGCTAAAACTGCAGTTTTAAAACAGACAAAAAGTCTGAAAAATATAATACTAAGAACAACTAACATTGTGAATCCTGCCTAAATTTGTTTTCCAGAATAAATGAATCTGCCTTTGGTTGTAACTCTCTAGAAAACTGTTGTTTTTACAAAAATGATTGCTCTTATGGATAGAGAGAGCCTTTCAACTCTAGGTCTCCTGTTCAAATACATCCTAGGTATTTAACTGCTAGTTGTCTGTGTGAAAATGTTTGGCAGTCTAAGTTCAGCTCTTCATGAAGAAGTGTCCAGATCATACAATATGCTCATCACTGCTGGCCTTAATATTGGGCGTTGTTATTGGCAGTGTCAGCATAGAGCACAAGAATTATGTATAGGCCCTGGAGATTGAGCTATCCTCTGACTCCTTCTTGGGATGAATCACGTAGGTTAGGGTTTCAGCACATTCTGAATATAATATTGTTTTCAGTACAATTATCCATTATTTCCAGATGTTGGTGAAGATCTTCTGGCTATGTGTGAGCAAAATGTAACATTAAACAAACATCTTACTGAGCCAGCAGGTAAGAACCATTTGTTGTTTCTCAATTGCAAGTTTGTGCCTTTGTCGGTAGAACTGTTCATAGAATATACAGTAGTGGCCACATAGGTTGATGTCACTATATAAATGTTTACAAATAATGAAACTTTTATCTTAATTGAAAATATAGCTCATAGAAACAAAGATATGAAAACTCTATATAGGGTCCACATTGGGGCTGCTGCTCTTCTGAGCACAGCTCAGGACTCTCAGAGCACTGCTCTCTTCCAATCAGATACAGGTAACCATGGTTACTTCACAAAGCTATTGTGTAATACGGAATCCTTCAAGAGTCACCTAGAATAATTGGGAGTCATGGAAGTCTTTGGGCCAAAGTCAGCAGTGGTGTAAATTGAGTGTCAATGGTGAAGTGGTGTAATTGTTTCACATTGGAATGTATAAAACAGGTGTCAAAGGGATGGGAGCTATCTTGCAGGTAAAACAGCTAACAGGAGAGCATAAGGTAAAACAGGCTCCCTCTTCTGCACGTCTCCCATCATTTTCTCCTGCATGTGCAGCTATCTGATTTGGCTGAATGCCAAATCAGTTCATGTCAATTTTTCTTACAATTTTTCCACTTACCGCACCACTTCACTGCTGATTTTTGGCCTTTGATTTCCACTAAGTTGCCATCTGAAGGGTGGATGCAATTAATTTGCTCATCAGTTGTGGGTTTTTTCTGTGTGTACAGGAGGTGAAGTTAAGGTAAAAGAGCTGGACTGGCTGAAAGATGAGTTCTGTACAGGTAAGTAGTTGTGATGCGTTTTATTCAAACTGTTTTCCATGATAGTTTTGAAATAAGTAAACATACTAAACTGCAACTAACAACTCTTCAGTTACATCAGGTTCTAGTAAAAATCATTTTTTAATAAGTTAGAATGGCCCCTTCTGAAATTAGTGATCGTTTCCAAGAGCAGGAGTATTGAGTTACTAACGTCTGCATTAAACCAGTAAGTGTTACAGTGGCTAATTGCACCTCTTCTCCCTCCGTGGTCTCCTCAAGGGTGCCCCTTTAGGTCTCAGGCCTCCAGCCATCAATTCTCTATGAGCAGGGACTCGTATCCGTCTCCCTCCAGACTGGGGACTCACGCTTGCGGTCTTATTGCAATGTACTGTGTTTATCCCAGCAATTCTGACCTTAGTCTTATTCCTGCCTTTCGGCTATCTCCCAAGGGCTTATGAGAGTGACCACCCAGCTTTAAGAGTACAGTAAATTTGTTTAGGACAAAATCATTACATGAAAAGACATACAAACCAGTATATTCTACACCCTTGCTAAGCTTACCATGTGGAGACACTGGTAGGTTTCCAGTCCTTCAAACTCTTCCAACAGTGTTTTGACCTCCTGGTTACAGTCTCATACCAGTTCAAGGATCAAATGAGGGGCACTGAGTCAGTTCAGGCTGCCCCTTGTTACCAAAAGCCCATTCTTTGCCTACTGTGCTGCTTGAACCTGGTCAGAACCAGTATGTGCAATACCTTGTGGGAGGTGGTACTTCTCTGGAGTTGCTTATCTCTCCCAGAATCAGCAGAACATATCCCTCATAGATTGTAGTTCCTTGGGGAAGCTCTGTATCTCTTCTGCATGGAGCCAGAATGCAATCCCTAGCTCCCAAAGATCTATGCCGTACTTAAGAGAGACACCTCTACCTCAATATAATGCGACCCGATATAACACGAATTTGGATATAACGTGGTAAAGCAGTGCTCCGGGGGTGGGGATGGGGGGGGGGCTGTGCACTCCGGTGGATCAAAGCAAGTTCAAAATAGCACGGTTTCACCTATAACATGGTAAGACTTTTTGGCTCCCAAGGACAGCATTATATCAAGGTAGAGGTGTACCAAAGTCTATGAATATTCCAGGGGACTATAGTGTCTGGCATTCCTCACTATAGTAGTCTTTTGAAGTTTTCATGCTTCCAAGATCTTGACCTGTTACATTTTGATCTTATCTTAATGTTGTGGTGAAGTGTGTGTATAAGCATACATTATGCACATCATACACATACACTAATGTCCAATCTGTTGACCTGTCTGGCTGCAAAACCCATCTATTCTTCCAAACCTTTGGGAAGGAGGGTGGGGTGGGGTGGTTAGAACAATTAAAAGTAGCTCTGTGATAGGATGCATGCAGTTTTGTGAGAGGTTTATTTGTGGGGGGGGGGGAGAGGGGGGAAGGGTTGTTTTTTTGAGGTGAACTTGCTATACTTTAAATATTTGGTGAGGGCACACTCAACTGGGGATCAGGACCTTTTTGTTCTGAATAAATGAAAATCAATACAGCTAAATTGGGGGCAATGAATACCAGTATCAATAAAAGGGACCTCTATTTTTCTTGGGTTAAAATTGTAGGTTCTTTACAGTGAAGTTGTCACTAAATTGTACAAGCAGCTGTATGCAACGGACTATTACACTTTCTTTGGACCCTGTCTCAATGTAATCATTCAAGAAGCAGGAATTGGATTTAATGCCTTCAGAAATGCTTCTCTTTTATGATTAAAAAACCCCATTTGTGCAGATGGAGTTTTGAGAGAAGAAAAAATTACTATTCTGTTTTTGGACTTTACAGGCTGACTCCTAACTTTATTGAATATGTAGTAGCAATGTTGCCTCTTGGGGCAGGTCTACACTAAGGGCGGGGGTCGAACTAGGGTACGCAAGTTCAGCTACGTGAATAGCATAGCTTGACTCGAAGTACCCTAGTTCGAACTACTTACCCATCCAGACGCCACGGGATCGAAGTCCGCGGCTCCAAGGTCGACTCCGCCACCGCCTTTTGCAGTGGTGGAGTACCGGAGTCGACCGCGGCGCTTCCGGAGTTCGAACTATCGCGTCTAGATCAGACGCGATAGTTCGAACTCAGAGAAGTCGAACTCACCGCGTCGACCCGGATGGTAAGTGTAGACTAGCCCTTGAATAGAGTGGATTTTTAAATGTCCAAAGACACTATCAGTATTCAAATTCCTAAAATGCATAGCTGAAATTACGTAGGAGTTTTGATCAAAATTCACATTTTTTTCTTAATGTTTTGTTTTCTTTGTTGTGATAGTTCTTTTTATCGCTTGAGATTCAAGTACTCAGATCTGGCTGTATGATGGTAGGGGATACAGCAGGACTTTATTACCATATAAGCAAAACTTTGCACCCCAGGCAACCGATTCTGAGGAGAATCAGTCCTAATAGAGAAAGGAAAGCAGAGCACTTCATTAGAGTGGGATTTGGAGCTCCTGAAACTCCTATCCCCTTCATGTAAACAAACTCATCAGTACCCAACCCCAAGGAGCCTTCTGTGAATTCTCATCCACTCCTTTCTCCCCATTGTGGCTGTGGCTTTTACTGCTGCCCTAGTAACACCACATCCCTCAAACTGTTGTGGGAGATAGATTATTGTGGGGCGGTGGAAGTGGAATCTTCATTCAATAGACAACATGCCTTTTGCATTGACCATACCAGAACTACTAACTGTAGTATGTAACCTACCACTTAAATCAGATTCTGTACCAGATGACTGGAGAATAGCTAATATGATGCCAATTATTTTAAAAGGCTCCAGAGATGATCCTGTCAATTGCAGGCCAGTAAGCCTAACTTCAGAACCAGGCAAATTGATTAAACCTATAGTAACAACCAGAATTATCAGACACATAAATAAACATGATTTGTTGGGGAAGAGTCAACATGGCTTTTTTTAAGAGAAATAGTGCCTCACCAATATATTAGAATTCTTAGAGGGGGGTCAACAAGCATGTGGACAAGGGGGATCCAATTGATATAGTGTACTTGGACTTTCAGAAAGCCTTTGACAGGGTGCCTTATCAAAGGCTCTTAAGCAAAGGGGGAAGGTATTCCCATGGGTTAGTATCTGGTTAAACAATTGGAAACAAAGGGTAGGAATAAATGGTCAGTTTTCGGAATGGAGATAGATAAATAATAGTGTCCCACAGAGGTCTGTACTGGGACTAGTGCTGTTCAATATATTCATAAATGATCTGGAAAAAAGGGGTGAACAGTGACGTGGCAAAGTTTGCAGATAATTCAAAACTACTCAAGATAGTTAAGTCCAAAGCAGACTTTGAAGAATTACAAAATCTCAAAAACCTGAGTGACTGTGCAGCAAAATGCAGATGGCATTCAGTGTTGATAAATAAAAAGTAATACATATTGGAAAACAATCCCAACTATACATACAAAATGATGGGTTCTAAATTAGTTATTACCACTCAAGAAAGAAATCTGAGTCAATGTGCAGCGGCAATCAAAAAAGCTAACAAGATTAGGAACTATTAGGAAAGGGATAGACAATAAGACAGTAAATATCATAATCCCTCTATCTAAATCCATGGTATGCCCACACCTTGAGTACTGTGTGCAGTGCTGGTTGCCCAATTCAAAAGAGAGATAATAAAAATGGAAAACGTACAGAGAAGGGCAACAAAAATGAGAAGCGATGAGGAGAGATTAAAAAGACTGAGACTTTTCATCTTGGAAAAGAGATGACTCGGGAGTGGGGGGGGATATGATAGAAGTCTATAAAATCATGAATTATGTGAAGAAAGTGAATAGGGAAGTGTTATTTACCCTTTCACATAACGCAAGAACCAGGGGTCATCTAATGAAATTATTAGGCAACAGGTTTAAAACAAACAAAAGGAAGTACTACTTCACACAATGCACAGTCAACTTGTGAAACTCATTGCCAGGGGATATTGTGAAGGCCAAAAGTATAACTGGGTTTAGAAAAGACTGGACAGTGGGCTGGATCACTCGATGATTGCCCTGTTCTGTTCATTCCATTAGAAGCATCTAGCATTGGTCACTGTTGGAAGATAGGCTACTGGGCTAGATGGACCATTGGTCAAAGCCATTTGTATGTTCTTTGTTATAGACCCTGAAGCTCCCTACAGTTGGTCTGAAGCAGAGATTGCTGATTTGCATGACCACACCACGGTGATACTGGCAGCTGATGGTAAGAGAATGTAACTGAAGCCAGGGAACTTGATGAAAGTGACAACTGAATGTGCAAGTGTCAGATATTTAACTTTGAATATAACAACTCAGGTTTTTGTTTAAAAAGTAGACCAGATCCTCAGCTGATCTAAATTATCACAGCTCTTTTGAAGTTAATTGACTTCAGATAGTGAAGACTATCATAACTCCTTGAAGTATCTTGCTATCTTTCTTCAAAAATTATAGGTTATAATTACAAATTAGAAATTGAAAAACTTTCTGAAACATAGCCTGTTCTTTCATTTGTGGTGATAAACAATGTTACAAAATCTGGATAAACTGTTTAATGGAAGCAGCAACTGGAAACCTAGTAAATTTTTTAAAACAGTTGCAACTAGTTTCTTGAACTACATCTGCCCAGAGTCTCCCTGCCAACTTGTGTGGTTTTATATTTTCCTATTTTCTTACATGTTTTTCTCTGTCCTGTTGCTGAGTGAAAGACACATACAAATAACAGAACAAGCTAACAGACTGACCTCACCATATAGGAGAAACAGCGAAATATTGGCAATGAAGTAAATTGACTGATGGAACATGTTTCTCTTATGTTTGAGTTTTAATTGTCATAGATGTTACTTCTAACAATACTGGGTAAAACAAAGTTTCAGGCAGTGTTGTGATTGTGTTGATATTCTTTTACCACATATGAAATTTTAACTTCTCTGAAGCAAACTTGTTGTAAACTGAGCACAGTTCATACAGTCAGTAGTGAAGTTACCACACCTTATCTCTCAGAAAATGAAAATTATCTAGATGGTATTTTTTGAACTCTGTACCGTTCACTGTAGACCTTGGAAAAACAAGAGACGTTTTTCCTCGAAAACTATGCTGTTTACTCTTTTTATGAATTCGATCACACTTTCAGCCTTTCATTTCTATCCTAAATTGGTGATGATTTTCTAATGTAGCTGTTCTGCAGTATGTTTCATAGTAAGTAGTGCCTGAATTTGTTGAACTCAGTTGTTTGTGTAAGTCCAGCCTAGTGTCTTTAGACAGTCAGATCAGGAGGCAAAGTTTCTTATACATCATATGATTTTGTTGCTGATGATGTAGCCAGTCCCTGGATGGCTTTTTTTTTTTTTTTTTTGGCATACTATATCTTTTGACTTTAAGGAACTTGATGGGCCTGATTCTCTTCTCAGACAAGTTTAACTTGGAGTTCAGTGGAACCACTACCATTTTGTCCTGATGTGAGACATAAGGCCTCATGATTTATGTCTCCTTCTTCCTTTAAAACTTCAGTAAGATATTTCTTGGTCAGGAGACAGCCTGTTTATGGATAATGCAAGTTGCCAGACTAATGATTTGCATTGACATTTGAGAAACCAGTGAAGGCTTGACAAAAAGCAGCTGTGATTAATATAGCAGCGTCAGTTGTTGCCATTAAAAGCTCTTCCTATTTTCTGCTACACCAATGTCTGGATTTGTCCCAGAGATTGTTCATTAGAAATAATCTGCATAAGTAAGGATGATTGTTTTATGTTAAGATCATGTATGACTAAAACAGTCAAATGTTCATCGCTGTGTTAATGTTTCTTTTGTATTTTAGTTTTTTATGATGATGACTTAACAGATGCTTTATTCAAAACACTGTACAAAATCACCCACAACTTGAAAAACTCTTGTACAATTTACTTATCAATAGAAAAGAGGTAAGTGCCATCTTGACCTTCCTTAAGATCTTTGTTT
The DNA here is from genome assembly GCF_020497125.1 of Mauremys mutica. Classification (NCBI taxonomy): domain Eukaryota; kingdom Metazoa; phylum Chordata; order Testudines; family Geoemydidae; genus Mauremys; species Mauremys mutica. The sequence goes on from NC_059082.1 coordinate 61,038,873, forward strand.
TTGCTTCAGAATTAAATCTTTTGACTCAGCGTTAACTGATCAGACATTTCAACGAATATTCAGTGCACCATATGCTCTTTAGCCTCCTAGCATTCTAAGGTTCTGAACCTATAAAATCAAGAGAGAGTTACGATTCTTTATCATTCTTCTTGCTATGTATCATGTCATGCCGTCCTTGGGTAGAGTTATGCAAATATATATAAATACGCGAATATAGACTATTTGTAGGTTTTAATTCACTGCCATAATAGTCTTTTCATATAATTCCTTGTACTAAATTGCCTTGTGTTCTTTTTTGAGTAAGAATGAATGTGACTGCATATTCCCATGTTAAAATGTGAGTAACGGGCCTTGTTTGAGTCTCTGTAGATCTGCAAGTAATGGGTTGCTATGTGGGCATTGGCATCATTTCTGTAGAAACACAAACCACAAGACTGAATTCACGTGGAGAAAAGGGCCTAAAATTGGTGGGAAAGGAGGGAGTTTCTTCTTTTGAGACAGAAATATTATCCAGAACTTATCAGTATTCTGATCCTAATTAAGATAACACATTTGCCATGAAAAGAACATGGTCATTATTGTTAGAAAACGCAATATAAATTCTTTTTATTGATGTCAATCTGCTGCTATATTTGGGGAAGTTAACTAGCTATTTAAGATACAAGGGACAGGAAAAATGTTTGAGATATCACTTTAAATGGATATTTTCCTGCCAGGCTGAACTTCACCTTAAGACATATGGACATTACATGTGAAGCTTACAATCATTTTCGAAATACTTTGAATGATCTGGAAAACTTACAAGATAGCAAAATGAAATATACTTCTGAGCCCATTAAGCTTGCTTTCTGCCAATTTCTCATTTATGAACGGATTGAGCAGTTGGTGAGTGGTATTTATCAAACTAAATGTAATGTGTTAAGAGAATCACTTCAAATTAGTTTTCAGTTATTTAGTCAGTATAGTGAGGAAAAACAGACACAATTCACCATTTTATTTATGTTCATAAAGAAGCTATTTGTTGCCCAAGAAATGACCTATCGTTTATATTTACATTTTTTATGCTGGGTTATGTCATAGCATAGGAAAGCTTATGTTGATAAGCATTTTTTTACCTTTGAGTAAATTAATATAATCTGCATCATGAACATGCTCACTAGAGCAACAGAAAACATGATTTTCAGAGTAACTACAAAACAGAACTAAAATATATTCATTTATTTGCAAGTAAATGTCTATAATAGTGCCAAGATATATTTCTCTATGTAAGGAAAGCTCCTTTCCAAGTTTTGAGTAAAAAAAAACATTGCTACTTAAAGTGTACTGAAAAGAGATATCAAATTATTCATAAATTTTAATAATCTTAAAAATTACCAAATGCAGTAATTTTAAAATGGTTTCCATATTTACTTACTTTACCAGAGGGCTCTGTTATCCCAGCTGTAATACCTGTATCTGTAATACCTAAAGTCACGTAAAGAATGTAACCGTTTCTACCATTTTAGACGTTAGTGATTATTATCTGCTGTTGCAGAAGAAATAAGTAACCTTGAACTAGGTTCTTGGAGGTTCATAAAGATTGAAACTCATTTGGTCAAATTCTGTGGGTTTTTTTCTTCTTTTAAAGTCTGTCTGTAATGATTCCTGATTTGGACGGAGCCCTAGTTTCATAGTTAGTTATTTTTTTATTCAGCTTTGATGTGTAAAATGACCAAAACCATAAGAAATAACATGCTATTTTTGTGTTAAGTATTTTCTAGGTTTCATATGCTCACTTCATAAATGTTTTTTTGCCAAAGATTATATTATGATCATGTAGGTCTTTGGTGATCTGTATGTAATAAAAACTTAATGTACTGTTTCCGTTCTACTTGAAACTATAGGTAAAATCTCCAATCACAAGTTAAAATATGTGGTGATGGAGGATTGCTTATAAATTACACTCGTGACCAAGACAGTCTTCTTTCTAATGTTCCATTTAGCAAACACAAATCTGCTACTGTTCATTATCCAGAAATAGAGAGACTTTTCAATGTCTCCTGTTCCTCACATTTTTGTAGTAAATTATATTGAGTGCACATATTCAGTTACACCCCTGAAGGCATTATGAGGAACCATTTGCAGAACCAAGCAAAGAATACAGAACAAGTTATCAGAGGAAACGTACCTTCTGCAGACCCCAGAATTTGTGAAATTACTGTAATGATATTTAATTTATGGCAATATTAATTATTTAGAATACAAAAATTCCCCTGCTAACTTCAGGAATAAGTAGATTCAACTTCTTTTGCTGCAGCTAAAAGTACAAAGCTCCAAGAATAATAGCTAAATTAAATTAGTCTTCAAAGATAATTCTTACCTTATGCATGCTGCAAGCCAATTTATATAGGGGGCAGGTGTTGAAACTAATTTAATAGTCCTTAATAATTATCAAGATATAGTGACCTGAATGCATTCTGAAAATATGCTTTTTTCCCTCTTCACAGGAGCTATGGAAGATCATTGCTGAACCACTTATGTGACCTCTTTCACATAAGACAGCTGAAAACCTTGATACAGAAAATTAATACTATTCTACAAATAAAACAATTGAGAGTTTTTTTTCCAGAAGATGTGTTCCCAATGGAACCATAAGCCAAGAAACTGAATTTGATGCAGATTTGCCTTAAACTAATTAAATATATCTTGTATCACTTAGAGGATGATTTCTTTATAGTTTAATTATGATGCTGTTTTTAAATTGCTCCTCATAGTACAGATCTGAAAACTACTCTTAACTACTTCTGTCAACTTTGTGATAGATCCACAGATACTGGCTGTCTAATAGTAATGATAAGGTGTCTCTACTCCTGGGACCAGTAATTTTTTTTCTATGACTTTGTCCCTGTACACTAATAACCACCTATCCAACCTCTTTCCATGTTACAGAAGTGTCAGTCTCATACACTTGCATTTATATCTAATAATCAGTAAACTCAGTCAGACCCAGATTCTACTTCCATACCATGTTGATATTATAGACTCTTGTGGAGTGATCTGCAATAGGCCCAGCTGCTTTTCACCAGGTGGTTGTTTCCTCAGTTCAGAGCAATCTATTTTTAAAACTTTGCAATGAACTATGAAAATGGAGGACTACCTTTACCTTTTCCCCTACGTGGACCTTTTTAGTGTAGAGGCCAGGATTTCAACTGACGCACAGAGTTCAGCCTTCAGGTTTTGTATGCCTCCCTCTGGAGCAATCCTGCTCACATCTTATGCCGTTCAATCCCTGCCAAGCTGAGGGTGGCATGAATTGTCCACCCTCTTTCAGTCCATGGAATTCTAGCCTCACAACATACCTGTGGGTGGGTGAGATTTTGGGAGAAGGAGGAAGTTAATGCCATGGAGCCTCTTTTGCCTTGCCCACTCACACATTCTTGGACCTCTTGGCTATTAAATAAAAGTACGGTTTGTTGATCACAGCTCTCCTGGTTAATAAAAACAAACTCCACAATATATATTTATATTTCTGCCATAACTTTTTTTTGGGTGGAGGTCCATCATGGTCACCCGCTTTCCCCACACCTGCAGTCATGGGAACTCTTCCTCCTGCTGAAGAGCTCTAGACTTCTTTTCTAGAGTCGTTTTTAGTGGGTTAAAGTGCTGCATGCTGCTCCCAGTGTCTGAACGTGCTGGTTCCATAGTTCTTCCAGCCCAGAGAGCTGTGATCTTTCATGTAGTAATGTGTTGCGCTTTATACTAGATTGCCAAACAAGGCCTCTAGTAGTAGTTTTAAAAGAGGGTTTATGCTTGATTTGGTTCATTCTTTTAGGGAAGTAATTACTGCTTTTCTCTTTACATGCATGAGGATATTATTTCTACGTGATGTTCTTAGTTGGGTTAAAAGAGTTTTGTGGGAGGGTTTTGTTGGTGGTTTTGTTTGTTTTTTTGGTTAGAAGCACTTTAGATAGCACAGTTGATCCATTAACCATAGGATTTAATATATCCTTGACTAGATTTGTGTAGCACATCAGTCTGTGAAAACCCTTATTTAACCATCTTAAAACACTTGGGTAATTATTTTGTAATGATGATCTTAGCCCAGGTGTAGTTCATTATACCAGATAGGTGCATTGATCAGAGAGGCTACATATTGTATCTTGGATAATATGTGGTAAGACTGACTTCAAGAGCCCAGAACCTTTCATTTGGGCATCTAAAGAAGTGGCCAGCTCTTTAAAACTGCATCATGCCCAGCAGTAGACAAGCTGCTGCTAGGTGCTGAGCAGTGTTAGAAGTCTGGCCACTTCATGTAGGTACCTAAGTTGGAGCTGAGCTGTTTGTGTTGATCACTTTTGGGGGAAAAACTTGTATTTAATTTTATGAAATACATTGACAATTTAATAGGTGTGTTGAAATGTGCCTTACAGCATTTATCTAATATATCAAAACTCTGCAGTTTTTGCATTTTTAAAAGTGATATTAACACAGCAAACGAGCAATTGTTTCATATTTCTTAGCTTGCTGCATAATGTCAATAAATTGCTGCCAAAGAAGTTTCAGCTAGAAGCAAACTTTTACAACCAAGTTATAAGGTTTAAAAAATATGGAGTTCTTGGGTCAGTGGTGACTGCTGAAAGGAAGCGCAGCCTTTGCAGTTGTGGAATGTGCTTTTTGCAAAACTGTTTTGCTGTGTAATTAATGTGGCGAAAGGCTTTTGTTGTTCTTGGGCGAATACTAAAGCCATGATTTTACTTTGAAAATAAATTTGTGTTTTGAAAGTGTGGTGTAACAAGATAAATGAAACAGTACCTTTATGTGGAAAAGTTGTGTGTGCTTAAGGGAGGGTTTTTACTCTTTCTGTGCAGATTTTTTACTTTCAGAGGAGCTTGAAAAGGCAACCCAACAACCAGCAGAAAGAAACTTTGGATCATACAGGTAGAGTGACATTATAGATTTATTCACTTTTTTTAACATAACTGGTTCTGATTAGATCTAAATGGAGTTTTGCATGCTGAGATCCATTGTATGAGGGAAAGTGAAAGCCAGTTATGTTTAAAATAAAATGGAGGGTGGTATTTATTCACTTAAAATAAATAATTTTCTAGGTAATCAAAGGTAATTATTTTATCTCTCTGGAATGTTTAAGTTTGGCTATACTTTAAAAGTGATGCTGTTTTTTTTAAAAAATATTGGTTACGTTTTTGGACTAATGACTTTCATTTAGAGTTGCTCCCATTATGATTAAAAATGGCTGTGGCTGCAGTTTCAATCTGAAGTCCTGCTGTGTTGCTCCTTATCACCAATAACAGATTCTGCAACCAAAAATGGGTAACAGCTCTGAGGGTGCAAAAGCCAGAAAGGGAACTTTCACTCTCATCAATGTACTTAGCTGTCCAGTACTAACATATAAGAAAAGGAAAAACCTATGCCAGAAAGTTAGGCAGGTATTACTCATCATACCTAGAGTAAAAGTTTTGAGTAAGAATGTGCAGTGCTTACATAGCCATGTTTCTGGCCATAACAGCACTTTTTAAGAAGTACTAATACCATGTGATCTTACTGAGGATTTACTATGCACATTTCAGCCTAAAGCAATTTAATTTGTTCTATTGAGAGCAACAAAACCAAAAGTTTGTACAAAACTGTGTACACAAGTGTTGCATCCATAAATTTAGTTTTCACCTTCTCTAATATGACTTCCATTGTATATTTGGCAAGATGATATTTTTCATAATAAAGCATGATTTAGAAAATGCTACTAAGCCTGTGTTGTAATTAACCTTTGAAAAACATCCACTTGTAGTGTCCCTAGATGGTGGCAGACATGAAAACTGTTTGGTGCTTGAATTGTGTTTTGGACACAACCTTAGATCTTAGAATGTTGGCCAGAATATTTAATGTAACAATATAGCTCATTAGGGTTCAGTAGCAGAAGCAACAGGCTTCAGGTCTCCCCTGGTAGTTTTTTCTCCCTTTTTACTGAGGGTATGGCTACAGTACCCACCGGATCGGCGGATAGTGTTCAACCTATCGGAGATAGATTTATTGTGTCTAGTGTAGACGCGATAAAATTGATTCCCCGATCACTCTGTCGTCAACTCCGGAACTCCACCACAGCAAGAGGTGGAAGCGGGGTCGACAGAGGAGCGGCAGCGGTCGACTCGCTGCCGTCCTCACAGCCAGGTAAATCGACCTAAGATACGCTGACTTCAGCTACACGAATAGCGTAGCTGAAGTTGCGTGTCTTAGGTTGACAACCCCTCTTCCCCCCCAGTGTAGCCTAAGTGGGTAATTTGAGCAAGTGCCTCTTCCAGTGAATTTGAACGTTTGTGGAAGGAGCTGAATACGTAGGCAAAGATGCTGCAATGGAAACAAACCCTCAACCTCAAACAGCTATAGCTCAGATTCCTGCTGATTTGTCTGAGCGTTCTTCAGCCTTCCTTCTTTTCACTACCTGTCCTTTTCTACTGAGACAACAATCAAGCATGCCAATTTTGTTGGTCGTTTTCATGATGCAGATAGCTGTCCACTAGAAATTGCCATGGGACCTCAGATTCCATTCACATAGCCTGCAAAACAAACTACAGGTGGTAGATGACAAAATCATTAAGCTGGAGTATCTTGGATGGGAATTAGAAGGGAGGAGGTTTCATGCTTCCTCCCCCCCTTTTTTTCCCAATCACCATAGACACAGTTCCCCTTCCTCATTTTTTCTAACTTCAGTTGTTTTGGTAGCTAGTAATAGAATTAAAGGCTTACGCTTGTATTTAGAAACTAGCAGGTGTAGAGTAAGCTAGTATCACCCACTCCTGTAGGTCCTGTAATTTTGTGAACATTATAAAGGAAAAGAGAATGTTCACCACAGTTACCCTCTTTTGTGGGTGATAATTGAAACAATTGCATTTGGACACCGTTGGAGGGGGGAGTGTTTCTTTTTCCAAGTAAGTGCTTATGACGAGTTGCTCACAGAGACCCCCTTGGGATTGTCACCTGATGTGCTGAGAGTACTTCTGAGCCCGTTTTCTCTGCCAGTTTGGGCCTCCACAACCCTGCCTTGTTGAGGCAGATGCATAAGCCTGCTGCAGCACAGACCCAGGGTCTGACCCATGCCCCCAAAGCTGCAGACTTAACTGAAAACAGCTTAAGAAGTGTTCCTGTCTCCAGCACTCAGACACCCAGCTCCCAATGGGATCCAAACCCCAAATAAATCCATTTTACTCTGTATAAATAACACACAGACACAGACAGACAGCTTTTGGTCCCCCAGTTATTAATCACTTACTCTCTTTTAATTAATAAACAAAAGTGATTTTTATTAAGTATAAAAAGGAGGATTTAAGTGGTCTCAAGTAATAACAGACAGAACAAAGTAAGTCACCAAGCAAAATAAAACATGCAAGTCTAAGCCTAATACATTAAGGATCTAGTTACAAATACTAACTTCTCACCCTAGATGTTATCTCAGGTACAATCCTTTTCAGACCAACGTTGTAGTTTATGGCCTGGGTCCAGCAATAACTCACACCCCCGTAGTTAGTCCTTTGTTCCAGTTTCTTTCAGGCATCTTTTTGGGGTGGAGAGGCCATCTCTTGAGCTACCTGAAGACCAAAATGGAGAGGCTTCCAGGGCCTTTTATATTCTCTCTCTTGTGGGCGGACACTCCTTTGTTCTTCTGTGCAAAATCACAGCAACAAGATGGAGTTTGTAGCCACCTGGGCAAGTCACATGTCCAGGAATTATTCAGCTTTTTGCAGGCCATCGCCATTGTTTACATGTTAGTTTGAATGGTCCCAGGAAAGCTCAGATGTGGATTGGTGGCTCCCAATGTCCATTGTTAGTTAAGTACTCCCCATTACTTGAATAGTTTCTTCACAATATGTTGGCCAAACCTCCCTTATGTGTTTCCTGCAGCAAACACTTCAAATACAAGCATAGAGCCAACACTCATAACTTTAGATATAAAAATGATACATGCATACAAATAGGATGAATATATTCAATAGATCATAACCTTTGCAAAGATATGTCACATGGCATATCTAGAATAAAGCATATTCCAGTTATGTTATATTTACACTTATAAGACTATTTCCATAAACATGTAGAGTGCAACATCACAGTGCTCATCCATTCAAGAACACATTTTAATCTCTGATCTACTAGTCCAATTAGTTACAAACATCCAGACAAATTTGATATGGGAGAAGCGGTGGATATGGTATACCTAGACTTTAGTAAGGCATTTGATACGGTCTTGCATGATATTCTTATCAATAAACTAGGCAAATACAATTTAGATGGGGCTACTATAAGGTGGGTGCATAACTGGCTGGATAACCGTACTCAGAGAGTAGTTATTAATGGTTCCCAATCCTGCTGGAAAGGTATAACAAGTGGGGTTCCGCAGGGGTCTGTTTTGGGACCGGCTCTGTTCAATATCTTCATCAACGACTTAGATGTTGGCATAGAAAGTACGCTTATGAAGTTTGCAGATGATACCAAACTGGGAGGGATTGCAACTGCTTTGGAGGACAGGGTCATAATTCAAAATGATCTGGACAAAGTGGAGAAATGGTCTGAGGTAAACCAGATGAAGTTTAATGAAGACAAATGCAAAGTGCTCCACTTAGGAAGGAACAATCAGTTTCACACGTACAGAATGGGAAGAGACTGTCTAGGAAGGAGTACGGCAGAAAGGGATCTAGGGGTTATAGTGGACCACAAGCTGAATATGAGTCAACAGTGTGAGGCTGTTGCAAAAAAAGCAAACGTGATTCTGGGATGCATTAACAGGTGTGTTGTGAGCAAGACATGAGAAGTCATTCTTCCGCTCTCCTCTGCACTGGTTAAGCCTCAACTGGAGTATTGTGTCCAGTTCTGGGCACCGCATTTCAAGAAAGATGTGGAGAAATTGGAGAGGGTCCAGAGAAGAGCAACAAGAATGATTAAAGGTCTTGAGAACATGACCTATGAAGGAAGGCTGAAAGAATTGGGTTTGTTTAGTCTGGAAAAGAGAAGACAGACAGGACATGATAGCAGTTTTCAGGTATCTAAAAGGGTGTCATAAGGAGGAGGGTGAAAACTTGTTCACCTTAGCCTCTAATGATAGAACAAGAAGCAATGGGCTTAAACTGCAGCAAGGGAGATTTAGGTTGGACATTAGGAAAAAGTTCCTAACTGTCAGGGTGGTTAAACACTGGAATAAATTGCTTAGGGAGGTTGTGGAATCTCCATCTCTGGAGATATTTAAGAGTAGGTTAGATAAATGTACATCAGGGATGGTCTAGACAGTATTTGGTCCTGCCATGAGGGCAGGGGACTGGACTCGATGACCTCTCGAGGTCCCTTCCAGTCCTAGAGTCTGTGAATCTATGAATAAATTGTTGCTGTGTGCGGAAGTCACTGAAGAAAATATGACCCCAGTATTTCTCTCTGCTAAAAGGAGGAGTATCAGTCACTTCCTGAGGTGGAAAGTTTGTTGAAGCTTGGAAATGCTAGCTTCTAACATCAGCTCTGTTTATAGCAAATCTACCTTAGTACCCTGCCAGTGCATCTAGATATAGTTTGAATTTCCATCTTGAGGCTTTTCTCCAAAGTGAGGCAAAGATGAGGGGATCAAGAGAGTTCAACAAAGATGTGGGGGGTATGTTAACCACTAGATGTCACTACAACCTCAGGAATGAAGGAAGTCATAGGCATCAGCAAGTGTTTAACAATGTCTTCTCACTTACTTTGTGGGGCCCCAGGCTGGAGATTTTTTCCTTGAGACCTCCCTTGTGGCCAAGAGGGGTTAGAGTGTGTATGGTCTGTGTGAGACAGGGAGTATGTAGCAGAAGGCCAAATAAATCAGGAAGTCCCAAAGAAAACAAGCTTCTCTGCCCCAAGGTGTCTCCTCAAGCCCTCTCACTTCTTCCAAGGCCCTTTGATAACAAGATTACCAACAGCTTCTACACCTTTCTAGACTATGGGGTTTCCTCGGACTGAGGAAGCCAGATGGCCTGTTATCTCTTCCTGCTTAAGTGTTTGCCCCGATTAGCCCAGAGGCAAACACTCTAACTGGCAAGATGCGCTCTCTGCCTGGGTCCCTTTGCCAGTAACTAACCCCTTCCCTGTCTGTGGTGTTAATAAGGTGTAACTTAATTCGACAAAGTTCATTCAGCATGTTACAGGAAATTGTCAGCCTGTCACATGCAGCACTTTCCAAAGTTAAGTGGTTGCAAACAGATTCAGGATTTTGTTTGGATCCAAGAGGTCTATAATGAAAAGTAGAAACACCCATGCACCATTTCACGTTTCCCACTCCATTTAACGTCCAGCTGAGCTCCAGTTACAGAGCTTGGCTAGCTGCTGCCAGCTAGCGGCCACTGAGCACTACTCAATGACAACCATGTTGGAGTCTTGAATGGAAAGTGTCAAAGCTTCCTGAAGGAAGCTGTTAACATGGTTGCCAGTTAAGCATTCCCCCAAGGGAGTGGATTACATAATGGCTTTCAAAGAACAAAATAAATTTAACCCTAACATCTCGAAGAACACCAGTTATGGAACAGAGATGTAATGCTTTTTTCCCCTGTAATCAAATGCAGGGTGTTTGTATTGGTATCAGAATTCAGCACATTATTGCTTCATATTAATGAGCTTCTGCATCTTTTAAAATGTATACAATGATAAATCTCTTGTGGAAAGCACATATCTTGCTTGCCATGCCTGAGAGAGCCCCAGATAAGTAAATATTTTGTGTCCTTGTTTCATACTATTGTTATTTCCCAGATAACCTGTTTCTTGTAGAACTAAGGCTCTAGGGAACAGCTGAAGAATGATACTGCCGCTCAGCTTCTCCTTAGCCGCAGAGTAGCAAGCTGGCAAGAGAAGGATGCAATGGCAAAAGGAAGATGGACCCGGCAACCACACCCAAGCTGCCTCTGTGCAGTGGGAGTTGGGCTGTTCATGTTATTTAGTATGGCTTAGCTGATCCATCGTAGTGGTGGGTTTTTATCGGTTTATTGCAAATGGACCCAGAAGTTGATCTATGGGAATGACTTTTAAATAGAAAGAAAAGAATCAATACAAAGAGTACACCGCATTGAGGTCCTGATCCTGTCATGGATCCCTGGGGGCAGGTTGTTGTAGGCACAGGGGCTTGCCTATATCGATCTGGCTGCAGGAATGGAGCCTTAGTATGTCCCACAAGGATGCATCTCTTTTATTACCTATAACTCTAATCCAGCAATCCACCCCATGCAAGTGGGCAGCTTTTCCCACGCAGAGTCCAATCTCTTCAGAGGAGTTACACCAGTTTATACCAGCTGAGGACTGGGCCCAGTGTTATTTCAGTGGAGGGAGGGGAGAAAAGGCAGTGGTTTCTTGGTGATGTTCAGTAATGCCTAGACTTTCTCAGACTGAGATTGCACCCAAGTGCATGTTGGTCTTCAGGAGGTGTTCTGCTGGACAGTTCCCCAATGGCATCCATCACTGCAACAGCAGAATTGGTTCTAGCAACATTATGACTCTCACACTTAACTTTGGTTGCCTTTCCAGAACCCAAAGGACTCATATAGCATCACTGTGCCAGTCTGCATGGGAGGTGATATGATAATGGTCTACACAAAATTACTCTAGCAATCAATGAAACATACAATGGAAAATCCATAAGTAGTGTGTTTTTCTTGCTCTGTATGAGCAAGCGTATGTCCAAGTAAAGAGCATTAAAGAGCCTAACTTGCTGTTTTGTTTTTGCCCTTTCTGAGTGGTGTCAGCTACAGTGCATGAAATAAAATAAATGTTCAAGGTAATTGAGGCACTTAGGGCCAGATCTTGAGCTGGTGTCAATTGCCAGAGTTCTTCTTCAAGTACTTGCTCATATCGATTCCAATTAGGTGTGCGCACACCGTGAACACAGTTTGTGGGAAAGTTTGTTTTTGTTTTTTGGTTTTTTTTCCCCTAGCAGCACCTGTTGGGTCAACTCTGGAGCCCCCTGGAGTCGTGCCTTCATGGTGCTGCATAGAGGGCCCTGCCGGCCCGCCGCCTCTCCAGTTCCTTATTACTGTCAGTGGTGGTCGTCGGAACATTTCGTTTCGTTTTCAATGAGCGATCCTCTAGCATATTTTCTGTAAATAGTTAAAGATAGTTTTAAAAATTATTGTAGTTAGACAACTGGACTTGGGTACCTGGGGAGCGTTTCCCTCCCCCACTTCCCTGTCCCTCTCCCAGGCCTGGGGCATGCCTCAGACACAGGGCTTGGCTTTTCTAAAGTGCTTGGGGGAGTCCCATCAAGCAGACAGGTGCAAGATCTGTAGGAGCTTTTACCTCTGCACGAAGAAGGAGAGGGATCGCAGACTAAAGTTGCTGCTAATGGAAGCAGCTCACCGCCCTCTGTCTGAGGTGAGCCCCATGGATGGGGCTCCTCACCATCGGTGCGAAGCATACCAGCTTCGGTCTCGGAGCTGCAGAGGAAGGACTCTTGGATAACAGGGAATGTGGGTGATCCAGGCAGCCACCAGGCCCTAGGCAGACATTTTGAGGATATGCTCGAGGGCATTATACCAACCTCTCAACTGGATCCTTCTTTCCCGTTTTCAGAACATGTATCTCATTTCTACCAAGTGTGGTCCCAAATCACCTCAGACTGTTGGGTCCTCCACACGGTGGAGATGGGATATTCTCTCCAATTTTCCTCTACCACCCTCCTTCCCCGTCCCTTTTCAGGGACCCCTTTCATGAGCAGCTTCTCGTTCAAACCCTCCTGTCAGTGGGGGCTGTGGAAGAGGTTCCACTGGAGCTCAGGGAAAAGGGGCTTTACTCCTGGTATTTCCTAATACCGAAAGTAAAAGGGGGCCTCAGACCCATCTTGGACTTGCACAACCTCAACAGGTTCATGAAGAAACTAAAGTTTCCAGTGGTCTCTTTGGCCACTATCATCCCGTCCCTGGATGCAGGAGATTGGTATCCCACCTTTGACTTGAAGGACACATACTTCCACATTTCCATAATCCCGCCCCACAGGCACTTCTTAAGGTTAACAGTCGGGAGTTCCCACTTAAAAAATTCACAATACTACCATTTGGCCTATCATCAACACCTCGGTTGTTTACCAAATATATGTCAGTTGTGGCTGCTTTTCTATGGAAAAAGCAGGTTCAGGTATTTCCTTACTGAGATTACTGGCTAGTCAAGAGCCGGTCCAGAACACAAGTGGATCACCATGTCTCCCTCATACGATCCACCTTCAATGCATTGGGCTTCCTCCTAAACACTCAAAAGCCAACATTCACCTTTACTCAGAGAATAGAGTTCATAGGGGAAGTGCTATACTCAGTACCTGCCAGAGCATTCCTGTCCCAACCCCACTTCCAGGCCATTCATGACATCATATAGGACTTCAAACAATTCCCTATAACCACAGTAAGATGTTGCTTAAAACTCCTAGGTCACATGGCATCTTCAACGTATGTAGTGCAATATGCGAGGCCGAGGAAGTGCCTGGTTGGGATGCACGCGCTCAGCTGCTGTCTTGTGGCATTGTTAGGATCTGCCTGAGCATGTGCGTTTTGCACGCCCTCCCCCCACTCCCACTCCCCCAATTCCTTCTCAACCATGCTCAGCTGAAGACGGGACTCGGGGCAGTGCTGAACCTCTTCCCTGGTCACTGAAGGAAATAAATACAAGGACATAGAAATAGTTAGATAGAAATATCCCAGTTATTTCCCTTCCCTTAGAATAGTTACCTATTTAAAACAAAAACTTTTTTCCTCTGGTTCATTTCCCATTGAGACACCCTCCCAAGGCATTCCTAGTTCAATAATGCCAGGATCCCCAGGATTTAAGAAATGTGCGGCTATCTCTAAGCAATGACTCTCCAAGTGGATCTCTGACTGCATCAGATCCTGTTACCAGATTCAGAATGCTCAACCACCCAAGGGCATCAGAACTCACTCTACTCGGGCAATTTCAACATCCATTGCCTTCCTCCATAATGTACTTATTACTGAGATCTGCAAGGCGGCCACGTGGACATCTGACCACACATTCACCAAACATCACACAGGATACCACGGAAGACACCATAGTAGGCCACACAGTACTCTACAGTGGCCACTGTTGCAACTCCAAACTCCCACCAACCATAGCAGGTACTGCTTCACATTCACTGGGAGTGGAGCACCCACAGGGACAGCATTCGAAGAAGAAGAGAAGCTTACTCACCTTGCAGTAACTGAGGTTTTTCGAGATGCATGTCCCTGTGGGTGCTCCACTACCAACCCTCCTCCCCTCTACTTTGGAGTACTACTCTGACATCTCTACAGTAGAGAAGGAACTGAGGGGGGTGCGGGATGCAAGTGCTCAGGCAGACCCTAACGATGCCACAAGACAGCAGCTGAGTGCGTGCGTCCCGACCAGGCACTGCTACCGAAGATCTCCGATCAATGGTGCTGGGACGCATTGTCACCTGCAGTGGAGCACCCACAGGGGGACACATCTTGAAGATCCTCAGTTATTGCAAGGTGAGTGAACTTCTCTTCTGCTCCTTCCTAAACCACAGCCCAGATTCATTGACAGACGCATTTCTCCTTCCATGGAAGGACTGCCTGTTCTATGCGTTCCTCCCATATCACCGATTCACAAGGTCCTCCTCAAAATCCGGAGCAATGGAACCTCAGTGATCTTGGTGGTACCAGCCTGGCCACATCAGCATTGGTACACCACCCTACTGTAGCTATCTGTGGACACTCCAATCACTCTATTGCTAGTTCCGGACCTATCACATAACATCACAGAAGGCTTTGACACCCCAATCTTGAGTCTCTCCACCTCATGGCTTGGACGCTGTGTGTTTGAACCCGCTAGAGCTTACATGCTCAGACCCTGTTAGAGAGGTTCTACTGGGTAGCAGAAAGCCTTCAACCAGAGCGACTTACCTAGCCAAGTGGAAGAGATTAATGATTTGGTGCTTGCTGAGTCATATCTCTCCAACACAATCGTTGATCCCCTTTATCTTGGACTACCTCCTAAAGTTGAAACAGTAGAGCTTGTCTCACTCCTCGATAAAGGTTCATCTGGCTGCCATCTCAACTTTTCACCCAGGAGAGCATGGAGGCACCATCTTCACTAACAAAATGGTGTGGCGCTTCCTCAAGTGGTTAAACAGATTATATCATCATATTTGCTGACCCATCCCCGCTTGGGACCTTAACTTGGTACACTCAAGGCTGATGGGGCTCCCGTTCGAGCCCCAAGCTACGTGCTCACTCCTCTACTTTTCCTACAAGGTGGCCTTTTTGATTGCAATAACATTAGCCAGAAGGGTGTCCATGCTCAAGGCTCTCAGATCCGACCCTCCATATACCATTTTCTACAAAGATAAGGTGCAACTGCGACCCCACCCGGCGTTCCTCCTGAAAGTGGTCTTGAGTTTCCACACCAATCAAGACATATATTCCTTCTGTTTTTTCCCCTGAAACCCATGCCAATAGCCACGAGCAGAGGCTCCATTCTCTGGATCTGCAGCATGCATTGACATTTTATATTGAACGAATTAAGCTGTTCCATAAGTTAAACCAGCTGTTTGTTGCTGTGGCGGACAGGATGAAAGGCCTCCCAGTGTCCACACAAAGGATATCATTGTAGATCACATCCTGTATCTGGGTTTATTACGACCTCACTAAGGTCCCTGCCCTTGCTCTGACTGCACACTCCACCGGAGCTCAGGCATCGTTGACGGCTTTCCTGGCCCAGGTAATGATCCAGGAGATATGCAGCATCTACGTGGTCTTCGGTCCACACCTTCCTTTCACATTACACCATCATCCAGCACACCAGGGATGATGCAGTGTTCGGCAAGGCTATGCTTCAATCAGCGATTCCATAAACTCCAACCCCATCTCCTAGGTAGGGCTTGGGAATCACCTAATTGGAATCGATATGAGCAAGCACTCGAAGAAGAAAAAACGGTTACTCACCTTCTTGTAACTGTTGTTCTTTGAGATGTGTTGCTCATATCCATTCCAAACCCACCCGCCTTCCCCTCTGTTAGAGTATCTGGCAAGAAGGAACTGGAGATAAGGCGGGTTGGCAGGACCCTATATGTGGCACCAGGAAGGCGTGACTCCAGGGAGCTCCAGAGCTGACCCGATGGGTGCTGCTAGGGGAAAAACCTTCTGGCGAACTGTGTACGCGGCGCACACACACACCTAACTGGAATGGATATGAGCAACATATCTCAAAGAACAACAGTTACGGGAAGGTGAGTAGCCGCTTTTTTCAAGGAAGTCAATTGGACTCCAACAGGCTAAACAAAAGGAGTTTCTCTGCTAACCTAGATAAAGTAACAGAGGAAATGGGGAGCAAGTTGTTGTAGTTCTCTGTAGCACAAGAGTATACAAATGCCCAGGTTAGTGCCTCACTCAGTCAAGTCTACTCCCATATGTGGGGGAGGGGGGAAAGGGAGGAGAGAGACACAGGAGGATAGGAATTGAAAAGATAATTCAGGTCACGGGCCAGATCCTCGGCTGCTTTAATCAGTCAACTAATTACTATAGCACTACTCCAAATTACACTAGTGGAGGAGCTGGCCCAGTGTTACTTTTAAAAAAGATTCATCATCATCCTCAATCCCCCAATTGGGCTTTCTTCCGGCATTTTTGTCAAAGACCAATTATATTCTCCTCCTATGTTTTAGATTCTTTGCAGGTCAAAAGCATGTAGTAAAATGAAAATGACTTCTGGGGTCAAATCCAACAATGTGTCAGATTCTCAGCTGGTGTAAATAAATATAAATTGAGGTAAATCATCAGCTCCTTTGACATCAAGGATTTCACAAGATGAGAATCTGCCCCATTTTCTTCAAAATTGAGAGTGAGAGAGATTTCTTCCAGCAGGTGGCATATGGAGTCTCTATTAACAACAACATCAACAGCCAAATGCAACAATACAATTATCTACATGTATTTGTATTTCAGTCAGTTCTACTGGCATCTGAAAGGTGAGATGTGAGAGAACCTCTGCTGCTTCAATAAGGTGAGTTCCTACTGCACACTCCTGCTTCCTTTCTATCATCTGTGTGGGGTTTTGTTTGTGTGACGAAGGTGTAATATGTACTGTACAGCAATTCTTTCAGTTCAGTGACGTTTTCCTCTTCTGTTGTTCTTTGCCCCATTATCTTTCCAGGTACTGCAGTTAAGCTGACTGGTCTATAATTTGTCCTTATTCCCCTTTTCGTAGATAGGTACTATATTTGTTCTCTTCCAATCCTCTGGGATCTCTTCCATCCTCCATGAGTTCGCAAAGATAATTGCTTATGGCTCAAAGATCTCTTCAGCCAGTTCCTTACATATTCTAGGATGTATTTTATCAGGCTCTAACATGTAACTTGTTGATATAAATTATGTCTCTTGGGATGTGAAAAAAACACACCCTTGAGTGACATAAGTTACACTGGCAGAAGCTCCAGTGTTGACAGTGCTATGTCAGTGGGAGACACTCTCCCACCGATGTAGCTACTGCTGCTCGTTGGGGGTGGTTTAATTATGCCGACGAGCAAGCGGCTAAAAGGGAGTTCTTACAGCAGTGCAGCTGCATCAGTACAGTTGTGCTGTACAACTTTCTAGTGTAGACATGGCCTAAGTAATTTTTAACTTGTTCTTTTCCTATTTTAGCTTCCAAGCCTACCTCATTTGCACTGGTGTTCTCTATATTTGTCATCTGATAACATAACTTTTTTGGTGAAAGCTGAAACAAAGACATTTAACAGTTTAGCTGTTGCCATGTTTACAGTTATTGTCTTTCCCCCTTCATTGAGTAATGGGCCTTACTTGTCCTTGATCATCATCTAGCTTCTCATGTATTTGTAAAATGTTTTTTTGTTACCCTTTTAGAGCTCTTGCTAATTTAATCTAGTTTTGTGCCGTGGCCTTTCTAATTTTGTCTCTAACTGTTCGTGTTGTATTTTTATATTCATCCTTTGTAATTTAAGTTAGTTTCTCCTTTTTGTATGATTAATGGAAGATCTTCTGGTTAAGGAAGGGTGGCCTCTTACCGTATGTCCTATCTTTTCTACACATTAGTCTAGTTTGCTCTTGTGCTCTTAATAATGTGTTTGTATTTTTCTTAAATGCCAACTTTCTTGAACTCTTTTTCCCCCCCTTAGACTTACTTCCCATGGAATCTTACCTACCACTTCTCTGTTTGCTAAACTCTACATTCTTGAAATCCATTGTCTTTATTCTGCTGTTTTCCCTCCTGCAATTCCTTAGAATCATCAACTTGATCATTTCATTATCACTTTCACCCTAGCGGCCTTCTACCTTCAGATTCTCAACTAGTTCCTTTCTTTTTGTCAGAATCAAATCCAGAATAGCCTCTCCCCTAGTCACTTTCTCCACCTTTTGTAATAAAAAGTTGTCTCCCCTGTATTCCAAGAACTTGTTAGCAGCAAAGAATCCTGTGGCACCTTATAGACTAACAGACGTTTTGCAGCATGAGCTTTCGTGGGTGAATACCCACTTCTTCGGATGCAAGTGGTGGAAATGTCCTGGGGCAGGTATATATAAGCAAGCAAGAAGCAAGCTAGAGATAACGAGGTTAGATCAATCAGGGTGGATGAGGCCCTGTTCTAGCAGTTGAGGTGTGAAAACCAAGGGAGGAGAAACTGGTTCTGTAATTGGCAAGCCATTCACAGTCTTTGTTTAGACTCTAGCTTGCTTCTTGCTTGCTTATATATACCTGCCCCAGGACATTTCCACCACTTGCATCCGAAGAAGTGGGTATTCACCCACGAAAGCTCATGCTGCAAAACGTCTGTTAGTCTATAAGGTGCCACAGGATTCTTTGCTGCTTCTACAGAACCAGACTAACACGGCTACCCCTCTGATACAAGAACTTGTTAGATAATCTGTGCCCTGCTCCATTATTTCCCCAATAGATGTCTGGGTAGTTGAGGTCCCCCATCACCACCAAGTCCTATGTTTTGGACGATTTCTTTCTTTTTTTTTTTTTTTTTAAAAGCCTCATCCGCCTCTTCTTCCTGGGAGGTGATCTATATTAGACACCTATCATGATCTGACCCTTGGTTTTTTACCCCCTTTTATTCTTACCCAGAGACTTGCAGCAGGTCTGCCTCCCATTTCTCTCTCAACCTCAGTGCAAGGCTATACATCTTTGATATACAAGCATGGGCAGCAGGTGAATGCTCGCTTTGAGGAGGCTAGCTTGCCAGCCATGCCTCTTCTGCCTAAGATCCCCCCCCCTCCCCCGCATGCTGGAGCCCTGAATCCCCTCCTGTAACAGAAGCCCTGAGGGAGGGGCACCCCGTGCCAGAGGAGCCCCAGCCACACCGGGCCAAGCTGCCAGCCCCACCGATTTACTGCCCTCCCCACCCCTGAGGGCCCCCGAGCCGAGTCGCCATGCTCCCCTGCTAGCGCTGGGCTGAGTTACTGGCCCTCCTGAGCACCAGGCCGGCTCCAGATGCCAGCCCCCCCTCCACCCAGCTGAGTCACCGGCCTCCCTCATCAGTGCTGGGCCAAGCTGCTGCCCCCCCTCCCCCCCAGTACCAGGACAGCCCCAGTGCCAGGCTGAGCCGCCGGACCCTCCCGCCCCCCCCGGTCGGCCACTGACCCCCAGCACCCAGCTGAGCCTCCTCGCTCCCCCCTACCCTGGCTCTCTGCATCCCTCCTCAATCCCCCTGTCCCTGAGGAGGAGGGATGCAGCGAGCAGTGGGGACCTCCAGGTGGGGTGTGGAGTGGAGGAGACATGGCAGGCAGGCAGCAGCTGCTGGTGGGGGGCCTCAGGGAAGGGGTGGGGCCACTGCAGCCCAGGTGTCCGACTGTGGGTTGGTGGCAGCGCCAGAGAAGGCTAAGCCCTGGCCTATTATACCCGCCACCCCTGTATACAAGGTAACATCTATGCTGAAGACTTTGTAAGATCTGAGCCTAAAAGAATCTACGGCGCTCAAAGGGGCAGCCTAAACATGGTCCCTCAGTTGCTGTTGCTGAAACCTCTTTCTTCAGTTTCTCCATCCAGATGTATATTCAGATTTGGCTAATACGGGGAACAGACATTAATCCTAAAGTCTAATACAATGGTGTGCAAGGATGTAAAAGCATAGACATGAACTGCAAAACCTTGGTGGAGGCTTTTGCCTTTCCTTCACAACAATGGAAACCCATAGACTGCTATAGAAAATGGTTTTAAAGTTCTCACACACAGAAACAAGTAGGGGATTGAGAGGTGACCCCGTTGCTCAGACCCCTCTGTAGCCAGAGATATTTGTGATCTCCATGGGTTGTACCATTAACTTTTATGCCTGAGAACCAAGGAGTTTCCATACTGCAACAGACTGGTCATCCATCTATCCCAGTATCCCATCTCTGATGTGGCAGAGGCTTCAGATGAAGAAGGAAGTTGTGGGACTCCTTAGGAGACAATTATATAAAAACCTGCCCTTGGGGAAGTTTCTTACTAACCCCATTAGATAGTAATTGGCTTATGCTCTGTAACCTATGGGTGTATAACCCTTGTAGAAATAAATAAATATGTTATAACTGGACACAGTCTCATTATTTAGAGAAAGATCTAATATTTGTATTAATCCTGTTAAACTCTTGGTCACCATGAGATCGTACAGGGATGAGTTCCATAGGACAATTATGCATTATGTAAAACAAACAAAAAACATTTAGCCCCTTTGCTTGTATTAGTTGTAAATTTGGTTCCTTTCATTTTCATTGAATGTCCCTTCCTTTTTTTGTTGTATTATGAGGGAAAAGGGGGCACCTCATTTACCTATTTTATGCAACTCCTATTATGTGTCCACTCTAAACAGTCCAAATCCTTTCAGTTTCTAGGGCTTTTTGTGTATCTAAACATTTTGGTCATTTGTCTCTGAAAGAAGGTGACCAGAAATGAACACACTATTCTGGGCAGGGTGCACTTGACATATATAATCAATAGGTCCATGTGAGGCCTGCTACTGATAACCCTGGAAAACACATGATTTAAGAACATAGGTTTAAGATTAGGTTTGCTTCAGAGAAGAGATTCCTGGGGTTTGTGGGGAAGATACCACCAGGGTTCAGCTCAGTTCATATTTGAGCTGATTCTGTTCACACACCCCTACCAATCTGGAATGAGATGTGGTGTGAATTATCCTGCCTGGGGACAAGTGTGATCCATCCTGGAACGATGAGCAGGGCAAGTAGGTCACTGTGATGTTGTCATTTCAGCTCCAGCCAAGGAATTGCACCAGCATTTAGAGGCTGCCAAGGTCCTGCCTCGCCCCTATCAATTCCTGAGACTTGGTACAGGCGGCAAAACAAGCCAGCTTCTCTTCTGCTAATTAACGGAGCTGTGCCACTGGCTAGGGGTCCGCGATGCGGCGTTGAGTGCCACCAGCCCCTCCCTGGCTTCCAGGGGAACGGGGTGTGCTCGGCACCTTGCAGGCACCAGACCGCAGGCGATGCTCAGAGTGGGTGGGGCTTAGCCCTGACCCGGTGTGATCCCTACAACCCCACCTGCCCGCCTCCCTCCCCAGCCGGGCTCGCGCTCGCCCCTGCCCGCACTGCGCTGTCCGCCTCCCCTCCGGCCTGGCAGCCCCGCCCCTCTGGGGGCGGGTGCCCCGGCTGTGGCCTCTGATTGGCCGGGCCGGTGGCGCGGATTGGCTGTGGCGAGCAGAGCCGGGCCGCGGCGAGAGCGAGCAGCGGGGGCCTGCGGCTCTGTCCGCTCAGCCTGGAGCGCGAACCGGGTGAGGGAGAGTCCGCCGCCGCCAGCCCGCGGTGAGTGCGGGGGGACCGCTGGTCACAGCCGGGGCGGGAGGCCCAGGCCCTGGGGGAGGCTGGCTGCCAGCACCCCGTCCCCGTCGGGGCAGCAGGGGGAGGCTGCTGGCCCGGCGCCCCTCAGCCCTGTCCCGTCCCACTCATACCCCGCGAGCCGCTTCTGGGAGCCCCTCGCCACCTGCCTCCCTGGCCCTGCCCTCCGCACAGCCTCCCCTTCAGCCCGGGGGAGGCTGCTAGCCCCCCCCCCCCGCCTCCGTCCCTGCCCTCCTTACAGTCCTTAATTCAACCCCCGGGGGGCTGCCAGGCTTATCCCACCGCCCCCTGCCTTCTTCAGCCCCCACTTCAACCTGGGGCGGAGCTGGTAGGCTCCCTCTGCCTCCATCCCTGCCTTCCTTACAGCCTTTACTTTAACCCCGGGGGGGGGGGTGGCTGCTGGCACCTTCTGCTCACCCAGCAGGTGGTGAGGCTGCTGGGCACTCCGGGAGCTGCTGCAGGGCGCTGGCGGTGGTCTGTGCCCCCTCCCCTTCTTACTTGGTGGCCCCTTACCCAGTGTGTGTGTGATTCAGAGGAGGGAGTAGCGGTGTGGTGTTGATGCCCCTGCTGTTCTCTTGTGGGCAGCTGTGGCACAGTTACATGCCTGGTGAGCTTTGCCAATTCTTGCCAAGGGCTCATACTTTGCAGCAAACATGTGTGAAGCAAAGACCCATCCATTTCTTGAGGAAGACTGGTTACTTAGTTGCCTACTTTTCTCCAGTACTGGAGGAGACCACAGTGGTGTGGGGGGCAGAGTCCCAGGAATAGATCCAGGAGCAACACCACATATGCACAAGGGTCCAGCAAGAACAGACAAGGTCTCCCACAATATACCGCAAACCAATTCCTAGAGCAGATCCACTTGATGAGGTGCTAGGAAGCCTGGGATATGCCCCATAAATCCTAGCACCAAACATCTATAATTGCAGTGCCAATGTGAATCGTGGGTATGTGGATACTTTTGCCCATTGCCTGAAATGATACTCAGGGGGTAGGAAAAAAGTAAAAACAATGTTTTTGTTGGACATATGGTATTTGTGCTAAAATAAGAGTTCTGTGTTTTTTCCAAAGCCTGCAAAATGGCTCAAAGTCAAAATATTGTCATAAATTCTTTCTTTGTAGCTTTTAACCTCTTTTCCGATTTATGGGAGCTGGAATCTGTATCTTGCCTCAGTGCTAGTTCCTGACCCCATCCCCTTAGGAAAAGTAGGATCCTGCTCCTCAGGTCTCCCTCAGTCCCCCATCCTTAGGGGAGGGAGGTACTTCTTAGAAACCTAGCAAAGGAAACAGAACACCTAGGAGGTGGTTAATCATTTGTGTGCCTGTTGCTGTACAGTACATTGGGTTAGTGCCCTGTGAAGATGTGCTTGCTGGTGCAAATGGACCTTAGAAGGCAAGGCAGTGGGTATATTCTGTGCTAAAACCATTGCATTTGTTAGCTTTGGACTTTAGAAGGCATGGCCTTAGGCACATTCTGTGCTAAAACCATTGCATTTGTTAGCTTTGTGAGAAAAGACCTTGTGCACTTAGATGGTGAGCAAACTTACTCCCATGAATTTTTTTTAAAATGTTGTTTTAAGATTTTAGTAAACGTGTGTATAAACTTGCTACCTGTGACCAAGAGAACAAAGAAATACAGGCTATTGCAATGTTGTTAGTTTCTCATCCTATTCCATAAAATTACATATTGCAGCACCTTAGAATAAATGATCACATGATTCCTTGAACTGTGACACATGGACATGCAGTGGTAAATTTCTCTGTCCCTATTGTGTGTGGATTTTAGTCTTTCTCTCCATAGTACTTGGTAGCTGCCATAGTGACAGGTACTGCAGTGAAAATGTTCCTGTGCAGCTGCTGTTCCAGCTCAGGCTGTTGAATCTGTTCACTCTTCTACTACAGCAGATCAGGAAATTTTTCACTAACTGCCTTAGTGAATGTGAACTGGGGACACGGCTGAAAGCGTTTCATCTGTAGTATCAAGGATGCACATCTGACTCCTAGTAACTAGGCTGGATTTTATAAAAGACAATGCTACAGTGTGCTAGCTAAAGTGCTGTGTTTACTGGGCCTGCTGCAGAGTTGTTTGTTATTGCACAAAGAGAAAATAGATGATCAGGTATATGAACTCACAATGTTTCCGTTACTGATACAGAATTTCCCTTAAACCCAAATAGCTTGCCTGCCTTTAGATTGTCTTGCACAGACCTTTCAAAGGACCCATCACAAATATATGTCTGAGTATTAATACAAAAAGGAAGCATTTGTTCAGATGAGTGGCTGTATTGTACTGCATAAAGTTTGTGGTTTTGCCTTGGGTCTAAAATGTGTAAATCCATGGAACTGCAGCTCATTTCCTTTTCTGTGGCAAGATTCTGGGCAGTTTAAAGGCAAGAAAGCTCAAGATTTCATGTATTGGTGAGATATACTGATTAAAGCTTTCTGTCTCCATTAAAAAAAGACATGTAGTTAATTTACCCAAAAACATAAATAAATCCTGACGTCTTCAAGCTTTCTTAATCCATGAGCCACAAAGTTGGCTATGTTTATTCTGAGCTTTATACCGTGATCCAGTGAGGAAGAGTAGTGGTGTGTCTCCTTGTCTGGGCAATAGGACATGGAATAATTACTATAAAAGCTGTATAGCTATAATTATTGTTGCAAGACATATGTTTATAACCCTGTTATCTGTGTTTTTGCTTACTTGTATCTTTTAAAAAAAAAACCTTCCATGTTGGTTCTCAGCCAAAAGGTCAATTTCTTTTTGCAAGTTTAAGTGGAAAATATGTTTAGCTCTTTTGAACTGTGAGGATGAAGTGTCTTTTCCCCCCCCAGTGTAAAAAAAAAATTGCCACGCTTGTTTGCACAGATTACTCGAAATGGCTGAACTTTGAAATTTGGCATATGTGTAATACTCATCTTGGAATATTTCCATAATTCAAATCTGGGGAGGGAAATTGATTGGGTAATAGTGAAGAGGCTGAGTAATCACTTTTGAGCAATACTCACTTGGCATCTGCTAAGATTTATTCTTGGAGCATAATTAAACCCTGCCCAATCCATGAGAGCACCTGCCCTCTTATCCCATGACATCTTTGACCTTGTCAAAGGCTTTCTGAAAATCTAAGTACACTATATCAGGGTGGATAAAAATTAATGATTTTTAAAAAAAATGGATTTTTGATAGGTTTTTTCCTCAAAACAATATCTAAAGATAGTTTTAATTAAGATACATTATAGCTCAATTATACTATTCTACTTCTATAGTATGAGACAATCTATTCATGTAATGTTTAAGAAAAGTTTTGTAAATGAGTTCCAATAGTTCATGGATTTAGGGATCCAATCTTATGGGGTTCCAGGTGCTTCTGTATAGATATTTAGGTTAATCTTTCTATCTACCCAAAGGGACTCAGTACTCAGTCTAGAAGATACCATCAGAGATGCTTAGTTTTGCAGTTCTCAAACTGTGGATTTGTCTCCAGAGAGAACCTGCTTGTTAACAGCAAAAAAAATGTTTTAAAATAAATAAGTAATATATAGAGGTGAGAAATAACAGATCTCAACCCCATTGTCTCTCTGCAAATTTGTGTACACAGAGTCAATCCCTTACTTCTCTCTAAAAGTGCAAAGTTTCAAAAAGTTCAATGAATAGAAGATTGTTGGGGTGGAATAGATCTGGACAAGGAGAAGAAGTCCGGAGATAAATGTGAGAAGGGAGTGACAGGCAGTAGAAACAAAAGTGAAACTGTTTGAGCAGCATATTCCAGAAGTCTTGAGGTCTTTCTGAGTGTAGCCTTCATTGATTTGAGATATACCATACCTTTCTCACATTAGAAGAGAGAGCCTGTAACGGCATTAGGCCGTAAAAGAGACCAATGAACTGGTGGAAGTCACTTAAGTACTTGGATTCTTTTTTTTTAAACACGATTTGGGTGACCTTTATTCTGATTGGTGACCTCAGAGATACATTCCACAGTCAGAGTAATCAGAGCACAGGTGACAGCTATGGCCCAGCTTCAGAGCTGGGCATGCAGCACTGCTGGGCCAGCTAGGGTTAGGGTCAAGCCACAAGTCAGCCAGGAACAATGGGGCCCCTGCTGTTGTAACACTGGGGCTAGCTCCAGGTGCAACACACTTCCTAGCTCCTCCACTCCTGGTGAGAGCACAGCACACAGCTGCTCCTGCCCCCCAGGATGGACCATCAGCTGGCTGACAATGCCCTGTCCCAAGTC
This sequence comes from Mauremys mutica, assembly GCF_020497125.1. NCBI lineage: Eukaryota > Metazoa > Chordata > Testudines > Geoemydidae > Mauremys > Mauremys mutica. Next base: position 61,064,884 of record NC_059082.1, read on the forward strand.
CTGGGGTGACAGGGCAGGGTATTGCAGCCCTTTCTTCACCGCCCCAGCTGGGCAGCATTCTGCCTGCATCCCAACTACTGGTGCCTGGGACATCATGTTACATGTTTCCTTACTAGCACAGGAGAGTTACTCAGACAATACAGACAGCTCCGCAGCACAAGCAGAGGATTAGAGACAAGACACTTGCTAACAGGTCTTACAGCTGAGCAGCTAGATGGAACCCTGCAAGGGAGATTTTTGGTCCTAAGACTATTGACAGATCAGCAAGAGCCACTGGCCTGGGTACCTGGAATGCAAGAAGTGGGTTTGCTGCTTCAGACAGAGCCCCAAGCCCCAGGGAGGAGAGATCTGGCTGGCTGCTAGCAGCCATGGCTTTGGCACTTGGCTTTGATGGAAGGGTGGGATGGGGCAGCCTTGATTGGTCCCAATATCAGTCTAGACAGTCATTTGGTCCGTATGGAAATGGAGTTTGGTCCCTACAGAACTAGGGTGTAAGTTTAGGGGAGTTCTGGGTCTTGCACTTGGATTCAGAGATTGTTGAAGTGATAATCTCACTTTTAATAGCAGTAGCTTCTTCTGCCAGTGTAGAAAGAATATTTTCTTCCTTTGGACTAATTCATTCCAAATTGAGAAATCGTTTGGGACCTGAAAAAGCAGGAGAGCTTGTTTTTCTTTTCCAGATTGCGAACAAACAGGAAAATGAAGGTGAAGATGACCGAGTTAGCTGCAGAAGCCAATATTTTAAGTTTCTCATGTTGACCTGGCTGACATAGTCAATTAAATTTTTGTGTTTTTTTTAATATTTCATGTAACTATTTTAGTAAAAAAACAATTTTAACAAAAACAAACCTGACTTTAAAAAACTTGTATGTTTAACTAAACTTAAAAATTCACATGCTTGTTTTGTTAAAATATTATATGTTTGCTGTTTGAAAAAAAAAATCCAGAATACATAACGTTGTTTTATTTAACTAAAACAACAATTTAAATGTCTGTCTGGTGATGTTCTCCTAATAGACCATGGCAAGAAAATCCTCCAAATATTAATGATTAACCTGTTGAATTGTAGATAGTTCGCCTCCCAATGACTTCATAAATATCTGCTTCAGTTACCTTTTGGTAAATGAAATAACCAAACAATTTATTCATTTTTTTTATTACAGCAGTAAAACTAATCTGAAAAGTTTTCAAAATAAATTACTTAAAAATGTATAGTGTGTAATCTTTTAAAAATAAAACTTACATCTATCTCTGAGTTGTGAAGATTATGTATTAAGATTAAAACAACCAACAAGAATGCACTTTTATGTAGAAATCCATGCTTAAATTGAGTCTTCCTGACTAGTGATTTAAATAATGATTTAAATAAAATCCACTGAACTATATCCACTGGATCCCCCTTGTTGACCCCCTCAAAGAATTCTAATAGATCCTGTTTCTGTTGTAAAAGTGTTTAGAGACAGGGTTCTGTGAACTTGAGGTAATGGCAAGTAGCAGTAGTGGTTGTATTCAAAATGTGGTGATGCATTGGTTGTGGACTTTATTAGGCTGGGAAGAGCCTTGAATTATACAGTTAATAACATTCCCAGATGCTTTCTTTTTGGTGGAATAATTGTAGGTGACAAACCTTTTAGTACTATTTTTTTCTTCCCATTCTTAAAGCCAGAATAACTATTCTTTTTGCATGTCTGTCTGCAGCCACAGGAAGTGAGCAACTGTTCTTGTTCTTTAATTGTAATCAGTACCCTAATTTTTAAATGGCCACACATGCAGGTACAATGTCTCCATTTCAACCCAAAGGGTGAGATTCTGATCTCAGTAAATAAGAGAGGTAACTATGGACTTACACTTCTGTAATTGAGATCAGAATCTGGCCCTCAGTCTCTACACTCAGGCCCGCCAACGGACGGGGGAGCAAAGGAGTTATTTGCACCGGGGCCCGGCAGCAGATGGGATAGATAAGTATATTTTTTTAAATAAAAATTAAGATAAAGAAATCTGGTCTCCTCCTCCTGCTGCTCTGGACAGAGCACCATCTCTCATTGTGACAATAACAGTTTGTCAGAGTGCTGCTGCACCCTACTGGTCTGGCAGAGCAGCAGCAGCAGCCTGGGAACCATGGAGCTTGTTGCCTCCTCTGACTGCTCAGGAGCCGCTGTGCTTGCCGTGCTGGCTCTCTGGCTGCAGGGCTGAGGACAGGGAGACTTTAAAGAGGAACAAGCTCCCTCTGCTACCATATTTTCTCCCCCAGGGCTGCAACTCCTCGCCAAACACAAGCCAGCAAGTTCAGCCACCCAGTTGAGCCGCCCTAAGTTTGCTGAGAGGCAGCCGGGGCTAGCCCTCCCTTCACTGCCACTAGCACTGGCTGACGAGCCACTATCATGAGCACAGGATGAGGGGCCACCTTCACCGCTCAGCCAGGGAACGAGGTGCAGGTTTTCCCTCTGCCTTTGCCCCGGCCACCTCCTCAGAGATCTTCCAGGGGATGTGGCACACCATGCCTGCTGTCTCCTCATTGCTCTGGGTGTTGATGTCCCACAACACTAACGGTGCAAGCATTCTACTGTATATTTTAACTTTATTTTTCATATTCAGTTACATGTGGTATATCGGTTTTTTCCTTGTCTTTAGATCACACATAAATTATGATTAGGTGTTTAATTAGCCTACTTGATACTTCAGGTGTTTTCTTACTTTGTGCTCCTTTAAATGTTTCATATCTTAAATACATTATGGAATGAAATGAATTATTTGATTTGAATATATAATTCAGAGCAACAAATTCTACATCTTATATTTAGGCTCACAGTTTGTTTAATACTGGTGCTGTAACTGGAAAAAAAGTTAACTAGATCAAGCAACTCCACAACTTATGTATAGTGGGTTCTAATATGCTATCAAAATACATAGGATAAAAAGTTGTGTCGTAAACCTCAGCCATCCCTTTCTATGGGGGCCATTGACTGTTCTGCATTGGGGCCCGGAATTGCTGTCCGGAGGCCTGTCCACAGTGACATGATGGGACTCAGTCCCCAGACAGAGGTGAAACTGATTATAAACATCCTGAGGGTTGGGGGGTGTTCATATTTTTATAATTATAATTCTTTTTTAAAATCAGCTTGTGATTAAATATGTGGGGGTTTCAAATGAAAGACAAACAGTGCTGATGTAAAGAGGTATAGTATAAACAGCTGCAACATTATTTTGCTAGTGTACCTCCATCTGGATGTGCAGCTCTCCTACTTCTCAATCTTAGCTTGCAATTCTTGAGTCTTTCTGGAATGCAGCCAGGACTGGTATGTCTAACAGCATCATAAAATATCTAAAATGAGGGAAAATGCTATTCAAGAGATGTCTAGTACTGATTATTAGAGGGATCAAATCACTTGCTTTATTTGTGTCTCTTACCTCTTCACATTATAAGAATGTTACTTGTTACTCTGTGTTTGATGTAGGTGAGTTGAATTTTGGAGTGGCCATTCCAGCCATTGTTCCAGGGAGGATCTAGCTTTTGTGTAGGCCTCTGCCCCAGACACCATCTACAGAGATTTTCTTTCACTGAGATTATTCCCTTCCTCTGAAACGGAGTTTGGGGCCAAGCTGCATCAGTGCAGCGTCCCTGTGTGGCATCTCTCTAAACCAGGGGTCGGCAACCTTTCAGAAGTGGTGTGCCGAGTCTTCATTCATTCACTCTAATTTAAGGTTTCGTGTGCCAGTAATACATTTTAACATTCTTAGAAAGTCTCTTTCTATAAGTCTATAATATATAACTAAACTATTGTTGTATGTAAAGTAAATAAGGTTTTTAAAATGTTTAAGAAGCCTAATTTAAAATTAAATAAAATGCAGAGCCCCCAGGACCAGTGGCCAGGACCCAGGCAGTGTGAGTGCCACTGAAAATCAGCTCACGTGCCGCAGGTTGCCTACCCCTGCTCTAAAGTGTGGAGCAGTCTGGCGCACAGTGAGATCAGGGCACTCATATCCACATTAGAGAACACGACAGCAAGGTTGGAAGCAGACCCTTTAAGAAGATAAGCTAAGCTGGGAGGTGCTCTTGTTAGAGTGACCACCTTTGAAATGAGCGCCAAAAAAAAAAAAGCATCCCCCACAAGGCAAGCCCCTGCAACCCTAGCCACAAGGCAACTTCGCAACCCTACCTCAACAGCTGCTTAATATCTAGATAGAGAACCCATACAGATAAGATTGATAACAAATGGGGGGTTGTTTTATTAGCACATTTTGCTAGGCAGTCTTTGCTATCTGTTTCATTTAGCCAGTTGTCATTGAATGTGCAGTTTCTGATGCTAGTTTTTTTTTCAGGGGTGTAGTAGGAGCACTTGCACCATTGCCCTGATCTTCCATTGTTTAATATGCCTTGCAGATCTCCTCATTCTTGCATGACTCAAACCCTCCCTCTCACATATGTGTGGTATGCTTGCATGTCGGAGGGCAAAGAGCTGCTGTATTTTCAAACAGTTTTGATCTGTCATCGCTTAAACTGCAGCAGTTGGAAAACTGCAGCATCTTCAGCTGGACACAGTAACTTTTAACATTAGATATCCCAGTGTATTGTGATAATAATGCAAATCTTAAAACCCAGGTAAAAAAAAACTAGGAAGATTATATGATTTTTCTGCCTACTGGCAAATCCCTTTTTAAAAAAAAAAAAAGAAGAAGAAAGATAGATAGATTCATGCCAGTCAGATACTGGCCAGGTGGTAACCCTAGTTCCTGTGGCCCTATTCTGTACTTAGTCAGTTTCTTGACTGATCCAAGAAAGTAGCAGATTGCTTGGCTCTGCTGCTGGAAGGGAGAGAGAGAACCGGAGAGTCCATGCTTGACTATGTGTGAGACACAGCAGGGTCATTGAGAAGTCTTGGGAAGTGTGTGTATGGCAGGAATTCCAGCTGATGGGCAGCCTCAGAACAGTCCAAGCAAAGAGAAGGAAGGAAGGATGTTTTGTTTGTTTGGGCTTTTTTGTTATTTCCCCCCCTTTCGCCCATGCATTACAAACACATGCATGCTCTTGCTGACACCTTTGGTCAGTGTGCATGTTGTTTTTTTGGTATCAGAGAAGCAGACAGAGGCACAATGGGCCAGAAGTAATAGGCAAGAAGGAACTGGTGCATGTGCAACTTTCCAAACCGTTAGAGGCCAGGCTGGGATGGATAGCGAAGGAGGAAGATAAGGGGAGAGAAACTCTACACACGCAGTAGGAAGAGAATTTGGAATTTTGTACAGAAGAGGCGCAAATAATGAGGACTCAGTAAAGATAAAAAGAAGGGCTTTCTAGGGTAGGATAGATAACCCGTTTTCTACACACCCAGCTTTTTAGTGTATGGGCCAGTCTTTACATTCCAAGAAAGGTCCTTGTGTATTTAAGAGAAATAATATCTCCTTGTGTTTTTCTGTGTCTTGATTTCCATATTCATGTAATCCTGTCTAGCCAAAGGTCCTGCAATAACACTTGTAAAAGGAACAAAATAACCAAGCAAACCTGCGTTAGTTTCTAGCATTTTTCACGAGGTTTCTTCAATACTTGTCCTCTCTGTGCTGAGGAATGAACCAAGTTCAGACGAAATTCTGCAATATTTTAAGCAAACTCAAGAAGCTTCTGAGTAAGATCATAGACTGTGTCCTGATCTGAATGTAGTGGTTGTATAGAGTGCAGTTTCTTAAGAATTATGATTTTCACTCCTCTGTATGGCTATTGGTGTGAATGCAGGAAATCTGCAGTGCAGTGTTCCTGAACTGTCTGTTAAATTACTTGGATCAGCTATTAAGGTTACGTTTTATTATACTGTTGGGGGAGGGGAGAGAAAGTAACTGGTTTATTAAATGTGGTCAAAATCCACAAAGGGCTCTGATATAATGGATTTCTACATTCCAGTTAGTAAGCTGGCGTTGCAGGCATGCAATGGTGTTCCTAAAGCATGTCATAAAACTTCAGCTTCTGATTAACTTTCTGCCATTAACTAGAAGCAGCAAGGAAGGAGGTGCAGGCTGCAGTATTTCTTGTTCAAGGCTTCACTAGATTATCAAAGGATATTGACTTGGCAGTGTCCAGTAAAATTACTTTGTTAAACCCTACATTCGAGTCTCACTTATAAGGTATGTTTTATAGGTGAGAGGATACACTTTGGACTGTCACCTTTTTTTGAGCAGTCTACAACAATGCTCCCACTGCATAGCTGAGCACAAGAGAAGCTAAAGACAATCCAAGAACAACTAAAGGAAACACCCTTAAGGAAAGTGCTCTGCCGAGCCATTGCACTGGGGCTGTTTGTTTCAGCATACTGTCAATGAAAAATAAAAGTTCCAGTTTGCAGAGTCTGTAACAACTAAAATGCTAAACCTAATGGCTTATTTCTTTCACTGTCCAAATAGGCTAAATTCATCCCTGTGTAACTTCTCTGAAGCCACATTGAGTCACACTGACAGTGAATTTAGCTCAATGTCTTAGAAAGATTGCCACATTACCGATGTTCATCAGTGCCTTTCTAAAATAAGTAATTTGTACAGGCTTGTCTGACAGTGCAGAAAACTAAAGAGACAAAGTGAACTATGTGATATCTTCTATTGAACCAACTTCTGTTGGTGAGAGAGACAAGCTTTAGAGCTTACACAGACCTCTTATAAAAGATATTACCTACCCACCTTGTGTCTCTAATATCCTGGGACCAACATCAGTAGCGTAGCTAGGGGGCAACAAGGGGAGCGGCCGCTCCCCCAATCACATTCCCCCAAAAGTGGCTCCCTTTTAATTTTCATACTCGAGGCCGCTTCCGGGTCCGTCTGCTTCCGGGTCTCTCACTGCACCTGCTCCAGTCCCTGCTCTGGCTCTCCCCCATGGCCCCTGCCCCTGCTCTACCTCAGCCCCACCTCTTCCTGCCCCAGCCTGCTCTGCTCCCCTGGCTCCCAGGCTTGGAGGAGGGGGGAACCACCCCCCAGCACTCGCCAGCGGCGGGGCTGGGAGCCAGGGGAGCGGAGCAGGCTGGGGCTGGGTCACTCCATTTCCTGCAGGAAGTGGCCAGTCACTCCCTCCCTCCCTCCCCCCCACGGAGGCCTGGGATCAGCCCCCCCGCTCCCACCCACGGAGGCCTGGGGCCCCACACAGGCCCCCCACAGGCTGCAGTATTTCTGCAGGGGGGCTGTGTAGGGCACCAAAATAGCTAGGGACAGATGTTTTCTTGTTTAATTCTTCAGTAAACTCCTGCTCTCCCCTGCAGGAGAGAGGTGGGTTTGAGAACAACAGCCCAGATCCTTAAAGGTATTTAGGCTCCTAATTCCCAATGGGCCTTAGGTGCCTGAAAACATTTGAGGATCTGAGCCAACTAGCTCTGGAGTCCTGCTGTCAGTCTGACAGAGGAGATGCAATCTCTGAGGAGGAAGGGTGGCAGACAGATGACACTGGTCATCATCCCTGCCTGATGGCTATTACATGAATGTATGAGTGCCTCACCACTATGGATAATGTCCAGATGCAGCTGACATTTGGGGTGGGGGAATAGGGAGGAGAGAGGTAATGCTAAATAATAATTAACAGGATGGCCAGCATTGCAGCATGGAATGAAGGAGGGAGAGCAAAAATCCCCCAATCCTGCTCAGTCCATCATAATAGGGTTTGAGTCTCAAAGCCCGCTGAGGTCAGCTGAAAGACTTCCCTTGACTTTACTGGCTTTGGATCAGTGAGTTGGGGGTCTCTTGGAATTGACTGCTGGGGGCTAAGCCTGGGGACTGCTAGCAACTCTCACTTCCTACTCCCTCAGCATCTTGCAGGATCAGGCCTTTCATTGAATAGGGTAGGCTGCTCATGTCAACCGCAGAAAGTTAAAGACAATACTGCAGAGCCCCAAAATGGGCTCTACTTTCACAAGGTCCTGACCTACTGGGGAATGTCCTCCAGACTCCAATGCCTGTTAGTCATATTCTGTTGTCTTTTATTTTCAGGGGCTTCCTTGGTCTCTTTCTTCTTTAACTGCAGAATTACGGTTCAGCCTTAGGGCTGGATTCTGATCTCGTGTTCAGCTGTGCAAAACCACTGAAGCCTATGGAGCTGTGCCCAGATATGCCACAAAAGAATTTGACAGCGGGGATACTCCATTTTCACTAGTGTCACTGAGAAGAGGATCTGGCCCTCAGCAATTAAATGGCTGCTTTTTTTACAGCCAATGATCAAATTATCCTGTAATAGCTTCCTGAAGGGATCGGCATTGATCAAAACAAAGGGTGGAAGTTGTCTTCCTGTTAGCACAAATGACTGAGCTCCTGAGGTGCTGATAGAATTAGATGGAGGATCAAATTAACCAGGGGTTGAAGTAAGTGAAAGTAGCAGTTGAATCTAGAGGGATAAAATAGTGAACTGCACCATTCCATCCCCTGAAGAGAAAGATAAATACATCAGCATCTCTCTTTTGGTGAAATGTGAGTGGTCTGATGTCTGAGCAGTCCCACAAGGAGTACTTAGCCAGACGGTGCTAATCCCAGAGTACACTGCTGAGCCCTTGTCCCGTGAAGGTTGGTGAATAGCCTTAGGGAACTTGGGGTTCGCAATCCTGAACAAACTTGAACTTTGTTCAGAAACAGTTGAATGTTTCTTGTTGTGAGGAGCTGTCTGTTTTCTTTATTGAAAAGAGAAGTCTGGTCAGATTCCGATTAATGATCTCTGTGGAGGCAAAGTCATGTCTGGTACAGACAAATATGAATCTTGCCTCTTTGATCATAAGCCTCTTTTATTCATGGAGGAGCTAGAGGTGCTTGGGGAGCTCTGAGCTATGAGTTGCAGACTTGACCCGTGTCCTGCCAGGCTGGTAAGATCAAGTAGGGAAGTACTGAGTCTGTTTTTTGAGGAGACTGTCAATCCCTTCCTTTGGTTGGCCCTTGCTGAAGAAACCTTGATTCTCAGAATTCAGCCCTTTATCTTCTGTCTCTAATCTCCCTTTTCTTGGGAATATAATTGGAAATGTTATGTGGAAAGGACAATTCTGACAAATCCAGATTCCAAAGATTTCCTTGGTCACTGTCAATCTGTTTTTAGGTTTGGATGTGACACACAGGCTACATTGGTATGAATGTTTGATGTCCTTCTAAGAATGGCTTAAAATAATGGGCCAAATACTCAGCTGGTGTAAATCCGTGTAGCTGCACTGAAGTCCACAGAGCTACACCAATTCACATCATCTGAGGATCTGGCCTCAGATGCCCATTCTAATTCTTTTATTTATGTTACCAGCTTTAGACACCATTTGCTGACAGGCTGAGGACCGGAGCAGGGACATAAGGAGTGTCTCTTGAGTAGCTCCATTCTAGCCTGTCAAAGAGACAGCTTTGGGGCAAATGTTCATCTGCACTGAGGGAATTCTCATACTGGGTACAAGGTGGTTCTATTCTCTCACCCCTCTAGTTCAGTGTATATATCACCATTAGTGAGCTGTTGAGCCTTCAGTATGGAGATGATACACAGTTCTGCATCTCCATTTTATGTGACTTATACAGTACATGAGGTGAGCCTTCTCAAAGATGGGTATTTAGATGTGAATTAGCTGGTTTATTCTTAATTTGAATAAGAAATAATAGTGGTAGTCTGGGGGAAATCAGCCAGAAGAAGTGACGAGATTTACAGCAGTTCTTTTACCTGAAGGACTATGTCTACCTTTTGTTACTCATGTTTACAACCTAGAGAATCTTGATCTGGATATTTAGATAGCAGCAGTGGCCAAGAATAACGTTAATCTCTGTTTAGAAAGAAGGTTGTTAACTTTTTTGCCAGTTACATATCTTGCCATGGCCCATGCCTGATGGGAGTCTTACAATGCACTGTGGTGGCTCAGTCACAGGGAGAGACTGTGGTGCATCATGGTAGACAGTGTAGCTGGGGACTAAGGCACGTAAAGGAGAAAGGCAGCATGAGGGAACTGGAATTATAACTTCCTTGAGGCGCGATGGCTGCTCAGTTGGACACACAGATTTCATTTTGACTACACAAACCAAAATTAAAATGTTTCTGTTCAATGAAAAGAGGCCCAAACAAAATATTTGGTGTTTCTGAATAGAGATTTTTTGGGGAATTTATTTTTCTGTAAAGAATTTCACCTGGAGCTAGTGAAAACTCAGAATTTCCAGAAATTCTGACATTTTGAATTTTGTTTTCAAAATGACCTAGCTGCCTTGTAGACAGTGGTTTTGTTTTGTTTTGTTTTTTGTTTTGTTTGTTTTTAAATTAATCACATCCTGGGCATTTTTAGCCTTCCAAAATGGGTGACACCTGATGTTAGAACCTGGCTACAACACTGACCAACATGGCTACAGCACTGTGTAGTGCAGAAAATGTCTTCTTTTCATCTGATCATAGTAAAAGAGGTTTAACTTCGGAATTCATGAAGGCCTCCGATTCAGCAGTCCATCCCTATTCAGCAAAGCATTTAAATACTGTATGTGCCTGAGGTTAAATTGGGGCCTAATTCAGGAATCTACATAATCTGGGTGTTACAGCTCTTATAGGGAGAGTCTGTCAGCAGCGTGAGGTGAAGAAAGGCTCTTGGAGTATAAGAAAGACTTCAGAATGTTGGCTACCTTTTTTCCACTATATATCATTCCTTTTTCTGTGGTCCTAAGTTCCTATACTCAGTTCTCCCCAGACTTTTTTTCTCCTCTATACTACCTCCTCTTTTATCTAGCCTCCAAATAAAAAATGTCTACCTGTAATATTTGTTCTTTTGTATCGCATTCCACAGCCGCACATAGCTCAGGGGTCGGCAACCTTTCAGAAGTGGTGTGCCGAGTCTTCATTTATTCACTCTAATTTAAGGTTTCGCGTGCCAGTAATACATTTTAATGTCTTTAGAAGGTCTCTATGAGTCTATAATATATAACTAAACTATTGTTGTATGTAAAGTAAATAAGGTTTTAAAATGTTTAAGAAGCTTCATTTAAAATTAAATTATAATGCCGAGCCCCCCAAACCGGTGGCCAGGACCCGGGCAGTGTGAGTGCCACTGAGAATCAGCTCGCGTGCCGCCTTCGGCACACGTGCCATAGGTTGCCTACCCCTGACATAGCTTATTTTGAGATTTCCATTCTCCTAACTATAGAAATTAGTTCTCCTTGTAAGGCACCCCTCCAGTTTTAGGGGTGGACTGAGCCTGCTCTCTAGAGCTTATTGTAAAAACACAGCTTGGGAGGTTCTCTTAGAATAAATTGAAATGAATATGATGAAAGAATTGTCATTGGAACCATGAATCTTTAGCAGAATGAAGTTTGAATATGTCAAGTGACTTGTAAAAAGGACTGGAAACTTTATTTTATGTTGTAGTTCCTGCTACCAAAATCCTTTCTTTCAGCCAGGAAATTCTGCAGTTATTCAGATCTTTCCCTTTAAAAGTCATGGTCAAGAAAAATGGATTGAGATGAGAGCTTTAAAGGTGGATTCCACTTGCAACGCAACAAATGTCAAACATATTGCAGCTGTCTTTTTCTCATGGGAACGTCAGCAAACAAATACAGTCTTTCCTAATGTTTACTCAAAAAATACTAAAACTAATTAATATAATGAACATCTGAACATGTATGAGTTGATTGTTGTTCAAGTAGCTGCTCCTCAGCAGTCAGACAATATTTTCCCCCAAGCTTCTAAAAAGCTTTTGGTTTTTCCATGCCTACATTTAATTGACCATACACTGTAATTCCCACTCCCTGCCCTGACCAACTGAGACGCGTAACAGGATTTCAAGGGAAGGGGAGACAGTGCCATCATTTTGACATTTAAATGAGTAGAATAGATAAACATCACTAAGAGAATGTATTGCGGGGATCAGTCCTGTATTAGTAGGGAACTGGACAGCCTGACCAAATAGGCCATCTCCATTTCTAACTGCTATGAATCTATAAAATAGGTATTTTACACATGTGGACACACTTCTCAAAGCTTCAGTTATTGCCATGTTGGGTGGAACACAGACTGTTCTCTTGGGAAGGGGGAAGCTCTTGTCAGCCATTGTATATCTGATCTGTCAGTCTGCAACCATGGGAGAAAGGGTGTTTACTTTCAGAAATGGGAAATATCTTCTGTGGCTATTGAGATCTGCTGGGCTTGGGTTTTGTCTTAAGAGCAAATGTGTAATTATAGGCATTGAATACATTCTTATTTTCATATCAAACTGGAACTTGATATATACCTTGGTAAACTGGGATATAGGCTACTGTGTATAAAGAGCAGCAGACAGTTACCAAAATCTTAGGGTATGCAGGGGCTAGGATGACCCATCCCTGCTACATGTGCTTGAAAACTCCAGTCTTGCGTGTTAAGTTTGATTAATGTAGAATTGAATTGATGCATTTAATCTTTTGTCTTCCTGTGACTTATTGAAGAGTTAAACTCTCCTGCTGCAAAAATAATATATGAACTGATGTTGCATTATAAACATTGATACTGATGTCATAAGAGGAAATGAAGAAGAGTGGAGGAAATAACCTCCCAGCTCATTATCTGGACTCTGATGGGGATTGCTATTATGACAGTATATTAAATTGGCTGGAAATGTGATAGAAAGATTAAAAATGAAATTAACTGCCCAAAGTTTAGTAGACATGAATGTGTTGCTTTTGAAAGAGTTAGGGGCTAAAAAGAAACTAAAATATGAGCTGGGCTATTTCATGTTTGCCTACTCCATGCATCTTGTAATTCTCCCCCACACAAAAAAGACCATTTATTCCCATTTTTCATCAGATTTGTTAGCAGTTGTAATAATAGCTTAATTATTTTGTCAAAATGTACTGCAGACCACTTACAATTACACTATGATCGTTAAACTACACTTGTCAAGTAAGTGAATACATTGCAGTTTGGTTTTAGTTGCCAAGCCTTTTTCTTTGTTCCCTTGCTGATTTCCACTGAGTCTTCAAGATATTTGTGAGGTTCTGTGCTGTGGCCGAGAGTTGGTGAGATACTTAAGCTCATGAGTAATCTTAAACATGAGTAGTCTCATTTATCTCATTGAGACTATTCATATGCTTAAAGTTGCACATGAGCTTAAGTACCTTATTGAATTAGATCAATGTTAAATTAATTCTGCTTTCCAAGCAGTCTCATCAGCTGGAGTCTGGAGATGGTTGTTGAGGTTTTCAAAACAGTTTAGGGGATTTAGACACATTTTCCTTTAAAATTATTAGAACGTGTGTCTAGTTTTGAAAATCTCAAGCTGAATGCTGCAAGGTTTGCTTCAGCCTAATTCTGACAAGCGAGCAATGATGAAATAATGTTGGGAGTATAGGTATGCGAGACCCTACCTGACTTCTGTGTAGCCCCTTCGTTCATCCTTTCACACTATTTAACCATTTTTTAAAAAAGGTTTGACTTCTCTCCTTTTTGATGTGAATTTAAGTAGCTAGTGTCTAAACGGCTTGGACACTTGTAACTCCAAATTAGTCCTAAAACGGAGACTGGGACACTGGTTTTGTTTGTCTGAATGAATTATATCATATAGCTGATATTTGAGTGACACTGTGCAAACCTGTCCCTGCCATGCATACATACACGCATCCATCCCTCAAATTTGTTGGAAAATAACAGGTTCCTAGTGATGTACTGAGGTTGATTGCACTGAATATCCAGCATTCACGATGCGTATTTTCTCTTCAGAGAGGACAATTGTGTCCTGAAAATTAGTTTAGCTTCAAAGCTTGAAAGAGTTCAGTAGTATGGGACACAGTCTTTTAGTCAGCCATAGATGGAAGGGGGCATTTTTCACCACTGTGGCTATTTGGATATCCACTGAAACTGAGCAATCCAACCTTGGTTTGTTTTTTTTTCTCCCACTCCATTTTCTGATGTGCCTTTCTCTGAGGTCATCCCATCACTTTTGTCCAAATAAGGTTCAAACTCTTCTCCCCCGTTTCTACTTGCTAGAAAATTGCATGCTGTTTACAATAGTAATTCCTGTTTGTGAGCTTCAGTAGGTATGTTTTGTTTTTGGTAGCTCTTGCACCAGTGAGTAAAGGAAAAATGCAACCATCTAAACATTTAAGTTCTAAAGTGCAAAAAATATGCCAATTTTTAGCCAATGTCTGCATTGTTTCATATATTCCCTTCCAGCTACACTGAAAACTTCATAGCTATAGTTTACAGTTAAGCTAGTGATCAAACTAGTTAGGCTAGTTATGGTATTGATTATTACAACAGATAACCTAAGTTTGTAGACTATTTATAGTGATTGGGGACCAAATTTTGCTCTTAGTTATGCATACAAGCTAATTGGCTTAATTAGGGTTGCACATGTGTAATAAAAAGTGGTATTGGGCCATGAGTCCCTCTGCATGCGATTTTTCTGCCACATCACTCCCCATAATTACTCCTGGGGGAATTCTGCACCACTGCACAATGCAGAATTTTGCAGAAATTAACGTGCATGCGGAATTTCGTTTTCCTCCATAGAAATGGGCTGCAGTGCTTCTAGCTGCCACTGGGGACCACTGGACCTGGCAGAGCCCAGCTCGCACATAGAAGACACTGTCGGGGGGAGGGAGAGGAAGCTAGAGGGTTCCTGTCAGTTGCAGTTCCCAGCATGCCCTGAGGGAAGGAGAGGGTGGCACGCAGGAAACTCTGTGCAAGCCTGGGACTGAGCATCCGGCTGTTTCTCCCTCTGGATTCCTCGGCTCTGGGTGGGGAGAGGAGTGGATGTCTGGGCTGGGGGGGCCATGGCTGGGCTCTAGGGAGGAGGGGGTGCAGGTGTCTGGGAAAGGGGTGGCCCTGCGTCTGGGCTCGGGGATGGGGTGCAGGTATCTGGCCCTGTGGCTGAGCTATGGAGGAGAGGGGATGCGGCTATCTGGGAAAAGGGGGGATGCGTGGCTGGGCTGTGGGGGGAGAGGCTGTGGGTATCTGGGCTGGGGGAGGGGTGGCCATGGCTGGCCTCTGTGGGGAGGGGCTGTGGGTGTCTGGTTCCCCAGCTGGGCTCTGGTGGGGGGAAGGGAGGAGAGAAACAGGAACTGGGTTGTCATAGGAGTTTCTTTAACTCTCTACTCCTGGGGGAATTTTTGTGTCTGTATTGTTACAGACATACTTGCTGACAGGTATTTTGAAATAAATTGCCAAAATAATTGAAAATGGCGTTATTATGTATGACAAATAAAATTTGCAGAATTTTTAATTTTTTGGTGCAGAAAGCCCCGAGGAGTAATCATAATAACTGATCCTATCCCCGATAGGGTGCTGAGACACAGAAAAGTCCTTTATTAATGACGACGAAGACAAATTTATAAGTTGTCCAGAGGTGTGTCTTCCTCTCCCTGAAATGATGACTTGGCTCAAGGAGTTAAATAGCTGATTAAGGAAGATAGGGCCATAAAGTTCTGCAATCCCTTTGCTGCAGGAATCTTAAAGGTTTGATTTCCTGTTTCAAGAGCAGTCGTAAATAGAAATGATTGTCTATCTCCTGTTAGTGTATGTGGTGTGCCTCTTTATGGTGTGGGCTTTGATTAAGTATAATCAGATCACTCTGATTGTAGTAGTTGTCACTATGTAAATGTTGATTTGATACTCCAGTGAAAACAAGATGATGCTCCATTCCTTTTCAAGGACTGCAGGCATTTTAAATGAGTGACATTTCCTCCTCAAAAAGTTTGGAGTTCTCAGGGCTTACTTTTTAGTCCCTTAGCAAGTCAGTGTTTTAAGTTATGAACAGAATGTGGCGGTGAATGTCCCAGTTTGTTTTACCCTTTACTGCTTGATGCTGATGTGTTCTATTTCTATTTCTTGAAGGCATATATAACATTTATGTTTTTGACATTTTGTCTCTACCCCCTAGGAGCTGCTATGTCTGGGTATTTTGTTTTACTCGAGTGTTAAAGTTCTGTGCATTGTATGGAACATTTTGTATTTCCTAACAGGTCTCTGGCTGTTGCTTTCTAATGTGTCGGAGCCACTGCCTATTGAAGGCGTATAAAATAAATCTTTTTCTTTGCCAGTATGTCTGGTCACTTATAGTAAAACCATGTGTCTGTAAATATTACAGCAATAAGTAACATGACTAGATCTTATATTACTGGGTGTACAAATAACCAGTCTTAATAGTTACCTTGTGCTTTCATTTGCTGCTGTGCACCAATCTTTCTAGATCTTGATCCTTTTCCTTTTAGCACATGCGTCTCGTGATAATGCACTGAAACTGATGCACATATGAAAGAATACATTTGATAGAAAAGTTTGCTTTTGAATAAGAACATAATAAGTAGAAGGATCAGTTCAAAAGAGCAGAAAATGTACTATAAGTTTCCCTGGAAAAATCCAGTGTGCTGTTTTGAGATTGCACTACTACTTTCGTTGGTTGGCTGTGTTCTTTCCTTCAACATGCTATTCAAACAGGACTTGTTACCAACATTAGTCCTGATGAGTTAGTGTTGAAGTCAATGGCTGGCTTGTGTTATGACCCATAGTTTTGTTGCAATCATTAACAGGACTATCATTCTTTTCGATTACTGGACTGGATCTCAGCATATCTGAGTTCAGTTCCTTGCTCTGCCACAGACTTTCTGTGTGACCTTGGGTACGTTGTTTAATATCTCATGCCCCATCTGTGACAATGGGGATGATAATGCTTCCTGTCCTCACAGGGTCGTTAAGGATACATTTGTTAATGTCTGTGAGATGTTCAAATATTATGGTGATGGGGAAGCCTAAGCATCTAGATGGATATTGGTGTAGAAAATGTATGTGGTAAAGTGTACAGTGGGGGAAAAAAAAAAAGGATTCAGAGCAGCCACACCTTCTTTCAGAACATACATTCCAGCTTTAGATGGGTAGGAAGATATAATTTAGTCTTTACATTGACACTTTTGGTGCAGGAATTACAAAATCGGTCTCTAGTGTTGAATTCGATGGTGATATTTTTGGAGCAGGGGGCTGTGTTTTATACAGTGCCTAGCACAACGGGGTCCCTATCCTGACTGGGGCCTCTGGGTGCTATTGCAATGTAAATAATAATAATTACTATTACTATAATGCTTTGAGCTTTGATAGCACCTCCTAGCCAATAATTTCAAATTGCCTTAGAAACCTTAATGAATTCAGCTATACCTCATCAAGCAGAGTGTTTGCCACCGGTGATGTAATATTTCCATACAGCCCATCTTGGGAGTCGTCATCCTGGCTGTTCAGCCACATAACTCAGAGTAGTAAATTTCTCGGAGAAACCCCAGCATTCTATAGATTGTGGGTATAACTGCCTATCGCTCCCAACTCCTCACAGTCCCTCTCACCCTCTGCTGGCTGATATGGTCATGAAAATAATGTTCTGTTTGTACAGGAATATTTATTTCTTCTTAGCTAGTGATTAAAGTAGTTTCGTAGTGTAGCTAGTTACTTGGTTCGCTACAAAGCCAATATTACAGTTGATTATATTTTTCCCAGCAACTAGTATAGGCAAGAGGCTTTTGTCTCCATAAATTAGCTATTTATATTAGGGTGACCAGATGACAAGAACAAAATAAGTGGGACACACAGTGGGGCAGGGCCCAAGCAAAAAAAAAAAAAAAAAAAGTGGGAGCGCTGCCATAGCACAAGCGCCCCCCCCCAAAACAAAACAAAGGAGTGCCCCGAGCCAAAATATTGGGACAAATGGCGTCCTGACCATATATCTGTTGGGACGCGGGACAAACAACTGAATATCAGGACAGTCCCAATTTTATTGGGATATCTGGTCACCCTAATTTATATTCATAATATATGGGATAACTGATATGTTTAAACAGATATTCAACTAAGAAATCTGCATTCAGCACTAGAATAAAAGGGGTAAGGGATTAACATCAATATTTAATCCAAATCATCTTGAATGCCTGTGATCTGTGGATTGCTTGGTCTACTTCTGGCAAATGACTGACATTTGTGATACCACTGATAGATTCCAAGGCCTCAAAGGAGCATTGTGATCATGTTGTCTTACTCTCCTGTATAAAACAGGCCAGAGAACATCCCCAAAATAATTCCTAGAGTATATTTTTTAGAAAAATATCCAATCTTGATTTTAAAATTGCCAGTGATGGAGAAGCTGTCACGACCCTTGGTAAATTGTTCCAATAATTAATCACCCTTACTGTTAAAAATTTACATGTTATTACCAGTCTGAATTTGTCTAGCTTGAACTTCCAGCCATTGGATCATGTCTTACCTTTCTCTGCTAGATTGAGAAGCCCGTTATCAAAATGTTCATTCCCCATGTAGTTACTTATAGACTGTAATCAAGTCCTGCCTTAACCTTCCCCTTAAGATAAATAGATTGAGCCCCTGAGTCTACCATTATAAAGCATGTTTTCTAATCCTTTGATCATTCTTGTGGCTTCTTCCCTGAACCCTCTCCAATTTATCAGCATCGTTCTTGAATTGTGGGCAATAGAACTGGATGTAATATTCCAGCAGCAGTTGCACCAGTGCCAAATACAGAGATCACATAACCTCTTTACTCCTGCTTGAGATTCCCGTGGTTATGCATTCTTTTGGCCACATTGTTGCACTGGGAGCTCATGTTCAGCTGATTATCCATCAGAACCCCAAAATCGTTTTCAGATTCACTGCTTCCCAGGGTAGAGTCCTCCATCTTGTTAGTATTGCCTATATTCTTTGTTCCTAGATATGTGTTTATGTTTACAATGTTAAAACACATACTGTTTGCTTGCATCTGGTTTACCAAGTAATCCAATCCACTCTGTATCAGAGATGTGTCCTCTTAATTATTTACCACTCCCGCAATTTTTGTGTTACTTGCATACTTTATCAGTGATTAGTTTGTTTTCTTTCAGGTCATTGATTAAAATATTAAATAGTGTAGTGACAAGAATTAATCTCTCTGGGATTCCATTGGAAACCCATCCAATTGATGGTGATTCGCCATTTACAATGATATTATGAGACCTGTTAGCTAGGGTCAGGGCAGTGTGGGCTATTGGTCACAGTCCATAAAGCAGCCCTTTAGTGCAAGGCAGCATGGTCTAGTGGCCGGAGTCTATAGCGCCACCCTTTGGTGCAAGGCAGCATGGTCTAGTGGCTGGAGTCTATAGTGCCACCCTTTGGTGCAGGGCAGCGTGGCCTAGTGGGCGGAGTCTATAGTGCCATCCTTTGGTGCAGGGCCATATGGCTTAGCAGACAGAGACTATAGCATTGGGGCACCCCTTATGGGGTGTGGCTGCCCCGGTAGGGGGGCTCGGACCCACCCGACTCCACCAGGCCCCAACCCAGGGCTCTAACATTGGATAGCGGCTTGCCACTGACTCAGCGGAGGGTCCTACCGAAACACGCTGAACTTCTCCGGGCAGGAGGTACCACTCCATCACCCTCCCTCGGTCACTTCCTACCAGAGTCTGCGTTGGGGTTTCCCATGAGGCACCAGGTCCTCTGTGTTCGGCAGGGCCAGTCATCTCCAGGGTTTCCTCCAGTCACTGGGGTGCAGGCAGGCCGTGGACGGCTTTGATTCCCGGCACCGCCAGAGGCTGTGGCTGGCCCTCCGCAGGAGCTTCCCAGGCAGGTCCTTCCCCTGCAGCCTCCAGCCCAGAATGAGCTGGTCTCCCTCCCTTTATACTACTAGAGCACTTGGAGCATGCCCAGTCTTGCCAGGGAGGCGGGACTTCCGCTGTCAATACCTGGGGCTTAACCCTGACTGGGCTAGTGCGGAGTAAACAGACCCTATCACATGTGCCATGTTAATTTTATATCACTCTAGTTTTTAATCAAAATTTTATACGGTAGCAAGCTAAACACCTTACAGAAGTCTAAGTATATTACATCAACATTATTACCTTTATCAACCTGACTTGTAATAGCATAAAAATAAATAAGGTTAGTTTGACAGGATCTATTTTCCATAAATCCATGTTGATTTGCATTAATTATATTACCTTCCTTTAATTTTTTAATTGAGTGCCATATCAGCTGCTCCATTATCTTGCCTGGGAATGATGTCACACTGAGAGGCCTGTAATTACCTTGGTCATCCCTGTAACCCTTCTGCCAGGTGAAGTTGGCAGCAGCCAGGGCCGGGTTCAATATGTAGGGATTCCTTTTAATGATACAAAACAGAACCTGCTTGAGCCCCAACCCAATAATCTGGTAAAACTTAATGCCACTCTTGGAAACCTCAAAGAGGCAATACTTCTCCACTCGCATGCACTGACTCTGTGCGTAACAAAAGAAAACTTTTATTAAAAGGGACAGGGAGACAAGCATTAATTTGGGAAAACAGCACGACCACATTCAAAAGCACGCAGTCATAAGCACGCAGTGTCCTTTTTCTCAGTTTCCCACCTTGTTGAGAGAAGGTCTGATGAATGAATGTCCTTTTACCACATTACTCTCCTATCCCTCTGCTCTACCCCCACTCTCAGTTGGCTGTCCTTGGTTAGCAAAGACTCTGAGGTGCGTTAACAGAGTTTACCTTCCAGCCTTAGGTGGGAGGGGCACATTGAGCAAAGCCTCCGTTGCTCCTTCTGCTTCCATTGTTTCTCTGTTGACACTTGCTGCTCCCACAACATCGCATTCTGAGGTTCCACCACTTAACCCAGTTCTTAGTGATTTCAGCAGGTAATGTGGAGCCTCACAGTTAGTTCAGTCTCTGTGTTGTTGTCTTTCACTGTGCTCCACCCATGGTCTAAGGCTTAGATCTTAGACCTGCTCTGTGGTGATGTCAACTCTACAAATCACTAACTGGAAACAAGGACTCCCAATCAAGTCTCATCAGCTCTGTCATTAAATAGGGAGGGGCAGGTCAAAAGGCACCTAGGATTCTTTAGGCAGAGCCCACACCACCAGGTACAACATCTGTCCCCACCCACTGTCATCTTCACTGGGATTTGACATCCCTGTCCCCTGCTTAGCAACTGAGGTTTGGTTTAGAGTGACCCCTGCAATCAGGGCATTCTAAACACAGTTTTGCTACCCTTTACTCATACAGTAAGGATAACAGCATTTCATAACCCCTGCATTCAAATACTAAAGTGAATTATAACACAAAACCAGCCAAAATTTATCATTTTGGCAAAGCAGCTCCATCTGCTGCATGACTGGGCATGTCTATGCAAATACGATCTGCTCCTGAAGCCTCTTCCCCCAGCTCATAACAAGATGTCATGGGAGAGCTCATTCAGACCCTGCTTACATCCTGTTTAATCTTTTTAAAAATTGGCACAGTGTTAGCTTTCCTCCAGTTATCTGGAACTTCCCTGGTATTTCAAGACGACTTCTTCTGATCAATAGGCTTCATGTAGAATGTGTCTACTATTTGGCAGTGTGGTCTGTAGTTCACATAGAAGGTGATAAGAATCCCCTAAGATCTTCTCCAAAGCCTGCCATCACTAGAGCTTGAGCACAAGGGTTTTTGGTGTTTCCTTGGCTATATCCAAAGGTCAGAAGAACACATCAGACCTGCAACCAATTTAGACTTCATAATTCCATACACTGTTGAAAAATAAGACATACGGAACCAAAATGTGCATAATCACTAGGATTATGCATCAGTGAAAAATTTAGCTTATAATAAAATTTGGTATGTTAGCAAGTGACAGTTTTCTTTTTAACACATTTGTTACTGATTTTCTTTAATAAAAAAAAAAACTTGCTGGGTATGTGAAATAAAGATTTGTATTTAAAGTACAGAGATTATTGCCAAAGGCAACTGAATAGTAAATGTCAAAGGTTACTAGATGTGGTATACCTTAAGTATTATTTTGTGATGTTAAAGAAAATCCATATGTACAGTGCACACATGCATATATGCATAAAAGGTTGATCACTTTCCAGTGATTTCCATGGAGGGATGGAGTGGCATGCTACTCCTGTGATGTGATATCACCACTCTCTGCTTTTCCTGGCTCCATGTATACCCCGTCACAGATTTTCCAGAGTGGAGCACAGGCTGATCCATTTTCTAAGTCACCATGTCTTGCTCAGTGTTTAGACTTCCACATGGTATAGGCAACATAGCAGGGATCTATACTGCCTCCGTCTGTGTTCCTTCCCTGGCTGCTACCAAGGAGCCACTTGAGGTCCCAGGCAATGGTTGCGTGGCCAAGGAGAGGGGAGCAACAGCCTCCCCTGGCTCTGTGCAGAAGGGAGGTCCCTTCCTTATAAGTATCAGTATTCCTACTGGCAGTGAGTCCGGATGTTGTCAGTTGGCCATTTATTACAAGAGGTCTTGAGGAAGGAATTAAAGAACAGTGTAGTGATGTTTGAATCATACATGGTATACAGTTTAATTCCTCTTCCTTCTTGAATCCAGTTCCATGTTTTTCTTCCCTTCTAATATTGCATGTGTCTAAGTGTAGTGAGGCTGAGTGGCCTCCCTCCGACTGGGAGAATGAGTGAGCATTACACGCCCCTTGGAGGGTGGAGCCTAGATCACCCTGCCCCCCCTTGCCGGAAGTACCGGGGCGTGTCTGGGAGTATAAGAGCACAGTTGGGGGAGAGCCTGCAATGGAGGACGACGCTTGGCCTCTTCTCCAGGGGCCCCGAGAGGAGCCTGCGCCTGGCTGTTCCCAATCCCCAGACATGGACGACGACTGGCCCGGAGTACCCACTGCAATTTACCCTGAAGAGCTGGAAGGGGCCTGGAGGCCGCAGGTACCAAACCCCGGGGAGGCAGGAAGTAGCCCAGGGGCAGCCACGGAGCAGCCGGCTGCAGAGCCCAGCAAGGCTCAGTCGGCGTGTTGCGGCTGGGTCCCCACCGACACAGGGGCAGCCAATCCTGCCCCTGCCAGAGCCCTGGGTTGGGATGTGGTGGAGTAGGGTGGGCCCCTGTCCCCCTGCCACCCTACCCCGGTTGGCTGACTCCCTACACAGTGCAAGGAGGCTCTAGCCCAGGACAGGAGCTCCCTAACCACTCACCTTTAGGGACTGTTTGTTTGCTGGCTGCCTGAGCTCCACCCAGGCCAAAGCTACCCCTGATAGACTGTAGTTAAGGGCTGACTACTTGAGCTACCCCAGTCCAGGCTAAAGCCCAGTATTGGCTATTAACAGCGCAGCCCTATTGGGGCTTTTGCCTGTCTTACAGTCTCTGGTCCTGACCCCACAGGACTAGCCTGAGTGGCCTCCCTCTGACCGAGAGTGAGGAAGCATTACACTAAGCATTGCATTAAAGCAAATCAGCTGGACTTGGCTCCCTAGAGCTGTTAGAAAACTCTCTTGCTGAGACATAGTGTGAAGCAACCAAGACTGGATCTTGCTTGCATTTCATTCTGGTGTGGCACTGCAGCAGGTATGGCTCGATGACCCTGCATTATTCCATAGTGGTTAGGCGTTCATGACAGCTTGAATCACTGTAATGTGCTGATTACTGAACTGGGTAAGTCACTATCTCCCTTGTAATAATTACAGATTTCCTCTGTGATTTTTCTCCTATTTGTTACCACAGCAACCATGTAATAGCTCAGCTGAGGAGCTGTCACAGTGATTTAAAACTGAAATAGCTCAGCCTTTTACTGCACACTGGTTCATCTTTTCTCATTTCCTCCCCTGCCCCTTGCAGCCATGGCAACCCATCAGTGGCATTCAAGTCTGCTGTGTTTCTCGGTGCAACTAGCAAGACAGCCAGCTCTTGGTTTTTGTTACTGTTACTACATAGTCACGGCTTTTATTGTGTGCATATGTATTTCTCTTTAATTCCACAGTTCAGAGAATGAATGCACCATGGGGAGATGAAAGTACATTGCATCATGATGGCTAATTATATAGACATACACGCATTCATGCATGCATGCATGAATGCTTACTGTGCAGTATATCAAGTAAACAAATATAAGACTAGATATTTTGTAGGAATCGTGTTCCCTGATATTACAGCTGTGGCATTATAAACCAGAGCACAAATGATGCGTTACAGAGCTAATCTTTAGAGACACTAGCTATTTTTTAATCCCACAGTTATAAGGAAGATACAGTATTTGGAAATTAGGAGGTCATTTGAAACAAATACATTCCAGTTCTAGATCTGTCACTACTTTATTTCTGGACAAGAACATTCATTGAGTTGATTTTGAATCTTATATAGATGTTAGTTAAAGTGCTACCCTATATGTGAAGTGACAGAGCAGGTACCCTCTATGCGGTCATGTGGCCTTGTTTTGAACTGAATTGGCTATCTTTCTCCCCAGCCTCACTCAGCCTGGGTTTAGATTGAGCACCGGCAATTTGTAAAAGCTAGATGATGTTCGTCCATCGTTTTCGAAGAAGACCTTGACATCTAGCAGGTTGTGAGCTGTCCACAGTGCATCCGCAGGTGGCTGATAAGGCCAATACGGGCACGAAATGTTCTGCCACATGTCGGGCAGACATGTGTGGGCACCACTGTTACTACATTTACAGCTCTGGCTTTACGGAGTGCTCGCTTCTCTTGTGCAATAGTTATCCTTCTGGCTTCAGATGTCTGGCAGCCTTGATGGATCAGCGTACGCCATGTCGATCGGTCTTGTGCCAGAGTTTCCCAGGAGGTGATGTCAATATCCAGGGACTTAAGAGAGGCTTTCAGCGTGTCTTTATATCGCTTCTTTTGTCCCTCGTGCGATCGCTTTCCTTGAGACAGCTCACCATAAAAGAGCTGTTTGGGGATGCGGTGGTCTGGCATCCTTACAACATGGCCTGCCCAGCGTGTCTGGGCTTTCATAAGCAGAGTATAAATTGATGGCAGGCCTGCTCTGGAGAGGACTTCTGTATCTGGCACCTTATCCTGCCACCGGATCCTCAGAAGTCTGCGGAGGCAAGTCATGTGGAAGTGGTTCAGTTGCCTAGCGTGCCTCCTGTATACAGTCCAAGTCTCACTGGCATACATCAGGGTAGTTAGCACTACTGCTCGGTAGACTTTAAGCTTTGTAGCAAGGCTTATTCCACGGCGGTCCCACACGTTGGTCAACAGTCTGCCAAATGCAGAACTTGCCTTAGCGATTCTGCAGTTGACCTCGATGTCAATTGTCACTGCGCGAGAAAGGGTGCTGCCAAGGTATGTAAATTGGTCCACTGCTTGCAGCTTTTGTCCCTTCACTATGATGGTGGGCTCTTGGTGTTGGGCTAGATACATTAAAATAGATGGCTGTTTTTTCTCCTTAGTTGAACTGCAGAGTTGCTGTTAGATTCTTTTCTCTGATGGCTCCTTGGTCTTATGACAGTTACTGAAGGGATCTGACATCAATGATATTTCTTAACAATGCAGTTAGCAGCAGCTGCTTTAAAAGGAATAAAAGGGAATTACAACTTAAACTTACATTGCTTGGATGAAAATATGTAAGTGTCATGAACTTTGTTTACTTTGAATGCTTTTTACAAAATGACAAATTGAAGGGTTTAATTACTAAGAAGAAAATTTGTTGAAAGGTGTGTGCGTATGTATGTATTTAGATATTCATAGAATCATAGAAGATTAGGGTTGGAGGAGACCTCAAGAGGTCATCTAGTCCAATCCCCTGCTCAAAGCAGGACCAACACCGACTAAATCATCCCAGCCAGGGCTTTGTCAAGCCAGGCCATAAAAATCTCTAAGGATGGAGATTTCACCACCCTCCTAGTGAAACAGTGTTTCCTAATATCCAACCTAGACCTCCCCCACTGTAATTTGAGACCATTGCTTCTTGTTCTGTCATCTGCCACCACTGAGAATAGCCTAGCTCCATCCTCTTTGAAACCCCCCTACAAGTACTTGAGGACTGCTGTCAAATCCTCCCCCACTCTTCTCTTCTGCAGATTAAACAATCCCAGTTCCCTCAGCCTCTCCTCGTAAGTCATGTGCCCCAGCACCTTTTGTTGCCCTCTGCTGGATGCACTCCAGTTTGTCCACATTCTTTCTGTAGTGGGAGGCCCAAAACTGGACACAATACTCCAGATGTGGCCTCACCTGTGCCGAATAGAGGGGAATAATCACTTCCCTCAATCTGCTGGCAGTGCTCCTACTAATGCAGCCCAATATGCCGTTAACCTACTTGGCAACAAGGGCACACTGCTGACTCATATCCAGCTTCTCATCCACTGTAACCCCCAGGTCCTTTTCTGCAGAACTGCTGCCTAGCCATTCGGTCCCCAGCCTGTAGCGGTGCATGGGATTCTTCCTTCCTAAGTGCAGGACTCTGGCCTTGTCCTTGTTGAACCTCATCAGATTTCTTTTGGCCTAATCCTCCAATTTGGCTAGGTCACTCTGGACCCTATCCCTACCCTCCAGTGTATCTACCTCTCCCCCCAGCTTAGTGTCATCTGCGAACTTGCTGAGGTTGCAATCCATCCCATCAGATGATTAATAAAGATATTGAACAAGACTGACCCCTGGGGCACTCTGCTTGATACCAGCTGTCAACTAGACATCGAGCCATTGATCACTGCCCCTTGAGCCCGACAATCTAGCCAGCTTTCTATCCACCTTATAGTCCATTCATCCAATCCATATTTTTTTAACTCGCTGGCAAGAATACTGTGGCAGACCGTATCAAAAGCTTTGCTAAAGTCAAGATCTCATGTTCACTGCTTTCCCCATATCCTCAGATACAATTATCTCATCATAGAAGGCAATCAGGTTGGTCAGGCATGACTTGCCCTTGGTGAATCCACGTTGACTGTTCCTGATCACCTTCCTTTACTCCAAGTGCTTCAAAATGGTTTCCTTGAGGACCAGTCTATAGTTCCCTGGGTTCTCTTCCTTCCCTTTTTTAAAGAGGGACACTATATTTGCCATTTTCCAATCATCTGGGACCTTCCCTGATCACCAATAATGGCCAATGGCTCTGCAATCACATCAGCCAATTCCCTAAGCACCCTCGGATGCATTAGATCTGGACCCATGGACTTGTGCATGTCCAGGTTTTGTAAATAGTCCTTAACCTGTTCTTTCACCACTGAGGGTTGCTCACCTCCTCTCCATACTGTGTTGCCCAGGACAGCAGTGTGGGAGCTGACCTTGTCTGTGAAGACAGAGGCAAAAAAAGCATTGAGTACTTCAGCTTTTTCCACATCATCTGTCACTAGGTTGCCTCCCCCATTCATTAGGGGTCCCATACTTTCCCTGACCTTTTTCTTGTTGCTAACATACCTGTAGAAACCCTTCTTGTTACCCTTAACATCCCTTGCTGTATTCAAAGGTGTGTCTTTGTACATGTGTGTGTAACTATTTTTTGAAATGTTTGCTAGTCACCTTATAGTCACCATTTGCTTTCCTATTCCTTCAAATAAAATGAGGGTCACCTTAAGGAAGCTAGAGCTCTCTCTTACATTTCTAATCCTCCCTCCGTAATGTGTGGGGTGTTTTTTGTTTTTATATGGGTTAGTTTTGTCTTCAGGAAACAGAAGAATGAATTACACTTTTAGAATCTGTTTCATTTGACAATTTATATCTTTTAGTTTCATGATCTCTTAGAAACTTAGGTGGGCTGTTGGGTTGGTGAACAAATACAGATAAGGTTTGAGCAGATAAACCTTTACTTTAGATTTAGCATTCTGGGGGGTTGGAAATAATTGTGGGACAATTAATCTAAAAGTATGAGTCTGTCATTATGGAGTTGGTTTGTTTGATCCCTTTGAAAACTAGGCTGGATGTTCCTTTTTGTGAAATATCAGAAGCTTCATAATGAGGTTTTAATTTGGGGTATTTTTCCAGTTTTTTTAAATGAATAAAAATTAAGTGCAGTTTGATTCAGAATATGCCAGTTTAAGGAAGTATTTGAGAGTTCGGATTTGTACATACAGATTAGCAACCAAGGTAATCATTGCAATCTCAATTTTATGCATTTTTAAGACATTTTTTAAAATTTGGCTGCTAACAGGGCAATAAGTGTATAGTTTTATGTGTTCTACCAGTCATTTATCCATGAACCTAACACATAGGTTTATGCCAAATATAAGGATAGTTCCACAACTGTAACCAGAACTCGCTGAACTTGTAAGAAACTGATTCTAAACCCTCAAACATACCTCCCGCATTTGATTCTGTTCCAGTACAGTTTTAGTTCTGTACTCTGATTCTCCAGTGTTTCCTTTGGGAAGGCCATACTGTGCTCCAAAGGGGAGAAAGTAATGAGGTTGTCCTCACAAGTGGCTTCAACAGTATGTTGATTAGATCATGAATCTATCATTTAGCTCAAGATTTGAGAAATGAAAAGTTGTTACCATCTGATGGCTCTTTGGGCTGGAAATCACAGGGTGGTAGTTTGTTCAGATCTTTGTTTTAAAATCACCACCCCCTCGCTCAGGGATATATTAATGGAGAATCACTGGATGAGGACACTGGGATTAGAGGGGGTCCAACTCCACATGCAACAGTGACTCACAAGTGTGGCAGTAGGAAGTGACCCAGTGCATATCTAATTTCTGTCAGCTGGCACAGCCTGCCAGGGAACTGAGCTTGAGCAGCCTTATTTAGAGGAATACGAAGGGATCAAAAAGTGGAAGTGGGGACACAGTGCTAGAGCAGTGTTTCCCAAACTTGGGATGCTGCTTGTGTAAGGAAAACCCCTGGCGGGCCGGCCAGTTTGTTTACCTGCCGCGTCCGCAGGTTCGGGGCTTTCCCTACACAAGCGATGTCCCAAGTTTGGGAAACACTGTGCTAGAGGATGAGGGCTGGGAGTAAGAATCTGCCTTGGGAAAACTTAAGTATTTGAAGTCAGGTCCTGTTTAGCCTAAATTCACTTCTGAATAGAAGTGGCACTATAGTTATATGTTTGTAGTCTTCTTCGAATGCTTGTTCACGTCCATTCCACATTAGGTGTGCACGCACCGCGTGCACGGGTGTTGGAAACTTTTTCCCTTAACAGCTCCTGGCGGGCCCCCACCAGAGTGGCGCCACTGCACCGTGAAAATATACCTCTGCTGGCCCGACCCCCTCCAGTTCCTTCTTACTGTCCGTGGCGGCATTGGAACAACCTCTTGCTCTCGTAAGAGAAGCAGTCCTTTAGCCTTAGAGTTGCATAGCTGTTATCAGTTAGTTAACTTTTCATTGTTGTTGGACACTTAATAGATTAGATGCTTGGAGGATTCCAGCACCCGCTCTGGGCTGCGGGGCATGCCACAGGCCCAAGGATTTAAGGCTTGTGCCATGTGCCGCAAGCCTATGCCATTAGTGACCCTCACAACTCCTGTCTACATTGCCTGGGGGAAGCTCACCAAACAGAGAAGTGTAAGATTTGCAAGGCCTTTAAGCTGAGAACAAAGAAAGAGAGACTTACGCTTAAAGCAGTTGTTGATGGAGGCCGTGCTGCAGCCATTGGGCCTGGAATGCCTGACGCCAGCCCCAGCCTGCTCAGTGCGGAGTGCTCCGGAGTCGTTAAGAGACCCGAACTGGCCAAGCACCACAAGTCGTCAGCCTCGGAATGCCAAAGTAGTCCCCGGCACTGCTTATCCTCCCCAGTGCGGCCCAGGCAAAACCAAAGGAGGGGCGCGGACACTCCCCACAAAGGAGACCGGCGCCATATCAGGCCCCGGGTACTGGGAAGAGTGGGATGGACATTGCACCAACTTCAGCACCGGTGGCACCGGCACCACAAGTCGCACCGGTCCCACCATAAGTGAACTCAGTGCGGACGAAGGGCTCGAGGGCGTAATAGATCAGCCCTCCACGCCTGACACATTTGAGGCTGCAAAAGAACTCATCGGATTGGTGGCGAGCCCCCTCCCGGCCAGGGAGACGCCTCCAGCACCCGGACCCAGGGTGCCGTCAAAGGGAAAGCTGGCAATGGTGTGCCGTTCGAGGACACTGTCCCGGCACTGTTCCCGGCATTGGTCCCAATCAAGCCCTGAGTCTGTGGACTCCCAGTTACCCTTGACTGAGAGGGAAGTCTCGGTACCGGAGGCGACTCAACGCACGGGGTTAGTGCAAGGCACATGGCGCTCCCTGGCACCCCCCCGAGACCGGCACCAGGAGGAGACGAGCCGGGAATCGCTGAGGGCTCCCAGAAGGCACCGGTCCCAGTCTCAGGAGCATCGGTCCCGGTCCAGAGAGCGGCAGTACCAGTCCCACTCCTGATCAGCAAGAAGCCGATCATCAACCTCCCACCGGCACAGATCGATGGCACCACTGTGGCCCTCGCGCTCTGTGTCGCCAGAGTCCGGCGCTGACTCGGGCCAATACAGCTACCCGCAACGGGCTCCAGACAGCAGGGAACAACAAACTGGTTGGCAACCACAATGGGGACCACCAGGACACTGGCCCTTCTGGACCCCTTGGGCCTACCACCGGCAACAAGGTGCTCCCTCCAGGGCCAGCTACTTGGTACAGTGGTCCCCGCACCGATGCTCTTCCGTAAGGGAAGCTACGGTGTCCAAGCCACCTGCAGCCTTGCAGAGTGAGAGACCGGAGAGTCTGGCACCGTACCCGGTGCTGCCCCAAGGCCACTGGCCCCAGCTTGAGCCGGAAGCCCCTCCCCTGGGGGAGGGGGACCAGGGAGACCAGCTGGAGGAAGATGAGCAGCTGCTAACTTCCCTGTCATCCCTGGATGAAGCAGTAGCAGGCATGGCGGTAACAGGACCTCCGCCAATAGACCACAAAGCCCACCAAGAGCTCCTATGTAAGATGGCCTATAACTTGGGGTTGCAAGCCGAGGAGACAGTTGAGCAGGAGGACCCCATGGTGGACATTCTGAGCCCAGAAGGTCCATCCAGAATAGCGCTCCTGCTCATTAAGACCATTCAGTCTAATTACATGACTATATGGCAGATCCTGGCATCCAGTGCACCAACAGCCAAAGGTGTGGAGTGCAAATACTTCGCCCCGTCAAAAGGATACGACTTCTTGTTCTGCCACCCAAGCCCGTGTTCCCTGGTAGTCTTGGAAGTAAATGAGAGAGAGCGCCATGGGCAACAGGCCCCGGCCCCTAAGGCCAAGGAAGCAAAATGCCTATACTGTTTGGCAGGAAGGTGTATTCGTCAGGTGGCCTCCAGTTGAGGATTGCTAACCAGCAGGCCATCCTTAACAGGCATAACTTCAACTCCTGGGCGGCAGTGGGGAAGTTTTAAGGACAACCTCCCACAGGGCTCCCAACAGGAGATCATGGCCCTGGTGGAGGAAGGCGAGGCCATAGCGAAAACCTCCTTCCCAGCGTCCTTGGACTCAGCGGACGCAGCAGCCAGGACAATCGCATCGGGCGTGGTGATGCGGCGCACGGCGTGGCTTCAGGAATCAGGTCTGCCTCTTGAGGTCCAGAATTCACTCCAGGATCTCCCCTCCGAAGGGTCCGGACGCTTCTTGGACCAGATGGACGCAAAGCTGCGTAGCCTCAAGGACTCTAGAGCTACACTGAAGTCGCTGGGTATGCACACCCTGGAGACTCAGAGGAAGCCCTTTAAGCTGCAACCTCCTCCCCAGCACCAGTACCAGCCTTGTCCTCAACAGGAGCCTTACCGCAGGTGAGGCGGAGACAACAGAAGGCAGCGCAATAACAACAAAAACGCCAATAGGCCGGGCCATAGCCAAGGCCAACATAAATCTCAGCCCAGCTCCAGCAGTCACGGCCCACTCGACCAGAGCACAGGCAGCTTCCGCGGTCTTCCTGGCACAGGTCCCGATCCAGGAGATCTGCAGGGCGGCCACCTGGTCATCGGTGCACACCTTCACGACCCACTGCTCGGTCAACCACCAGGCACGGGAGGACGCGGCAGGTGGCGGGGCGGTCCTCCAATCGATTGTTTCGTGACTCCTACTCCTCCAAAGGTAAGCTTGTGATTCACCTAATGTGGAATGGATGTGAACAAGCACTCGAAGAAGAAAAGACGATTACTTACCTTTTCGTAACTGTTGTTCTTCAAGATGTGGTGTTCACGTCCATTCTACCACCCACCCTCCTACCCCTGTGTCAGAGTCACCGGCAAGAAGGAACTGGAGGGGGTCGGGCCAGTGGGGGTATATATATGCACGGCGCAGTGGTGCCACTCTGGCGGGGGCCCCACTGGGAGCCACTAAGGAAAAAGTTTCCGACGCTCATGCATGCGGCGTGCGCGCACCTAATGTGGAATGGATGTGAGCAACACATCTCAAAGAACAACAGTTATGAAAAGGTAAGTAACCGTCTTTTTATGTAGCATCAAGGAGCCCCACTCATGGACTTGTATCCCATTGTGCTAGACACTGAACA